>NC_092337.1:222412500-223728750 GCF_046630445.1 Rutidosis leptorrhynchoides | reverse complement strand
TCTCGATTGTTCATTATTTGAAGTGTCTTCAGGAATTTCGATGGGTTTGAACACAGATTGTAATCGTTAATATACATATAATGTACTAGGATTTTGAATGATACAAATATTTTCCGAGGTCTATGAATAGAAATGATGTTTTAGCACAGTTTTGAAGTCAAAGTATAGCTTTGAAAGATGTAAAAATCTAAGAGTGATGTCTTATGTTAAATATTGACTTGTATTTTGATTCGTCAAAATCAGAATATGTAATCAATTTTTGATGAGAATGGTTGTTTTGATTTTTATAAAAGAATGTATATTGTTGTGAATGTAGTGAGTATAGTTGGTGATTGCTGAATCAGATTCGAAGAATGTAACATATTAATTGTGAATTTATATATATCTCTCGGGTATTACCTACCCGTTAATAAAATTTCACAGTTAATATTTTGTACAAAAATTTTATTACAATCTTTATGAAAATATATAGGTGTATATTTTCTTCAGATGTAACATAGATTTAATGAGTTAATATTAAATTAAACTCATTTGATTTACGGTTGAAATTAGAATTAAATAATCCCTAAAACTTTAGAAATTACATAACTTTTACGAAGTATTTCTTCAATGAAATTAAAATTATTAATCAATACTTCGTTATTTGTTGATGCATGATGTTGGTGTTCGTGGATTTCTTGTGAACTTCGCAAAGTACGAATGATGTTATCTGAAAAGTTTCGAGTACATCGATGATGAAAGTGTAAAATCAAACATATATTTGAATAATACACTTGATTTATTATGAAATGGAATTCATTGAATTGAAACAGAGATCGTAGTTAACGATGGTTAAGTTGTTAAGGAATGATGTACATCATAGCATATTAGTAATATGAATTTAACCGAGTAATATCTACCCTTATTTAATTCATACATAATAGCTTAGTACGAAAAGATTTATTTTGATCCCAAAATTCATATGTATATAAATAAAATATACGTATAATTTCTTCAGAGGGAATGAGTTAATACTTCATAACTCATTGATACAATGTACTTCGTTGTTGATTTATAATGATGTCCATGGTGATTCTTGAACTAGCGAAGCTTGTGATATTATAGATGCTGTTGGTACTGACGGTGCTGGTGATGTTGACGATACTGTTGATGCTGTTGGTAAAACGAGTCTAGCTTGTAAATCGTGCACCATTCCGGTTAGGGTTTCTACTCTACTATCTCTGTTCACTCATCTGATTTGTAATCAGAATCAGAATAATCTCTAAGATTTTGGAGATTACATAATCGCCACAAAATTTTTCTTTAATGAAGTTATGAATCAATACCTCATCGTTTATTGTTGTTGGAATTCCTTAGTATCTACAAGGCGTATGTCATCGATGTTCGTGGGACAGTTTATGATGTCGAAGCATGGAATGTGGATGTTGTTAATGGTGGTAATGGTTCTGTTGACGTTGATGATGGTGGTGCTGTTGATGCTGGTGTTGCTGTGGTGTGTGTAACCTTTGCACCATATTCTCCAAAGCCACTACTCGAGCGCGAAGCTCGTTGTTTTCTTCTACTATACTGGGATGATTGGCGGTTCAGACGAGCGGATGAATAAGATCTAGAATTTGGGATAGTATATAATCATGACGGGATACTCTGAGGGTTCGAACAGGTTTTCCAGTAAGTGCTTCAGGTTCTTCACCAAGAGGTCAATGTGGTGGATGGAAAGGATCACCTTCTTCTTGTCTCCAATGATTAAGGAGGCTACGAACCCATCCCCAATTCATTCAGAATATATGATGGCTGATTGGTTGGTCCATTTCGGTCACACTGCTTTCGGAGCATGAGTGAAACTCTATATCAGAATTCGAGGGACTTGAACTAGTGGAGAGTTCCATTTCGTACGATTGAATAAAAGATTTTTCGATATGAAATGATTCCTGGCTATCGGATGGTGTTCTACTTACATGGAATATCTATATATATAGAATAAAAGATTTCGTAGATTACGGAGGAATTTACGGAATATGTCAGGCAAAGTTTACAGTAACAGATACACTAAGATATGAATTTTGTCTATACACTATTCATGCAATCAATGCAATAAGATGTGTCTAGACTTAAGAATGATAAACAGGTAATTTTCGATAACAAATGATAAGCAAAACTTTTGACATGCAAACACGGTCGAAGTCCAGACTCATTAATGCATCATAATAACTACCAGTTAGACACACTAATGCAAGACCTGGTTCGCTAAGACCACCGCTCTGATACCACCTGTAATGACCCGTCCTAATCCATAAGAACGAATACAATAACATATGATTACATTGCGAGGTATTTGACCTCTATATGATACATTTTACAAACATTGCATTCGTTTTAAAAGACAAACTTTCATTTTATTGAAAGTTGACAGGCATGCATACCATTTCATAATATCCAACTATAAATGATCTAATCTGTCATTTACTTAATCATAATCTTTACTGAACTCAACGACTTGAATGCAACGTCTTTTGAAATATGCCATGAATGACTCCAAGTAATATCTTTAAATTGAGCAAATGCACAGCGAAAGATTTCTTTCAATCTTGAGAATAAACATGCTTTAAAGTGTCAACCAAAAGGTTAGTGAGTTCATTAGTTTATCATAATCGATCATTTCCATAATTTTTATAGACCACAAGATTTTCATATTTATAAACAGAACCTCTCGTCTGCATAAAGATAAAATCATTCATATGAATTGAACACCTGGTAACCGACATTAACTTTAATGCATAGAATATCCCCAAATAGAACCTCTCGTCTGTATAATATAAACCTCGAAGTACTAAAGCTATCCATAACCTGAATGGGGGTTGTTAGGCCCAATAGATCTATCTTTAGGATTCGCGTCAATTAGGAACAGAACCTCTCGTCTGCCTAATTCTTAGGTAACCAAGCTAAAAGGGGTGATATTCGGTTTATTAATCCGACCATAGAATGTAATTTTAAGTACTTGTGTCTATTTCATAAAACATTTATAAAAGCAGCGCATGTATTCTTAGTCCCAAACATATATATAAAAAGGGAGTAATGAAACTCACAATACTGTATTTCGTAGCAATTATGCATATGACGGCACTGAACAAGTGCAGGGTTGGCATCGGATTCACGAACCTATATTAAGTATATATATTTATTTGTTGGTCAATATCTGTCTAACAATATAGGTCAAGTCGTAGTGTATCGCAATCCTAATGCTCGAGACTAATATATAAAAGTCAACAAAAGTCATTTTGACCAAAATGATTTCCAAAATCTATACATGATTATTATATAGTTAAAATATAGTCGTTTTATATATTTAAATATTTTTAGTAGATTTTATTAGAGTAAATAATAAAAGTCATTTATTAATAAAAATTTTATATTAAAGTTTAAATATGATAAAATATTCTTTCATATATCTTAAGTAGTAAAATTTATAAAATTTACTTAATATCGTAAAACTATAGTGGTAGTTATTATTAATGTAATTATATTACGCGTGGTAAAAATATCTTTGTATTACATATTTCTTTGATAAAATAATATTGATAATAATAATAAATAAAAATTGTATTATTTTATAATAATAATTATTATTATTCTATTAATAATGATAATAATAATCTTGATAATAAATAATAATCTTTTGTAGTACTACAATTGTTATAATAATATTTCTGATAAAAATATTATATTCATATTAATGATAATAACAATGATAATAGTATTGTTGTTAATTTTAAAGAAAATGTAGGTTTTAAGATCTATACGATATTTTCAGATAAACATGATAATTTTTAATAATAATAAATAATATTATTTTATATGTAAATAATAATTCTATTTGAAATGATAATTTTTAATAATAATAATACCAAAATGATAATAATCATTTCCCAATAATATATTTTATCTTAATAATAATTACTATATAATTATTAAAATAAGAATCGTAGTAATATTTTATAAAAATAATTATATCAAAAATGATAAATTTTTAATAATAATCCTAATATGATAAAGATAATAAAAATAATATTTTTATTAGAATTGATAATTTTAACAAATGTGATAATTTTAATATAAATGATACTTTTAATAGTATTAATAATAAAAATAATAGTTTTTATAAAAATGTTAACTTTTAATAATAACTATAGTAATAACAATAACAATAACAATTTTAATGATAATACCTATATTGATAACAATATTGATAATAATAATAATAATAATAATAATAATAATAATAATAATAATAATAATAATAATAATAATAATAATAATAATAATAATAATTAATAATAATAATAATAATAATAATAATAATAATAATAATAATAATAATAATAATAATCAAATAATTATAACGACGATAATAACGACGATGTAATAATAATCATTTTTAATAATAATACTTAAATTAATAATAATTCAGTTGACTATATCTTTTAAACCGTTCATCAAAACCACACGATTCCCAATTGAAAAGTTATTGATTTTTCGTCAGCTTTTCAACGACATGCATATCATATACCTTATCTCAGTCGCATATGTAACAAATTCATAAATTAGCATAAACTATCTAACGAAAAAATTAAATATACAAGCATGCATAATCAAATATACTCGAGCACTAGTCAGGGATACACTATTAATATGTAAAAGTTAAGTTATGAGTGCTCACGTATCAATATTGAGATTCAATATTGCAAGAAAGTACGTAGATGCAACGGAGATGGTAAACACTAGATTGACCTCACGAGCATACCCCCGAACATTACCCATAACTTTCATAGCTATAACCCATAATTTCTTTAGCTCTATCCCGCTCATAAAACCATTTTTGAATTCACCCGGACAGCACTCCGTCGTAATATTTTATGTATAATACTAATAATAAGAATACTACTAATACTAATAATAAGATTAATAATATTAATCTTATTAATAATAATTATTATTATTATTATAAATATAAATATATCATAGAGGGAGTCGAGAGATTTTGTAAATGTACACTGGAACCGAACTCGTCCAATTTATAGCAACTTTGCCCACCTACTACACCATGCAATCGTATGGTATATGAGGGTGGTGGCCATGCGATCGCATGGCACCTTGGAAACTCTCACATTCGATTTAAACGTGCTGCCGACAGTTTATTTATTATTATATATAATATATTTATTTTATATAATTAATTATATATTATATTATATTTACGTACATAGTTAAATTGTAATTTTTGTTTCGAAGTCTCGTACGTTGGCACTCGACTTAAGTCCCGTTTCTTGTTTCTCAAACCCATTTTCATACGCCTTGTAAACTCGCACTTTACGTTACGCGACGTGTACCTTTAATAATAATTAGACTTAAATTAATGAAAAACTAACCCACTCAAAGTGTAACTTAATCCTTTGAGTGTTATGGTCATTTGCTTCTATAAATCATCGTCTCGTTATGTATATAAAAGTATTATTTTAAATCGACTCGTCTTATAACTAAATTAATATTACACTATATATATATATATATATATATATATATATATATATATATATATATATATATATATATATATATATATATATATAAACTTGTATATATTATAAGTAATGGAAATATTTATGTAATGATATAATTATATTTCAAAGTTCGTTTTAAATTTTGTGTAGAAAATATTATAACACGTATCGTTCATACTTTAAAACTTAATTTGGCGTAATCCAATTATGCGCCAACGTTTATCAAATGTCCTAGATGTCATATCTAAATATCAATCGAATCAAGTGTTACTTAATTTGAAACTATATATATATCTTCAATATTCGTAAACACGTTTTAAATACACGCTGCAAGTTATCTACATATTTAACAAGCAATATTCCATCTCATGTTATTTAATCAAAGACATCTTAAATAATCGAGTTCTATAATATCGTAAAGCGTTTTCATACATTTGAAACTAAATCAAAGGATTATTATGTAATTTAGTCTTTCACTAACCTTTGTCTAATTCTCGATAATAGAAACATTTGTTCTTACTCGCAAATCACATTATCATTTTCTGAATATTGTTAAAATGGAAACATTTCTTAAATTAAAGTGGACCTCTCAACAGAGACACGTAATGAAATGTCCCATTCTTATTGATTAAAAACGTTCCATATTAATTGATTTCGTTGTGAGGTTTTGACCTCTATATGAGACATTTTTCAAAGACTGCATTCATTTTTAAAACAAACCATAACCTTTATTTCATAAATAAAGGTTTAAAAAGCTTTACGTAGATTATCAAATAATGATAATCTAAAATATACTGTTTACACACGACCATTACATAATGGTTTACAATACAAATATGTTACATTGAAATCGGTTTCTTGAATGCAGTTTTTACACAATATCATACAAACATGGACTCCAAATCTTGTCCTTATTTTAGTATGCAACAGCGGAAGCTCTTAGTATTCACCTGAGAATAAACATGCTTTAATCGTCAACAAAAATGTTGGTGAGTTATAGGTTTAACCTATATATATCAAATCGTAACAATAGACAACAAGATTTCATATTTCAATACACATCCCATACATAGAGATAAAAATCATTCATATGGTGAACACCTGGTAACCGACATTAACAAGATGCATATATAAGAATATCCCCATCATTCCGGGACACCCTTCGGATATGATATAAATTTCGAAGTACTAAAGCATCCGGTACTTTGGATGGGGTTTGTTAGGCCCAATAGATCTATCTTTAGGATTCGCGTCAATTAGGGTGTCTGTTCCCTAATTCTTAGATTACCAGACTTAATAAAAAGGGGCATATTCGATTTCGATAATTCAACCATAGAATGTAGTTTCACGTACTTGTGTCTATTTTGTAAATCATTTATAAAACCTGCATGTATTCTCATCCCAAAAATATTAGATTTTAAAAGTGGGACTATAACTCACTTTCACAGATTTTTACTTCGTCGGGAAGTAAGACTTGGCCACTGGTTGATTCACGAACCTATAACAATATATACATATATATCAAAGTATGTTCAAAATATATTTACAACACTTTTAATATATTTTGATGTTTTAAGTTTATTAAGTCAGCTGTCCTCGTTAGTAACCTACAACTAGTTGTCCACAGTTAGATGTACATAAATAAATCGATAAATATTATCTTGAATCAATCCACGACCCAGTGTATACGTATCTCAGTATGGATCACAACTCAAACTATATATATTTTGGAATCAACCTCAACCCTGTATAGCTAACTCCAACATTCACATATAGAGTGTCTATGGTTGTTCCGAAATATATATAGATTTGTCGACATGATAGGTCGAAACATTGTATACGTGTCTATGGTATCTCAAGATTACATAATATACAATACAAGTTGATTAAGTTATGGTTGGAATAGATTTGTTACCAATTTTCACGTAGCTAAAATAAGAAAAATTATCCAATCTTGTTTTACCCATAACTTCTTCATTTTAAATCCGTTTTGAGTGAATCAAATTGCTATGGTTTCATATTGAACTCTATTTTATGAATCTAAACATAAAAATTATAGGTTTATAGTCGGAAAAATAAGTTACAAGTTGTTTTTGTAAAGGTAGTCATTTCAGTCGAAAGAACGACGTCTAGATGACCATTTTAGAAAACATACTTCCACTTTGAGTTTAGCCATAATTTTTGGATATAGTTTCATGTTCATAATAAAAATCATTTTCCCAGAATAACAACTTTTAAATCAAAGTTTATCATAGTTTTTAATTAACTAACCCAAAACAGCCCGCGGTGTTACTACGATGTCGTAAATCCAGTTTTACGGTGTTTTTCGTGTTTCCAGGTTTTAAATCATTAAGTTAGCATATCATATAGATATATAACATGTGTTTAGTTGATTTTAAAAGTCAAGTTAGAAGGATTAACTTTTATTTGCGAACAAGTTTAGAATTAACTAAACTATGTTCTAGAGATTACAAGTTTAAACCTTCGAATAAGATAGCTTTATATGTATGAATCGAATGATGTTATGAACATCAATACTACCTCAAGTTCCTTGGATAAACCTACTGGAAATGAGAAAAATAGATCTAGCTTCAAAGGATCCTTGGATGGCTTGAAAGTTCTTGAAGCAGAATCATGACACGAAAACAATTTCAAGTAAGATTTCCACTCGAAATAAGATTGTTATAGTTATAGAAATTGAATTAAAGTTTGAATATGATTATTACCTTGTATTAGAAAGATAACCTTCTGTAAGTAACAAAGGTTTCTTGATCTTGGATGATTACTTGGAATGGATTTAGAAAACTTGGAAGTAAACTTGCAATCTTGGAAGTATTCTTGATTTTATGAAGCTAGAACTTTTGGAATTTATGAAGAACACTTAGAACTTGAAGATAGAACTTGATAGAGATCAATTAGATGAATAAAATTGAAGAATGAAAGTGTTTGTAGGTGTTTTTGGTCATTGGTGTATGGATTAGATATAAAGGATATGTAATTTTGTTTTCATGTAAATAAGTCATGAATGATTACTCATATTTTTGTAATTTTATGAGATATTTCATGCTAGTTGCCAAATGATGGTTCCCACATGTGTTAAGTGACTCACATGGGCTGCTAAGAGATAATCATTGGAGTGTATATACCAATAGTACATACATCTAAAAGCTGTGTATTGTACGAGTACGAATACGGGTGCATACGAGTAGAATTGTTGACGAAACTGAACGAGGATGTAATTGTAAGCATTTTTCTTAAGTAGAAGTATTTTTATAAGTGTATTGAAGTCTTTCAAAAGTGTATGAATACATATTAAAACACTACATGTATATACATTTTAACTGAGTCGTTAAGTCATCGTTAGTCGTTACATGTAAATGTTGTTTTGAAACCTTTAGGTTAACGATCTTGTTGAATGTTATTAACCCATTGTTTATTATAACAAATGAGATGTTAAATTGTTATATTATCATGATATTATGATATATAATATATCTTAGTATGATATATATATAGTTAAATGTCGTTACAACGATAATCGTTACATATATGTATCGTTTCGAAATCATTAAGTTAGTAGTCTTATTTTTACATATGTATTTCATTATTAATACACTTAATAATATATTTAATTATCATTTAACATAATTAACCAAGTGTATCAATATCTTAATATGATTCATATGTACCTAGTAAGACGTTGTTATAACGATAATCGTTATATATATCGTTTTCGAGTTTCTTAAATTAATAGTCTCATTTTTATGTATATAACTCATTGTTAAAATACCTAATGAGATACATACTTATAATAAAATCATGTTAACTATATATATAACCATATATATGTCATCGTATAGTTTTTACAAGTTTTAACGTTCGTGAATCACCGGTCAACTTGGGTGGTCAATTGTCTATATGAAACCTATTTCAATTTATCAAGTCTTAACAAGTTTGATTGCTTAACATGTTGAAAACACTTAATCTTGTAAATAACAATTTTATTTAATATATATATAAACATGGAAAAGTTCGGGTCACTACAGTACCTACCCGTTAAATAAATTTCGTCCCGAAATTTTAAGCAGTTGGAGGTGTTGACGTATCTTCTGGAAATAAATGCGGGTATTTCTTCTTCATCTGATCTTCACGCTCCCAGGTGAACTCGGGTCCTCTACGAGCATTCCATCGAACCTTAACAATCGGTATCTTATTTTGTTTAAGTCTCTTAATCTCACGATCCATTATTTCGACGGGTTCTTTAATGAACTGAAGTTTTTCATTGATTTGGATTTCGTTCAACGGAATAGTGAGATCTTCTTTAGCAAAACATTTCTTTAAATTTGAGACGTGGAAAGTGTTATGTACAGCCGCAAGTTGTTGAGGTAGCTCCAGTTGGTAAGCTACTGGTCCGACACGATCTATAATCTTGAATGGTCCAATGTACCTTGGATTTAGTTTCCCCCGTTTACCAAATCGAACAACGCCTTTCCAAGGTGAAACCTTAAGCATGACCATTTTTCCAATTTCAAACTCTATATCTTTTCTTTTACTGTCCGCGTAGCTCTTTTGTCGACTCTGGGCGGTTTTCAATCTTTGTTGAATTTGGATGATTTTCTCGGTAGTTTCTTGTATTATCTCCGAACCCGTAATATGTCTATCCCCCACTTCACTACAACAAATCGGAGACCTGCACTTTCTACCATAAAGTGCTTCGAACGGCGCCATCTCAATGCTTGAATGGTAGCTGTTGCTGTAGGAAAATTCTGCTAACGGTAGATGTCGATCCAAACTGTTTCCGAAATCAATAACACAAGCTCGTAGCATGTCTTCAAGCGTTTGTATCGTCCTTTCGCTCTGCCCATCAGTTTGTGGATGATAGGCAGTACTCATGTCTAGACGAGTTCCCAATGCTTGCTGTAATGTCTGCCAGAATCTTGAAATAAATTTGCCATCCCTATCAGAGATAAGAGAGATTGGTATTCCATGTCTGGAGACGACTTCCTTCAAATACAGTCGTGCTAACTTCTCCATCTCGTCATCTTCTCTTATTGGCAGGAAGTGTGCTGACTTGGTGAGACGATCAACTATTACCCAAATAGTATCATAACCACTTGCAGTCCTTGGCAATTTAGTAATGAAATCCATGGTAATGTTTTCCCATTTCCATTCCAGGATTTCAGGTTGTTGTAGTAGACCTGATGGTTTCTGATGTTCAGCTTTGACCTTAGAACAGGTCAAACATTCTCCTACATATTTAGAAATATCGGCTTTCATACCTGGCCACCAAAAATGTTTCTTAAGATCCTTGTACATCTTTCCCGTTCTAGGATGTATTGAGTATCTGGTTTTATGAGCTTCTCTAAGTACCATTTCTCTCATATCTCCAAATTTTGGTACCCAAATTCTTTCAGCCCTATACCGGGTTCTGTCTTCCCGAATATTAAGATGCTTCTCCGATCCTTTGGGTATTTCATCCTTTAAATTTTCCTCTTTTAAAAATCCTTGTTGCGCCTCCTTTATTTGAGTAGTAAGGTTAGTGTGAATCATTATATTCATAGATTTTACTCGAATAGGTTCTCTGTCCTTTCTGCTCAAGGCGTCGGCTACCAAATTTGCCTTCCCCAGGTGGTAACGAATCACAAAGTCGTAATCATTCAACAATTCAATCCACCTACGCTGCCTCATATTCAGTTGTTTCTGATTAAATATGTGTTGAAGACTTTTGTGGTCGGTATATATAATACTTTTGACCCCATATAAGTAGTGCCTCCAAGTCTTTAATGCAAAAACAACCGTGCCTAATTCCAAATCATGGGTCGTATAATTTTGCTCGTGAATCTTCAATTGTCTAGACGCATAAGCAATCACCTTCGTCCGTTGCATTAATACACAACCGAGACCTTGCTTTGATGCGTCACAATAAATCACAAAATCATCATTCCCTTCAGGCAATGACAATATAGGTGCCGTAGTTAGCTTTTTCTTCAATAATTGAAACGCCTTCTCTTGTTCATCCTTCCATTCAAATTTCTTCCCTTTATGCGTTAATGCAGTCAAGGGTTTTGCTATTTTGGAGAAATCTTGGATGAATCTTCTGTAGTAACCAGCCAATCCTAAAAATTGACGTATATGCATCGGAGTTTTTGGGGTTTCCCACTTTTCAACGGTTTCGATCTTTGCCGGGTCCACCTGGATACCTTCTTTGTTCACTATGTGATCGAGGAATTGAACTTCTTCCAACCAAAATGCACACTTTGAAAACTTAGCATACAGTTTTTCTTTCCTCAATACTTTTAGCACTTTTCTCAAATGTTCTTCGTGCTCTTGATCATTCTTTGAGTAAATAAGTATGTCATCGATGAAAAAAATGACAAACTTGTCAAGATATGGCCCACACACTCGGTTCATAAGGTCCATGAACACAGCTGGTGCGTTAGTCAATCCAAACGGCATAACCATAAACTCGTAATAACCATAACGCGTCATAAAAGCAGTTTTTAGAATATTATCCTCCTTTACTCGCATTTGATGATATCCAGAACGTAAATCGATCTTCGAATAAACCGATGAGCCTTGTAGTTGATCAAATAAGTCATCAATTCTTGGCAGTGGATAACCGTTTTTGATGGTAAGTTTGTTCAACTCTCTGTAGTCAATACACAACCTAAATGTACCATCCTTCTTCTTGGCAAACAAAATAGGAGCTCCCCATGGTGATGTGCTTGGGTGAATGAAACCACGTTCTAATAGTTCTTGCAGTTGGCTTTGTAGTTCTTTCATCTCGCTGGGTGCGAGTCTATAAGGAGCACGAGCTATTGGTGCAGCTCCTGGTACAAGATCTATTTGAAATTCAACAGATCGATGTGGAGGTAGTCCCGGTAATTCTTTCGGAAATACATCGGGAAATTCATTTGCGACGGGAACATCATTGATGCTCTTTTCTTCAGTTTGTACTTTCTCGACGTGTGCTAGAACAGCATAGCAACCTTTTCTTATTAGTTTTTGTGCCTTCAAATTACGAATAAGATGTAGCTTCATGTTGCCCTTTTCTCCGTACACCATTAAGGGTTCTCCTTCTTCTCGTACAATGCGAATTGCATTTTTATAACATACGATCTCTGCTTTCACCTTCTTCAGCCAGTCCATGCCAACTATTACATCAAAACTCCCTAACTCTATTGGTATCAAATCAATCTTAAATATTTCGCTACCCAATTTAATTTCTTGATTCCGGCATATATTATCTGCTGAAATTAATTTACCGTTTGCTAATTCGAGTAAAAATTTACTATCTAACGGCGTCAATGGACAACTTAATTTAGCACAAAAATCTCTACTCATATAGCTTCTATCCGCACCCGAATCAAATAAAACGTAAGGAGATTTATTGTCAATAAGAAACGTACTCGTAACAAGCTCCGGGTCTTCCTGTGCCTCTGCCGCATTAATATTGAAAACTCTTCCGCGGCCTTGTCCATTCGTGTTCTCCTGGTTTGAGCAATTTCTAATAATGTGGCCCGGTTTTCCACATTTATAACAAACTACATTGGCATAACTTGCTCCGACACTACTTGCTCCGCCATTACTCGTTCTGACACCATTTGTTCCTTTCGTTCTGTTAACCCCTGGTCCGTAGACCTCACACTTCGCCGCGCTATGACCATTTCTTTTACACTTGTTGCAAAATTTGGTGAAGAACCCCGAGTGATACTTTTCACACCTTTGGCATAGCTGCTTCTGATTGTTGTTGTTGTTTTTGCGGTTGTTATTGTTGTTGGGATGATTATTGTAGTTGTTGTTGTATTTGTTGTTGTTGTTGTTGGGCCGTTTGTTGTAGTTGCGATTGATGTTGCGATTGTTGGGATAATTGTTGCGATTATTATTGTAATTGTTGTTGCTGTTGTATTGGTGATTCTTATCACCGTTTTCCTCCCACTTTCTTTTGACTTGCTTCACATTGGCCTCTTCAGCCGTCTATTCTTTAATTCTTTCCTCAATCTGGTTCACTAGTTTGTGAGCCATTCTACATGCCTGTTGTATGGAGGCGGGCTCGTGTGAACTTATATCTTCTTGGATTCTTTCCGGTAATCCTTTCACAAACGCGTCGATCTTCTCTTCCTCATCTTCGAATGCTCCCGGACACAATAGGCACAATTCTGTGAATCGTCTTTCGTACGTGGTAATATCAAATTCTTCGGTTCGTAACCCTCTAAGTTCTTTCTTGAGCTTATTGACCTCAGTTCTGGGACGATACTTCTCGTTCATCAAGTGCTTGAATGCTGACCACGGTAGTGCGTACGCATCATCTTGTCCCACTTCCTCTAGATAGGTATTCCACCATGTTAACACTGAACCTGTGAAGGTATGCGTAGCGTACTTCACTTTGTCCTCTTCAGTACACTTACTTATGGCAAACACCGATTCGACCTTCTTGGTCCACCGTTTCAATCCGATCGGTCCTTCGGTTCCATCAAATTCCAAAGGTTTGCAGGCAGTGAATTCTTTGTAGGTGCATCCTACACGATTTCCTGTACTGCTAGATCCAAGGTTATTGTTGGTATGTAGCGCAGCCTGTACTGCGGCTATGTATGAAGCTAGAAAAGTACGGAATTCCTCTTCATTCATATTCACGGTGTGTCGAGTAGTCGGTGCCATTTCCTTCAAAATAGTCAAATGGAACAAGTTAATCATACAGAATATTAAGAGTAGTTAATAGTATTTTGTAGCATAATATGAACTCATTTATAAAAGCTTTTTCTTCATATTAGCATTTTATAAGTTTAAATTCGGGTAGTACCTACCCGTTAAGTTCATACTTAGTAGCTAATATACAATTCAACTACTACAATTCTATATGAAAAACTGATTATAATAATATTTCGCGTTCAAACTTTTATACAATATTTTACAAACTTACAATGCCGCTTATTTTACATAAAGCATGAAATATAGCACACAATAACTTTGATACAAGATAGTTGTGAAGATAATTCTAGCTAGTACACAAGTCGTTCAGCAAAGGCAATAAAGACACGTAATTCATACGTCCAGAAACAAGTCATGCATTCTGGTTTTACTAGGACTACTTCCCATCCTTGGTCTTGTGGAACATAACCGTTATGGCCGTTGATAAGACAGCGTGTTGTAACGTCGTCAAAGGGACGAGGGTTACGTAATGACCAACAGTCTCGTAATAACCTAAAAACCTCATTTCTTACCCCAATTACCGACTCCGTCACTTGTGGGAACGTTTTGTTTAATAGTTGTAGCCCGATGTTCTTTTTCTCACTTTGGTGAGAAGTGAACATTACTAACCCGTAAGCATAGCATGCTTCTTTATGTTGCATGTTAGCCGCTTTTTCTAAATTATGAAGTCCTATATTCGGATACATTGAGTCAAAATAATTTCTTAACCCGTTGCGTAAAATAGCATTTGGGTTCCCCGTAATATATGCGTCAAAGTAAACACATCGTAACTTATGGGTTTCCCAATGTGATATCCCCCATCTTTCAAATGAAAGTCTCTTATAAACCAAGACATTCTTGGAACGTTCTTTGAAATGTCTTACAAACTGATTTCGCCGTAAATAGTTGTGCCGAAGAATTCTGACCGACTCTAGACAAGATTTCATCAATCATGTCTCCGGGTAGGTCTCTTAAAATATTGGGTTGTCTATCCATTTTGTGTTTTTATACTGTAAAATAGACAACTATCTTAGATTCATAAAAAAAAATACTTATAAATACAACCAATTTTTACATATATCATAAAGCATAAGAACACTATATTACATATATTACACCACACAAATACAACTATCTTATTCCGACTCGCTCGTTTCTTCTTCTTCGGTTTTGGTTCGTTTGGCCAAGTTTCTAGGGATATATGATGTTCCCCTAATACGAGCTGTCGTTTTCCACAACGGTTTAGAAAAACCTGGTGGTTTAGAGGTTCCCGGGTCATTGTTACAACTTAAGGGCTTCGGGGGTTGACGATACATATAAAGTTCATCGGGGTTGGAATTAGATTTCTCTATTTTTATGCCCTTTCCCTTATTATTTTCTTTTGCCTTTTTAAATTCAGTTGGGGTAATTTCTATAACATCATCGGAATTCTCGTCAGAATCCGATTCATCGGAGAATTGGTAATCCTCCCAATATTTTGCTTCCTTGGCGGAAACACCATTGACCATAATTAACCTTGGTCGATTAGTTGAGGATTTTCTTTTACTTAACCGTTTTATTATTTCCCCCACCGGTTCTATTTCCTCCTCCGGTTCCTCCTCTTCCGGTTCTGATTCTTCTTCCGGTTCTTCTTCGGGAACTTGTGAATCAGTCCAATATATATTCGACTCTTCGTTATTATTAGGTGAGTCAATGGGATTTGTGCTAGAGGTAGACATCTATCACACAATATCAAACATGTTAAGAGATTAATATATCACATAATATATACATGTTAATAATATATAGTTTCCAACAAAAATGTTAAGCAATCATTTTTAAAGAAAACACGGTCGAAGTCCAGACTCACTAATGCATCCTAACAAACTCGATAAGACACACTAATGCAAATTTTCTGGTTCTCTAAGACCAACGCTCGGATACCAACTGAAATGTCCCGTTCTTATTGATTAAAAACGTTCCATATTAATTGATTTCGTTGTGAGGTTTTGACCTCTATATGAGACATTTTTCAAAGACTGCATTCATTTTTAAAACAAACCATAACCTTTATTTCATAAATAAAGGTTTAAAAAGCTTTACGTAGATTATCAAATAATGATAATCTAAAATATCATGTTTACACACGACCACTACATAATGGTTTACAATACAAATATGTTACATCGAAATCAGTTTCTTGAATGCAGTTTTTACACAATATCATACAAACATGGACTCCAAATCTTGTCCTTATTTTAGTATGCAACAGTGGAAGCTCTTAGTATTCACCTGAGAATAAACATGCTTTAATCATCAACAAAAATGTTGGTGAGTTATAGGTTTAACCTATATATATCAAATCGTAACAATAGACCACAAGATTTCATATTTCAATACACATCCCATACATAGAGATAAAAATCATTCATATGGTGAACACCTGGTAACCGACATTAACAAGATGCATATATAAGAATATCCCCATCATTCCGGGACACCCTTCAGATATGATATAAATTTTGAAGTACTAAAGCATCCGGTACTTTGGATGGGGTTTGTTAGGCCCAATAGATCTATCTTTAGGATTCGCGTCAATTAGGGTGTCTGTTCCCTAATTCTTAGATTACCAGACTTAATAAAAAGGGGCATATTCGATTTCGATAATTCAACCATAGAATGTAGTTTCACGTACTTGTGTCTATTTTGTAAATCATTTATAAAACCTGCATGTATTCTCATCCCAAAAATATTAGATTTTAAAAGTGGGACTATAACTCACTTTCACAGATTTTTACTTCGTCGGGAAGTAAGACTTGGCCACTGGTTGATTCACGAACCTATAACAATATATACATATATATCAAAGTATGTTCAAAATATATTTACAACACTTTTAATATATTTTGATGTTTTAAGTTTATTAAGTCAGCTATCCTCGTTAGTAACCTACAACTAGTTGTCCACAGTTAGATGTACAGAAATAAATCGATAAATATTATCTTGAATCAATCCATGACCCAGTGTATACGTATCTCAGTATGGATCACAACTCAAACTATATATATTTTGGAATCAACCTCAACCCTGTATAGCTAACTCCAACATTCACATATAGAGTGTCTATGGTTGTTCCGAAATATATATAGATGTGTCGACATGATAGGTCAAAACATTGTATACGTGTCTATGGTATCTCAAGATTACATAATATACAATACAAGTTGATTAAGTTATGGTTGGAATAGATTTGTTACCAATTTTCACGTAGCTAAAATGAGAAAAATTATCCAATCTTGTTTTACCCATAACTTCTTCATTTTAAATCCGTTTTGAGTGAATCAAATTGCTATGGTTTCATATTGAACTCTATTTTATGAATCTAAACAGAAAAAGTATAGGTTTATAGTCAGAAAAATAAGTTACAAGTCGTTTTTGTAAAGGTAGTCATTTCAGTCGAAAGAACGACGTCTAGATGACCATTTTAGAAAACATACTTCCACTTTGAGTTTAACCATAATTTTTGGATATAGTTTCATGTTCATAATAAAAATCATTTTCCCAGAATAACAACTTTTAAATCAAAGTTTATCATAGTTTTTAATTAACTAACCCAAAACAGCCCGCAGTGTTACTACGACGGCGTAAATCCAGTTTTACGGTGTTTTTTGTGTTTCCAGGTTTTAAATCATTAAGTTAGCATATCATATAGATATAGAACATGTGTTTAGTTGATTTTAAAAGTCAAGTTAGAAGGATTAACTTTTATTTGCGAACAAGTTTAGAATTAACTAAACTATGTTCTAGTGATTACAAGTTTAAACCTTCGAATAAGATAGCTTTATATGTATGAATCGAATGATGTTATGAACATTAATACTACCTCAAGTTCCTTGGATAAACCTACTGGAAATGAGAAAAATAGATCTAGCTTCAAAGGATCCTTGGATGGCTTGAAAGTTCTTGAAGTAGAATCATGACACGAAAACAATTTCAAGTAAGATTTCCACTCGAAATAAGATTGTTATAGTTATAGAAATTGAATTAAAGTTTGAATATGATTATTACCTTGTATTAGAAAGATAACCTACTGTAAGTAACAAAGGTTTCTTGATCTTGGATGATTACTTGGAATGGATATAGAAAACTTGGAAGTAAAGTTGCAATCTTGGAAGTATTCTTGATTTTATGAAACTAGAACTTTTGGAATTTATGAAGAACACTTAGAACTTGAAGATAGAACTTGAGAGAGATTAATTAGATGAAGAAAATTGAAGAATGAAAGTATTTGTAGGTGTTTTTGGTCGTTGGTGTATGGATTAGATATAAAGGATATGTAATTTTGTTTTCATGTAAATAAGTCATGAATGATTACTCATATTTTTGTAATTTTATGAAATATTTCATCCTAGTTGCCAAATGTTGGTTCCCACATGTGTTAAGTGACTCACATGGGCTGCTAAGAGCTGATCATTTTAGTGTATATACCAATAGTACATACATCTAAAAGCTGTGTATTGTACGAGTACGAATACGGGTGCATACGAGTAGAATTGTTGATGAAACTGAACGAGGATGTAATTGTAAGCATTTTTGTTAAGTAGAAGTATTTTGATAAGTGTCTTGAAGTCTTTCAAAAGTGTATGAATACATATTAAAACACTACATGTATATACATTTTAACTGAGTCGTTAAGTCATCGTTAGTCGTTACATGTAAATGTTGTTTTGAAACCTTTAGGTTAACGATCTTGTTGAATGTTGTTAACCCATTGTTTATTATAACAAATGAGATGTTAAATTGTTATATTATCATGATATTATGATATATAATATATCTTAGTATGATATATATACAGTTAAATGTCGTTACAACGATAATCGTTACATATATGTCTCGTTTCAAAATCATTAAGTTAGTAGTCTTATTTTTACATATGTATTTCATTGTTAATACACTTAATAATATATTTAATTATCATTTAACATAATTAACCAAGTGTATCAATATCTTAATATGATTCATATGTACCTAGTAAGACGTTGTTATAACGATAATCGTTATATATATCGTTTTCGAGTTTCTTAAATTAATAGTCTCATTTTTATGTATATAACTCATTGTTAAAATACCTAATGAGATACATACTTATAATAAAATCATGTTAACTATATATATAACCATATATATGTCATCGTATAGTTTTTACAAGTTTTAACGTTCTTGAATCACCGGTCAACTTGGGTGGTCAATTGTCTATATGAAACCTATTTCAATTTATCAAGTCTTAACAAGTTTGATTGCTTAACATGTTGGAAACACTTAATCATGTAAATAACAATTTCATTTAATATATATATAAATATGGAAAAGTTCGGGTCACTACACGTAAATCATATCTTAATGAATCTGATGACTCAATTATTATTTGGTATCATCTTTTAATTCTGTCGGTAAATACGATCATGTAAAGTATTATACCTAATACCTTGTTTATGTTTTCAAGTTATAATATATATACACATATATACACGTATATATTCTTATCCAGTTATAATGGTTCGTGAATCGTCAAGGTCTGGTCAAGGTTAAATGAATGTATGAACAAAATTTAAAATTTTTGAGATTTAAACTTAACAAACTTTGCTTATCGTGTCGGAATAATATAAAGATAAAGTTTAAATTTGGTCAGAAATTTTTGGGTCGTCACAGTATTGTCTAATCGAATGAAAACTCATTGGAATCTGTCGAACCTATCTTCAAATTAGTTAATCTAATAATTACTAAATGATTATGCATGTCCTATTTAGTGACGTTTATACGACATCTTTTACGATCATTTAATTAATTATTCGGGTTGGGTAATTGATTATTCAAACTGATCAACTGGGTAAATTAATGTTCATATCTTATTAAAACAGGGGTGGATTACATACAAGGGTAATTGATGTAATTTTTAACAAAGTATTAAAACCTTGGATTACACGCAGTCGATAACCTGGTGTAATTATTAACAAAGTATTAAAACCTTGTTACAGTTTAAATCCCTAATTAGTTGGAATATTTGACTTCGGGAATAAGGTTAAATTGTCGAGCATTTTATAATTATGACCGATGGACTATTATGGACAAAAACCAGATAGGTATCAAATAAATCTAGGACAAAGGACAATTAACCCAGATACATAAATTAAAATCAAAACGTCAAACATCATGATCACGGAAGTTTAAATAAGCATAATACTTTTATTTTATATTTCATCGTACTTTTATTTACTGTCATTTTATTTATCGTCATTTAAATATTGTTATTTATTTTACGCACTTTAATTATTATCATTTATCTTTACGCTTAAAATTTAAAATCGACAAACCGGTCATTAAATGGTAAACCCCCCCCCTTTATAATAATAATAATACTACTATATTACTTATATATATATATATATATATATATATATATATATATATATATATATATATATATATATATATATATATATATTTATTTATATATATATATATTTATTTATACAAATATAGTTTAAAAAAAATATAGCGTTAAACTCAACTAGCTCCCTGTGGAACGAACCGGACTTACTAAAAACTACACTACTTTTTGATTAGGTACACTGCCTATAAGTGTTGTAGCAAGGTTTAGATATATCCATTATATAAACAAATAAATAACTTGTGTAAATTGTATCGTATTTAATAGTATTTCGTAGTAATATATAATCTATTTCGTACTACCCCTCGCACACATCAATCCATCTCAACCCTGTATAGCTAACTCGAGCATTACCGCATACAGAGTGTCTATGGTTGTTCCAAATAATATATATAGATGACGTCGATATGATATGTCAAAACATTGTATATGTGTCTATGGTCTATCAAGATTACATAATATATGTTAGAATACATGTATAATACAATATAATTTAGTTAAGCATTGGTTAGTATAGATTTGTTACAAAGTTTCACGTAGCTAAAACAAGCAAAAATATCCAATTTTGTTTTACCCATAACTTCTTCGTTTTAAATCCGTTTTGAGTGAATCAAGTTGCTATGGTTTCATAATGAACTAAAATTTATGAAACTAAATAGAAAAAGTATAAGTTTATAGTCAGAAATACAGGTTACAAGTCATTTTTGACGAGGTGGTCATTCCGTCGAAAGAACGACATCTTGATGACAATTTTGAAAAACATACTTCCACTTTGAGTTTAACCATGATTTTTGATATAGTTTATTTTCCCAGAAAAAAAACTTTTAATTCAAAGGTTATCATAGTTTTTAATTATCCAACCCAAAACAGCCCCCGGTTTCACTACGACGGCGTATGTCCGGTTTTACGGTATTCTTCGTGTTTCCAGGTTGTAAATCAATAAGTTAGCATATCATATAGATATAGAACATGTGTTTAGTTGATTTTAAAAGTTAAGTTATAAGGATTAACTTTGTTTGCGAACAAGTTTAGAATTAACTAAACTATGTTCTAGCGATTACAAGTTATAATCTTCGAATAAGATAATTTTATATATATGAATCGAATGATGTTATGAACATCATTACTACCTCAAGTATAGTAGGTAAACCTACTGGAAATGATGAAAAATAATTTGAGCTTCAATGGATCTTTGATGGCTTGGAAGTTCTTGAAGTAGAATCATAACACGAAAACAAGTTCAAGTAAGATTACTACTTAAATTAAGATAATTATAGTTATAGAAATCGAATCAAAGTTTGAATATGAGTTTTACCTTGAATAAGAAAGATAACCTACTGTAAATAACAAAGGTTTCTTGATCTTATATGATTACTTGGAATGGATTTGAAAGCTTGGAAGTATACTTGCAAACTTGAAAGTGTTCTTGAAGTGTTCTTAAGTAGTTGTGTTGTAAGTTGTTTTATGTTTGGATTTTTGAACTAGATTGAGCTAGATTTTGATGAAGATGATGAAGAACACTTAGAACATCAAGAGAGAGTTTGATAGAGATGTGTTTGATTAAATAAAATTGAAATGAGAATGTGTTTGTGATGCTCCTCATTCACGTGAATATGGGGTAGTCATATAGGCTCCATTAGTTTGTAATTTTGTTAGATATTTCATGCTAGTTGCCAAATAGTTGGTTCCACATGTTTGTTGACTAAATGAGGGCTGCTAAGAGCTGATAATTGAAGTCTATATACCATTATTAAATACATCTAAAAGCTGTGTATTGTACGAGTACGAATATGGGTGCATACGAGTAGAATTGTTGATGAAAATGAATAAGAATGTAATTGTAAGCATTTTTGTTAAGTAGAATTACTTTGATATGTATCATGAAGTCTTTCCAAAGTGTACTAATACATGTACACTATATGTATATGCATTTTTAACTGAGTCGTTAAGTCACCGTTAGTCGTTACATGTACATGTTGTTTCGGAACCTTTAAGTTAACGATTTCGTTAAATGTAATTAATCCCATTATTATTAAATCTAATGAGATGTTAAATTGTTAAATTATCATGATAAAATGATGTACTAATGTATCTTAATATGATATATAAATATTAAGACGTTATTACAACGATAATAGTTACGTATATATATATCGTTTTGAATTTCTTAAGTTAGTAGTCTTGTTTTATGTATAAGGTTCATTGTTAATATACATAATGAGATACTTAATTATCATTTCATCATGTTAAACATATATATATTTTCATATATAAAATATCATGTCATATACATGTTATAACGTTCGTGAATCATCGGACAAACTGGGTGGTCAAACGTTAACACTAATTCCGTTTCAGTTAATCAAGTCTTAACAAGTTTGATTGCTTAACATGTTGGAAATATTTATTCATGTAAATATTAATCTCATATAATATATAATCATGGAAAATTTTGGGTCACTACAAACGGTAACCATTTACGATAAATCCCTTATATGTTTTGAAAAATTCACTTGGGCCATTTGCCAAGTGCCTTAAGTCATCTGTAATGATATTATCCGCTATCTTATCCAGATGTGTAACCTGAAATTGTGCAACATATTTTTAAAAAATCTACTACTTACCAATTGTTAGAAGGTTTGAAAAGATTAGTCCTTACACGTTTGGCAAACCACGAGTGAAAAGTCAAATTGTGCAAGCGCTCCAGCTGCTGCTTACGGAATTTTCTATTCTGATCACGTAAAATTTGTAGATGTTCTCTGCATTTGCAGAATCTAGTTCACTACAATTGAAAAACACATAGGAATATGCTTTATCCAAGGTCTCAAGGTCTGGCCGTGTTGCCACTGTAGCACCAATGGGTCTACCAGGCATTGAAAATATAGGTAAGACATCCTCCTTACCACTGTCATCGTAGTTTCTACTTTTCTTATTATGTATCGTCTCGGCATCACTGGATAACCGAAATGTCCCGTTCATATTGATTATAAACGTTCCATATTAATTGATTTCGTTGCGAGGTTTTGACCTCTATATGAGACGTTTTTCAAAGACTGCATTCATTTTTAAAACAACCATAACCTTTATTATATCAATAAAGGTTTTAAAAACATTATGTAGATTATCAAATAATGATAATCTAAAATATACTATTTACACACGACCATTACATAATAGTTTACAATAGAAATATATTACATCGACATATGTTTCTTGAATGCAGTTTTTACACAATGTCATACAAACATGGACTCCAAATCTTGTCCTTATTTTAGTATGCAACAGTGGAAGCTCTTAGTATTCACCTGAGAATAAACATGCTTTAAACGTCAACAAAAATGTTGGTGAGTTATAGGTTTAACCTATATATATCAAATCGTAACAATAGACCACAAGATTTCATATTTCAATACACATCCCATACATAGAGAAAAAAATCATTCATATGGTGAACACCTGGTAACCGACATTAACAAGATGCATATATTAGAATATCCCCATCATTCCGGGACACCCTTCGGATATGAAATAAATTTCGAAGTACTAAAACATCCGGTACTTTGGATGGGGTTTTTTAGGCCCAATAGATCTATATTTAGGATTCGCATCAATTAGGGTGTCTGTTCCCTTATTCTTAGATTACCAGACTTAATAAAAAGGGGCATATTCGATTTTGATAATTCAACCATAGAATGTAGTTTCACGTACTTGTTTCTATTTTGTAAATCATTTATAAAACCTGCATGTATTCTCATCCCAAAAATATTTCGATTTTAAAAGTGGGACTATAACTCACTTTCACAGATATTTCCTTCCTCGGAAATAAGACTTGGCCACGGATCGATTCACGAACCTATACAAATATGTACATATGTATCAAAGTATGATCAAAATATAATTGCAACCATTTTTATTATGTTTTAAAGATTTTAGTGTATTAAGTCAGTTGTCCTCGTTAGTAACCTACAACTAGTTATCCACAGTTAGATGTACAGAAATAAATCGATATATATTATCTTGAATCAATCCACGACCCAGTGTATACACGTCTCAGGCTAGATCACAACTAAAAGTATATATATTTTTGGAATCAACCTCAACCCTGTATAGCTAACTCCAACATTACTGCATATAGAGTGTCTATGGTTGTTCCAAATAATATATATACATGGGTCGATATGATATGTCAAAAAATTTGCATACGTGTCTATGGTATTCGAAGATTACATAATATATTAGAATACATGTATAATACAATATAAGTTAGCTAGGATATGATTTATATAGATTTGTTAAACATTTCCCGTAGCTAAAAAGATCAAAAATATCCAATCTTGTTTTACCCGTAACTTCTTCATTTTAAATCCGTTTTGAGTGAATCAAATTGTTATGGTTTCATATTGAACACTATTTTATGAATCTAAATAGAAAAAGTATAGGTTTATAGATGGAAATATAAGTTACAAGTCATTTTTGTAAAGGTAGTCATTTCAGTCGAAAGAACGACGTCTAGATGACCATTTTAGAAAACATACTTCCACTTTGAGTTTAACCAAGATTTTTGGATATAGTTTCATATTCATATGAAAAATCATTTTCCCAGAAGAACAACTTTTAAATCAAAGTTTATCATAGTTTTTAATTATCCAAACCAAAACAGCCCCCGGTTTCACTACGACGGCGTATATCCGATTTTATGGTGTTCATCGTGTTTGCAGGTTTTAAATCATTAAGTTAGCATATCATATAGATATAGAACATGTGTTTAGTTGATTTTAAAAGTAAAGTTAGAAGGATTAACTTTTGTTTGCGAACAAGTTTTGAATTAACTAAACTATGTTCTAGTGATTACAAGTTTAAACCTTCAAATAAGATAGATTTATATGTATGAATCGAATGATGTTATGAATTACCTTAGTTTTTCTGGATAAAACTACTAGAAAGGAGAAAAATGGATCTAGCTTCAAAGGATCCTTGGATGGCTTGAAAGTTCTTGAAATATAATCATGACACGAAAACAGTTCAAGTAAGATTTTCACTCGAAATAAGATTGTTATAGTTGTAGAAATTGAATCAAAGTTTGAATATGAATATTACCTTGAATTAGAAATATAACCTACTGTAAATAACAAAGGTTCCTTGATCTTAGATGATTACTTGGAATAGATTAGAAAGCTTGGAAGTAGACTTGCAAACTTGGAAGTATTCTTGATTTTTATGAAACTATACTTATGGAATTTATGAAGAACACTTAGAACTTGAAGATGGAACTTGAGAGAGATCAATTAGATGAAGAAAATTTAAGAAATAAAGTGTTTGTAGGTGTTTTTGGTCGTTGGTATATGGATTAGATATAAAGGATATGTAATTTTGTTTTCATGTAAATAAGTCATGAATGATTACTCAGATTTTTGTAATTTTATGAGATATTTCATGCTAGTTGCTAAATGAT
The DNA here is from genome assembly GCF_046630445.1 of Rutidosis leptorrhynchoides. NCBI lineage: Eukaryota > Viridiplantae > Streptophyta > Magnoliopsida > Asterales > Asteraceae > Rutidosis > Rutidosis leptorrhynchoides. The sequence goes on along the minus strand of NC_092337.1, from coordinate 223,702,625 downwards.
GGTTCCCACATGTGTTAGGTGACTCACATGGGATGCTAAGAGCTGATCATTGGAGTGTATATACCAATAGTACATACATCTAAAAGCTATGTATTGTACGAGTACGAATACGGGTGCATACGAGTAGAATTGTTGATGAAACTGAACAAGCATGTAATTGTAAGCATTTTTGTTAAGTAGAAGTATTTTGATAAGTGTCTTGAAGTCTTTCAAAAGTGTATGAATACATATTAAAACACTAAATGTATATACATTTTAACTGAGTCGTTAAGTCATCGTTAGTCGTTACATGTAAATGTTGTTTTGAAACCTTTAGGTTAACGATCTTGTTAAATGTTGTTAACCCATTATTTATTATATCAAATGAGATGTTAAATTGTTACATTATCATGATATTATGATATATAATATATCTTAGTATGATATATATACAGTTAAATGTCGTTACAACGATAATCGTTACATATATGTCTCGTTTCGAAATCATTAAGTTAGTAGTCTTATTTTTACATATGTAGTTCATTGTTAATACACTTAATGATATATTTACTTATAATTTAACATAGTTAACCAAGTGTATCAATATCTTAATATTATTCATATGTACCTAGTAAGACGTTGTTATAACGATAATCGTTATATATATCGTTTTCGAGTTTCTTAATTTAATAGTCTCATTTTTATGTATATAACTCATTGTTAAAATACCTAATGAGATACTTACTTATAATAAAATCATTGTAACTATATATATAACCATATATATGTCATCTTATAGATTTTTCAAAGTTTTAACGTTCGTGAATCACCGGTCAACTTGGGTGGTCAATTGTCTATATGAAACCTATTTCAATTAATCAAGTCTTAACAAGTTTGATTGCTTAACACATTGGAAACATTTAGTCATGTAAATATCAATCTCAATTAATATATATATAAACATGGAAAAGTTCGGGTCACTACAGTACCTACCCGTTAAATAAATTTCGTCCCAAAATATTAAGCTGTTGAAGGTGTTGACGAATCTTCTAGAAATAGATGCGGGTATTTCTTCTTCATCTGATCTTCACGCTCCCAAGTGAACTCGGGTCCTCAACGAGCATTCCATCGAACCTTAACAATCTGTATCTTGTTTTGCTTAAGTCTCTTAACCTCACGATCCATTATTTCGACGGGTTCTTTAATGAACTGAAGTTTTTCATTGATTTGGATTTCGTCCAATGGAATAGTGAGATCGTCTTTAGCAAAACATTTCTTCAAATTTGAGACGTGGAAAGTGTTATGTACAGCCACGAGTTATTAAGGTAGCTCCAGTTGGTAAGCTACTTGTCTGACACGATCTATAATCTTGAATGGTCCAATGTATCTTGGATTTAGTTTCCCCCGTTTACCAAATCGAACAATTCCTTTCCAAGGTGAAACCTTAAGCATGACCATTTCTCCAATTTAAAACTCTATATCTTTTCTTTTACTGTCCGCGTAGCTCTTTTGTCGACTCTGGGCGGTTTTCAATCGTTGTTGAATTTGGATGATTTTCTCGGTAGTTTCTTGTATTATCTCTGGACCCGTAATCTGTCTATCCCCCACTTCATTCTAACAAATCGGAGACCTGCACTTTCTACCATAAAGTGCCTCAAACGGCGCCATCTCAATACTAGAATGATAACTGTTGTTGTACGAAAATTCTGCTAACGGTAGGTGTCGATCCCAACTGTTTCCAAAATCAATAACACATGCTCGTAGCATGTCTTCAAGTGTTTGTATCGTCCTTTCGCTCTGCCCATCAGTTTGTGGATGATAGGCAGTACTCATGTCTAGACGAGTCTCCAATGCTTGTTGCAATGTCTGCCAGAACCTTGAAACAAATCTACCATCCCTATCAGAGATAATAGAGACGGGTATTCCATGTCTGGAGATAACCTCCTTCAAATACAATCTCGCCAACTTCTCCATTTTGTCATCTTCTCTCATTGGCAGGAAGTGTACTGACTTGGTGAGACGATCAACTATTACCCAAATAGTATCATAACCACTTGCAGTCCTTGGAAATTTAGTAATGAAATCCATGTTAATGTTTTCCCATTTCCATTCCAGGATTTCAGGTTGTTGTAGTAGACCTGATGGTTTCTGATGTTCATCTTTGACCTTAGAACACGTCAAACATTCTCCTACATATTTAGCAATATCAGCTTTCATACCCGGCCACCAAAAGTGTTTCTTGAGATCTTTATACATCTTCCCTGCTCCGGGATGTATTGAATATCTGGTTTTATGTGCTTCTTTAAGTACCATTTCTCTCACATCTCCAAACCTTGGTACCCAAATTCTATCAGCCCTATATCGGGTTCCGTCTTCCCGAATATTAATATGTTTCTCTAATCCTTTGGGTATCTCATTCTTCAACTTTCCTTCTTTTACAACCCCCTGTTGCGCCTCCTTTATTTGAGGAGTAAGGTTAGTACGAATAATTATATTCATAGCTTTTACCCGTATAGGTTCTCTGTCCTTTCTACTCAAAGCATCGGCTACCACATTCGCCTTCCCTGGGTGGTATCGAATCTCAAAATCATAATCATTCAACAGTTCAATCCACCTGCGTTGTCTCATTTTTAGTTGCTTCTGATTAAATATATGTTGGAGACTTTTGTGGTCGGTATATATAATACTTTTGACCCCATTTAAATAATGCCTCCAAGTCTTTAATGCAAAAACAACAACACTCAATTCCATATCGCGAGTTCTATAATTTTGCTCGTGAATCTTCAATTGTCTAGATGCATAAGCAATCACCTTCGTTCGTTGCATTAATACACAACCGAGACCTTGCTTTGATGCGTCACAATAAATCACAAAATTATCATTCCCTTCAGGCAATGACAATATAGGTGCCGTAGTTAACTTTTTCTTCAATAACTGAAACGCCTTCTCTTGTTTATCCTTCCATTCAAATTTCTTCCCTTTATGCATTAATGCAGTCAAGGGTTTTACTATTTTGGAGAAATCTTGGATGAATCTTCTGTAGTAACCAGCCAATCCTAAAAATTGACGTATATGCTTTTGAGTTTTTGGGGTTTCCCACTTTTCAACGGTTTCGATATTTGTCGGGTCCATCTGGATACCTTCTTTGTTCACTATATAACCGAGGAATTGAACTTCTTCCAACCAAAATGCACACTTTGAAAACTTAGCGTACAGTTTTTCTTTCCTCAATACTTCTAGCACTTTTCTCAAATGTTCTTCGTGCTCTTGATCATTCTTTGAGTAAATAAGCATGTCATTGATGAAAACAATGACAAACTTGTCAAGATATGGCCACACACTCGGTTCATAAGGTTCATGAACACAGCTGGTGTGTTAGTCAATCCAAACGGCATAACCATAAATTTGTAATGACCATAACGCGTCCTAAAAGCAGTTTTTGGAATATCATCCTCCTTTACTAGCATTTGATGATATCCAGAACGTAAATCGATTTTTGAATAAACCGACGAGCCTTGTAGTTGATCAAATAAGTCGTCAATTCTCGGCAGTGGATAACGGTTTTTGATAGTAAGTTTATTCAACTCTCTGTAGTCAATACACAACCTAAATGTACCATCCTTCTTCTTGACAAACAAAACAGGAGCTCCCCATGGTGATGTGCTTGGTCGAATGAAACCACGTTCTAATAGTTCTGGCAGTTGGCTATGCAGTTCTTTCATCTCGCTGGGTGCGAGTCTATAAGGAGCACGAGCTATTGGTGCAGCTCCTGGTACAAGATCTATTTAAAATTCAACAGATCGATATGGAGGTAGTCCCGGTAATTCTTTCGGAAATACATCGGGAAATTCTTTTGCGACGGGAACATCATTGATGCTCTTTTCTTCAGTTTATACTTTCTCGACGTGTGCTAGAACAGCATAGCAACCTTTTCTTATTAGTTTTTGTGCCTTCAAATTACTAATAAGATGTAGCTTCATGTTGCCTTTTTCTCCATACACCATTAAGTGTTCTCCTTCTTCTCGCACAATGCGAATTACATTTTTGTAATATACGATTTCTGCTTTCATCTCCTTCAGCCAGTCCATGCCAACTATTACATCAAAACTCCTTAACTCTACTGGTATCAAATCAATCTTAAATATTTCGCTACCCAGTTTAGTTTCTCGATTCTGGCATATATAACCTGCTGAAATTAATTTACCGTTTGCTAATTCGAGTAAAAATTTACTAACCAACGACATCAATGGACAACTTAATTTAGCACAAAAATCTCTACTCATATAGCTTCTATCCGTACCCGAATCAAATAAAACGTAAGCAGATTTATTGTCAATAAAAAACCTACCCGTAACAAGCTCCGGGTCTTCCTGTGCCTCTTCCGCATTAATATTGAAAACTCTTCCGCGGCCTTGTCCATTCGTGTTTTCCTGGTTCGGGCAATTTCTAATAATGTGGCCCAGTTTTCCACATTTATAACAAACTATATTGGCATAACTTGCTCTGACACTACTTACTCCGCCATTACTCGTTCCGACACCATTTGTTCCTTTCGTTCTGTTAACCCCTAGTCCGTAGACCTCACACTTCGCCGCACTATGACCATTTTTTTACACTTGTTGCAAAATTTGGTGCAGAACCCCGAGTGATACTTTTCACACCTTTGGCATAGCTGCTTCTGATTGTCGTTGTTGTTACGGTTGTTATTGTTGTTGGGATGATTGTTGTAGTTGGTGTTGTTGTTGTTGTTGTGCCTTTTGTTGTAGTTGCGATTGATGTTGCGATTGTTGGGATAGTTGTTGTTGTTTTGGTGACTCTTATCACCGTTTTTCTCCCACTTTCTTTTAACTAACTTCACGTTGGCCTCTTCGGTCGCCTGTTCTTTAATTCTTCCCTCAATCTGATTCACTAATTTGTGAGCCATTCTACATGCCTTTTGTATGGAGGCAGGCTCGTGTGAACTTATATCTTCTTGGATTCTCTCCGGTAACCCTTTCACAAACGCGTCGATCTTCTCTTCCTCATCTTCGAACGCTCTCGGACACAATAGGCACAATTCTGTGAATCGTCTTTCGTACGAAGTAATATCGAATCCCTGTATTCGTAACCCTCTAAGTTCTGACTTGAGCTTATTGACCTCGGTTCTGGAACAGTACTTCTCGTTCATCAAGTGCTTGAATGCTGACCAAGGTAGCGCGTAAGCAGCATCTTGTCCCACTTGCTCTAGATAGGTATTCCACCATGTTAACACAATACCTGTGAAGGTATGCGTAGCGTACTTCACTTTGTCTCCTTCAGCACACTTACTTATGGCAAACACCGATTCAACTTTCTAGGTCCACCGTTTCAATCCGATTGGTCCTTCGGTCCCATCAAATTCTGAAGGTTTGCAGGCAGTGAATTCCTTGTAGGAGCATCCTACACGATTTCTTGCACCGTTAGCTGTATTGCTAGATTCAGAGGTATTGTTGGTATGTAGCGCGGCCTGTACTGCGGCTATGTTTGAAGCAAGAAAGGCACGAAATTCCTCTTCGCTCATATTCAAGGTGTGTCGAGTAGTCGGTGCCATTTCCTTCAAAATAGTCAAATGAAACAATTTAATCATACAGAATATTAAGAGTAGTCAATAGTATCTCGTAGCATAATATGAACTCATTTATAAAAGCTTTTTCTTCATATTAGCGTTTTATAAGTTTAAATTCGGGTACTACCTACCCGTTAAGTTCATACTTAGTAGCTAATATACAATTCAACTACTAAAATTCCATATGAAAAACTGATTATAATAATATATATCATACAAATATTCTTCAAACTTACAACTTCGCTATATTACATATAACATGAAATATAGTACACTATGATACAGGACAGTTTTGAAGATAAATCTAGTTAATACGCAAGTTGTTCAGCAAAGGAAATAAAGACAAGTAATTCATAAGTTCAGAAACAAGTCATGCATTCTGGTTTTAGTAAGACGACTTCCTATCCTTGGTCTTGTGGAAAATAACCGTTATGACCATTAGCTAGGCAGCATGTTGTAATGTCGTCAAAAGGACGAGGGTTTCGTAATGTCCAACAGCCCCGTAATAATCTAAAAACCTGGTTTCTCACCCCAACTACTGAATCCGTCACTTGTGGGAAAGTTTTATTTAAAAGCTGCAATCCGATGTTTTTTTCTCACTTTGGTAAGAAGCGAACATCACTAACCCGTAAGCATAACATGCTTCTTTATGTTGCATGTTAGAAGCTCTTTCTAATTCACGAAATCCTATGTTGGGATATGTTGAGTCAAAATAGGTTCTTAACCCGTAGCGTAAAATTGCATTTGGGTTCCCCGCATTTAACGCTTTAAAGAAAACACGGCGTAACTTAAAGTCTCCCCAATGTGACATACCCCACCTATCAAAGGAAAGCCTTTTATAAATTAAGGCATTTCTGGAAAGTCTTTCAAATGTTTGACAAGTTAATTTCGCCATAAGTAAATGTGCTGATGAATTCTGACCGACTCTAGACAAGATTTCCTCAATCATATCCTCTGGTAGGTCTTCTAAAATATTCGGTTGTCTACCCTTAAAGTCCATTTTGTTTTTATACTGTAAAATAGACAAGGATTAGATTCGTAAAAACAAACAATACAAGCAATTTTTACATAGAACATAAAAGTACAAGCACACTACAATACATTTATTACACAACATGCTCACACCCCTCTAATCTAAATCACTGGTTTCTTCTTCTTCAGACTTGGTTCTTTTTCCTAATATTCTAGGGATATATGATGTTCCTCTAATACGAGTCGTCATTTTCCACATTGGTTTAGAAAAACCTGGTGGTTTAGAGGTTCCCGGGTTATTGTCACGATATTGAAAATACGGGTGTTGACGGTACATATAAAGTTCATCGGGGTCGGAATCAGATTTCTCTATTTTGATGCCTTTTCCCTTATTATTTTCTTTTGCCTCATTAAATTGGGTCGGGGTAGTTTCTATAACATCATCGGAATCCTCATCAGGATCCTATTCATCGGAAAATTGGTACTTTTCTCAATATTTTGCTTCCTTAGCAGAAACACCATTGACCATTATTAACTTTGGTCCATTGGTTGAAGATTTTCTTTTATTTGACCGGTTTTATGTGGTTCCTACTATTCCCCCCTCTGGAACCTCTTCTTCTTTTGGTTCCTCTTCTTCTGGTTCCTCTTCTTCCGGTTCCTCTTCTTCCGGTTCCGTTTCCTCTTCTTCCGGATCTTCGGGAACTTGTGAATCTTGCCAATATATATTCGACTCTTCGTTATTATTAGGTGAGTCAATAGGATTTGTGCTAGAATTAGACATCTATCACACAATATCAAACATGTTAAGAGATTAATATATCACATAATATTTACATGTTAATAATATATAGTTTCCAACAAAAATGTTAAGCAATCATTTTTAAAGAAAACATGGTCGAAGTCCAGACTCACTAATGTATCCTAACAAACTCGATAAGACACACTAATGCAAATTTTCTGGTTTTCTAAGACCAACGCTCGGATACCAACTGAAATGTCCCATTCATATTGATTATAAACGTTCCATATTAATTGATTTCGGTGCGAGGTTTTGACCTCTATATGAGACGTTTTTCAAAGACTGCATTCATTTTTAAAACAACCATAACCTTTATTATATCAATAAAGGTTTTAAAAACATTACGTAGATTATCAAATAATGATAATCTAAAATATACTGTTTACACACGACCATTACATAATGGTTTACAATAGAAATATATTACATCGACATATGTTTCTTGAATGCAGTTTTTACACAATGTCATACAAACATGGACTCCAAATCTTGTCCTTATTTTAGTATGCAACCGCGGAAGCTGTTACTATTCACCTAAGAATAAACATGCTTTAAACGTCAACAAAAATGTTGGTGAGTTACAGGTTTAACCTATATATATCAAATCGTAACAATACACCACAAGATTTCATATTTCAATACACATCCCATACATAGAGAAAAAAATCATTCATATGGTGAACACCTGGTAACCGATGTGACGACCCGGAGATTTCCGACCAAATTTAAACTTAATCTTTATATGATTTCAACATGATAAGCAAAATCTATTAAATTGAATCTCAAAATTTTTGAACTATTTTTACGAAATCATTTGACCTCTGACCATGCCCGATGATTCACGAACAATTATGCATAATTAAATATGTAGATAAAAAAAATATAAATGTATATATATATTAAATTGAATGAATATAATACCATTCAATTATCTGAATTAATGTGTAAAGTAATATACAAAATAATTAAGTTGTTACTAAAATAAATATATATATAAAATTTGACATGTATAAGTTGTTATATTATTATTAACCATATTATTATCATCATTAATAATATTAAAACTATCATAACTAATAGAGTTATTATTATCATTTATAATATTATTGGCATTATTAGTAATTAAAATTTTCATTATTAGTATTAACATTATCATACTAATATTTGTTATTTATTATTATTTGTCTTTATTAATAATAATAATAATATTATTATTATTAACATTATTATTAGTATTATGAATAATATTAATAAGTATTAGAATAATTATATTAGTTAATTAACAAAAATAGAAAATTTATTATTATTATATATATATATATATATATATATATATATATATATATATATATATACAAGTTTATATAAAAACAGATATATTATTTTATATATACTGAATTAAATAAACAGATATATATGTACCATCAGTATAATAAATAGATACGTAATATAGACGAATATTTATATATATATATATATATATATATATATATATATATATATATATATATATATATATATATATATATATATATATATATATATATATATATATATATATATATATATATATATATATATATATATATGTATATACAAAATATATACAAATAATGATATATTTGATTTCAAATCACTTTCAAACTGTGGATGATTCATTTTCCTTTCTTAAATTCGTACCAATCAATGTCTAATCACCTAATACGATCCAAAATTAGTTAGCTATCCTAATCTGATTTCTATTTTATTTTATTTTTATCCCTATTCTTGTCTGTGAGATGAGAATCGACTTCTATACCACAACAAACCCACTTGATCACACTATCAATTATCACCACCAAAAACTTTTACAATTCATTTTTCTATTCCTTGTTTCTGCTCGACACCAAATGATTATCATCATCATCACTATAAAATCATTTTTCTTATAAGTTTTCATCTTTTGTAAGATTTCAATAATATGATATATATATATATACACCATATTGATCGCCTTCAACAAAAACACCCATCGTTGCCAGCCACTGTATATTTTTTATTTGATTCGAAATAGTCACGAACAAGTAACCTGGTTAAACTACTACTACTACTTCTCATATTTCGATCAAGTAATCACAATACGCCACCTTCTATCTTCATAACCACCACCAAAACCAAATCTACATATCCCCTTCAGTTATGTATATATCTACACGTTTACATGCACAAGAACCACTTGAAACCCGCCAACACCATTACACCAATCAATCCTACTGCTTCGTATGTATAATTATTTGTTCTTCCTATCTTGCTCGATGTCCACAACCTACTGTCCGACTTCTGTTTTGTTTACAACTCCCAACCAGGAAACGAAAGGAATAAAGCTATAAACTAGTGCCATATTTTCCTTTTGTGGCAAACAAAATTTCCCCACTTGATATGTTGTTCGCGGTTGTTTAGAGAGGATGATAGATTACACGATAGAGATATCGATGAGATGATAAAATAAGTGACGATGATGTAGGTGGTATATGCAAAAGTTGATGATTACATGGTATTATTTGACTTAGTGGGCACCGAAAGTATAGCAACTAAAATAATGAGTTACAACAAGTACTGATATAATTCTTCTGGTCCCCTCCACTAACACGACAATCATGTATTTATGGTAATACTTTATCAAAGTTAATATTGATCATAATGATGATTATGATAATGCAGCTATGAAAGTTTTGCTAGAGGTTAACTAGTGTCCATACATATTTTTTTTAATTATCCAAACGTATCCCACAATTAAAATACATCGAGCAGGTTATTTAAATAGTAGTGACGGGCTTGTGGATCCATTTAATGGGCTTAATGAATTTAATACTTGGGCCATCAAATTCTGTTGGGCCTTGACAGATGAACCTAGCTGAACCTGCTGTAACTATCATGCTTATTATTTTCTTTCTTCGTTCGATGGGTAGGTAATGGTGAATATGGGATGGTATGATAGATGATACATGATTAGTGATGATGATGAACGAGGTTGTTAAGGATGATATTATGATAATGATGATCCGATGAGAATAATCGAGTGATAATATCACGATGATTATGATAGTGATTAGGTTAAAGTTGATGCATGTTGATATCAATTGGTTAAAGATGATGGAAAGGGAAAACAGAAATATATATTCAGGTTAAATGTAAAAGGGATACACACTATAATAGAAAATAGTTTACGGATCCATGGTTTTGGTAGTGTGTTGGGTAACCGAGAGGTCGCGGGTTCGAACCCATGCTCTGGCAACATTTTTTTTTTAGGGAACTCATTTAATCTCTATAAAGGTAGTATGAGTTAAATTTATTATTATTATTATTATTATTATTATTATTATTATTATTATTATTATTATTATTATTATTATTATTATTATTATTATTATTATTATTATTATTATTAATATTAGTATTATCATTTTTATTATTTTATTCATCAATAATATTATTTAGTATTATTATAACATTTTAACAACCAGGTGATATAGATAAATTATATATATATATATATATATATATATATATATATATATATATATATATATATATATATATATATAACTTAACAATATTAATATACCCATATATAAAAGGAAAATATATATAATGAAAACTTATTAATCTACTATAGATATAAATTTCATCACTAATAATAACATAAAAGTTTATTCGATTACGATTACATGTATTAATAGATATACGATTGATATAGGTTTGTGAATCCGAGGCCAACCCCATACTTGTTCAGTGTTGTTCTATGTATTTTTACTACAAAATACATTAGGTGAGTTTTCATTACTTCCTTTTTAAATGCTTTCGCAATATATATTTTTGGGACTGAGAATGCATGCGCTGCTTTTATAAATGTTTTACGAAATGGACACAAGTGATCGAAACTACATTCTATGGTTGGATTATCTAATCGAATATGCCCTTTTTATATAGTCTGGTAATCTAAGAAGTAGGGAACAGACACCCTAATTGACGCAAACTCTAAAGATAGATCTATCGGGCCCAACAAGCCCCATCCAAAGTACCGGATGCTTTAGTACTTCGAAATTTATATCATGTCCGAAGGAGGATCCCGGAATGATGGGGATATTCTTATATGCATATTGTGAATGTCGGTTACCAGGTGCTCAATCCATATGAATGATTATTTTTGTCTCTATGCATGGGACGTATATTTATGAGAAATGAAAATCTTGTGGTCTATTAAAATGATGGAAATATTTATTTATATTAAACTAATGAACTCACCAACCTTTTGGTTGACACTTGAAAGCATGTTTATTCTCAGGTACGAAAGAAATCATCCGCTGTGCATTTGCTCATTTTAGAAACATTACTTGGAGTCATTCATGGCATATTTCAAAAGACGTTGCATTCGAGTCATCGAGTTCATCAAGATTATTATTAAGTCAATTATAGTTGGATATATTCTGAAATGGTATGCATGCCGTCAATTTTCGTTGTAAAGAAAGATTGTCTTTTAAAATTGAATGCAATGTTTGTAAAATGTATCATATATAGGTCAAATACCTCGCGATGTAATCAACTGTTGTGAATCGTTTATAATCGATAAGGACTTCGTCCGGATGGATTAGGACGGGTCCTTTCAGTTGGTATCAGAGCGGTGGTCTTAGTGAACCAGGTCTTGCATTAGAATGTCTAACTGATAGTTGTTAGGATGCATTAGTAAGTCTGGACTTCGACCGTGTCTGCATGTCAAAAGTTTTGCTTATCATTTTCTAGTCGGAAATCGCCTGCTTATCATTCTTAGTCTAGACACGTTTTACTGCTTTGACTGCATGAATAGTGTAAAGACCAAAATTTATATCTTAGCGTATCTGTTACTGTAACTTTGCCTGACAACTTTCGTAGATTCCTCCGTAGCTTATGGGATTTTAGTATTTTATATGCATATGTAAATTATGTATTGCAGGGTACTAATCTACATCCTATAATCTATTTCTTATCAAAAATCAGTCATCTAATTGTACGAGATGAATCCCTCAACCAGTCTAAATTCCTCGAATTCCGACAGCTATTCCGACATGGATATTCACCTAAGCTCCGAAAGCGGTGTCACCAGAATGAATCGATCAATCAGCCATCCCCAATTCATTCGATGGGTTAGTAGTCGACGAAACCAACAGATATAAGAAGAAAGCGATCCTTTCCTTTCCACCAACCAAATTCACCTCTTGACGAATAACTCGAAGCACTTATTAGTGAATCAATCCGAAACACCATCTTCACCCTCATTTCCAGAGTAGCTCAACATGTTTATATTTTAACCACAATTTGAAAGCTTATTCATCTGCTCGTTCTGACCGACAATTATCCCGGAGTAATACAAGAAGTCAACGAACTTCGCGATCGAGTAATCAATTCGGAGAATATGGTGCAAAATGTACCAGCTTCAGCAACATCACCGGCACCAACAGTACAATCAATAACAGCACCAGTACCATCAATAATCCATGCTTCAATATCACCATCTGTACTTTGAGTATGATCTTCGTTCGACATGTCGAATATGTAATCTCTAAAGTTTTAAAGATTATTTATTCTAGTTCCAACCGAAAAGCAAATGAGTTTAATATTATATTAACTCATTAAATCCATGAATACATCAGAAGAAAATATATATGTATATATGTTTTCATAAAGATTGTAATTAAAAATTCTCTTGTACAAACTATTAATGGTGAAAATATTTTAACGGGTAGGTAATACCCGAGGACTATTTAAATTTCACATTAATAAGTTACATTGTACGTTTTTTCGAATCTGATTCAACAGTCATTTCCTATCATACTTACATCAACAGATATATGAATCCGATCACCACAGAATAACCATATCCATTCAACTTTCATAATTGGATTTTGACCTATCAGAATCCAACAAGTGGCATAATGAAGAAAACATTTGACGGGATAAAATTTTGTTAGAAACAAACAAGTTAACTATGAGAAATTTTGTTAAGAATCCACGCTAACAAAATCCTAGCTAACTGTTCCTAGTTAAATGTGGACTAATTAACTGAGGATTACGAATAGTGGACAATTAAAATGAATTAAAATATTGATTATAACATATAAAACTAAACAATACTTCAAGTCTGCCACTTGATTTTCATCTTAAACCTTATTTGTATCTTGACAATTACATTCTGCGTTCAAACCTTTCATGATTTTTGAAAATACCTCAATCGAGAGGATGAACCAACCGCACTTCATTTACGGAAGGAAAGATTTATGCATTTAGTTATGCATTTGAAAAACTCTCAGAAACTGAGTAAACGTTTAACACATAGTTGTGCTAATTCCTTTAGTGTTATTATTACCCAAAATAACTTGGTAATTCCTTTCAAAGTAGCAAATTTTGTCACAGCTCCAGCAAATCAACTTCGACTTTTCGTTCAAAACAACCTTATTATCACCTTGACTTATATGTATGCTCTTTTATTGTTACCGGGGAACCTTTTATATTCCACCATATTACCGTCAGCGTTTAATCATCTAAAAACACAATTCTCTTGAAATCACCTCAGATCGATAACCAATGATTCTGATATGATAGTAGTAAATGTAGAAGAATCGGCAAGCAGTACTTTGAAAACTCACAGCATATCTACATCAACAGTTATATGTATAACATTTATCTCTTAGAATAATGATCTTCCATTCTGAAATTCTGAAAAGCACCCAGTCTGCGAACCAATACTCTGAATTTTGAAAAGTTGAATGAAGCAACAAAAACTGTAAACGACCCTAATCATCGGAAGTTTGATGATGAAGAATAGAATGTTGGAAAAGCTAAGAAAAGTTGGAACTGGAAAACGGATTGAGCTAACCATGAAGGAGACCAAGGACAAATACAAGGACCAAACCCTATATTCAAAGGATTCAGGTAATTCTGGATCCATTGAAATCTTTAGAGAATATCTTGCTCCGAAGTCAAGTTAAAATCTTGAGAAAAATCTTTCCCCATCAACCATCGAACTTAGAAATTCCAAAATATCATCATCAATATCTTCGATATTTCTGAGGATATTTTCATAAATATTCTCGTCCGAAATTATACACCTCCTCGTGCTTCCTGTGTATCATTATAGTGGAAACATTCAATAGAAAATTTAGTACCGAAAAACGGATTATGCGAAACTATGAAAGAAGTTGTGGACAAATCACAAAGAATAAGTTTGACTTCAAAGAATCTAAATGATTCAATGTCTACTGAAGTCTTTAGCGAATATTTTCCTCATTACTCTAAACTCTTGCGGACAATATTCTCCATCATACTCTGATCTTAGATATTCAAAGATATTATCGTATCTTTCATTATAAATATCCTCGATATTTCTGAATATATTTTTATAACTATTCTTATCTGAATTCATTAATCTCTTCGTACTATCAGTGTTACATCATATAGAAACTGTTAGTTTCTATATTCTGTAAACTCTCGAGCTTAAAATATGAATGTGATTGAAGTAATATTGGGAACTGATGCATGAGTTAGTATAATATAATGACACTTGATCAACGTGATTATATTATAGTAAGTCATGCTGAGTTTCTAGTGAAATGTGATGATTCACAGATCAAAACGTCATCATGTGCCATGTTACACGACTATTATATTCTAGCTAATCTCCAAACATATCAAGAACATATTTTCCTGATACTCCTAATTTTTACCTTGAATTCTGGTAATTTGACAAATTAAGATCGTGCCATTACGATTTCCTTCTTAAAACATTAACCATGTTCATTCGAAACTCCATACCCACGAATTCTGGACCATTACTTGAGGTACTTAATGAATAGAAGAGAAAACAGAGCATAGAGCTTCGAAGTGTAAATGGGGGTATAAATTGCAGCAAATAAGAGAAAGTGTTAACTGTGGATGACAATGATTATAGGAGACAGAAGCAGGGGCTTCGAAATATAAGGGAAGACACATAAATTACAAACCGTGGATATTAATATGAATAGTAATATAAAGACACGGTATAATTAAGAATAGTATCACCCAAGGTAATAGTAGAAGTAAACAGATTTTTCTGGTGGAAGATTGAAAAGAAGGATGACAGAAATGATAATTAGAAAAATTTCAAGGATTAGAACGAGATTAAGCATTTTCACAATCTTTTGGATGTATGAACCAAGAAAGAAAGTATAGGAATGATGAGAATAATGGAACGGAAGAGTTTAATTTATAATGGAAATATCAGACAGAGTAATCAAGGCAGATCACCGTATTCAATTATAGAGATCTTATTTTCCTTATTCGTCGAAGAATCAATTTTTTTTTTTTTTTTTTTTTTTTTGATTTCGAAAATTTTCTTTAAACCCCTTGAATTTCGGAATTCAACCAAGGCAACATCAAAAGTTAAGAAGCACCTTATTTTCTAAATTCAACCATGACTACCTCTAAAGTTAAGACGAACCTTTATTATCTCATTTCACTCTTTTGTGATAGCATCACCCATACTCTCCGAGTAAACGAATTACTTTATCCACATTACTCAATGATGATAAAATTCTATTTATCGACTCATATTCGTCATGAAAACATTTTTATTGTTAGTCATGACCACCTCAGTCAAATTTCGGGACAAAATTTCTTTAACGGGTAGGTACTGTGACGACCCGGAGATTTCCGACCAAATTTAAACTTAATCTTTATATGATTTCAACATGATAAGCAAAATCTATTAAATTGAATCTCAAAATTTTTGAACTATTTTTACGAAATCATTTGACCTCTGACCATGCCCGATGATTCACGAACAATTATGCGTAATTAAATATGTAGATAAAAAAAATATAAATGTATATATATTAAATTGAATGAATATAATACCATTCAATCATCTGAATTAATGTGTAAAGTAATATACAAAATAATTAAGTTGTTACTAAAATAAATATATATATAAAATTTGACATGTATAAGTTGTTATATTATTATTAACCATATTATTATCATCATTAATAATATTAAAACTGTCATAACTAATAGAGTTATTATTATCATTTATAATATTATTGGCATTATTAGTAATTAAAATTTTCATTATTAGTATTAACATTATCATACTAATATTTGTTATTTATTATTATTTGTCTTTATTAATAATAATAATATTATTATTATTATTAACATTATTATTAGTATTATGAAAAATATTAATAAGTATTAGAATAATTATATTAGTTAATTAACAAAAATAGAAAATTTATTATATATATATATATATATATATATATATATATATATATGTACAAGTTTATATAAAAACAGATATATTATTTTATATATACTGAATTAAATAAACAGATATATATATGTACCATCAGTATAATAAATAGATACATATTATAGACGGATATATATATATATATATATATATATATATATATATATATATATATATATATATATACAAAATATATACAAATAATGATATATTTGATTTCAAATCACTTTCAAACTGTGGATGATTCATTTTCCTTTCTCAAATTCGTACCAATCAATGTCTAATCACCTAATACGATCCAAAATTAGTTAGCTATCCTAATCTGATTTCTATTTTATTTTATTTTTATCCCTGTTCTTGTCTGTGAGGTGAGAATCGACTTCTATACCACAACAAACCCACTTGATCACACTATCAATTATCACCACCAAAAACTTTTACAATTCATTTTTCTATTCCTTGTTTCTGCTCGACACCAAATGATTATCATCATCATCACTATAAAATCATTTTTCTTATAAGTTTTCATCTTTTGTAAGATTTCAATAATATGATATATATATATATATACACCATATTGATCGCCTTCAACAAAAACACCCATCGTTGCCAGCCACTGTATATTTTTTATTTGATTCGAAATAGTCACGAACAAGTAACCTGGTTAAACTAGTACTACTACTTCTCATATTTCGATCAAGTAATCACAATACGCCACTTTCTATCTTCATAACCACCACCAAAACCAAATCCACATATCCCCTTCGGTTATGTATATATCTACACGTTTACATGCACAAGAACCACTTGAAAACCGCCAACACCATTACACCAATCAATCCTACCGCTTCGTATGTATAATTATTTGTTCTTCCTATCTTGCTCGATGTCCACAACCTGCTGTCCGACTTCTGTTTTGTTTACAACTCCCAACCAGGAAACGAAAGGAATAAAGCTATAAACTAGTGCCATATTTTCCTTTTGTGGAAAACAAAATTTCCCCACTTGATATGTTGTTCGCGGTTGTTTAGAGAGGATGATAGATTACACGATAGAGATATCGATGAGATGATAAAATAAGTGACGATGATGTAGGTGGTATATGCAAAAGTTGATGATTACATGGTATTATTTGACTTAGTGGGCACCGAAAGTATAGCAACTAAAACAATAAGTTACAACAAGTAGTGATATAATTCTTCTGGTCACCTCCACTAACACGACAATCATGTATTTATGGTAATACTTTATCAAAGTTAATATTGATCATAATGATGATTATGATAATGCAGCTATGAAAGTTTTGCTAGAGGTTAACTAGTGGCCATACATATTTTTTTTAATTATCCAAACGTATCCCACAATTAAAATACATCGAGCAGGTTATTTAAATAGTAGTGACGGGCTTGTGGATCCATTTAATGGGCTTAATGAATTTAATACTTGGGCCATCAAATTCTGTTGGGCCTTGACAGATGAACCTAGCTGAACCTGCTGTAACTATCATGCTTATTATTTTCTTTCTTCGTTCGATGGGTAGGTAATGGTGAATATGGGATGGTATGATAGATGATACATGATTAGTGATGATGATGAACGAGGTTGTTAAGGATGATATTATGATAATGATGATCCGATGAGAATAATCGAGTGATAATATCACGATGATTATGATAGTGATTAGGTTAAAGTTGATGCATGTTGATATCAATTGGTTAAAGATGATGGAAAGGGAAAACAGAAATATATATTCAGGTTAAATGTAAAAGGGATACACACTATAATAGAAAAATAGTTTACGGATCCATGGTTTTGGTAGTGTGTTGGGTAACCGAGAGGTCGCGGGTTCGAACCCATGCTCTGGCAACATTTTTTTTTTAGGGAACTCATTTAATCTCTATAAAGGTAGTATGAGTTAAATTTATTATTATTATTATTATTATTATTATTATTATTATTATTATTATTATTATTATTATTATTATTAATATTATTATTATTATTATTATTATTATTATTAATATTAGTATTATCATTTTTATTATTTTATTCATCAATAATATTATTTAGTATTATTATAACATTTTAACAACCAGGTGATATAGATAAATTATATATATATATATATATATATATATATATATATATATATATATATATATATATATATAACTAAACAATATTAATATACCCATATATAAAAGGAAAATATATATAATGAAAACTTATTAATCTACTATAGATATAAATTTCATCACTAATAATAACATAAAAGTTTATTCGATTACGATTACATGTATTAATAGATATACGATTGATATAGGTTTGTGAATCCGAGGCCAACCCCATACTTGTTCAGTGTTGTTCTATGTATTTTTACTACAAAATACATTAGGTGAGTTTTCATTACTTCCTTTTTAAATGCTTTCGCAATATATATTTTTGGGACTGAGAATGCATGCGCTGCTTTTATAAATGTTTTACGAAATGGAGACAAGTGATCGAAACTACATTCTATGGCTGGATTATCTAATCGAATATGCCCTTTTTATATAGTCTGGTAATCTAAGAAGTAGGGAACAGACACCCTAATTGACGGGAACTCTAAAGATAGATCTATCGGGCCCAACAAGCCCCATCCAAAGTACCGGATGCTTTAGTACTTCGAAATTTATATCATGTCCGAAGGAGGATCCCGGAATGATGGGGATATTCTTATATGCATATTGTGAATGTCGGTTACCAGGTGCTCAATCCATATGAATGATTATTTTTGTCTCTATGCATGGGACGTATATTTATGAGAAATGAAAATCTTGTGGTCTATTAAAATGATGGAAATATTTATTTATATTAAACTAATGAACTCACCAACCTTTTGGTTGACACTTGAATGCATGTTTATTCTCAGGTACGAAAGAAATCTTCCGCTGTGCATTTGCTCATTTTAGAAACATTACTTGGAGTCATTCATGGCATATTTCAAAAGACGTTGCATTCGAGTTATCGAGTTCATCAAGATTATTATTAAGTCAATTATGGTTGGATATATTCTGAAATGGTATGCATGCCATCAATTTTCGTTGTAAAGAAAGATTGTCTTTTAAAATTGAATGCAATGTTTGTAAAATGTATCATATAGAGGTCAAATACCTCGCGATGTAATCAACTGTTGTGAATCGTTTATAATCGATAAGGACTTCGTCCGGATGGATTAGGACGGGTCCTTTCAACCGACATTAACAAGATGCATATATTAGAATATCCCCATCATTCCGGGACACCCTTCGGATATGATATAAATTTCGAAGTACTAAAACATCCGGTACTTTGGATGGGGTTTGTTAGGCCCAATAGATCTATATTTAGGATTCGCATCAATTAGGGTGTCTGTTCCCTAATTCTTAGATTACCAGACTTAATATTCGATTTTGATAATTCAACCATAGAATGTAGTTTCACGTACTTGTGTCTATTTTGTAAATCATTTATAAAACCTGCATGTATTCTCATCCCAAAAATATTTTGATTTTAAAAGTGGGACTATAACTCACTTTCACAGATATTTCCTTCCTCAGAAATAAGACTTGGCCACGGATCGATTCACGAACCTATACAAATATGTACATATGTATCAAAGTATGATCAAAATATAATTACAACCATTTTTATTATGTTTTAAAGATTTGAGTGTATTAAGTCAGCTGTCCTCATTAGTAACCTACAACTAGTTGTCCACAGTTAGATGTACAGAAATAAATTGATATATATTATCTTGAATCAAACCACGACCCAGTGTATACACGTCTCAGACTAGATCACAACTAAAAGTATATATATTTTTAGAATCAACCTCAACCCTGTATAGGTAACTCCAACATTACTACATATAGAGTGTCTATGGTTGTTTCAAAATATATATATACATGGGTCGATATGATATGTAAAAACATTTGCATACGTGTCTATGGTATCCCAAGATTACATAATATATTAGAATACATGTATAATACAATATAAGTTAGCTAGGATATGATTTATATAGATTTGTTAAACATTTCTCGTAGCTAAAAAGATCAAAAATATCCAATCTTGTTTTACCCATAACTTCTTCATTTTTAATCCGTTTTGAGTGAATCAAATTGCTATGGTTTCATATTGAACTCTATTTTATGAATCTAAATAGAAAAAGTATAGTTTATAGTCAGAAATATAAGTTACAAGTAATTTTTGTAAAGGTAGTCATTTCAGTCGAAAGAACGACGTCTAGATGACCATTTTAGAAAACATACTTCCACTTTGAGTTTAACCAAGAATTTTGGATATAGTTTCATGTTCATATGAAAAATCATTTTCCCAGAAGAAAAACTTTTAAATCAAAGTTTATCATAGTTTTTAATTATCCAAACCAAAACAGCCCCCGGTTTCACTACGACGGCGTATATCCGATTTTATGGTGTTCATCGTGTTTGCAGGTTTTAAATCATTAAGTTAGCATATCATATAGATATAGAACATGTGTTTAGTTGATTTTAAATGTAAAGTTAGAAGGATTAACTTTTGTTTGCGAACAAGTTTAGAATTAACTAAACTATGTTCTAGTGATTACAAGTTTAAACCTTCGAATAAGATAGCTTTATATGTATGAATCGAATGATGTTATGAACATCATTACTACCTCAAGTTTTCTGGATAAAACTACTAGAAATGGTAAAAATGGATCTAGCTTCAAAGGATCCTTGGATGGCTTGAAAGTTCTTGAAACAAAATCATGACACGAAAACAGTTCAAGTAAGATTTTCACTCGAAATAAGATTGTTATTGTAGTGACCCGAACTTTTCCATGTTTATATATATATTAAATGAAATTGTTATTTACATGATTAAGTATTTCCAACATGTTAAGCAATCAAACTTGTTAAGACTTGATTAATTGAAATAGGTTTCATATAGACAATTGACCACCCAAGTTGACCGGTGATTCACGAACGTTAAAACTTGTAAAAACTATACGATGACATATATATGGTTATATATATAGTTAACATGATTTTATTATAAGTATGTATCTTATTAGGTATTTTAACAATGAGTTATATACATAAAAAATGAGACTATTAATTTAAGAAACTCGAAAACGATATATATAACGATTATCATTATAACAACGTCTTACTAGGTACATATGAATCATGTTAAGATATTGATACAGTTGGTTAATTATGTTAAATGATAAGTAAATATATTATTAAGTGTATTAACAATGAAATACATATGTAAAAATAAGACTACTAACTTAATGATTTCGAAACGAGACATATATGTAACGTTTATCATTGTAACGACATTTAACTGTATATATATCATACTAAGATATATTATATGATCATATACATAGCATTGTATATGTATATTTTATTTTCTAAAAAGCTAAGGACAGAACTACGCGGATTATAAGGCACAATTATGCAATATTCGCTTAAAATAAATACTGCGGTTATGTATTCGCTGAAATGCCAAACTGCGGTTTGATCCGCTGACTTTCCGCGGAGAGCCGAGCATCTCGCAGACTGTGGATATCACGGATACTATAAATAGGGAGCTTGGCCTCTCATTTATAGGTTATCGATTAGCATGATTCACCTTAACTCAATGTAAGAAGTCCTTGGGCAAAGTCACAAGTGAAATCTACAAAGGCTTAGGAAAATGGCAGAGAATCAACAACCAATAAATGAGAGGCCAAGCTCCCTATTTATAGTATCCGTGATATCCGCAGTCTGCGAGATGCTCGGCTCTCCGCGGAAAGTCAGCGGATCAAACCGCAGTTTGGCATTTCAGCGAATACATAACCGCAGTATTTATTTTCAGCGAATATTGCATAACTGTGCCTTATAATCCGCGTAGTTCTGTCCTTAGCTTTTTAGAAAATAAAATATACATATACAATGCTATGTATATGATCAAGTCCCCCCAGTTTATTATGATGCATTTTCGCGTAGCAAATGCATCATGATAAACTCTAAAAATAAAGATCTCATTTGTTATAATAAACAATGAGTTAACAACATTCAACAAGATCGTTAACCTAAATGTTTCAAAACAACATTTACATGTAACGACTAACGATGATTAACGACTCAGTTAAAATGTATATACATGTAGTATTTTAATATGTATTCATACACTTTTGAAAGACTTCAAGACACTTATCAAAATACTCCTACTTAACAAAAATGCTTACAATTACATCCTCGTTCAGTTTCATCAACAATTCTACTCGTATGCACCCGTATTCGTACTCGTACAATACACAGCTTTTAGATGTATGTACTATTGGTATATACACTCCAATGATCAGCTCTTAGCAGCACATGTGAGTCACCTAACACATGTGGGAACCATCATTTGGCAACTAGCATGAATTATCTCATAAAATTACAAAAATATGAGTAATCATTCATGACTTATTTACATGAAAACAAAATTACATATCCTTTATATCTAATCCATACACCAACGACTAAAAACACCTACAAACACTTTCATTCTTCAATTTTTTTCATCTAATTGATCTCTCTCAAGTTCTATCTTCAAGTTCTAAGTGTTCTTCATAAATTCCAAAAGTTCTAGTTTCATAAAATCAAGAATACTTCCAAGATTGCAAGTTTACTTCCAAGTTTTCTAAATCCATTCCAAGTAATCATCCAAGATCAAGAAACCTTTGTTACTTACAGTAGGTTATCTTTCTAATACAAGGTAATAATTATATTCAAACTTTAATTCAATTTCTATAACTATAACAATCTTATTTCGAGTGGAAATCTTACTTGAAATTGTTTTCGTGTCATGATTCTGCTTCAAGAACTTTCAAGCCATCCAAGGATCCTTTCAAGCTAGATCTATTTTTCTCATTTCCAGTAGGTTTATCCAAGGAACTTGAGGTAGTAATGATGTTCATAACATCATTCGATTCATACATATAAAGCTATCTTATTCGAAGGTTTAAACTTGTAATCACTAGAACATAGTTTAGTTAATTCTAAACTTGTTCGCAAATAAAAGTTAATCCTTCTAACTTGACTTTTAAAATCAACTAAAAATATGTTCTATATCTATATGATATGCTAACTTAATGATTTAAAACCTGGAAACACGAAAAACACCGTAAAACCGGATTTACGCCGTCGTAGTAACACCGCGGGCTGTTTTGGGTTAGTTAATTAAAAACTATGATAAACTTTGATTTAAAAGTTGTTATTCTGGGAAAATGATTTTTATTATGAACATGAAACTATATCCAAAAATTATGGTTAAACTCAAAGTGGAAGTATGTTTTCTAAAATAGTCATCTAGACGTCGTTCTTTCGACTGAAATGACTACCTTTACAAAAATGACTTGTAACTTATTTTTCCGACTATAAACCTATACTTTTTCTGTTTAGATTCATAAAATAGAGTTCAATATGAAACCATATCAATTTGATTCACTCAAAACGGATTTAAAATGAAGAAGTTATGGGTAAAACAAGATTGAATAATTTTTCTCATTTTAGCTACGTGAAAATTGGTAACAAATCTATTCCAACCATAACTTAATCAACTTGTATTGTATATTATTTAATCTTGAGATACCATAGACACGTATACAATGTTTCGACCTATCATGTCGACACATCTATATATATTTCAGAACAACCATAGACACTCTATATGTGAATGTTGGAGTTAGCTATACAGGGTTGAGGTTGATTCCAAAATATATATAGCTTGAGTTGTGATCAATACTGAGATACGTATACACTGGGTCGTGGATTGATTCAAGATAATATTTATCGATTTATTTTTGTACATCTAACTGTGGACAACTAGTTGTAGGTTACTAACGAGGACATCTGACTTAATAAACTTAAAACATTAAAATATATTAAAATTGTTGTAAATATATTTTGAACATACTTTGATATATATGTATATATTGTTATAGGTTCGTGAATCAACCAGTGGCCAAGTCTTACTTCCCGACAAAGTAAAAATCCGTGATAGTGAGTTATAGTCCCACTTTTAAAATCTAATATTTTTGGGATGAGTATACATGCAGGTTTTATAAATGATTTAGAAAATAGACACAAGTACGTGAAACTACATTCTATGGTTGAATTATCGAAATCGAATATGCCCCTTTTTATTAAGTCTGGTAATCTAAGAAGTAGGGAACAGACACCCTAATTGATGCGAATCCTAAAGATAGATCTATTGGGCCTAACAAACCCCATCCAAAGTACCGGATGCTTTAGTACTTCGAAATTTATATCATATCCGAAGGGTGTCCCGGAATGATGGGGATATTCTTATATATGCATCTTGTTAATGTCGGTTACCAGGTGTTCACCATATGAATGATTTTTATCTCTATGTATGGGATGTGTATTGAAATATGAAATCTTGTGGTCTATTGTTACGATTTGATATATATAGGTTAAACCTATAACTCACCAACATTTTTGTTGACGTTTAAAGCATGTTTATTCTTAGGTGAATACTAAGAGCTTCCGCTGTTGCATACTAAAATAAGGACAAGATTTGGAGCCCATGTTTGTATGATATTGTGTAAAAACTGCATTCAAGAAACTGATTTCGATGTAACATATTTGTATTGTAAACCATTATGTAATGGTCGTGTGTAAACAGGATATATTAGAGTATCATTATTTGATAATCTACGTAAAGCTTTTTAAACCTTTATTTATGAAATAAAGGTTATGGTTTGTTTTAAAAATGAATGCAGTCTTTGAAAAACGTCTCATATAGAGGTCAAAACCTCGCAACGAAATCAATTAATATGGAACGTTTTTAATCAATAAGAACGGGACATTTCAGTTGGTATCCAAGCGTTGGTCTTAGAGAACCAGAAAATTTGCATTAGTGTGTCTTATCGTGTTTGTTAGGATGCATTAGTGAGTCTGGACTTCGACCGTGTTTTCTTTAAAAATGATTGCTTAACATTTTTGTTTGAAACTATATATTATTAACATGTAAATATTATGTGATATATTAATCTCTTAACGTGTTTGATATTATGTGATAGATGTCTACCTCTATAGCAAGTCCCATTGACTCACCTAATAATAATGAAGAGTCGAATGTAAATTGGAATGATTCGTGGACTGATTCACAAGTTCCCGAAGAGGAACCGGAAGAAGAGTCAGAACCGAAGGAAGAATCGGAACCGGAAGAAGAATCGGAACCGGAAGAAGAACCAGTGGGGGAAATAATAAAACGGTTAAGTAGAAGAAAATCCTCAACCAACCGACCAAAGTTAATTATGGTCAACGGTGTTTCCGCCAAGGAAGCAAAATATTGGGAGGATTACCAATTCTTCGATGAATCGGATCCCGACCAGGATTCCGATGATGTTATAGAAATTACCCCAACTGAATTTAAAAAGGCAAAAGAGAACAATAAGGGAAAGGGCATAAAAATAGAGAAATCAGATTCCAACCCCGATGAACTTTATATGTATCGTCAACACCCGTATTTCTTAAGTTGTGACAATAACCCGGGAACCTCTAAACCACCAGGTTTTTCTAAACCAATGTGGAAAACGACGGCTCGTAATAGGGGAACATCATATATCCCTAGAAACTTGTCAAAACGAACCAAAACTGAAGAAGAAGAAACGAGCGAGTCGGAATAAGATAGTTGTATTCGTGTGGTGTAATATATGTAATATAGTGTGCTTATGCTTTATGATATATGTAAAAATTGCTTGTATTAATAAGTATTTTTTTTATGAATCTAACTCTTGTCTATTTTACAGTATAAAAACACAAAATGGATAGACAACCCAATATTTTAAGAGACCTACCGAGAGACATGATTGATGAAATCTTGTCTAGAGTCGGTCAGAATTCCTCGGCACAACTATTTAAGGCGAGATCAGTTTGTAAGACATTCGAAGAACGTTCCAAGAATTCCTTGGTTTATAAAAGGCTTTCGTTCGAAAGATGGGGAATATCACATTGGGAAATCCATAAGTTACGATGTGTTTACTTTGACGCATATATTGTGGGGAACCCAAATGCTATTTTACCCAACGGGTTAAGAAATTATTTTGACTCAATATATCCGAATATAGGACTTCGTGATTTAGAAAAAGCGGCTAACATGCAACATAAAGAAGCATGTTATGCTTACGGCTTAGTAATGTTCGCTTCTCAACAAAGTGAGAACAAGAACATCGGGCTACAACTATTAAACAAAACGTTCCCACAAGTGACGGAGTCGGTAATTGGGGTGAGAAATGAGGTTTTTAGATTGTTACGGGACTGTTGGACATTACGTAACCCTCGTCCCTTTGACGACGTTACAACACGCTGTCTTATCAACGGCCATAACGGTTATGTTCCACAAGACCAAGGATGGGAAGTAATCCTAGTAAAACCAGAATGCATGACTTGTTTCTGGACGTATGAATTACGTGTCTTTATTGCCTTTGCTGAACGACTTGTGTACTAGCTAGAATTATCTTCACAACCATCTTGTATCAAATTTATTGTGTGCTATATTTCATGCTATATGTAAAATAAGCGGTATTGTAAGTTTGTAAAATATTGTGTAAAAGTTTGAACGCGAAATATTATTATAATCAGTTTTTCATATAGAATTGTAGTAGTTGAATTGTATATTAGCTACTAAGTATGAACTTAACGGGTAGGTACTACCTGAATTTAAACTTATAAAACGCTAATATGAAGAAAAAGCTTTTATAAATGAGTTCATATTATGCTACGAAATACTATTAACTACTCTTAATATTCTGTATGATTAACTTGTTCCATTTGACTATTTTGAAGGAAATGACACCGACTACTCGACACACCGTGAATATGAATGAAGAGGAATTCCGTACTTTTCTAGCTTCAAACATAGCCGCAGTACAGGCTGCGCTACATACCAACAATAACCTTGGATCTAGCAGTACAGGAAATCGTGTAGGATGCACCTACAAAGAATTCACTGCCTGCAAACCTTTGGAATTTGATGGAACCGAAGGACCCATCGGATTGAAACGGTGGACCGAGAATTTCAAATCGGTGTTTGCCATAAGTAAGTGTACTGAAGAGGACAAAGTGAAGTACGCTACGCATACCTTCACAGGTTCTGCGTTAACATGGTAGAATACCTATCTAGAGCAAGTGGGACAAGATGATGCGTACGCACTACCGTGGTCAGCATTCAAGCACTTGATGAACGAGAAGTACCGTCCCAGAACCGAGGTCAATAAGCTCAAGACAGAACTTAGAGGGTTACGAACCCAAGGATTTGATATTACCACGTATGAAAGACGATTCACAGAATTGTGCCTATTGTGTTCGGGAGCGTTCGAAGATGAGGAAGAGAAGATCGACGTGTTTGTGAAAGGATTACCGGAAAGAATCCAAGAAGATATAAGTTCACACGAGCCCGCCTCCATACAACAGGCATGTAGAATGGCTCACAAACTAGTGAACCAGATTGAGGAAAGAATTAAAGAACAGACGGCTGAAGAGGTCAATGTGAAGCAAGTCAAAAGAAAGCAGGAGGAAAACGGTGATAAGAATCACCAATACAACAACAACAACAATTACAATAATAATCGCAACAATTATCCCAACAATCGCAACATCAATCGCAACTACAACAAACGGCCCAACAACAACAACAACAACAGCAACTACAACAATCATCCCAACAACAATAACAACCATGTTAACACCTATTTCCTTATGAGGTAAGGCTAAGTATGTCAACAAGAGACTAGAAGTGATCTAGCTTTAGTAGGGCGGAGTGTTGCCGATTGATTTTTACCCTCGGGAAATAATCCCTGCAGACCCGGTTCACAAGTGTAGAAACTTGTGGGGTGGGTTAATCAATCTGTCATCCGTAGAGCGTAAGAGTGCTAGCCGGATGACTTCTAGTGAGAGAAAGTAGAGAGAGAAAGAGAAGTGAAGTCTCAGCTCTCAATGTTGTCAGAATATCTGAACTTGTGTAAAATGACGACCCAAGGGGTCTATTTATAGTGTCAGATCTACCAGATTTGTTTGGGGACACGTGTCAAATGATGATACATTCTGTTACATGTGCTCTGAAATTTACGCTAAATGCGGCGCTCTCTGGCCAGGGCTTATGCGCTAGGTGGCCTTCAGGGCTTACGCATGACGGAGCAGCCTGTACAGCGGAGAACGCTGGGCGGACAATCTCCACAAAACTGTTGTTTCCAGCCTTACTGATGCTATTTTTATGCAACTATTATGCCTTTTATGTGTGTATACGATAGGATACACCATTAAGTCCCCCCCAGTTTAAGGACTTAAGCATTTGAAAAATGATTAAGTTGTTAAACTTTTGATAACGCATGCCAAACCAGCCTGTTCATTGCCCACTTGCATCGGGGAAAACATTTTAGGCATTAAATGCAGACGAATTTTACTGACACTGTTATGATTAATTTTTTACGGCTAAGATCATCCACGCGCCTCTAGCTGTAAAAAGTGTTATCTTGCACCCTTCGTTTAAACTCACCCATACACGTGTCTCAATCATGACCATAAAAATTGCACCGATGAACCCTTATAAAAACCGTCATAACCCTGTTACCATCACTTTTTTACCTTTGCCAAGATCCAAAAAGCATATTTCTCCCAAATCTTCATCTCCTTCTTCAATCTTCAACTTTTTAAGGTTTACCGTCTTCCAAGGTCAGTACACTTCATCTTACTGCTATTTTCTTCTTGTTGATATCTGTTACTGTATTATCATGGCTTCTTCACGGAGTACTGGCCAAGAACACGCCAAGCCTTCTTCATCAAATACTGCTGACATTCCAGAAGTTAGCACGATGGCTTCATCGTTGACTAGTGAATATTTAGATGGATTAAAGATTGCCTTTCGCCATCTCAATCAATACAACCCTGTTCTTCCCACCATCGGACAAACTGCTGACAACCCTCCTGAGGGAAAAATTACTTTATACGCTTTACAAATTACCCACGTCAACCTTCGTGTTCCCCTTACTAACTTTCTTCTTCACCTTCTTAGATATTACGGGGCCTGTCTTAGTCAGATACATCCCCATGGTCTTCAAAAAATCATCCTTTTTGAAATGTACTGCAATGCTATTAATATAAAGCCTCGCATTAATGTTTTTATCTCTTTGTTTAGAATCCGCACGATTAGCGATTGCTGGCTTACTATTGATAGTAAGAAAAATAATCATTTTGTTGGTCTAAATAGAGTTTCAAACTTGAAGGACTGGAAAAGTCCATTTTTCTTTGTTGATGAAACTGTTATTCCAGAAGAATACTCCATTGTCCGGGAGTGGGGTGCTATTGATGCTGGCATAGGAAAGGGTGTTAAAATTTCTCCCGCAGAACAGCGGATAGTAAATAGCTTGAAAGGACTCCGTATTCCACCCAGATCATACGAAAGGTATGAGGGAATCCTTGTGCTGTGCAAAGTGAGCCAAGAATGGTCAAACAATTCTGTGCCAGTACTTCATGAGAAAAAACAGGGTAGGATGTGATATGATCATCCTATTATATATATAGATTTTTGTCTACTGTTTGTCATGTGTACTTATATTGCTATTAATGTGTAATCTTTGCAGGAAACTCCTTGATGCAGGTCCGCTCTGCTCTTTTATCCCCTGATCTTGATGATGATGTAGAGGTCACTGCTCGTGACAAAACTGTTGAAGAGCTTGAGGCGGAGAGAGTTGCAGCTGAAGCTAAAGCTACTGCTGATGCTGAAAAGGGGAAAGAAATTGCTGTGAGCAGCTCAGATAGCGAATCCGGGTCTGATCATATAGACACTGAGCAGACAACGGATGATACCACTACCGCCGATCAGCAAACATCGGCATCAGTTGACATTACGGGTGAAACCAACCCTACTCCTCCTCCAATCCAAAAGACAAGAAAGAAGAGCATAGGCTCTAAAAGGGTGAAGAGTACTGAGGAGGGAAAAAAGCAAAAATGTAGGAGAAGTATGTCCATTCTGCTCTCTTTTGAAAATGCACATGTTTTTGTTTATAACTGTTATGTTTGTTCATAATACTAATTTTTTTTTGTTAGTAATTTTAGCAGAGTCGGATGATAGCCAAGGGAAGGCTACGGAGGGCGGTGACCGGAGGCCGGAGAGGAATCTTGAAAGTGAAGGAGAGAAGGGCCTGAAAATGCCTGACCCAAACTTTGCTCCCTTCGATGAATCTGAAATTCATGAAGATAGGCCTGAAGGCAACTCTGCTTATGATTCTCCTCTTCCTAATATCACTAATCCTGCTGTCACTTCCTCCAATGTTCAAGAGCCAACTCTTCCTGCTCATGTGAGGGCTTTGCAAGCCATCATTGCAAACCCCGCCACTAAAGATAAAGAATTTGCAACTCTTATTCAGGTATGAACGATAAGACCCTCTGCATATATATGCTTGTAATTTATTGATGTGAGCTGTTTGAAATAACTCATAAAATTTAATTGATGTACAGGGTTGTGTTATCCCTGAGCTGAAACCCCAATTCTCTGCTCTTCGTTCTCATCAACTCAGGGAATCAACTATGGCAGCTCATGTACTGCTAACCAACCACCTGGACTCTGTGCTGCAACTGCAGGAACATCAAGAGTCTATTCTTGCCTTTGCTCGTAAAGACATAGCTGAAAGTGTAAATGCTCGTAAAAGAGCTGCTGATGCTGAGCGTGCCTTAAATGATGCGCAGAAAATAATAAAGGCTAAAGAAGTTGAGTTAAAAAGTGCTCAAGATGTTGCTGCTGTTCTGCAAGGGGAAAAGGATGCTGAGCAGGTGAAAGTGGGTGAGCTGGAGAAACAGCTGAGTGCAGAGAGAGAGAGAAGTCTGCTGAGCTACTCCGGAGGGCGGAGAAAGGCGAGGGCAATTTTGCTTCGCTTAAGAAAGGTGTGCCAGGTCTGATAGCTAAGGTGCTTGGATCCAGTCTTGTAGGGAATCCCTACAATGATTATGTTGATGCTGCCGGCGCCCATGCTATTGCTGATGTGACCGGCAAGCTATTCAAATGCCTTGCTCCCAACCAAACTCCTTCTGCTGCCATTGCCAAACTTATGCCTCCTGGTACTCAAGAAAAAGTTGATGAGGACAAGAACAAATTGATAAATCTGAAGATAAATGTTTATGATGAAGTATGCAGCAAAGAAGACTCTTCTGCTCAAGATGTGCTTGGCGTGCAGTTTAATTGATCTTTGTAAAAATTTCAAACAATGTTTTGTAATAAATTTCTTACTAACTTTAACATTATATATATACTGACTTTATTGTGATGACTATGTGTGCTTATATGCACCTGAGCAAATATTTTTGTGCTTAACGCTTTAAAACCAATCAATTATGCACCTGAGCATAAAATTTCTATACACAATTGTACAGTGTATAATTTGAGCAAACCATTTTGAAAAGTGCATAAGGTAACTCATATGTAAATGCCTTGTAGTATCAAGAATACGATGTCTGATTACGCCTTCCATCATAAAATTAATGAGGAAGAATTATGAAGTGTTTTAGAAGAATGACTATAAATCAATAAACTCTCCATCTTACGCCTTCCGTCATAAAGTATATGAGGAAGAATTGCTAATTATTTTGCCTTCATACATAAAATATATAACTTCGTTCTGTGAAGTAATTTTTTATAATGTTTGTCATGACAAGTATCTGAGTTTTGTATCATGCCTCGGTGCGTTCTAGTAAAACTTAAACGTTTTCTAGCCGATCCCTTGTGCCTTTACTGGCCGGCACAAAAGCTTCCGCCATCGGAGGTATTTAAAAATACGATCCTTCGGTGGGTAGGTTATAAATGTAATGTTTTACATTTGTCACAGGTAGCACTTTGTTTAAGAAAAATATAAAATTATTGTTCAGTACTGTGCAGTACATAAACGATTGATGACGACTTTTAGGTGGATCAAGCCTAATTAGTACGTCATGAATGTTTAATGTATGCAATTGCTAATGTATGCACTGCAAAATAACCACAATGGTTCACAGTAAGTTTGATAAACGCTGCTTCATCTTATAATTCGAAATGTGTTCTTCAAATGCCAAACAGGCATGAGTACAACGATTGTAAAAGACTGCTTTTATTGAAATGCTAAATGAAACTGCTCTTTATTGAAAAGATAAACACTGTTCTTGATAACTTGTTGACAAATTGCTTCTTCATATGCCGAGTGCCCAGCGCTGTTCGGCCTTCACACTTGCTTACGGAATGAAAAACTCCTGAACTTCTTCCTCGCTGAATAACCTATCACGCCTTCTCTGATTCATTCTGCCTTCTGGCCCATTTGCAAACGTTGATCTTTCCCTTGTTGGCTGCACATACTGTGAATGTATGGCTGCGACTCCATTTGGAGTGGGGAATCTGACCTCTGCATGGGCCGTTGATGTTATGGTGCCAAATTTTGCTATCGCTGTCCGCCCAAAAAGGACATTGAATCGAGAATTTCCATCTAGAATAGTAAAGTCAATCTTTTCTGCTCTCAATAGTGGAAATGTGCCCATAACAACTTCCAAACGAATCTGCCCCATGGCATTTATCGGTGCTCCTGTTAGTCCAGAAACTTTCAACCTTGTTTTCCTAGCTCTGCTCTGCACATGCCTTGGAAAAGTTCTCAAACAATGCCAGTAGATGATGTCAGCTTCACTTCCTGTATCTGTGTAGATACAATTGACAAACTTATTTGATATCTCTTCTGAAATGATCACTGGTTGGACGGACAACGCCCAATTCTGAATTGGCTGAAAGATAATTGGGGCATATCTCCAGCTGTCCAAATTGCTGTTTGATGATTCACGTTCTTCATAATGACCATCGTTAATCCAAACCATCCTGATTACAACTTCTGGAGTTGTCTCATGCTCTGTGATTCATTCTCCGTACTGCGGTTGGTTCCGATTATCTCTTCCGCCATGCTGCTCTCTTCTGTTCTCTCCACGGCGTCCTCTGCTACCATCATTCCTTTGCCACATAAATTTCTTGCGAGGATCATTCCTCCTGTACTGTTTTCCAGGCAACAAATGATTCAATTCTCCTGCCTTGATTTTCGCTATAATTTCTCTCATCAAAGATTTACAATTGTCCGTATCATGGCCCCAAGCCTCATGGAAATCACACCACAACTCACTCTTTGGACCCTCCCTCTCTTCCATAGGTGCTGGAGCATTGAAAGTGGTCCGAATTGGTTCAGTGAAAAGGATCTCTTTCGGCATTTTAGTAAGCGCCATTATCAACGGGTGCCTTTCGATTGGCTTTCTATTGTGGTGGAAATCATTAGGGTGATTGTTTCCTCTCCATCCTCCATTTGAATTATCATTCCTTCTCTGATTTCTGTCAAAATACCGTCCTCTGTTGTGCGGCTTGCTACTGCCACTAGTTTCAAACTTGTTTAACCCACGCTCACCAGCTCTAACATGCCTCTATGCTACCTCCAACGCCTGATGCAATGTTTTTGGCAAGTCATACCGTAACGCATGAACAAGTGCACTAAACCGTCGCTGGTCCAGACAAAAAATTAAGCCAGATACAAGCTGTGATTCTGGACAACCAGGGATCTTCTGTGCTTCAAGTGTATAACGTTTCATAAAATTGCTCAAAGATTCATTATGATGCATTGTGATCTCGTGTGCATCAAGATGAGTCAGAGTACAGCTCCGAAGATTTTGGTATTGCATCACAAATTTTGCTCTCAAATCGAGAAAACTGGTAATACTCCTTGGCGGCAAACCAGCAAACCATTCACGTGCCATTTTCTGCAGTACCATAGGAAACATATGACACGCAGTTTCATCCGCCCAATGCTGCAACCTCATAACGCCTTCAAACATTGTCAAAAAGTCTTCCGGATCTGTTGTGCCATCATAAACTCCAATTGTTGGTATAGCAAGATTTCTGGGTAATGGATAATTAGCAATTCGATCAATGAAACACTGCGTTGATTCTGCCATCGCTGGTGGCTTGGTGGCTTGTGATCATATACATAGCATTGTATATGTATATTTCATTTTCTAAAAGCTAAGGACAGAACTACGCGGATTATAAGGCACAGTTATGCAATATTCGCTAAAAATAAATACTGCGGTTATGTATTCGCTGAAATACCAAACTGCGGTTTGATCCGCTGACTTTCCGCGGAGGGCCGAGCATCTCGCAGACCGCAGATATCACGGATACTATAAATAGGGAGCTTGGCCTCTCATTTATGGGTTGTTGATTCTCTACCATTTGCCTAAGCCTTGGTATATTTCACTTGTGACTTTGCCCAAGGACTTCTTACATTGAGGTGCGTGTTTTCAAATTGGCAGTAAATAATGAATAACATTGGCGATAATAGTGATAACATGGCCACTATGCGAATGAATGTCCAAAAAAGAGGAAAGAAGCGAAAATCTGTCAAAATGTATCATAATTGGCAATCAGCGCCAATTAGCTTTCCAAAAATGCAGAGCGACGATTTTTCTGAAATGCCGATAATAGTATCGTGTAAAATTGCGGACGCTAATATCACAGTGATGAAAGTTCATGTTGATAATGGTAGTAGCGTTGATATTATTTACGAACAATGTTTCGCTCAGTTGCCAGAGGATATTAAAGCAAATCTGCAAACGACTGCGGTTTCGCTAACCGGTTTTGCAGGAGAATTTTCGCTACCAATCGGTGTCTTGTCGCTGAACATCGAGCTAGCTGATGTAAATGATAATGCTTTAGCGCGAAAAGCACGGCTAGATTTCTATGTTATGCGAGCTTCTTCTCGCTATAACATGTTGCTAGGAAGGACCGCTATAAGCAAATTTGGAATTGTACCGTCCACAATTCATGGCATGATTAAATTTCCAACATATAAAGGAATTGCCGCAATATGTTCTGCGAGCTTAGTGCCTATTTGCGCAGCTGTCAATGTAAAAACCGCAGGTCAGAAACCTGAGGATACTGCGGATAAGGAGGATAGCATGGAAATAGTTAATCCTGCATATCCAGAACAGAAAATCAAAGTAGGTAGCAATCTTAGTGCGGATACTCGAAAGCAAATTGTGCAATTACTTGATGAATATATGGATGTTTTTGCCTGGTGCAAAAACGATATGACCGGTGTTCCGCGTCACATTGCGGAACACAAGCTAAATGTAAATCCAGCTCTAAAACCAGTAGTGCAAAAGCGAAGGGGTATGGCCCCAGATCGCGTCAAATGGTTGTGCGAAGAAGTCACAAAATTAGTCCGAGCTGGAATTTTGCGCGAAGTAAAATATCAGTCATGGATCGCGAATCCAGTATTGGTGAAAAAACCAGATAATTCCTGGCGAATGTGTATTGACTACAAAGATCTGAATAAAGCGTGCACCAAAGATAATTATCCGCTGCCAGAAATTGATTTAAAGGTGGAATCTGAAATGTCCCGTTCTTATTGATTAAAAATGTTCCATATTAATTGATTTCGTTGCGAGGTTTTGACCTCTATATGAGACGTTTTTCAAAGACTGCATTCATTTTTAAAACAAACCATAACCTTTATTTCATAAATAAAGGTTTAAAAAGCTTTACGTAGATTATCAAATAATGATAATCTAAAATATCCTGTTTACACACGACCATTACATAATGGTTTACAATACAAATATGTTACATCGAAATCAGTTTCTTGAATGCAGTTTTTACACAATATCATACAAACGTGGACTCCAAATCTTGTCCTTATTTTAATATGCAACAGCGGAAGCTCTTAATATTCACCTGAGAATAAACATGCTTTAAACGTCAACAAAAATGTTGGTGAGTTATAGGTTTAACCTATATATATCAAATCGTAACAATAGACCACAAGATTTCATATTTCAATACACATCCCATACATAGAGATAAAAATCATTCATATGGTGAACACCTGGTAACCGACATTAACAAGATGCATATATAAGAATATCCCCATCATTCCGGGACACCCTTCGGATATGATATAAATTTCGAAGTACTAAAGCATCCGGTACTTTGGATGGGGTTTGTTAGGCCCAATAGATCTATCTTTAGGATTCGCGTCAATTAGGGTGTCTGTTCCCTAATTCTTAGATTACCAGACTTAATAAAAAGGGGCATATTCGATTTCGATAATTCAACCATAGAATGTAGTTTCACATACTTGTGTCTATTTTGTAAATCATTTATAAAACCTGCATGTATTCTCATCCCAAAAATATTAGATTTTAAAAGTGGGACTATAACTCACTTTCACAGATTTTTACTTCGTCGGGAAGTAAGACTTGGCCACTGGTTGATTCACGAACCTATAACAATATATACATATATATCAAAGTATGTTCAAAATATATTTACAACACTTTTAATATATTTTGATGTTTTAAGTTTATTAAGTCAGCTGTCCTCGTTAGTAACCTACAACTAGTTGTCCACAGGTAGATGTACAGAAATAAATCGATAAATATTATCTTGAATCAATCCACGACCCAGTGTATACGTATCTCAGTATTGATCACAACTCAAACTATATATATTTTGGAATCAACCTCAACCCTGTATAGCTAACTCCAACATTCACATATAGAGTGTCTATGGTTGTTCCGAAATATATATAGATGTGTCGACATGATAGGTCGAAACATTGTATACGTGTCTATGGTATCTCAAGATTACATAATATACAATACAAGTTGATTAAGTTATGGTTGGAATAGATTTGTTACCAATTTTCACGTAGCTAAAATGAGAAAAATTATCCAATCTTGTTTTACCCATAACTTCTTCATTTTAAATCCGTTTTGAGTGAATCAAATTGCTATGGTTTCATATTGAACTCTATTTTATGAATCTAAACAGAAAAAGTATAGGTTTATAGTCGGAAAAATAAGTTACAAGTCGTTTTTGTAAAGGTAGTCATTTTAGTCGAAAGAACGACGTCTAGATGACCATTTTAGAAAACATACTTCCACTTTGAGTTTAACCATAATTTTTGGATATAGTTTCATGTTCATAATAAAAATCATTTTCTCAGAATAACAACTTTTAAATCAAAGTTTATCATAGTTTTTAATTAACTAACCCAAAACAGCCCGCGGTGTTACTACGACGGCGTAAATCCGGTTTTACGGTGTTTTTCGTGTTTCCAGGTTTTAAATCATTAAGTTAGCATATCATATAGATATATAACATGTGTTTAGTTGATTTTAAAAGTCAAGTTAGAAGGATTAACTTTTGTTTGCGAACAAGTTTAGAATTAACTAAACTATGTTCTAGTGATTACAAGTTTAAACCTTCGAATAAGATAGCTTTATATGTATGAATCGAATGATGTTATGAACATCATTACTACCTTAAGTTCCTTGGATAAACCTACTGGAAAAGAGAAAAATGGATCTAGCTTCAATGGATCCTTGGATGGCTCGAAGTTCTTGAAGCAGAATCATGACACGAAAACAAGTTCAAGTAAGATCATCACTTGAAATAAGATTGTTATAGTTATAGAAATTGAACCAAAGTTTGAATATGATTATTACCTTGTATTAGAATGATAACCTACTGTAAGAAACAAAGATTTCTTGAGGTTGGATGATCACCTTACAAGATTGGAAGTGAGCTAGCAAACTTGAAAGTATTCTTGATTTTATGAAACTAGAACTTTTGGAATTTATGAAGAACACTTAGAACTTGAAGATAGAACTTGAGAGAGATCAATTAGATGAAGAAAATTGAAGAATGAAAGTGTTTGTAGGTGTTTTTGGTCGTTGGTGTATGGATTAGATATAAAGGATATGTAATTTTGTTTTCATGTAAATAAGTCATGAATGATTACTCATATTTTTGTAATTTTATGAGATATTTCATGCTAGTTGCCAAATGATGGTTCCCACATGTGTTAGGTGACTCACATGGGCTGCTAAGAGCTGATCATTGGAGTGTATATACCAATAGTACATACATCTAAAAGCTGTGTATTGTACGAGTACGAATACGGGTGCATACGAGTAGAATTGTTGATGAAACTGAACGAGGATGTAATTGTAAGCATTTTTGTTAAGTAGAAGTATTTTGATAAGTGTATTGAAGTCTTTCAAAAGTGTATAAATACATATTAAAACACTACATGTATATACATTTTAACTGAGTCGTTAAGTCATCGTTAGTCGTTACATGTAAGTGTTGTTTTTAAACCTTTAGGTTAACGATCTTGTTAAATGTTGTTAACCCAATGTTTATAATATCAAATGAGATTTTAAATTATTATATTATCATGATATTATCATGTATGAATATCTCTTAATATGATATATATACATTAAATGTCTTTACAACGATAATCGTTACATATATGTCTCGTTTAAAAATCATTAAGTTAGTAGTCTTGTTTTTACATATGTAGTTCATTGTTAATATACTTAATGATATGTTTACTTATCATAGTATCATGTTAACTATATATATATCCATATATATGTCATCATATAGTTTTTACAAGTTTTAACGTTCGTGAATCACCGGTCAACTTGGGTGGTCAATTGTCTATATGAAACATATTTCAATTAATCAAGTCTTAACAAGTTTGATTGCTTAACATGTTGGAAACATTTAATCATGTAAATATCAATCTCAATTAATATATATAAACATGGAAAAGTTCGGGTCACTACAGTACCTACCCGTTAAATAAATTTCGTCCCGAAATTTTAAGCTGTTGAAGGTGTTGACGAATCTTCTGGAAATAGATGCGGGTATTTCTTCTTCATCTGATCTTCACGCTCCCAGGTGAACTCGGGTCCTCTACGAGCATTCCATCGAACCTTAACAATTGGTATCTTGTTTTGCTTAAGTCTTTTAACCTCACGATCCATTATTTCGACGGGTTCTTCGATGAATTGAAGTTTTTCGTTGATTTGGATTTCATCTAACGGAATAGTGAGATCTTCTTTAGCAAAACATTTCTTTAAATTCGAGACGTGTAAAGTGTTATGTACAGCTGCGAGTTGTTGAGGTAACTCTAGTCGGTAAGCTACTGGTCCGATACGATCAATAATCTTGAATGGTCCAATATACCTTGGATTTAATTTCCCTCGTTTACCAAATCGAACAACGCCTTTCCAAGGTGCAACTTTAAGCATGACCATCTCTCCAATTTCAATTTCAATATCTTTTCTTTTAATGTCAGCGTAGCTCTTTTGTCGACTTTGGGCGGTTTTCAACCGTTGTTGAATTTGGATGATCTTCTCGGTAGTTTCTTGTATAATCTCTGGACCCGTAATCTGTCTATCCCCCACTTCACTCCAACAAATCGGAGACCTGCACTTTCTACCATAAAGTGCTTCAAACGGCGCCATCTCAATGCTTGAATGGTAGCTGTTGTTGTAGGAAAATTCTGCTAATGGTAGATGTCGATCCCAACTGTTTCCGAAATCAATAACACATGCTCGTAGCATGTCTTCAAGCGTTTGTATCGTCCTTTCGCTCTGCCCATCAGTTTGTGGATGATAGGCAGTACTCATGTCTAGACGAGTTCCTAATGCTTGCTGTAATGTCTGCCAGAATCTTGAAATAAATCTGCCATCCCTATCAGAGATAATAGAGATTGGTATTCCATGTCTGGAGATGACTTCCTTCAAATACAGTCGTGCTAACTTCTCCATCTTGTCATCTTCTCTTATTGGCAAGAAGTGTGTTGATTTGGTGAGACGGTCAACTATTACCCAAATAGTATCAAAACCACTTGCAGTCCTTGGCAATTTAGTGATGAAATCCATGGTAATGTTTTCCCATTTCCATTCCGGGATTTCGGGTTGTTGAAGTAGACCTGATGGTTTCTGATGCTCAGCTTTGACCTTAGAACACGTCAAACATTCTCCTACGTATTTAGCAACATCGGCTTTCATACCCGGCCACCAAAAATGTTTCTTGAGATCCTTGTACATCTTCCCCGTTCCAGGATGTATTGAGTATCTGGTTTTATGAGCTTCTCTAAGTACCA
The DNA here is from genome assembly GCF_046630445.1 of Rutidosis leptorrhynchoides. Lineage (NCBI taxonomy): Eukaryota > Viridiplantae > Streptophyta > Magnoliopsida > Asterales > Asteraceae > Rutidosis > Rutidosis leptorrhynchoides. The sequence goes on along the minus strand of NC_092337.1, from coordinate 223,661,971 downwards.
TTTCTATCATATCTCCAAATTTTGGTACCCAAATCCTTTCAGCCCTATACCGGGTTCCGTCTTCCCGAATATTAAGATGCTTCTCCGATCCTTTGGGTATTTCATCCTTTAAATTTCCCTCTTTTAAAACTCCTTGTTGCGCCTCCTTTATTTGAGTAGTAATGTTATTATGAATCATTATATTCATAGATTTTACTCGAATGGGTTCTCTGTCCTTCCTGCTCAAGGCATCGGCTACCACATTTGCCTTCCCCGGGTGGTAACGAATCTCAAAGTCGTAATCATTCAATAATTCAATCCACCTACGCTGCCTCATATTCAGTTGTTTCTGATTAAATATGTGTTGAAGACTTTTGTGGTCGGTATATATAATACTTTTGACCCCATATAAGTAGTGCCTCCAAGTCTTTAATGCAAAAACAACCGCGCCTAATTCCAAATCATGCGTTGTATAATTTTGTTCGTGAATCTTCAATTGTCTAGACGCATAAGCAATCACCTTCGTTCGTTGCATTAATACACAACCGAGACCTTGCTTTGATGCGTCACAATAAATCACAAAATCATCATTCCCTTCAGGCAATGACAATATAGGTGCCGTAGTTAGCTTTTTCTTCAATAACTGAAATGCTTTCTCTTGTTCATCATTCCATTCAAATTTCTTCCCTTTATGCGTTAATGCGGTCAAGGGTTTTGCTATTCTGGAAAAGTCTTGGATGAACCTTCTGTAGTAACCAGCTAGTCCTAAAAACTGGCGTATGTGTTTCGGAGTTTTCGGGGTTTCCCACTTTTCAACAGTTTCTATCTTTGCCGGATCCACCTTAATACCTTCTTTGTTCACTATGTGACCGAGGAATTGAACTTCTTCCAACCAAAATGCACACTTTGAAAACTTAGCGTACAATTCTTCCTTCCTCAATACTTCTAACACCTTTCTCAAATGTTCACCGTGTTCTTGGTCATTCTTTGAGTAAATAAGTATGTCATCAATGAAAACAATGACAAACTTGTCAAGGTATGGTCCACACACTCGGTTCATAAGGTCCATGAACACAGCTGGTGCATTAGTTAAACCAAACGGCATGACCATAAACTCGTAATGACCGTAACGTGTTCTGAAAGCAGTCTTTGGAATATCATCTTCTTTCACCCGCATTTGATGATACCCGGAACGTAAGTCAATCTTTGAATAAACAGACGAGCCTTGTAGTTGATCAAATAAGTCGTCGATTCTCGGTAGTGGGTAGCGGTTCTTGATGGTAAGTTTGTTCAACTCTCGGTAGTCGATACACAACCTGAATGTACCATCTTTCTTCTTGACAAACAAAACAGGAGCTCCCCACGGTGATGTGCTTGGTCGAATGAAACCACGCTCTAAAAGTTCTTGTAATTGGCTTTGTAGTTCTTTCATCTCGCTGGGTGCGAGTCTGTAAGGAGCACGAGCTATTGGTGCAGCTCCTGGTACAAGATCTATTTGAAATTCAACGGATCGATGTGGGGGTAATCCCGGTAATTCTTTCGGAAATACATCGGGAAATTCTTTTGCAATGGGAACATCATTGATGCTCTTTTCTTCAGTTTGTACTTTCTCGACGTGTGCTAGAACAGCATAGCAACCTTTTCTTATTAGTTTTTGTGCCTTCAAATTACTAATAAGATGTAGCTTCGTGTTGCCCTTTTCTCCGTACACCATTAAGGGTTTTCCTTTTTCTCGTATAATGCGAATTGTATTTTTGTAACAAACGATCTCTGCTTTCACTTCTTTCAACCAGTCCATACCGATTATCACATCAAAACTCCCTAACTCTACTGGTATCAAATCAATCTTAAATGTTTCGCTAACCAGTTTAATTTCTCGATTCCGACATATATTATCTGCTGAAATTAATTTACCATTTGCTAATTCGAGTAAAAATTTACTATCCAAAGGCGTCAATGGACAACTTAATTTAGCACAAAAATCTCTACTCATATAGCTTCTATCCGCACCCGAATCAAATAAAACGTAAGCAGATTTATTGTCAATAAGAAACGTACCCGTAACAAGATCCGGGTCTTCCTGTGCCTCTGCCGCATTAATATTGAAAACTCTTCCGCGGCCTTGTCCATTCGTGTTCTCCTGGTTCGGGCAATTTCTAATAATGTGGCCTGGTTTTCCACATTTATAACAAACTACATTGGCATAACTTGCTCCGACACTACTTGCTCCGCCATTACTCGTTCCGACACCATTTGTTCCTTTCGTTCTGTTAGCCCCTGGTCCGTAGACATCACACTTCGCCGCGCTATGACCATTTCTTTTACACTTGTTGCAAAATTTGGTGCAGAACCCCGAGTGATACTTTTCACAACTTTGGCATAGCTGCTTCTGATTGTTGTTGTTGTTGCGGTTATTATTGTTGTTGGGATGATTGTTGTAGCTGTTGTTGTTGTTGTTGTTGTTGTTGTTGGGCCGTTTGTTGTAGTTGCGATTGATGTTGCGATTGTTGGGATAATTGTTGCGATTATTGTTGTAATTACTGTTGTTGTTGTATTGGTGATTCTTATCACCGTTTTCCTCCCACTTTCTTTTGACTTGCTTCACATTGGCCTCTTCAGCAGTCTGTTCTTTAATTCTTTCTTCAATTTGGTTCACGAGTTTGTGAGCCATTCTACATGCCTGTTGTATGGAGGCGGGCTCGTGTGAACTTATATCTTCTTGGATTCTTTCTGGTAATCCTTTCACAAACGCGTCGATCTTCTCTTCCTCATCTTCGAATGCTCCCGGACACAATAGGCACAATTCTGTGAATCGTCTTTCGTACGTGGTAATATCAAATCCTTGGGTTCGTAACCCTCTAAGTTCTGTCTTGAGCTTATTGACCTCGGTTCTGGGACGGTACTTCTCGTTCATCAAGTGCTTGAATGCTGACCACGGTAGTGCGTACGCATCGTCTTGTCCCACTTGCTCTAGATAGGTATTCCACCATGTTAACGCAGAACCTGTGAAGGTATGCGTAGCGTACTTTACTTTGTCCTCTTCAGTACACTTACTTATGGCAAACACCGATTCGACCTTCTCGGTCCACCGTTTCAATCCGATCGGTCCTTCGGTTCCATCAAATTCCAAAGGTTTGCAGGCAGTGAATTCTTTGTAGGTGCATCCTACACGATTTCCTGTACTGCTAGATCCAAGGTTATTGTTGGTATGTAGCGCAGCCTGTACTGCGGCTATGTTTGAAGCTAGAAAAGTACGGAATTCCTCTTCATTCATATTCACGGTGTGTCGAGTAGTCGGTGCCATTTCCTTCAAAATAGTTAAATGGAACAAGTTAATCATACAGAATATTAAGAGTAGTTAATAGTATTTCGTAGCATAATATGAACTCATTTATAAAAGCTTTTTCTTCATATTAGCGTTTTATAAGTTTAAATTCGGGTAGTACCTACCCGTTAAGTTCATACTTAGTAGCTAATATACAATTCAACTACTACAATTCTATATGAAAAACTGATTATAATAATATTTCGCGTTCAAACTTTTATACAATATTTTACAAACTTACAATACCGCTTATTTTACATAAAGCATGAAATATAGCACACAATAACTTTGATACAAGATAGTTGTGAAGATAATTCTAGCTAGTACACAAGTCGTTCAGCAAAGGCAATAAAGACACGTAATTCATACGTCCAAAAACAAGTCATGCATTCTGGTTTTACTAGGACTACTTCCCATCCTTGGTCTTGTGCAACATAACCGTTATGGCCGTTGATAAGACAGCGTGTTGTAACGTCGTCAAAGGGACGAGGGTTACGTAATGTCCAACAGTCCCGTAATAATCTAAAAACCTCATTTCTTACCCCAATTACCGACTTCGTCACTTGTGGAAACGTTTTGTTTAATAGTTGTAGCCCGATGTTCTTGTTCTCACTTTGGTGAGAAGCGAACATTACTAATCCGTAAGCATAACATGCTTCTTTATGTTGCATGTTAGCCGCTTTTTCTAAATCACGAAGTCCAATATTTGGATATATTGAGTCAAAATAATTTCTTAACCCGTTGCGTAAAATAGCATTTGGGTTCCCCGCAATATATGCGTCAAAGTAAACACATCGTAACTTATGGGTTTCCCAATGTGATATCCCCCATCTTTCAAACGAAAGTCTCTTATAAACCAAGACATTCTTGGAACGTTCTTCGAATGTCTTACAAACTGATCTCGCCTTAAATAGTTGTGCCGAGGAATTCTGGCCGACTCTAGACAAGATTTCATCAATCATGTCTCCGGGTAGGTCTCTTAAAATATTGGGTTGTCTATCCGTTTTGTGTTTTTATACTGTAAAATAGACAAGAGTTAGATTCATAGAAAAAAAAATACTTATTAATACAAGCAATTTTTACATATATCATAAAGCATAAGCACACTATATTACATATATTACACCACACGAATACAACTATCTTATTCCGACTCGCTTGTTTCTTCTTCTTCGGTTTTGGTTCGTTTTGCCAAGTTTCTAGGGATATATGATGTTCCCCTAATACGAGCCGTCGTTATCCACATTGGTTTAGAAAAACCTGGTGGTTTAGAGGTTCCCGGGTCATTGTTACAACTTAAGGACTTCGGGGGTTGACGATACATATAAAGTTCATCGGGGTTGGAATTAGATTTCTCTATTTTTATGCCCTTTCCCTTATTATTTTCTTTTGCCTTTTTAAATTCAGTTGGGGTAATTTCTATAACATCATCGGAATTCTCGTCAGAATCCGATTCATCGGAGAATTGGTAATCCTCCCAATATTTTGCTTCCTTGGCGGAAACACCATTGACCATAATTAACCTTGGTCGGTTGGTTGAGGATTTTCTTTTACTTAACCGTTTTATTATTTCCCCCACCGGTTCTACTTCTTCATCCGGTTCCGATTCTTCTTCCGGTTCCGATTCTTCTTCCGGTTCCGACTCTTCTTCCGGTTCCTCTTCGGGAACTTGTGAATCAGTCCACGAATCATTCCAATTTACATTTGATTCTTCATTATTATTAGGTGAGTCAATGGGACTTGTTCTAGAGGTAGACATCTATCACATAATATCAAACGCGTTAAGAGATTAATATATCACATAATATTCACATGTTAAAAATATATAGTTTCCAACAAAATTTGTTAAGCAATCATTTTTCAAGTAAACACGGTCGAAGTCCAGACTTACTAATGCATCCTAACAACTCGATAAGACACACTAATGCAAAATTCTGGTTCTCTAAGACCAACGCTCTGATACCAACTGAAATGTCCCGTTCTTATTGATTAAAAACGTTCCATATTAATTGATTTCGTTGCGAGGTTTTGACCTCTATATGAGACGTTTTTCAAAGACTGCATTCATTTTTAAAACAAACCATAACCTTTATTTCATAAATAAAGGTTTAAAAAGCTTTACGTAGATTATCAAATAATGATAATCTAAAATATCCTGTTTACACACGACCATTACATAATGGTTTACAATACAAATATGTTACATCGAAATCAGTTTCTTGAATGCAGTTTTTACACAATATCATACAAACATGGACTCCAAATCTTGTCCTTATTTTAATATGCAACAGCGGAAGCTCTTAATATTCACCTGAGAATAAACATGCTTTAAACGTCAACAAAAATGTTGGTGAGTTATAGGTTTAACCTATATATATCAAATCGTAACAATAGACCACAAGATTTCATATTTCAATACACATCCCATACATAGAGATAAAAATCATTCATATGGTGAACACCTGGTAACCGACATTAACAAGATGCATATATAAGAATATCCCCATCATTCCGGGACACCCTTCGGATATGATATAAATTTCGAAGTACTAAAGCATCCGGTACTTTGGATGGGGTTTGTTAGGCCCAATAGATCTATCTTTAGGATTCGCGTCAATTAGGGTGTCTGTTCCCTAATTCTTAGATTACCAGACTTAATAAAAAGGGGCATATTCGATTTCGATAATTCAACCATAGAATGTAGTTTCACGTACTTGTGTCTATTTTGTAAATCATTTATAAAACCTGCATGTATTCTCATCCCAAAAATATTAGATTTTAAAAGTGGGACTATAACTCACTTTCACAGATTTTTACTTCGTCGGGAAGTAAGACTTGGCCACTGGTTGATTCATGAACCTATAACAATATATACATATATATCAAAGTATGTTCAAAATATATTTACAACACTTTTAATATATTTTGATGTTTTAAGTTTATTAAGTCAGCTGTCCTCGTTAGTAACCTACAACTAGTTGTCCACAGGTAGATGTACAGAAATAAATCGATAAATATTATCTTGAATCAATCCACGACCCAGTGTATACGTATCTCAGTATTGATCACAACTCAAACTATATATATTTTGGAATCAACCTCAACCCTGTATAGCTAACTCCAACATTCACATATAGAGTGTCTATGGTTGTTCCGAAATATATATAGATGTGTCGACATGATAGGTCGAAACATTGTATACGTGTCTATGGTATCTCAAGATTACATAATATACAATACAAGTTGATTAAGTTATGGTTGGAATAGATTTGTTACCAATTTTCACGTAGCTAAAATGAGAAAAATTATCCAATCTTGTTTTACCCATAACTTCTTCATTTTAAATCCGTTTTGAGTGAATCAAATTGCTATGGTTTCATATTGAACTCTATTTTATGAATCTAAACAGAAAAAGTATAGGTTTATAGTAGGAAAAATAAGTTACAAGTCGTTTTTGTAAAGGTAGTCATTTCAGTCGAAAGAACGACGTCTAGATGACCATTTTAGAAAACATACTTCCACTTTGAGTTTAACCATAACTTTTGGATATAGTTTCATGTTCATAATAAAAATCATTTTCTCAGAATAACAACTTTTAAATCAAAGTTTATCATAGTTTTTAATTAACTAACCCAAAACAGCCCGCGGTGTTACTACGACGGCGTAAATCCGGTTTTACGGTGTTTTTCGTGTTTCCAGGTTTTAAATCATTAAGTTAGCATATCATATAGATATATAACATGTGTTTAGTTGATTTTAAAAGTCAAGTTAGAAGGATTAACTTTTGTTTGCGAACAAGTTTAGAATTAACTAAACTATGTTCTAGTGATTACAAGTTTAAACCTTCGAATAAGATAGCTTTATATGTATGAATCGAATGATGTTATGAACATCATTACTACCTTAAGTTCCTTGGATAAACCTACTGGAAAAGAGAAAAATGGATCTAGCTTCAATGGATCCTTGGATGGCTCGAAGTTCTTGAAGCAGAATCATGACACGAAAACAAGTTCAAGTAAGATCATCACTTGAAATAAGATTGTTATAGTTATAGAAATTGAACCAAAGTTTGAATATGATTATTACCTTGTATTAGAATGATAACCTACTGTAAGAAACAAAGATTTCTTGAGGTTGGATGATCACCTTACAAGATTGGAAGTGAGCTAGCAAACTTGAAAGTATTCTTGATTTTATGAAACTAGAACTTTTGGAATTTATGAAGAACACTTAGAACTTGAAGATAGAACTTGAGAGAGATCAATTAGATGAAGAAAATTGAAGAATGAAAGTGTTTGTAGGTGTTTTTGGTCGTTGGTGTATGGATTAGATATAAAGGATATGTAATTTTGTTTTCATGTAAATAAGTCATGAATGATTACTCATATTTTTGTAATTTTATGAGATATTTCATGCTAGTTGCCAAATGATGGTTCCCACATGTGTTAGGTGACTCACATGGGCTGCTAAGAGCTGATCATTGGAGTGTATATACCAATAGTACATACATCTAAAAGCTGTGTATTGTACGAGTACGAATACGGGTGCATACGAGTAGAATTGTTGATGAAACTGAACGAGGATGTAATTGTAAGCATTTTTGTTAAGTAGAAGTATTTTGATAAGTGTATTGAAGTCTTTCAAAAGTGTATAAATACATATTAAAACACTACATGTATATACATTTTAACTGAGTCGTTAAGTCATCGTTAGTCGTTACATGTAAGTGTTGTTTTTAAACCTTTAGGTTAACGATCTTGTTAAATGTTGTTAACCCAATGTTTATAATATCAAATGAGATTTTAAATTATTATATTATCATGATATTATCATGTATGAATATCTCTTAATATGATATATATACATTAAATGTCTTTACAACGATAATCGTTACATATATGTCTCGTTTAAAAATCATTAAGTTAGTAGTCTTGTTTTTACATATGTAGTTCATTGTTAATATACTTAATGATATGTTTACTTATCATAGTATCATGTTAACTATATATATATCCATATATATGTCATCATATAGTTTTTACAAGTTTTAACGTTCGTGAATCACCGGTCAACTTGGGTGGTCAATTGTCTATATGAAACATATTTCAATTAATCAAGTCTTAACAAGTTTGATTGCTTAACATGTTGGAAACATTTAATCATGTAAATATCAATCTCAATTAATATATATAAACATGGAAAAGTTCGGGTCACTACAGAATCTTTGCATGCATTTCCATATAAATGTTTTCTGGATGCGGTAAGAGGTTATCATCAAATCCATATGGCGCAAGAGGACGCAGATAAAACTGCGTTTCACACAGGCAAAGGCATATATTGTTATATAATGATGCCTTTTGGACTAATCAATGCGGGTGCGACATATCAGTGCTTAATTGACACCGCGTTTGATAAGCAAATAGGGCGTAATCTTGAGGCCTATGTCGATGATTTAGTCATCAAAAGTACAACGCAAGAGCGAATCGTTGAAGATATGCGCGAAACATTTGATAAACTGCGTGAGATAAACATGAAGCTCAATCCGCTGAAATGCAGTTTCGGCGAAACTGAAGGAAAGTTTTTAGGATATCTTGTTACGGAACAAGGTATTCAAGCTAATCCAAAAAAGATCGCGGCTATCGAAAATATGACCGCGCCAAAGACGGTTAAGGAAGTGCAAAGTTTAATAGGCAAATTGGCCGCCCTAACGCGTTTTTTGTCTAAAGCTGCTGAGCGACAATTGCCATTTTTCAAAACTTTAAAAGGTTGCTTGAAGCAGAAGAATTTTGTTTGGACCGCTGAAGCAGATTCTGCGTTTCAAAAGATGAAAAACCTGTTGAAAACTTTGCCTACACTAACAGCGCCAATTCATGGCGAAATTCTCTATCTATATATTTCAGTAGCAAATGAAGCGTTTGGCTCAGTCTTGATAGCGGAAAGGAACAAAATACAAAAGCCAGTGTATTTTGTTAGCAAAGCTCTTACGGGAAGCTAAATAAACTATGCGCCGATCGAAAAGTTTGCATATGCGCTCATTTTAACAACGCTAAGGCTACGTAGATATTTTCAGGGGCATCCAATGCATGTGCTAACCAATCTGCCAATCAGGTAAGTCTTAACAAAACCGGAGATTTCCGGTAGACTCGCATTATGGGAAGTGGAGTTGGGTGCCTATCAAATATCCTACTTTCCGCGAAGTGCGGAAAAAGGTCAAGTTAAGGTAGATTATCTCGCAGAGCTGTCTGGTGAGTTGGAAGTAATTAATGAGCGAACCGCGCTAAAACCAGCAGTTAATGAAACTTGGGAGTTATATACTGATGGTGCTTCTTGTGCGGAAGGTGCAGGTGCGGGTTTAGTTTTGGTAAGTTCTAACGGCGAAGAGCACACTTACGCACTGCGGTTTAATTTTGATGTGACAAACAATGAGGCAGAATATGAAGCATTGCTTGCAGGCTTAAATTTCGCGCAAAAAATGAATATTGTTAAGTTGCGTGCATTTACATATTCACAACTAGTAGCGAATCAGTTTAGCGGATCTTTTGAAGCGCATGATCCTTCTATGCAGAAGTACTTGCAACTGCTAAAAGAAACTACTGCGCGATTCGAATACTTTGAACTCGCGCAAGTGCCTAGAAGTCAAAACAAAAAGGCAGATGCTTTGAGCAAATTAGCCACTCTAACATTTTTGCATTTTCAAAAACAAGTATGGGTTGAGGAATTGCCAAGTAAGTCAATTGATAGTGATTTAATGGTAGCATCTTGAAATGACCCGTTCATATACATTATAAACGATTCATAATAGTTGATTACATCGCGAGGTATTTTGACCTCTATATGATACATTTTACAAACATTGCATTGGTTTTAAAAGACAAACTTTCTTTACAACGAAAGTTGACGGAATGCACATCATTTCATAATACATCCAACTATAATTGACATAATAATCTTGATGAACTCAATGACTCGAATGCAACGTCTTTCAAAATATGCCATGAATGACTCCAAGTAATATCCTTAAAATGAGCTAATGCACAGCGGAAGATTTCTTTAATACCTGAGAATAAACATGCTTTAAAGTGTCAACCAAAAGGTTGGTGAGTTCATACGTTTATCATAATAATCATTTCAATATATTAATAGACCACAAGATTTCCGTTTATAAATATATGTACACTCGCAAGTGTATAAAAGTATTCTATAAGTTGTAGGCACCCGGTAACAAGCCTTAACGTTCATGTTTTACCCTCTGAAGCACCAGATCAGGTGTGTTTAAAATAACCTCGAAGTACTAAAGCATCCCATAGTCAGGATGGGGTTTGTCAGGCCCAATAGATCTATCTTTAGGATTCGCGCCTACCGTACATAGACAAGTAGTTTAATGTTACCAAGCTAAGGGTATATTTCTGGTTTAAACCCACGTAGAATTAGTTTTAGTACTTGTGCCTATTTCGTAAAACATTTATAAAAACAGCGCATGTATTCTCAGTCCCAAAAATATATATAAAAGGGAGCAAATGAAACTCACCATACTGTATTTCGTAGTAAAAATACATATAACGTCATTTAACAAGTGCAAGGTTGGCCTCGGATTCACGAACCTATATTTATATGTTGGTCAATATTTGTCTAACAATTTTTGGTCAAGTCATAGTGTACCACAATCCTAATGCTCGAGACTAATATGCAAAAGTCAACAAAAGTCAACTTGACCCAAAATGACTTCTAAAATTTATACGTGTTTATTATATAACTTAGCTATAGTCGTTTTATATATTTAAATATATTTATTAGATTTTATAATAATAAAAGTCATTTATTAATAAAAATTTATATTAACGTTTATATATGATAAAATATACTTTTATATATCTTAAGTAGTAAAATTTATAAAGTTCACTTAATATCGTAAAACTATAGTGGTAAGTATTATTAATGTAATTATATTACGCGTGGTGAAAAATATCTTTGTATCCCCTATTTATTTGATAAAATAATATTGATCATAATAATAATAAGTAAAAGTTGTATTATTTTGTAATAATAATTATTATTATTCTATAAAAAAAATAACAATATTTATATTTACTAAAAATGTTATTATGATAAAATGATAATACTAACATAATAGTAATAATGATATTTTATAATAACAATGATATTTCTATTAAAATAATAACGACGATAGTAATAATAATCATTTTAACAATAATACTAAAATTCAGTTGACTTTAACTTCAAATCCGTTCATCGAAACCATTCGATATCTAAATGAAAAGTTCTTAATTTTTCGTTAGCTTTCCAATGACATGCATATCATATACCCTATCTCAGTAGCATATGTATCTAATTCAGGATTCAACAAACCTATCTAAGGACAATATCGAATGTACAAGCATGCATAATCCTATATACTCGAGCACTAGTCAGGGATACACTATTGATATATAAAAGTTAAGTTATGAGTGCTCACGTATCAATATTGAGATTCAATATTGCAGGAAAGTACGTAGACGCAACGGAGATGATAAATACTAGATTGACCTCACGAGCATACCCATGAACCATACCCATCACCTCCATAGCTATAACCCATAATTTCCTTAGCTTCGACTCATTCAAAAAACTATTTTGAAATCACTCGGACATCACTCCGTCGTAATATTTTATGTATACTAATAATATCTTGAAATAATATAGAGCAAAAATATATATATATATATATGTAAATCGATTGAGAGAGTTTAGAGAAATATATTTTCAAGTTTCTATGAAATAATGAAACCTATTGAATTCTATTTATAATAGATTTTTGAATTATTAAAGTGAATTATTAAAGTATGAATTATTAAAGTGAATTATTAAAGTATGAATTATTAAAGTGAATTATTAAAGTATGAATTATTAAAGTTAAAGTAAAGTAAAAGTAAAGTAAAGGTAAAGTTAAAGTATAGTAAAAATATAAAAACTATGTATATATAATACGTGTATAAATATATATAATATTAATTTAAATCGTTATATATATTTAATAAAATAAAATATAAATATCGTTATATTTATTATACTGGTTAAGTAATGAGTTGTCAAAAGTGATTCTAGATATTTATAAAAGTTATATACGTTTTAATAATAAAGTTCTTTTTAAACTGAAAACGTTTTTGTACGTTTGAAAATAGATTAATAGAATATTATGGAAACCAATTCTCCAATAGCTTTTGTCTAACTTTCGTAAATGACACTTTTTATTTTTATTTATAAATAGCTTTACAAATTATTCCGAATATCGTTAAGAGGAATAGATTTCTCAAATCATAGTGGACCTCTCAACAGAGACTTGTAATCATAATTCAATGTTTCTGATAATTCAATCATTTAATATATATATATATATATATATATATATATATATATATATATATATATATATATATATATATATTTTAATTTTAATTTCGTCAATAATCATATTGAAACAAATACATTCATATAAAGCATTATACTTTTAAATACTTTGTTGACATTTTCAATTTATAACATATACACATATACATACATATTCATATATGTTCATTTAATTGTTCGTGAATCATTGGAATTTGGTCGAGGTTTAAATGAATGTATAAACATAGTTTAAAATCCTTGAGATTTAACTTAACAAACATTGCTTATCGTGTCAGAATAATATAAAGATAAAGTTTAAATTTAGTCGGAAATTTCCGGGTCGTCACAGTACCTACCCGTTAAAGAAATTTCGTCCCCGAAATTTGATAGAGGTCGTTATGGCTAACAATGAGAATGTTATTATGACGATTATGAAGTTTTATCATGTCTAAGAAGTATGGATAAAATAATTCGATTACTCAAAGCGTATGAGGGAAGTTATCGTAAATGAAGGAAATAAGATTATAGTGATTCGTCATATCTTTTGACGTCATCACAATTGATCTCCGAATTTAAAGAAAATCTTTGTAATCTATGTTGGATTTGATGCTTCAGTGATTAAGGAGATTATGATTCTCTTCGAATTAATACGATAATCCATCTTGATTTCTCTGTCGGGTATTTCACTATAAATTCACCTCCTTCGTTTCCTTACAACTCACACCTTCTATTCTTTCTCCCCCAACTCATATTTTAAAGTATTTATCAATATGCTTCATCCAGTACTGATTCTTGATATACTCCTCACTTTCATATCTGTCGTTCTTCTTTTTCATCTGCCTCCGGAAGAATCTATTTACTTTTACTATACTCTCAGTTTTATAGTGTTTTTAGTTCTTCCGTGTCTTTATATTGCTATATGCATCGATATATACGGTTTATAATTTTTGGGTGGTTGTTGGGTTTTATATCTTCCCTTATATTTCAAAGCCCCTGCTTTTGTCTTCTATAATCATTGACATCCAAGTTAATGCTCCCTTCTATTTGCTGCGATTTATACTCCAATTTCTATTTTGGAGTTTTGTCCTTTCGTTTCTTCTTCTTGCGATTAAGCAACGTTTGTAATGGTCCAGTATTCGCAGATATGAATTTCAGAATGAACATAGTTAATGTTCTAAGAAGGAAATGGTAATGGCACGATCTTGATTTGTTAATTTACCATAATACCCTGAAAAGACCGAATCATCAAGAAAATATATTCTTGATATTTTTAGAGATTAAATAGAATACAAGAGTCGTGTAACATGGAACATGATGACGGCATGGTCTGTGAATCGTCATGTCCCATTAGAAACTCAGCATGACTTACTGTAATATAATCACGTTGATCAAATGTCATTATATTATACTAACTCATGCTTCAGTTCCCAACACTACTTCAAAACATTCATAATTTAAACTCGAAAGTTTATAGAATATAAAAACTAATAGTTTCTTATATGATGTAACACTGATAGCGCAAAGAGATAAATGACTTCAGATAAGATTAGTTGTGAAAATATCTTCAGAAATATCGCGGATATTTATAATGAAAGATATGATAATATCTTAGAATTTCTAATATTGATGGATGATGATGAAGATTTGTCTCTAAAGGTTTAGAATAAAGAGTAAGGTATTCGTTAATGACTTTAGCAGGCACTGAATTATTTGGATTCTTTGAAGGCAGATTTAGTCTTTGTGATTTGTCCACAGCCTCCTTCATAGTCTGTTCAATTCGTTTTCCAGTTCCAAACCTTCTCTTTTTCTCAGCTTTACCACCTTACTATTCTTTGTCATCAAACTTTTTACTGTTAAGATCGTTTACAGTTTTTAATGCTTCGTCAGCATTTCAAGAACTAGTTTGCAGTTCAGAATATTTTTCAGAACTTCACATTCAAAGTATGTAAGTCCAGGAGATAGACGTTTTACATACACATATAACTGTTGGCGTAGACATGCTGCGAGATTTCAAAATACTGGTTACTGTTTTTCGATGATTCGTATGACAATTCTCGTTACAAGATGCGAATGAGTAAATGATGTGATTTCAATAAATATAATGATTTTTCGAAAAGTCAAAGATAATTGAAGTTGTTGGTAAGTTTATTACTAAGGTGGCGAGATATGAAAGGTCCCCAGTAGCAATGATGAAAGGGCAACGTATCTATCGAGATTATAATAAGACTAGTCCGACTGAAAAGTCGAAGTTGACTTGCTGGAGCTGTGACAAAACTGTCTACTTTGAAAAGGAATTGAAAAGTCATTTTAGCTAATAAATGCCAAAGGGTCTGACACGGAAACGTGTCGAACTACGACTTTGGCTTCGAGAGCATTTTAGGTACATAAATGTGGGTAATATGTGGTTGGATCATCATCTCGATTGTTCATTGTTTGAAGTGTCTTCGAAAACTTCGGAGAGTTTGAACACAGTTTGTAATCGTTAATATACATATGATGTTTTAACACGGTTTTGAAGTCAAAGTATAGCTTTGAAAGATGTAGGAATCTAAGAGTGATGTCTTCTGTTAAATCATGACTTGGATTTTGATTTGTCAAAATCAGAATGCGTAATCAAATTTGGGTGAGAATGGTTGTTTTGATTTCTATACAAGAATGTATATTGTTGTGAGATTTTGGGAGTATAGTTGATGATTTGCTTAATCTGATTCGAAAAATGTAATATATTAATTGTGAATTTATATATCTCTCGGGTATTACCTACCTGTTAAAAATTTCACAATTAATATTTTGTACAACAGAATTTTATTACAGTCTTTATGAAAATATATATGTGCATATTTTCTTTAGATGTAATATAGATTTAATGAGTTAATATTAAATTAAACTCATTTGATTTACGGTTGAAACTAGAACTGAATAATCCCTAAAGAATTTAGAAATTACATAACTTTTACGGAGTATTTATTCAATAAAATTAAAATTATGAATTAATACTTCGTTATTTGTTGGTGTTTGTAACCCTTGCACCATATTCTCTAAAGCCACTACTCGAGCGCGAAGCTCGTTGACTTCTTCTATTACATCGGGGTGATTGTCGGTTCGGACGAGCGGATAAATAAAATCTAGAATTTGATGTAGTATATAATCGTGATGAGATACTCTGAAAATGAGAGAGAAAATGGTGTTTCGGACCGGTTCGCCGGTAAGTGCTTCAGGTTCATCGCCAAGAGGGCAATGTGGTGGATGGAAGGGATTACCTTCTTCTTGTCTCAAATTATTGAGGAGGCTACGAACCTATCCCCAATTCATTCATAATAGATGATGGCTAATTGGTTGATCCATTCCGGTCACACTGCTTTCGGAGCTTGAGTGGGATTCCATATCGGAATTCGAGGGACTTGAACTAATGACGAATTCCATTTCGTTCGATTGAATAAAGAATTTTTCGATATGAAATGATTTTTCAGCTATCGGGTGGTATTCTAATTACATAGAATATCTATATATATAGCGCAAAAGATTTCGTAGATTACGGAGGAAATTAAGGGATATGTCATGCAAAGTTTACAGTAACAGATACGCTAAGATATGGATTAGCAGATACGCTAAGATATGAATTTTGTCTATACACTATTCATGCAATCAATGCAGTAAGACGTGTCTAGACTAAGAATGATAAGCAGACAATTTTCGACAAAAATGATGAGCAAAACTTTTAACATGCAGACACGGTCGAAGTCCAGGCTCATTAATGCATCCTAACGACTATCAGTCAGACACACTAATGCAGACCTGGTTCGCTAAGACCACCGCTCTGATACCAACTGAAAGGACCCGTTCATATACATTATAAACGATTCACAATAGTTGATTACATCGCGAGGTATTTTGACCTCTATATGATACATTTTACAAACATTGCATTGGTTTTAAAAGACAAACTTTCTTTACAACGAAAGTTGACGGAATGCACATCATTTCATAATACATCCAACTATAATTGACATAATAATCTTGATGAACTCAATGACTCGAATGCAACGTCTTTCAAAATATGCCATGAATGACTCCAAGTAATATCCTTAAAATGAGCTAATGCACAGCGGAAGATTTCTTTAATACCTGAGAATAAACATGCTTTAAAGTGTCAACCAAAAGGTTGGTGAGTTCATAGGTTTATCATAATAATCATTTCAATATATTAATAGACCACAAGATTTCCGTTTATAAATATATGTACACTCGCAAGTGTATAAAAGTATTCTATAAGTTGTAGGCACCCGGTAACAAGCCTTAACGTTCATGTTTTACCCTCTGAAGCACCAGATCAGGTGTGTTTAAAATAACCTCGAAGTACTAAAGCATCCCATAGTCAGGATGGGGTTTGTCAGGCCCAATAGATCTATCTTTAGGATTCGCGCCTACCGTACATATACAAGTAGTTTAATGTTACCAAGCTAAGGGTATATTTCTGGTTTAAACCCACGTAGAATTAGTTTTAGTACTTGTGCCTATTTCGTAAAACATTTATAAAAACAGCGCATGTATTCTCAGTCCCAAAAATATATATAAAAGGGAGCAAATGAAACTCACCATACTGTATTTCGTAGTAAAAATACATATAACGTCATTTAACAAGTGCAAGGTTGGCCTCGGATTCACGAACCTATATTTATATGTTGGTCAATATTTGTCTAACAATTTTTGGTCAAGTCATAGTGTACCACAATCCTAATGCTCGAGACTAATATGCAAAAGTCAACAAAAGTCAACTTGACTCAAAATGACTTCTAAAATTTATACGTGTTTATTATATAACTTAGCTATAGTCGTTTTATATATTTAAATATATTTATTAGATTTTATAATAATAAAAGTCATTTACTAATAAAAATTTATATTAACGTTTATATATGATAAAATATACTTTTATATATCTTAAGTAGTAAAATTTATAAAGTTCACTTAATATCGTAAAACTATAGTGGTAAGTATTATTAATGTAATTATATTACGCGTGGTGAAAAATATCTTTGTATCCCCTATTTATTTGATAAAATAATATTGATCATAATAATAATAAGTAAAAGTTGTATTATTTTGTAATAATAATTATTATTATTCTATAAAAAAAAATAACAATATTTATATTTACTAAAAATGTTATTATGATAAAATGATAATACTAACATAATAGTAATAATGATATTTTATAATAACAATGATATTTCTATTAAAATAATAACGACGATAGTAATAATAATCATTTTAACAATAATACTAAAATTCAGTTGACTTTAACTTCAAATCCGTTCATCGAAACCATTCGATATCTAAATGAAAAGTTCTTAATTTTTCGTTAGCTTTCCAATGACATGCATATCATATACCCTATCTCAGTAGCATATGTATCTAATTCAGGATTCAACAAACCTATCTAAGGACAATATCGAATGTACAAGCATGCATAATCCTATATACTCGAGCACTAGTCAGGGATACACTATTGATATATAAAAGTTAAGTTATGAGTGCTCACGTATCAATATTGAGATTCAATATTGCAGGAAAGTACGTAGACGCAACGGAGATGATAAATACTAGATTGACCTCACGAGCATACCCATGAACCATACCCATCACCTCCATAGCTATAACCCATAATTTCCTTAGCTTCGACTCATTCAAAAAACTATTATGAAATCACTCGGACATCACTCCGTCGTAATATTTTATGTATACTAATAATATCTTGAAATAATATAGAGCAAAAAAAAAAAAATATATATATATATATATATATATATATATATATATGTAAATCGATTGAGAGAGTTTAGAGAAATATATTTTCAAGTTTCTATGAAATAATGAAACCTATTGAATTCTATTTATAATAGATTTTTGAATTATTAAAGTGAATTATTAAAGTATGAATTATTAAAGTGAATTATTAAAGTATGAATTATTAAAGTGAATTATTAAAGTGAATTATTAAAGTATGAATTATTAAAGTTAAAGTAAAGTAAAAGTAAAGTAAAGGTAAAGTTAAAGTATAGTAAAAATATAAAAACTATGTATATATAATACGTGTATAAATATATATAATATTAATTTAAATCGTTATATATATTTAATAAAATAAAATATAAATATCGTTATATTTATTATACTGGTTAAGTAATGAGTTGTCAAAAGTGATTCTAGATATTTATAAAAGTTATATACGTTTTAATAATAAAGTTCTTTTTAAACTGAAAACGTTTTTGTACGTTTGAAAATAGATTAATAGAATATTATGGAAACCAATTCTCCAATAGCTTTTGTCTAACTTTCGTAAATGACACTTTTTATTTTTATTTATAAATAGCTTTACAAATTATTCCGAATATCGTTAAGAGGAATAGATTTCTCAAATCATAGTGGACCTCTCAACAGAGACTTGTAATCATAATTCAATGTTTCTGATAATTCAATCATTTAATATATATATATATATATATATATATATATATATATATATATATATATATATATATATATATATATATATATATATATATATATATATTTTAATTTTAATTTCGTCAATAATCATATTGAAACAAATACATTCATATAAAGCATTATACTTTTAAATACTTTGTTGACATTTTCAATTTATAACATATACACATATACATACATATTCATATATGTTCATTTAATTGTTCGTGAATCATTGGAATTTGGTCGAGGTTTAAATGAATGTATAAACATAGTTTAAAATCCTTGAGATTTAACTTAACAAACATTGCTTATCGTGTCAGAATAATATAAAGATAAAGTTTAAATTTAGTCGGAAATTTCCGGGTCGTCACACATCTGTTACAGAGGCGCAGCCAAATTGGATGGAACCAATCCTGCAATATATTCGCAATGATATTTTGCCAGAGGATAGTCGCGAAGTTCGTTTAGTGCGAGAGCGAACGCCGATGTATCTCATACAGGATGATCTCTTATATCGCAAATCGTACTGCGGACCGATGATGCGGTGTGTTGGACCAATTGAGGCGGAAATGCTTGTTGAAGAAGTGCATAATGGTACTTGTGCGCTACATTCAGGATACAAGACTATTGCTGCAAAAATTATGCAGATGGGATACTTTTGGCCGTCCCTATACCGCGATGTGGCAAAAATTGTTAAACGCTGTAAAAGTTGCCAAAGGCATGCTCCGCAGAATCGAATGCCGCTGCATGATATGATCCCTGTTAATTCGCCATGGCCGTTTAGTAAATGGGCCATTGACATTGTGGGGCCATTTCCTGCAGGACCTGGCAATGTTAAATTCCTAATCGTTGCAATTGATTATTTTACTAAATGGGTTGAAGCGAAAGCGGTTCGCACAATCACTGGTGTGCAGGTGCGAAATTTTGTGTGGGAATACATTGTGTGCAGATTTGGTATTCCGAGAGAATTGGTTAGCGATAATGGCGCACAAATAGCGAAAGATCCATTTAAGATGTGGTGTACTGACTTAAATATAATACAAAAGTTCACGTCAGTAGCGCACCCGCAAGCTAATGGTTTATGCGAGGTAACAAATCGCGATATTGTAAGCGGAATAAAAAAGAGGTTGTGCGAAAGGCGAACTGGTTGGGTAGATGAATTACCCAATGTCTTATGGGCACATCGTACAACTTTCAAAAAGAGTACAGGTGAAACACCATTTAGCCTGGTTTATGGCTCTGAGGCAGTAATCCCCGCTGAAATTTTAGTACCAACGCATCGAATCGCTAACTTTGATGAAGACGCAAATGATGCTGCGTTGTGCGAAAATCTCAATTTTATAGAAGAGCGGAGATTAATAGCTGCTATCAGAGAAGCGAATAATAAACAGCAAATTGCTAAGTATTATAATAAAAGAGTGCGAGCTTTATCATTCGCTATAGGTGAATGGGTGTTGCGTAATAATGAGGCAAGCAGAGCAGAAATGCTAGGCAAATTGGGTCCTAATTGGGAAGGCCCTTAACAAATTGTGGCAATTAATGCGGCAGGCTCATATAAGCTCGCGGACGTGGAAGGGCGAACTTTGCCTAATGCATGGCATGATGTCCTTTTAAAGCGATATTATGCATACTTTTGCGGAAATTAACAATTGTATATGTAAAAAATTGCGAAAATTATATTCAATACACATGGCTGAAATACTTATTAAGTGTCCTTGTTTTTTATTTTTTGTAAGTCTTGATCACGCTTGCTAAAATTTTAAGAATACTCACTTGTAAAAGTATGCGAAAGTTCTAATGCGAATAAATATGATATGTTTTGCAGTTAATTTCATGTTTTTATATTCCGCATTGTTTATATAGCAAAGTGATGAAATTGCCCACTTTTGCACGCGAATTATTGCGAAAGGAATATTATCTCCTAAATATTTGATCTTGCCAATATTTAGATGCTTCGCAATGCTGATTACATACCTAAGGATCGTTACGACGGTCTTAGAAGATTCATAACGTGTAAGTATATACGCATACAAATTGTTTCGCGAAAGTACACGCTTATTATGTGCACAATAATAAAGTGTTGGAAATTGCAAAGGACAAGTTTGTGTTATGAATATTGCTAAAATAAAAAGCGCTATATAAATATTGAGTACTCGCAAATAAAGATAAACGCTGAAATTTTATTAACAAAACCGCAGAGATAGCTGCGTGCTTACATATCCCTAATCTAATTTTGACAAGTCAAGTGCTATGATGTCTTGAGCAGTAGCATCCTCTGCATAACTAATAGCAACGACTTTGTCAATAGGGATATCCGCTAACTTAGCTTCTGCCACAGCAGCTGCGTTCCGTGCGTCTCCAAGAGCACAAATGCGGTCACTAATTGCGGAGGGAAGAGGGTTTGGTATGGTGCAAAGCGTTGTAATTTCATGCAGAAACTCTACCCTTTCGCGCAATTGCAAGGCAGATGCATAAGTTGTGAACTGCGCTTTCACGGGTGCTGAATTAAGCACCTTTTTCAAAAACTCCGGTAAGTGTTGGCGGAGTAGAGAAAATTCATGCTTTGCAGCAGCCGCTTTAGCCAGAGCATTATCCCGCTCTGCGGTGAGCTGAAACTTGAGTGAGGAAATAGAAGATTCCAGTTTCTTCTCATTTTAGCAGCGGCTGAAACTTGAGATTGCAAATCCTCTGCGGTAGTCTTCGCCGCAGTAAGTTGATAAGCTAAGTCAACAGCGCGCTTCTCGCTATTTTCAGCTCTGATCCGCTCAGAGTTATATTTTTGCTGCTCAGTGTCGAGGATGTCGAAGAATTTTTCTTCGCGCAAAATCATATCATATGCCGAGTTAAAGCACATGTAAAAGTTTTGTACAAAACTATTATGTGCATCAACGGCAGAGCGTTTGGCGAATTCACGACGAAGTTCGCTCGGAATTGCAAGCTTCATTTGTTCGCGCTGATCTGCAGCAGCGCCGAGAGAAGCGTAAGTATATCTCGATAACCCATCAATTCGCACTCCATATGAATCAGGAGGAGTGCGAAGAAGCTTTGTGATCTGCGCCACAGTGTTCGGGCTGGGAAACAAAGGATTGAAGGATGCGCCTTCTGCAAACAAAAAAAGAAACGCGGATTATAATCATAACAATAAATATTTCAGATAAAGGTATGAGATCATGGTTATTATATTTATACCTGTTTGTTGTTCTCCTTCATAATCCGCTGATATCGGATTATCGAAAAGGGGAGAACTTTGTTTGGCCCTCTTGCTTTGCGTAGAAGGCGGGTTTTCGAGCGGTCGTTTACCAGTACTTGACTGGGGCGGTGGTGACTTTGCCGTCAAATCCACAAGAGGAATGTCAGGCTTCTCTTGTTTAATTTGACGGCCGGATAATACTGACTTCGCCTCCGGGCTTACGAGTAGCTTGTTAATTAGCGTTTTTGGGTCCACCTTTCGATCAACTTCATCCATCTTTATGATTAATGATTGAAGGTTGTGATTGCTGACTTGATAATGTTTCAAAGAGAACAAATGAATTGAGAATAAGCGAAAGAAAGTGAGAATAGCGAGGGTAAGTGTGACGTTGGTGATAGTGAACCACAATATATATAGGCGAATGCAAGGGGTAATCAAGTGTTTTAATTACCCGTTGTAAAAAACTCAAACGGTAATATTTGAGTTAGCAGAAAACAATGGTAACTTTTACAACGGTAACTATGCTAACGCGACATTAATTAAAGCGGAAAATAACTGCGAACATTGCGAATTTTAGAGTTTATCATGATGCATTTGCTTTGCGAAAATACATCATAATAAACTGGGGGGACTTGACCATATACATAGCATTGTATATGTATATTTCATTTTCTAAAAGCTAAGGACAGAACTACGCGGATTATAAGGCACAGTTATGCAATATTTGCTGAAAATAAATACTGCGGTTATGTATTCGCTGAAATACCAAACTGCGGTTTGATCCGCTGACTTTCCGCGGAGAGCCGAGCATCTCGCAGACCGCGGATATCACGGATACTATAAATAGGGAGCTTGGCCTCTCATTTATGGGTTGTTGATTCTCTTCCATTTGCCTAAGCCTTTGTAGATTTCACTTGTGACTTTGCCCAAGGACTTCTTACATTGAGTTAAGGTGAATCATGCTAATCGATAACGAAGACCGGGTCGGGGTGGTTGATCACTTGATAGTTAAAGTGAAAAACGATCATCGGGGCCTAAAATAATCATCGAACATCCCATCCTCCATTATAATCTTATTGCAGTCAATCCGTAATTAAGCAACATCATTAATTAAGGATTGATCAGCTTGTTCTCCAGTAATGAGGGCAAAAAAGTTGTCCACAGCCACAGCACGGACGGCGGGCTGCGCTAAGCGTTGCTTGTATTTTGCTGGAGCTGTCTGCTTAAGAATGTCATTTAAAAGCAACACTGCCTGCTTTTCTGACATGAACTCATCTTTGTCAATTTCATCATCAGAGTCATTATTATCACAACTCAGGTCATTATCATCCCCAGAATCATCAATAAGACTGCCCAGCTTGTCAAGTAGCCTGGATAACTTGTACTTTGATATAGATTGCCTTTTCATTATCTGCTTGTCTTTGCCATCCGCCATCTGCCGAAAAGGTATAAATGACGGACATCACCGTGGTTGCATCAATGGTCGTCGCTCTGGATTAGTAACAAAATTTGGAAGTCTTGCTGCACTTTTAGCTGTCGCTTCTTCGATTACTGGCCTTTTCTCCGAATTAGTTGCCAAATGTTTAAGCCTTTCTGTAGTTTCAGCAACTGTTTCTTCAATCGTACCATCTAGTGGTGAAATAGGTGCATCTTCAACAGTGACCATGTCGTCAGTTGATGGATTGTTGACTGCTTCAAGTACAAATGGAGCTTCAGCTGCTTTCGTTCCTTTTCCGTTTCGTGTGTTCTTTGCATTAGTAGATGGCACCATTGTTAACACCTATTTCCTTATGAGGTAAGGCTTAGTATGTCAACAAGAGACTAGAAGTGATCTAGCTTTAGGAGGGCGGAGTGTTGCCGATTGATTTTTACCCTCGGGAAATAATCCCTGCAGATCCGGTTCACAAGTGTAGAAACTTGTGGGGTGGCTTAATCAATCTGTCGTCCGTAGAGCGTAAGAGTGCTAACCGGATGACTTCTAGTGAGAGAAAGTAGAGAGAAAGAGAAGTGAAGTCTCAGCTCTCAAAGTTGTCAGAATATCTGAACTTGTGTAAAATGACGACCCAAGGGGTCTATTTATAGTGTCAGATCTACCAGATTTGTTTGGGGACACGTGTCAAATGATGATACGTTCTGTTACATGTGCTCCGAAATTTATGCTAAATGTGGCGCTCTCCAGCCAGGGCTTATGCGCTAGGCGGCCTTCAGGGCTTACGCATGACGGAGCAGCCTGTACAGCGGAGAACGCTGGACGGACAATCTCCACAAAACTGTTGTTTTCAGCCTTCCTGATGCTATTTTTATGCAACTATTATGCCTTTTATGTGTGTATACGATAGGATACACCATTAAACCGCAACAACAACAACAATCAGAAGCAGCTATGCCAAAGGTGTGAAAAGTATCACTCGGGGTTTTGCACCAAATTTTGCAACAAGTGTAAAAGAAATGGTCATAGCGCGGCTAAGTGTGAGGTCTACGGACCAGGGGTTAACAGAACGAAAGGAACAAATGGTGTCGGAACGAGTAATGGCGGAGCAAGTAGTGTCGGAGCAAGTTATGCCAATGTAGTTTGTTATAAATGTGAAAAACCGGGCCACATTATTATAAATTTCCTGAACCAGGAGAACACAAATGGACAAGGCCGCGGAAGAGTTTTCAATATTAATGCGGCAGAGGCACAGGAAGACCCGGAGCTTGTTACGGGTACGTTTCTTATTGACAATAAATCTGCTTACGTTTTATTTGATTCGGGTGCGGATAGAAGCTATATGAGTAGAGATTTTTGTGCTAAATTAAGTTGTCCATTGACGCTGTTGGATAGTAAATTTTTACTCGAATTAGCAAACGGTAAATTAATTTCAGCAGATAATATATGCCGGAATCGAGAAATTAAACTGGTAACGAAATATTTAAGATTGATTTGATACCAGTAGAGTTAGGGAGTTTTGATGTAATAGTTGGCATGGACTGGCTGAAGAAGGTGAAAGCAGAGATCGTATGTTATAAAAATGCAATTCGCATTGTACGAGAAGAAGGAGAACCCTTAATGGTGTACGGAGAAAAGGGCAACATGAAGCTACATCTTATTCGTAATTTGAAGGCACAAAAACTAATAAGAAAAGGTTGCTATGCTGTTCTAGCACACGTCGAGAAAGTACAAACTGAAGAAAAGAGCATCAATGATGTTCCCGTCGCAAAAGAATTTCCCGATGTATTTCCGAAAGAATTACCGGGATTACCCCCACATCGATCTGTTGAATTTCAAATAGATCTTGTACCAGGAGCTGCACCAATAGCTCGTGCTCCTTATTGACTTGCACCCAGTGAGATGAAAGAACTGCAAAGCCAACTGCAAGAACTATTAGAACGTGGTTTCATTCGACCAAGCACATCACCATGGGGAGCTCCTGCTTTGTTTGTCAAGAAGAAGGATGGTACATTTAGGTTGTGTATTGACTACAGAGAGTTGAACAAACTTACAATCAAAAACCTTTATCCACTGCCGAGAATTGACGACTTATTTGATCAACTACAAGGCTCGTCGGTTTATTCGAAGATAGATTTACGTTCTGGATATCATCAAATGCGAGTAAAGGAAGATGATATTCCAAAGACTGCTTTTAGGACGCGTTATGGTCATTACGAGTTTATGGTTATGCCGTTTGGATTGACTAACGCACCAGCTGTGTTCATGGACCTTATGAACCGAGTGTGTGGACCATACCTTGACAAGTTTGTCATTGTTTTCATTGATGACATACTTATTTACTCAAAGAATGACCAAGAACACGGTGAACATTTGAGAAAGGTGTTAGAAGTATTGAGGAAGGAAGAATTGTACGCTAAGTTTTCAAAGTGTGTATTTTGGTTGGAAGAAGTTCAATTCCTCGGTAACATAGTGAACAAAGAAGGTATTAAGGTGGATCCGGCAAAGATAGAAACTGTTGAAAAGTGGGAAACCCCGAAAACTCCGAAACACATACGCCAGTTTTTAGGACTAGCTGGTTACTACAGAAGGTTCATCCAAGACTTTTCCAGAATAGAAAAACCCTTGACTGCATTAACGCATAAAGGGAAGAAATTTGAATGGAAGGATAAACAAGAGAAAGCGTTCCAGTTATTGAAGAAAAAGCTAACTACGGCACCTATATTGTCATTGCCTGAAGGGAATGATGATTTTGTGATTTATTGTGACGCATCAAAGCAAGGTCTCGGTTGTGTATTAATGCAACGAATGAAGGTGATTGCTTATGCAACTAGACAATTGAAGATTCACGAACAAAATTATACGACGCATGATTTGGAATTAGGCGCGGTTGTTTTTGCATTAAAGACTTGGAGGCACTACTTATATGGGGTCAAAATTATTATATATACCGACCACAAAAGTCTTCAACACATATTTAATCAGAAACAACTGAATATGAGGCAGCGTAGGTGGATTGAATTGTTGAATGATTACGACTTTGAGATTCGTTACCACCCGGGGAAGGCAAATGTGGTAGCCGACGCCTTGAGCAGGAAGGACAGAGAACCCATTCGAGTAAAATCTATGAATATAATGATTCACAATAACCTTACTACTCAAATAAAGGAGGCGCAACAATGAGTTTTAAAAGAGGGAAATTTAAAGGATGAAATACCCAAAGGATAGGAGAAGCATCTTAATATTCGGAAAGACGGAACCCGGTATAGGGTTGAAAGGATTTGGGTACCAAAATTTGGAGATATGAGAGAAATGGTACTTAGAGAAGCTCATAAAACCAGATACTCAATACATTCTGGAACGGGGAAGATGTACAAGGATCTCAAGAAACATTTTTGGTGGCCGGGTATGAAAGCCGATGTTGCTAAATACGTAGGAGAATGTTTGACGTGTTCTAAGGTCAAAGCTGAGCATCAGAAACCATCAGGTCTACTTCAACAACCCGAAATCCTGGAATGGAAATGGGAAAACATTACCATGGATTTCATCACTAAATTGCCAAGGACTGCAAGTGGTTTTGATACTATTTGGGTAATAGTTGATCGTCTCACCAAATCAGCACACTTCCTGCTAATAAGAGAAGATGACAAGATGGAGAAGTTAGCACGACTATATTTGAAGGAAGTCGTCTCCAGACATGGAATACCAATATCTATTATCTCTGATAGGGATGGCAGATTTATTTCAAGATTCTGGCAGACATTACAGCATGCATTGGGAACTCATCTAGACATGAGTACTGCCTATCATCCACAAACTGATGGGCAGAGCGAAAGGACGATACAAACGCTTGAATACATGCTAGAGCTTATGTTATTGATTTCGGAAACAGTTGGGATCGACATCTACCGTTAGCAGAATTTTCCTTCAACAATAGCTACCATTCAAGCATTGAGATGGCACCGTTTGAAGCACTTTATGGTAGAAAGTGCAGGTCTCTGATTTGTTGGAGTGAAGTGGGGGATAGACAGATTACGGGTCCGGAGATAATACAAGAAACTACCGAGAAAATCATCCAAATTCAACAAAGATTGAAAACCGCCCAGAGTCGACAAAAGAGCTACGCGGACAGTAAAAGAAAAGATATAGAGTTTGAAATTGGAGAAATGGTCATGCTTAAGGTTTCACCTTGGAAAGGCGTTGTTCGATTTGGTAAACGGGGGAAACTAAATCCAATGTACATTGGACCATTCAAGATTATAGATCGTGTCAGACCAGTAGCTTACCAACTGGAGCTACCTCAACAACTCGCGGCTGTACATAACACTTTTCACGTCTCAAATTTGAAGAAATATTTTGCTAAAGAAGATCTCACTATTCCGTTGGACGAAATCCAAATCAATGAAAAATTTCAATTCATTGAAGAACCCGTCGAAATAATGGATCGTGAGGTTAAGAGACTTAAACAAAACAAGATACCGATTGTTAAGGTTCGATGGAATGCTCGTAGAGGACCCGAGTTCACCTGGGAGCATGAAGATCAGATGAAGAAGAAATACCCGCATTTATTTCCAGAAGATACGTCAACACCTCCAACTACTTAAAATTTCGGGACGAAATTTATTTAACGGGTAGGTACTGTAGTGACCCGAACTTTTCCATGTTTATATATATATTAAATGAAATTGTTATTTACATGATTAAGTGTTTCCAACATGTTAAGCAATCAAACTTGTTAAGACTTGATTAATTGAAATAGGTTTCATATAGACAATTGACCACCCAAGTTGACCGGTGATTCACGAACGTTAAAACTTGTAAAAACTATATGATGACATATATATGGTTATATATATAGTTAACATGATTTTATTATAAGTATGTATCTCATTAGGTATTTTAACAATGAGTTATATACATAAAAAATGAGACTATTAATTTAAGAAACTCGAAAACGATATATATAACGATTATCGTTATAACAACGTCTTACTAGGTACATATGAATCATATTAATATATTGATACACTTGGTTAATTATGTTAAATGATAATTAAATATATTATTAAGTGTATTAACAATGAAATACATATGTAAAAATAAGACTACTAACTTAATGATTTCGAAACGAGACATATATGTAACGATTATCGTTGTAACGATATTTAACTGTATATATATCATACTAAGATATATTATATATCATAATATCATGATAATATAACAATTTAACATCTCATTTGTTATAATAAACAATGGGTTAACAACATTCAACAAGATCGTTAACCTAAAGGTTTCAAAACAACATTTACATGTAACGACTAACGATGACTTAACGACTCAGTTAAAATGTATATACATGTAGTGTTTTAATATGTATTCATACACTTTTGAAAGACTTCAAGACACTTATCAAAATACTTCTACTTAACAAAAATGCTTACAATTACATCCTCGTTCAGTTTCATCAACAATTCTACTCGTATGCACCCGTATTCGTACTAGTACAATACACAACTTTTAGATGTATGTACTATTGGTATATACACTCCAATGATCAGCTCTTAGCATCCCATGTGAGTCACCTAACACATGTGGGAACCATAATTTGGCAACTAGCATGAAATATCTCATAAAATTACAAAAATATGAGTAATCATTCATGACTTATTTACATGAAAACAAAATTACATATCCTTTATATCTAATCCATACTCCAACGACTAAAAACACCTACAAACACTTTCATTCTTCAGTTTTCTTCATCTAATTGATCTCTCTCAAGTTCCATCTTCAAGTTCTAAGTGTTCTTCATAAATTCCAAAAGTTCTTGTTTCATAAAATCAAGAATACTTCCAAGATTGCAAGTTTACTCCCAAGTTTTTTAAATCCATTCCAAGTAATCATCCAAGATCAAGAAACCTTTGTTACTTACAGTAGGTTATATTTCTAATACAAGGTACTAATCATATTCAAACTTTAATTCAATTTCTATAACTATAACAATCTTATTTCGAGTGGAAATCTTACTTGAAATTGTTTTCGTGTCATGATTCTGCTTCAAGAACTTTCAAGCCATCCAAGGATCCTTTAAAGCTAGATCTATTTTTCTCATTTCCAGTAGGTTTATCCAAGGAACTTGAGGTAGTAATGATGTTCATAACATCATTCGATTCATACATATAAAGCTATCTTATTCGAAGGTTTAAACTTGTAATCACTAGAACATAGTTTAGTTAATTCTAAACTTGTTCTCAAATATAAGTTAATCCTTCTAACTTGACTTTTAAAATCAACTAAACACATGTTCTATATCTATATGATATGCTAACTTAATGATTTAAAACCTGGAAACACGAAAAACACCGTAAAACCGGATTTACGCCGTCGTAGTAACACCGCGGGCTGTTTTGGGTTAGTTAATTAAAAACTATAATAAACTTTGATTTAAAATTTTTTATTCTGGGAAAATGATTTTTATTATGAACATGAAACTATATCCAAAAATTATGGTTAAACTCAAAGTGGAAGTATGTTTTCTAAAATGGTCATCTAGACGTCGTTCTTTCGACTGAAATGACTACCTTTACAAAAACGACTTGTAACTTATTTTTCCGACTATAAACCTATACTTTTTCTGTTTAGATTCATAAAATAGAGTTCAATATGAAACCATAGCAATTTGATTCACTCAAAACGGATTTAAAATGAAGAAGTTATGGGTAAAACAAGATTGGATAATTTTTCTCATTTTAGCTACGTGAAAATTGGTAACAAATCTATTCCAACCATAACTTAATCAACTTGTATTGTATATTATTTAATCTTGAGATACCATAGACACGTATACAATGTTTCAACCTATCATGTCGACACATCTATATATATTTCGGAACAACCATAGACACTCTATATGTGAATGTTGGAGTTAGCTATACAGGGTTGAGGATGATTTCAAAATATATATAGCTTGAGTTGTGATCAATACTGAGATACGTATATACTGGGTCGTGGATTGATTCAAGATAATATTTATCGATTTATTTTTGTACATCTAACTGTGGACAACTAGTTGTAGGTTACTAATGAGGACAGCTGACTTAATAAACTTAAAACATCAAAATGTATTAAAATTGTTGTAAATATATTTTGAACATACTTTGATATATATGTATATATTGTTATAGGTTTGTGAATCAACCAGTGGCCAAGTCTTACTTCCCGACGAAGTAAAAATCTGTGAAAGTGAGTTATAGTCCCACTTTTAAAATCTAATATTTTTGGGATGAGAATACATGCAGGTTTTATAAATGATTTACAAAATAGACACAAGTACGTGAAACTACATTCTATGGTTGAATTATCGAAATCGAATATGCCCCTTTTTATTAAGTCTGGTAATCTAAGAAGTAGGGAACAGACACCCTTATTGACGCGAATTCTAAAGATAGATCTATTGGGCCTAACAAACCCCATCCAAAGTACCGGATGCTTTAGTACTTCGAAATTTATATCATATCCGAAAGGGTGTCCCGGAATGATGGGGATATTCTTATAAATGCATCTTGTTAATGTCGGTTACCAGGTGTTCACCATATGAATGATTTTTATCTCTATGTATGGGATGTGTATTGAAATATGAAATCTTGTGGTCTATTGTTACGATTTGATATATATAGGTTAAACCTATAACTCACCAACATTTTTGTTGACGTTTAAAGCATGTTTATTCTCAGGTGAATACTAAGAGCTTCTGCTGTTGCATACTAAAATAAAGACAAGATTTGGAGTCCATGTTTGTATGATATTGTGTAAAAACTGCATTCAAGAAACTGATTTCGATGTAACATATTTGTATTGTAAACCATTATGTAATGTTCGTGTGTAAACAGTATATTTTAGATTATCATTATTTGATAATCTACGTAAATATTTTTAAACCTTTATTTATGAAATAAAGGTTATGGTTTGTTTTAAAAATGAATGCAGTCTTTGAAAAACGTCTCATATAGAGGTCAAAACCTCGCAACGAAATCAATTAATATGGAACGTTTTTAATCAATAAGAACGGGACATTTCAGTTATAGTTGTAGAAATTGAATCAAAGTTTGAATATGAATATTACCTTGAATTAGAAAGATAACCTACTGTAAATAACAAAGGTTCCTTGATCTTAGATGATTACTTGGAATGGATTAGAAAGCTTGGAAGTAGACTTGCAAACTTGGAAGTATTCTTGATTTTTATGAAACTATACTTATGGAATTTATGAAGAACACTTAGAACTTGAAGATGGAACTTGAGAGAGATCAGTTAGATGAAGAAAATTGAAGAATGAAAGTGTTTGTAGGTGTTTTTAGTCATTGGTATATGGATTAGATATAAAGGATATGTAATTTTGTTTTCATGTAAATAAGTCATGAATGATTACTCATATTTTTGTTATTTTATGAGATATTTCATGCTGGTTGCCAAATGATGGTTCCCACATGTGTTAGGTGACTCACATGGGCTGCTAAGAGCTGATCATTGGAGTGTATATACCAATAGTACATGCATCTAAAAGCTGTGTATTGTACGAGTACGAATACGGGTGCATACGAGTAGAATTGTTGATGAAACTGAACGAGGATGTAATTGTAAGCATTTTTGTTAAGTAGATGTATTTTGATAAGTTTCTTGAAGTCTTTCAAAATTGTATGAATACATATTAAAACACTACATGTATATACATTTTAACTGAGTCGTTAAGTCATCGTTAGTCGTTACATGTAAATGTTGTTTTGAAACCTTTAGGTTAACGATCTTGTTAAATGTTGTTAACCCATTGCTTATTATATCAAATGAGATGTTAAATTGTTACATTATCATGATATTATGATATATAATATATCTTAGTATGATATATATACAGTTAAATGTCGTTACAACGATAATCGTTACATATATGTCTCGTTTCGAAATCATTAAGTTAGTAGTCTTATTTTTACATATGTAGTTCATTGTTAATAAACTTAATGATATATTTACTTATCATTTAACATAGTTAACCAAGTGTATCAATATCTTAATATGATTCATATGTACCTAGTAAGACGTTGTTATGACGATAATCGTTATATATATCGTTTTCGAGTTTCTTAATTTAATAGTCTCATTTTTATGTATATAACTCATTGTTAAAATACCTAATGAGATACTTACTTATAATAACATCATGTTAACTATATATATAACCATATATATGTCATCTTATAGTTTTTACAAGTTTTAACGTTCGTGAATCACCGGTCAACATGGGTGGTCAATTGTCTATATGAAACCTATTTCAATTAATCAAGTCTTAACAAGTTTGATTGCTTAACATGTTGGAAACATTTAGTCATGTAAATATCAATCTCAATTAATATATATAAACATGGAAAAGTTCGGGTCACTACATATTCGATAACTAACAACAATGAGTTATAAGTATACTTTGAGACCACTAACTTAAGTTTTCAAAACGATAACTATATGTAACGTTCTTTGACATATATACTTACGATTATGTGGAGTGCACACTTGTTTAAGCTTATCTTGATTATGACGGGGGTTCGGGGGCAGCGTCCCCGATAAGCAGGGTCCAAGGGGTGGCAACCCCTGGCGGGGTCGAGCTGTAAGACATTCGAAGAATGTTCCAAGAATGTCTTGGTTTATAAGAGACTTTCGTTTGAAAGATGGGGGATATCACAATGGGAAACCCATAAGTTACGATGTGTTTACTTTGACGCATATATTGCGGGGAACCCAAATGCTATTTTACGCAACGGGTTAAGAAATTATTTTGACTCAATGTATCCGAATATAGGACTTCATGATTTAGAAAAAGCGGCTAACATGCAACATAAAGAAGCATGCTATGCTTACGGGTTAGTAATGTTCGCTTCTCACCAAAGTGAGAAAAAGAACATCGGGCTACAACTATTAAACAAAACGTTCCCACAAGTGACGGAGTCGGTAATTGGGGTAAGAAATGAGGTTTTTAGGTTATTACGAGACTGTTGGTCATTACATAACCCTCGTCCCTTTGATGACGTTACAACACGCTGTCTTATCAAAGGCCATAACGGTTATGTTCCACAAGACCAAGGATGGGAAGTAGTCCTAGTAAAACCAGAATGCATGACTTGTTTCTGGACGTATGAATTACGTGTCTTTATTGCCTTTGCTGAACGACTTGTGTACTAGCTAGAATTATCTTCACAACTATCTTGTATCAAAGTTATTGTGTGCTATATTTCATGCTTTATGTAAAATAAGCGGTATTGTAAGTTTGTAAAATATTGTATAAAAGTTTGAACGCGAAATATTATTATAATCAGTTTTTCATATAGAATTGTAGTAGTTGAATTGTATATTAGCTACTAAGTATGAACTTAACGGGTAGGTACTACCCGAATTTAAACTTATAAAACGCTAATATGAAGAAAAAGCTTTTATAAATGCGTTCATATTATGCTACGAAATACTATTAACTACTCTTAATATTCTGTATGATTAACTTGTTCCATTTGACTATTTTGAAGGAAATGGCACCGACTACTCGACACACCATGAATATGAATGAAGAGGAATTCCATACTTTTCTAGCTTCAAACGTAGCCGCAGTACAGGCTGCGCTACATACCAACAATAACCTTGGATCTAGCAGTACAGGAAATCGTGTAGGATGCACCTACAAAGAATTCACTGCCTGCAAACCTTTAGAATTTGATGGAACCGAAGGACCAATCGGATTGAAACGGTGGACCGAGAAGGTTGAATCGGTGTTTGCCATAAGTAAGTGTACTGAAGAGGACAAAGTGAAGTACGCTACGCATACCTTTACAGGTTCTGCGTTAACATGGTGGAATACCTATCTAGAGCAAGTGGGACAAGATGATGCGTACGCACTACCGTGGTCAGCATTCAAGCACTTGATGAATGAGAAGTACCGTCCCAGAACCGAGGTCAATAAGCTCAAGACAGAACTTAGAGGGTTACGAACCCAAGGATTTGATATTACCACGTACGAAAGACGATTCACAGAATTGTGCCTATTGTGTCCGGGAGCGTTCGAAGATGAGGAAGAGAAGATCGACGCGTTTGTGAAAGGATTACCGGAAAGAATCCAAGAAGATATAAGTTCACATGAGCCCGCCTCCATACAACAGGCATGTAGAATGGCTCACAAACTAGTGAACCAGATTGAGGAAAGAATTAAAGAACAGACGGCTGAAGAGGCCAATGTGAAGCAAGTCAAAAGAAAGTGGGAGGAAAACAGTGATAAGAATCACCAATACAACAACAACAGCAATTACAATAATAATCGCAACAATTATCCCAACAATCGCAACATCAATCGCAACTACAACAAACGGCCCAACAACAACAACAACAACAACAACAACAACAACAACAACAACAACAACAACAACAACAACAACAACAACAACAACAACAACAACAACAACAACAACAGCAACTACAACAATCATCCCAACAACAATAACAACCGCAACAACAACAACAATCAGAAGCAGCTATACCAAAGGTGTGAAAAGTATCACTCGGGGCTCTACACCAAATTTTGCAACAAGTGTAAAAGAAATGGTCATAGCGCGGCGAAGTGTGAGGTCTACGGACCAGAGGTTATGTAACGACCCGGATTTTTCCTATCGTTATATACTTATGAGATTAATATTTACATAAAATAAACCTTACCAACATGATAAGCAATCCAAACTGTTGAGACTTATGTTTTTGAAAAGAGTTTCACACAACGTTTGACCGTCCAATTTGACCGATGATATCACGAACAATATAACACACGATAATTATACGATTATGTATATGTACATATCTATACATATTTAACATGATTTAAGGATGGTTTAACATTTCATTATGAACTAACAACAATGAGTTATAAGTATACTTTGAGACCACTAACTTAAGTTTTCAAAACGATAACTATATGTAACGTTCTTTGACATATATACTTACGATTATGTGGAGTGCACACTTGTTTGAACTTATCTTGATTATGACGGGGGTTCGGGGGCAGTGCCCCCGATAAGCGGTATATCTAGGGTATATGTAGGGTATATGTAACCGTATCATACCCAGCTTCTATACGTATTTACTATTGGTATATACCAACAATAAACTTCAATGATCAGCCACTAGACATGATGTTACATGTGGGAACCAGCCATTTAACCTCATGTGTGACTTTTGTGCAAGAAAACAAACTAAATCTCCTATATATCCATCCTATAATCATGCTATTTTGCACACACACACATACAATTTCATTTCCAATTTTCTTTCAAGTTAATTCACTCCCTAATCTCTCTTCATTTACCTACTCAAGAACATATCAATATAGTCATTCGATTTTAAGGAGATTACTTCCAATCTTTCAATCCCACTCCACCACTCTTTTGATTCCAAGATTTTTCTTACCTTTTCCAGTAGCTTTGTCCAAGTAACTTGAGGTAGTAACCTTATTCATAACCTTATTCGATTCATATTTATATAGCTATCTTATTTTGTGTCGTAAAATTTTAACAACAAGAACATAGTTTGAGTGATTTCAAACTTGTTCGCAAACTAAATAGATCCTTCTAATTTGATTTTTAAAAACACTTCAAGACTTGTAATATATCATATTATGACAAAATCGGATTAATCATATCTTGGCTAATTAACATAATATTTAATATATATTTACTTATGATTTGATTTTATATATTTCAGGACCACCCGTAAACAACACGAGAAGATTAATCATAAGACCTCATGATTGTACGCAACACGTCATTTGACAACACGGTACTTTATGTACGCAACACGTCATTTGAAAACATGGTACCATGGGTCAATATTAATTCTGATCAATACGAATACGATGGGGTCTTTATTTATTTTATTTAAGCAACTAATTATGGACCACTAACATCGGACTGCTAACTACGGACTAAGAAAATATTAAAAGTATTAAAAGTATATATATATATATATATATATATATATATATATATATATATATATATATATATATATATATATGTAACGATTACTTGAAAAGAAAATATGTTGATATATTATATATATGGTTAGGTTTGTGATATCAATCGGAGACCAAGTCGTGATAAATACCTTCAAGGCAAAAGTGAGTATATAGTCCCACTTTTAAACTCTAAATATTTAGGGATGAGAATACATGCATTTTATGATTTACGTTATGGACACAAGTGATTAAAAATATATATTCTACGCTGAGTTGTACCACTGGCATACTTCCCTGTAACTTGGTAACTATTATTTATATGAGGTATTGTAAACGCGAATCCTGTTGATAGATCTATCGGGCCTGACAACCCCAACAGGACTGGACGACCAGTATTCAACGGTTGCACAGTAATTCATTTCGGTGACTACACTTGGTACGGTGTAGTAAGATTTCATAATAAAGGGAATATGCGACGTTGATTAAATGTTAAGTATGGTTATCAAGTGCTCAACAACTTAGAATATTTTTATTAAAACGTTTATATATGAAATCTTGTGGTCTATATTTATAACGCTGACGGCATTAAACCTATATCTCACCAACTTTATGTTGACATTTTAAGCATGTTTATTCTCAGGTGATAACTAAAAGCTTCCGCTACAACATGTTGAATTTAAGCAAGATCTTGAGTATGCATATTTGTGTCAAAAATAAAACTGCATATCGGAGGATTTGTAATGTAAAATATGTTGGAGGTCGTATTGTTATTATCACATGTAAAGTTTGTAAGTCTAAGATTATCGCTAAACGATAATCATTATTAAGTTGTTTAAACCTTGTATTTGTAATAAAAGCTATGGTTTGTATTGTAAAAACGAATGCAGTTTTTGAAAAATGTCGCATATAGAGGTCAATACCTCGCGATGAAATCATATGTTATTGTATTCATCCTTATGGTTAAGGTCAGGTTATGACAGGTTAACAGAACGAAAGGAACAAATGGTGTCGGAACGAGTAATGGCGGAGCAAGTAGTGTCGGAGCAAGTTATGCCAATGTAGTTTGTTATAAATGTGGAAAACCGGGCCACATTATTAGAAATTGCCCGAACCAGAAGAACACGAATGGACAAGGCCGCGGAAGAGTTTTCAATATTAATGCGGCAGAGGCACAGGAAGACCCGGAGCTTGTTACGGGTACGTTTCTTATTGACAATAAATCTGCTTACGTTTTATTTGATTCGGGTGCGGATAGAAGCTATATGAGTAGAGATTTTTGTGCTAAATTAAGTTGTCCATTGACGACGTTGGATAGTAAATTTTTACTCGAATTAGCAAACGGTAAATTAATTTCAGCAGATAATATATGCCAGAATCGAGAAATTAAACTGGGTAGCGAAATATTTAAGATTGATTTGATACCAGTAGAGTTAGGGAGTTTTGATGTAATAGTTGGCATGGACTGGCTGAAGAAGGTGAAAGCAGAGATCGTATGTTATAAAAATGCAATTCGCATTGTACGAGAAGAAGGAGAACCCTTAATGGTGTACGGAGAAAAGGGCAACATGAAGCTACATCTTATTAGTAATTTGAAGGCACAAAAACTAATAAGAAAAGGTTGCTATGCTGTTCTAGCACACGTCGAGAAAGTACAAACTGAAGAAAAGAGCATCAATGATGTTCCCGTCGCAAAAGAATTTCCCGATGTATTTCCGAAAGAATTACCGGGACTACCTCCACATCGATCTATTGAATTTCAAATAGATCTTGTACCAGGAGCTGCACCAATAGCTCGTGCTCCTTATAGACTCGCACCCAGCGAGATGAAAGAACTGCAAAGCTAACTGTAAGAACTATTAGAACGTAGTTTCATTCGACCAAGCACATCACCATGGGGAGCTCCTGTTTTGTTTGTCAAGAAGAAGGATGGTACATTTAGGTTGTGTATTGACTACAGAGAGTTGAACAAGCTTACCATCAAAAACCATTATCCACTACCGAGAATTGACGACTTATTTGATCAACTACAAGGCTCGTCGATTTATTCGAAAATTGATTTACATTCTGGATATAATCAAATGCGAGTAAAGGAGGATGATATTCCAAAAACTGCTTTTAGGACGCGTTATGGTCATTACGAGTTTATGGTTATGCCGTTTGGATTGACTAACGCACCAGCTGTGTTCATGGACCTTATGAACTGAGTGTGTGGGCCATATCTTGACAAGTTTATCATTGTTTTCATCGATGACATACTTATTTACTCAAAGAATGATCAAGAGCACGAAGAACATTTGAGAAAAGTGTTAGAAGTAATGAGGAAAGAAAAACTGTACGCTAAGTTTTCAAAGTGTGCATTTTGGTTGGAAGAAGTTCAATTCCTCGGTCACATAGTGAACAAAGAAGGTATCCAGGTGGACCCGGCAAAGATCGAAACCGTTGAAAATTGGGAAACCTCAAAAACTCCGAAGTATATACGTCAATTTTTAGGATTGGCTTGTTACTACAGAAGATTCATCCAAGATTTCTCCAAAATAGCAAAACCCTTGACTGCATTAATGCATAAAGGGAAGAAATTTGAATGGAAGGATGAACAAGAGAAGGCGTTTCAATTATTGAAGAAAAAGCTAACTACGGCACCTATATTGTCATTGCCTGAAGGGAATGATGATTTTGTGATTTATTGTGACACATCAAAGCAAGGTCTCGGTTGTGTATTAATGCAACGGATGAAGGTGATTGCTTATGCGTCTAGACAATTGAAGATTCACGAGCAAAATTATACGACGCATGATTTGGAATTAGGCGCGGTTGTTTTTGCATTAAAGACTTGGAGGCACTACTTATATGGGGTCAAAAGTATTATATATACCGACCACAAAAGTCTTCAACACATATTTAATCAGAAACAACTGAATATGAGGCAGCGTAGGTTGATTGAATTGTTGAATGATTACGACTTTGAGATTCGTTACCACCCGGGGAAGGCAAATGTGGTAGGCAACGCCTTGAGCAGAAAGGACAGAGAACCCATTCGAGTAAAATTTATGAATATAATGATTCACACTAACCTTACTACTCAAATAAAGGAGGCGCAACAAGGAGTTTTAAAAGAGGGAAATTTAAAGGATGAAATACCCAAAGGATCAGAGAAGCATCTTAATATTCGGGAAGACGGAACCCGGTATAGGGCTGAAAGAATTTGGGTACCAAAATTTGGAGATATGAGAGAAATGGTACTTAGAGAAGCTCATAAAACCAGATACTCAATACATCGTGAAACGGGAAAGATGTACAAGGATCTTAAGAAACATTTTTAGTGGCCAGGTATGAAAGCCGATATTGCTAAATATGTAGGAGAATGTCTGGCGTGTTCTAAGGTCAAAGCTGAACATCAGAAACCATCAGGTCTACTACAACAACCTGAAATCCCGGAATGGAAATGGGAAAACATTACCATGGATTTCATTACTAAATTGCCAAAGACTGCAAGTGGTCATGATACTATTTGGGTAATAGTCAATCGTCTCACCAAGTCAGCACACTTCCTGCCAATAAGAGAAGATGACAAGATAGAGAAGTTAGCACGACTGTATTTGTAAGAAGTCATCTTCAGGCATGGAATACCAATCTCTATTATCTCTGATATGGATGGCAGATTTATTTCAAGATTCTGGCAGACATTACAACAAGCATTGGGAACTCGTCTAGACATGAGTAATGCCTATCATCCACAAACTGATGGGCAGAGCGAAAGGACAATACAAACGCTTGAAGACATGCTACGAGCTTGTGTTATTGATTTCGGAAACAGTTGAGATCGACATCTACTGTTAGCAGAATTTTCCTACAACAATAGCTACCATTCAAGCATTGAGATGGCGCCGTTTGAAGCACTTTATGGTAGAAAGTGCAGGTCTCCGATTTGTTGGAGTGAAGTGGGGGATAGACAGATTACGGGTCCGGAGATAATACAAGAAACTACCGAGAAAATCATCCAAATTCAACAAAGATTGAAAACCGCCCAGAGTCGACAAAAGAGCTACGCGGACAGTAAAAGAAAAGATATAGAGTTTGAAATTGGAGAAATGGTCATGCTTAAGGTTTCACCTTGGAAAGGCGTTGTTCGATTTGGTAAACGGGGGAAACTAAATCCAAGGTACATTGGACCATTCAAGATTATAGATCGTGTCAGACCAGTAGCTTACCAACTGGAGCTACCTCAACAACTCGCGGCTGTACATAACACTTTCCACGTCTCAAATTTGAAGAAATGTTTTGCTAAAGAAGATCTCACAATTCTGTTGGACGAAATCCAAATCAATGAAAAACTTCAATTCATTGAAGAACCCAACGAAATAATGGATCGTGAGGTTAAGAGACTTAAACAAAACAAGATACCGATTATTAAGGTTCGATGGAATGCTCGTAGAGGACCCAAGTTCACCTGGGAGCATGAAGATTAGATGAAGAAGAAATACCCGCATTTATTTCTAGAAGATACGTCAACACCTCCAACTGCTTAAAATTTCGGGACGAAATTTATTTAACGGGTAGGTACTGTAGTGACCCGAACTTTTCCATGTTTATATATATATATATATATATATATTAAATGAAATTGTTATTTACATGATTAAGTGTTTCCAACATGTTAAGCAATCAAACTTGTTAAGACTTGATTAATTGAAATAGGTTTCATATAGACAATTGACCACCCAAGTTGACCGGTGATTTACGAACGTTAAAACTTGTAAAAACTATACGATGACATATATATGGTTATATATATAGTTAACATGATTTTATTATAAGTATGTATCTCATTAGGTATTTTAACAATGAGTTATATACATAAAAATGAGACTATTAATTTAAGAAACTCGATATATATAACGATTATCGCTATAACAACGTGTTACTAGGTACATATGAATCATATTAAGATATTGATACACTTGGTTAATTATGTTAAATCATAAGTAAATATATTATTAAGTGTATTAACAATGAAATACATATGTAAAAATAAGACTACTAACTTAATGATTTCGAAACGAGACATATATGTAACGATTATCGTTGTAACGACATTTAACTGTATATATATCATACTAAGATATATTATATATCATAATATCATGATAATATAACAATTTAACATCTCATTTGTTATAATAAGTAATGGGTTAACAACATTCAACAAGATCGTTAACCTAAAGGTTTCAAAACAACATTTAGAAGTAACGACTAACGATGACTTAACAACTCAGTTAAAATGTATATACATATAGTGTTTTAATATGTATTCATACACTTTTGAAAGACTTTAAGACACTTATCAAAATACTTCTACTTAACAAAAATGCCTACAATTACATCCTCGTTCAGTTTCATCAATAATTCTACTCGTATGCACCCGTATTCGTACTCGTACAATACACAGCTTTTAGATGTATGTACTATTAGTATATACACTCCAATGATCAGCTCTTAGCAGCCCATGTGAGTCACCTAACACATGTGGGAACCATCATTTGGCAAGTAGCATGAAATATCTCATAAAATTACAAAAATATGAGTAATCATTCATGACTTATTTACATGAAAACAAAATTACATATCCTTTATATCTAATCCATACACCAACGACCAAAAACACCTACAAACACTTTCATTCTTCAATTTTATTCATCTAATTGATCTCTCTCAAGTTCTATCTTCAAGTTCTAAGTGTTCTTCATAAATTCCCAAAGTTCTAGTTTTATAAAATCAAGAATACTTCCAAGATTGCAAGTTTACTTCCAAGTTTTCTAAATCCATTCCAAGTAATCATCCAAGATCAAGAAACCTTTGTTACTGACAGTAGGTTATCTTTCTAATACAAGGTAATAATCATATTCAAACTTTAATTCAATTTCTATAACTATAATAATCTTATTTCGAGTGGAAATCTTACTTGAAATTGTTTTCGTGTCATGATTATGCTTCAAGAACTTTCAAGCCATCCAAGGATCCTTTGAAGCTAGATCTATTTTTCTCATTTCTAGTAGGTTTATCCACAAAAACTGAGGTAGTAATGATGTTCATAACATTATTCGATTCATACATATAAAGCTATCTTATTCGAAGATTTAAACTTGTAATCACTAGAACATAGTTTAGTTAATTCTAAACTTGTTCGCAAATAAAAGTTAATCCTTCTAACTTGACTTTTAAAATCAACTAAACACATGTTGTATATCTATATGATATGCTAACTTAATGATTTAAAACCTGGAAACACGAAAAACACCGTAAAACCGGATTTACGCCGTCGTAGTAACACCGCGGGCTGTTTTGGGTTAGTTAATTAAAAACTATGATAAACTTTGATTTAAAAGTTGTTATTCTGGGAAAATGATTTTTATTATGAACATGAAACTATATCCAAAAATTATGGTTAAACTCAAAGTGGAAGTATGTTTTCTAAAATGGTCATCTAGACGTCGTTCTTTCGACAGAAATGACTACCTTTACAAAAACGACTTGTAACTTATTTTTACGACTATAAACCTATACTTTTTCTATTTAGATTCATAAAATAGAGTTCAATATGAAAGCATAGCAATTTGATTCACTCAAAACGGATTTAAAATGAAGAAGTTATGGGTAAAACAAGATTGGATAATTTTTCTCATTTTAGCTACGTGAAAA
This sequence comes from Rutidosis leptorrhynchoides, assembly GCF_046630445.1. Taxonomy (NCBI): domain Eukaryota; kingdom Viridiplantae; phylum Streptophyta; class Magnoliopsida; order Asterales; family Asteraceae; genus Rutidosis; species Rutidosis leptorrhynchoides. Next base: position 223,618,440 of record NC_092337.1, on the reverse strand, counting down.
TTGGTAACAAATCTATTCCAACCATAATTTAATCAACTTGTATTGTATATTATGTAATCTTGAGATACCATAGACATGTATACAATGTTTTGACCTATCATGTCGACACATCTATATATATTTCGGAACAACCATAGACACTCTATATGTGAATGTTGGAGTTAGCTATACAGGGTTGAGGTTGATTCCAAAATATATATAGTTTGAGTTGTGATCAATACTGAGATACGTATACACTGGGTCGTGGATTGATTCAAGATAATATTTATCGATTTATTTCTGTACATCTAACTGTGGACAACTAGTTGTAGGTTACTAACGAGGACAGCTGACTTAATAAACTTAAAACATCAAAATATATTAAAAGTGTTGTAAATATATTTTGAACATACTTTGATATATATGTATATATTGTTATAGGTTCATGAATCAACCAGTGGCCAAGTCTTACTTCCCGACGAAGTAAAAATCTGTGAAAGTGAGTTATAGTCCCACTTTTAAAATCTAATATTTCTGGGATGAGAATACATGCAGGTTTTATAAATGATTTACAAAATAGACACAAGTATGTGAAACTACATTCTATGGTTGAATTATCGAAATCGAATATGCCCCTTTTTATTAAGTCTGGTAATCTAAGAATTAGGGAACAGACACCCTAATTGACGCAAATCGTAAAGATTGATCTATTGGTCCTAACAAACCCCATCCAAAGTACAGGATGCTTTAGTACTTCGAAATTTATATCATATCCGAAGGGTGTCCCGGAATGATGGGGATATTCTTATATATGCATCTTGTTAATGTCGGTTACCAGGTGTTCACCATATGAATGATTTTTATCTCTATGTATGGGATGTGTATTGAAATATGAAATCTTGTGGTCTATTGTTACGATTTGATATATATATATAGGTTAAACCTATAACTCACCAACATTTTTGTTGACGTTTAAAGCATGTTTATTCTCAGGTGAATACTAAGAGCTTCCGCTGTTGCATACTAAAATAAGGACAAGATTTGGAGTCCATGTTTGTATGATATTGTGTAAAAACTGCATTCAAGAAACTGATTTCGATGTAACATATTTGCATTGTAAACCATTATGTAATGGTCGTGTGTAAACAGGATATTTTAGATTTTCATTATTTGATAATCTACGTAAAGCTTTTTAAACCTTTATTTATGAAATAAAGGTTATGGTTTGTTTTAAAAATGAATGCAGTCTTTGAAAAATGTCTCATATAGAGGTCAAAACCTCGCAACGAAATCAATTAATATGGAACGTTTTTAATCAATAAGAACGGGACATTTCAGAATACCCTGGAGCTGACCTAGAACTTGTTCCCCTGTTAAGCCACGGGGTTGAATTTCATATTCTTCCGTGTCATCAAAAGATTTTCTTTTTTTGCGAAAAGGATGCAAAATTTCCAACCATTGACGATGTGCCATGTATACATGTTTCGAGCAGTGCTTTAATCATGCTGATTTGGTATGCTTATGACATACGGGATAGGCATATTTACCTTTGGTGCTCCAACCCGATAAATTCGCATATGCAGGAAAGTCGTTTATTGTCCATAACAAACTAGCCTGCATATTAAAGGTGTTCTTTGTTGATGCGTCATAAGTATCTACTCCAGTTTCCCACAACTCCTTTAACTCCTCAATTAAAGGTTGTAGATAGACCTCTATACTATTACCTGGAGCCGATGGGCCAGGTATAAGTAAAGTTAAAAATAAATAAGGTTTTTTCATGCACATCTATGGAGGCAGATTATATGGCATCAAAACAACAGGACATGTACTATGTGAAACTTTCATGTTTCCAAAAGGGTTAAACCCATCACTCGCTAACCCAAGCCTGACATTCTAAAGTTCCCTAGCAAAATCAGGATAGGTAAGATCGATTGTTTTCCAAGCTGGTGAATCTGTAGGATGTCTCATAAAACCATCTTTAGTGCGACTATCTTCATGCTATCTCATGGTCGCAGCAATTTCAGGTGACATATACAACCTTTGCAACCGTAGTATGAGCGGAAAATAACGCAAAATCTTTGCTCCTTTCTTCTTTTCTTTATCATTCGTGGTTGACTCATCATCTGAATCACTTTCATTTTTTTATACCTTGACATTTTACATACATCACATTCTGTTTTCTCCTTTTTATCTTTGCAGTACAACATACAGTCGTTAGGACAAGCATCAATTTCTTGATAACCAAGTCCAAAGTCACTTATTATCTTCTTTAGTTCATATGTTGACTTTGGTATGGATGCTTCCGGGAAGGCCACTCTTAAAAGATCAAGAATCATGTCAAAAGCCTTGTCACTACATTTACCAATACACTTGATATGATATAGCCTAACGATAAAGGAAAGAGCAGAGAACTTTTTACACCCAGGGTATAGTTCTTTCACAGCATCTTTCAATCTATTATAAAAACTTTTCTCATGTATGTGTGGTATAGTATCAGTTTCCTTTTCGTGGCTGTTATCATCAAATTTAGTTTCTTGGCTGTTATCATTAAATTCATGGAAGTAGTCATTCAGCAGTCCTTGCATGTTATCTTTAAATTCAGTCTCTTCGGTATCTAACATAGGATCATAAATTCTTTTAGACACATAAGGATCAAATTTATAACCTTTATAAAAACCGTCAATAATCAAATGATTTTTAGTAGCTGCACGACCAACCCACATCTGATTACCACATTTTACACACGGACATAGTATCTCACCATTTTTACCTTTAGTAGAAAACATGTGATCAAGATAATTAACAAGACTTTCTTGGTATGTTTTTGATGCTCTTGGGCAACTCATCCAACTCGTTGCCATGCTACAACTGAATTAAAAAAAGTTACAAATTGTTAACAAAATATTCATTGAACACTAGACTAGTTGATCAAATATTCATTAAACAACATTCACAGATATTAATTGATATGATGTATATATGTAATATCACATAATACTGATTAAACATTCATTCATATATTCATACATACAAAAAACTACATGAACATATTTATTAATCATTATTCTATACATAATACATAATACAAATACATATACATATACATGTGTAATCTATTTGACATTAAATGAAATAAGTTAAACAGAGACACAAAGTAACCTTGTAAATTGGATTTCTGGATGGAATAATTCCGTAAGTGATAGCTTCTCTTGGTTTCTTTCCAACTCACGTAGAAACAGAATATAGATCTGTAACGCCCAGTAAAACACAATGAATATCGATAAAAAAATTATATATCGGTTCCAACTCACGTACCAATAAGTCACGTAACTTCTTAAAATAAGTTGGTTTGTTTCCTCTTTATTAGCAGATAATATTGGTGACAATCTAATTTGATTATAATATACTATACTTTCCATTTGTATGTTTGAAAAATATAATTAGTAAAAAATACATACTATTAACTTATCATTCATATTAATCATATATTAATATTTAATATACATATCATATCATCGTATTATAATTATACATATATAGATCAATTTAATTATAACTTTGCTTAGTTATTATTATGAACATTTATATATTCATCAATTATGAATGAGCAATACAATTGGTAATTATGAGGTGATCAAATTGAAATCTAAGATTAAAATAGGTATTATGAGGCGAAATTATCATAAAAGGGTAAAATTATCATTAAAAGGAAAAATTATCATCAAATGGTAAATGGGTAACTCCAATATCGAAATTGCATGAGATATCTCATGTATATATTAGCTAAATTGAGGCCAGTTTTTCAGATTTTCCTATAAGCCACCAGAGGGTACCTTCTATGGGCTCCATGATCTGATGAGAACGGCAATGTACAATCATTATATGGTGAAATCACAATCAAAGGGTAATTTGGTCATTAGTTACTAAATTTATAATCAAGTATTATATAGTATAACCAAGTATTATGATATGTATATTGTAACGACCCGCACTTTTTCGATCATTCTATACTTATAAGATTAATATTTACATAAATTAAACCTTGCCAACATGATAAGCAATCCAAATTGTCGAGATTTATATTTCCGAAAAGAGTTTTACACAACGTTTGACCGTCTAGTTTGACCGATGATATCACGAACTATACAATATATGATAATTATACGTTTGTGTATATAAATGTATATATACATATTTAACATGATTAATAAATGTTTTAATATCTCATTTTGTATTAATAACAACAAGTTATATGTGTATTTTGAAACTACTAACTTAAGTTTTCAAAACGATAACTATACGTAACGTTATTTGACATAAATACTTAAGACATGTAATGTTTATACATATATTGTATAAGTAATGTATTTAATCACTTTTAAAGACTTAAATACATAAAACCATATAAGTGTATTCACAAAAGATAGCTATATTTGAATCCTCATTCCATTTTTCACAAAATTTCTATACGTATACCTAGAGTATTTGTACTCGTATCATACCAAGCTTCTATACGTATTTACTATTGGTATATACACATCAAATCACCACCTAACCAGCCCTTATTCATGCCTTATGTATAAGGTAATTACTTTTGAATCATTGCAAGACTAATTACAAAAATACAAACTAAAATTTTGTCATGTTATCCTTAAAGATCACATTTTTAGGAGTATATATGTATCATCATTTTTGATTCATTTTTACTTCAATCTCTTAACTAAAAACACTCACTCTTTCTTACTCTCTAAACTCCATAACAATCCAGCAAAGTTCCATAAAGATCTAGCTTCAAAAACCATACTAAAACACCATAAGAAAACCATACAAAAACACTTCAAGAAAACCTTCCAAGAACACCAACTTACTTCCAATCTTTCATCCACCTCTAGTACCCTTTTGATTCTAGCTTCTTACTTCTCTTTTACAGCAACTTCATCCAAGGAACTTGAGGTAGAATCTATGTTCATAACCTTATTCGATTCATATATATATATAGCTATCTTATTTTGTGGTACAAAAGTTTAACAACAAGAACATAGTTTGAATGTTTTCAAACTTGGTTGCAAACTAAATAGATCCTTCTAACTTGACTTTTAAAATACTTCAAGACCTGTAATATAACTTATGTATATGCTAATTTAACAAGGTAAAACTTGGTTTTTCAAAGTATAAGTATTTTTAGAAAAATGGTCATTAAATGATTTTGTTGTAACAAAAATGTTTAACTTCATATGTTTCACTAATGTTTCACTTATGTCGTATGATTTTGAATACAAACCAAGGTAATTACAGTTCATAGTCTTAAAGAAGAACTCGATCCAAGAAGATGGCAATTTGAATCAACGAAAACGGATTTGTAACGAAGAAACTATGACCGAAACAAAATTGGTTATCCTAGATCATTTCAACTACGGGATCAATTGGAAAAAAATGATATAAATCACATATTTCTAAGATAACATGATATTTTATATATATGTACTTATAATTCAATTTTATATGGTTCAGGATCACCCGTAAACAATACGAGAAGATTAATCATAAGATCCCATGTTTGTACGCAACACGTCATTTGACAACACCGGTACTTTATGTACGCAACACGTCATTTGACAACACCGGTACCGTGGGTCAAGATTAATCTCGACCAACACATATACGATGGGGTTTTATTGATTTCGTTGGGGGTTTTATTTATTTCATTGCGGGTATATTAAACATCTAAAAATGAACCATTAAAATTGAATTACTAACATCGGACTGCTAACTACGGACTAAGGAATTATTCAAAGTATTAAAAGTATAACAAGTATATATTTATAACGTTTGTTTAAAAATGAAAACATATTGATATATTATATATGGATAGGTTCGTGATATCAACCGGAAGACCGAGTCAAATTATATATATCATCAAGACAAGAGTGAGTATATAGTCCCACTTTTAAACTCTAAATATTTCGGGATGAGAATACATGTATTTTATGTTTTACGATATGGACACAAGTAACTGAAAAATATATTCTACGTTGAGTTGTACCACTGGCATACTTCCCTGTAGCTTGGTAACTAATATTTACAGCGGTATTGTAAACGCGAATCCTGTTGATAGATCTATTGGGCCTGACAACCCCAACCGGACTGGACGACCAGTATTCAACGGTTGCACAGTACTTCGTTTTGTGACTACACTTGGTACGGTGTAGTAAGATTTCATATTAAAGGGAATATGCGACGTGAAAATGTTAAGTATGGTTACCAAGTGCTCAACCACTTAGAATACTTTTATTAAACTGTTTATATACGAAATCTTGTGGTCTATATATATATTGCTGCCGGCATTAAACCTATATCTCACCAACTTTATGTTGACCTTTTTAAAACATGTCTATTCTCAGGTGATTTCTAAAGCTTCCGCTGCATCATGTTGGATCTAACCAGGATCTTGCGTACGCATGTTTGTGTCAAAAATAAAACTGCATATCCGAGATGTTGTATTGTAAAATATGCTAGAAACCGTGTTGTTGTCATCATTTGTAAAGTTTGTAAGTCGAAGATTATCGCTAAACGTTAATCTTCTTTTTATTGTCTTAAGCTTGTAACAAAAATAATGGTTATGGTTTGTAATGTATAATATATGCAGTTTTCTTTCAAAAATGTCTCATATAGAGGTCAATACCTCGCAATGAAATCATACGTTATCTAACGCGTTCTTATGGTTAAGGACGGGTTATGACATGTGGTATCAGAGCGTTGGTCTTAGCGAACCAGGTTTGCATTAGTGTGTCTAACCAAGAAGTCGTTAGGATACATTAGTAAAGTCTGGACTTTGACCGGGTCTGATTTTAAAAACCATTGCTTATCACTGTTGGTTAAAAATTTATATGTAAATATTATGTAAGTACTAATGGGTTAGTTGTTATGTGATAGATGTCGGGCTCGAAACTTATTATCACATTCAGCGACTCCGAATCAGAACCTTCATATGGTGTTCCAGTCATTAACATATCCGATGATGAAAGTGATATCTTTGGGGAAGACTCACAAATTCCGGATGAACCGACTATAGAGAACCCGGAAAGTGAACCCGAGGAGGAAAGTGAACCCGAGGAGGAAAGTGAACCCGAGGAGGAAAGTGAACCCGAGGAAGAAATACAGGAAATTACAAAAGACGAGTTCGAACTAGGAAAGAAACGAAAGGCTAATGAATTAGAAAATCCAAATCCCGAATTTAATGAGAATGATGTGGCACCAATTCCACTCAACACTACCACCCCTATCCCCGCTATTCCTATTAGTGCTATCCCGGCATCTAGTTCTTCGGCACCTCAGCCAAAACGTAGGGAGACAGCTAGGATTCGCGTTGGGGGATTCCCTGGACATAAATGTTTTGGGAAATAGACCAAATGATGCGCTACCGTATTAAACCATGGAATCACATAATGTTTTGTATAATATTATTAGTGTGGTTTGTTTAAAGTTTGATGTAAGCATATGTAAAATAGCGAAGTATGAAATGCAATAATTTTCCATGGTTAAGTATTATTTAGATTGTAGTAATTGATTCTGTACTAAGCTATTAAGTATGAACATTAACGGGTAGGTACTACCCTAGATATAATTATAAAACGCTAATAAGAAGAAAAGGCTTTTATAATAATACCTGGTTCATATTATTAACAAGCTATAAATGTACTATAAATACACACTACATCTATAATATTCCATGTGAATAATTATTTTCTTTCATTAGGAAATGGCGCGATTGAATCGAATGACGGAACAAGAACTCGAGGAACTCATCAACCAGCGAGTGAACGACAGAATGTTATGGGTTGAGGCTGCAAGAGCTGCTGCAGTTAATCCAAATCCTCGTGTGGGGTGCACTTACAAAACTTTTCAAGCTTGCAAGCCCTCATCATTCAGTGGAACGGAAGGACCGATCGGTTTAACCCGGTGGATAGAAAAGATGGAGACTGTGTTTAAAATCAGTGGTTGTGTTGAAAAGGACATGACCAAGTATGCATCGTGCACTTTACAAGATAGTGCACTCACGTGGTGGAAAAATTTTGTGAAGGCTGTAGGAGGAGATGTAGCTTATGATACTCCATGGGAAGAATTCAAAACAATGTTAATCAACGAATATTGTCCAAGGAACGAGGTTAGGAAGTTGGAAGATGAATTACGAAGTTCGAAGGTTATTGGTACTGAAATCACCAACTACAATCAGCGATTCATGGAATTAGTTTTGCTATGTCCTGAATTGGTCCCAACCGAAGAACGAAAGATTGAAATGTACAAAGATGGTTTGCCCAAAAAGGTCAAGGCAAATGTTACAGCATCGAAACCTAAGACAATTCATGAAGCTATAACCATGGCAAACGAGCTAATGGATCAGGTCATCATGGATAAGAAAGTATCCAATACTGATGTGAAGGTATCAGGTAACAAAAGAAAGTGGAATGGAAATTATGATCGAGGTAACCAACAACAATCTTTTAAGAAACAATAAATCACGCAAGGTGCGGGTAGTGGTTTAAGCTTTGGTTACAAAGGACAAAATCCTTTATGTAACCGATGCCACAAACATCACTCTGGCTACTGTAATGTGGTATGCAACAAATGTAATCGAAAGGGTCATCTTGCTGAAGATTGTAGGGCCCTCGTTACAAATACAAATGGTACCAAGACTCCTGCCACCAATGCAAATAGAACTGCTTTGGCTACCATTACTTGTTATGGGTGTGGAAAACAAGGTCACTATAAGAGCCAGTGTCCGAATCCAGAGAAGAATAATGGATCTGCACGTGGAAGAGCATTTGTTATTAATGCTAGAGAGGCGTGTGAAGACCCGGAGCTTGTTACGGGTACGTTTACCATTAATAACTTATCCGCATCTATTATATTTGATACTGGTGCCGATAGAAGTTACGTGAGTAGAGGTTTTTACGCTAAATTGAATTGTTCATCATTACCTCTAGATGCTAAGTACATGATTGAGTTAGCTAATGGTAAACTAATTAAAGCCGATAAAATTTGCCCTGATTGTAAAATAAATTTAGCCGGAGAAACATTTAAAATTGACTTAATACCCGTAGAATTAGGAAGTTTTGATGTAATAGTCGGCATGGACTGGATGTTCAAAGTAGGAGCTGAAGTTGTGTGTGCCAAGAAGGCAATTCGCATTCCTTGTAAGGATAAAATGCCGGTGATGATTTATGGAGAGAAGGGTAACTCAAAGCTAAAACTCATTAGCTGTTTGAAAGCCAAGAAGTGTTTAGAAAAGGGATGTTATGCTATTCTAGCACATGTTAATAAAGTCGAAAAGAAAGAAAAAGAGAAGTGCATCAACGACGTGCCTGTGGCAAGAGATTTTCCTGAAGTTTTTCCGGAAGAGTTGCCGGGACTACCTCCATTTAGATCTGTAGAATTTCAAATAGATTTAGTACCAGGAGCTGCACCAGTTGCCCGTGCTCCATATAGACTTGCACCGTCCGAGTTAAAAGAACTTCAGAGTCAGTTAAAAGAATTACTGGATCATGGATTCATACGACCAAGTACTTCACCGTGGGGAGCTCCGATTCTATTTGTTAAAAAGAAAGATGGATCTTTTAGGATGTGTATAGATTATCGTGAATTAAATAAGTTAACTATCAAGAATCGGTAACCACTACCGAGAATTGACGACTTATTTGATCAACTCCAAGGATCATGTGTGTACTCAAAAATTGACTTAAGGTCGGGCTATCATCAATTACGTGTCAAAGAAGAGGACATTCCGAAAACTGCTTTTCGGACACGTTATGGTCATTACGAATTTTTGGTCATGCCGTTTGGGTTGACAAATGCGCCAGCTGTATTCATGGACCTCATGAATCGAGTTTGTAGTCCATATTTAGATAAGTTTGTTATCGTTTTCATTGATGATATTCTTATCTATTCCAAGAGTGAGCAAGAGCATGAGCAGCGTTTAAGGTTGATATTAGAGTTGTTGAGAAAAGAACAGCTATATGCTAAATTTTCTAAATGTGCTTTCTGGTTGAAAGAAGTGCAATTTCTTGGCCACGTTGTTAGTAGCAAAGGAATTCAGGTTGATCCAGCAAAAATTGAAGCCATTGAAAAATGGGAGACTCCTAAAACACCAATGCAGATACGCCAATTTTTGGGTTTAGCCGGTTATTATAGAAGGTTTATTCAAGATTTTTCCCGAATAGCTAAGCCGTTGACAGCATTAACGCAAAAAGGGAAGAAATACGAATGGACCTCGGAGCAGGAGAACGCATTTCAATTACTAAAGAAGAAGTTAACTACGGCGCCTATTTTATCGTTACCAGAAGGGAACGATGATTTTGAAATATATTGTGACGCTTCGCGACAAGGTTTTGGTTGCGTTCTTATGCAACGAAAGAAAGTTATTGCATACGCATCCCGACAATTGAAGATTCACGAGCGGAATTATACGACGCATGATCTAGAACTGGGAGCAGTCGTGTTTGAATTAAAGATATGGAGACACTACTTGTATGGGGTTAAATGCACTGTGTTTACTGATCATAAAAGCCTTCAACATATTTTTGATCAGAAATAGCTGAACATGAGACAACGTAGGTGGGTCGAGTTAATAAACGACTATGATTGTGAAATTCGTTATCATCCCGGGAAGGCGAACGTGGTGGCCGATGCTTTAAGCAGAAAGGAACGAGAACCAATTCGAGTACGAGCGATGAACATAAAAATTCGCATGAATCTCAACTCACAAATCAAAGAAGTTCAACGAGAAGCACTTACTAAAGAAAATATAAGAAATGAAATAATGAAGAAGTATGAGAAGCAACTCGTTATGCGGGAAGATGGAATTCGATATTTTGCAAATCGTATTTGGGTACCGAAGTTGGGTGGATTAAGGAAGTTGATATTAAATGAGGCACATAAGACAAGATACTCGATACATCCTGGAGTTGGAAAGATGTACCAAGATCTTAAGACACATTATTGGTGGCCTAATTTAAAGACAGACGTTGCAACATATGTTGGGGAATGTTTAACTTGTTCCAAAGTCAAAGCTGAACACCAGAAGCCGTCAGGGTTACTTCAACAACCAGAAATCCCAGAATGGAAATGGGATGATATTACCATGGATTTCATCACGAAGTTACCAAAGACTGCCTGGGGATACGACACCATTTGGGTGATTGTTGATCGTCTCACCAAGTCTGCACACTTCTTGCCTATAAAGGAAACGGATAGAATGGAGAAACTATTACGATTGTATATAAAGGAAGTTGTTTCAAGGCATGGAATACCTATTTCCATTATATCCGATCGTGATAGTAGATTTACCTCAAAGTTTTGGCAATCACTACAGGAGGCACTAGGAACTCGTTTGGATATGAGTACCGCATATCATCCGCAGACCGACGGGCAGAGTGAAAGAACGATTCAGACTCTTGAAGACATGCTCAGGGCATGTGTGATCGATTTTGGAAACGGATGGGATAAATATCTACCGTTAGCAGAATTCTCGTATAATAATAGTTATCATGCGAGCATTGGAGCTGCGCCATTCGAAGCATTGTATGGAAGGAAGTGTAGATCTCCTATCTGTTGGAATGAAGTAGGAGATCGACAATTAACTGGTCCCGAGATCATACATGAAACGACTGAGAAGATAGTACAAATCAAGGAGAGATTGAAAACAGCCCGTAGTCGCCAAAAGAGCTACGCCGATGTTCGAAGGAAACCATTAGAGTTTCAGATCGGTGACATGGTTATGTTAAAGGTGTCACCTTGGAAAGGTGTAATACATTTTGGAAAAAGGGGTAAACTAAACCCAAGGTATGTAGGCCCGTTCAAGATCATCGAACGCATTGGACCGGTAGCTTATCGACTCGAGTTACCAAAACAACTCGCCGGAGTACATAATACCTTTCACGTCTCAAACCTTAAGAAGTGTCTTGCAAAGGAAGACCTCACCATTCCTCTTGAAGAAATCCATGTCGACGAGAAACTACAATTCATCGAAGAACCAATCGAAATCATGGATCGTGAAGTTAAACGGCTCAAGCAGAGCAACATACCGATCGTTAAGGTTCGTTGGAATGCTAGAAGAGGTCCTGAGTTTACTTGGGAACGAGAGGATCAGATGAAACGAAAGTATCCGCACTTGTTTCTCGATAACGCAAAATAGGTACAATTTTAAAATTTCGGGACGAAATTTATTTAACGGGGAGGTAATGTAACGACCCGCACTTTTTCGATCATTCTATACTTATAAGATTAATATTTACATAAATTAAACCTTGCCAACATGATAAGCAATCCAAATTGTCGAGATTTATATTTCCGAAAAGAGTTTTACACAACGTTTGACCGTCTAGTTTGACCGATGATATCACGAACTATACAATATATGATAATTATACGTTTGTGTATATAAATGTATATATACATATTTAACATGATTAATAAATGTTTTAATATCTCATTTTGTATTAATAACAACAAGTTATATGTGTATTTTGAAACTACTAACTTAAGTTTTCAAAACGATAACTATACGTAACGTTATTTGACATAAATACTTAAGACATGTAATGTTTATACATATATTGTATAAGTAATGTATTTAATCACTTTTAAAGACTTAAATACATAAAACCATATAAGTGTATTCACAAAAGATAGCTATATTTGAATCCTCATTCCATTTTTCACAAAATTTCTATACGTATACCTAGAGTATTTGTACTCGTATCATACCAAGCTTCTATACGTATTTACTATTGGTATATACACATCAAATCACCACCTAACCAGCCCTTATTCATGCCTTATGTATAAGGTAATTACTTTTGAATCATTGCAAGACTAATTACAAAAATACAAACTAAAATTTTGTCATGTTATCCTTAAAGATCACATTTTTAGGAGTATATATGTATCATCATTTTTGATTCATTTTTACTTCAATCTCTTAACTAAAAACACACACTCTTTCTTACTCTCTAAACTCCATAACAATCCAGCAAAGTTCCATAAAGATCTAGCTTCAAAAACCATACTAAAACACCATAAGAAAACCATACAAAAACACTTCAAGAAAACCTTCCAAGAACACCAACTTACTTCCAATCTTTCATCCACCTCTAGTACCCTTTTGATTCTAGCTTCTTACTTCTCTTTTACAGCAACTTCATCCAAGGAACTTGAGGTAGAATCTATGTTCATAACCTTATTCGATTCATATATATATATAGCTATCTTATTTTGTGGTACAAAAGTTTAACAACAAGAACATAGTTTGAATGTTTTCAAACTTGTTTGCAAACTAAATAGATCCTTCTAACTTGACTTTTAAAATACTTCAAGACCTGTAATATAACTTATGTATATGCTAATTTAACAAGGTAAAACTTGGTTTTTCAAAGTATAAGTATTTTCAGAAAAATGGTCATTAAATGATTTTGTTGTAACAAAAATGTTTAACTTCATATGTTTCACTAATGTTTCACTTATGTCGTATGATTTTGAATACAAACCAAGGTAATTACAGTTCATAGTCTTAAAGAAGAACTCGATCCAAGAAGATGGCAATTTGAATCAACGAAAATGGATTTGTAACGAAGAAACTATGACCAAAACAAAATTGGTTATCCTAGATCATTTCAACTACGGGATCAATTGGAAAAAAATGATATAAATCACATATTTCTAAGATAACATGATATTTTATATATATGTACTTATAATTCAATTTTATATGGTTCAGGATCACCCGTAAACAATACGAGAAGATTAATCATAAGATCCCATGTTTGTACGCAACACGTCATTTGACAACACCGGTACTTTATGTACGCAACACGTCATTTGACAACACCGGTACCGTGGGTCAAGATTAATCTCGACCAACACATATACGATGGGGTTTTATTGATTTCGTTGGGGGTTTTATTTATTTCATTGCGGGTATATTAAACATCTAAAAATGAACCATTAAAATTGAATTACTAACATCGGACTGCTAACTACGGACTAAGGAATTATTCAAAGTATTAAAAGTATAACAAGTATATATTTATAACGTTTGTTTAAAAATGAAAACATATTGATATATTATATATGGATAGGTTCGTGATATCAACCGGAAGACCGAGTCAAATTATATATATCATCAAGACAAGAGTGAGTATATAGTCCCACTTTTAAACTCTAAATATTTCGGGATGAGAATACATGTATTTTATGTTTTACGATATGGACACAAGTAACTGAAAAATATATTCTACGTTGAGTTGTACCACTGGCATACTTCCCTGTAGCTTGGTAACTAATATTTACAGCGGTATTGTAAACGCGAATCCTGTTGATAGATCTATTGGGCCTGACAACCCCAACCGGACTGGACGACCAGTATTCAACGGTTGCACAGTACTTCGTTTTGTGACTACACTTGGTACGGTGTAGTAAGATTTCATATTAAAGGGAATATGCGACGTGAAAATGTTAAGTATGGTTACCAAGTGCTCAACCACTTAGAATACTTTTATTAAACTGTTTATATACGAAATCTTGTGGTCTATATATATATTGCTGCCGGCATTAAACCTATATCTCACCAACTTTATGTTGACCTTTTTAAAACATGTCTATTCTCAGGTGATTTCTAAAGCTTCCGCTGCATCATGTTGGATCTAACCAGGATCTTGCGTACGCATGTTTGTGTCAAAAATAAAACTGCATATCCGAGATGTTGTATTGTAAAATATGCTAGAAACCGTGTTGTTGTCATCATTTGTAAAGTTTGTAAGTCGAAGATTATCGCTAAACGTTAATCTTCTTTTTATTGTCTTAAGCTTGTAACAAAAATAATGGTTATGGTTTGTAATGTATAATATATGCAGTTTTCTTTCAAAAATGTCTCATATAGAGGTCAATACCTCGCAATGAAATCATACGTTATCTAACGCGTTCTTATGGTTAAGGACGGGTTATGACATATATTTGGTCATATATGTAGTTAATTCCTTTTAGATACATATATGAACTTCATATTTATTCCGCTAGCTAAACAGCACGAAAACTTTATAACAGGATCTTTTTCTCGATAAGATAAATAAGAAGAAACAAAATACAATAGGCAATCCCGAACATTGCTCGAAACTAGTAAACTAAACCTAACAACTTTATAGGTTAAATTATCATCTAAGAGTATATTGTTAATTATAAGGTTATTAGATTATCAAGAAATGGTAAATAATTAGTTACTATGAGGTTTTACAAATTTTCGGCATATAAGGGTAAATTAGGCATTATGAGTTCAAATTATCATCAAACCGGTAAAATTATCATTTAATGGTAAAATTATCCTCAAAGGTTAAATTGGTCATTATAGTATTTTAACAATTTTGGTTGAGGGGTGCCTGAAATATGATATGTTTTACATTGTTCAATATGCAATAAAGGATAGCCAGTTGTATCAATAGACGGTAGTTTGCAATAAAGTTCGATATTTAATTACATACATGTTAAGCAACGCTTAATTACATATACGATAGTTTAATCAAGTAATCTTAACAACGTTGCCAATTGTATCAAAACACAAATACACAAAATAGCTAGCACAAAATTCTGCATCTAGCATAAATTGAATGGGTTACATCTAAATATGTTTTCTAACACCAACCAGTCAGAACTCACCGATGTCACCTTTTCATACAACTTTGCACACATCACGTGGGTTTAAATTATTATCTCCTACAAATTTGAGCCAACCACCGTATACATAGAGATTTGGCAGATTCTTGGTTTTATCTTCTTCAACATACCAATGAAATAGGTCACCTTGAGCATTTCTGCAAATGACAGTACAACCGTCGTTTACTCCACGAAGACCAACAAATGCAGAAGGGAATTCCTACGAAAAATGAAAGTACAATTGGAAAGTAAAATGCATTAAATTGAAAGTTGTGTTATATATTGTGAGCATATAATATTGAAATTTTATACCATAAGAGAGTGTAAAAAGCGTACCAAGTAACGTCCATATGGCACCCAAAAAAAAAACTGTTATGTCGTCAGACTCGACATCAGGTTCTTGTTTAATTTCTTCATCAGTTTTAGTAATATCATAAACACTTGAGGTTGATTCGTTTGCAGCTGTATGTATCTCCACCACACATTTTATGTCTGGAGTTATCCACTCACACCCATCATAACCGTACATGACCATATGAAAGTTGATATCATCAATTTTATGCAGAATTAAACAATCATCAGTTTCAAGTATAGTATCTTCCATAACTTGTTTCCACCCAGTTGTAAACACCATTTCATTAGATGGGCCTAACTGAACCTCTACCTTTACTCTATAGCATCCAAGTGAGTTTATGAAAGTGTTGGTTGTTGGGGATTCAGGCAGAGAATAGCAATGGGCCCATTGTTTGGGCAAGTGCTCTAATCATGTAAAGCAATATCCTTCTATTTTAAACTAATATTATTTTATAGAAATTAGAATTAAATATGAGGTATGTAGATAAAATGAGAATACTAGTTCTGTAAGCTCGGAATCAGTTATGGGTTTGATGAAAGAAGGGTTTCGCCGGAATGGAGAACGGGTGAACAGCTTAAGATGAAATCCAGTAGGGTTGTTGAATAGTGCTTGATCGAAATAGTTGGTTTGGCACATATCACGTCTATAAAGCACCAAATCCCATTTAGTAACCTCAATGGCAGTGAAGCATATTGTATGACCATAGCTTAAATTAAGTTGTTGCATAATCTTAGACCACCAGGTTGTTATGAATCCCCTTTCACTCGTGTTGACAATTTTCAATTTGATTAAATCCGTGTTACATAAACAGATTTGTTCCTTGAAGACCAAGATTTAGGAAATAGCATATTGATAAAATCTATTGGCAACATTTGTACAAAATATTTAACGATTATACATTTACCAAAAAGGAGAAATCTGCAATGCATATAATACGTAATTACCTATATATCTGTTATTAGTGAATTAAAAATAATTACCAATTGTTCAGTGTCTTGGGGATTGATGACGTGAACAAACGAAGGTGGCCCACCATAGTTTCTCATGTTTTTCGCTGATGTGTAATATCACCATATGACAATCAAATTAATATGTCAGTGTTGGGAAGAAAAAAGAGTTACTTGTACTAAGTTCAACCATTAGCTCAACATAATAACTAAAGGTATTTACATACAAGAAAATGTAGAAATCTAATAAACATTTCACAATTATACATTTACCTAATAAAAGTATTCCAGTATTGCTGAAAATACAAAGCGACATACTAAAATTATAGTTGTTGAACAACAGAAAACATAATGCTAAACAACTGATGGATAGATACCTTTGTGAAACCCATATGATCTAGATGTGATACAATTTTACTTTAATACTAAAGTTTATGTTTAACCTAAACAATCGAACCTTTGGTACTAAGAACACAAAAACCCTAATTTTAGAAAATACCATGCAGATAAATTTCATTGTTAATAAGAATATGTATTATTAAAGTATATAAGACATCATTTTCATTATACACTCAAGTGTATCACAATTTTAAGCAAACAGAACCAAAATAACCATTTTTTGCACTTCGTTTGCAAAGTATCGATTGCAGTTACTAAGGATGTAGATAACGATTACATAAACCATATAATGCAAGTAAATAATGAAGTTTCGATGTTCTTTCACAGAGGAATGAATAGTTCCAATCGATAAGTGTCTTTATTACATGATTTTTGTTCAAATTTACAGCATACATATATGATATATGACAAAAATATAAATCCAAGAACAACATCAAGAATACTCACCAGCGATTAAGAATTAATGAGGTCTGGAATTTTGAAGTATTAGGATCGTCGTCGTCTAGTAGATTAGGGTATAATTTTTGGAAGCCATTGTTTTAATTAGAAAGATATTGATAATGTTGTAATTTATAATAATATAATCTTATATATATATATATATATATATATATATATATATATATATATATATATATATATATATATATATATATATATATATATATATAATGTATGCTTTTAAAGATATATATATACATACATGCATATATATATATATATACATATACATATACATATACAATATTTACATATACATATACATATACATATACATATACATATACATATACATATACATATATACATATATAACAACAATTTGTTTGATAATACACTAGAAGTTACTAAACTACCCTTAATGATGTGTTACACAATTTCTAGTGTTAAAATATATTTAAGGGTAAAACTGGAAAGTTAAATGTCCCGTTCATATTGATTATAAACGTTCCATATTAATTGATTTCGTCGCGAGGTTTTGACCTCTATATGAGACTTTTTCAAAGACTGCATTCATTTTTAAAACAACCATAACCTTTATTTTATCTATAAAGGTTTAAAAAGCATTACGTAGATTATCAAATAATGATAATCTAAAATATACCGTTTACACACGACCATTACATAATGGTTTACAATAAGAATATATATTACATCAAAAATAAGTTTCTTGAATGCAGTTTTTACATAATATCATACAAGCATGGACTCCAAATCTTGTCCTTATTTTAGTATGCAACAGCGGAAGCTCTTAATAATCACTTGAGAATAAATATGCTTAAAACGTCAACAAAAATGTTAGTGAGTTATAGGTTTAACCTATATATAATCAAATCATAATAATAGACCACAAGATTTCATATTTCAATATACATCCCATACATAGAGATAAAAATCATTCATATGGTGAACACCTGGTAACCGACATTAAAAAGATGCATATAAGAATATCCCCTATCATTCCGGGAAATCCTTCGGACATGATAAAAACGAATTCGAAGTACAAAAGCATCCGGTACTTTGGATGGGTTTCGTTAGGCCCAATAGATCTATCTTTAGGATTTGCGTCAATTAGTAGATCGGTTTACTAATTCTTAGGCTACCAAGCAAAAGGGGCATATTCGGCTTCGATCATTCACCCATATAATGTAGTTTCATTTACTTGTGTCTATTTTGTAAAACATTTATAAAACTGCATTTATTCTCATCCCAAAATATTAGATTTTTAAAAGTGGGACTATAACTCACTTTCACAGATTTTTACTTCGTCGGGAGTAAGACTTGGGCACTGGTCGATTCACGAACCTATAACAAATATATACATATATATATATATATGTATATATATATATATATATATATATATATATATGTATATATATATATATATATATATATATATATATCAAAGTATGTTCAAAATATATTTACAACATTTTTAATACATTTTGATGTTTTAAGTTTATTAAGTCAGCTGTCATCGTTAGTAACCTACAACTAGTTGTCCATAGTTAGATGTATAGAAAAAAATTGATATATATTATCTTGAATCAATCCACAACCCAGTGTATACACGTGTCAGGCTAGATCACAACTCAAAGTATATATATTTTTGGAATCAACCTTAACCTTGTATAGCTAACTCAAACATTACTGCATATAAAGTGTCTATGGTTATTCCAAATAATTTATATACATGGGTCGATATGATATGTCAAAACATTTGCTTACGTGTCTATGGTATCCCAAGATTACATAATATATTAGAATACATGTATAATACGATATAAGTTAGCTAGGATATGATTTGTATAGAATTGTTACAATATTTCCCGTAGCTACAACAATCAAAAAATATCCAATCTTGTTTTACCCATAACTTCTTCGTTTTAAATCCGTTTTGAGTGAATCAAATTGCTATGGTTTCATATTGAACTCTATTTTATGAATCTAAACAGAAAAATTATAGGTTTATAGTCAGAAATATAAGTTACAAGTCATTTTTTGTAAGAGGTAGTCATTTCAGTCGAAAGAACGACGTCTTGATGACCATTTTGAAAAACATACTTCCACTTTGAGTTTAACCATGATTTTTGGATATAGTTTCATATTCATAAGAAAAATCATTTTCCCAGAAGAACAACTTTTAAATAAAAGTTTATCATAGTTTTTAATTATCAAACCCAAAACAGCCCGCGGTGTTACTACGACGGCGTATGTCCGGTTTTACGGTGTTTTTCGTGTTTTCAGGTTTTAAATCATTAAGTTAGCATATCATATAGATATAGAACATGTGTTTAGTTGATTTTAAAAGTCAAGTTAGAAGGATTAACTTTTGTTTACGAACAAGTTTAGAATTAACTAAACTATGTTCTAGTGATTTCAAGTTTAAACCTTCGAATAAGGTAGTTTTATATATATGAATCGAATGATGTTATGAACATCATTACTACCTCAGGTTTTGTGGATAACCTACTGGAAATGAGAAAAATAGATCTAGCTTCAAAGGATCCTTGTATGGCTTGAAAGTTCTTGAAGCAGAATCCTGACACGAAAACAAGTTCAAGTAAGATTTCCACTCGAAATAAGATTGTTATAGTTATAGAAATTGAATCAAAGTTTGAATATGAGTATTACCTTGTATTAAAAAGATATCTTACTGTAAATAAGAAAGATTTCATGAGGTTGGATGATCACTTTACAAGATTGGAAGTAAGCTAGCAAACTTGGAAGTATTCTTGATTTTTATGAAACTAGAACTTATAGGATTTATGAAGAACACTTAGAACATGAAGATAGAACTTGAGAGAGATCAATTATATGAATAAAATTGAAGAATGAAAGTGTTTTTAGGTGTTTTTGGTCGTTGGTATATGGATTAGATATAAAGGATGTGTAATTTTATTTACATGTAAATAAGTCATGAATGATTACTAATATTTTTGTAATTTAATGAGATATTTCATGCTAGTTGCCAAATGATGGTTCTCACATGTGTTAGGTGACTCACGTGGGCTGCTAAGAGCTGATCATTGGAGTGTATATACCAATAGTACATACATCTAAAAGCTGTGTATTGTACGAGTACGAATACGGGTGCATACGAGTAGAATTGTTGATGAAACTGAACGAGGATGTAATTGTAAGCATTTTTGTTAAGTAGAAGTATTTTTATAAGTGTCTTGAAGTCTTTCAAAAGTTTATGAATACATATTAAAACACTACATGTATATACATTTTAACTGAGTCGTTAAGTCATCGTTAGTCGTTACATGTAAATGTTGTTTTGAAACCTTTAGATTAACGGTCTTGTTAAATGTTATTAACCCATTGTTTATTATATCTAAAGAGATGTTAAATTATTATATTATCATGATATTATGATATATTAATATATCTTAGTATGATATATATACAGTTAAATGTTGTTACAACGATAATCGTTACATATATGTCTCGTTTCGAAATCATTAAGTTAGTAGTCTTGTTTTTACATATGTAGTTCATTGTTAATACACTTAATGACATGTTTACTTATAATTTATCATGATTAAACATAGTGTAACAATATCTTACTATGATTCATATGTATTTAGTAAGACGTTGTTATAACGATAATCGTTATATATATCGTTTCGAGTTTCTTAATTCAATAAACTCAATTTTATGTATATAACTCATTATTAAAATACCTAATGAGATACTTACTTATCATAATATCATGTTAACTATATACATAATCATATATATGTCATCATATAGTTTTTACAAGTTTTAACGTTCGTGAATCACCGGTCAAATTGGGTGGTCAATTGTCTATATGAAACCTATTTCAATTAATCAAGTCTTAACAAGTTTAATTGCTTAACATGTTGGAAACACTTAATCATGTAAATAATAATTTCATTTAATATATATAAACATGGAAAAGTTCGGGTCACTACAGAATGTAATAAAAATTTTGTTCATATATCAATATTTTTTTAACGTGATTTTTTTGACATCAGTAGATCATTTATTTCAATGACGACCCTCATCACTTGCATGTAACACACACATTCAGGCAGAAACCTAATCCCAATTAGCGGTACCCGGGAACACATCCATTCGGGTAGAGGTCCGTGAACAAATCCGGTAAAACCTCCCTATAGGGTCAATGTATACCACCATTATTGGTGTTCAATTGGTTTAAAGAAAATCATGTCATCCTTAAGGATCGAACCATGACATCTCCCTATCCCATGACACAAAGTACATGGGGTGAACCGTTGTACTATGCCCATAAGTTTTGTTCATGTATTAATTTGATGACTTCTTTTCGGTTTGCAATATTTGGATTAACAAGATCAGTGATCCATCATAGTTTGAGTTGATCGAGTACCCCATCAATTTTATTGCTATTACAAAAGCATTATACTTGCAGACTGGTCCAGGGGTTGGTAGTCGGCCTGCCTCCTTCGAGGGAGGTAAGGAGTTCGACCCCCGTTGGCTACATAGTAACCCACAATTTCATCCCTACCATGAAGTTCCACCCATGGCACCTTTACCACATCCCTAGTATGATTATGAATATATGCTTATACAATTTCATATTATTTTTATTGCAATTACAGAAACACATAGGAATGAAGAACAAAATGAAACTGGAAACGGCGTCTTCAATGGAGATGAGAATGAACTGCATGAAGAAAATCAAGAAACTGAATATGCAGACGGTTTATTTGCTATAGTCACATGAATCTTTCATTTGTTTACTGATACTTAAGTATATTCTAACTTTTATCATGACTGTTGTGATACACTAACAGATATGTATGACGATAATGAAGATTACCACGGACAATATGACAGGGAAATTGAATACGTAAATTTTCTCAACTAAGATGAAACTTTCTTTTTGTCAGGACCCGTCCTAATCCATCTGGACGAATACATTACAATTGATTTCATCGCAAGGAACTTGACCTCTATATGATACATTTTACAAACATTGCATTCATTTTTAAAAGACAAACTTTCATTACATCGACAGTTGACGGCATGTATACCATTTCATAATATATCCAACTATAATTGACTTAGTAATAATCTTGATGAACTCGACGACTCGAATGCAACGTCTTTTGAAATATGACATGAATGACTCCCAGTAATATCCTTAAAATGAGCTAATGCACAACGGAAGATTTCTTTCATACCTGAGAATAAACATGCTTTCAAGTGTCAACCAAAAGGTTGGTGAGTTCATTCGTTTACCATAAACATTCATTTTAATAGACCACAAGATTTTCATTTTCAGATCTCATAAATATACGTCCCATGCATAGAGACAAAAATAATCATTCATATGGATTGAACACCTGGTAACCGACATTAACAAGATGCATATAAGAATATCCCCTATCATTCCGGGAAATCCATCGGACATGATAAAACAACATCTAAGTACTAAAGCATCCGCTACAACGGATGGGGTTTGTTAGGCCCAATAGATCTATCTTTAGGATTCACGTCAATTAGTAGATTGGTTTACTAATTCTTAGGTTACCAAGCAAAAGGGGAATATTCGGCTTCGATCATTCAACCATATAATGTAGTTTTGATTACTTGTGTCTATTTCGTAAAACATTTATAAAAGCAGCGCATGTATTCTCAGTCCCAAAAATATATATTGCAAAAATATTTAAAAAAGGGAGCAACTGAAACTCACCATACTGTATTTTGTAGTAAAAATACATATGACGAAACTGAACAATGCAGAGTTGGCCTCGGATTCACAAACCTATATCATTTGTATATATATTAATACACATATTGGAATCACATAATTTTCCTTTATTAAAAATATATTAATTTTTATATTTTCAGTTATATAGAATTTTACTAAATTCCATTAAAACAAATACTTATATTATATTATAGATTATATGTCATATATTTTTATGTTGTATATTTACTTAAAATGATTAACATCTATATATTTAGTTATTTTAATATATATCAATACATATATGATTAGTATTATATTTAAAAATCATTAGTTTGTTATATATATGTATTTATATACATAATGTTATTATGTTTGATATATATATATATATATATATATATATATATATATATATATATATATATATATATATATATATATATATAAACTATTTATATTATTACAGTATATGTAATAAGTATATTCTGAATACAAAATTGTAAAAAAAAAATGATAGTATTGAGATTAGTAATTTACTAATAATCATAACTTTCTTGAAATTGATAATACAAATAATAATAATGATATTGTTAAAAATGGTACTTAAGTTAATAATAATAATAATATCAATAATTACAAAAATGATATTAATACTAATATTAGTGAAAATAATAATAATAGTAATAACTTGTATTATTCTTATAACAACAATAATAATAATCCTAAATATATTCATAATGATAATATTAATAAAATGATAAATTAGTAATCATAATAATAGTAATATTGTTCGTATTTGTGACTATAATCGTAATACTAATAATAAATGATAACTAATACTTTTATTAATGATAATAATAATAATAATACTAAATATCATAATACTTGTAGTATCTATAATAAATGAGTCATAATAATAATAATAATAACAACAATACTAATGATCAAATTAATATTAACAATAAATAATAACAATAGTACAATAACACAATAACAATAATAATTTATAATAATAATAATAATAATAAATAAAAAGAATGAAAAAACTACCTTAGGAGGTAAAAAAAATATCATGACCCAGCCTGGAATCGAACCTGAGACCACTCGTTAACCCGACACACCACTAAACCATCCCTCCATCCCTTGCTTTCTGTTTTTAATCCGATCTTAATTATTATTAAACTATATTTTTCTATTTCTCTAATTTTCCTTCTTCTTCAACAGTTTCAGTCGACCAAGATATAATCAAACATCAAAACAAAGGATTCGAATACTTCCACAATATAATAACCAACTAATATCAAATGTTTTATTAATTGAAAACAAAAAAAAATTAAATTAAAAAAATTAAAACAGTCACTGATGGGCGACGGTTTGAAGAAAAAAATATTGATTTCACTTTTGAAAGCGTTTCAGACAAAGATCAAAGCACAAAATATATTTCAAATCAATCCGAGAATCTGTTGAAATCGTCAATTAAACTTGAAACACAAACATGAACTCAAATTTCTCCAAGAACACTTCGGTTGACTTTTTATAAATAAGCTTTGACTCCAAAATTGGGATTCGTTAGAAAGAATTGAAGCTTGTAATTTTGCAGGTAGTTTACTTAGACCATTCCTAATAAAACCTCATTTAAGGATTTTGAAATACCATTTGAATTCGGGTTATTGTAAAAATGAGTCGAAAACAGAGAAGAAAGAGATGTAGGATTTATTTTTCTGTTTAGAATTTAATAAAATAAAACAGATGAGAGCGATTGTTGATACTGAGGATCTGGGATTAATTGAATGTGTCCATAACTTGGTTAAAGTCTTTGATTTAATGCAAAGTGGTCGACAGAGGTTGTACTGGAAACAAGAAAATAACAGAAAAAAATAAAATGTCGATTGTGATGGGTACTGAATGAATTAATTGATATTTTATAAATTATACATAATTAATATACATATACATATATAATAATAGTACAGATAATATTACTCATAAATTACTAACAAGTAATTATATAATTACTAATAATATTAATATTAATAATAATAATAGCAAACTAATAAAATTATGATATTAATAATAGTATTATAATGATAATGATACAATGATATTAATATTGATACAATAAATTAGATGTATCAAATTTTATATATTTATGTATTATACAAAATAATATTGATAACACTGTTATTAATATTAAATTAAATAAATATACTAATAATAGTAGTGGAAGTAACAATAATATTAGTAAGGTATCAAATTAAAGGCATTAAATTTCATATTTATATATTATCTATAATATTATAACTAATACTGATATTAATTATTACTATCAATATTAGTATTACTAATATTAATGGAAGTAATAATAATCTGATTATAACAAATATATTTAATTTGTTAATAATATATGATTATTTATGTAATACTTGCCTTATAATAACATGTCTGAATATATATCATTTATATATATATATATATATATATATATATATATATATATATATATATATATATATATATATATATATATATATATATATATATATATATATATATATATATATATATATATATATATATACATATATACATACATATTTATTTACAAATAATGGTTCGTGAATCATCGGGCAAGGTCAAAGGTTAACTGAATTCATGTAACCAATTTAAGAATTTTTGAGACTCAATATTGTGACGACCCGAAAATTTCCAACCAAAATTAAACCTAATCTTATTATGATTTTGACACGATAAGCAAAGTCTACTAAACTGAATCTCAAAATTTTTGAACTGTGTTTCATATATTCAATTGACCTTCGACCATTCTTGACGATTCACGAACAATTAATTGTAAATAGATATGTGTGTATGTATATATAAATAATAATTTGATATATAATTTGAAGTATTATATGTTTTTGTTATTAAAATAAAAATAGGATATTATAATAATTATTATTTAAAATATATCTCTATATATAAATAAAGTATATTAAAAATAAATATTAAATGATTGTAATACTCGTTTGATATTTCGATTGATATTAAGTAAGTTAAATTCAAACTTATGTAATTTTAAAATAAACGGTGATACGAAAATGAGTAATATAAATTTTAAGCATATTAAAAATATAATTAGAAACTATTTGTTGAATTTTAAAACTTTTTATATTTTACTTGGGGTTGGGAGTGAATAATTAATGTAACTTTTATTTAATAGTTAGTGACTGAATTCTTTACCATAATGACCAAAATAAATAAAGCAATCTAATATAAAAATTTGGGATTTTTCCGAAGATGTTCATATGTTAACTGTTTAGCAATGGACCACGTTATAACACTCCGTGATTTGATAATAAGCCAAATGTCCGGCTGCTACACTATTACTCCTATAATTCAATGAACCTTTATTTCATATTAAAATATTAATTATATAATTTTTTGTACTGCATCAATTGTAGGCATATGATTGTTAAATGCATATATAGAGATAGTTACACAAAGCCACTATGCCACCAAATACAATCAATCAAATTCAAAGTTTGTTATGCTTTCTTTCCTTTTCATCCGACAAGAGAATATTAGAATTATTATTGTATTTGTATTATTAATTATTATTAGCAATTATTATTAATACAATATGATTTAAAGAAGGCCACTTGTTTATATGCAAATAGATGGCAGATGGATATATTGAGAGAGATATATATACACATATGTAATTGTATATTGAACCACACCCATTCATCTTTCTTTGTTTCTAGTTCCATTGATCACCTCTTCACCGACCACCATGAGTTCACCGTCGGCCAACATCAAACGGCCACCCATGGCCACCATAAACCACCAACAAAACAAGTATCCCGAATCCTCGCCACCACCATGTACAATCCCTTCACCTCCCTTACATGAAAAACCGATTACCATTGTGTGTCATGAACCGAGACCATCACCACCTTGATACCTTTAAACCGTCACAACCCTGCACAATCCTCACCACATGAAAACCACGGTTACCATCACCACATTACTTCATAAACACCACAAACACCACCGTAAATCATCACTAAACCAACACCGATCACCTGCATCTTATTTTTATCTTCTGTTTCTTTTTCCTTCTGCTTCGTGTCAACCAAAACAAATTTGTGGCTGTTTTATGCTTCGGAAACTTGGTTGCTACTGCTATATCCTTATGGGTTTCA
Source organism: Rutidosis leptorrhynchoides (assembly GCF_046630445.1). Classification (NCBI taxonomy): domain Eukaryota; kingdom Viridiplantae; phylum Streptophyta; class Magnoliopsida; order Asterales; family Asteraceae; genus Rutidosis; species Rutidosis leptorrhynchoides. The sequence goes on along the minus strand of NC_092337.1, from coordinate 223,590,648 downwards.
CTATTGCAGCTGCTACAGCATATATTACTCGCATTTATTGTCTGCTTTTCAGTTACGATTAGCAAACCCAACCAGTAACCACGACACCACCATTAGACCACTATTAAGACCGCTGCTACTACACATAAATATATTTCTTTTCTGTTTCTATTCAACACAACCGTAGCCATCAACAATTAACCACTTCGACTACTGCAGGTTGCTGCTACTTGTTGCTTGTTTCTTATCCGAGAACCGACATCACTAACCTCATCATTCGACTGTTCTATTTACGATTGGAAACCAACCAAAACCGTGACCTTTTATCTCCTTCTTGTCTTCTCTCTCTCGCTCATCTGCATAAGCCATGAAACCCCACTTCACCACATGATAATTTACCAAATGATACTTTCATTTAAAGTAGACACCCACTATCACACCCACTAACTTACTTTCATATATAATAAATTAAAAATGAAAAGATTTAGGGCTATTAAACAAAGTGGCTTGGTTAAATGTTTTGAGAACATATTAAAAACCCACTTAGACGTTTGTTATGTCTATTAGTTGTTTATGGGCCATGAAACCGTTTACGTTTGATGTTGGTGAACGAAAACGAGATGATTGTTGGTAGACCAGGATGCAATAATAAGGATGATGATATAGATGATTAGATTAAGATAGAAGTGATAACGATGAAGGTTGAATGGATGATGATTTTTTTTCGCAAACTCATGTCTCTGTTTACTAATACAACGACATATGAGGATATTAATATAATTAAGTTGTTACAGCATATGTTCTTGGGCTACATACTTTTGTTTCTATAATTGGGCCGTGTAAAAGGTTTAGACTGTTGGGCCGCAAGTAGTTATGATCTGTTGGGCCAAGGAAACAAGAATGGGTGATGTTAGAGAGGCGTGTTAAAAGAAATTATCGAGCTATATAAATCAAAAATTTAATGGGTAGCGTAATGGTTAAGGGTGTTTGTGTGTGAGCGGGAGGTCGCGGGTTCGAGCCCGGTTGTGGGCATTTTTATTGGGAAAAAGATTTAAAAGGTAGTTTATTATCATTTTTATTATTATTATTATTATAAATAAGTAAAAATAATGATTAGTTAAGGTTTTACTTATATACATGTAGATTATAAATACAAATATAATTATAAAAAATGACTAAACTTATAATTAAGTAAAGACTTAAAATAAAATATTATTATTTTTAATATGATTATAATTATTATTATTATTATTATTACCTTTATTATTATCATTTTTATCAAAATGTATATTATTATTATTATTATTATTATTATTATTATTATTATTATTATTATTATTATTATTATTATTATTATTATTATTATTATTATTATTATTATTATTATTATTATTATTATTATTATTGTCAACATTAGTATTAGTATTATCATTAAGAATATTATTAGTAGTATCATTATTATTAAAACTATCATTATTATTATCAATATTATTATTATTAGTATTATTTTTATCATTACTATCATTAGTATTATTGATATGTCAAATAAAAAATTTTTTATATAAAAATAAATATATTTAATTAAGTTATTAATGAAACACATAATTTATAATATATATATAAATCTGTTCGATTGCAATTAGAGGTGTTAATATATATACTTGATATAGGTTCATGAATCCGAGATCAACCCTACACTTTTTAAATGACGTCATATGTATTTTTACTACAAAATACAGTATAGTGAGTTCATTTGCTCCCTTTTACTCTTTACATTTTTGGGACTGAGAATACATGCGCTGTTTTTACAACTGCTTTATTAAATACTTTTGAAATATATTTCGAACTGAGAATACATGAAATGCTTTTATAAATGTTTGACGAGATAGACACAAGTAAAACATTTCTCGAATGAATTATTATGCAGACAGAAGTTTTGTGGATTATTATTGAATTAGTTGGATGTTATAATTGCCACTAATTGTTGTGAATATTCCCCCTGATTATTATTGCTTGGTAACCTAAGAATTAGAATCGGGTATGGCCCTAATTCACGCGAATCCTAAAGGTAGCTACCGGGTTTAACACCCCCACCCAGAATGTTCACTAGACGGAAGGGCTAGTGGGCATGGTGTTTAGTACTTCGAAGTTTATATATTTATACAGAAGAGATGTTCTGTTTTGGGGATATTATTGATGCGCATTATATGTTAAGGTCGGTTACCAAGCCAAGAATTGAAAGCTATGAAAGCAATGAAAAGTGAATGTTATGTATCGAGAGAATGATTTTATACACAGGTTATGTGTATGATATTTTGTACACGAGATATGTGTACGGTTACTAAGATTTATGAAAAATGATTTCGTACACGAGAAAGATGTACTGTATTTAAAAGATATCGCATGTACATTACAGGTGGGTATATGATTCGGGCTCATTTGTACCATGCAGCATTTAAATCTTGTGGTCTATCAAAATGATGAATTTTAATGTTTTACGATAAACTTATGAACTCACCAACCTTTTGGTTGACACTTTAAAGCATGTTTATTCTCAGGTATGAAAGAAATCTTCCGCTGTGCATTTGCTCATATTGCATGGAGTCGTTCATGGCATATAGAGGTCAGAACCTCGCAATGAGACCAACTGTTGAAGACTTCGTCCAGATGGATTAGGACGGGTCACTACTGTGATGACCCGGGAATTTCCGACCAAATTTAAACTTAATATTATATAATTTCGACACGATAAGCAAAGTCTATTAAACTGAGTCTCATAATGTTTGAACTATTTCCTTGAATGCATTTGACTTCGACTTCGATTCATGAACGATAGTTTGTAAATAAATATAAATGTAAGTACATATATAATAGTAATGAAAAATAATAAAATATAATTTCCACATTTAAAATTTAATATGAAAAATAAAATATAAAATAATTATGTTGGAAGTAAAATGGATTTATATATATAAATACTCGATTTCTATACATAACTATTACTATATGTATATTGTTAAAATGTATAAATATTAAATATTCCATACCTTAGATAAATAGTAAATATGATATAATTAATAAATGTAATAATAATATATTAAATGTATTTACAAGTTAGAGATAAATGTTATAGTAATATTATTATTTTCAATATTAATATCAAAATTAGTGTTATCAATATAACATACAAATATGAAACTTGATATATATAAGTTGTTATAATATTATTACTAATAATATTATTATCATTTAAATAATTATTATAGTTAGTAAAGTATTATGATTATTATTATTAAATGTTATCATTCTTCTTATTATTAAATATCATCATTATTAGTATTATCTATAGTATTATATTAGTGTTATTATTATTATAAACAGTATTAATTCTATTATTATTATTATTATATATAATGTGTAGATATGAAATTTAATATGAATAAATTGTTATATTATTATTATTATCATCATTTTATTAATGTTATCTTTATTATTAATATCATTATTAGTATTATTATTAATAATTCTTATCATAGTTAATTATATTATTAACATTATCCTTAAAAGTATTAAATGTATTATTATTAATATTAATATTAATTAAATATTGATAGTAATTAAAAAAAAAACTGTTTGAGTATGAATTTTTTTTTGTTTTCTTTCAAACTTGTGACACACATCTCTGTCTACTTTTAATCTGGATCCCTTGTCAATAATTGGTACACTTATTGTAAGCAGTTTTATTTTTTTGTTTGATGATTTCTTGTTATGGTCTGAGAGGAGAAGTCGACACACTTATATTTTTTTTTCTTCATCGATTATACAAGTATTTGAGGAAGCATCCATTTTCTTCCACCTTTAACATCAATTAAAACTGCAGGTACTTGTTTATATATGTTAAATTAAAACAGAAAAATTATATATACATTGAACACCTCTGTCGCTGCATTTTTTTTTCCAAAGGTTCAAATTCGAATTGTATTTCAAAAACTAAAAATGCCGAATTGTTATGAATCTAATACTCAAACTATCTGCCAAATTTGAGGTTCTAATTCATTATATTGAATGTGAATTTTCGAGTCAATGTTTTGTTCATAAAAAGTCAACAACTGTTCTTCATTAAAATTCGAACATATTTTGAAATTTCCTGTTAAATTAACGATTGGTAAAGTTTTTGGGAGTGATTTGAAACACAATTTATGTTATAACATTTGTCTATTACGTACTCTAAATTGAAATCAATTTTTTTTTTGTTCAAACAGTGACGACGGGATTTTTTATTTATTTATTTATGTATTTTTTTTTCCTTTCTCTCTTTCGTTTTCTATTTTATTAAAATAACTAGTATTCATTAGTCCTGATTATGTGGAAGAATCCAAGTGGTTGGTTGTATATTTGATTTGGTCTTGGTTGATTTCAATGTGGGCAAGAAGATGAACACAGTAAAATACGGTTTAAATGTTATTAAGTTTAATAATATTCCAGATAATTAGAAACAGAGGAGTGGTCCGGGTGTTGTGTTGTGTAACAGAAGGTCTAGGGTTCGAGCCTTGGTTGTGGTGATATTTTTTTTTATGAAAAGAAGAGGAAGAATTAAGGAAACAGAACGTAGGGTTAAATAAGAAATGACTGAAGGTTTATTCAAATAAGTCGAGCCAGTGAAATGGTTGGGTGTTTGTACGGTGAGCGTGAGGTCTCGGGTTCGAGTCCCACCTGGAGCATTTCTTTTTACTTGAAGCTTTTAATGGTATACACCACTTCTTTTATTATTATTATTATTATTATTATTATTATTATTATTATTATTATTATTATTATTATTATTATTATTATTATTATTATTATTATTATTATTATTATTATTATTATTATTATTATTATTATTGTGGTTATTGTGATTATTATTGTTATTGTTAATTATTATGATTAAGTTTATGATTATGTTAGTTATTGTAAATGTTAACATTAATATTATGAATATTATTATCATTAAAAAATGAGTAAAATTGTTATTATCATTATCATGAAGACTAGTAATAACTTTAAACATTAGTTGTATTAACATGTTTTGTATGAATATAAGAATTAGTACTAAATCCATTATTATTATATCATTATTAATAATATTACAATCATTCTTATCATTATTATTGTTAATAATATTATTAGTATCATTATTATTAAAAATTATCATTATCAATGGTGTTATTAGTAAGATTATTATTATTATTAGTATTACCATTAGTATAAGTATTATCATTTAAAAATTATTAGCATGTATTATCATTAATGATAGCAAATTATTATAAGTATTACTATTAATATTATCATGATCAACATTATTACTATATAATAATTAAAATTGTTAATCTAACAAGTAATAACAGCAAAAGTATCATTTTTATAATTAAAATTATTATCGATATTATTATTATTAGTATTATTGTTATCAGTATTATCATTAAGTTAACAAACAAAAGATAATTATAAAATAAATATATATATATATATATATATATATATATATATATATATATATATATATATATATATATATATAAATATATATATACATATATATTTAATACAAAACTTAACAATATAAATATAATTATTTACTTAATATATATATATATATATATATATATATATATATATATATATATATATATATATATATAATGACATATATAGGTTATTAACATAAAAACTATATCACTAATAATAAATACATATATATTTGTTTGGTTACAATTATGTATATTAATAAATATACAAATGATATAAGTTTGTGAATCCGAGGCCAACCCTATACTTGTTCAATGTCGTTCTATGTATTTTTACTACAAAATACATTAGGTGAGTTTCATTAATCCCTTTTTAAATGCTTTTGCAATATATATTTTTGGGACTGAGAATACATGCGCTGTTTTTATAAATGCTTTACGAAATAGACACAAGTAATCGAAACTACATTCTATGGTTGGATTATCTAATCGAATATGCCCTTTTTATTAAGTCTGGTAATCTAAGAATTAGGGAACAGACACCCTAATTGACGCGAACTCTAAAGATAGATCTATCGGGCACAACAAGCCCCATCCAAAGTACCGGATGCTTTAGTACTTCGAAATTTATATCATGTCCGAAGGAGGATCCCGGAATGATGGGGATATTCTTATATACAAAATTGTGAATGTCGGTTACCAGGTGTTCAATCCATATGAATGATATTTTTGTCTCTATGCATGGGACGTATGTTTATGAGAAATGGAAATATGAAATCTTGTGGTCTATTAAAATTATGAAATGATTATTTATGCTAAACTAATGAACTCACCAACCTTTTGGTTGACACTTTAAAGAATGTTTATTCTCAGGTACGAAAGAAACCTTCCGCTGTGTATTTGCTCATTTTAGAGATATTACTTGGAGTTATTCATTACATATTTCAAAAGACGTTGCATTCGAGTCGTTGAATTCATCAAGATTATTATTAAGTCAATTAAAGATGGATATATTATAAAATGGTATGCATGCTGTAAACTGTCGATGTAAATGAAAGTTTGTCTTTTAAAAACGAATGCAATGTTTGTAAAATGTATCATATAGAGGTCAAGTACCTCGCGATGTAATCAACTATTGTGAATCGTTTGTAATCAATATGGACTTCGTCCGGATGGATTAGGACGGGTCCTTTCAACTACAGGTGGTATCAGAGCGGTGGTCTTAGCAAACCAGGTCTGCATTAGTGTGTATAACTTATAAGTCGTTAGGATACATTAGTGAGTCTGGACTTCGACCGTGTCTGCATGTCAAAAGTTTTGCTTATCGTTAGTGTCGAAAATTATTTGCTTATCATCCTTAAAGTCTAGACACGTCTTACTGCCTCTATTGCATAGACAGTGTATAGATAAATTCATATCTTAGCGTATCTGTTATTGTTACCTTTGCCTGACAGCTTCCGTAGATTCCTCCGTAACTTTTGGAATTTTAGTATTATATATGCATATGTAAATTATGTATTGCAGGGTACTAATCTACATCCTAATCTATTCCTTATCAAAAATCCTTCATCTGATCGTACGAGATGAGTCCCTCAACCAGTTCGAGTCCCTTAGATTCCGATAACTATTTCGATATTTATTTAGACAGCTATTCCGACATAGAGTTTCACTCAAGCTCCGAAAGCAATGTCACCAGAATTAATCAACCAATCAGCCATCCCCAATTCATCTAATGGTTTTGTAGTCGACTAAATCAATGGAGACGAGAAGAAGGCGATCCTTTCCACTCACCAACCTGCACTCTTGGTGAAGAACCTGAAGCACTTACCGGTGAACCTGTTCGTAACACCATTTTCTCTCTCATTTCCAGAGTATCTCGCCACGACTATATCACAAGTCAGATTCAAAACCTTATTCATTCGCTCGTTCATACCGACAATCATCCCGGAGTAATAAAGTCAATGAGTTTCGCGCCCGAGTTGTAGCATTGGAAAATATGGTGCAAAATGTACTAGCTTGAACAACATCAACGGCATCAACTGTACCACCAGCAACAACACAAACCACAACAACACATGCCTCAACATCACAATCGGTACCCTGAGCATAATCATCGTTCTACATGACGTTCTACATCATTTATCTTCGTTCAACATGGCGAATATGTAATCTCTAATGTTTTAGAGATTATATATTCTTGTTCTAACGTAAATCAAATGAGTTTAATATCATATTAACTCATTAAATCCATGATTGCATCTGAACAAAATATATATACAAGTATATTTTCATAAAGATTGTAATTAAAAATTCTTTCGTACAAAATGTTAATGGTGAAAATATATTAACGGGTAGGTAATACCCGAGGAATATTTAGATTTCACTTTAGTAAGTTACACTATACATTCGACGAAGCTGATTCAACAGTCATTTACTATCCTACTTACAATCACCGATATACGTATCCGTTCATCGCAGAATAACCATTTATATTCAATTTCATATTTGGATTTTGACCTATCAGAATCCAACAAGTGGCATAATGAAGAAAACATTTGACGAAATAAAAATTTGATAGAAACAAACAAATTAACTACGAAAAATTTTGTTAAGAATCCACGCTAACTGTTCCAGCTAACTGTTCCTAGCTAACTGATTACATTTTATTTATCGCAGTTTGTTTATCACAATTTAATTATCGCACTTTATTTATCGTCATTTATTTTCTGTTATTTATTTTACGCACTTTAAATATCGGGACACGTATACAAGGTTTTGATATATCATATCGACGCATCTATATATATTATTTGGAATCACCATAGAACTCTATATGCAGTAATGATCGAGTTCTCTATACAGGGTTGAGGTTGATTCTACAATAATATATATAGTTTGAGTTGTGATCGAGTCTGAGACATGTACACGGGTCACGATACGTATTAATTAATTCGAATATTATAAATTAAACTATATATGAATTATTGGACTGTTAACTGTGGACTATCGACTGTGGACTAATAACATTGGACAATTAAAATGAATTAAAATATTAATTATAACATATGAAACTAAACATTTCTTCAAGTTTGCCACTTGATTTCATCTTAAACCTCATTTGTATCTTGACGATTACAATCTGCGTTCAAACCTTTCATGATTCTTGAAAACACCTCAATCGAGAGGATGAACCAACAGCACTTCATCTACGGAAGAAAAGAGTGAGGCATATAGCTATGCACCTGAAAAATTCACGAAACCTGAGTAAACGTTTAACACATATCTGTGCTAGCTCCTTTGGCATTGTTATTACTGAAAATAACTTTACAATTTCTTTTCAAATTAGTCAATTTTGTCACAGCTCCAGCAAGTCAACTTCGACTTTTCATTCAAAACAACCTTATTATAACCTTGATATATATGCGTGCTCATTTATTGTTACCAGAGAACCTTTTATATTCCACCATACTACCATCAGTGTTTAATCATCTAACAACACAATTCTCCCGAAACCACCTCGGATTGATAACCGACGATTCAGATATGGTTGCATTAAATGCATACGAAACAGTAAAATTGTAGATGGCTTAAATGGACAAGAGTTTGATAATAAAGAATGGAGTGTTGGGAACGCTCGATTAAAAATTTGGTATTGAAAAACAAATTGAGCTAACCATGAAGGAGACCAATGATAAATACAAGGACCAAACCCTATATTCAAAGAATCCAGGTAATTCAGGATCCGCCGAAATCTTTAGAGAATATCTTGCTCCGAAGTCATGTTAAAATCTTGAGGAAAATTTTTCTTCATCAACCTTCGAACTTAGAAATTCCAAAATATCATCATAAATATCTTCGATATTTCTTATGATATTTTCATAAATATTCTTGTCTGAAATTATATACCTCTTCGTGCTATCTGTATTACATTATATTGGAAACTTCTGTAAAACCTAAGTATAAATTATGAATGAATTCTGGAGAAGTGTTAAGAATTAGAGCATGAGTTAGTATAATATAATGAAGCTTGGCCAATGTGATTATATTACAGTAAGTCATGCTGGAAGTTCTATTAGAACATGATGATTCACAGATTATAACGTTGAAATGTCTCGTTCATATTGATTATAAATGTTCCATATTAATTGATTTCGTTGCGAGGTTTTGACCTCTATATGAGACGTTTTTCAAAGACTGCATTCATTTTTAAAACAACCATAACCTTTATTTTATCAATAAAGGTTTTAAAAGCATTACGTAGATTATCAAATAATGATAATCTAAAATATACTGTTTACACATGACCATTACATAATGGTTTACAATAGAAATATATTACATCGACATATGTTTCTTGAATGCAGTTTTTAAACAATATCATACAAACATGGACTCCAAATCTTGTCCTTATTTTAGTATGCAACAGCGGAAACTCTTAGTATTCACCTGAGAATAAACATGCTTTAAACGTCAACAAAAATGTTGGTGAGTTATAGGTTTAACCTATATATATTAAATCGTAACAATAGACCACAAGATTTCATATTTCAATACACATCCCATACATAGAGATAAAAATCATTCATATGGTGAACACCTGGTAACCGACATTAACAAGATGCATATATAAGAATATCCCCATCATTCCGGGACACCCTTAGGATATGATATAAATTTTGAAGTACTAAAGCATCCGGTACCTTGGATGGGGTTTGTTAGGCCCAATAGATCTATCTTTAAGATTCGCGTCAATTAGGGTGTCTGTTCCCTAATTCTTAGATTACCAGACTTAATAAAAAAGGGCATATTCGATTTCGATAATTCAACCATAGAATGTAGTTTCACATACTTGTGTCTATTTTGTAAATCATTTATAAAACCTGCATGTATTCTCATCCCAAAAATATTAGATTTTAAAAGTGGGACTATAACTCACTTTCACAGATATTTCCTTCCTAGGAAATAAGACTTGGCCACGGATCGATTCACGAACCTATACAAATATGTACATATATATCAAAGTATGATCAAAATATAATTACAACCATTTTTATTATGTTTTAAAGATTTGAGTGTATTAAGTCAGCTGTCCTCGTTAATAACCTACAACTAGTTGTCCACAGTTAGATGTACAGAAATAAATCGATATATATTATCTTGAATCAATCCACGACCCAGTGTATACACGTCTCAGGCTAGATCACAACTCAAAGTATATATATATATTTTTGGAATCAACCTCAACCCTGTATAGCTAACTCCAACATTACTGCATATAGAGTGTCTATGGTTGTTCTAAATAATATATATACATGGGTCGATATGATATGTCAAAACATTTACATACGTGTCTATGGTATCCCAAGATTACATAATATATTAGAATATATGTATAATACAATATAAGTTAGCTAGGATATGATTTATACAGATTTGTTAAACATTTCCCGTAGCTAAAAGGATCAAAAATATCCAATCTTGTTTTACTCATAACTTCTTTATTTTAAATCCGTTTTGAGTGAATCAAATTGCTATGGTTTCATATTGAACTATAATTTAAGAATCCAAACAGAAAAAGTATAGGTTTATAGTCAAAAATTTAAGTTACATGTCAATTACTAAAGAGGTAGTCATTTCCGTTGAAAGAACGACATCTTGATGACCATTTTGAAAAACATACTTTCACTTTGAGTTTAACCAAGATTTTTGGATATAGTTTCATGTTCATATGAAAAATCATTTTCCCAGAAGAACAACTTTTAAATCAAAGTTTATCATAGTTTTTAATTATCCAAACCAAAACAACCCCCGGTTTTACTACGATGGCGTATATCCGATTTTATGGTGTTCATCGTGTTTCCAGGTTTTAAATCATTAAGTTAGCATATCATATAGATATATAACATGTGTTTAGTTGATTTTAAAAGTCAAGTTAGAAGGATTAACTTTTGTTTGCGAACAAATTTAGAATTAACTAAACTATGTTCTAGTGATTACAAGTTTAAACCTTCGAATAAGATAGCTTTATATGTATGAATCGAATGATGTTATGAACATCATTACTACCTCAAGATTTCTGGATAAAACTACTGGAAATGAGAAAAATGGATCTAGCTTCAAAAGATCCTTGGATGGCTTGAAAGTTCTTGAAGCAGAATCATGACACGAAAACAGTTCAAGTAAGATTTTCACTCGAAATAAGATTGTTATAGTTGTAGAAATTGAATCAAAGTTTGAATATGAATATTACCTTGAATTAGAAAGATAACCTACTATAAATAACAAAGGTTCCTTGATCTTAGATGATTACTTGGAATGGATTAGAAAGCTTGGAAGTAGACTTGCAAACTTGGAAGTATTCTTGATTTTTATGAAACTATACTTATGGAATTTATGAAGAACACTTAGAACTTGAAGATGGAACTTGAGAGATATAAATAAGATGAATAAAATTAAATAATGAAAGTGTTTTTAGGTGTTTTTGGTCGTTGGTATATGGATTAGATATAAACGATATGTAATTTTGTTTTCATGTAAATAAGTCATGAATGATTACTAATATTTTTGTAATTTTATGAGATATTTCATGCTAGTTGCCAAATGATGGTTCTCACATGTGTTAGGTAACTCACATGGGCTGCTAAGAGCTGATCATTGGAGTGTATATACCAATAGTACATACATCTAAAACCTGTGTATTGTACGAGTATGAATACGGGTGCATACGAGTAGAATTGTTGATGAAACTGAAAGAGGATGTAATTGTAAGCATTTTTGTTAATTAGAAGTACTTTGATATGTGTCTTGAAAACATATCAAAACACAACATGTATATACATTCTAATGGAGTCTTTAAGTCTTCGTTAGTCGTTACATGTAAGTGTTGTTTTGAAACCTTTAAGTTAACTATCTCAATTAATGTTGTGAACCCAATATTTATTATATCAAATGAGATGTTAAATTATTATGTTATCGTGATATTATGATGTATGAATATATCTTAATATGATATATACATTAAAATATCATTACAACGATAATCGTTACATATAAGTCTCGTTTCGTAATTCTTGAGTTAGTAGTCTTGTTTTTACATATTAGTTCATTGTTAACACACTTAATGATATATTTAAATATCAGTTTATCATGTTAAATATAGTGTATCAATATCTTAATATGATACATATGTATTTAGTAGACGTTATCATAACGATAATCGTTATATATATCATTTCGAGTTTCTTAACTTAGTAATCTCATTTCTTATGTATATCACACATTGTTAATATACTTATTGAGATACTTACTCATCATAATCTCATGTCAACCATATATATATGTCTATATATACCACAACATGTAGTTTTTACAAATTTGTAACGTTCGTGAATCGTCGGTCAACTTGGGTGATCAATTGAAATGTCCCGTTCTTATTGATTAAAACGTTCCATATTAATTGATTTCGTTGCGAGATTTTGACCTCTATATGAGACGTTTTTCATAGACTGCATTCATTTTAAAACAAACAATAACCTTTATTTCATCAATAAAGGTTTAAAAAGCTTTACGTAGATTATCAAATAATGATAATCTAAAATATCCTGTTTACACACGACCATTACATAATAGTTTACAATACAAATATGTTACAACAAAATAAGTTTCTTGAATGCAGTTTTTACACAATATCATACAAGCATGGATTCCAAATCTCGTCCTTATTTAAGTATGCGACAGCGGAAGCTCTTAATAATCACCTGAGAATAAACATGCTTAAAACGTCAGCAAAAATGTTGGTGAGTTATAGGCTTTAACCTATATATATCAAATCATAATAATAGACCACAAGATTTCATATTTCAATACACATCCCATACATAGAGATAAAAATCATTCATATGGTGAACACCTGGTAACCGACATTAACAAGATGCATATATAAGAATATCCCCATCATTCCAGGACACCCTTCGGATATGATATAAATTTCGAAGTACTAAAGCATCCGGTACTTTAGATGGGGTTTGTTAGGCCCAATAGATCTATCTTTAGGATTCGCGTCAATTAGGGTGTCTGTTCCCTAATTCTTAGATTACCAGACTTAATAAAAAGGGGCATATTCGATTTTGATAATTCAACCATAGAATGTAGTTTCACGTACTTGTGTCTATTTTGTAAATCATTTATAAAACCTGCATGTATTCTCATCCCAAAAATATTAGATTTTAAAAGTGGGACTATAACTCACTTTCACAGATTTTTACTTCGTCGGGAAGTAAGACTTGGCCACTGGTTGATTCACGAACCTATAACAATATATACATATATATCAAAGTATGTTCAAAATATATTTACAACACTTTTAATATATTTTGATGTTTTAAGTTTATTAAGTCAGCTGTCCTCGTTAGTAACCTACAACTAGTTGTCCATAGTTAGATGTACAGAAATAAATCGATAAATATTATCTTGAATAAATCCACGACCCAGTGTATACGTATCTCAGTTTTGATCACAACTCAAACTATATATATTTTGGAATCAACCTCAACCCTGTATAGCTAACTCCAACATTCACATATAGAGTGTCTATGGTTGTTTCGAAATATATATAGATGTGTCGACATGATAGGTCGAAACATTGTATACGTGTCTATGGTATCTCATGATTACATAATATACAATACAAGTTGATTAAGTTATGGTTGGAATAGATTTGTTACCAATTTTCACGTAGCTAAAATGAGAAAAATTATCCAATCTTGTTTTACCCATAACTTCTTCATTTTAAATCCGTTTTGAGTGAATAAAATTGCTATGGTTTCATATTGAACTCTATTTTATGAATCTAAACAGAAAAATTATAGGTTTATAGTCAGAAAAATAAGTTACAAGTCATTTTTGTAAAGGTAGTCATTTCAGTCGAAAGAACGACGTCTAAATGACCATTTTAGAAAACATACTTCCACTTTGAGTTTAACCATAATTTTTGGATATAGTTTCATGTTTATAATAAAAATCATTTTCTTAGAATAACAACTTTTAAATCAAAGTTTATCATAGTTTTTAATTAACTAACCCAAAACAGCCCGCAGTGTTACTACGACGGCGTAAATCCGGTTTTACGGTGTTTTTCGTGTTTCCAGGTTTTAAATCATTAAGTTAGCATATCATATAGATATAGAACATGTGTTTAGTTGATTTTAAAAGTCTAATTAGAAGGATTAACTTTTATTTGCGAACAAGTTTAGAATTAACTAAACTATTTTCTAGTGATTACACGTTTAAACCTTCGAATAAGATAGCTTTATATGTATGAATCGAATGATGTTATGAACATCATTACTACCTCAAGTTCCTTGGATAAACCTACTGGAATTGAGAAAAATAGATCTAGCTTCAAAGGATCCTTGGATGGCTTGAAAGTTCTTGAAGCAGAATCATGACACGAAAACAATTTCAAGTAAGATTTCCACTCAAAATAAGATTGTTATAGTTATAGAAATTGAATTAAAGTTTGAATATGATTATTACCTTGTATTAGAAAGATAACCTACTATAAGTAACAAAGGTTTCTTGATCTTGGATGATTACTTGGAATGGATTTAGAAAACTTGGAAGTAAACTTGCAATCTTGGAAGTATTCTTGATTTTATGAAACTAGAACTTTTGGAATTTATGAAGAACACTTAGAACTTGAAGGTAGAACTTGAGAGAGATCAATTAGATGAAGAAAATTGAAGAATTAAAGTGTTTGTAGGTGTTTTTGGTCGTTGGTGTATGGATTAGATATAAAGGATATGCAATTTTGTTTTCATGTAAATAAGTCATGAATGATTACTCATATTTTTGTAATTTTATGAGATATTTCATGCTAGTTGCCAAATGATGGTTAACACATGTGTTAGGTGACTCACATGGGCTGCTAAGAGCTGATCATTGGAGTGTATATACTAATAGTACATACATCTAAAAGCTGTGTATTGTACGAGTATGAATACGGGTGCATACGAGTAGAATTGTTGATGAAACTGAACGAGGATGTAATTGTAAGCATTTTTGTTAAGTATAAGTATTTTGATAAGTGTCTTGAAGTCTTTCAAAAGTGTATGAATACATATTAAAACACTACATGTATATACATTTTAACTGAGTCGTTAAGTCATCGTTAGTCGTTACATGTAAATGTTGTTTTGAAACCTTTAGGTTAACGATCTTGTTGAATGTTGTTAACCCATTGTTTATTATAACAAATGAGATGTTAAATTTTTATATTATCATGATATTATGATATATAATATATCTTAGTATGATATATATACAGTTAAATGTCGTTACAACGATAATCGTTACATATATGTCTCGTTTCGAAATCATTAAGTTAGTAGTCTTATTTTTACATATGTATTTCATTGTTAATACACTTAATAATATATTTACTTATCATTTAACATAATTAACCAAGTGTATCAATATCTTAATATGATTCATATGTACCTAGTAAGACGTTGTTATAACGATAATCGTTATATATATCGTTTTCGAGTTTCTTAAATTAATAGTCTCATTTTTATGTATATAACTCATTGTTAAAATACCTAATGAGATACATACTTATAATAAAATCATGTTAACTATATATATAACCATATATATGTCATCGTATAGTTTTTACAACTTTTAACGTTCGTGAATCACCGGTCAACTTGGGTGGTCATTTGTCTATATGAAACCTATTTCAATTAATCAAGTCTTAACAAGTTTGATTGATTAACATTTTGGAAACACTTAATCATGTAAATAACAATTTCATTTAATATATATATAAACATGGAAAAGTTTACCTACCCGTTAAATAAATTTCGTCCCGAAATTTTAAGCAGTTGGAGGTGTTGACGTATCTTCTGGAAATAAATGCGGGTATTTCTTCTTCATCTGATCTTCATGCTCGCAGGTGAACTCGGGTCCTCTACGAGCATTCCATCGAACCTTAACAATCGGTATCTTGTTTTGTTTAAGTCTCTTAACCTCACGATCCATTATTTCGACGGGTTCTTCAATGAATTGAAGTTTTTCATTGATTTGGATTTCGTCCAACGGAATAGTGAGATCTTCTTTAGCAAAACATTTCTTCAAATTTGAGACGTGGAAAGTGTTATGTACAGTTGCGAGTTGTTGAGGTAGCTCCAGTTGGTAAGCTACTGGTCTGACACGATCTATAATCTTGAATGGTCCAATGTACCTTGGATTTAGTTTCCCCCGTTTACCAAATCGAACAACGCCTTTCCAAGGTGAAACCTTAAGCATGACCATTTCTCCAATTTCAAACTCTATATCTTTTCTTTTACTGTCTGCGTAGCTCTTTTGTCGACTCTGGGCGGTTTTCAATCTTTGTTGAATTTGGTTGATTTTCTCGGTAGTTTCTTGTATTATCTCCGGACCCGTAATCTGTCTATCCCCCACTTCACTCCAACAAATCGGAGACCTGCACTTTCTACCATAAAGTGCTTCAAACGGCGCCATCTCAATGCTTGAATGGTAGCTGTTGTTGTAGGAAAATTCTGCTAATGGTAGGTGTCGATCCCAACTGTTTCCGAAATCAATAACACATGCTCGTAGCATGTCTTCAAGCGTTTGTATCGTCCTTTCGCTCTGCCCATCAGTTTGTGGATGATAGGTAGTACTCATGTCTAGACGAGTTCCTAATGCTTGCTGTAATGTCTGCCAGAATCTTGAAATAAATCTGCCATCCCTATCAGAGATCATAGAGATTGGTATTCCATGTCTGGAGACGACTTCCTTCAAATACAGTCGTGCTAACTTATCCATCTTGTCATCTTCTCTTATTGACAGGAAGTGTGCTTATTTGGTGAGACGATCAACTATTACCCAAATAGTATCAAAACCACTTGCAGTCCTTGGCAATTTAGTGATGAAATCCATGGTAATGTTTTCCCATTTCCATTCCGGGATTTCGGGTTGTTGAAGTAGACCTGATGGTTTCTGATGCTCAGCTTTGACCTTAGAACACGTCATACATTCTCCTACGTATTTAGCAACATCGGCTTTCATACCCGGCCACCAAAAATGTTTCTTGAGATCCTTGTACATCTTCCCCGTTCCAGGATGTATTGAGTATCTGATTTTATGAGCTTCTCTAAGTACCATTTCTCTCATATCTCCAAATTTTGGTACCCAAATCCTTTCAGCCCTATACCGGGTTCCGTCTTCCCGAATATTAAGATGCTTCTCCGATCCTTTGGGTATTTCATCCTTTAAATTTCCCTCTTTTAAAACTCCTTGTTGCGCCTCCTTTATTTGAGTAGTAAGGTTAGTGTGAATCATTATATTCATAGATTTTTCTCGAATGGGTTCTCTGTCCTTCCTGCTCAAGGCGTCGGCTACCACATTTGCCTTTCCCGGGTGGTAACGAATCTCAAAGTCATAATCATTCAACAATTCAATCCACCTACGCTGCCTCATATTCAATTGTTTCTGATTAAATATGTGTTGAAGACTTTTGTGGTCGGTATATATAATACTTTTGACCCCATATAAGTAGTGCCTCCAAGTCTTTAATGCAAAAACAACCGCGCCTAATTCCAAATCATGCGTCGTATAATTTTGTTCGTGAATCTTCCATTGTCTAGACGTATAAGTAATCACCTTCGTTCGTTGCATTAATACACAGCCGAGACCTTGCTTTGATGCGTCACAATAAATCACAAAATCATCATTCCCTTCAGGCAATGACAATATAGGTGCCGTAGTTAGCTTTTTCTTCAATAATTGAAACGCCTTCTCTTGTTCATCCTTCCATTTAAATTTCTTCCCTTTATGCGTTAATGCAGTCAAGGGTTTTGCTATTTTGGAGAAATCTTGGATGAATCTTCTGTAGTAACCAGCCAATCCTAAAAATTGACGTATATGCTTCGGAGTTTTTGGGGTTTCCCACTTTTCAACGGTTTCGATCTTTGCCGGGTCCACCTGGATACCCTCTTTTTTCACTATGTGACCGAGGAATTGAACTTCTTGCAACCAAAATGCACACTTTGAAAACTTAGCGTACAGTTTTTCTTTCCTCAATACTTCTAGCACTTTTCTCAAATTTTCTTCGTGCTCTTGATCATTCTTTGAGTAAATAAGTATGTCGTCGATGAAAACAATGACAAACTTGTCAAGATATGGCCCACACACTCGGTTCATAAGGTCCATGAACATAGCTGGTGCGTTAGTCAATCCAAACGGCATAACCATAAACTCGTAATGACCATAACGCGTCCTAAAAGTAGTTTTTGGAATATCATCCTCCTTTACTCACATTTGATGATATCCAGAATGTAAATCGATCTTCGAATAAACCGACGAGCCTTGTAGTTGATCAAATAAGTCGTCAATTCTCGGCAGTGGATAACGGTTTTTGATGGTAAGTTTGTTCAACTCTCTGTAGTCAATACACAACCTAAATGTACCATCCTTCTTCTTGACAAACAAAACAGGAGCTCCCCATGGTGATGTGCTTGGTCGAATGAAACCACGTTCTAATAGTTCTTGCAGTTGGCTTTACAGTTCTTTCATCTCGCTGGGTGCGAGTCTATAAGGAGCACGAGCTATTGGTGCAGCTCCTGGTACAAGATCTATTTGAAATTCAACAGATCGATGTGGAGGTAGTCCCGGTAATTCTTTCGGAAATACATCGGGAAATTCTTTTGCGACGGGAACATCATTGATGCTCTTTTCTTCAGTTTGTACTTTCTCGACGTGTGCTAGAACAGCATAGCAACCTCTTCTTATTAGTTTTGTGCCTTCAAATTACTAATAAGATGTAGCTTCATGTTGCCTTTTTCTCCATACACCATTAAGGGTTCTCCTTCTTCTCGTACAATGCGAATTGCATTTTTATAACATACGATCTCTGTTTTCACCTTCTTCAGCCAGTCCATGCCAACTATTACATCAAAACTCCCTAACTCTACTGGTATCAAATCAATCTTAAATATTTCGCTACCCAGTTTAATTTCTCGATTCCGGCATATATTATCTGCTAAAATTAATTTACCGTTTGCTAATTCGAGTAAAAATTTACTATCCAACGGCGTCAATGGACAACTTAATTTAGCACAAAAATCTCTACTCATATAGCTTCTATCCGCACCCGAATCAAATAAAACGTAAGCAGATTTATTGTCAATAAGAAACGTACCCGTAACAAGCTCCGGGTCTTCTTGTGCCTCTGCCGCATTAATATTGAAAACTCTTTCGCGGCCTTGTCCATTCATGTTCTCCTGGTTCGGGCAATTTCTAATAATGTGGCCCAGTTTTCCATATTTATAACAAACTACATTGGCATAACTTGCTCCGACACTACTTGCTCCGCCATTACTCGTTCCGACACCATTTGTTCCTTTCGTTCTGTTAACTCCTGGTCCGTAGACCTCACACTTCGCCGCGCTATGACCATTTCTTTTACACTTGTTGCAAAATTTGGTGCAGAACCCCTAGTGATACTTTTCACACCTTTGGCATAGCTGCTTCTGATTGTTGTTATTGTTGCGGTTTTTATTGTTGTTGGGATGATTGTTGTAGTTGCTGTTGTTGTTGTTGTTGTTGTTGTTGTTGTTGTTGTTGTTGTTGTTGTTGTTGTTGTTGTTGTTGTTGTTGTTGTTGTTGTTGTTGTTATTGTTGTTGTTGTTGGGCCGTTTGTTGTAGTTGCGATTGATGTTGCGATTGTTGGGAAAATTGTTGCGATTATTATTGTAATTGCTGTTGTTGTTGTATTGGTGATTCTTATCACTGTTTTCCTCCCACTTTCTTTTGACTTGCTTTACATTGGCCTCTTCAACCGTCTGTTCTTTAATTCTTTCCTCAATCTGGTTCACTAGTTTGTGAGCCATTCTACATGCCTGTTGTATGGAGGCGGGCTCGTGTGAACTTATATCTTCTTGGATTCTTTCCGGTAATCCTTTCACAAACGCGTCGATCTTCTCTTCCTCATCTTCGAACGCTCCCGGACACAATAGGCACAATTCTGTGAATCGTCTTTCGTACGTGGTAATATCAAATCCTTGGGTTCGTAACCCTCTAAGTTCTGTCTTGAGCTTATTGACCTCGGTTCTGGGACGGTATTTCTCGTTCATCAAGTGCTTGAATGCTGACCACGGTAGTGCGTACGCATCGTCTTGTCCCACTTGCTCTAGATAGGTATTCCACCATGTTAACACAGAACCTGTGAAGGTATGCGTAGCGTACTTCACTTTGTCCTCTTCAGTACACTTACTTATGGAAAACACCGATTCGACCTTCTCGGTCCACCGTTTCAATCCGATCGGTCCTTCGGTTCCATCAAATTCCAAAGGTTTGCAGGCAGTGAATTCTTTGTAGGTGCATCCTACACGATTTCCTGTACTGCTAGATCCAAGGTTATTGTTGGTATGTAGCGCAGCCTGTACTGCGGCTATGTTTGAAGCTAGAAAAGTACGGAATTCCTCTTCATTCATATTCACGGTGTGTCGAGTAGTCGGTGCCATTTCCTTCAAAATAGTCAAATGGAACAAGTTAATCATACAGAATATTAAGAGTAGTTAATAGTATTTCGTAGCATAATATGAACTCATTTATAAAAGCTTTTTCTTCATATTAGCGTTTTATAAGTTTAAATTCGGGTAGTACCTACCCGTTAAGTTCATACTTAGTAGCTAATATACAATTCAACTACTACAATTCTATATGAAAAACTGATTATAATAATATTTCGCGTTCAAACTTTTATACAATATTTTACAAACTTACAATACCGCTTATTTTACATAAAGCATGAAATATAGCACACAATAACTTTGATACAAGATAGTTGTGAAGATAATTCTAGCTAGTACACAAGTCATTCAGCAAAGGCAATAAAGACACGTAATTCATACGTCCAGAAACAAGTCATGCATTATGTTTTACTAGGACTACTTCCCATCCTTGGTCTTGTGGAACATAACCGTTATGGCCGTTGATAAGACAGCGTGTTGTAACGTCGTCAAAGGGACGAGGGTTACGTAATGACCAACAGTCTCGTAATAACCTAAAAACCTCATTTCTTACCCCAATTACCGACTCCGTCACTTGTGGGAACGTTTTGTTTAATAGTTGTAGCCCGATGTTCTTTTTCTCACTTTGGTGAGAAGCGAACATTACTAACCCGTAAGCATAGCATGCTTCTTTATGTTGCATGTTAGCCGCTTTTTCTAAATCATGAAGTCCTATATTCGGATACATTGAGTCAAAATAATTTCTTAACCCGTTGCGTAAAATAGCATTTGGGTTCCCCGCAATATATGCGTCAA
The DNA here is from genome assembly GCF_046630445.1 of Rutidosis leptorrhynchoides. Lineage (NCBI taxonomy): Eukaryota > Viridiplantae > Streptophyta > Magnoliopsida > Asterales > Asteraceae > Rutidosis > Rutidosis leptorrhynchoides. The sequence goes on along the minus strand of NC_092337.1, from coordinate 223,568,831 downwards.
AGTAAACACATCGTAACTTATGAGTTTCCCAATGTGATATCCCCCATCTTTCAAACGAAAGCCTTTTATAAACCAAGGCATTCTTAGAACGTTCTTCGAATGTCTTACAAACTGATTTCGCCTTAAATAGTTGTGCCGAGGAATTCTGACCGACTCTAGACAAGATTTCATCAATCATGTCTCCGGGTAGGTCTCTTAAAATATTGGGTTGTCTATCCATTTTGTGTTTTTATACTGTAAAATAGACAAGAGTTAGAGTCATAAAAAAAATACTTATTAATACAAGCAATTTTTTTACATATATCATAAATCATAAGCACACTATATTACATATATTACACCACACGAATACAACTATCTTATTCCAACTCGCTCGTTTCCTCTTCTTCGATTTTGGTTTGTTTTGCCAAGTTTCTAGGGATATATGATGTTCCCCTAATACTAGGTGTCGTTTTGCACAACGGTTTAGAAAACCCTAGTGGTTTAGAGGTTCCCGGGTGATTGTTACAACTTAAGGACTTTGGGGGTTGATGATACATATAAAGTTCATCGGGGTTGGAATTAGATTTCTCTATTTTTATGCCCTTTCCCTTATTATTTTCTTTTGCCTTTTTAAATTCAGTTGGGGTAATTTCTATAACATCATCGGAATTCTCGTCGGAATCCGATTCATCGGAGAATTGGTAATCCTCCCAATATTTTGCTTCCTTGGCGGAAACACCATTGACCATAATTAGCCTTGGTCGGTTGGTTGAGGATTTTCTTTTACTTAACCATTTTATTATTTCCCCCACCGGTTCTATTTCCTCCTCCGGTTCCTCCTATTCCGGTTCTGATTCTTCTTCCGGTTCTGATTCTTCTTCCGGTTCTTCTTCGGGAACTTGTGAATCAGTTCAATATATATTCGACTCTTCGTTATTATTAGGTGAGTCAATGGGATTTGTGCTAGAGGTAGACATCTATCACACAATATCAAACGCGTTAAGAGATTAATATATCACATAATATTCACATGTTAAAAATATATAGTTTCCAACAAAATTTGTTAAGCAATCATTTTTCAAGTAAACACGGTCGAAGTCCAGACTCACTAATGCATCCTAACAAACTCGATAAGACACACTATGTCATAACCCGTCCTTAACCATAAGAACGCGTTAGATAACGTATGATTTCATTGCGAGGTATTGACCTCTATATGAGACATTTTTGAAAGAAAACTGCATATATTATACATTACAAACCATAACCATTATTTTTGTTACAAGTTTAAGACAATAAAAAGAAGATTAACGTTTAGCGATAATCTTCGACTTACAAACTTTACAAATGATGACAACAACACGGTTTCTAGCATATTTTACAATACAACATCTCGGATATGCAGTTTTATTTTTGACACAAACATGCGTACGCAAGATCCTGGTTAGATCCAACATGATGCAGCGGAAGCTTTAGAAATCACCTGAGAATAGACATGTTTTAAAAGGTCAACATAAAGTTGGTGAGATATAGGTTTAATGCCGGCAGCAATATATATATATAGACCACAAGATTTCGTATATAAACAGTTTAATAAAAGTATTCTAAGTGGTTGAGCACTTGGTAACCATACTTAACATTTTCACGTCGCATATTCCCTTTAATATGAAATCTTACTACACCGTACCAAGTGTAGTCACAAAACGAAGTACTGTGCAACCGTTGAATACTGGTCGTCCAGTCCGGTTGGGGTTGTCAGGCCCGATAGATCTATCAACAGGATTCGCGTTTACAATACCGCTGTAAATATTAATTACCAAGCTACAGGGAAGTATGCCAGTGGTACAACTCAACGTAGAACATATTTTTCAGTTACTTGTGTCCATATCGTAAAACATAAAATACATGTATTCTCATCCCGAAATATTTAGAGTTTAAAAGTGGGACTATATACTCACTCTTGTCTTGATGATATATATATTTTGACTCGGTCTTCCGGTTGATATCACGAACCTATCCATATATAATATATCAATATGTTTTCATTTTAAAACAAACGTTATATATATATATACTTGTTATACTTTTAATACTTTGAATAATTCCTTAGTCCGTAGTTAGCAGTCCGATGTTAGTAATTCAATTTTAATGGTTCATTTTTAGATGTTTAATATACCCGCAATGAAATAAATAAAACCCCCAACGAAATAAATAAAACCCCATCGTATATGTATTGGTCGAGATTAATCTTGACCCATGGTACCGGTGTTGTCAAATGACGTGTTGCGTACATTCATGGGATCTTATGATTAATCTTCTCGTATTGTTTACGGGTGATCCTGAACCATATAAAATTGAATTATAAGTACATATATATAAAATATCATGTTATCTTAGAAATATGTGATTTATATCATTTTTTTCCAATTGATCCCGTAGTTGAAATGATCTAGGATAACCAATTTTGTTTCGGTCATAGTTTCTTCGTTACAAATCCGTTTTCGTTGACTCAAATTGCCATCTTCTTGGATCGAGTTCTTCTTTAAGACTATGAACTGTAAATACCTTGGTTTGTATTCAAAATCATACGGCATAAGTGAAACATTAGTGAAACATATGAAGTTGAACATTTTTGTTACAACAAAATCATTTAATGACCATTTTTCTAAAAATACTTATACTTTGAAAAACCAAGTTTTACCTTGTTAAATTAGCATATACATAAGTTATATTACAGGTCTTGAAGTATTTTAAAAGTTAAGTTAGAAGGATCTATTTAGTTTGCAAACAAGTTTGAAAACATTCAAACTATGTTCTTGTTGTTAAACTTTTGTACCACAAAATAAGATAGCTATATATATATGAATCGAATAAGGTTATGAACATAGATTCTACCTCAAGTTCCTTGGATAAGTTTGCTGTAAAAGAGGAGTAAGAAGCTAGAATCAAAAGGGTGATAGAAGTGGATGAAAGATTGGAAGTAAGTTGGTGTTCTTGGAAGGTTTTCTTGAAGTGTTGTTGTAAGAGTTTTCTTATGGTGTTTTAGTATGGTTTTTATGGCTAGATCTTCTTGGTTATTTGCTGGATTGTTATGGAGTTTAGAGAGTAAGAAAGAGTGTGTGTTTAACTAAAAATGAGGTTAGAAAATGAACTAGAAATGGTGATACTTATAACCTAAAAAAAATGTGTATCATGTAATACATGATAAGATTTTTAGTTTGTAATTTTGTTAATTAGTCAAGTAATCATCCAAAAGTAATTACCTAGCTCTAAGGGCATGAATAATGGCTGGTTAGGTGGTGATTTTGATGTGTATTTACTATTAGTAAATACGTATAGGAGCTGGGTATGATACGGTACATATACCGTAGATATACGTATAGAAATTTTGTGAAAAATGGAATGAGGATTCAAATATAGCTATCTTTTGTGAATACACTTATATGGTTTTATGTATTTAAGTCTTTAAAAGTGATTAAATACATTACTTATACAATATATGTATAACATTATAAGTCTTAAGTATTTATGTCAAATAACGTTACGTATAGTTATCGTTTTGAAAACTTAAGTTAGTAGTTTCAAAATATACTTGTAACTTATTGTTATTAATACAAAATGTGATATTAAAACATTCTTTAATCATGTTAAATATGTATATATACATATATATACACAAACGTATAATTATCATATATTGTATAGTTCGTGATATCATCGGTCAAACTAGACGGTCAAACGTTATGTAAAACTCTTTTCGGAAACATAAATCTCAACAATTTGGATTGCTTATCATGTTGGCAAGGTTTAATTTATGTAAATATTAATCTTATAAGTATAGAATGATCGAAAAAGTGCAGGTCGTTACATTACCTCCCCGTTAAATAAATTTCGTCCCGAAATTTTAAAATTGTACCTATTTTGCGTCATCGAGAAACAAATGCGGATACTTTCGTTTCATCTGATCCTCTCGTTCCCACGTAAACTCGGGACCTCTTCTAGCATTCCAACGAACCTTAACAATCGGTATATTGCTCTGTTTGAGCTGTTTAACTTCACGGTCCATGATTTCGATTGGTTCTTCGACGAATTGTAGTTTCTCGTCGACATGGATTTCTTCAAGAGGAATGGTGAGGTCTTCCTTTGCAAGACACTTCTTCAGGTTTGAGACGTGAAAGGTATTATGTACTCCAGCGAGTTGTTGCGGTAACTCGAGCCGATAAGCTACCGGTCCAATGCGTTCGATGATCTTAAACGGGCCTACGTACCTTGGGTTCAGTTTACCCCTTTTTCCAAAACGTATCACACCTTTCCAAGGTGACACCTTTAGCATAACCATGTCCCCGACCTGAAACTCTAATGGTTTCCTTCGGACATCGGCGTAGCTCTTTTGGCGACTACGGGTTGTTTTCAATCTCTCCTTGATTTGTACTATCTTCTCAGTCGTTTCGTGTATGATCTCGGGACCAGTTAATTGTCGATCTCCTACTTCATTCCAACAGATAGGAGATCTACACTTCCTTCCATACAATGCTTCGAATGGCGCAGCTCCAATGCTCGCATGATAACTATTATTATACGAGAATTCTGCTAACGGTAGATATTTATCCCATCCGTTTCCAAAATCGATCACACATGCCCTGAGCATGTCTTCGAGAGTCTGAATCGTTCTCTCACTCTGTCCATCGGTTTGTGGATGATATGCGGTACTCATATTCAACCGAGTTCCTAGTGCCTCCTGTAGTGATTGCCAGAATTTTGAGGTAAATCTACTATCACGATCGGATATAATGGAAATAGGTATTCCATGCCTTGAAACTATTTCCTTTATATATAATCGTAATAATTTCTCCATTCTATCTGTTTCCTTTATAGGCAAGAAATGTGCAGATTTGGTAAGACGATCAACAATTACCCAAATGGTGTCGTATCCCCAGGCAGTCTTTGGTAACTTCGTGATGAAATCCATGGTAATACCGTCCCATTTCCATTCTGGAATTTCTGGTTGTTGAAGTAACCCTGACGGCTTCTGGTGTTCTGCTTTGACTTTGGAACAAGTTAAACATTCCCCAACATATGTTGCAACGTCTGTCTTCAAATTAGGCCACCAATAATGCGTCTTAAGATCTTGGTACATCTTTCCAACTCCAGGATGTATCGAATATCTTGTCTTATGTGCCTCGTTCAATATCAACTTCCTTAATCCACCCAACTTCGGTACCCAAATACGATTTGCAAAATATCGAATTCCATCTTCCCGCATAACGAGTTGCTTCTCATACTTCTTCATTATTTCATTTCCTATATTTTCTTTAGTAAGTGCTTCTCGTTGAACTTCTTTGATTTGTGAGTTGAGATTCATGCGAATTTTTATGTTCATCGCTCGTACTCGAATTGGTTCTCGTTCTTTTCTGCTTAAAGCATCGGCCACCACGTTCGCCTTTCCGGGATGATAACGAATTTCACAATCATAGTCGTTTATTAACTCGACCCACCTACGTTGCCTCATGTTCAATTGTTTCTGATCAAAAATATGTTGAAGGCTTTTATGATCAGTAAACACAGTGAATTTAACCCCATACAAGTAGTGTCTCCACATCTTCAATGCAAACACGACTGCTCCCAACTCTAGGTCATGCGTCGTATAATTTCGCTCGTGAATCTTCAATTGTCGGGATGCAAATGCAATAACTTTCTTCCGTTGCATAAGAACACAACCAAAACCTTGTCGCGAAGCGTCACAATATATTTCAAAATCATCGTTCCCTTCTGGTAACGATAATATAGGCGCCGTAGTTAACTTCTTCTTCAGTATTTGAAATGCGTTCTCCTGCTCCGAGGTCCACTCATATTTCTTCCCTTTTTGCGTTAACGCTGTCAACGGCTTAGCTATTCGGGAAAAATCTTGAATAAACCTTCTATAATAACCGGCTAAACCCAAAAATTGGCGTATCTGTGTTGGTGTCTTAGGAGTCTCCCATTTTTCAATAGCTTCAGTTTTTGCTGGATCAACCTGAATTCCTTCGCTATTAACAACGTGACCAAGAAATTGCACTTCTTTCAACCAGAAAGCACACTTAGAAAATTTAGCATAAAGTTGTTCTTTTCTTAACAACTCCAGTATCAACCTTAAATGCTCTTCATGCTCTTGCTCACTCTTGGAATAGATAAGAATATCATCAATGAAAACGATAACAAACTTATCTAAATACGGACTACAAACTCGATTCATGAGGTCCATGAATACAGCTGGCGCATTCGTCAATCCAAACGGCATAACCAAAAATTCATAATGACCATAACGTGTCCGAAAAGCAGTTTTCGGAATGTCCTCTTCTTTAACGCGTAGTTGATGATAGCCCGATCTTAAGTCGATTTTCGAATAAACACATGATCCTTGCAATTGATCAAATAAGTCATCAATTCTCGGTAGTGGATATCGATTCTTGATAGTTAACTTATTTAATTCACGATAGTCTATACACATCCTAAAAGATCCATCTTTCTTCTTAACAAACAAAATTGGAGCTCCCCACGGTGAAGTACTTGGTCGTATGAATCCACGGTCCAGTAATTCTTTTAACTGACTTTGAAGTTCTTTTAACTCAGACGGTGCAAGTCTATATGGAGCACGAGCCACTGGTGCAGCTCCTGGTACTAAATCTATTTGAAATTCTACCGATCTAAATGGAGGTAATCCCGGCAATTCTTCCGGAAAAACTTCAGGAAAATCTCTTGCCACAGGTACGTCGTTGATGCACTTTTCTTTCTTTTCGACTTTATTAACATGTGCTAAAATAGCGTAACATCCCTTTTCTAAACACTTCTTGGCTTTCAAACAGCTAATGAGTTTTAGCTTTGAATTACCCTTCTCTCCATAAATCATCACCGGTATTTTATCCTTACCAGGAATACGAATTGCCTTCTTGGCACAAACAACTTCCGCTCCTATTTTGGACATCCAGTCCATGCCGACTATTACATCAAAACCTCCTAATTCCACGGGTATTAAGTCGATTTTAAACGTTTCTCCGGCTAGATTTATTTCACAATCACAACAAATCTTATCGGCTTTAATTAGTTTACCATTAGCTAACTCAATCAAGTACTTAGCATCGAGAGGTAATGATGAACAATTCAATTTAGTGTAAAAATTTCTACACACATAACTTCTATCGGCGCCAGTATCAAATAAAATAGATGCTGATAAGTTATTAATGGTAAACGTACCCGTAACAAGCTCCGGGTCTTCTCGTGCCTCTCTAGCATTAATAACAAACGCTCTTCCACGTGCAGGTCCGCCATTCTGATTCGGGCACTGGCTCTTATAATGACCTTGTTTTCCACACCCAAAACAAGTAATGTTAGCCAAAGCAGTTCTATTTGCATTGGTGGCAGGAGTCTTGTTACCATTTGCATTTGTAACGAGAGCCTTACAATCTTCAGCAAGATGTCCCTGTCTATTGCATTTAGTGCACAACACACTACAGTAACCAAAATGATGTTTGTGACAACGGTTGCATAAAGGACTTTGTCCTTTGTAACCAAAGCCTGAACCACTACCCGCACCTTTCGTGGTTTCTTGTTTCTTAAAAGATTGTTGTTGGTTACCTCGATCATAATTTCCATTCCACTTTCTTTTGTTACCTGATACCTTCACATCAGTATTGGATGCTTTCTTATCCAGAATGACCTGATCCATTAACTCGTTCGCCATGGTTATAGCTTCATGAATTGTCTTAGGTTTCGATGCTGTAACGTTTGCCTTGACCTTTTTGGGCAAACCACCTTTGTACATTTCAATCTTCCGTGCTTCGGTTGGAACCAATTCAGGACATAGTAAAACCAATTCCATGAATCGCTGATTGTAGTTGGTGATTTCAGTACCAACCACCTTCAAACTTTGTAACTCATCTTCTAACTTAATAACCTCATTCCTTGGACAATACTCGGTGATTATCATCGCTTTGAATTCTTCCCATGGAGTATCATAAGCTACATCTCCTCCTACCGCCTTCACATAATTCTTCCACCATGTGAGTGCACTATCTTGTAAAGTGCACGATGCAAACTTGGTCATGTCTTTTTCATCACAACCACTGATTTTGAACACCGTCTCCATCTTTTCTATCCATCGGGTTAAACCGATCGGTCCTTCCGTTCCACTGAATGATGATGGCTTGCAAGCTTGAAACGTCTTGTAGGAGCATCCTACACGAGGATTTGGATTAACTGCAGCAGCTCTTGCAACCTCAACCCATAACATTCTGTCGTTCACTCGCTGGTTGATGAGTTCCTCGAGTTCTTGTTCCGTCATTCGATTCAATCGCGCCATTTCCTAATGAAAGAAAATAATTATTCACATGGAATATTATAGATGTAGTGTGTATTTATAGTACATTTATAGCTTGTTAATAATATGAACCAGGTATTATTATAAAAGCCTTTTCTTCTTATTAGCGTTTTATAATTATATCTTGGGTAGTACCTACCCGTTAATGTTCATACTTAATAGCTTAGTACAGAATCAATTACTACAATCTAAATAATACTTAACCATGGAAAATTATTGCATTTCATACTTCGCTATTTTACATATGCTTACATCAAACTTTAAACAAACCACACTAATAATATTATACAAAACATTATGTGATTCCATGGTTTAATACGGCAGCGCATCATTTGGTCTATTTCCCAAAACATTTATGTCCAGGGAATTCCCCAACGCGAATCCTAGCTGTCTCCCTACGTTTTGGCTGAGGTGCCGAAGAACTAGATGCGGGGATAGCACTAATAGGAATAGCGGGAATAGGGGTGGTAGTGTTGAGTGGAATTGGTGCCACGTCATTCTCACTAAGTTCGGGATTTGAATTTTCTAATTCATTCGCTTTTCGTTTCTTTCCTTGATCGAATTTTTCTTTCGTAATTTCTAGTATTTCTTCCTCGGGTTCACTTTCTTCTTCGGGTTCATTTTCCTCTTCGGGTTCACTTTCCTCCTCGGGTTCACTTTCCGATATTTCTATAGTTGGTTCATCCGGAAATTGTGAGTCTTCCCCAAAAATACCACTTTCGTCATCGGATATGTTAATGATTGAAACACAATCTGAAGGTTCTGATTCGGAGTCGCTGAATGTGATAATAAGTTTCGAGCCCGACATCTATCACATAACAACTAACCCATTAGTACTTACATAATATTTACATATAAATTTTTAACCAACAGTGATAAGTAATGGTTTTTAAAATCAGACCCGGTCAAAGTCCAGACTTTACTAATGTATCCTAACGACTTCTCAGTTAGACACACTAATGCAAACCTGGCTCTGATACCACATGTCATAACCCGTCCTTAACCATAAGAACGCGTTAGATAACGTATGATTTCATTGCGAGGTATTGACCTCTATATGAGACATTTTTGAAAGAAAACTGCATATATTATACATTACAAACCATAACCATTATTTTTGTTACAAGTTTAAGACAATAAAAAGAAGATTAACGTTTAGCGATAATCTTCGACTTACAAACTTTACAAATGATGACAACAACACGGTTTCTAGCATATTTTACAATACAACATCTCGGATATGCAGTTTTATTTTTGACACAAACATGCGTACGCAAGATCCTGGTTAGATCCAACATGATGCAGCGGAAGCTTTAGAAATCACCTGAGAATAGACATGTTTTAAAAGGTCAACATAAAGTTGGTGAGATATAGGTTTAATGCCGGCAGCAATATATATATATAGACCACAAGATTTCGTATATAAACAGTTTAATAAAAGTATTCTAAGTGGTTGAGCACTTGGTAACCATACTTAACATTTTCACGTCGCATATTCCCTTTAATATGAAATCTTACTACACCGTACCAAGTGTAGTCACAAAACGAAGTACTGTGCAACCGTTGAATACTGGTCGTCCAGTCCGGTTGGGGTTGTCAGGCCCGATAGATCTATCAACAGGATTCGCGTTTACAATACCGCTGTAAATATTAATTACCAAGCTACAGGGAAGTATGCCAGTGGTACAACTCAACGTAGAACATATTTTTCAGTTACTTGTGTCCATATCGTAAAACATAAAATACATGTATTCTCATCCCGAAATATTTAGAGTTTAAAAGTGGGACTATATACTCACTCTTGTCTTGATGATATATATATTTTGACTCGGTCTTCCGGTTGATATCACGAACCTATCCATATATAATATATCAATATGTTTTCATTTTAAAACAAACGTTATATATATATATATACTTGTTATACTTTTAATACTTTGAATAATTCCTTAGTCCGTAGTTAGCAGTCCGATGTTAGTAATTCAATTTTAATGGTTCATTTTTAGATGTTTAATATACCCGCAATGAAATAAATAAAACCCCCAACGAAATAAATAAAACCCCATCGTATATGTATTGGTCGAGATTAATCTTGACCCATGGTACCGGTGTTGTCAAATGACGTGTTGCGTACATTCATGGGATCTTATGATTAATCTTCTCGTATTGTTTACGGGTGATCCTGAACCATATAAAATTGAATTATAAGTACATATATATAAAATATCATGTTATCTTAGAAATATGTGATTTATATCATTTTTTTCCAATTGATCCCGTAGTTGAAATGATCTAGGATAACCAATTTTGTTTCGGTCATAGTTTCTTCGTTACAAATCCGTTTTCGTTGATTCAAATTGCCATCTTCTTGGATCGAGTTCTTCTTTAAGACTATGAACTGTAAATACCTTGGTTTGTATTCAAAATCATACGGCATAAGTGAAACATTAGTGAAACATATGAAGTTGAACATTTTTGTTACAACAAAATCATTTAATGACCATTTTTCTAAAAATAATTATACTTTGAAAAACCAAGTTTTACCTTGTTAAATTAGCATATACATAAGTTATATTACAGGTCTTGAAGTATTTTAAAAGTTAAGTTAGAAGGATCTATTTAGTTTGCAAACAAGTTTGAAAACATTCAAACTATGTTCTTGTTGTTAAACTTTTGTACCACAAAATAAGATAGCTATATATATATGAATCGAATAAGGTTATGAACATAGATTCTACCTCAAGTTCCTTGGATAAGTTTGCTGTAAAAGAGGAGTAAGAAGCTAGAATCAAAAGGGTGATAGAAGTGGATGAAAGATTGGAAGTAAGTTGGTGTTCTTGGAAGGTTTTCTTGAAGTGTTGTTGTAAGAGTTTTCTTATGGTGTTTTAGTATGGTTTTTATGGCTAGATCTTCTTGGTTATTTGCTGGATTGTTATGGAGTTTAGAGAGTAAGAAAGAGTGTGTGTTTAACTAAAAATGAGGTTAGAAAATGAACTAGAAATGGTGATACTTATAACCTAAAAAAAATGTGTATCATGTAATACATGATAAGATTTTTAGTTTGTAATTTTGTTAATTAGTCAAGTAATCATCCAAAAGTAATTACCTAGCTCTAAGGGCATGAATAATGGCTGGTTAGGTGGTGATTTTGATGTGTATTTACTATTAGTAAATACGTATAGGAGCTGGGTATGATACGGTACATATACCGTAGATATACGTATAGAAATTTTGTGAAAAATGGAATGAGGATTCAAATATAGCTATCTTTTGTGAATACACTTATATGGTTTTATGTATTTAAGTCTTTAAAAGTGATTAAATACATTACTTATACAATATATGTATAACATTATAAGTCTTAAGTATTTATGTCAAATAACGTTACGTATAGTTATCGTTTTGAAAACTTAAGTTAGTAGTTTCAAAATATACTTGTAACTTATTGTTATTAATACAAAATGTGATATTAAAACATTCTTTAATCATGTTAAATATGTATATATACATATATATACACAAACGTATAATTATCATATATTGTATAGTTCGTGATATCATCGGTCAAACTAGACGGTCAAACGTTATGTAAAACTCTTTTCGGAAACATAAATCTCAACAATTTGGATTGCTTATCATGTTGGCAAGGTTTAATTTATGTAAATATTAATCTTATAAGTATAGAATGATCGAAAAAGTGCAGGTCGTTACACACTAATGCAAAATTCTGGTTCTCTAAGACCAACGCTCGGATACCAATTGAAATGTCCCGTTCTTATTGATTAAAAACGTTCCATATTAATTGATTTCGTTGCGAGGTTTTGACCTCTATATGAGACGTTTTTCAAAGACTGCATTCATTTTAAAACAAACCATAACCTTTATTTCATCAATAAAGGTTTAAAAAGCTTTACGTAGATTATCAAATAATGATAATCTAAAATATCCTGTTTACACACGACCATTACATAATGGTTTACAATACAAATATGTTACAACAAAATAAGTTTCTTGAATGCAGTTTTTACACAATATCATACAAGCATGGATTCCAAATCTCGTCCTTATTTTAGTATGCGACAGCGGAAGCTCTTAATAATCACCTGAGAATAAACATGCTTAAAACGTCAACAAAAATGTTGGTGAGTTATAGGTTTTAACCTATATATATCAAATCATAATAATAGACCACAAGATTTCATATTTCAATACACATCTCATACATAGAGATAAAAATCATTCATATGGTGAGCACCTGGTAACCGACATTAACAAGATGCATATATAAGAATATCCCCATCATTCTGGGACACCCTTCGGATATGATATAAATTTCGAAGTACTAAAGCATCCGGTACTTTGGATGGGGTTTGTTTGGCCCAATAGATCTATCTTTAGGATTCGCGTCAATTAGGGTGTCTGTTCCCTAATTCTTAGATTACCAGACTTAATAAAAAGGGGCATATTCGATTTTGATAATTCAACCATAGAATGTAGTTTCACGTACTTGTGTCTATTTTGTAAATCATTTATAAAACCTGCATGTATTCTCATCCCAAAAATATTAGATTTTAAAAGTGGGACTATAACTCACTTTTACAGATTTTTACTTCGTCGGGAAGTAAGACTTGGCCACTGGTTGATTCACGAACCTATAACAATATATACATATATATCAAAGTATGTTCAAAATATATTTACAACACTTTTAATATATTTTGATGTTTTAAGTTTATTAAGTCAGCTGTCCTCGTTAGTAACCTACAACTAGTTGTCCACAGTTAGATGTACAGAAATAAATCGATAAATATTATCTTGAATCAATCCACGACCCAGTGTATACGTATCTCAGTATTGATCACAACTCAAACTATATATATTTTGGAATCAACCTCAACCCTGTATAGCTAACTCCAACATTCACATATAGAGTGTCTATGGTTGTTCGGAAATATATATAGATGTGTCGACATGATAGGTCGAAACATTGTATACGTGTCTATGGTATCTCAAGATTACATAATATACAATACAAGTTGATTAAGTTATGGTTGGAATAGATTTGTTACCAATTTTCACGTAGCTAAAATGAGAAAAATTATCCAATCTTGTTTTACCCATAACTTCTTCATTTTAAATCCGTTTTGAGTGAATCAAATTGCTATGGTTTCATATTGAACTCTATTTTATGAATCTAAACAGAAAAATTATAGGTTTATAGTCAGAAAAATAAGTTACAAGTCATTTTTGTAAAGGTAGTCATTTCAGTCGAAAGAACGACGTCTAGATGACCATTTTAGAAAACATACTTCCACTTTGAGTTTAACCGTAATTTTTGGATATAGTTTCATGTTCATAATAAAAATCATTTTCTCAGAATAACAACTTTTAAATCAAAGTTTATCATAGTTTTTAATTAACTAACCCAAAACAGCCCGCGGTGTTACTACGACGGCGTAAATCCGGTTTTATGGTGTTTTTCGTGTTTCCAGGTTTTAAATCATTAAGTTAGCATATCATATAGATATAGAACATGTGTTTAGTTGATTTTAAAAGTCAAGTTAGAAGGATTAACTTTTATTGGCGAACAAGTTTAGAATTAACTAAACTATGTTCTAGTGATTACACGTTTAAACCTTCGAATAAGATAGCTTTATATGTATGAATCGAATGATGTTATGAACATCATTACTACCTCAAGTTCCTTGGATAAACCTACTGGAATTGAGAAAAATAGATCTAGCTTCAAAGGATCCTTGGATGGCTTGAAAGTTCTTGAAGCAGAATCATGACACGAAAACAATTTCAAGTAAGATTTCCACTAGAAATAAGATTGTTATAGTTATAGAAATTGAATTAAAGTTTGAATATGATTATTACCTTGTATTAGAAAGATAACCTACTATAAGTAACAATGGTTTTATGATCTTGGATGATTACTTGGAATGGATTTAGAAAACTTGGAAGTAAACTTGCAATCTTGGAAGTATTCTTGATTTTAAGAAACTAGAACATTTAGAATTTATGAAGAACACTTAGAACTTGAAGATAGAACTTGAGAGAGATCAATTAGATGAAGAAAATTGAAGAATTAAAGTGTTTGTAGGTGTTTTTGGTCGTTGGTGTATGGATTAGATATAAAGGATATGTAATTTTGTTTTCATGTAAATAAGTCACGAATGATTACTCATATTTTTGTAATTTTATGAGATATTTCATGCTAGTTGCCAAATGATGGTTCCCACATGTATTAGGTGATTCACATGGGCTGCTAAGCGCTGATCATTGAAGTGTATATACCAATAGTACATACATCTAAAAGCTGTGTATTGTACGAGTACGAATACAGGTGCATACGAGTAGAATTGTTGATGAAACTGAACGAGGATGTAATTGTAAGCATTTTTGTTAAGTATAAGTATTTTGATAAGTGTCTTGAAGCCTTTCAAAAGTGTATGAATACATATTAAAACACTACATGTATATACATTTTAACTGAGTCGTTAAGTCATCGTTAGTCGTTACATGTGAATGTTGTTTTGAAACCTTTAGGTTAACGATCTTGTTGAATGTTGTTAACCCATTGTTTATTATAACAAATGAGATGTTAAATTTTTATATTATCATGATATTATGATATATAATATATCTTAGTATGATATATATACAGTTAAATGTCGTTACAACGATAATCGTTACATATATGTCTCGTTTCGAAATCATTAAGTTAGTAGTCTTATTTTTACATATGTATTTCATTGTTAATACACTTAATAATATATTTACTTATCATTTAAAATAATTAACCGAGTGTATCAATATCTTAATATGATTCATATGTACCTAGTAAGACGTTGTTATAACGATAATCGTTATATATATCGTTTTCGAGTTTCTTAAATTAATAGTCTCATTTTTATGTATATAACTCATTGTTAAAATACCTAATGAGATACATACTTATAATAAAATCATGTTAACTATATATATAACCATATATATGTCATCGTATAGTTTTTACAAGTTTTAACGTTCGTGAATCACCGGTCAACTTGGGTGGTCAATTGTCTATATGAAACCTATTTCAATTAATCAAGTCTTAACAAGTTTGATTGCTTAACATTTTGGAAACACTTAATCATGTAAATAACAATTTCATTTAATATATATATAAACATGGAAAAGTTCTGGTCACTACATCAATTCTCTATATGAAACTTATTTCATTTAATCAAGTCTTAACAAGTTTGATTGCTTAAAAATTTGGAAACATTTAGTCATGTAAATATCAATCTCAATTAATATATATAAACATGGAAAAGTTCGGGTCACTACAGTACCTACCCGTTAAATAAATTTCGTCCCGAAATTTTAAGCTGTTGAAGGTGTTGACGAATCTTCTGGAAATAGATGCGGGTATTTCTTCTTCATCTGATCTTCACGCTCCCAGGTGAACTCGGGTCCTCTACGAGCATTTCATCGAACCTTAACAATCGGTATCTTGT
This sequence comes from Rutidosis leptorrhynchoides, assembly GCF_046630445.1. Classification (NCBI taxonomy): domain Eukaryota; kingdom Viridiplantae; phylum Streptophyta; class Magnoliopsida; order Asterales; family Asteraceae; genus Rutidosis; species Rutidosis leptorrhynchoides. The sequence goes on along the minus strand of NC_092337.1, from coordinate 223,552,991 downwards.
TTTGCTTAAGTCTCTTAACCTCACGATCCATTATTTCGACGGGTTCTTCAATGAATTGAAGTTTTTCATTGATTTGGATTTCGTCCAACTGAATAGTGAGATCTTCTTTAGCAAAACATTTCTTCAAATTCGAGATGTGGAAAGTGTTATGTACAGCCGCGAGTTGTTGAGGTAGCTCCAGTTGGTAAGCTACTGGTCCGACATGATCTATAATCTTGAATGGTCCAATGTACCTTGGATTTAGTTTCCCACGTTTACCAAATCGAACAAAGCCTTTCCAAGGTGAAACCATAAGCATGACCATTTCTCCAATTTCAAACTATATATCTTTTCTTTTACTGTCCACGTAGCTCTTTTGTCGACTCTGGGCGGTTTTCAATCGTTGTTGAATTTGGATGATTTTCTCGGTAGTTTCTTGTATTATCTCTGGACCCGTAATCTTTCTATCCCCCACTTCATTCCAACAAATCGGAGACCTTCACTTTCTACCATAAAGTGCCTCAAACGTCGCCATCTCAATACTAGAATGATAACTGTTGTTGTAGAAAAATTCTGCTAACGGTAGGTGTCGATCCCAACTGTTTCCGAAATCAATAACACATGCTCGTAGCATGTCTTCAAGCATTTGTATCATCCTTTCGCTCTGCCCATCAGTACTTATGTCTAGACGAATCCCCAATGCTTGTTGCAACGTCTGCCAGAACCTTGAAACAAATCTACCATCCCTATCAGAGATAATAGAGACGGGTATTCCATGTCTGGAGACAACCTCCTTCAAATACAATCGTGACAACTTCTCCATTTTGTCATCTTCTCTCATTGGTAGGAAGTGTGCTGACTTGGTGAGACGATCAACTATTACCCAAATAGTATCATAACCACTTGCACTCTTTGGCAATTTAGTAATGAAATCCATGGTAATGTTTTCCCATTTCCATTTCGGGATTTCAGGTTGTTGTAGTAGACCTGATGGTTTCTGATGTTCAACTTTGACCTTAGAACACGTCAAACATTCTCCTACATATTTAGCAATATTGGCTTTCATACCCAGCCACCAAAAGTGTTTCTTGAGATCTTTATACATCTTCCCCGCTCCAGGATGTATTGAATATCTGGTTTTATGTGCTTCCTTAAGTACCATTTCTCTCACATCTCTAAACCTTGGTACCCAAATTCTATCAGCCCTATATCGGGTTCCATCTTCCCGAATATTAAGATGTTTCTCTGATCCTTTGGGTATCTCATTCTTCAACTTTCCTTCTTTTATAACCCCCTGTTACGCCTCCTTTATTTGAGTAGTAAGGTTAGTACGAATAATTATATTCATAGCTTTTACCTGTATAGGTTCTCTGTCCTTTCTACTTAAAGCGTCAGCTACCACATTCGCGTTCCCCGGGTGGTATCGAATCTCAAAATCATAATCATTCAACAGTTCAATCCACCTGCGTTGTCTCATATTCAGTTGCTTCTGATTAAATATATGTTGGAGACTTTTGTGGTCGGTATATATAATACTTTTGACCCCATATAAATAATGCCTCCAAGTCTTTAATGCAAAAACAACAGCACCCAATTCCAAATCGTGAGTCGTATAATTTTGCTCATGAATCTTCAATTGTCTAGACGCATAAGCAATCACTTTCATTCGTTGCATTAATACACAACCGAGACCTTGCTTTGATGCGTCACAATAAATCACAAAATCATCATTCCCTTCGGGCAATGACAATATAGCTGCCGTAGTTAGCTTTTTCTTCAATAAATGAAACGCCTTCTCTTGTTCATCCTTCTATTCAAATTTCTTCCCTTTATGCGTTAATGCTGTCAAGGGTTTTGATATTTTGGAGAAATATTGGATGAATCTTCTGTAGTAACCAGCCAATCCTAAAAATTGACGTATATGCTTTGGAGTTTTTGGGGTCTCCCACTTTTCAATGGTTTCGATCTTTGCCGGGTCCACCTGAATACCTTCTTTGTTCACTATGTGACCGAGGAATTGAACTTCTTCCAACCAAAATGCATACTTTGAATACTTAGCGTACAGTTTTTCTTTCCTCAATACTTCTAGCACTTTTCTCAAATGTTCTTCGTGCTCTTGATCATTCTTTGAGTAAATAAGTATGTCATCGATGAAAACAATGACAAACTTGTCAAGATATGGCCCACACACTCAGTTCATAAGGTCCATGAACACAGCTGGTGCGTTAGTCAATTCAAACGGCATAACCATAAACTCGTAATGACCATAACGCGTCCTAAAAGCAGTTTTTGAATATCATCCTCCTTTACTCGCATTTGATGATATCCAGAACGTAAATCGATTTTCGAATAAACGGACGAGCCTTGTAGTTGATCAAATAAGTTGTCAATTCTCGGCAGTGGATAACGGTTTTTGATGGTAAGTTTATTCAACTCTCTGTAGTCAATACACAACCTAAATGTACCATCCTTCTTCTTGACAAACAAAATAGGAGCTCCCCATGGTGATGTGCTTGGTCGAATGAAATAACGTTGTAATAGTTCTTGCAGTTGGCTTTACATTTCTTTCATCTCGCTGGGTGCGAGTCTGTAAGGAGCATGAGCTATTGGTGTAGCTCCTGGTACAAGATCTATTTGAAATTTAACAGATTGATGTGGAGGTAGTCCTGGTAATTCTTTCGGAAATACATCGGGAAATTCTTTTGCGATGGGAACATCATTGATGCTCTTTTCTTCAGTTTGTACTTTCTCGATATGTGCTAGAACAGCATAGTAACCTTTTCTTATTAGTTTTTGTGCCTTCAAATTACTAATAAGATGTAGCTTCGTGTTGCCCTTTTCTCCGTATGCCATTAAGGGTTCTCCTTCTTCTCGTACAATGCGAATTGCATTTTTGTAACATACGATCTCTGCTTTCATCTCCTTCAGCCAGTCCATGCCAACTATTACATCAAAACTCCCTAACTCTACTGGTATCAAATCAATCTTAAATATTTCGCTACCCAGTTTAATTTCTCGATTCCGGCATATATAATCTGCTGAAATTAATTTACTGTTTGCTAATTCGAGTAAAAATTTACTATCCAACTGCGTCAATGGACAACTTAATTTAGCACAAAAATCTCTACTCATATAGCTTCTATCTGCACCCGAATCAAATAAAACGTAAGAAGATTTATTGTCAATAAGAAACGTATCTGTAACAAATTCCGGGTCTTCCTGTGCCTCTGCCGCATTAATATTGAAAACTCTTCCACGACCTTGTCCATTCGTGTTCTCCTGGTTCGGGAAATTTCTAATAATGTGGCCCGGTTTTCCACATTTATAACAAACTACATTGGCATAACTTGCTCCGACATTACTTGCTCCGCCATTATCGTTCCTACACCATTTGTTCCTTTCGTTCTGTTAACCCCTGGTCCGTGGACCTCACACTTCACCGCGCTATGACCATTTCTTTTGCACTTGTTGCAAAATTTGGTGCAGAACCCCGAGTGATACTTTTCACACCTTTGACATAGCTGCTTCTGATTGTTGTTGTTGTGGTTGTTATTGTTGTTGGGATGATTGTTGTAGTTGTTGTTGTTGTTGTTGTGCCGTTTGTTGTAGTTGCGATTGATGTTACGATTGTTGGGATAGTTGTTGTTGTATTAGTGACTCTTATCACCGTTTTCTTCCCACTTTCTTTTGACTAGCTTCACGTTGGCCTCTTCGACCGCCTGTTCTTTAATTCTTCCCTCAATCTGGTTCACTAGTTTGTGAGCCATTCTACATGCCTTTTGTATGGAGGCAGGCTCGTGTGAACTTATATCTTCTTGGATTCTCTCCGGTAACCCTTTCATAAATGCATCGATCTTCTTTTCCTCATCTTCGAATGCTCTCGGACACAATAGACACAATTCTGTGAATCGTCTTTCGTACGAAGTAATATCGAATCCCTGTGTTCGTAACCCTCTAAGTTCTGACTTGAGCTTATTGACCTCGGTTCTGGGACAGTACTTCTCGTTCATCAAGTGCTTGAATGCTGACGACGGTAGCGCGTAAGCAGCATCTTGTCCCACTTGCTCTAGATAGGTATTCCACCATGTTAACGCAATACCTGTGAAGGTATGCGTAGCGTACTTCACTTTGTCTCCTTCAGCATACTTACTTATGGAAAACACCGATTCAACTTTCTCGGTCCACCGTTTCAATCTGATTGGTCCTTCGGTCCCATCAAATTCTGAAGGTTTGCAGGCAGTGAATTCCTTGTAGGAGCATCCTACACGATTTCTTATGCCGTTAGCTGTATTGCTAGATTCAGAGTTATTGTTGGTATGTAGCGCGGCCTGTACTGCGGCTATGTTTGAAGCAAGAAAGGCACGAAATTCTTCTTCCCTCATATACAAGGTGTATCGAGTAGTCGGTGCCATTTCCTTCAAAATAGTCAAATGAAACAAGTTAATCATACAGAATATTGAGAGTAGTCAATAGTATCTCGTAGCATAATATGAACTCATTTATAAAAGCTTTTTCTTCATATTAGCATTTTATAAGTTTAAATTCGGGTACTACCTACCCGTTAAGTTAATACTTAGTAGCTAATATACAATTCAACTACTACAATTCCATATGAAAAACTGATTATAATAACATATCACATACAAATATTCTTCAAACTTACAACTTCGCTATATTACATATAACATGAAATATAGTACACTATGATACAGGATAGTTTTGAAGATAAATCTAGTTAATATGCAAGTTGTTCAGCAAAGGAAATAAAGAAACGTAATTCATAACTCCAGAAACAAGTCATTCATTCTGGTTTTACTAAAACGACTTCCCATCCTTGGTCTTGTGGAAAATAACCGTTATGACCATTGGCTAGGCAGCATGTTGTAATGTCGTCAAAATGACGAGGGTTTCGTAATGTCCAACTGCCCCGTAATAATCTAAAAACCTTGTTTCTCACCCCAGCTACTGAATTCTTCACTTGTGGGAAAGTTTTATTTAAAAGCTGCAATCCGATGTTCTTTTTCTCACTTTGGTAACAAGCGAACATCACTAACCAGTAAGCATAACATGCTTCTTTATGTTGCATGTTAGAAGCTCTTTCTAATTCACGAAATCCTATGTTGGGATATGTTGAGTCAAAATAGGTTCTTAACCCGTAGCGTAAAATTGCATTTGGGTTCCCCGCATTTAACGCTTTAAAGAAAACACGGCGTAACTTAAAGTCTCCCCAATGTGATATACCTCACCTATCAAAGGAAAGCCTTTCATAAACTAAGGCATTTCTGGAAAGTCTTTCAAATGTTTGACAAGTTAATTTCGCCATAACTAAAGTGCTGACGAATTCTGACCGACTCTAGACAAGATTTCCTCAATCATATCCTCTGGTAGGGCTTCTAAAATATTCGATTGTCTACCCTTAACATCCATTTTGTTTTTATACTGTAAAATAGACAAGGATTAGATTCGTAATAACAAACAATACAAGTAATTTTTACATAGAACATACAAGTACAAGCACACTACAATACATTTATTACACAACATGCTCACACCCCTCTAATCTGAATCACTGGTTTCTTCTTCTTTGGACTTGGTTCTTTTTCCTAATTTTCTAGGGATATATGATGTTCCTCTAATATGAGACGTCATTTTCCACATTGGTTTAGAAAAACCTGGTGGTTTAGAGGTTCCCGGGTTATTGTCACGATATTGAAAATACGGGTGTTGACGGTACATATAAAGTTCATCGGGGTCGGAATCAGATTTCTCTATTTTGATGCCTTTTCCCTTATTATTTTCTTTTGCCTCATTAAATTGGGTCGGGGTAATTTCTATAACATCATCGAAATCCTCATCAGGATCCGATTCATCGAAAAATTGGTAATTTTCCTAATATTTTGCTTCCTTAGCGGAAACACCATTGACCATTCTTAAATTTGGTCCATTGGTTGAGGATTTTCTTTTATTTGACCCGATTTCTATGGTTCCTACTATTCCCCCTCCGGAACCTCTTCTTCTTCCGGTTCCTCTTCTTCTGGTTCCTCTTCTTCCGGTTCCTCTTCTTCCGGTTCCGTTTCCTCTTCTTCCGGTTCTTCAAGAACTTGTGAATCTTGCCAATATATATTCGACTCTTTGTTATTATTAGGTGAGTCAATGGGATTTGTGCTAGAGGTAGACATTTATCACACAATATCAAACATGTTAAGAGATTAATATATCACATAATATTTACATGTTAATAATATATAGTTTCCAACAAAAATGTTAAGCAATCATTTTTAAAGAAAACACGGTCGAAGTCCAGACTCACTAATGCATCCTAACAAACTCGATAAGACACACTAATGTAAATTTTCTGGTTGTCTAAGACCAACGCTCTGATACCAACTGAAATGTCTCATTCATATTGATTATAAACGTTCCATATTAATTGATTTCGTTGCGAGATTTTGACCTCTATATGAGACATTTTTCAAAGACTGTATTCATTTTTAAAACAACCATAACCTTTATTTTATCAATAAAGGTATTAAAGCATTACGTATATTATCAAATAATGATAATCTAAAATATACTGTTTACACATGACCATTACATAATGGTTTACAATAGAAATATATTACATCGACATATGTTTCTTGAATGCAGTTTTTACACAATATCATACAAACATGAACTCCAAATCTTGTCCTTATTTTAGTATGCAACAGCGGAAGCTCTTAGTATTCAACTAAGAATAAACATGCTTTAAACATCAACAAGAATGTTGGTGAGTTATATAGGTTTAACCTATATATATCAAATTGTAACAATAGACCACAAGATTTCATATTTCAATACACATCCCATACATAGAGATAAAAATCATTCATATGGTGAACACCTGGTAACCGACATTAACAAGATGCATATATAAAAATATCCCCATCATTCCGGGACACCCTTCGGATGGGGTTTGTTAGGCCCAATAGATCTATCTTTAGGATTCGCGTCAATTAGGGTGTCTGTTCTCTAATTCTTAGATTACCAGACTTAATAAAAAGGGGCATATTCGATTTCGATAATTCAACCATAGAATGTAGTTTCACGTACTTGTGTCTATTTTGTAAATCATTTATAAAACCTGCATGTATTCTCATCCCAAAAATATTAGATTTTAAAAGTGGAACTATAACTCACTTTCACAGATATTTCCTTCCTCGAAAATAAGACTTGGCCACGGATCGATTCACGAACCTATACAAATATGTATATATATATCAAAGTATGATCAAAATATAATTACAACCATTTTTATTATGTTTTAAAGATTTGAGTGTATTAAGTCAGCTGTCCTCATTAATAACCTACAACTAGTTGTCCACAGTTAGATGTACAGAAATAAATTGATATATATTATCTTGAATCAATCCACGACCCAGTGTATACACGTCTCAGGCTAGATCACAACTCAAAGTATATATATTTTTAGAATCAACCTCAACCCTGTATAGCTAAATCCAACATTACTGCATATAGAGTGTCTATGGTTGTTCCAAATAATATATATACATGGGTCGATATGATATGTCAAAACATTTTCATACGTGTCTATGGTATCCCAAGATTACATAATATTTTAGAATACATGTATAATACAATAAAAGTTAGCTAGGATATGATTTGTATAGATTTGTTAAACATTTCCCGTAGCTAAAAAATCAAAAAAATCCAATCTTGTTTTACCCATAACTTATTCATTTTAAATCCGTTTTGAGTGAATCAAATTGCTATGGTTTCATATTAAACTATAATTTAAGAATACAAACAGAAAAAGTATAGGTTTATAGTCAGAAATTTAAGTTACATGTCAATTACTAAAGAGGTAGTCATTTACATCGAAAGAACGACATCTTGATGACCATTTTGAAAAACATACTTTCACTTTGAGTTTAACCAAGATTTTTGGATATAGTTTCATGTTCATATGAAAAATCATTTTCTCAGAAGAACAATTTTTAAATCAAAGTTTATCATAGTTTTTAATTATCCAAACCAAAACAGCCTCAGGTTTCACTACGACGGCGTATATCCGATTTTATGGTGTTCATCGTGTTTCCAGGTTTTAAATCATTAAGTTAGCATATAATATAGATATAGAACATGTGTTTAGTTGATTTTAAAAGTCAAGTTAGAAGGATTAACTTTTTTTTGCGAACAAGTTTGGAATTAACTAAACTATGTTCTAGTGATTACAAGTTTAAACCTTCGAATAAGATAGCTTTATATGTATGAATCGAATGATGTTATGAACATCATTACTACCTAAAGTTTTCTGGATAAAACTACTGGAAATGAGAAAAATGGATCTAGCTTCAAAGGATCCGTGCATGGCTTGAAAGTTCTTGAAGCAGAATCATGACACGAAAATAGTTCAAGTAAGATTTTCACTCGAAATAAGATTATTATAGTTGTAGAAATTGAATCAAAGTTTGAATATGAATACTACCTTGAATTAGAAAGATAACCTACTGTAAATAACAAAGGTTCCTTGATCTTAGATGATTACTTGGAATGGATTAGAAAGCTTGGAAGTAGACTTGCAAACTTGGAAGTATTCTTGATTTTTATGAAACTATACTTATGGAATTTATGAAGAACACTTAGAACTTGAAGATGGAACTTGAGAGAGATCAATTAGATGAAGAAAATTGAAGAATGAAAGTGTTTGTAGCTGTTTTTGGTCTTTGTTATATGGATTAGATATAAAGGATATGTAATTTTGTTTTCATGTAAATAAGTCATGAATGATTACTAATATTTTTGCAATTTTATGAGATATTTCATGCTAGTTGCCAAATGATGGTTCCCACATGTGTTAGGTAACTCACATGGGCTACTAAAATCTGATCATTGGAGTATATATACTAATAGTACATACATCTAAAAGCTGTGTATTGTACGAGTACGAATACGGGTGCATACGAGTAGAATTGTTGATGAAACTGAACGAGGATGTAATTGTAAGCATTTTTGTTAAGTAGAAGTACATTGATATGTGTCTTGAAGTCTTTCAAAAGTGAAAGAATACATTTCAAAACACAACATCTATATACATTCTAATGGAGTCGTTAAGTCTTCGTTAGTCGTTACATGTAAGTATTGTTTTGAAACCTTTAAGTTAACAATCTCAATTAATGTTGTTAACCCAATGTTTATTATATCAAATGAGATGTTAAATTATTATTTTATCATGATATTATGATGTATGAATATCTCTTAATATGATATATATACATTAAAATATCGTTACAACGATAATCGTTATATATAAGTCTCGTTTCGTAATTCTTGAGTTAGTAGTCTTGTTTTTAAATATGTAGTTCATTGTTAACACACTTAACGATATATTTAAATATCATTTTATCATGTTAAATATAGTGTATCAATATCTTAATATGATACATATGTATTTAGTAGACGTTATCATAACGATAATCGTTATATATATCATTTCGAGTTTCTTAACTTAGTAATCTCATTTCTTATGTTTATCACACATTGTTAATATACTTAGTGAGATACTTACTCATCATAATCTCATGTCAACCATATATATATGTCTATATATACCACAACATGTAGTTTTTACAAATTTGTAACGTTCGTGAATCGCCGGTCAACGTGGGTGATCAATTGTCTATATGAAACTTATTTCATTTAATCAAGTCTTAACAAGTTTGATTGCTTAAAATGTTGGAAACATTTAGTTATGTAAATATCAATCTCAATTAATATATATAAACATGGAAAAGTTCGGGTCACTACAAACGTCATCATGTGCCATGTTACATAACTCTTTCATTCTACATAACTTCTGAACATATCAAGAAAGTGTATTCTTGATGGTTCTATCTTCCGTGATGTTGATAAATTTGAAAATCAAATCGTGCTATCACGTTCCTTCCTGCTTAGAACATTATAATCATTCGAAACTCTATATCTACGAATTCTGGACCATTATTCGCTTGATTTAGAATCGGGAAAAGAAAACAAGAGCATGGACCTCCGAAACATAACAAGAAATATACAGCCGATCACAAACACAGAAAGTACAAACTGTGTATATCAATGCGTATAGCAATATAAAGACACGGGAGAAATAGAACTACTATAACCCCAAGAGCATAGTAGAAGTAAACAGATTCCCCTGGTGGTAGTTGAAAAAGAAGAATGATTGATACGATAATCAGGAAAATATCAAGGATTAGAACTGGATTGAGCATTTCCCTGATCTTGGAAATTATGAATTAAAGAAGAAATTATAGGAGTAGTGAGAATAATGGGACGGAAGATTTTAATTTATTATAGAAATATCAGACAGAGTAATCGAGGAAGATCACCGTATTTAATTATAGAGATTTTAAATTTCCTTACTCGCTGAAGAATCAAATCTTTTAGATTTCGAAGATCTTCTTTTAAATCTCTTGAATTCCAGAATTCAACCGAGACAACGTCAAAAGTAAAGACGAACCTTATTTTTTCTAAATTCAACCATGACTAGTCAAAAGTTATGATGAAACATGTCTTTCTCATTTCACTATTTAGTGATAGCTTCACTCGTACTCTTCGAATAATAGAAATATCTTATTCATATTACTCAACAGTAATAAAACTCTATTTATCAACTCAAATTCGTCATGAAAACATTTTTAATGTTAGCTATGACGACCTCGATCAAATTTTGGGACGAAATTTATTTAACGGGTAGGTACTGTGACGACCCAAAAATTTCCAACCAAATTTAAACCTAATCTTATTATGATTTTGACACGATAAGCAAAGTATACTAAACTGAATCTCAAAATTTTTGAACTGTGTTTCATATATTGAATTGACCTTCGACCATTCTCGACGATTTACGAACAATTAATTGTAAATAGATATGTGTGTATGTATATATAAATAATAATTTGATATATAATTTGAAGTATTATATGTTTTTGTTATTAAAATAAAAATAGGATATTATAATAATTATTATTTAAAATATATCTCTATATATAAATAAAGTATATTAAAAATAAATATTAAATGATTGTAATACTCGTTTGATATTTCGATTGATATTAATCAAGTTAAATTCAAACTTATGTAATTTTAAAATAAACGGTGATACGAAAATGAGTAATATAAATTTTAAGCTTATTAAAAATATAATTAGAAACTATTTGTTGAATTTTAAAACTTTTTATATTTTACTTGGGGTTGGGAGTGAATAATTAATGTAACTTTTATTTAATAGTTAGTGACTGAATTCTATACCATAATGACCAAAATATGAAAGGACCCGTTCATATACATTATAAACGATTCACAATAGTTGATTACATTGCGAGGTATTTGACCTCTATATGATACATTTTACAAACATTGCATTCGTTTTTAAAAGACAAACTTTCTTTACATTGAAAATTGACAGGCATGCATATCATTTCATAATATCCACTATCCAACTATAAATTAATTTAATAATAATCTTTGATGAACTCAATGACTCGAATGCAACGTTCTTCGAAATATGCTATGAAAGACTCCAAGTAATATCTTTAAAATGAGCAAATGCACAGCGGAAGATTTCTTTAACACCTGAGAATAAACATGCTTTAAAGTGTCAACCAAAAGGTTGGTGAGTTCATTAGTTTATCATAATCATTTATTTCCATCATTTTAATAGACCACAAGAATTTCATTTCCAGTTCTCATAAATATACGTCCCATGCATAGAGACAAAAATAATCATTCATATGGTGAACACCTGGTAACCGACATTAACTAGATACATATAAGAATATCCCCTATCATTCCGGGATCCTCCTTCGGACATGATATAAATTTCGAAGTACTAAAGCATCCGGTACTTTGGATGGGGTTTGTTAGGCCCAATAGATCTATCTTTAGGATTCGCGTCAATTAGGGTGTCTGTTCCCTAATTCTTAGATTACCAGACTTAATAAAAAGGGGCATATTCGATTTGATAATTCAATCATAGAATGTAGTTTCACGTACTTGTGTCTATTTTGTAAATCATTTATAAAAGCAGCGCATGTATTCTCAGTCCCAAAAATATATATTGCAAAAGCATTTAAAAAGGGAATAATGAAACTCACCATACTGTATTTTGTAGTAAAAATACATATAACATCTTTGAACAAATGTAAGGTTGGCCTCGGATTCACGAACCTATATTAATTATATATATATTTATGTTGATCAATATTTGTCTAACAAATTAGGTTAAGTCATAGTGTACCACAATCCTAATGCTCGAGACTAATGTGGAAAAGTCAAAAGTTAAAGTAAAAACGAGGTCGTATGCAAAAATATAATAACTTATACAAAAATGATTTTTCGGTCAAACATGACTAAACGGCCACTTCAGCGATTTTTAGAAAAATTATCGGAACTCCGATTGATAAACGGCCAAAGATAAAAGTTACACATTACCAAAAAGATTAAGCATAAATTTTTACAGAAGTAAACTAAACCTAGACAACTCGTAGTTGCCAACGCGGTTTCGGTGTTTCAAAGTTAATTTTTCAGCTTTAATAAATTTACAAAAGTGACCGAGTAGCCTACTTTGGAGATTTTTAGAAAATTCCTCGAAACTTGGATTGACAAACGGTCAAAGCCTTCAAATTCTCGTTACCACAAAGATATAACATGATTTTTGGCAAAAGTAAACACACATCAGGCCCACCATGACAACTGATACAAAACTGACATTTTTAATAAAAAGTTTCAGCTCTTTTTAGAATTTTAAAATGTGATCAAACAGTCAACTTTGACGATTTTTAGAAAAATCGTCGAGACTCGAATTGACAAACGGCCAGAGTCTTTTGTTAGACCTTACAGCAAAGAATTCAGTGGTATTTTTTGTTTTAATCTGAAACAACGCAGATCAGCGATAATTTCAGTTTCCGTATCGACGTTTCATCAAAATTTACAAAACTTCTTTTATCCATAACTTGACAACCGTTCAACGAAACGAGACGTGCTTTATATGAAAATTCATCTACTCGACGAGTAGAATCCAAATAACCACTTTTTATTACCCAGAAAATTAGTTCACTAATTATTATCAGCATTTTTAATTACGAAATTAATTGTTTAATTCATAACTTTCTAACCGTTCATCGAATTCATTCGATATCTAAATGAAAAGTTCTTAATTTTTTGCTAGCTTTCTAAGGACATGCATATCTTATATATTATTTCATCCCTAGTATAACAACCTTTAAGATTCAACATAACCGATCTAAGGGCAACATCAAATGTACAAATATGCATAATCCTATTTTCTCGAGCACTAGTCAGGGATACACTATTAGTATGTAAAAATTAAATTATGAGTACTCACGTATCAATATTGAGATTCAATATTGCAGGAAAGGTACGTAGACGCAACGAAGACAATAAACACTAGATTGACCTCATGAGCATACCCATGAACCATACCCATCACCTCCAAAGCTATAACCCATAATTTCCTTAGCCCTGTCCTACTCGAACACTAGTTTTGAAATTACTCGTTCATGACCTCGTCGTAGTATTTTATGTATAATACTAATAATAATAATACTAGAAATGAAATATTAATAATAATAATAATTATATATATATATATATATATATATATATATATATATATATATATATATATATATATATATATATATATATATATATATATATATAAATATATGTAATTTAGAGTGCAGAGAGATGAGAGCTTGAATTGTGAATTCATCGAACTAAAAAATGGATCGATTTAAAGGGTTGAACTTCACCTACCCCTCATACCTAAATCCAGCACACAATGTCACTAAGTTAAGATGTCGACACTTCATTTATACACGTAATGCTTATGATATCTAATATGGTTTCTTTTCTTTTTTTTTTTTTTTATATTATTTAATATATAATATATTTAATCTTTAGAATTAATTAAATATTATATTATATTTACGTTCATGGTAAAAATATAATTTTTACAAAAATGACACGGTCGTGGTCTCACGACTCATGTACCACTTTCGGTTTTTCGGGCGCACTTTCGTACGTTTAGAAAACTAGCCTTTTACATTACGTGACGTGTACCTTTTACAAAAATTAGGCTTACTCAACAATAAAATACCTTTATAAAAAATATAACTTATAAAATTGAGTGTTGTGGTCATTAACTTCTATAAATTAGTGGCTCGTTGTTTATCAAAATATTTTATTTTAAATTAAACGTTTTGTGACATGTACCTTTATTAATAACTAGACTTAAATTAATTAAAAACTAACCCACTCAGAGTGTAACTTAATCTTTTGAGTGTTTTGATCACTTCCTTTTATAATTCATAATCTTGTTATTTATCAAAGCTTATTTATTAATATTAGTTTAAAATCAAAACGTTTTATGACTAATTAAAATTTATAATCTTATATCTACTTTTGAAATTTTCATCTAATGACATACTAGTTATCATTTCAAAACTAATTATCTAATTTAAGATCCTTTACAAAATCGAAAATCCTATAATGTTTATGCTTTAAAACTTAATTTGATTTCATTCTTTTATGCGTAATTGTTTAGTTTAATTTCCTTAACTTTCTAAATAATATATCTTAATATAACATATCAAATGGGTTTATCTAGTCAACGAATCTTATCCCAATTATTCCTTCTATATGATAAATCGAGTATTATGAAATTCGATTCTCCACTAACTTTTGTCTAACTCCCAATAAGTGATACTTTGTTCTTACTTGTAAATCACTTTACCATTTATTCCGAATACCGTTAAAAAAGTAAGGGTTTCTTAATTCAAAGTGGACCTCATATCAGAGACTCATAATCATAGTTCAATGTATCCGATAATTCAATCATTTGATATTATCTTTTAATCTCGTCGATAAACTTACATCGAACAAATACATTTATGTAACATATTATTCATTCAATACTTTGACAACATTGCCCAGTTCATAAAATAGATCTCATAGCTTATATTCATATTAACTAATCCGTTCAATGTTTTATATAATATATCTCAATTTAAAAATCAGACATATGTATATGTATATATATTTATTTACACAAAATTGTTCGTGAATCGTCAGACATGGTCAAAGGGTATTTGATTAAATGAATATAGTTTCAAAACTTTCGAGACTCAACATTACAGATTTTTGCTTATCGTGTCGGGTACATATTAAGATTAAAGTTTAAATTTGATCGGAAATTTCCGGGTCATCACAGTACCTACCCGTTAAAAGAAATTTCGTCCCGAAATTTGATAGAGGTCGTCATGGCTAACAGTAAGAATGTTTTTATGACGTATATGAACTGATAAATAGGGTTTTATCATCACTGATTAATATGGATAAAACTATTCGCTTTCATGAAGAGTACGAGTGAAGCTATCTCTTAAGAGTGAAAATGAATAAAAGTAAGTTTGACTTAACCGGTGTCGTAGTCAAGATTGATTTCCGGAATTTAAGTAATTTAGAAGAAATCTTCATAATAAGATTTGATTCTTCGGTAATTAAGGAGATTCAGATCTTTTTTTTTTTTTTTTTTTTTTTTTGTTAAACGAGATAATCTGCTTCGATTGCTTTGTCGAATATTTTCCTATAAATCCACCTTCTCCATTTCCTTACGACTCACACCTTCTACTCTTTCTTCCTCAATTCATACTTTAAAGTATTCATTAATATGCCCCATCCCATTCTGATCTTTGATATCCTTTTAACGTTCATATCTGTCATTCTTCTTTTTAATCTGCCAACAGAAGAATCTATTTACTTTTACTATACTCTAGGGTTTATAGTGTTTCTAGTTCTCCCATGTCTTTACATTGCTATATGCATCGATATATACGGGTTGTAATTTCCGGGTTGTTGTTAGATTTTACACCTTCCCTTATATTTCGATGTCCCTGCTTCTGTCTTCTATAGTCATCGTCATCCATAGTTAATGCTCTCTTCTATTTGCTGCGGTTTATACCCCGAATTTCTATTTCGGAGCTTTGTCCTTTCGTTTCTTCTTCTTGCGATTAAATAGCTCTCGTAATGGTCCGGAATTCGTATGTATGGATTTCAGAAGGAATATAGTAATTGTTCTAAGAAGGAAAGGCAATGGTAAATCCTGATTTGTTAAATTAGCAGAATACCCTGAAAAAGACCGAATCATCAAGAAATAGTTCCTTGATATGTTTAGAGATTAAGTAGAATGTAAGAGTCGTGTAAATGGTACATGATGACGGTATATTCTGTGAATCATCACGTCCATTAGAAACTCAGCATGAATTACCGTAATATAATGACGTTGATCAAGTGTCATTATATTATACTAACCCATGCATCAGTTCCCAACACTACTTCAAAAACATTCATATTTGAATTTTTCAGAATTTAGCAACTAACACAGTTTCTTTTATGTTGCAGATATTACAGAGAGATAAATGATCTCATATAAGAATAGTTGTGATAATATTTCCAGAAATATGGAGAATATGTATAATGGAAGATACGAAGATATCTTATAATATTTAAGATATGATGATGATGAAGAATATCTGTCTGTGAAGGTTTAGAATAAGAAGTAAGGTGTTTGCTAACGAGTTCAGCAGGCACTGATTTATTTGGATTCTTTGAAGGCAGATTTAGTCCTTGTGATTTGTCCACTGCTTCCTTCATACTTTGCTCAATTCGTTTTTCAGTACCAAATCTTTTTTTTTTTTTTTTTTTTTTTTTTTTGAGCTTTACCAACTTACTATCTTTTATCATCAAACTTTTGACCGTTTAGATCGTCTACCATGTTTATGTTTCCTCTGCATTTAATGATATAATATCTGAATCACTGGTTATCAATCCGAGGTGGGTTCAGAAGAATCGTGCTTTGGATGATTAAATGCTGGTGGTAATATGATGGAATATGAAAGGTTCCCCAGTAATAACAATGAATAGCAACGTATCTATCGGGTTTAAAATAAGACTAGTCCGACTGAAAAGTCGAAGTTGACTTGTTGGAGCTGTGATAAATTTGGCTACATTAGAAAGGAATCGTGAAGTTGTTTTTGCTAATAACTGATAAAGAATTCGACGCGGGTACGTGTCAAACGATAACTTTGGTTTCGAGAGTTTTTCAGGTACAAAACTTCAGGTAATGTGTGGTTGGATCATCATCTCGATTGTTCATTATTTGAAGTGTCTTCAGGAATTTCGAAGGGTTTTAAATGCAGATTGTCATAGTCAATATCCAAATGATGGAATTGTCCTGACTCCCGAATGATTTTCATATTCATCTGAGTGTTACGATTAAAAGTGATGTTCTATCACAGTTTTGAATTCAAAGTATAGCTTTGAAAAATGTAAGGATCTAAGAATAATGATTTCGGTTGTATCTCGCGTTAAATTCTGAAATTCCCAAAATCAGAGCATGTAATTAGATTCGAATGAGTATGGTTGTTTTGATTTCTATAGAAGAATGCATATTGGTATAGTTGATGATTGTCGGATCCGAATTGAAGAACGTAACATATTAATTGTAATTTAATATATTTCTCGGGTATTACCTACCCGTTAAAAAGTTTCACAATTAATATTTTGAACAAGAATTCTCATTACAATCTTTATGAAAATATATGTGGGTATATTTTCTTCAGATGTAGTACAGATTCAATGAGTTAATATCATACTAAGCTCATTTGATTTTCGGATTAAATTAGAAATGAATTTTCTCTAAAACATTAGAGATTACATAATCTTCGCGAAGTATTTCACTAATGTAATCAATGCTTCAATGTTTATATGTATTTCCTTAGTGAATCATGCTGATGCTCATAGAACTGTTGCTAACTTCGCAAGATACGGATATATTTTTTTTTTTTCCCGTAAATTTCGGGTATATCGAAGATGAAAGTGTATAATCAAACATGTTATTGAATGATACACTTGATTTATTATGAACCGGAGTTCATTAGATTGAAACAGAGATTGTGGTTAACGATGATTAAGTTGTTAATGAAGGATGTACATCATAAGATATTAGTAATATGAATTTAAACGAGTAGTATCTACTCTTTTTCAATTCATACTTAATAGCTTAGTACAAAAAGATTTATTATAATTCCAGAATTCATATATATAAAATATATAATAATTCTTCAGAAGGAATGAGTTAATACTATATAACTCGTTGATACAACATATTCGTTGTTGATTGGTAACGATTTCCACAGTGATTCTTGAACTGATGGGATTTGTGATGTCATAGGTGTTGCTGATTCTGACGATGCTGACGTTACTGACTATATTGGTGATGCTAATGGTACTGTTGCTGCTGATGATACTTCCGGTAATTGCTAGTGATGCTTGTATAACAAGTAAATCGCGCACCATCCTTGTTAGGGTTTCGATTCTTCCTTTACTCATTTTGGTTCACTCATCTGATTTAGGGTTAGGGTGGAAATAGATAATCTCTAAGACTTTAGAGATTACATAATCGCCATAGAATATTCCTCCGATGAAGTTATGAATCCATACTTCATCGTTTATTGTTGTTGGTACTCCTTGGTATCTATGATGCGTGTGATGTTGATATCCGAGGTATAGATTATGATGTTGAGGCGTGTGATGCGGATGTGATTGTTGATGGTGGTAATGATACTGTTGGTGTTAATGATGGTGATACCGTTGATGTCGGTGATGCTGTTGATGTTTAGGGTATTGAGGTTTGCGATGTTGATGTTACTGGCGGTACTGATTATGCTGCTGGTGCTGCTGATGGTGTTTGTAATCCTTGCACCATAAGCTCTAAAGCCGTCACACGAGCACGAAGTTCGTTAACTTCTGCTAGTATACCGGGATGATTGTCGGTTGGGACGAGCGGATAAATAAAATCTAGAATTTGATGTAGTATATAATCGTGACGAGATACTCTGGAAATGAGATAGAAAATGGTTTCACGAACAGGTTCGCCGGTAAGTGCTTCAGGTTCATCGCCAATAGGGCAATTTGGTGGATGGAAAGGATCACCTTCTTCGTGTCTCCAATAATTGAGGAGGCTACGAACCCATCCCCATTTCATCCAGAATAGATGATGACTGATTGTTTGATCCATTCCGGTCACACTGTTTTCGGAGCTCGAATGGAAATCCATATCGACATAGCTGTCGAAATCTGAGGAGTTCGAACTGGTTGAGGGATCCATCTCGTATGATCAGAGAAATAATTTTGGTATAAAATAGATTGTAGAATTTAGATTTGGTATTCCTCAATACATAATTTACATATATATATATATATATATATATATATATATATATATATATATATATATATATATATATATATATATATATATATATATATATATATATATATATATAATACCAAAATCCCATAGATTTCGGAGAATCTTTGAAAGATGTTAGTCAAAGTTCACAGTAATAAATACGCTAAGATATTAATTAGCAGATATGCTAAGATGTGAATTTCGTCTATACGCTGTTATGCAATAAATGCAGGAAAACGCGTCTAGACTTAAGATGATAAGCAGATAATTTCCTAAGGATGATAAGTAGATGATTTCCGACACAAAATGATAAGCAAAACTTTTGACATGCAGACACGGTCGAAGTCCAGACTCACTAATGCATCTTAACAACCAACAGTAAGACACACTAATGCAAGACCTGGTTCGCTAAGACCACCGCTCTGATACCAACTGAAAGGACCCGTTCATATACATTATAAACGATTCACAATAGTTGATTACATTGCGAGGTATTTGACCTCTATATGATACATTTTACAAACATTGCATTCGTTTTTAAAAGACAAACTTTCTTTACATTGAAAATTGACAGGCATGCATATCATTTCATAATATCCACTATCCAACTATAAATTAATTTAATAATAATCTTTGATGAACTCAATGACTCGAATGCAACGTTCTTCGAAATATGCTATGAAAGACTCCAAGTAATATCTTTAAAATGAGCAAATGCACAGCGGAAGATTTCTTTAACACCTGAGAATAAACATGCTTTAAAGTGTCAACCAAAAGGTTGGTGAGTTCATTAGTTTATCATAATCATTTATTTCCATCATTTTAATAGACCACAAGAATTTCATTTCCAGTTCTCATAAATATACGTCCCATGCATAGAGACAAAAATAATCATTCATATGGTGAACACCTGGTAACCGACATTAACTAGATACATATAAGAATATCCCCTATCATTCCGGGATCCTCCTTCGGACATGATATAAATTTCGAAGTACTAAAGCATCCGGTACTTTGGATGGGGTTTGTTAGGCCCAATAGATCTATCTTTAGGATTCGCGTCAATTAGGGTGTCTGTTCCCTAATTCTTAGATTACCAGACTTAATAAAAAGGGGCATATTCGATTTGATAATTCAATCATAGAATGTAGTTTCACGTACTTGTGTCTATTTTGTAAATCATTTATAAAAGCAGCGCATGTATTCTCAGTCCCAAAAATATATATTGCAAAAGCATTTAAAAAGGGAATAATGAAACTCACCATACTGTATTTTGTAGTAAAAATACATATAACATCTTTGAACAAATGTAAGGTTGGCCTCGGATTCACGAACCTATATTAATTATATATATATTTATGTTGATCAATATTTGTCTAACAAATTAGGTTAAGTCATAGTGTACCACAATCCTAATGCTCGAGACTAATGTGGAAAAGTCAAAAGTTAAAGTAAAAACGAGGTCGTATGCAAAAATATAATAACTTATACAAAAATGATTTTTCGGTCAAACATGACTAAACGGCCACTTCAGCGATTTTTAGAAAAATTATCGGAACTCCGATTGATAAACGGCCAAAGATAAAAGTTACACATTACCAAAAAGATTAAGCATAAATTTTTACAGAAGTAAACTAAACCTAGACAACTCGTAGTTGCCAACGCGGTTTCGGTGTTTCAAAGTTAATTTTTCAGCTTTAATAAATTTACAAAAGTGACCGAGTAGCCTACTTTGGAGATTTTTAGAAAATTCCTCGAAACTTGGATTGACAAACGGTCAAAGCCTTCAAATTCTCGTTACCACAAAGATATAACATGATTTTTGGCAAAAGTAAACACACATCAGGCCCACCATGACAACTGATACAAAACTGACATTTTTAATAAAAAGTTTCAGCTCTTTTTAGAATTTTAAAATGTGATCAAACAGTCAACTTTGACGATTTTTAGAAAAATCGTCGAGACTCGAATTGACAAACGGCCAGAGTCTTTTGTTAGACCTTACAGCAAAGAATTCAGTGGTATTTTTTGTTTTAATCTGAAACAACGCAGATCAGCGATAATTTCAGTTTCCGTATCGACGTTTCATCAAAATTTACAAAACTTCTTTTATCCATAACTTGACAACCGTTCAACGAAACGAGACGTGCTTTATATGAAAATTCATCTACTCGACGAGTAGAATCCAAATAACCACTTTTTATTACCCAGAAAATTAGTTCACTAATTATTATCAGCATTTTTAATTACGAAATTAATTGTTTAATTCATAACTTTCTAACCGTTCATCGAATTCATTCGATATCTAAATGAAAAGTTCTTAATTTTTTGCTAGCTTTCTAAGGACATGCATATCTTATATATTATTTCATCCCTAGTATAACAACCTTTAAGATTCAACATAACCGATCTAAGGGCAACATCAAATGTACAAATATGCATAATCCTATTTTCTCGAGCACTAGTCAGGGATACACTATTAGTATGTAAAAATTAAATTATGAGTACTCACGTATCAATATTGAGATTCAATATTGCAGGAAAGGTACGTAGACGCAACGAAGACAATAAACACTAGATTGACCTCATGAGCATACCCATGAACCATACCCATCACCTCCAAAGCTATAACCCATAATTTCCTTAGCCCTGTCCTACTCGAACACTAGTTTTGAAATTACTCGTTCATGACCTCGTCGTAGTATTTTATGTATAATACTAATAATAATAATACTAGAAATGAAATATTAATAATAATAATAATTATATATATATATATATATATATATATATATATATATATATATATATATATATATATATATATATATATATATATATATATATATATATATATATAAATATATGTAATTTAGAGTGCAGAGAGATGAGAGCTTGAATTGTGAATTCATCGAACTAAAAAATGGATCGATTTAAAGGGTTGAACTTCACCTACCCCTCATACCTAAATCCAGCACACAATGTCACTAAGTTAAGATGTCGACACTTCATTTATACACGTAATGCTTATGATATCTAATATGGTTTCTTTTCTTTTTTTTTTTTTTATATTATTTAATATATAATATATTTAATCTTTAGAATTAATTAAATATTATATTATATTTACGTTCATGGTAAAAATATAATTTTTACAAAAATGACACGGTCGTGGTCTCACGACTCATGTACCACTTTCGGTTTTTCGGGCGCACTTTCGTACGTTTAGAAAACTAGCCTTTTACATTACGTGACGTGTACCTTTTACAAAAATTAGGCTTACTCAACAATAAAATACCTTTATAAAAAATATAACTTATAAAATTGAGTGTTGTGGTCATTAACTTCTATAAATTAGTGGCTCGTTGTTTATCAAAATATTTTATTTTAAATTAAACGTTTTGTGACATGTACCTTTATTAATAACTAGACTTAAATTAATTAAAAACTAACCCACTCAGAGTGTAACTTAATCTTTTGAGTGTTTTGATCACTTCCTTTTATAATTCATAATCTTGTTATTTATCAAAGCTTATTTATTAATATTAGTTTAAAATCAAAACGTTTTATGACTAATTAAAATTTATAATCTTATATATACTTTTGAAATTTTCATCTAATGACATACTAGTTATCATTTCAAAACTAATTATCTAATTTAAGATCCTTTACAAAATCGAAAATCCTATAATGTTTATGCTTTAAAACTTAATTTGATTTCATTCTTTTATGCGTAATTGTTTAGTTTAATTTCCTTAACTTTCTAAATAATATATCTTAATATAACATATCAAATGGGTTTATCTAGTCAACGAATCTTATCCCAATTATTCCTTCTATATGATAAATCGAGTATTATGAAATTCGATTCTCCACTAACTTTTGTCTAACTCCCAATAAGTGATACTTTGTTCTTACTTGTAAATCACTTTACCATTTATTCCGAATACCGTTAAAAAAGTAAGGGTTTCTTAATTCAAAGTGGACCTCATATCAGAGACTCATAATCATAGTTCAATGTATCCGATAATTCAATCATTTGATATTATCTTTTAATCTCGTCGATAAACTTACATCGAACAAATACATTTATGTAACATATTATTCATTCAATACTTTGACAACATTGCCCAGTTCATAAAATAGATCTCATAGCTTATATTCATATTAACTAATCCGTTCAATGTTTTATATAATATATCTCAATTTAAAAATCAGACATATGTATATGTATATATATTTATTTACACAAAATTGTTCGTGAATCGTCAGACATGGTCAAAGGGTATTTGATTAAATGAATATAGTTTCAAAACTTTCGAGACTCAACATTACAGATTTTTGCTTATCGTGTCGGGTACATATTAAGATTAAAGTTTAAATTTGATCGGAAATTTCCGGGTCATCACAAAATAAATAAAGGAATCTAATATAAAAATTTGGGGTTTTTCCAAAGATGTTCATATGTTAACTGTTTAGCAATGGACCACGATATAACACTCTGTGATTTGATAATAAGCCAAAGGTCCGGCTGCTACACTATTACTCCTATAATTCAATGAACCTTTATTTCATATTATAATATTAATTATATAATTTTGTGTACTTCATCAATTGTAGGCATATGATTGTTAAATGCATATATAGAGATAGTTACACAAAGCCACTATGCCACCAAATACAATCAATCAAATTCAAAGTTTGTTATGCTTTCTTTCCTTTTCATCCGACAAGAGAATATTAGGATTATTATTGTATTTGTATTATTAATTATTATTAGCAATTATTATTAATACAATATGGTTTAAAGAAGGCCACTTGTTTATATGCAAATAGATGGAAGATGGATATATTGAGAGAGATATATATGCACATATGTAATTGCATAATGAACCACACCCATTCATCTTTCTTTGTTTCTAGTTCCATTGATCACCTCTACACCAACCACCATGAGTTCACCGTCGGCCAACATCAAACGGCCACCCATGGCCACCATAAACCACCAACAAAACAAATATCCCGAATCCTCGCCACCACCATGTACAATCCCTTCACCTCCCTTACATGAAAAACCGATTACCATTGTGTGTCATGAACCGAGACCATCACCACCTTGATACCTTTAAACCGTCACAACCCTGCACAATCCTCACCACATGAAAACCACGGTTACCATCACTACATTACTTCATAAACACCACAAACACCACCGTAAATCATCACTAAACCACCACCGATCACATGCATCTTATTTTTATTTTCTGTTTCTTTTTCCTTCTGCTTCATGTCAACCAAAACAAATTTATGGCTGTTTTATCCTTCGGAAACTTGGTTGCTACTGCTATATCCTTATGGGTTTCGCTATTGTAGCTGCTACAGCGTATATTACTCGCATTTATTATCTATTTTTCAGTTACGATTAGCAAACCCAACCACGTAACCACAATACCACCATTAGACCACTATTAAGACCGCTGCTACTACATCTAAATATATTTCTTTTCTGTTTCTATTCAACACAACCATAGCCATCAACAATTAACCACTTCGACTACTGTAGGTTGCTGCTACTTGTTGCTTGTTTCTTATCCAAGAACCGACATCACTAACCTCATCATTCGACTGTTCTGTTGATAATTGGAAACCAACCAAAACCGTGACCTTTTATCTCCTTCTTGTCTTCTCTCTCTAGCTCATCTGCATAAGCCATGAAACCCCACTTCACCACATGATAATTTACCAAATGATACTTTTATTTAAAGTAGACACCCACTATCACACCTGCTAACTTACTTTCATATATAATAAATTAAAAATGATAAGATGTAGGGCTATTAAACAAAGTGGCTTGGTTAAATGTTTTGGGAACATATTAAAAACCCACTTGGACGTTTGTTCTGTCTATTAGTTGTTTATGGGCCATGAAACCGTTTACGTTTGATGTTGGTGAACGAAAATGGGATGATTGTTGGTAGACCAGGATGCAATAATAAGGATGATGATATAGATGATTAGATTAAGATAGAAGTGATAACGATGAAGTTTGAATGGATGATAATTTTTTTCGCAAACTCATGTCTCTATTTCCTAATACAGCGACATATGAGGATATTAATATAATTAAGTTGTTACAGCATATGTTCTTAGGACACATACTTTTGTTTCTATAATTGGGCCGTGTAAAAGGTTTAGACTGTTGGGCCGCAAGCAGTTATGATCTGTTAGGACAAGGAAACAAGAATGGGTGATGTTAGAGAGGCGTGTTAAAAGAAATTATCGAGCTATATAAATCAAAAATTTAATGGGTAGAGTAATGGTTAAGGGTGTTTGTGTGTGAGCGGGAGGTCACGGGTTCGAGCCCGGTCGTGGACATTTTTATTGGGAAAAACATTTAAAAGGTAGTTTATTATCATATTTATTATTATTATTATTATGAATAAGTAAAAATAGTGATTAGTTAAGGTTTTACTTATATATATGTAGATTATAAATACAAATATAATTATAAAAAATGACTAAACTTATAATTAAGTAAAGACTTAAAATAAAATATTATTATTTTTAATATGATTATAATAATTATTATTATTATTATTACTTTTATTATTATCATTTTTATCAAAATGTATATTATTATTATTATTATTATTATTATTATTATGATTATTATTATTATTATTATTATTATTATTATTATTATTATTATTATTATTATTATTATTATTATTATTATTATTATTATTATTATTATTATTGTCAACATTAGTATTAGTATTATCATTAAGAATATTATTTGTAGTATCATTATTATTAAAACTATCATTATTATTATCATTATTATTATTATTAGTATTATTTTTATCATTACTATCATTAGTATTATTGAATTATTGATATGTCAAATAAAGATTTTTTTATATAAAAATAAATATATTTAATTAAGTTATTAATGAAACACATAATTTATAATGTATATATAAATCTATTCGATAACAATTAGAGGTGTTAATATATATACTTGATATAGGTTCGTGAATCCGAGATCAACCCTACACTTGTTAAATGACGTCATATGTATTTTTACTGCAAAATACAGTATGGTGAGTTCATTTGCTCCCTTTTACTCTTTACATTTTTGGGACTGAGAATACATGCGCTGTTTTTACAACTGCTTTATTAAATACTTTTGAAATATATTTTGAACTGAGAATACATGAAATGCTTTTATAAATGTTTGATGAGATAGACACAAGCAAAACATTCCTCGAATGAATTATTAATGCAGACAGAAGTTCTGTGGATTATTATTGAATTAGTTGGACGTTATAATTGCCACTAATTGTTGTGAATATTTCTCCTGATTATTATTGCTTGGTAACCTAAGAATTAGAATCGGGTATGGCCCTAATTCACGCGAATCCTAAAGGTAGCTACCGGGTTTAACACCCCCATCTAGAATGTTCACTAGACGGAAGGGTTAGTGGGCGTGGTATTTAGTACTTCGAAGTTTATATATTTATACAGACGAGATGTTCTGTTTTGGGGATATTATTGATGCGCATTATATGTTAAGGTCGGTTACCAAGCCAAGAATTAAAAGCTATGAAAGCAATGAAAAGTGAATGTTATGTATCGAGAGAATGATTTTATACACACGTTATGTGTAAGATATTTTGTACACGAGATATGTGTACGGTTACTAAGATTTATGAAAAATGGTTTCGTACACGAGAAAGATGTACTGTATTTAAAAGATATCGCATGTACATTATAGGTGGGTATAGGATTCGGGCCCATTTGTACCATGCAGCATTTAAATCTTGTGGTCTATCAAAATGATGAATTTTATTGTTTTATGATAAACTTATGAACTCACCAACCTTTTGGTTGACACTTTAAAGCATGTTTATTCTTAGGTATGAAAGAAATCTTTCGCTGTGCATTTGCTCATATTACATGGAGTTGTTCATGGCATATAGAGGTCAGAACCTCGTAATGGGGCCAACTGTTGAAGACTTCGTCCAGATAGATTAGGATGGCTCACTACAAATATTACAGAATTTGCTTATCGTGTCACAAACATATAAAGATTTAGTTTAAATTTGGTCGGAAATTTCCGGGTCGTCACACTTTGAATTTATAATTCTTACATTATAACTTATATTATGACATTTGTGATGAAATACCAGAAGATGATGATGAGCTTCAACTTATGGACAAAGATGACACAGTTGACATCACAGAAATTACATGAGGTTATTTTTGTCTATCTGGTTGCTTATATGCATTGTTTGATTCATTTAATTGATTGGGATTTGAAACGACCCATCCTAATCCATCTGGACGAAGCCTTCAATAGCTGGTCTCATTACGAGGTTCTAACCTCTATATGCCATGAACGACTTCATGTAATACGAGCAAATGCACAGTGGAAGATTTCTTTCATACCTGAGAATAAACATGCTTTAAAGTGTCAACCAAAAGGTTGGTGATGATTATCAGGGAGCAAAAGGAGAAGGAAAATAACAGTCGTTGTTGTTAAGATGAAGTGGTGATGATGCAAACGTAACAGGAACTGTCACCAATGGTGGTTTGGGTTGCTAGTTTGTCAGACTCAAAGTGACAAGGTGATGGAAGATGGTGTTAAAAGATGGTGATTTGGTTTCATACCCTTCTCGATGCATATCTATGTATCTGTATATATAATTTAGAGAGATAGAGATAGACATGTAAGAGAGATAAAGGGAGATAGTGCAGACAGGTAAATCAAATTTAGATAGTGACATATAACAAATTCGGATATTGGTATTGACTTTGTTTAAAATTCTAAGTAATTGTAGGTAGCAAAATAATAGCGTGTGTAAAGTTCTTACTCCATGATTATAATACAACAACTTTAGGTGAACGATCTGCAATTGTGTAAATATGAGGATCCAGTTCATTTTATTATATGCTATGTATATGAATATATATATATATTTTATTAGTTGATAAATGATGTTGGACATGTAATTAACCAAAAACATTTCACTTTCTCTTTGCATCATTAGTCAACAATAGGTACGTAAACATATATATATATAAATAATAGATAGTGATTAGAGAGGAATTGAGTGGGAACAATGAATGTAATAATAATATATCAATTGGAATTAAACTTGTAATTACATTTAATACATTAATATTTCAATTTAATTAATTATGAAATATTTAATAATTATATAATATATTATACTTTTATTGAACATTTATTATTTATAAATTTTATTATAATATACATATCATAGTAATTATAGAAATCATATATATATATATATATATATATATATATATATATATATATATATATATATACATATACATTTTAAATTACACTTAATTATTTTGTATCCTATTTTAAATATTTAATTCAAATGTTAAAATTATATTTTATAATTTCAAATTATTAATATATACATACATTTATATATTTATGTATACATATTTATTTACAAGTAATTTTTCGTGAATCGTCGAGAGCAGTCAAAGGTCAAATGAATTCATGTAAACAGTTTCAAAATTTTGTAACTCAATATCACAGACTTTACTTATCTTGTCGAAATCATATAAGATTTAAGTTTAAATTTGGTCGGAAATTCCCGGGTCGTCATAGGATTGTTGGCTGTTTATTTATTTTACTACGCAAAAAAAAGCGAAAAGATCAGACCAAAAAGAGGCCCAACAAAAATGCTAATAACTTGGGGAAAAGAACAAGGAATTCGAACCACTATTTTGTTTAATAATTTTGGGTAACCAGTTAGTAAAACTACTAGTGAACTCACCTATTTCTTGGGAACCATGGCCAGGAGAAGCATATATTGCCCAGTCTATAGGAGATGGAGTAAACTAAGTTCTGATAAAAAGAAACATGTTGCTAAAAGAAAATCGTTGCTTAACATAGTAAATGTACATATTCAGAATTCTGTATTTGTACTAATAGTTCACTTAATTGATCAAGTTACCTGTTATTATAGTAGTTGAAATTCGATGTTCCTGATATTGCTGAAGGGTGGATCTTGAGATCATTAGGGAGGAAGGTAAAGAATTGGAGGGCAAGATTAAAAAAGCAATACTATGATCCAACTTTATCACTCCAAGAACAGTATAATTCTAGGTGTTCACAAGTCCAAGAAGATCATTGGCAAAAACTTGTAAGGTACTGGAATAGAAGACGCAACAAGGTATGCAATTGTTATCCTGCCACATCTTATATATTACTTATATCAATGTATTGTCTTTTATGAGACATCACTTTCCTACCTCAGCAAGTTAGTGAAAAAAACAAATCGAACCGGGCGAAGAAGAAGCTGATGCAACTCACTAGAAAAAAGGGTTATACACGTGTTCGAGAAGAGATGAAGGTAATTAATTAAAGAGGAAAAAGTTATTTTATGATAAATGTGGATATCATTTATTGTTAAACCAATTTTAGTTTAATTGAAACAGGCAAATAATAATGGTCAAGAACCAAGCCGTTTTGTAATGTTTGAAAAGTGTTTCTCTAATAACGGCAATACAAATTTCTTGGAAGCTAAAGATGCCATTGTAAGTAATATTGTTACTAGTGTCAATTTTTTGACTGAATGATTTTGCTCATGTGAAATATTTCTGTTACGTTGATCAAACTATTTTAACATGTGGATTCTGACTTACGATGTTTATTATGCTTGATACAGCGTGAAATGAATGAACTTAAAAAGAACATTCCACCTGGTACAAGTGATGAGCCTGGGCTAGATGACATTTTCTCGAAGGTGAAGGGAAACGATAAATATAGAAATGCTGACCTATACGGCTTAGGTGTCCGGGCTACTGATCTATGGGGTATAACACCATCTCGTATTGCTTACACATGAGAGAATCAAATGCTAAATTCAAGGATCGTGGAATTAGAGGCGGAAAAAGCACAACTGAATCGGGAAAAGAATCATTCCAACAGTTAGGGATGGCATTGGGCGAGAAAAAACCCGTGAATCGTGGGTACCCGATCCGCGATGGGCGGGTAAACTCATTAAATCTTACCCGCGGCCACGGGTACGGGTAAAAATTTATACCCGCCAGAGGGTCGCGGGCGGGGGCACGGGTATATACAACCCGTCGCGGGTAAAACCCGACCCGTGAATACATGATATTTTTCTTAATTTACCCGCGAGTTTATACTTACAATTATTAATTTTGAAAGTTAATTAACTTGTAATTGAATAATGATTAATAATTTAATATTATATACAAGTAAAAAACTTAATTTTCACATCATTTTAGATATAATTTGTACATATATTTTTATAAATAATAAAATTATTTGTGTTTTCTAATAAAAAAGTTGGATATATTATTACCCGCAGGTCACGGGTACCCGCGGGTCACGGGCATGGGCAAAACATTTTTACCCGCGGGCGGATAACGGGTCTCAAGGTTCAAAAAAGAAACCCGACGGGCTGGTCGCGGGTATATAGAACCAGTGCCTGTTACCCGCGGGAGCCATCCCTACCAACAGTGATTCAACTATTTCCCCAGCTACCTCACCAGTCGTTGAACCTCCACCTTTAGGGGTATGTTTATGTTATAAAAAACTTTGTCTTCTCAATGTTTAACTCTTATTTTGCTGTAAAATGATATTCAGGTTCAGTCTGAAGTATATCTGAGGAGCATTCACAAGCCGTTTGACATAGTAGCAAGATGATGGGTTTTGAGTTTAGAACCAAAAGAGGTGGTGGGAGGGAAAGAGATTGGTACAAGATACTGTTCGGTTAATCCTCAGGTGATAATTCAAAAAGACGAAGAGCTGGCTAGGCCGTATGGACAGATGGACACAATTTTTGAAGCTATAGGCACGCCTATTGCATGGCCAAGAAATTTTGTCGAGGTATGACCTTCTTAAAGTGTACTTTTGTAATTATAAATTATATTAACGCGAAGGTTTAAAACTAACAGATGAAATATTTTTTTATTTTTTTTGTAGGTAGTACCTCTAGAGTAAGAAGATTGCTCCATGATTGATCTACTCATTCTTAGTATTCATGTGTTTACTTCTTTATTATTATCGCCAAATGTTACTAGACTTTTATATTTGATTTTTGTAACTATGTTTACTTCCAGATGAAACATATCTGAGATTCTGAGTTTGCTATTAAATAAAAATCAGTTGTTGGATGTCAATTTCATTTATAGAATTTGTTTGTTTTAATTATGATTTTAATATCATGCCCATGATTATTTTATATTTATCATGACCATTATAACTGATTTCCACGACCCCAAAAATCGGTTTCATAATTTTACTTTGAGATTTAAGGACCCTTTTAAAAGGTCCTAATATATGTTTTTAGGACCAAATTGTATTGTAAATATTTATATTATAAGACCCTAAAAAGGGTTTCATTATCTTAGTTGACATATTAGGACCTTTTTAATGGATCATAATGCATGTTTTAGGACCCATTTATAATGTAAATAATTATATTATAGGACCCTAAAAAGTGTATCATAATCTTAGTTAGGATATTAGGACCTTCATTAACAGTCCTAACATGTGCTTTTCAAGACCTTTTTTGTGTGTTTTAGGACTCTGTCGAAAGGTCGCAATATAGTATTTAGGACTCTATTCGTGTGGTCTTTAATTGATTTTAGGACCCTATTTGTGTGGTTCTTAATGATATTATAGGACCCTTATTAATGGGTTTCATAAACTTATTAGAACCTTTTTTAAGAATCCTAATATGTTTTTTAGGAACCTTAAATAAAGTCCTTATATGTTTTAAAATATTAGAAGTCCCATTATATGACCTTATAATAAGGTCCTAATATGTTCATGGGATCATTCTTAAGCGTCCTTAATGATATTATAGAACCCTTATTCATGGGTTTCATAAACTTTTTTCATCTATTAGTGAAATGTTCCGTTCATATTGATTATAAACGTTCCATATTAATTGATTTCGTTGTGAGGTTTTGACCTCTATATGAGATGTTTTTCAAAGACTGCATTCGTTTTTAAAACAAACCATAACCTTTATTTTATCGACAAGGTTAACAAGACACCACTTAGATTATCCAGAAATGATAATCTAACAAATATCACACTTACACACTAACAATACATATTGGTTTACAAATATTAATATGTTACAACAAAATAAATCTCGAATGCAGTTTTAAACAATATTATACAAGCATGCTGGCACCAAATCTTGTCCATATAATATCATGCAACAGCGGAAGCTCTTAATAATCACCTGAGAATAAACATGCTTTAAACGTCAACAAAAATGTTGGTGAGTTATAGGTTTAACCTATATTTATCAAATCGTAATAATAGACAACAAGATTTCATATTTCAATATACATCCCATACATAGAGATAAAAATCATTCATATGGTGAACACCTGGTAACTGACCTTAACAAGATGCATATAGAATATATCCTATCATTTCGGGATTCCCTTCGGACATGATGAATTCGAAGTACTAAAGCATCCGGTACTTTGGATGGGGCTCGTTGGGCCCAATAGATCTATCTTTAGGATTCGCATCAATTAGGGTGTCTGTTCCCTAATTCTTAGATTTCCAGACTAAAAAGGGGCATATTCAGTTTAATAATCCAGCCATAGAATGTAGTTTCATTTACTTGTGTCTATTTTGTAAAACATTTATAAAACTGCATGTATTCTCATCCCAAAATATTAGATTTTAAAAGTGGGACTATATGTAGTGACCCGAACTTTTCCATGTTTATATATATTAATTGAGATTGATATTTACATGATTAAATGTTTCCAACATGTTAAACAATCAAAATTGTTAAGACTTGATTAATTGAAATATGTTTCATATAGACAATTGACCACCCAAGTTGACCGGTGATTCACGAACATTAAAACTTGTAAAAACTATGATGACACATATATGGATATATATATAGTTAACACGATACTATGATAAGTAAACATATCATTAAGTATATTAACAATGAACTACATATGTAAAAACAAGACTACTAACTTAATGATTTTTAAACGAGACATATTTGTAACGATTATCGTTGTAAAGACATTTAATGTATATATATCATATTAAGAGATATTCATACATGATAATATCATGATAATATAATAATTTAAAATCTCATTTGATATTATAAACATTGGGTTAACAACATTTAACAAGATCGTTAACCTAAAGGTTTCAAAACAACACTTACATGTAAACGACTAACGATGACTTAACGACTCAGTTAAAATGTATATACATGTAGTGTTTTAATATGTATTTATACACTTTTGAAAGACTTCAATACACTTATCAAAATACTTCTACTTAACAAAAATGCTTACAATTACATCCTCGTTCAGTTTCATCAACAATTCTACTCGTGTGCACCCGTATTCGTACTCGTACAATACACAGCTTTTAGATGTATGTACTATTGGTATATACACTCCAATTATCAGCTCTTAGCAGCCCATGTGAGTCACCTAACACATGTGGGAACCATCATTTGGCAACTAGCATGAAATATCTCATAAAATTACAAAAATATGAGTAATCATTCATGACTTATTTACATGAAAACAAAATTACATATCCTTTATATCTAATCCATACACCAACGAACAAAAACACCTACAAACACTTTCATTCTTCAATTTTCTTCATCTAATTTATCTCTCTCAAGTTTTATCTTCAAGTTCTAAGTGTTCTTCATAAATTCTACAAGTTCTAGTTACATAAAATCAAGAATACTTTCAAGTTTGCTAGCTCACTTCCAATCTTGTAAGGTGATCATCCAACCTCAAGAAATCTTTGTTTATTACAGTAGGTTATCATTCTAATACAAGGTAATAATCATATTCAAACTTTGGTTCAATGTCTATAACTATAACAATCTTATTTCAAGTGATGATCTTACTTGAACTTGTTTTCGTGTCATGATTCTGCTTCAAGAATTTCGAGCCATCCAAGGATCCGTTGAAGGCCATTTTTCTCTTTTCCAGTAGGTTTATCCAAGGAACTTAAGGTAGTAATGATGTTCATAACATCATTCAATTCATACATATAAAGCTATCTTATTCGAAGGTTTAAACTTGTAATCACTAGAACATAGTTTAGTTAATTCTAAACTTGTTCGCAAATAAAAGTTAATCCTTATAACTTGACTTTTAAAATCAACTAAACACATTTTCTATATCTATATCATATGCTAACTTAATGATTTAAAACCTGGAAACACGAAAAACACCGTAAAACCGGATTTACGCCGTCGTAGTAACACCGCGGGCTGTTTTGGGTTAGTTAATTAAAAACTATGATAAACTTTGATTTAAAAGTTGTTATTCTGAGAAAATGATTTTTATTATGAACATGAAACTATATCCAAAAATTATGGTTAAACTCAAAGTGGAAGTATGTTTTCTAAAAAGGTCATCTAGACGTCGTTCTTTCGACTGAAATGACTACCTTTACAAAAACAACTTGTAACTTATTTTTATGACTATAAACCTATACTTTTTCTATTTAGATTCATAAAATAGAGTTCAATATGAAACCATAGCAATTTGATTCACTTAAAACGGATTTAAAATGAAGAAGTTATGGGTAAAACAAGATTGGATAATTTTTCTCATTTTAGCTACGTGAAAATTGGTAACAAATCTATTCCAACCATAACTTAATCAACTTGTATTGTATATTATGTAATCTTGAGATACCATAGACACGTATACAATGTTTCGACCTATCATGTCGACACATCTATATATATTTCGGAACAACCATAGACACTCTATATGTGAATGTTGGAGTTTACTATACAGGGTTGAGGTTGATTCCAAAATATATATAGTTTGAGTTGTGATCAATACTGAGATACGTATACACTGGGTCGTGGATTGATTCAAGATAATATTTATCGATTTATTTCTGTACATCTAACTGTGGACAACTAGTTGTAGGTTACTAACGAGGACAGCTGACTTAATAAACTTAAAACATCAAAATATATTAAAAGTGTTGTAAATATATTTTGAACATACTTTGATATATATGTATATATTGTTATAGGTTCGTGAATCAACCAGTGGCCAAGTCTGTAGTGACCCGAACTTTTCCATGTATATATATATTAATTGAGATTGATATTTACATGATTAAATGTTTTCAACATGTTAAGCAATCAAACTTGTTAAGACTTGATTAATTGAAATATGTTTCATATAGACAATTGACCACCCAAGTTGACCGGCGATTCACGAACGTTAAAACTTGTAAAAACGACATGACGATATATATATGGATATACATATGGTTAACATGAGATTATGATAAGTAAGTATCTCCATAAGTATATTAACAATGAGTTATATACATATAAACAAGACTACTAACTTAAGGATTTCGAAACGAGACATATATGTAACGATTATCGTTGTAACGACATTTAAATGTATATATATATCATATTAAGATATATTAATATATCATAATATCATGATAATATAATAATTTAACATCTCATTAGATATAATAAACAATGGGTTAACAACATTAATTGAGATCGTTAACTTAAAGGTTTCAAAACAACACTTACATGTAACGACTAACGATGACTTAACAACTCGGTTAAAATGTATATACATGTAGTGTATTTAGATGTATTAAAATACTTTTGGAAGACTTCAAGACATATATCAAAACACTCATACTTAACGAAAATGGTTACAGTTACTTTCCCATTCTTTTCTTTCATCAAGAATTCTAGTCGTATTCTTACCCGTATTATACACAGCTTCAAAACGTACTTACTATGGGTATATACCAATAGGAACTAGCATGGGATTCCACTCTTGATTATGTCATGTATGACTAATCAATTTTAACTTCTACCATGAGCTAGTCAACTAACTAGAACTCCTTTTAACCCCACTCACCACTCACCAATTACCACTCATCATTCACTCCATTTCATTTCCAATTCTCTTTCTAATTCTCTCTCAACACACACACACTATTATGAACGTATTTTTCCAGTAGTTAATCATCATCTTCATCAAAAATCACTTCAAGAATCAAGCTATAATCATCATAGGAAAAACACTTCAAGAACACTTCAAAAATCCCTTCAAGTTTACTAATTTACTTCCAAGCTTTCTAATCCATTCCAAGTAATCATCTAAGATCAAGAAACCTTTGTTATATACAGTAGGTTATCTTTCTTATTCAAGGTAATATTCATATTCAAACTTTGATTCAATTTCTATAACTATAAACTATCTTAATTCGAGTAAAAATCTTACTTGAACTTGTTTTTGTGTCATGATCCTACTTCAAGAACTTTCAAGCCATCCAAGATCCTTTGAAGCTAGATCATTTTTTGTCACTTCCAGTAGGTTTACCTACTAAACTTGAGGTAGTAATGATGTTCATAACATCATTCAATTCATATATATAAAACAATCTTATTCGAAGGTTTAAACTCGTAATCAATAGAACATAGTTTAGTTAATTCTAAACTTGTTCGCAAACAAAAGTTAATCCTTCTAACTTGACTTTTAAAATTAACTAAACACATATTCTATATCTATATGATATGCTAACTTAATGATTTAAAACCTGGAAACACGAAAAACACCGTAAAACCGGATTTACGCCGTCGTAGTAACACCGCGGGCTGTTTTGGGTTAGTTAATTAAAAACTATGATAAACTTTGATTTAAAAGTTGTTATTCTGAGAAAATGATTTTTATTATGAACATGAAACTATATCCAAAAATTATGGTTAAACTCAAAGTGGAAGTATGTTTTCTAAAATGGTCATCTAGACGTCGTTCTTTCGACTGAAATGACTGCCTTTACAAAAACGACTTGTAACTTATTTTTATGACTATAAACCTATACTTTTTATGTTTAGATTCATAAAATAGAGTTCAATATGAAACCATAGCAATTTTATTCACTCAAAACGGATTTAAAATGAAGAAGTTATGGGTAAAACAAGATTGGATAATTTTTCTCATTTTAGCTACGTGAAAATTGGTAACAAATCTATTCCAACCATAACTTAATCAACTTGTATTGTATATTATGTAATCTTGAGATACCATAGACACGTATACAATGTTTCGACCTATCATGTCGACACATCTATATATATTTCGGAACAACCATAGACACTCTATATGTGAATGTTGGAGTTAGCTATACAGGGTTGAGGTTGATTCCAAAATATGTATAGTTTGAGTTGTGATCAATACTGAGATACGTATACACTGGGTCGTGGATTGATTCAAGATAATATTTATCGATTTATTTCTGTATATCTAACACTGGACAACTAGTTGTAGGTTACTAACGAGGACAGCTGACTTAATAAACTTAAAACATCAAAATATATTAAAAGTGTTGTAAATATATTTTGAACATACTTTGATATATATGTATATATTGTTATAGGTTCGTGAATCAACCAGTGGCCAAGTCTTACTTCCCGACGAAGTAAAAATCTGTGAAAGTGAGTTATAGTCCCACTTTTAAAATCTAATATTTTTGGGATGAGAATACATGCAGGTTTTATAAATGATT
Source organism: Rutidosis leptorrhynchoides (assembly GCF_046630445.1). Classification (NCBI taxonomy): domain Eukaryota; kingdom Viridiplantae; phylum Streptophyta; class Magnoliopsida; order Asterales; family Asteraceae; genus Rutidosis; species Rutidosis leptorrhynchoides. The sequence continues at coordinate 223,515,066 of NC_092337.1, read as the reverse complement.
TACAAAATAGACACAAGTACGTGAAACTACATTCTATGGTTGAATTATCAAAATCGAATATGCCCCTTTTTATTAAGTCTGTTAATCTAAGAATTAGGGAACAGACACCCTAATTGACGCGAATCCTAAAGATAGATCTATCGGGCCCAACAAGCCCCATCCAAAGTACCGGATGCTTTAGTACTTCGAAATTTATATCATATCCGAAGGGTGTCCCGGAATGATGGGGATATTCTTATATATGCATCTTGTTAATGTCGGTTACCAGGTGTTCACCATATGAATGACTTTTATCTCTATGTATGGGATGTGTATTGAAATATGAAATCTTGTGGTCTATTGTTACGATTAGATATATATAGGTTAAACCTATAACTCACCAACATTTTTGTTGACGTTTAAAGCATGTTTATTCTCAGGTGAATATTAAGAGCTTCCGCTGTTGCATACTAAAATAAGGACAAGATTTGGAGTCCATGTTTGTATGATATTGTGTAAAAACTGCATTCAAGAAACTGATTTCGATGTAACATATTTGTATTGTAAACCATTATGTAATGGTCGTGTGTAAACATGATATTTTAGATTATCATTATTTGATAATCTACGTAAAGCTTTTTAAACCTTTATTTATGAAATAAAGGTTATGGTTTTTTTTAAAAATGAATGCAGTCTTTGAAAAACGTCTCATATAGAGGTCAAAACCTCGCAACAAAATCAATTAATATGGAACGTTTTTAATCAATAAGAACGGGACATTTCAGTTGGTATCCGAGCGTTGGTCTTAGAGAACCAGAATTTTGCATTAGTGTGTCTTATCTAGTTTGTTAGGATGCATTAGTGAGTCTGGACTTCGACCGTGTTTACTTGAAAAATGATTGCTTAACAAATTTTCTTGGAAACTATATATTTTTAACATGTGAATATTATGTGATATATTAATCTCTTAACGCGTTTGATATTATGTGATAGATGTCTACCTCTAGAACAAGTCCCATTGACTCACCTAATAATAATGAAGAGTCAAATGTAAATTGGAATGATTCGTGGACTGATTCATGAGTTCCCGAAGAGGAACTGGAAGAAGAGTCGGAACCGGAAGAAGAATCGGAACCGGAAGAAGAATCGGAACCGGATGAAGAAATAGAACCGGTGGGGGAAATAATAAAACGGTTAAGTAAAAGAAAATCCTCAACCAACCGACCAAGGTTAATTATGGTCAATGGTGTTTCCGCCAAGGAAGCAAAATATTGGGAGGATTACCAATTCTCCGATCAATCGTATTTCGACGAGAATTTCGATGATGTTATAGAAATTACCCCAACTGAATTTAAAAAGGCAAAAGAAAATAATAAGGGAAAGGGCATAAAAATAGAGAAATCTAATTCCAACCCCGATGAACTTTATATGTATCGTCAACCCCCGAAGTCCTTAAGTTGTAACAATGACCCGGGAACCTCTAAACCACCAGGTTTTTCTAAACCAATGTGGATAACGACGGCTCGTATTAGGGGAACATCATATATCCCTAGAAACTTGGCAAAACGAACCAAAACCGAAGAAGAAGAAACAATCGAGTCGGAATAAGATAGTTGTATTCGTGTGGTGTAATATAAGTAATATAGTGTGATTATGCTTTATGTTATATGTAAAAATTGCTTGTATTAATAAGTATTTTTTTTTATGAATCTAACTCTTGTCTATTTTACAGAATAAAAACACAAAATGGATAGACAACCCAATATTTTAAGAGACCTACCCGGAGACATGATTGATGAAATCTTGTCTAGAGTCGGTCAGAATTCTTCGGCACAACTATTTAAGGCGAGATCAGTTTGTAAGACATTCGAAGAACGTTCCAAGAATGCCTTGGTTTATAAAAGGCTTTCGTTCGAAAGATGGGGGATATCATGTGACGACTCCGTCAAAACACTTAACGGCTCCGTCACTTGGTCCCACAGCTTGATCGAAACTCTATATGAATTTAATAAAACAACCTTGCATTCTTTATTTAAAAATGATTTCCTATAAAGGAGATCTACTAAAATGTATAAGTTTAGAAAAACCATACAATAATACTTTAACCAAAAGTTGACCCAAAACAAAGTCAACAAACAACCACTATTTAATGTAACAAAAATAGAATGCAAGTTAATGTTTAACAAAAGCTGCCATCGTAAATATGCAGACTCTCTAAGCACAGCGGAAGCATTCAATCATGAACCTGAGAATAAAACATGCGAGTAACTGTCAACAAAAATGTTGAGTGAATTATAGGTTTAATATTGCAAACAATATTTAATTTAAACAATAAAAATTTATGTTTGAAAACATAAAAACTCCTTTTTGAACCTCAAAATTATATGCTAGAAAACATATAATAAAACATTATTCCATTTTCCGTGAGCCACCTGATAACCACTTAACCCTTTATTTACCCTTGCCAAACACAATAAACAATATACACCGAACAAGTGTATCTACAACTAAATACGAAGTACTAAACATTCCGATAACAAATTGCTAGCGCGACTAGCTCGAAATGGGGTTGTCAAACCCGATAGATCTATCCATAGGATTCGCGTTCACCAGTAGAAACCAGTGATTACAGTTACCAGACTAGGGAATATTTTTGTTCAACACACAATGAATAATTTAAACCAACTTCCACTTGTCCAAAATATAAAATAAATTGCATGTATTCTCATCCCAAAAGATTTAAATAGAAAAATGGGACTATAACTCACCTTAAATAGCAACTGAAGAAATCTCACAAACAAGCGAACAGCAAGTAAAGTAAAGTGACCAAGAAAGATCACAACGCCGACCTATAAATAAAGCAGGTCGAAATAAATAACTAACTTAGGTCAAGTCTTAGTATGATAGCTATTGTACATGTTGCAAGTAGACATAGAACATTACTCAGCAAGCATCGGTTTGATTGGAACAGCATAAGGACACACACTTTCTATTTTTAGAAAGTTTCTATTTTAGGAAAGTTTCTATTTTAGGAAAGTTTCTATTTTTGGAAAGTTTCTATTTTTGGAAAGTTTCTATCTTTGGAAAGTTTCCAAATTTAGAAACTTCTATTTTTAGAAAGTTTTGAAGTTAGGAAAGTTTCCTTATTTAGAAAGTCAACAGAAGTCAACTAAAAGTCAAAGTCAACCGAAAGTCAACTCAAAAGTCAAACTTGGTCAACATAGTCAACATTAATTTGAAAAGTGTAAGTTATAATAATAACATAGGTTATAATGTTTATTAAAGTCAAAAGTGTAAAGTTATGTCATAACATAAGTTTAATTAAATAAAATGAATTATTAAAGTTAATATAAGTTGAAGTGTTATAATTAGTATAACATAAGTATTTAATTAATTAAATATTAATCATAATATAAGTTTTATTAATTAATAATGAATTTTAATTCATATCATAAGTATTATAAATTAATAATGAATTATTAATTATATCATAAGTTTCTAATTAAAATTATTAAATCATAAGTATTTAATAATTAAATCATAATTAAATAATAATTAAGTCTTATAATAATTAAATAATTATTTAATCTTTGTTATAAGTCTTATAATAATTTCTCAAAAATAAATTTAATACTTATCATAAGTATTTTCCTTTAATAATAAAAGTATTATTAATCATAAGTTTAATTAAAAGTTTAATTAAATCATAAGTAATAATTAAATGATATAATAAATATACACATCATAAGTCTTAAATAATAATAATTACTTCTTATATCATAAGTAATTAATTAATAATGAAAGTCATTATTTTTATCCTAAGTTTAATAATTAACCATAAGTTTTAATCAAAAGTTCATCGGGTCGTATCTTGAGCCCCGGGTGTCGGTTTTCGGCGAGCCTTACATATATCTCCGCCTAAGCAAACCACCCGACACTTTGGTACACTCAAGAACACACCAAGAACAGCCCACAAGTCGTGATATACAGCCAATACACTACTTGGAACTTCAATTCAATCAAAAACGTGTTTTAGACGTAACGGGTGAACCGTGGCTCGGATTTAGGTGACCCGATCATGAAAGTTCGTCCCACCATCAGTCCTAACACACTAACACACCCTAAAGACACCAAGTAAGGTCACAAAGTCGGACCAAACCTGTTTCATGTCAATCCACAATTCAATTTTAACAAAATAGTAATTTGATCATAACTAGGGCTCTGGGAATCGAAACGACATGAATCCGGAGTCTAAAATTAATGTCTTGATGAGAGGAACTCATCTAGATAGTTTATTTTAACTTTTATGTCAGTCACAAACCCAGAATACATGAAATAGCTGCTGTCCAGAATTTTATAAACCGAAAACATGCAATTATGAGTACATCTATGCATACAAACACCATTACAATAATCCACACACATCATACTACTAAATAAACATCAAAATACAGAAAATAATTGAAAAATTGAAAGTTCTAGGGTTAGGGTTTATACCCTAATCGAGAAACGATTGATGTTATCGCGTAGAGAATGAAGAGAGGAACGTGTTGGTGTTAATCAATTGATGATCCAAGCTTTAATTTTGGTTGATGATGATGATGTTGTGATGATGAATGGCGACGGCCAAGGAGGCAAGGGGAAGAGGAGAGCACAAAAAAAAAATAATTTAGGTTAAGATAAAAATAGAATGTGAAAATTAAATGAGGAAAATAATGAGAAAATGGGAGTATTACTCCCTCCCTCCCCCATTCAGCCGAGATTTTCAGTGGGGTGGGCCCAACTTGGTCCATCTCACTTAAAAGTATATTCCTTGTGGCCCGAAAACCCGAACGAGTCCCGAAACGCGAAAACGCACTTACGCGATTTAAAATCCGGAAAGATAACAAACGCACGACGAAAAATAAATATAAATACACTATATAATAATATGATCTTAAAATATCATATTTAAAATATTTAGGATTTAAAAATCCCGAAAACGCGTCCGTTAGTTTGAAAACCGAAAAGATTCGCCGGATGGAAATCCGCGAGACGTAGAAACGTATAAATTAAAATATGAATACAAATATTCACATAACACATAATAATTAATATATACATATTATTACAAATAATAATAATATAGGTCATTGAAATGACGTGTCACGAATAACAATTAACGGTCGTTAAATAATTAACGGCAAAAGATAACGGAAAAAGTAGGGTCGTTACAGTACCTTCCCGTTACGGAAATTTCGTCCCGAAATTTAAGCAGGTGCAGGGGTTGACTCAGCATTTGAGAACAAATGCGGGTACTTCTGCCTCATCTAGTCTTCATGCTCCCAAGTGAACTCGGGACCGCGTCTGGCGTTCCATCGAACTCGAACAATAGGAATTTTGCTCTGCTTGAGAGTCTTAACCTCTCGGTTCATAATTTCGACAGGTTCCTCAATAAAATGGAGTTGTTTATCAACATGAAGTTCCTCCAAAGGAATAGTTTCACCGGCCTAGGCCAAACACTTCTTCAAATTCGATACATGAAAAACATCGTGAACAGCACTGAGTTCTCGTGGCAACTTCAAACGATAAGCCGCCGGTCCAACTCTCTCAATAATCTCAAAAGGTCCAACAAAACGAGGACTCAACCTTCCCCTTTTACCAAAACGTATCACACCCTTCCAAGGTGAAACCTTTAACATAACATGGTCACCGACCTGAAATTCAATATCATTCCTTCCCTTATTGGCATAACTCTTTTGCCGGCTTCTGGCGGTTCTCAATCTTTCCTTAATCTGTACGATCTTCTCGGTAGTCTCATGAATAATTTCTGGACCTGTGAGTTGAGCATCCCCAACCTCATTCCAGCAGACAGGAGACCTACACTTTCTACCATACAGAGTTTCAAACGGTGCGGCTTTAATACTTCCATGATAACTATTATTATAAGAAAATTCGGCCAGTGGCAAGTACTTATCCCAACCCTTACCAAAATCAATGATTCATGCTCGTAACATGTCTTCCAACGTTTGAATTGTCCTTTCACTATGACCTTCCAAAACCTCGATGTAAATCGACTGTCTCGGTCTGAAATAATAGATACGGGAACACCATGTCTAGAAACAATCTCCTTCAAATACAAACGGGTAAGCTTTTCTATCGAATCTGTTTCCTTAATTGGCAAGGAATGAGTTGACTTAGCGAGTCAGTCAACAATCACCCAAATGGTATCATAACCACCCACAACTCTTGGTAACTTCGTAATAAAATCCATTGTAATACCTTCCTACTTCCACTCGGGAATCTCAGGTTGCACCAAAAGTCCAGGCGGTTTCTGATGTTCAGTTTTAACCTTAGCACAGGTCAAACACTTAGCCACATACGTAGCCACATCAGCTTTCAAATTAGGCCACCAATACAGCTCCTTAAGATCATGATACATCTTTCCTGAACCAGGATGAATAGAGTACCTAGACTTATGAGCCTTATCTAAAACAAGTTGTCGTAGATCACCAAAATTCGGAACCCAAAGGCGTCCCGCAAAAATACCGAGTGCCATCGGTTCGTACCTCAAACTGTTTACTTAAGCCTCGGACCTTCCCGTTACAAAATTTTCCTCTCTCAAGGCTTCTTGTTGAGCTGCAAGAATCTGCCTTGCGAGGTTTGTTCGAATGGTCATATTCAAGGCCCTAAACCTACGAGGTTCAACTCTCTCCTTTTGACTCAAAGCATCAGCCACAACATTGGCCTTTCCAGGATGATATAAAAGTTCAAAATCATAATCATTCAACGTCTCAACCCGTCATCGCTGCTTCACGTATAGCTGTTTTTGATCAAGAATATGTTGACGACTCTTGTGATCATTGTACACTGTACTTTTGACCCCATATAAATAATGTCTCCAAATCTTAAGTGTAAACACAACAGCTCCTAACACTACATCATGGGTTGTATAATTCTGCTCATGAATCTTCAACTGGCGTGACGCATGCGCAATAACTTTCTTTCGTTGCATAAAAATGCAACCAAAGCCTTGACGCGAAGCATTACAATAAACAACAAAATCATCATTACCCTCAGGTAGTGACAATATCGGAGCGGTAGTCAACTTCTTCTTCAAAATCTGAAAGCAGTCTCTTGTTCATTCTTCCACTCATACTTCTTCCCCTTATGCGTTAAAGCAGTCAGAGGTTTCGCTACTCATGAAAAATCTTGAATGAACCTTCTATAATAGCCTGCTAATCCTAGAAACTGGCGAATCTGAGTATATATATATATAGGCCTCAATCTTAGCAGGATCAACTTGTATTCCCTGTTTACTAACAATATGTCCGAGGAAATTGAACTTCTCTTAATCAGAAAGCACACTTAGAGAACTTAGCGTACAATTCTTCTTTTCTCAATAGATCAAGCACTAACTCCAAACGTTCTTCGTGCTCTTCATCACTCTTAGAATAAATAAGGATGTGGTCGATGAAAACAATAACGAATTTGTCCAGATAGGGTCTGCTCACACGATTTATGAGGTCCATGAACACAGCAGGTGCATTTGTCAATCCGAACAACATAACAAGGAATTCGAAGTGACCATAATGGGTGCGAAAAGCAGTTTTCGGAATATCGGATTCTTTAACCCGTAGTTGAAGATATCCGGAACGAAGGTCGATCTTAGAATAAATAGATGAACCTTGAAGCTGATCGAACAGATCATCAATTCTCGGAAGAGGGTAACGGTTCTTAACCGTAAGCTTGTTCAACTTGCGATAACCAATACACAAACGAAACGAACCATCTTTCTTCTTAACAAAAAGAACAGGAGCTCCCCAAGGGGACGAACTGGGACGAATAAAATATAGTTGCAACAATGAAGGGAGAACTATATGGAGTAGTCACATCGGTGACATAGATATATAAGGCAATTCTCTTAAAGGAGATAACGAGGATCATGGTCTTCAAAGTAAATTTTCATTACATTCCCGAAAGGAATGCGTACGAAAGATGTGATATTTCATCGAGAGTGAACTTCCTTGTACAACAAGCGAGGAAATCTAGAATTCATCCATATTCTTAAATTTATGTGAGGATGAAAAGAATGTGAATCATGGGTTATAAGGAATGTCCGACTCCAGGTGAGATGAATCTCCAAAAAAATAAGTTCATGTACCTCAAAGTATTGAATACTATGATTGATGTTTACGAGGGTGTTGCGGTTGACAGCGAAAATTGAGAGTAGAAACTCCTCAAACGGTCTAGTGTAATATATATCCATGATACCCACTATAAAACAGTTGGGGTAGAAATTAACCTAGCGCCTTTTCTACAATAGGGTAACCACCGAGGGTACCCCAGAAAATTGATTTATCGGCCCACGTTTCGGCCTTGCCCAACCCTAAGAAATAAAATTTTATAAGCGCAAAGACTCTCCAACAAATTTTATAAAACCGGCATCCAAACTAGTGTAAGAATTTCTATCAATGAACTTAATGGTAAATTTCATCCTTAAACGGAGGATGAGAAGAACTGTGATCCAAACACTCCGAAAATTCTAATGTAATCAATCAAAGAAGTTTTGGAAAAGCTTTAAACGCCTGATGTAACCCCATAAAAGGAACGAAGATCTTAGTAAACTTAGAAGTATGTACAACGTGTACCATTTTACGTAAAACAATTTGAGTTAATTAGACAACTCAATAAGAGTGGTTTTAAAATGTTAACTAGACAACTCAATAAAGGAGTGGTTTTAAAATAATTTTGAAGGTATAATTTAGTATATACTAGCCAAAATAGGTAAGAGTAAATTTATTCATTTGAACCCATACATACATATATGATTTTATAAATTGTATACATGACAAAATATCTCATTACTTCCATTCACCCATAAATCTCATGAGAACCGCCCAATTACACAAATGTGTAAAAATTTTAATGTAAAGCAGGGTATCCGCATTACAGAGGTTACGAGTTGAAGTAAGATCGTTGAAGCTCGGGTGAAGGACTTGAATCGTCTTGCGACATCTAATCAATAAATGCTACGAGGTCATGAAACCCAATGAGTTAAATATTGTTTTGACTTTTATCAGGACACAAGTCCTTGGGTCAAAACTAGTCACGTGCGAAGCTGTCACTAACAAGCGAGTTATGAATGATAAAACATGGGGTAAGTAGTTCGGTTAAGACGAGTCTCTCGTATATCAACAAATAAGATAATGAGTATCTTCCTTACTCATGTAACAACGTTAGAATTTCTGAATGAGTGGTGTACAAATTTTCTTTGACTCACTTTCTATTCCTCATGTCACAATATTGAGACTTTTTATGAATTAACATAACATAATCACGTTGGCCTGACGCCATTATATTTCACTAACTCATAGTTCCATTCCAATATCACTACATGAGGTCAGGACACGCGATCAACCTCGAATTTCCACACAATTTCTCTAAAACGATTTCTTAAACAATGTGCTAAGGATAGCACAAGAGACAAAAACATCAAAAGTAATGAATAGGAGTAACGATGACATAAAAATGTCTTCAAAGTACCAAGAATCTCTAAAAGTCAAGAATGTTGTTTTCCGGTTCAAAAACCAAAGCACATAGGCACAACAGCACAAAGGCACGTAATATAACAAGAATGTTATATACCTAAACATAATAGCTGACATTGAAATGTCGAGCATTTAGAAGTCAAGAATGACATCTCGCGTAATATAACTCAAACATTATATATACTTAACCATAACAGATGACATAGAAATGTCGAGAATTTCAGAAGTCAAGAATGACATCCCTCGGTTTCACTACCCGAGGTGTTCTTATAAGGATAAGTTCGCATGAGTCGGAGAGTTCGTTTAAGTCAGAATGGGAGTTCCTCCCGGATTCAGAACATAATTGGAATGTATGTATGATAACAATATACATACCAATACGATACAAATAATCACATATAATAATATATTATAGGCCGAGCTGTAGACTAGACTCACTAATGCACCCTATTGACTCGGGTAACGATATCAATGCAGTCTAATTCCCTACAACCAAGGCTCTGATACCAACTGTGACGACTCCGTCAAAACACTTAACGGCTCCGTCACTTGGTCCCACAGCTTGATCGAAACTCTATATGAATTTAATAAAACAACCTTGCATTCTTTATTTAAAAATGATTTCCTATAAAGGAGATCTACTAAAATGTATAAGTTTAGAAAAACCATACAATAATACTTTAACCAAAAGTTGACCCAAAACAAAGTCAACAAACAACCACTATTTAATGTAACAAAAATAGAATGCAAGTTAATGTTTAACAAAAGCTGCCATCGTAAATATGCAGACTCTCTAAGCACAGCAGAAACATTCAATCATGAACCTGAGAATAAAACATGCGAGTAACTGTCAACAAAAATGTTGAGTGAATTATAGGTTTAATATTGCAAACAATATGTAATTTATCCAATAAAAATTTATGTTTGAAAACATAAAAACTCCTTTTTGAACCTCAAAATTATATGCTAGAAAACACATAATAAAACATTATTCCATTTTCCGTGAGCCACCTGATAACCACTTAACCCTTTATTTACCCTTGCCAAACACAATAAACAATATACACCGAACAAGTGTATCTACAACTAAATACGAAGTACTAAACATTCCGATAACAAATTGCTAGCGCGACTAGCTCGAAATGGGGTTGTCAAACCCGATAGATCTATCCATAGGATTCGCGTTCACCAGTAGAAACCAGTGATTACAGTTACCAGACTAGGGAATATTTTTGTTCAACTCACAATGAATAATTTAAACCAACTTCCACTTGTCCAAAATATAAAATAAATTGCATGTATTCTCATCCCAAAAGATTTAAATAGAAAAATGGGACTATAACTCACCTTAAATAGCAACTGAAGAAATCTCACAAACAAGCGAACAGCAAGTAAAGTAAAGTGACCAAGAAAGATCACAACGCCGACCTATAAATAAAGCAGGTCGAAATAAATAACTAACTTAGGTCAAGTCTTAGTATGATAGCTATTGTACATGTTGCAAGTAGACATAGAACATTACTCAGCAAGCATCGGTTTGATTGGAACAACATAAGGACACACACTTTCTATTTTTAGAAAGTTTCTATTTTAGGAAAGTTTCTATTTTAGGAAAGTTTCTATTTTAGGAAAGTTTCTATTTTAGGAAAGTTTCTATTTTTGGAAAGTTTCTATCTTTGGAAAGTTTCCAAATTTAGAAACTTCTATTTTTAGAAAGTTTTGAAGTTAGGAAAGTTCCTTGTTTAGAAAGTCAACAGAAGTCAACTGAAAGTCAAAGTCAACCGAAAGTCAACTCAAAAGTCAAACTTGGTCAACATAGTCAACATTAATTTGAAAAGTGTAAGTTATAATAATAACATAGGTTATAATGTTTATTAAAGTCAAAAGTGTAAAGTTATGTCATAACATAAGTTTAATTAAATAAAATGAATTATTAAAGTTAATATAAGTTGAAGTGTTATAATTAGTATAACATAAGTATTTAATTAATTAAATATTAATCATAATATAAGTTTTATTAATTAATAATGAATTTTAATTCATATCATAAGTATTATAAATTAATAATGAATTATTAATTATATCATAAGTTTCTAATTAAAATTATTAAATCATAAGTATTTAATAACTAAATCATAATTAAATAATAATTAAGTCTTATAATAATTAAATAATTATTTAATCTTTGTTATAAGTCTTATAATAATTTCTCAGAAATAAATTTAATACTTATCATAAGTATTTTCCTTTAATAATAAAAGTATTATTAATCATAAGTTTAATTAAAAGTTTAATTAAATCATAAGTAATAATTAAATGATATAATAAATATACACATCATAAGTCTTAAATAATAATAATTACTTCTTATATCATAAGTAATTAATTAATAATGAAAGTCATTATTTTTATCCTAAGTTTAATAATTAACCATAAGTTTTAATCAAAAGTTCATCGGGTCGTATCTTGAGCCCCGGGTGTCGGTTTTCGGCGAGCCTTACATATATCTCCGCCTAAGCAAACCACCCGACACTTTGGTACACTCAAGAACACACCAAGAACAGCCCACAAGTCGTGATATACAGCCAATACACTACTTGGAACTTCAATTCAATCAAAAACGTGTTTTAGACGTAACGGGTGAACCGTGGCTCGGATTTAGGTGACCCGATCATGAAAGTTCGTCCCACCATCAGTCCTAACACACTAACACACCCTAAAGACAAAAAGTAAGGTCACAAAGTCGGACCAAACCTGTTTCATGTCAATCCACAATTCAATTTTAACAAAATAGTAATTTGATCATAACTAGGGCTCCGGGAATCGAAACGACATGAATCCGGAGTCTAAAATTAATGTCTTGATGAGAGGAACTCATCTAGATAGTTTATTTTAACTTTTATGTCAGTCACAAACCCAGAATACATGAAATAGCTGCTGTCCAGAATTTTATAAACCGAAAACATGAAATTATGAATACATCTATGCATACAAACACCATTACAATAATCCACACACATCATACTACTAAATAAACATCAAAATACAGAAAATAATTGAAAAATTGAAAGTTCTAGGGTTAGGGTTTATACCCTAATCGAGAAACGATTGATGTTATCGCGTAGAGAATGAAGAGAGGAACGTGTTGGTGTTAATCAATTGATGATCCAAGCTTTAATTTTGGTTGATGATGATGATGTTGTGATGATGAATGGCGATGGCCAAGGAGGCAAGGGGAAGAGGAGAGCACAAAAAAAAAAATAATTTAGGTTAAGATAAAAATAGAATGTGAAAATTAAATGAGGAAAATAATGAGAAAATGGGAGTATTACTCCCTCCCTCCCCCATTCAGCCGAGATTTTAAGTGGGGTGGGCCCCACTTGGTCCATCTCACTTAAAAGTATATTCCTTGTGGCCCGAAAGCCCGAACGAGTCCCGAAACGCGAAAACGCACTTACGCGATTTAAAATCCGGAAAGATAACAAACGCGCGACGAAAAATAAATATAAATACACTATATAATAATATGATCTTAAAATATCATATTTAAAATATTTAGGATTTAAAAATCCCGAAAACGCGTCCGTTGGTTTGAAAACCGAAAAGATTCGCCGGATGGAAATCCGCGAGACGTAGAAACGTATAAATTAAAATATGAATACAAATATTCACATAACACATAATAATTAATATATACATATTATTACAAATAATAATATAGGTCATTGAAATGACGTGTCACGAATAACAATTAACGGTCGTTAAATAATTAACGGCAAAAGATAACGGAAAAAGTAGGGTCGTTACATATCACATTGGGAAATCCATAAGTTACGATGTGCTTACTTTGACGCATATATTGCGGGGAACCCAAATGCTATTTTACGCAATGGGTTAATGTAACATCCCGCCTTTTTCCATTTACTTTTCCGTTTAACTATTTAAGTTCCGTTATATGTTTATAACACATCTCGTTAATACGCGTTTGAATTATCTCGTTTAGGTAATTTCCGTACCCGTTTCCTAAGTTGAGGGACTAAAGTTGCCAAATGGAGAAAGAGATGACTAGGTCAACTAGTCAACTCTTTCCTCTCCATTCATTTTATCACCTCCCAAATAATACTTCACCTTTTTCTCTCAAAACCCTCAAACCTTCAATCATCATCCAAATTCGTTCAAGAAGGATTCGATCAAAACAGATTGCATATTTGAACTCCTCGTGATCTCCTCTTCGTTTCCATACCGATTTCATCAATTTTGGGTCAAGACTAGCATTGTTCTTTGCACACGTTACTTGTCGAAGTACTTTTTGGTTCGTGCATACAAGGTGAGATCATAGTCCCACTTTTACTCTTTTAACTTACTTTTGGGATGAGAAAACATAAACGATACTTTTGAACTAAGTGAACACAAGAACGGGAAAACAAACATTCTACATACGAGTTTAGAACGAAAATCCCCAATCCGATTATCATTAGTTACATCAGATGGTGTAAGCGAGAACTTATGTTATATGGCCATATGGGTTTGACAAACCCTCATTCAAACGGTTCGCTACCGTTTACGAATGAAATATATTTTCGGGAACAGTGTTGTTCTAGCACTAATTGATGGGGTATTCAACGGACGGAACGTTAAGCTTTGATAATTGGGTGCTCGTGAATATTAACTTTTAGAATGTACTATGGCTTTATCGATGTTGCAAATCTTGTGGTTCAACTTACTATTACTCATTTACTTATTTAAACCTATGATTTCACCAACGTTTTCGTTGACAGATTCTCTATGTTTTTCTCAGGTCCTTGAACTTAGGTGATACATGCTTCCGCACATACTTGTTGATACTTGCATTGGATGTCGAGTATACTTGCATACGTGGAGCGTCTTTTTGGCTATTTTAAACTATGTCGCGCGTGTTTCGTATGAACAATAACTTTTGTTAAGTGCTTGTCTTGGGAATTACTTTTGTAAACATTGAAACATCCTTTATGAAATGTATGCGACATATTTTCGGTCAAATTTTGTTATAAATACTTATAACCATGTAATGGGACCATACGTAGACGACGCCGTCACTTGACGATTTGTCGGGGTCGCTACAAGTGGTATCAGAGCTTTGGTTGTAGGGATTTAGAGTTCATTGGTGTCAACCCCGAGTCTTAGGGTACATTGGTGAGTCTAGACTACAACCGGCATATAGACTTGACGTAGGAATTACTTGACTATTTGTGCATTTATACTCGAACTCTCTTACTCATATCTACTCTTATCCTATCTAAATCTTGCGTTGTATAATTTAATTGACACGCCACCTTGACTATATGATGTAATGTCGAATGCACATATGAATTAGGGTAATGTAATTCCCGGAAATTATATTACGGTGACTCATATGAACATACCGACATTATGACATAAAGAATTTAAGGCGGGTCAAGGATAATTTTCTCTCTATCTTTATCCCATATCACGGTTAGTATTATTTAGAATACTAACCAACGGTATTCTTTTGTTTTGAAGGAACAATGGCTCCTCGTCGTGTACGCCGCAATGAAACTCCCGAACAAGCTCTCGAACGGATGATAGCTACCGCCGTAGATGCGGCCATGGCCGGTCACTCTTCCAACAACAATAACAATAACAACAACCACAACAACAACAACAACAATGGGGCCGGTAACTCAAACGAGGGATGCTCCTACAAAGCTTTCATGGGGTGCAAACCTCACACTTATGATGGAACCGGTGGACCGGTTGTGCTTACTCGTTGGTTTGAACAAACCGAGGCCGTCTTTAGCATAAGCGGTTGTCGGGATCAAGACAAGGTCAAATACTCCACCCACACGTTCTCCGGTGATGCTCTCACTTGGTGGAACACATATGTTCAATCGGTGGGTACCGATGAAGCTCATGCCCTCTCTTGGGCCGATTTGAAGGAAAAGATGATTGTCGAATACTTTCCGCGCGAAGAAACCCGAAAGCTCGAGGAAGAACTAAGAGCTTTGAAAGCGGTCGGAAACGATCTTAAGGCTTATAATCAACGCTTCGCCGAACTATCCTTGATGTGTCCTAATCTTGTTAACCCCGAATCTTAAAGGATTGAGCTCTACATGCTCGGTCTTCCAAAAAGCATCAAACAAGGGGTGATGTCATCCAAACCCACTACTCATCAAGCCGCTATGAACATGGCTCGCCAATTAATTGAAACGGTTGACGAAATCGTAGTACCGGCTCCTAAGGCCGAGGACAAGTCGGGTGGCAACAAAAGGAAATGGGAAGCCACTCCATCAACTAACTACAACAACAACACCTTCACCAAAAAGCCCTTCAACAACGACGGCAAGAAGGGTTATGTCGGAAACTTACCTTTGTGCAACAAGTGCCACAAACATCATTACGGCGAATGTAACAAGCTAGTTTGTCACCGTTGCCAAGGAGTTGGTCATAGGGCCAACAATTGCACAAGCACCGCCCCCGTCGCTCGAAAGGGGCCCAATCCTCCAAAAACGGTCACTTGTTATGAATGTGGCCAAACAGGCCATTATAAGAACGAATGCCCGAAGAAGAAAGCCAACCCCAACAACCGAGGCCGAGCCTTTAACATCAACACCGAGGAAGCCCGAGATGACAATGAACTAGTCACGGGTACGTTTCTTCTCAACAACACTTATGTTACTTGCTTATTCGATTCGGGTGCCGATAAATGTTTTGTGTCCAAGACTTTAGCTCCTACCCTTTACACTCCACCACACCCGTTAGATACTACTTATTCCATCGAAGTGGCCGACGGAAAACTCTTAAGTGCCGACACATACTACCGGGGGTGTACTTTGAAAATTTTGGGTAAGGAATTTGAAATTGACTTGATACCCATGGAACTAGGAAGCTTTGATGTAATAATCGGTATGAATTGGTTAGTCAAAACGAAATCTCACATTCTTTGTGATCTTAACGCAATCCGAATTCCTATCGAGAATGGTGAACCTTTGATTGTCTATGGCGATAAGAGTTGCACCGGACTCAACCTCGTTTCGAGTATTAAAGTTAGAAAACTACTCCGTAAGGGTTGTTTTGCGATCCTTGCTCACGTTAAGAAAGTCGAGTCCGATGAGAAGCACATCGATGATGTGCCAATTGTTAGTGACTATTCCGATGTATTTCCCGACGAATTGCCGGGTCTTCCGCCTCATCGACCGGTTGAATTCCAAATCGATCTTATTCCGGGAGCCGCACCCGTAGCGCGTGCACCATATAGACTCGCTCCATCTGAAATGCAAGAATTGCAAAGTCAAATCCAAGAACTACTTGATCGTGGTTTCATCCAACCTAGCCATTCACCTTGGGGCGCTCCGATTTTGTTTGTTAAAAAGAAAGACGGATCCCTACGAATGTGCATTGATTATCGTGAACTAAATAAATTGACGGTTAAGAACCGATATCCTCTTCCTCGCATCGATGACCTCTTTGATCAACTACAAGGGTCTTGCATATATTCGAAAATCGATCTCCGCTCGGGTTATCATCAATTGAGGGTTAAGGGGGAAGATGTCTCCAAAACCGCTTTCCGAACTCGTTATGGTAGTTATGAATTCCTTGTCATGCCATTTGGTCTCACTAACGCACCGGCGGTGTTCATGGATCTTATGAACCGCGTGTGCAAACCGTATCTCGATAAATTCGTTATTGTGTTCATTGATGACATATTGATCTATTCTAAAAATGAAGAAGAGCACGAACAACATCTCCGACTTGTGCTTGAACTTTTAAGACAAGAACAACTCTATGCCAAATTCTCCAAGTGTGAATTTTGGTTAAAGGAAGTTCAATTTCTTGGTCATGTTGTAAGTGACCAAGGTATTAAAGTCGATCCAACGAAAATCGAAGCCATTAGCAAATGGGAGACTCCTACTACTCCTACTCACATTCGTCAATTTTTGGGTCTCGCCGGGTACTATCGTAGATTCATCGAAAACTTCTCTTTGGTTGCACGTCCTCTAACCGCATTGACTCACAAGGGAAAGAAATTCATTTGGGCGACCGAACATGAATCCGCATTCCAAATCTTGAAAACGAAGCTAACCACCGCTCCTATCTTGTCACTTCCCGAAGGCAATGATGACTTTGTTGTATATTGTGATGCCTCGAAACATGGTTTTGGGTGTGTATTGATGCAACGAACGAAAGTCATTGCTTATGCTTCTCGACAACTCAAAATTCATGAACGAAACTATACGACACATGATCTCGAACTCGGAGCCGTTGTCTTTGCACTTAAAATGTGGAGACACTATCTTTATGGAACCAAGAGTACTATCTTTACCGACCACAAAAGCCTCCAACACATTTTCGATCAAAAGCAACTAAACATGAGACAACGAAGGTGGATTGAAACCTTAAACGATTACGATTGCGAGCTTCGTTACCATCCCGGGAAGGCAAATGTAGTAGCCGATGCTTTAAGTCGAAAAGAAAGAGCGGTGCCTCTTCGTGTCCGAGCCTTAAACATCACCATCCACACAAACCTTAATAGCCAAATTCGGGTAGCCCAAGATGAGGCTCTCAAGGATGAAAACCTTTCACACGAGCTCTTGAACATTCTCGTCTCTCGATTCGAAATTAGGGAGACCGGACTCCGATATTACGCCGGAAGAATTTGGGTGCCTAGATATGGCGACTTACGAAACCTCATCCTAGACGAAGCCCACAAATCGCGATACTCGATTCATCCCGGCGCCAATAAGATGTACCACGACCTTAAAGAACGATATTGGTGGCCGAACATCAAAAAGGAAGTAGCTACTTACGTTGCCAAATGTTTGACTTGCGCTAAAGTCAAAGCCGAACACCAAAGACCGTCCGGGTTACTTCAACAACCCGAGATCCCGCAATGGAAGTGGGAAAGGATCACGATGGATTTTATCACCAAACTACCAAAAACGTCAGGCGGTTATGATACTATTTGGGTCATTGTCGATCGCCTCACCAAATCCGCGCACTTTCTCGCCATGAAAGAGACCGACAAAATGGAGAAACTTGCACGACTATACATTAAAGAGATTGTAGCCCGACATGGTGTACCTTTATCGATTATCTCCGACCGAGATGGTCGTTTCGTTTCTAGATTTTGGCGTAGGTTACAAGAAGCGTTGGGGACGCGTTTAGATATGAGTACCGCATATCATCCCCAAACCGATGGGCAAAGTGAACGTACAATACAAACCTTAGAGGATATGTTACGAGCCTGCGTTGTTGATTTTGGAAAAGCTTGGGACAATCACTTACCTCTCGCCGAATTCTCTTACAACAATAGTTATCACACGAGTATTAAGGCCGCACCTTTTGAAGCGTTGTATGGTCGAAAATGTCGCTCTCCTCTTTGTTGGGCCGAAGTGGGTGACGTGCAAATTTCCGGGCCCGAACTCATTCACGAAACAACCGAGAAGATTCTTCAAATCCGAGATAGGCTTAGGACGGCCCGAAGTCGTCAAAAGAGCTATACCGACAAACGACGCAACGATCTTGAATTTCAAGTCGGTGACCGTGTAATGTTAAAAGTCGCACCTTGGAAGGGTGTAATCCGTTTTGGGAAACGCGGGAAGCTAAATCCGCGGTATATTGGTCCTTTCGAAATCTTGGAGCGTATTGGAACCGTTGCTTATCGTTTAGATCTTCCGCCCCAATTGAACTCCGTTCATCCTACCTTCCATGTATCTAACTTGAAAAAGTGTCTTGCCGAACCCGATATCGTCATCCCTCTCGAAGAACTTACTATTGATGACAAACTACATTTTGTGGAAGAACCGGTTGAAATTGTGGACACCTCCGTCAAGACATTGAAACAAAGCCGAATCCCGATTGTCAAGGTTCGTTGGAATGCCAAAAGAGGACCCGAGTTTACTTGGGAAAGACAAGATCAAATGCAAAGGAAGTATCCTCATCTATTCGTGAATTCGGAAACGCAAGATCTCGAGGAAGAAACAACGACTACTACGCCTACTTAAATTTCGGGACGAAATTTCTTTTAAGGTGTAGGTAATGTAACATCCCGCCTTTTTCCATTTACTTTTCCGTTTAACTATTTAAGTTCCGTTATATGTTTATAACACATCTCGTTAATACGCGTTTGAATTATCTCGTTTAGGTAATTTCCGTACCCGTTTCCTAAGTTGAGGGACTAAAGTTGCCAAATGGAGAAAGAGATGACTAGGTCAACTAGTCAACTCTTTCCTCTCCATTCATTTTATCACCTCCCAAATAATACTTCACCTTTTTCTCTCAAAACCCTCAAACCTTCAATCATCATCCAAATTCGTTCAAGAAGGATTCGATCAAAACAAATTGCATATTTGAACTCCTCGTGATCTCCTCTTCGTTTCCATACCGATTTCATCAATTTTGGGTCAAGACTAGCATTGTTCTTTGCACACGTTACTTGTCGAAGTACTTTTTGGTTCGTGCATACAAGGTGAGATCATAGTCCCACTTTTACTCTTTTAACTTACTTTTGGGATGAGAAAACATAAACGATACTTTTGAACTAAGTGAACACAAGAACGGGAAAACAAACATTCTACATACGAGTTTAGAACGAAAATCCCCAATCCGATTATCATTAGTTACATCAGATGGTGTAAGCGAGAACTTATGTTATATGGCCATATGGGTTTGACAAACCCTCATTCAAACGGTTCGCTACCGTTTACGAATGAAATATATTTTCGGGAACAGTGTTGTTCTAGCACTAATTGATGGGGTATTCAACGGACGGAACGTTAAGCTTTGATAATTGGGTGCTCGTGAATATTAACTTTTAGAATGTACTATGGCTTTATCGATGTTGCAAATCTTGTGGTTCAACTTACTATTACTCATTTACTTATTTAAACCTATGATTTCACCAACGTTTTCGTTGACAGATTCTCTATGTTTTTCTCAGGTCCTTGAACTTAGGTGATACATGCTTCCGCACATACTTGTTGATACTTGCATTGGATGTCGAGTATACTTGCATACGTGGAGCGTCTTTTTGGCTATTTTAAACTATGTCGCGCGTGTTTCGTATGAACAATAACTTTTGTTAAGTGCTTGTCTTGGGAATTACTTTTGTAAACATTGAAACATCCTTTATGAAATGTATGCGACATATTTTCGGTCAAATTTTGTTATAAATACTTATAACCATGTAATGGGACCATACGTAGACGACGCCGTCACTTGACGATTTGTCGGGGTCGCTACAGTTAAGAAATTATTTTGACTCAATATATCCGAATATTGGACTTCGTGATTTAGAAAAAGCGGCTAACATGCAACATAAAGAAGCATGTTATGCTTACGGATTAGTAATGTTCGCTTCGCACCAAAGTGAGAACAAGAACATCGGGCTACAACTATTAAACAAAACGTTCCCACAAGTGACGGAGTCGGTAATTAGGGTAAGAAATGAGGTTTAAGATTGTTACGGGACTTTTGGACATTACGTAACCCTCGTCCCTTTGACGACGTTACAACACGCTGTCTTATCAACGGCCATAACGGTTATGTTCAACAAGACCAAGGATGGGAAGTAATCCTAGTAAAACCAGAATGCATGACTTGTTTTTGGACGTATGAATTACGTGTCTTTATTGCCTTTGCTGAACGACTTGTGTACTAGCTAGAATTATCTTCACAACTATCTTGTATCAAAGTTATTGTGTGCTATATTTCATGCTTTATGTAAAATAAGCGGTATTGTAAGTTTGTAAAATATTGTATAAAAGTTTGAAAGCGAAATATTATTATAATCAGTTTTTCATATAGAATTGTAGTAGTTGAATTGTATATTAGCTACTAAGTATGAACTTAACGGGTAGGTACTACCCGAATTTAAACTTATAAAACGCTAATATGAAGAAAAAGCTTTTTTAAATGAGTTCATATTATGCTATGAAATACTATTAACTACTCTTAATATTCTGTATGATTAACTTGTTCCATTTGATAATTTTTAAGGAAATGGCACCGACTACTCGACACACCGTGAATATGAATGAAGAGGAATTCCGTACTTTTCTAGCTTCAAACATAGCCGCAGTACAGGCTGCGCTACATACCAACAATAACCTTGGATCTAGCAGTACAGGAAATCGTGTAGGATGCACCTACAAAGAATTCACTGTCTGCAAACCTCTGGAATTTGATGGAACCGAAGGACCGATCGGATTGAAACGGTGGACCGAGAAGGTCGAATCGGTGTTTGCCATAAGTAAGTGTACTGAAGAGGACAAAGTAAAGTACGCTACGCATACCTTCACAGGTTCTGCGTTAACATGGTGGAATACCTATCTAGAGCAAGTGGGACAAGACGATGCGTACGCACTACCGTGGTCAGTATTCAAGCACTTGATGAACGAGAAGTACTGTCCCAGAACCGAGGTCAATAAGCTCAAGACAGAACTTAGAGGGTTACGAACCCAAGGATTTGATATTACCACGTACGAAAGACGATTCACAGAATTGTGCCTATTGTGTCTGGGAGCATTCGAAGTTGAGGAAGAGAAGATCGACGCGTTTGTGAAAGGATTACCGGAAAGAATCCAAGAAGATATAAGTTCACACGAGCCCGCCTCCATACAACAGGCATGTAGAATGGCTCACAAACTAGTGAACCAGATTGAAGAAAGAATTAAAGAACAGACTGCTGAAGAGGCCAATGTGAAGCAAGTCAAAATAAAGTGGGAGGAAAACGGTGATAAGAATCACCAATACAACAACAACAGCAATTACAACAATAATCGCAACAATTATCCCAACAATCGCAACATCAATCGCAACTACAACAAACGGCCCAACAACAACAACAACAACAACAACAGCAACTACAACAATCATCCCAACAACAATAATAACCACAACAAAAACATCAATCAGAAGCAGCTATGCCAAAGGTGTGAAAAGTATCACCCGGGGTTCTGCACCAAATTTTGCAACAAGTGTAAAAGAAATGGTCATAGCGCGGCGAAGTGTGAGGTCTACGGACCAGGGGTTAATAGAACGAAAGGAACAAATGGTGTCGGAACGAGAAATGGCGGAGGAAGTAGTGTCGGAGCAAGTTATGCCAATGTAGTTTGTTATAAATGTGGAAAACCGGGCCACATTATTAGAAATTGCCTGAACCAGGAGAACACGAATGGATAAGGCCGCGGAATAGTTTTCAATATTAATGCGGCAGAGGCACAGGAAGACCCGGAGCTTGTTACGGGTACGTTTCTTATTGGCAATAAATCTGCTTACGTTTTATTTGATTCGGGTTCGGATAGAAGCTATATGAGTAGAGATTTTTGTGCTAAATTAAGTTGTCCATTGACGCCTTTGGATAGTAAATTTTTACTCGAATTAGCAAATGGTAAATTAATTTCAGCAGATAATATATGTCGGAATCGAGAAATTAAACTGGTTAGCGAAACATTTAAGATTGATTTGATACCTGTAGAGTTAGGGAGTTTTGATGTGATAATCGGTATGGACTGGTTGAAAGAAGTGAAAGCAGAGATCGTTTGTTACAAAAATGCAATTTGTATTATACGAGAAAAAGGAAAACCCTTAATGGTGTACGGAGAATAGGGCAACACGAAGCTACATCTTATTAGTAATTTGAAGGCACAAAAACTAATAAGAAAAGGTTGCTATGCTGTTCTAGCACAAGTCAAAAAAGTACAAACTGAAGAAAAGAGCATCAATGATGTTCCCATTGCAAAAGAATTTCCCGATGTATTTCCGAAAGAATTACCGGGATTACCCCCACATCGATCCGTTGAATTTCAAATAGATCTTGTACCAGGAGCTGCACCAATAGCTCGTGCTCTTTACAGACTCGCACCCAGCGAGATGAAAGAACTGCAAAGCCAATTACAAGAACTTTTAGAGCGTGGTTTCATTCGAACAAGCACATCACCGTGGGGAGCTCCTGTTTTGTTTGTCAAGAAGAAAGATGGTACATTCAGGTTGTGTATCGACTACCGAGAGTTGAACAAACTTACCATCAAGAACCGCTACCCACTACCGAGAATCGACGACTTATCTGATCAACTACAAGGCTCGTTTTTTTATTCAAAGATTGACTTACGTTCCGGGTATCATCAAATGCGGGTGAAAGAAGATGATATTCCAATGACTGCTTTCAGAACACGTTACGGTCATTACGAGTTTATGGTCATGCCGTTTGGTTTAACTAATGCACCAGCTGTGTTCATGGACCTTATGAACCGAGTGTGTGGACCATACCTTGACAAGTTTGTCATTGTTTTCATTGATGACATACTTATTTACTAAAAGAATGACCAAGAACACGGTGAATATTTGAGAAAGGTGTTAGTAGTATTGAGGAAGGAAGAATTGTACGCTATGTTTTCAAAGTGTGCATTTTGGTTGTAAGAAGTTCAATTCCTCGGTCACATAGTGAACAAAGAAGGTATTAAGGTGGATTCGGCAAAGATAGAAACTGTTGAAAAGTGGGAAACCTCGAAAACTCCGAAACACATACGCTAGTTTTTAGGACTAGCTGATTACTACAGAAGGTTCATCCAAGACTTTTGCAGAATAGCAAAACCCTTGACTGCATTAACGCATAAAGGGAAGAAATTTGAATGGAATGATGAACAAGAGAAAGCGTTTCAGTTATTGAAGAAAAAGCTAACTACGGCACCTATATTGTCATTGCCTGAAGGTAATGATGATTTTGTGATTTATTGTGATGCATCAAAGCAAGGTCTCGGTTGTGTATTAATGCAATGAACGAAGGTAATTGCTTATGCATCTAGACAATTGAAGATTCACGAACAAAATTATACGACGCATGATTTGGAATTAGGCGCGGTTGTTTTTGCATTAAAGACTTGGAGGCACTACTTATATGGGGTCAAAAGTATTATATATACCGACCACAAAAGTCTTCAACACATATTTAATCAGAAACAACTGAATATGAGGCAGCGTAGGTGGAATGAATTATTGAATGATTACGACTTTGAGATTTGTTACCACCCGGGGAAGGCAAATGTGGTAGCCGATGCCTTGAGCAGGAAGGACAGAGAACCCATTCGAGTAAAATCTATGAATATAATGATTCATAATAACCTTACTACTCAAATAAAGGAGGCGCAACAAGGAGTTTTAAAAGAAGGAAATTTAAAGGATGAAATACCCAAAGGATCGGAGCAGCATCTTAATAGTCGGGAAGACGGAACCCGGTATAGGGCTGAAAGGATTTGGGTACCAAAATTTGGAGATATGAGAGAAATGGTACTTAGAGAAGCTCATAAAACCAGATACTCAATACATCCTGGAACGGGGAAGATGTACAAGGATCTCAAGAAACATTTTTGGTGGCCGGGTATGAAAGCCGATGTTGCTAAATACGTAGGAGAATGTTTGACGTGTTCTAAGGTCAAAGCTGAGCATCAGAAACCATCAGGTCTACTTCAACAACCCGAAATCCCAGAATGGAAATGGGAAAATATTACGATGGATTTCATCACTAAATTGCCAAGGACTGCAAGTGGTTTTGATACTATTTGGGTAATAGTTGATCGTCTCACCAAATCAGCACACTTCCTACCAATAAGAGAAGATGACAAGATGGAGAAGTTAGCACGACTGTATTTGAAGGAAGTCATCTCCAGACATGGAATACCAATCTCTATTATCTCTGATAGAGATGGCAGATTTATTTCAAGATTCTGGCAGACATTACAGCAAGCATTAGGAACTCGTCTAGACATGAGTACTGCCTATCATCCACAAACTGATGGGCAGAGCGAAAGGACGATACAAACACTTGAAGACATGCTACGAGAATATGTTATTGATTTCGGAAACAGTTGGGATCGACATCTACCGTTAGCAGAATTTTCCTACAACAACAGCTACCATTCAAGCATTGAGATGGCACCGTTTGAAGCACTTTATGGTAGAAAGTGCAGGTCTCCGATTTGTTGGAATGAAGTGGGGGATAGACAGATTACGGGTCCGGAGATTATACAAGAAACTACCGAGAAGATCATCCAAATTCAACAACGGTTGAAAACCGCCCAAAGTCGACAAAAGAGCTACGCTGACATTAAAAGAAAAGATATAGAATTTGAAATTGGAGAGATGGTCATGCTTAAAGTTGCACCTTGGAAAGGCGTTGTTCGATTTGGTAAACGAGGGAAATTAAATCCAAGGTATATTGGACCATTCAAGATTATTGATCGTGTCGGACCAGTAGCTTACCGACTTGAGTTACCTCAACAACTCGCGGCTGTACATAACACTTTCCACGTCTCGAATTTGAAGAAATGTTTTGCTAAAGAAGATCTCACTATTCCGTTAGATGAAATCCAAATCAACGAAAAACTCCAATTCATCGAAGAACCCGTCGAAATAATGGATCGTGAGGTTAAAAGACTTAAGCAAAACAAGATACCAATTGTTAAGGTTCGATGGAATACTCGTAGAGGACCCGAGTTCACCTGTGAGCGTGAAGATCAGATGAAGAAGAAATACCCGCATCTATTTCCGGAAGATTCGTCAACACCTTCAACAGCTTAAAATTTCGGGACGAAATTTATTTAACGGGTAGGTACTGTAGTGACCCGAACTTTTCCATGTTTATATATATTAATTGAGATTGATATTTACATGATTAAATGTTTCCAACATGTTAAGCAATCAAACTTGTTAAGACTTGATTAATTGAAATATGTTTCATATAGACAATTGACCACCCAAGTTGACCGGCGATTCACTTCCAATTCTCTTTCTAATTCTCTCTCAACACACACACACTATTATGAACGTATTTTTCCAGTAGTTAATCATCATCTTCATCAAAAATCACTTCAAGAATCAAGCTATAATCATCATAGGAAGAACACTTCAAGAACACTTCAAAAATCCCTTCAAGTTTACTAATTTACTTCCAAGCTATCTAATCCATTCCAAGTAATCATCTAAGATCAAGAAACCTTTGTTATATACAGTAGGTTATCTTTCTTATTCAAGGTAATATTCATATTCAAACTTTGATTCAATTTCTATAACTATAAACTATCTTAATTCGAGTAAAAATCTTACTTGAACTTGTTTTTGTGTCATGATCCTACTTCAAGAACTTTCAAGCCATCCAAGATCCTTTGAAGCTAGATCATTTTTTGTCACTTCCAGTAAGTTTACCTACTAAACTTGAGGTAGTAATGATGTTCATAACATCATTCGATTCATATATATAAAACTATCTTATTCGAAGGTTTAAACTCGTAATCACTAGAACATAGTTTAGTTAATTCTAAACTTGTTCGCAAATAAAAGTTAATCCTTCTAACTTGACTTTGAAAATTAACTAAACACATGTTCTATATCTATATGATATGCTAACATAATGATTTAAAACCTGGAAACACGAAAAACACCGTAAAACCGGATTTACGCCGTCGTAGTAACACCGCGGGCTGTTTTGGGTTAGTTAATTAAAAACTATGATAAACTTTGATTTAAAAGTTGTTATTCTGAGAAAATGATTTTTATTATGAACATGAAACTATATCCAAAACTTATGGTTAAACTCAAAGTGGAAGTATGTTTTCTAAAATGGTCATCTAGACGTCGTTCTTTCGACTGAAATGACTACCTTTACAAAAATGACTTGTAACTTATTTTTCCGACTATAAACCTATACTTTTTCTGTTTAGATTCATAAAATAGAGTTCAATATGAAACAATAGCAATTTGATTCACTCAAAACGGATTTAAAATGAAGAAGTTATGGGTAAAACAAGATTGGATAATTTTTCTCATTTTAGCTACGTGAAAATTGGTAACAAATCTATTCCAACCATAACTTAATCAACTTGTATTGTATATTATGTAATCTTGAGATACCATAGACACGTATACAATGTTTCGACCTATCATGTCGACACATCTATATATATTTCGGAACAACCATAGACACTCTATATGTGAATGTTGGAGTTAGCTATACAGGGTTGAGGTTGATTCCAAAATATGTATAGTTTGAGTTGTGATCAATACTGAGATACGTATACACTGGGTCGTGGATTGATTTAAGATAATATTTATCGATTTATTTCTGTATATCTAACTGGGGACAACTAGTTGTAGGTTACTAACGAGGACAGCTGACTTAATAAACTTAAAACATCAAAATATATTAAAAGTGTTGTAAATATATTTTGAACATACTTTGATATATATGTATATATTGTTATAGGTTCGTGAATCAACCAGTGGCCAAGTCTTACTTCCCGAAGAAGTAAAAATCTGTGAAAGTGAGTTATAGTCCCACTTTTAAAATCTAATATTTTTGGGATGAGAATACATGCAGGTTTTATAAATGATTTACAAAATAGACAAAAGTACGTGAAACTACATTCTATGGTTGAATTATCAAAATCGAATATGCCCCTTTTTATTAAGTCTGGTAATCTAAGAATTAAGGAACAGACACCCTAATTGACGCGAATCCTAAAGATAGATCTATCGGGCCCAACAAGCCCCATCCAAAGTACCGGATGCTTTAGTACTTCGAAATTTATATCATATCCGAAGGGTGTCCCGGAATGATGGGGATATTCTTATATATGCATCTTGTTAATGTCGGTTACCAGGTGTTCACCATATGAATGATTTTTATCTCTATGTATGGGATGTGTATTGAAATATGAAATCTTGTGGTCTATTGTTACGATTAGATATATATAGGTTAAACCTATAACTCACCAACATTTTTGTTGACGTTTAAAGCATGTTTATTCTCAGGTGAATATTAAGAGCTTTCGCTGTTGCATACTAAAATAAGGACAAGATTTGGAGTCCATGTTTGTATGATATTGTGTAAAAACTGCATTCAAGAAACTGATTTCGATGTAACATATTTGTATTGTAAACCATTATGTAATGGTCGTGTGTAAACAGGATATTTTAGATTATCATTATTTGATAATCTACGTAAAGCTTTTTAAACCTTTATTTATGAAATAAAGGTTATGGTTTGTTTTAAAAATGAATGCAGTCTTTGAAAAACATCTCATATAGAGGTCAAAACCTCGCAACAAAATCAATTAATATGGAACGTTTTTAATCAATAAGAACGGGACATTTCAAAGTCTTACTTCCCGACGAAGTAAAAATCTATGAAAGTGAGTTATAGTCCCACTTTTAAAATCTAATATTTTTGGGATGAGAATACATGCAGGTTTTATAAATGATTTACAAAATAGACACAAGTACGTGAAACTACATTCTATGGTTGAATTATCGAAATCAAATATGCCCCTTTTTATTGAGTCTGGTAATCTAAGAATTAGGGAACATACACCCTAATTGACGCGAATCCTAAAGATAGATCTATTGGGCCTAACAAACCCCATCCAAAGTACCGGATGCTTTAGTACTTCGAAATTTATATCATATCCGAAGGGTGTCCCAGAATGATGGGGATATTCTTACATATGCATCTTGTTAATGTCGGTTACCAGGTGTTCACCATATGAATGATTTTTATCTCTATGTATGGGATGTGTATTGAAATATGAAATCTTGTGGTCTATTATTATGATTTGATATATATAGGTTAAACCTATAACTCACCAACATTTTTGTTGACGTTTTAAGCATGTTTATTCTCAGGTGATTATTAAGAGCTTCCGCTATCGCATACTTAAATAAGGACGAGATTTGGAGTCCATGCTTGTATGATATTGTGTAAAAACTGCATTTAAGAAACTTATTTTGTTGTAACATATTTGTATTGTAAACCATTATGTAATGGTCGTGTGTAAACAGGATATTTTAGATTATCATTATTTGATAATCTACGTAAAGCTTTTTAAAACCTTTATCTATGAAATAAAGGTTATGGTTTGTTTTAAAAATGAATGCAGTCTTTGAAAAACGTCTCATATAGAGGTCAAAACCTCGCAACGAAATCAATTAATATGGAACGTTTTTAATCAATAAGAACGGGACATTTCACTATAACTCACTTTCACAGATTTTTACTTCGTCAGGAAGTAAGACTTGGCCACTGGTCGATTCACGAACCTATAACAAATATGTACATATATATCAAAGTATGTTCAAAATATATTTACAACATTTTTAATACGTGTTACTGTTTTAAGTTTATTAAGTCAGATGTCCTTGTTTGTAACCTACAACTAGTTATCCATAATTAGATGTACAGAAATAAATCGATATATATTATCTTGAATCAATCCACGACCCAGTGTATACACGTCTCAGGCTAGATCACAACTCAAAGTATATATATTTTTGGAATCAACCTCAATCCTGTATAGCTAACTCCAGCATTACTGCATATAGAGTGTTTATGGTTGTTCCAAATAATATATATACATGGGTCGATATGATATGTCAAAACATTTACATACGTGTATATGGTATCCCAAGATTACATAATATATTAGAATACATGTATAATACAATATGAGTTAGCTAAGATATGATTAATATAGATTTGTTACCAATTTTCACGTAGCTACAACAAGAAAAATTATCCAATCTTGTTTTACCCATAACTTCTTCGTTTTGAATCCGTTTTGAGTGTTTCAAGTTGCTATGGTTTCATATTGAACTTAAGTTTATGAATCTAAACAGAAAAAAGTATAAGTTTATAGTGGGAAATACAGGTTACAAGTCATTTTTGTAAAGGTGGTCATTTCAGTCGATGACGTCTAGATGACCATTTTGGAAAACATACTTCCATTTTGAGTTTAACCATGATTTTTGGATATACTTTCATGTTCATAAGAAAAATCATTTTCCCAGAAGAACAACTTTTAAATCAAATTTTATCATAGTTTTTAATTAACTAACCCAAAACAGCCCGCGGTGTTACTACGACGGCGTATATCCGGTTTTACGGTGTTTTTCGTGTTTCCAGGTTTTAAATCATTAAGTTAGCATATCATATATAGATATAAAACATGTGTTTAGTTGATTTTAAAAGTCAAGTTAAAAGGATTAACTTTATTTGCGAACAAGTTTAGAATTAACTAAACTATGTTCTAGTGATTACAAGTTTAAATCTACGAATAAGATAGTTTTATATGTATGAATCGAATGTGATGGAATTTAACAAGTTTGATAAACAACATATTCATATATATAACTTGATCATTAAACCATTTTAATGTAGTTAAAGCAAGCAGAAGCAATATGTAGGATTTGATTGACACTTAAAATGAACTTGCAAAAACAAACTTAGAAACCTCTTTTGTTCCCAAAACAGCCACGGCCAAACAGAAGCAGATAGGAGAGTTTATTCAGTTTTTTTTTTTAAGTATCTTGATGTTTTTGCATGTCTTACTTTAGTCAAGACCTTGGTAAACTTATTAAGCATGTACCTAAGGAGTTGTGTTGTCTTAAAAGTGACAAAAAAAGGCATGGGGTGTCTCCTTAGAGACCCCAAAATCTGCCCATATTAATTATATAACAAGGTTTATATTTTATAAAACTTGTTATAAAATACCTTGTAATTTTATAAAACTGTTATATAAAGTATGCATTTGTTAAGTCACTTATTTTATAAACCAATTTTATAAAATATAACACAACATAATTATTTAAACCTATAAATAATTAAATACAAATTATCCAAATAATTTATTTCAAGTAATAACATTTCAGAAAACCCATTTTCTAAAGTTCAAGTGTCGCGTATTTATTTAACGATACAGTCGTTAAGATTAAATACATATAAAGTGTTGGTAAGCTTGTTATTGGGTATGACCTGACTTGGATCATAACACATTAGCCACATTAATTTAATATGTCTCTCAGGCATATGAAATACCTTCAATCTCCCACTTGCACGAGAAACATAAAAAATTAATGCAAGTGATGGATACCACCTAACGACCGTCCATCACCCCTAATATGTTATGACTTTGTGCCATTCAATAACATCATCCCTTTCGAGTTCCCATCTCGAATATGAATAGGTGAATCTTTCATTTATCCTTTCATCCTAGATGTCATATTAAATCCAAGAGATATAGAACGACCACTCTCTTTTAGATTTTACTTTATTAGGCCTTAGACATCTGACTCTCAACGAATAAGAGGGACAAATTCCATCTTGACTACATACGTCCTAAATATACACCTTGCATTATACCTGAGCTCTTCCTTATGAACTAATATTTCAGAATAGCGAAGGAAAGAATCAAGGCACAATACTTGGCAAATATTCGAACCCAATATGTATCTCAGGTCAGAGGATACAATGATATTCGCCTTTACTCAAGATTACATGTGATCAACCACAAAGGCTCCATTTAGTGAATCTTGAGGGCGGGTCTTCCAATATTTATATCCCACAAATATCTATGAACCTTGTTAGCAAACTTGCCCCACATTCAGTCAGTGAATGTATACCAATCCAATTTCATAATAGTCTAAAGCTCACAATTGCTCCCACAAATGTGATCGACTACGGAATTTTGAATAATTACTTATTCATGGATAAAATATGCAAAATAGGAACATGACTCAAGATTAATAAATTAACACCATAATTATATTAATGAGTGTGAACTACTTCATTCCATTACAATACATAAAACAGATCACAACCAATCACTAGAATATCGAAGCCCTAATGCACTAACATGCCCTTGATGTTTTGCACCATGTAAGAGCTTCGTGAGTGGAACCGCTATATTAAGATCTGTATGAACTTTGCGAATACATATCTTTCCCTTTTCAACTTCATCCCTTCTGTAGTTGAATCTCCGCTCAATGTGACGGGTCTTTTGGTGAGCACGAGGTTCCTTGATTTGAGCAATCGCACCCTCGTTGTCACAAAAGATCTCAAGAGGGTCCTGAATGGAAGGGACTACTCCTAAGTCGTCGATGAATTTCTTCATCCATGCAGCTTCCTGAGCTGCTAATGAGTCAGCAATGTACTCCGACTCTATAGTGGATAATGCAACAACATCCTGTTTTGAACTCTTCCAAGAGACCGCACCTCCATTTAACGTGAAGGCATAACCGGATTGTGATCGAGAATCATCTCGATCAGTTTGGAAACTCG
Organism: Rutidosis leptorrhynchoides; assembly: GCF_046630445.1. NCBI lineage: Eukaryota > Viridiplantae > Streptophyta > Magnoliopsida > Asterales > Asteraceae > Rutidosis > Rutidosis leptorrhynchoides. Next base: position 223,482,456 of record NC_092337.1, on the reverse strand, counting down.
CGTCCACGTAACCCTTTACAGCGAGTTCCTCCTCACTAGACCCATATATTAGAAACATATCCTTAGTCCTCCTAAGGTATTTCAATATACTTTTAACAGCAATCCAATGACTGTTTCCTGGGTTATTCTGGTATCTACTTGTCAGGCTAAGAGCGCATGACATGTCCGGTCTAGTGCATATCATTGCATACATGATTGACCCAATGGCAGACGCATATGGGACTTTCTTCATTCTCTCCTGTTCATCTTTCGTGGTGGGGCACTGAGATGAACTGAGAAGTGTTCCCTTTTGAATAGGTACCAAACCTTTTTTAGAGTTCTCCATCTTGAATCTTTTCAAGATCTTTTCAATGTATGCACTTTGATTCAAACCTATCAATTTCTTATATCTATCCATGTAGATCCCAATCCCCAAAATGTATTGTGCTTCTCCAAGATCCTTAATGGAGAATCATTTACTTAACCAAGTTTTAACTCCTTGTATTGCCGGAATATCATTTCCAAATAATAATATATCATCCACATATAATACAAGGAACATGATAGTGCTCCCACTAGCTTTCTTGTATACACAAGCTTCATCACCATTTTTAATGAAGCCAAATTTCTTGGCCTCCTCATTAAAATGATGATTCCACATTCTAGATGCTTGTTTCAATCCGTAGATTGACTTCTTTAACTTGCATACCTTCTTAGGATATTTCAGATCAACAAAACCTTCAGGCTGAACCATGTAGACATCTTCCTCAAGATGTCCATTTAGGAAAGTGGTCTTTGAAGGTATTTTATATGCCCGAGAGACATAATTGATTAATGTGGCCAATATGTTATGATCCAAGTCGGGTCATACCCAATAACAAGCCGACAACACTTTAAAAGTATTTGTTTTAATGAATGGATCTTTAAAATAAATACTAGACACTTTGACTTTAGAAATTGGTTTTCTAAAGATAACATGCTTGAATAATTATTTGGATAATTATAAATGTAAGTGGGATAATTTTATAAAATGGTTATAAAATTAAGTATATGTGCAAGTAACAAATGGACAACTTGTAAGTGGCTTATAAGTTTTATAATTTACAAGTAAATAAATATATTTACTTATCTTTATAATAGGTTTTATAAAGAATTATGTGTAAGTATCAAATGGGATTTTCCTCCACAAATTAATCTTGTTAATTTGAATAATAAAGGAAAAATAAAATATTTTCTAACCAATGGTGGGGGTGGCGGTTTTAAGGCTCCAAGACAAGCCACCCCATGCCTTGTCTTGGTTGTTTAAACTCTCCATTTGATACTACACCTTTGGCACATTCTCACACACTTCATTACTTGCAAATTTGAAAAACCAAAAACTCCTCCCTCCTCCATTTCTTGGCCGAATTCAAGGGAGAACAAAAGGGATTCTTCAAGTTTGATTTCAAGCTTATTTGGTGTCAAAAATCCTAACTACATACAAGGGTGTTGTTAGATTAAGGCTTGTGGGTATTATCTCTTGAGGTTTCAAGTTAGAAGCTTGCTATTCATCATCTTTATCTTCATCTTGCTTCTACCTCCATTTTAGGAGAAGGTATAACTCCTAACTAGCTCTATTTACATTTTAGTATATTTTCAAGACTAGATCTATAAATGGAATTCATGTTGAAAAGGTTAAACTATACATGCATAAACTTTAAAATGCTTCCGCTTGTTACATACACACATACACGAATTAATATACTACAAAATGGGTTTTGTGACTTTGTTTATGTGATGAATTCCATCAATGGTATCTAGAGCCAAAGTCTTGTTAATATGTTTCTTGTTTTTGGCTAGCAAACTCATTTATTTTACAATATACCAACATGCATGAAAGTTGAATGTAAAAATCTTGAGTTTTGGTGGGTCTTTGGTTTTGGCCGAAATTTTGAACCCAAAAATGGGTTTTGGGACTTCAAGTTTGGCAAAGTTTGTTGTTATGTTGTTGTTCACAATCGAGCCTAGACCATGTGGTTGAATGTTTGAATGATTTGGTTATTATTCATGGTTGTAATATTCATTCATTTGGTTTGTATAAATTTGTAATAATTTTGTAATTTTGGTTTGTAATAAGTTGTAAGTAATCTTGTAATTTTTCATGCAATTTATTCTATTTGTTTGTAAAAATAGAATAGGTTGTTATTTCATTTTCTAGAAAATTATATTAGGATATAATTTTATAAAATGAAGATGAAGATTACAAGATGGAGCATTTGAAGATTACAAGATTAAGTGGGAGATTTATTTAAAAATCTCTTACTTTGGTTAACCCTCTTAGGTGACATTTGTTTTTGGCTAAACAAATGTCCACCAAAATGGCTCTTGATTGTGAACACTTTGTTATGCATGTTTGTGTATGTTTGTATGTTTGGTTGCTACAAGATTATCACATGTTTACAACTTGCATAATACATTATAAATGGTTATAATAAAACATAACAAAATGACACTAAAATTGGTTATTAGACTTAAATAAAATGGTTTATTTAAAAGGTAATGAAATGGTTTATGACTAGTAATTGGTTTACTAAAAAGGACATGAAAATGAGTTTTTCATAAATATACTACACACCAAATGCATGTTGGTGTATAGCACTTTGTTTTCTAAACTAGAATGTAGAAAACCTAAAATCCCTTTACTAAAACAAGGTAAACAAGTTAAACGTCATCCTTTTGTGGAAACACTTAGACATATTAGGAATCTCTTGATGGGATAAAGGTCACCTAACCGTCATGAGTGAACTAATATCAATAAGGTACACTTCGCATACATGTGGGATAAAGGTCACCTAACCACTTGTATGTTAAGTCTACATGTTCACACAAGTAGGACGACTTGATTTGGGAATCATGAACTTAGGGTCACCGAAGCATGAGGAACAAATAGGCGTTGATGGGATTAATATGCCATGCAAAAGGATTGCATGAACCCATAACTTAAAAGTTGCAAAAGGATTGCAATTGTCATTATGACTACCTAGCTAAATCAAATGACGGGATAAAGGTCACCTAACCGTAATTTGATTTACCGTTGGATTCTAATATTTAATAAAACAAATTAAAAGGGTATTGTTTATTAAATTTAAAATCGATACTTAAAAGGACTTTGTTGAATTTTGTAGATGGCCGCTAATAGCAACAACAACATGCAAAACGCACCACTTAACATGAACAACCTATCGTTACGGTCTCTCCTCGAGAAAGACAAACTCAATCATACCAACTTTATGGATTGGTTCCGCAATCTTCGGATTGTCCTCAAACAAGAGGATAAAGCGTATGTACTTGAGGACCCCATTCCCGATCAACCGGATGAGAATGATGTGGAGGCAATGGCCTCTTACGATAAGTATTGCCATGACTCCCTTCAAGTCTCATGCTTAATGCTTGGGACTATGATACCCGAACTCCAAAAGGATTTCGAGCATCATAGTGCATACGACATGATAACGCAATTGAAGGAGATGTTCCTTCAACAAGCGCGTGTCGAGCACTTTGAAACGGTTCGGGCGCTACATGCTTGTCGTTTGGACGATACCCAATCGGTTTCATCTTATGTACTTAAGATGAAAAGCCTTATTGATCGTGCTAACCGTCTTAACCTAAACATATCTAATGAGTTAGCCACCGATCTTATCCTTAACTCCCTATCAAAAAGGTTTGATCAATTTGTAATTAATTACAATATGAATGGGATGGATAAGAGCATAGGTGAGCTTCACAGTATGCTTAGAACGGCGGAAACTAGCATGGGTAAAAGGGCTTTACCCGTTTTAGCAATCGATCAAGGTGGATCCAAAGGTAACACCTCTAAGCCAAAGGTGGCTAAGAGAAAAGGACCTGCCTATCAAGGCAAAGGGAAAGGGAAGATGGTTAACCCAACCATCAACAAGGCTAAGAAGCAAAAGGTAGGCGAGAAGGCAAACCCTAAGGAAGACCCATGTTTCGGTTGCGGTGAGATGGGTCATTGGAAACGAAATTGTCCGGTCTACCTTAAGGAGTTGAAGGACAAGAGGGATGCAGGGCAAACCTCAGGTAATATATATATGGTATATATAGAGCTTAATATTACTTCTTCTAATACATGGGTATTAGACACGGGATGTGGAACTCATTTTTGCAATTCTTTGCAGGGGTTCAAAAGAAGTGATCATATGGCGGGAACATCAAGTCTCTATATGGGCAATGGTGCAAAGGTGCATGTTAAAGCTCAAGGAGATTTTGTTTTGAAGCTTCCAAGCGGATTGGAACTTATTTTAGAAAATGTTTTGTATGCCCCGGATTTGTGTAGAAACATTATTTCTATTTCTCGCTTAAAACAATGTGGTTACGTTGTTAATTTTATTGATGATGATATTCATGGTTCTAAAGATAATGTGTTCTATTTCAAGGCTTCGCCTTCAAATGGAATTTATGAATTGGTTCATGATGACGCATCATCGAGCTCTATATACCATACTAGTACCAAGAAACTCAAAAGGGATTTGAGTGATTCCTATTTATGGCATTGTCGCCTTGGTCACATAAACAAGAACCGAATGCATACACTTCAAAAGAATGGACTTTTGAAATCAAATGAAATGGATTCGTTTGATGTATGTGAATCTTGTTTACAAGGAAAGATGACTAAATCACCTTTCAATGGGACTTATGAAAGGGCTAAAGATTTATTGGGATTAATTCATTCGGATGTATGTGGACCCTTTAAACCCATGACTAGGAATGGTGAAAGATACTTTGTTACTTTCATTGATGACTGTAGTCGTTTCGGATATGTCTACTTATTAAGACACAAGGACGAAACGTTTGAAGCATTCAAAGAATATCAAAACGAAGTACAAAATCAACTCAATAGGACAATTAAGGTACTTCGTACCGATAGAGGAGGAGAATACCTAAGCGATGCCTTCCAAGATCATCTTAGGAGTTGTGGGATTATCTCACAACTTACTCCACCCGGAACACCCCAACTTAATGGAGTTTCCGAAAGGAGGAACCGAACCCTAATGGATATGGTTCGATCTATGATGGCAAGAAGCTCGTTACCTCTATCATTTTGGGGTTATTGTCTAAGCTCCGCGGCTAGTATTTTAAATATGGCCCCAACTAAGAAAGTGGAACGAACTCCTCATGAGATGTGGTTTGGAAAACCTCCTTCTCTTTCATACTTAAAAGTATGGGGATGTGAAGCTTATCCTAAGCGTTATGCAGCTAATAAGCTACATGCTCGATCCACAAAGTGTATCTTCATAGGATATCCGAAAGATGACATGGGATATTACTTCTATGATCCATCCGAGCAAACGGTATTTGTTGCTCGAAAAGCGGAATTCCTAGAAACCAAGTTCCTTATGGAAGGTGATGGTGAAAGGAAGATAGATCTTGTAGAGGTACAAGAGCAAGCCGATGATACACAATTGGTTGGCACTAGTACTCAACATGAGGATGTTGAAAATGATCAAGTGGATGATCAAGGTACACAAGACGTTCGAAGATCTAGTAGGATTAGTAATCCTCCCGAGAGATATGGGTTTCTCGTGGATGGTTGCTATACGGTTGATTTGGATGAACCGACAAACTACGAAGATGCTTTATCAAGGATTGATAAAGATAAATGGCAGGAAGCCATGAACGCCGAGATGCAATCCATGTATGAAAATCAAGTTTGGAAACTTGTAGTGCAACCTCCTAGCTCCAAGCTAGTTGATTGCAAATGGCTTTTCAAGAAGAAAACCGACATACATGGAAACTTGGATACATACAAAGCTAGACTTGTAGCAAAAGGTTTCACTCAAACTCAAGGGGTTGATTATGATGAAACTTTCTCGCCAGTGGCAATGCTAAAGTCTATTAGGATATTATTTGCCATTGCTGCTCACTATGACTATGAAATATGGCAAATGGATGTCAAAACCGCTTTCCTAAATGGATATCTTGAGGAAGATGTCTATAAGGTACAGCCCGAAGGTTTTGTTGATCCGAAAAATCCTAAGAAGGTATGCAAGTTAAAGAAGTCAATCTACGGATTGAAACAAGCATCTAGAATGTGGAATCATCGTTTTAATGAAGAGGCAAAGAAATTTGGCTTCATCAAAAATGGTGATGAAGCTTGTGTGTACAAGAAGGCTAGTGGGAGCTCTATAATGTTCCTTGTGCTATATGTGGATGATATATTATTATTTGGGAATGATATTACCACAATGCAAGAAGTCAAAACTTGGCTAAAGAGTTGCTTCTCCATTAAGGATCTTGGAGAAGCACAATACATATTGGGGATTGGGATCTATAGGAATAGATCCAAGAGATTGATAGGTTTAAGTCAAAGTACATACATTGATAAAATCTTGAAAAGGTTCAAGATGGAAAACTCTAAGAAAGGTTTGGTACCTATTCAAAAGGGAACCGTTCTCAGTTCATCTCAGTGTCCTACCACGAAAGATGAACAAGATAGAATGAAGAAAGTCCCATACGCATCTGCTATTGGGTCTATCATGTATGCAATGATATGTACTAGACCGGATGTGTCATGCGCTCTAAGCTTGACAAGTAGATACCAGAATAACCCGGGAAATAGTCATTGGACTGCGGTTAAATGTATATTGAAATACCTTAGAAGGACTAAGGATATGTTTCTAATATATGGGTCTGGTGAGGAGGAACTCGCTGTAAAAGGTTACGTGGACGCGAGTTTCCAAACTGATCGAGATGACTCTCGATCACAATCCGGTTATGTCTTCATGTTGAATGGTGGTGCGGTCTCTTGGAAGAGCTCAAAACAGGAAGTTGTTGCGTTATCCACTACAGAGTCGGAGTACATTGCCGCCTCATTGGCAGCTCAGGAAGCTGCATGGATGAAGAAATTCATCGACGACTTAGGAGTGGTCCCTTCCATTCAGGACCCTCTTGAGATCTTTTGTGACAACGAGGGTGCGATTGCTCAAATCAAGGAACCTCGTGCTCATCAAAAGACTCGTCACATTGAGCGGAGATTCAACTACATCAGGGATGAGGTTGAAAAGGGAAAGATATGTATTCACAAGGTTCACACAGATCAAAATGTTGCGGATCCACTCACGAAGCTTTTACATGGGCCAAAACATGAGGGACATGTTTGTGCATTAGGGCTTCGATATTCTAGTGATTGGAATTGATCTATTTTATGTATTGTAACGGAACGAATTAGTTCAAACTCATTAATATAATTATGGTATTAATTTATTTATTAGTCATTTTCCAATTTTGCACATTTTATCCATGAATAAACTATTATTCTGAATTACGTAGTTGATCACATTTGTGGGAACAAGTGTGAGGTCTAGACTATTATGAACTTGGATTGGTTAGCATTCAAATGGTGAATGTGGGACAAGGTTGCAACCAAGGTTCATAGATATTTGTGGGACACAAATATTGGAAGACCCGCTCTCAAGATTTACTATATGGAGCCTTTGTGGTTGATCACATGTAATCTTGAGTAAAGGAGAATATCATTATATCCTCTGACCTGAGACACATATTGGGTTCAGACATTCACCGAATATTGTGCCTTGATTCTTTCCTTCGCTATTCTGAAACATGGTAGTACATAAGGGAGGCTTCAGGTATGGTACGAAGTGTAGTATCTAGGACGTATGTAGTCAAGATGGAATTTGTCCCTCTTATTCGTTGAGAGTCGGATGTCTAAGGCCTGAAAAAGTTAGATCTATAAGAGAGTGATCACTCTATGTCTCTTGGATTTGACATGACATCTAGGACGAAAGGATATATTGAAAGATTCACCTAAATCATATTCGAGATGGGAACTCGAAAGGGATGATGTTATTGAATGTCACCAAGTCATAACACATTGGGGGTGATGGACGGTCGTTAGGTGGTATCCGTGACTTGCATTAATTCCTTATGTTTCTCGTGCAAGTGGGAGATTGAAGGTATTTCATATGCCCGAGAGACATAATTGATTAATGTGGCCAATATGTTATGATCCAAGTCGGGTCATACCCAATAACAAGCCGACAACACTTTAAAAGTATTTGTTTTAATGAATGGATCTTTAAAATAAATACTAGACACTTTGACTTTAGAAATTGGTTTTCTAAAGATAACATGCTTGAATAATTATTTGGATAATTATAAATGTAAGTGTGATAATTTTATAAAATGGTTATAAAATTAAGTATATGTGCAAGTAACAAATGGACAACTTGTAAGTGGCTTATAAGTTTTATAATTTACAAGTAAATAAATATATTTACTTATCTTTATAATGGGTTTTATAAAGAATTATGTGTAAGTATCAAATGGGATTTTCCTCCACAAATTAATCTTGTTAATTTGAATAATAAAGGAAAAATAAAATATTTTCTAACCAATGGTGGGGGTGGCGGTTTTAAGGCTCCAAGACAAGCCACCCCATGCCTTGTCTTGGTTGTTTAAACTCTCCATTTGATACTACACCTTTGGCACATTCTCACACACTTCATTACTTGCAAATTTGAAAAACCAAAAACTCCTCCCTCCTCCATTTCTTGGCCGAATTCAAGGGAGAACAAAAGGGATTCTTCAAGTTTGATTTCAAGCTTATTTGGTGTCAAAAATCCTAACTACATACAAGGGTGTTGTTAGATTAAGGCTTGTGGGTATTATCTCTTGAGGTTTCAAGTTAGAAGCTTAATATTCATCATCTTCATCTTCATCTTGCTTCTACCTCCATTTTAGGAGAAGGTATAACTCCTAACTAGCTCTATTTACATTTTAGTATATTTTCAAGACTAGATCTATAAATGGAATTCATGTTGAAAAGGTTAAACTATACATGCATAAACTTTAAAATGCTTCCGCTTGTTACATACACACATACACGAATTTATATACTACAAAATGGGTTTTGTGACTTTCTTTATGTGATGAATTCCATCAATCTTGACATCCATTTGCCGTATTTCATAATCATAAGGAGCAGCAATGGCAAGTAATATCCTAATAGACTTTAGAATTGCCACAGGCGAAAAAGTTTCATCATAGTCAACCCCTTGAGTTTGAGTGAAACCTTTTGCTACAAGTCTAGCTTTATATGTATCCAAGTTTCCATGTATATCGATTTTCATTTTGAAAAGCCATTTACAATCAACTAGCCTTGAGCCAGTAGGTTGTTCAACAAGTTCCCAAACTTGGTTGTCATACATGGATTGCATCTCAGCGTTCATGGCTTCCTGCCATTTATCTTTATCAATCCTTGATAAGGCGTCTTGGTAGTTTGTTGGTTCATCCAAATCAACCACATAGCAACCATCCATGAGAAACACATATCTCTCAGGAGGATTACTAATCCTACCAGACCTGCGAACGTCTTGTGTATTCTGATCATCCATTTGATCACTCTCAACATTTTCATGTTGAGTGCTAGCGTCAACCGATTGTGTATCATCTACTTGATCTTGAACCTCTTCAAGATCTATCTTTCTTTCACTATTTCCTTCCGATAGGAACTTAGTTTCAAGGAATTCAGCCTTTTGAGCAACAAATACGTTTTGCTCGGTTGGATCATAGAAATAGTATCCCATATCATCCTTGGGATATCCTATGAAGATACACTTCGTGGATCGAGCATTCAACTTATTAGGGACGTAACGCTTAGGATAAGCTTCACATCCCCATACCTTTAAGTATGATAGAGATGGAGGTTTTCCAAACCACATCTCATGAGGAGTTCGTTCCACTTTCCTGGTTGGGGCCATATTTAGAATACGAGCCGCAGAGCATAGACAATAACCCCAAAATGATAGAGGCAACGAGCTTCTAGCCATCATAAGATCGAACCATATCCATTAGGGTTCGGTTCCTCCTTTCGGAAACTCCATTTAGCTGTGGTGTCCCGGGTGGAGTAAGTTGCGAGATAATCCTACAACTCCTAAGATGATCTTGGAAAGCATCACTTAGGTATTCACCTCCTCTATCGGTACGAAGTACCTTGATTGTCTTGTTGAGTTGATTTTGTACTTCGTTTTGATATTCCTTGAATGCTTCAAAAGTTTCGTCCTTATGTCTTAACAAGTAGACATATCCGAAACGACTAAAGTCATCAATGAAAGTAACGAAGTATCTTTCACCTTTCCTAGTCATGGGCTTAAAGGGTCCACATACATCCGAATGTATTAATCCCAATAAGTCTTTAGCCCTTTCATAGGTCCCTTTGAAAGGTGCTTTAGTCATTTTGCCTTGTAAACAAGATTCACATATATCAAACGAGTCTAGTTCATTTGATTTCAAAAGTCCATTCTTTTGAAGTGTATGCATTCAATTCTTGTTTATGTGACCAAGGCGGCAATGCCATAAGTAGGAATTACTCAAATCCCTTTTGAGTTTCTTGGTGTTTACATGGTATATTGAGCTATTGTATGATGTGTCATCATGAACCAATTCATAAATACCATTCACAGCCGAAGCCTTGAAATAGAAAACATTATCTAAAGAAACATGGATATCATCATTAATGAAATTAAGATTAAAACCACAATGTTTCAAACGGGATACAGAAATAATGTTTCGAGATAAATCGGGTGCATACAAAATATTTTTCAAAATAAGCTCCAAACCACTTGGTAGCTTCAAAACAAAGTCTCCTTGAGCTTTCACTTGCACCCTTGCTCCATTTCCCATGAAGAGACTTGTTGTTCCCGCATCTCGATCACTTCTTTTGATCCCCTGCAAAGAATTGCAAATATGAGTTCCACATCCTGTGTCTAATACCCATGTATTAGAAGAAGTAATACTAAGCTCAATGTATACCATATATACATTACCTGAGGTTTGCCCAACATCCCTCTTTTCTTTCAACTCCTTCAGGTAGACCGGGCAGTTGCGTTTCCAGTGACCCATTTCACCGCAACCGAAGCACGGATCTTCCTTGGGGTTAGCTTTACCGGCAACCTTTTGCTTCTTGTTGTTGTTGGTTGGGTTAACCATCTTCCCCTTTCCCTTGCCCTTGCCTTGGTAGGCGGGTCCTTTCCTCTTAGCCTCCTTCGGCTTAGAAGTGATATAGTTTTTGGACCCGCCTTCATTAATCGTAAACACGGGTGAATCCCTTTTACCCATGCTTGCTTCTACCGTCTTAAGCATGGCGTGTAATTCGCCAATGCTCTTATCCCATCCATTCATGTTGTAATTCATTACAAATGTGTCAAACCTCTTTGACAAGGAATTAAGGATAAGGTCCGTGGCTAATTCATTAGACACGTTGCAGTTTAAATGGTTCACTCGATCAATTAGGCTTTTCATCTTAAGGACATAAGATGAAACGGATTGGGAGTCGTCCATCCGACATGCATGAAGCGCTCGAACTGTTTCAAAGCGCTCGACACGAGCTTATTGAAGGAACATCTCCTTCAACTGTGTGATCATGTCATATGCACTATGATGCTCAAAATCCTTTTGGAGTTCGGGTATCATAGTCCCAAGCATGAGGCAAGAAACTTGCACCGAATCGGTGCAATATTTCTCCCAATAACCATGCCTTCCGTATCATCCTCGTCCGGTTGATCGAGAATGTGGTCTTAGAACATATACGCCCTATCCTCTAGTTTGAGGACAATTCTTAGATTGCGAAACCAATCCATGAAGTTCGTATGGTTGAGTTTTTCCTTTTCGAGGATTGACCTCAACGATAGGTTGTTAAAGTTGATTGGTGCGTTTGGAATGTTGTTGTTATTGGCGGCCATCTACAAAATTTAACAAAGTTGTTTAAGTATTAATTTTAATTTAACAATCAATACCCTTTAAATCCAATTGATATTTATTAAATTTTAGAATCCAACGGTAAACCAAATTTCAGTTAGGTGACCTTTATCCCGTTATTTGATTTAGCTAGGTAGTCATTGTATGACAATTGCAATCCTTTTGCAACTTCTAAGTTATGGGATCATGCAATCCTTTTGCATGGCATATTATCCCATCAACGCCTATTTGTTCCTCATGCTTCGGTGACCCTAAGTTCATGATTCCCAAATTAAGTCGTCCTACTTGTGTAAACGTGTAAATTTAACATACAAGTGGTTAGGTGACCTTTATCCCACAAGTGTGCGAAATTCACCTTAATCATATTAGTTTGCTCATAACAGTTAGGTGACCTTTATCCCATTATGAGTTCCCTAATATTTTTAAGTGTTGCACAAAAGGATGGCGTTTAACTTGTTTACCTTGTTAATAGAAGGGATTTTAAGTTTCCATTAATTCTAGTTTAAGAAAACTTTTATGCCATACACCAACATGCATTTAGTGTATGGTTTATTTGAAATCCATTTTCAAGTCTTGTAATTTTAGCCAATTACTTGATATAAACCATTTTATATATGATCCTTATCATGTTCTTAATAACTTTTTATTAATGTCCTTTTAGCCATTTTTAATTTAACCATTTAAATTGACGTTTTGCATGTCGTTTATTAATGTCTAATTTAACCAATTAAATTGCCATTTTGCTTGTTGTTAACTTGTGTGATTAACTTGTAGCATACAAACATACAATCCACAATCATACAAAAAACAACAATGCATGCAAAACAAATATGTTCACAATCAAGCCAATTAGGTAGACATTTGTTTAGCCGAAAACAAATGCCACCAGTAAGGGTTATAACACAAAGTAGGAGATTTTAAATCTCCCACTTAATCTTGCATCCAAATGCTTCTTCTTGTATTCTTCAAGTCTTCATTATCTTCATCATTTTACAAAATATATCCTAATACATTTTTCTAAAAATGAAAATACCCTATTTTACATACCAAATATAAAATAAATTACATAAACAAAATAATATTATTACAAATCAAATGAATGAATTAATATTACATAACAAATGAATAAATATAAATCATTCAAACATCCAACCAAACACAAGGTCAAGGCTATGATTGTGAACATGAACATGCAACCAAATATGACAAAATGGAAGAACCAAAACCCATTTTAGAACCCCTAAAATTTCGGCCAAATCAAACAACCCTCCCAAACCCAACAATTTTTGTATTCCATTTTCATGCATGTACTTGGAATGCAAAATTAGTGGATTTAAAGACAATATAAGAAGCATAATCCATAGACCTCGGCTCTAGATACCATTGATGGAATTTAACAAGTTTGATAAACAACATATTCATATAGATAACTTGATCATTAAACCATTTTAATGTAGTTAAAGCAAGCGGAAGCAATATGTAAAGTTCATGTTAACATGTTAAGCTATTAAGTTAAATTCCATGATAATATCAAGTCTTGGATAAATGCTTACATATAAAACAAGTAGAGAAGATGTATACCTCCTCAAGCTAGTTGAGGGTTGTTATCAAGCAAACAAGATGAATGATGAAGATGATGAAGAATAAAGCCTCTAACTTGAAGCCTCAAGTAAGTAATACCCCAAGCAATAACCCCAACACCTTTGCCTTTAGTTAGGATTTGATTGACACTTAAAATGAACTTGCAAAAACAAACTTAGAACCCTCTTTTGTTCCCAAAACAGCCACGGCCAAACAGCAGCAGATAGGAGAGTTTATTCAGTTTTTTTTAAGTATCTTGATGTGTTTGCATGTCTTACTTTAGTCAAGACCTTGGTAAACTTATTAAGCATGTACCTAAGAGGTTGTGTTGTCTTAAAAGTGAGAAAACAAGGTATGGGCGTCTCCTTGGAGACCCCAAAATCTGCCAATATTAATTATATAACAAGGTTTATATTTTATAAAACTTGTTATAAAATACCTTGTAATTTTATAAAACTTGTTACATAAAGTATGCATTTGTTAAGTCACTTATTTTATTAACCAATTTTATAAAATATAACACAACATAATTATTTAAACCTATAAATAATTAAATACAAATCATCCAAATATTTTATTTCAAGTAATAACATTTCAGAAAACCGATTTTCTAAAGTTCAAGTGTCGCGTATTTATTTAACGATAAAGTCGTTAAGATTAAATACATATAAAGTGTTGGTAAGCTTGTTATTGGGTATGACCCGACTTGGATAATAACACATTAGCCACATTAATTTAATATGTCTCTCGGGCATATGAAATACCTTCAGAATGATGTTATGAATATCATTACTACCTTAATTTTAGTAGGTAAACCTACTGAAAATGAGAAAAATAGATCTAGCTTCAAAGGATCCTTGAATGGCTTGAAAGTTCTTGAAGCAGAATCATGACACGAAAACAAGTTCAAGTAAGATTTCCACTCGAAATAAGATTGTTATAGTTATAGAAATTGAATCAAAGTTTGAATATGAGTATTACCTTGTATTAGAAAGATATCTTACTGTAAATAAGAAAGATTTCTTGAGGTTGGATGATCACTTTACAAGATTGGAAGTAAGCTAGCAAACTTGGAAGTATTCTTGATTTTATGAAACTAGAACTTATAGAATTTATGAAGAACACTTAGAACTTGAAGATAGAACTTGAGAGAGATCAATTAGATGAAGAAAACTGAAGAATTAAAGTGTTTGTAGGTGTTTTTGGTCATTGGTATATGGATTAGATATAAAGGATGTGTAATTTTGTTTACTTGTAAATAAGTCAAGAATGATTACTAATATTTTTGTAATTTTATGAGATATTTCATGCTAGTTGCCAAATGATGGTTCCTGTAGTGACCCGAACTTTTCCATGTTTATACATATTAATTGAGATTGATATTTACATGATTAAATGTTTCCAACATGTTAAGCAATCAAACTTGTTAAGACTTGATTAATTGAAATATGTTTCATATAAACAATTGACCACCCAAGTTGACCGGCGATTCACGAACGTTAAAACTTGTAAAAATGACATGACGATATATATATGGATATACATATGGTTAACATGAGATTATGATAAGTAAGTATCTCCATAAGTATATTAACAATGAGTTATATATATATAAACAAGACTACTAACTTAAGGATTTCGAAACGAGACATATATGTAACGATTATCGTTGTAACGACATTTAAATGTATATATATCATATTAAGATATATTAATATATCATAATATCATGATAATATAATAATTTAACATCTCATTAGATATAATAAACAATGGGTTAACAACATTAATTGAGATCGTTAACTTAAAGGTTTCAAAACAACACTTACATGTAACGACTAACGATGACTTAACGACTCAGTTAAAATGTATATACATATAGTGTATTTAGATGTATTAAAATACTTTTGGAAGACTTCAAGACATATATCAAAACACTCATACTTAACAAAAATGGTTACAGTTACTTTCCTATTCTTTTCTTTCATCAAGAATTCTAGTCGTATTCTTACCCGTATTATACACAACTTCAAAACGTACTTACTATGGGTATATACCAATAGGAACTAGCATAGGATTCCACTCTTGATTATGTCATGTATGACTAATCAATTTTAACTTCTACCATGAGCTAGTCAACTAACTAGAACTCCTTTTAACCCCACTCACCACTCACCAATTACCACTCATCATTCACTCCATTTCACTTCCAATTCTCTTTCTAATTCTCTCTCAACACACACACACTATTATGAACGTATTTTTCCAGTAGTTAATCATCATCTTCATCAAAAATCACTTCAAGAATCAAGCTATAATCATCATAGGAAGAACACTTCAAGAACACTTCAAAAATCCCTTCAAGTTTACTAATTTACTTCCAAGCTTTCTAATCCATTCCAAGTAATCATCTAAGATCAAGAAACCTTTGTTATATACAGTAGGTTATCTTTCTTATTCAAGGTAATATTAATATTCAAACTTTGATTCAATTTCTATAACTATAAACTATCTTAATTCGAGTAAAAATCTTACTTGAACTTGTTTTTGTGTCATGATCCTACTTCAAGAACTTTCAAGCCATCCAAGATCCTTTGAAGCTAGATCATTTCTTATCACTTCCAGTAGGTTTACCTACTAAACTTGAGGTAGTAATGATGTTCATAACATCATTCGATTCATATATATAAAACTATCTTATTCGAAGGTTTAAACTCGTAATCACTAGAACATAGTTTAGTTAATTCTAAACTTGTTCGCAAACAAAAGTTAATCCTTCTAACTTGACTTTCAAAATTAACTAAACACATGTTCTATATCTATATGATATGCTAACTTAATGATTTAAAACCTGGAAACACGAAAAACACCGTAAAACCGAATTTACGCCGTCGTAGTAACACCGCGGGCTGTTTTGGGTTAGTTAATTAAAAACTATGATAAACTTTGATTTAAAAGTTGTTATTCTGAGAAAATGATTTTTATTATTAACATGAAACTATATCCAAAAATTATGGTTAAACTCAAAGTGGAAGTATGTTTTCTAAAATGGTCATCTAGACGTCGTTCTTTCGACTGAAATGACTACCTTTATAAAAAAGACTTGTAACTTATTTTTCCGACTATAAACCTATACTTTTTCTGTTTAGATTCATAAAATAGAGTTCAATATGAAACCATAGCAATTTGATTCACTCAAAACGGATTTAAAATGAAGAAGTTATGGGTAAAACAAGATTGGATAATTTTTCTCATTTTAGCTACGTGAAAATTGGTAACAAATCTATTCCAACCATAACTTAATCAACTTGTATTGTATATTATGTAATCTTGAGATACCATAGACACGTATACAATGTTTCAACCTATCATGTCAACACATCTATATATATTTCGGAACAACCATAGACACTCTATATGTGAATGTTGGAGTTAGCTATACAGGGTTGAGGTTGATTCCAAAATATATATAGTTTGAGTTGTGATCAATACTGAGATACGTATACACTGGGTCGTGGATTGATTCAAGATAATATTTATCGATTTATTTCTGTACATCTAACTGTGGACAACTAGTTGTAGGTTACTAACGAGGACAGCTGACTTAATAAACTTAAAACATCAAAATATATTAAAAGTGTTGTAAATATATTTTGAACATACTTTAATATATATGTATATATTGTTATAGGTTCGTGAATCAACAGTGGCCAAGTCTTACTTCTCGATGAAGTAAAAATCTTTGAAAGTGAGTTATAGTCCCACTTTTAAAATCTAATATTTTTGGGATGAGAATACATGCAGGTTTTATAAATGATTTACAAAATAGACACAAGTACGTGAAACTACATTCTATGGTTGAATTATCGAAATCGAATATGCCCCTTTTTATTAAGTCTGGTAATCTAAGAATTAGGGAACAGACACCCTAATTGACGCGAATCCTAAAGATAGATCTATTGGGCCTAACAAACCCCATCCAAAGTACCGGATGCTTTAGTACTTCGAAATTTATATCATATCCGAAGGGTGTCCCGGAATGATGGGGATATTCTTATATATGCATCTTATTAATGTCGGTTACCAGGTGTTCACCATATGAATAACTTTTATCTCTATGTATGGGATGTGTATTGAAATATCAAATCTTGTGGTCTATTATTATGATTTGATATATATAGGTTAAACCTATAACTCACCAAAATTTTTGTTGACGTTTTAAGCATGTTTATTCTCAGGTGATTATTAAGAGCTTCCGCTGTCGCATACTTAAATAAGGACGAGATTTGGAGTCCATGCTTGTATGATATTATGTAAAAACTGCATTCAAGAAACTTATTTTGTTGTAACATATTTGTATTGTAAACCATTATGTAATGGTCGTGTGTAAACAGGATATTTTAGATTATCATTATTTGATAATCTACGTAAAGCTTTTTAAACCTTTATTGATAAAATAAAGGTTATGGTTTGTTTTAAAATTAATGCAGTCTTTGAAAAATGTCTCATATAGAGGTCAAAACCTCGCAACGAAATCAATTAATATGGAACGTTTTTAATCAATAAGAACGGGACATTTCAGTTGGTATCAGAGCGTTGGTCTTAGAGAACCAAAATTTTGCATTAGTGTGTCTTATCGAGTTTGTTAGGATGCATTAGTGAGTCTGGACTTCGACCGTGTTTACTTGAAAAATGATTGCTTAACAAATTTTGTTGGAAACTATATATTTTTAACATGTGAATATTATGTGATATATTACTCTCTTAACGCATTTGATATTATGTGATAGATGTCTACCTCTAGAACAAGTCCCATTTACTCAACTAATAATAATGAAGAGTCAAATGTAAATTGGAATGATTCGTGGACTGATTCACAAGTTCCCGAAGAGGAACCGGAAGAAGAGTCAGAACCGGAAGAAGAATCGGAACCGGAAGAAGAATCGGAACCGGATGAAGAAATAGAACCGGTGGGGGAAATAATAAAACGGTTAAGTAAAAGAAAATCCTCAACCAACCGACCAAGGTTAATTATGGTCAATGGTGTTTTCGCCAAGGAAGCAA
The DNA here is from genome assembly GCF_046630445.1 of Rutidosis leptorrhynchoides. NCBI lineage: Eukaryota > Viridiplantae > Streptophyta > Magnoliopsida > Asterales > Asteraceae > Rutidosis > Rutidosis leptorrhynchoides. The sequence goes on along the minus strand of NC_092337.1, from coordinate 223,464,060 downwards.
AATATTGTGAGGATTACCAATTCTCCGATGAATCGGATTCCGACGAGAATTCCGATGATGTTATAGAAATTACCCCAACTGAATTTAAAAAGGCAAAAGAAAATAATAAGGGAAAGGGCATAAAAATAGAGAAATCTAATTCCAACCCCGATGAACTTTATATGTATCATCAACCCCCGAAGTCCTTAAGTTGTAACAATGACCCGGGAACCTCTAAACCACCAGGTTTTTCTAAACCAATGTGGAAAATAACGGCTCGCATTAGGGGAACATCATATATCCCTAGAAACTTGGCAAAACGAACCAAAACCGAAGAAGAAGAAACCAGCGAGTCGGAATAAGATATTTGTATTCGTGTGGTGTAATATATGTAATATAGTGTGCTTATGTTTTATGATATATGTAAAAATTGCTTGTATTAATAAGTATTTTTTTTTATGAATCTAACTCTTGTCTATTTTACAGTATAAAAACACAAAATGGATAGACAACCCAATATTTTAAGAGACCTACCCGGAGACATGATTGATGAAATCTTGTCTAAAGTCGGTCAGAATTATTCGGCACAACTATTTAAGACGAGATCAGTTTGTAAGACATTCGAAGAACGTTCTAAGAATGCCTTGGTTTATAAAAGGCTTTCGTTCGAAAGATGGGGGATATCACATTGGGAAATCCATAAGTTACTATGTGTTTACTTTGACGCATATATTGCGGGGAACCCAAATGCTATTTTACGCAATGGGTTAAGAAATTATTTTGACTCAATATATCCGAATATTGGACTTCGTGATTTAGAAAAAGCGGCTAACATGCAACATAAAGAAGCATGTTATGCTTACGGATTAGTAATGTTCGCTTCTCACCAAAGTGAGAACAAGAACATCGGCCTACAACTATTAAACAAAACGTTCCCACAAGTGACGGAGTCGGTAATTGGGGTAAGAAATGAGGTTTTTAGATTGTTACGGGACTGTTGGACATTACGTAACCCTCGTCCCTTTGACGACGTTACAACACGCTGTCTTATCAACGGCCATAACGGTTATGTTCCACAAGACCAAGGATGGGAAGTAGTCCTAGTAAAACCAGAATGCATGACTTGTTTCTGGACGTACGAATTACGTGTCTTTATTGCCTTTGCTGAATGACTTGTGTACTAGCTAGAATTATCTTCACAACTATCTTGTATCAAAGTTATTGTGTGCTATATTTCATGCTTTATGTAAAATAAGCGGTATTGTAAGTTTGTAAAATATTGTATAAAAGTGTGAACGCGAAATATTATTATAATCAGTTTTTCATATAGAATTGTAGTAGTTGAATTGTATATTAGCTACTAAGTATGAACTTAACGGGTAGGTACTACCCGAATTTAAATTTATAAAACGCTAATATGAAGAAAAAGCTTTTATAAATGAGTTCATATTATGCTACGAAATGTGACGACCCGGGAATTTTCGACCAAATTTAAACTTTATCTTTATATCATTCCGACATGATAAGCAAAGTTTGATAAGTTAAATCTCAAGAATTTTAAACTATGTTCATACATCCATTTAACCTAGACCAAATTCCAACGATTCATGAACCATTAAACGAATGTAAAAGATTATATATGAATACGCGTATATAACGTTAACGAAATATTATGTATAAATACTTTACAATATAGTATTTGGTTCCATTTGTTTGTCGATGGAATTCCATAATAATCAATTGATGTAGTTTTCAACTGTACGAAAACACTTTTCCCTATAACAGGACTTGTCTATCTAAAATGCCTTTGAATAAATAAACGTAAGTTGAAATATTGGTTGTAACGTGTATTTAAAACGTATTCATTAAATATATATGTTTTCAAATTAAGCATACGATAGTAACACCTACCTAGTGACGCAATTGATATTTAAAAACGATTAGTACTTGTATCCATTTAAATTCTTAAAAAGAAAAAAATGTTACGCGCTAAACTATTTTCCTAAATGAAATAAAAAATAAATTTTGAAAAATAAATAGTTTTGAAAAACTAAATGTTATATTTTGGATACAAATTTATATTTCTAAAAATGTATCTATATATTTTAACATCGTCATAAAACGTCTCAATTTAAAATAAAATATTTTGGTAAACAACGAGTCACTGATTTATAGAAGCAAATGACCACAACACTCAATTATATAAGATACATTTGTCATAAAGTAATTTTTCAATAACTAAAACTAAATTTTGATAATGGTACGAGGAATTAAACGTAAAAGGCTAGTTTTGAAATGTCCCGTTCTTATTGATTAAAAACGTTCCATATTAATTGATTTCGTTGCGAGGTTTTGACCTCTATATGAGACGTTTTTCAAAGACTGCATTCATTTTTAAACAAACCATAACCTTTATTTCATCAATAAAGGTTTAAAAAGCTTTACGTAGATTATCAAATAATGATAATCTAAAATATCCTGTTTACACACGACCATTACATAATGGTTTACAATACAAATATGTTACAACAAAATAAGTTTCTTGAATGCAGTTTTTACACAATATCATACAAGCATGGACTCCAAATCTTGTCCTTATTTAAGTATGCGACAGCGGAAGCTCTTAATAATCACCTGAGAATAAACATGCTTAAAACGTCAACAAAAATGCTGGTGAGTTATAGGTTTAACCTATATATATCAAATCGTAACAATAGACCACAAGATTTCATATTTCAATACACATCCCATACATAGAGATAAAAATCATTCATATGGTGAACACCTGGTAACCGACAATAACAAGATGCATATATAAGAATATCCCCATCATTCCGGGACACCCTTCGGATATGATATAAATTTCGAAGTACTAAAGCATCCGGTACTTTGGATGGGGTTTGTTAGGCCCAATAGATCTATCTTTAGGATTCGCGTCAATTAGGGTGTCTGTTCCCTAATTCTTAGATTACCAGACTTAATAAAAAGGGGCATATTCGATTTCGATAATTCAACCATAGAATGTAGTTTCACGTACTTGTGTCTATTTTGTAAATCATTTATAAAACCTGCATGTATTCTCATCCCAAAAATATTAGATTTTAAAAGTGGGACTATAACTCACTTTCACAGATTTTTACTTCGTCGGGAAGTAAGACTTGGCCACTGGTTGATTCACGAACCTATAACAATATATACATATATATCAAAGTATGTTCAAAATATATTTACAACACTTTTAATATATTTTGATGTTTTAAGTTTATTAAGTCAGCTGTCCTCGTTAGTAACCTACAACTAGTTGTCCACAGTTAGATGTACAGAAATAAATCGATAAATATTATCTTGAATCAATCCACGACCCAGTGTATACGTATCTCAGTATTGATCACAACTCAAACTATATATATTTTGGAATCAACCTCAAACCTGTATAGCTAACTCCAACATTCACATATAGAGTGTCTATGGTTGTTCCGAAATATATATAGATGTGTCGACATGATAGGTCGAAACATTGTATACGTATCTATGGTATCTCAAGATTACATAATATATAATACAAGTTGATTAAGTTATGGTTGGAATAGATTTGTTACCAATTTTCACGTAGCTAAAATGAGAAAAATTATCCAATCTTGTTTTACCCATAACTTCTTCATTTTAAATCCGTTTTGAGTGAATCAAATTGCTATGGTTTCATATTGAACTCTATTTTATGAATCTAAACAAAAAAAGTATAGGTTTCTAGTCGGAAAAATAAGTTACAAGTCGTTTTTGTAAAGGTAGTCATTTCAGTCGAAAGAACGACGTCTAGATGACCATTTTAGAAAACATACTTCCACTTTGAGTTTAACCATAATTTTTGGATATAGTTTCATGTTCATAATAAAAATCATTTTCTCAGAATAACAACTTTTAAATCAAAGTTTATCATAGTTTTTAATTAACTAACCCAAAACAGCCCGCGGTGTTACTACGACGGCGTAAATCCGGTTTTACGGTGTTTTTCGTGTTTCCAGGTTTTAAATCATTAAGTTAGCATATCATATAGATATAGAACATGTGTTTAGTTGATTTTAAAAGTCAAGTTAGAAGGATTAACTTTTGTTTGCGAACAAGTTTAGAATTAACTAAACTATGTTCTAGTGATTACAAGTTTAAACCTTCGAATAAGATAGCTTTATATGTATGAATCGAATGATGTTATGAACATCATTACTACCTTAAGTTCCTTGGATGAACCTACTGGAAAAGAGAAAAATGGATCTAGCTTCAATGGATCCTTGGATGGCTCAAAGTTCTTGAAGCAAAATCATGACACGAAAACAAGTTCAAGTAAGATCATCACTTGAAATAAGATTGTTATAGTTATAGAAATTGAACCAAAGTTTGAATATGATTATTACCTTGTATTAGAATGATAACCTACTGTAAGAAACAAAGATTTCTTGAGGTTGGATGATCACCTTACAAGATTGGAAGTGAGCTAGCAAACTTGAAAGTATTCTTGATTTTATGAAACTAGAACTTTTGGAATTTATGAAGAACACTTAGAACATGAAGATAGAACTTGAGAGAGTTCAATTAGATGAAGAAAATTGAAGAATGAAAGTGTTTGTAGGTGTTTTTGGTCGTTGGTGTATGGATTAGATATAAAGGATATGTAATTTTGTTTTCATGTAAATAAGTCATGAATGATTACTCATATTTTTGTAATCTTATGAGATATTTCATGCTAGTTGCCAAATGATGGTTCCCACATGTGTTAGGTGACTCACATGGGCTGCTAAGAGCTGATCATTGGAGTGTATATACCAATAGTACATACATCTAAAAGCTGTGTATTGTACGAGTACGAATACGGGTGCATACGAGTAGAATTGTTGATGAAACTGAACGAGAATGTAATTGTAAGCATTTTTGTTAAGTAGAAGTATTTTGATAAGTGTATTGAAGTCTTTCAAAAGTGTATAAATACATATTAAAACACTACATGTATATACATTTTAACTGAGTCGTTAAGTCATCGTTAGTCGTTACATGTAAGTGTTGTTTTGAAACCTTTAGGTTAACGATCTTGTTAAATGTTGTTAACCCAATGTTTATAATAACAAAAGAGATTTTAAATTATTATATTATCATGATATTATGATGTACGAATATCTCTTAATATGATATATATACATTAAATGTCGTTACAACGATAAACGTTACATATATGTCTCGTTTCAAAATCATTAAGTTAGTAGTCTTGTTTTTACATATGTAGTTCATTGTTAATATAATTAATGATATGTTTACTTATCATAATATCATGTTAACTATATATATAACCATATATATGTCATCATATAGTTTTTTTACAAGTTTTAACGTTCGTGAATCACCGGTCAACTTGGGTGGTCAATTGTCTATATGAAACCTATTTCAATTAATCAAGTCTTAACAAGTTTGATTGCTTAACATGTTGGAAACATTTAATCATGTAAACATCAATCTCAATTAATATATATAAACATGGAAAAGTTCGGGTCACTACAGTACCTACCCGTTAAATAAATTTCGTCCCGAAATTTTAAGCTGTTGAAGGTGTTGACGAATCTTCTGGAAATAGATGCGGGTATTTCTTCTTCATCTGATCTTCACGCTCCCAGGTGAACTCGGGTCCTCTACGAGCATTCCATCGAACCTTAACAATTGGTATCTTGTTTTGCTTAAGTCTTTTAACCTCACGATCCATTATTTCGACGGGTTCTTCGATGAATTGGAGTTTTTCGTTGATTTGGATTTCATCTAACGGAATAGTGAGATCTTCTTTAGCAAAACATTTCTTCAAATTCGAGACGTGGAAAGTGTTATGTACAGCCGCGAGTTGTTGAGGTAACTCAAGTCGGTAAGCTACTGGTCCGACACGATCAATAATCTTGAATGGTCCAATATACCTTGGATTTAATTTCCCTCGTTTACCAAATCGAACAACGCCTTTCCAAGGTGAAACTTTAAGCATGACCATCTCTCCAATTTCAAATTCTATATCTTTTCTTTTAATGTCAGCGTAGCTCTTTTGTCGAATTTGGGCGGTTTTCAACCGTTGTTGAATTTGGATGATCTTCTCGGTAGTTTCTTGTATAATCTCCGGACCCGTAATCTGTCTATCCCCCACCTCACTCCAACAAATCGGAGACCTGCACTTTCTACCATAAAGTGCTTCAAACGGCGCCATCTCAATGCTTGAATGGTAGCTGTTGTTGTAGGAAAATTCTGCTAACGGTAGATGTCGATCCCAACTGTTTCCGAAATCAATAACACATGCTCGTAGCATGTCTTCAAGCGTTTGTATCGTCCTTTCGCTCTGCCCATCAGTTTGTGGATGATAGGCAGTACTCATGTCTAGACGAGTTCCTAATGCTTGCTGTAATGTCTGCCAGAATCTTGAAATAAATCTGCCATCCCTATCAGAGATAATAGAGATTGGTATTCCATGTCTGGAGACGACTTCCTTCAAATACAGTCGTGCTAACTTCTCCATCTTGTCATCTTCTCTTATTGGTAGGAAGTGTGCTGATTTGGTGAGACGATCAACTATTACCCAAATAGTATCAAAACCACTTGCAGTCCTTGGCAATTTAGTGATGAAATCCATGGTAATGTTTTCCCATTTCCATTCCGGGATTTCGGGTTGTTGAAGTAGACCTGATGGTTTCTGATGCTCAGCTTTGACCTTAGAACACGTCAAACATTCTCCTACGTATTTAGCAACATCAGCTTTCATACCCGGCCACCAAAAATGTTTCTTGAGATCCTTGTACATCTTCCCCGTTCCAGGATGTATTGAGTATCTGGTTTTATGAGCTTCTCTAAGTACCATTTCTCTCATATCTCCAAATTTTGGTACCCAAATCCTTTCAGCCCTATACCGGGTTCCGTCTTCCCGAATATTAAGATGCTTCTCCGATCCTTTGGGTATTTCATCCTTTAAATTTCCCTCTTTTAAAACTCCTTGTTGCGCCTCCTTTATTTGAGTAGTAATGTTATTATGAATCATTATATTCATAGATTTTACTCGAATGGGTTCTCTATCCTTCCTGCTCAAGGCATCGGCTACCACATTTGCCTTCCCCGGGTGGTAACGAATCTCAAAATCGTAATCATTCAATAATTCAATCCACCTACGCTGCCTCATATTCAGTTGTTTCTGATTAAATATGTGTTGAAGACTTTTGTGGTCGGTATATATAATACTTTTGACCCCATATAAGTAGTGCCTCCAAGTCTTTAATGCAAAAACAACCGCGCCTAATTCCAAATCATGCGTCGTATAATTTTGTTCGTGAATCTTCAATTGTCTAGACGCATAAGCAATCACCTTCGTTCGTTGCATTAATACACAAGCGAGACCTTGCTTTGATGCGTCACAATAAATCACAAAATCATCATTCCCTTCAAGCAATGACAATATAGGTGCCGTAGTTAGCTTTTTCTTCAATAACTGAAACGCTTTCTCTTGTTCATCATTCCATTCAAATTTCTTCCCTTTATGCGTTAATGCAGTCAAGGGTTTTGCTATTCTGGAAAAGTCTTGGATGAACCTTCTGTAGTAACCAGCTAGTCCTAAAAACTGGCGTATGTGTTTCGGAGTTTTCGGGGTTTCCCACTTTTCAACAGTTTCTATCTTTGCCGGATCCACCTTAATACCTTCTTTGTTCACTATGTGACCGAGGAATTGAACTTCTTCCAACCAAAATGCACACTTTGAAAACTTAGCGTACAATTCTTCCTTCCTCAATACTTCTAACACCTTTCTCAAATGTTCACCGTGTTCTTGGTCATTCTTTGAGTAAATAAGTATGTCATCAATGAAAACAATGACAAACTTGTCAAGGTATGGTCCACACACTCGGTTCATAAGGTCCATGAACACAGCTGGTGCATTAGTTAAACCAAACGGCATGACCATAAACTCGTAATGACCGTAACGTGTTCTGAAAGCAGTCTTTGGAATATCATCTTCTTTCACCCGCATTTGATGATACCCGGAACGTAAGTCAATCTTTGAATAAACAGACGAGCCTTGTAGTTGATCAAATAAGTCGTCGATTCTCGGTAGTGGGTAGCGGTTCTTGATGGTAAGTTTGTTCAACTCTCGGTAGTCGATACACAACCTGAATGTACCATCTTTCTTCTTGACAAACAAAACAGGAGCTCCCCACGGTGATGTGCTTGGTCGAATGAAACCACGCTCTAAAAGTTCTTGTAATTGGCTTTGCAGTTCTTTCATCTCACTGGGTGCGAGTCTGTAAGGAGCACGAGCTATTGGTGCAGCTCCTGGTACAAGATCTATTTGAAATTCAACGGATCGATGTGGGGGTAATCCCGGTAATTCTTTCGGAAATACATCGGGAAATTCTTTTGCAATGGGAACATCATTGATGCTCTTTTCTTCAGTTTGTACTTTCTCGACGTGTGCTAGAACAGCATAGCAACCTTTTCTTATTAGTTTTTGTGCCTTCAAATTACTAATAAGATGTAGCTTCGTGTTGCCCTTTTCTCCGTACACCATTAAGGGTTTTCCTTTTTCTCGTATAATGCGAATTGCATTTTTGTAACAAACGATCTCCGCTTTCACTTCTTTCAACCAGTCCATACCGATTATCACATCAAAACTCCCTAACTCTACTGGTATCAAATCAATCTTAAATGTTTCGCTAACCAGTTTAATTTCTCGATTCCGACATATATTATCTGCTGAAATTAATTTACCATTTGCAAATTCAAGTAAAAATTTACTATCCAAAGGCGTCAATGGACAACTTAATTTAGCACAAAAATCTCTACTCATATAGCTTCTATCCGCACCCGAATCAAATAAAACGTAAGCAGATTTATTGTCAATAAGAAACGTACCCGTAACAAGCTCCGGGTCTTCCTGTGCCTCTACCGCATTAATATTGAAAACTCTTCCACGGCCTTGTCCATTCGTGTTCTCCTGGTTCGGGCAATTTCTAATAATGTGGCCTGGTTTTCCACATTTATAACAAACTACATTGGCATAACTTGCTCCGACACTACTTGCTCCGCCATTACTCGTTCCGACACCATTTGTTCCTTTCGTTCTATTAACCCCTGGTCCGTAGACCTCACACTTCGCCGCGCTATGACCATTTCTTTTACACTTGTTGCAAAATTTGGTGCAGAACCCCGAGTGATTCTTTTCACACCTTTGGCATAGTTGCTTCTGATTGTTGTTGTTGTTGCGGTTATTATTGTTGTTGGGATGATTGTTGTAGTTGCTGTTGTTGTTGTTGTTGTTGTTGTTGTTGTTGTTAGGCCGTTTGTTGTAGTTGCGATTGATGTTGCGATTGTTGGGATAATTGTTGCGATTATTGTTGTAATTGCTGTTGTTGTTGTATTGGTGATTCTTATCACCGTTTTCCTCCCACTTTCTTTTGACTTGCTTCACATTGGCCTCTTCAGCAGTCTGTTCTTTAATTCTTTCGTCAATCTGGTTCACTAGTTTGTGAGCCATTCTACATGCCTGTTGTATGGAGGCGGGCTCGTGTGAACTTATATCTTCTTGGATTCTTTCCGGTAATCCTTTCACAAACGCGTCGATCTTTTCTTCCTCATCTTCGAATGCTCCCGGACACAATAGGCACAATTCTGTGAATCGTCTTTCGTACGTGGTAATATCAAATCCTTGGGTTCGTAACCCTCTAAGTTCTGTCTTGAGCTTATTGACCTCGGTTCTGGGACGGTACTTCTCGTTCATCAAGTGCTTGAATGCTGACCACGGTAGTGCGTACGCATCATCTTGTCCCACTTGCTCTAGATAGGTATTCCACCATGTTAGCGCAGAACCTGTGAAGGTATGCGTAGCGTACTTCACTTTGTCCTCTTCAGTACACTTACTTATGGCAAACACCGATTCAACCTTCTCGGTCCACCGTTTCAATCCGATCGGTCCTTCGGTTCCATCAAATTCCAAAGGTTTGCAGGCAGTGAATTCTTTGTAGGTGCATCCTACACGATTTCCTGTACTGCTAGATCCAAGGTTATTGTTGGTATGTAGCGCAGCCTGTACTGCGGCTATGTTTGAAGTTAGAAAAGTACGGAATTCCTCTTCATTCATATTCACGGTGTGTCGAGTAGTCGGTGCCATTTCCTTCAAAATAGTTAAATGGAACAAGTTAATCATACAGAATATTAAGAGTAGTTAATAGTATTTCGTAGCATAATATGAACTCATTTATAAAAGCTTTTTCTTCATATTAGCGTTTTATAAGTTTAAATTCGGGTATTACCTACCCGTTAAGTTCATACTTAGTAGCTAATATACAATTCAACTACTACAATTCTATATGAAAAACTGATTATAATAATATTTCGCGTTCAAACTTTTATACAATATTTTACAAACTTACAATACCGCTTATTTTACATAAAGCATGAAATATAGCACACAATAACTTTGATACAAGATAGTTGTGAAGACAATTCTAGCTAGTACACAAGTCGTTCAGCAAAGGCAATAAAGACACGTAATTCATACGTCCAGAAACAAGTCATGCATTCTGGTTTTACTAGGACTACTTCCCATCCTTGGTCTTGTGCAACATAACCGTTATGGCCGTTGATAAGACAGCGTGTTGTAACGTCATCAAAGGGACGAGGGTTACGTAATGTCCAACAGTCCCGTAATAATCTAAAAACCTCATTTCTTACCCCAATTACCGACTCCGTCACTTGTGGAAACGTTTTGTTTAATAGTTGTAGCCCGATGTTCTTGTTCTCACTTTGGTGAGAAGCGAACATTACTAATCCGTAAGCATAACATGCTTCTTTATGTTGCATGTTAGCCGCTTTTTCTAAATCACGAAGTCCAATATTCGGATATATTGAGTCAAAATAATTTCTTAACCCGTTGCGTAAAATAGCATTTGGGTTCCCCGCAATATATGCGTCAAAGTAAACACATCGTAACTTATGGGTTTCCCAATGTGATATCCCCCATCTTTCAAACGAAAGTCTCTTATAAACCAAGACATTCTTGGAACGTTCTTCGAATGTCTTACAAACTGATCTCGCCTTAAATAGTTGTGCCGAAGAATTCTGGCCGACTCTAGACAAGATTTCATCAATCATGTCTCCGGGTAGGTCTCTTAAAATATTGGGTTGTCTATCCATTTTGTGTTTTTAAACTGTAAAATAGACAAGAGTTAGATTCATAAAAAAATACTTATTAATACAAGCAATTTTTACATATATCATAAAGCATAAGAACACTATATTCCATATATTACACCACACGAATACAACTATCTTATTCCGACTCGCTCGTTTCTTCTTCTTCGGTTTTGGTTCGTTTTGCCAAGTTTCTAGGGATATATGATGTTCCCCTAATACGAGCCGTCGTTGTCCACATTGGTTTAGAAAAACCTGGTGGTTTAGAGGTTCCCGGGTCATTGTTACAACTTAAGGACTTCGGGGGTTGACGATACATATAAAGTTCATCGGGGTTGGAATTAGATTTCTCTATTTTTATGCCCTTTCCCTTATTATTTTCTTTTGCCTTTTTAAATTCAGTTGGGGTAATTTCTATAACATCATCAGAATTCTCGTCGGAATCCGATTCATCGGAGAATTGGTAATCCTCCCAATATTTTGCTTCCTTGGCGGAAACACCATTGACCATAATTAACTTTGGTCGGTTGGTTGAGGATTTTCTTTTACTTAACCGTTTTATTATTTCCCCCACCGGTTCTATTTCTTCATCCGGTTCCGATTCTTCTTCCGGTTCCGATTCTTCTTCCGGTTCTGACTCTTCTTCCGGTTCCTCTTCGGGAACTTGTGAATCAGTCCACAAATCATTCCAATTTACATTTGACTCTTCATTATTATTAGGTGAGTCAATGGGACTTGTTCTAGAGGTAGACATCTATCACATAATATCAAACACGTTAAGAGATTAATATATCACATAATATTCATATGTTAAAAATATATAGTTTCCAACAAAAATGTTAAGCAATCATTTTTAAAGAAAACACGGTCGAAGTCCAGACTCACTAATGCATCCTAACAAACTCGATAAGACACACTAATGCAAATTTTCTGGTTCTCTAAGACCAACGCTCTGATACCAACTGAAATGTCCCGTTCTTATTGATTAAAAACGTTCCATATTAATTGATTTCGTTGCGAGGTTTTGACCTCTATATGAGACGTTTTTCAAAGACTGCATTCATTTTTAAACAAACCATAACCTTTATTTCATCAATAAAGGTTTAAAAAGCTTTACGTAGATTATCAAATAATGATAATCTAAAATATCCTGTTTACACACGACCATTACATAATGGTTTACAATACAAATATGTTACAACAAAATAAGTTTCTTGAATGCAGTTTTTACACAATATCATACAAGCATGGACTCCAAATCTTGTCCTTATTTAAGTATGCGACAGCGGAAGCTCTTAATAATCACCTGAGAATAAACATGCTTAAAACGTCAACAAAAATGCTGGTGAGTTATAGGTTTAACCTATATATATCAAATCGTAACAATAGACCACAAGATTTCATATTTCAATACACATCCCATACATAGAGATAAAAATCATTCATATGGTGAACACCTGGTAACCGACAATAACAAGATGCATATATAAGAATATCCCCATCATTCCGGGACACCCTTCGGATATGATATAAATTTCGAAGTACTAAAGCATCCGGTACTTTGGATGGGGTTTGTTAGGCCCAATAGATCTATCTTTAGGATTCGCGTCAATTAGGGTGTCTGTTCCCTAATTCTTAGATTACCAGACTTAATAAAAAGGGGCATATTCGATTTCGATAATTCAACCATAGAATGTAGTTTCACGTACTTGTGTCTATTTTGTAAATCATTTATAAAACCTGCATGTATTCTCATCCCAAAAATATTAGATTTTAAAAGTGGGACTATAACTCACTTTCACAGATTTTTACTTCGTCGGGAAGTAAGACTTGGCCACTGGTTGATTCACGAACCTATAACAATATATACATATATATCAAAGTATGTTCAAAATATATTTACAACACTTTTAATATATTTTGATGTTTTAAGTTTATTAAGTCAGCTGTCCTCGTTAGTAACCTACAACTAGTTGTCCACAGTTAGATGTACAGAAATAAATCGATAAATATTATCTTGAATCAATCCACGACCCAGTGTATACGTATCTCAGTATTGATCACAACTCAAACTATATATATTTTGGAATCAACCTCAACCCTGTATAGCTAACTCCAACATTCACATATAGAGTGTCTATGGTTGTTCCGAAATATATATAGATGTGTCGACATGATAGGTCGAAACATTGTATACGTATCTATGGTATCTCAAGATTACATAATATATAATACAAGTTGATTAAGTTATGGTTGGAATAGATTTGTTACCAATTTTCACGTAGCTAAAATGAGAAAAATTATCCAATCTTGTTTTACCCATAACTTCTTCATTTTAAATCCGTTTTGAGTGAATCAAATTGCTATGGTTTCATATTGAACTCTATTTTATGAATCTAAACAAAAAAAGTATAGGTTTCTAGTCCGAAAAATAAGTTACAAGTCGTTTTTGTAAAGGTAGTCATTTCAGTCGAAAGAACGACGTCTAGATGACCATTTTAGAAAACATACTTCCACTTTGAGTTTAACCATAATTTTTGGATATAGTTTCATGTTCATAATAAAAATCATTTTCTCAGAATAACAACTTTTAAATCAAAGTTTATCATAGTTTTTAATTAACTAACCCAAAACAGCCCGCGGTGTTACTACGACGGCGTAAATCCGGTTTTACGGTGTTTTTCGTGTTTCCAGGTTTTAAATCATTAAGTTAGCATATAATATAGATATAGAACATGTGTTTAGTTGATTTTAAAAGTCAAGTTAGAAGGATTAACTTTTGTTTGCGAACAAGTTTAGAATTAACTAAACTATGTTCTAGTGATTACAAGTTTAAACCTTCGAATAAGATAGCTTTATATGTATGAATCAAATGATGTTATGAACATCATTACTACCTTAAGTTCCTTGGATGAACCTACTGGAAAAGAGAAAAATGGATCTAGCTTCAATGGATCCTTGGATGGCTCAAAGTTCTTGAAGCAAAATCATGACACGAAAACAAGTTCAAGTAAGATCATCACTTGAAATAAGATTGTTATAGTTATAGAAATTGAACCAAAGTTTGAATATGATTATTACCTTGTATTAGAATGATAACCTACTGTAAGAAACAAAGATTTCTTGAGGTTGGATGATCACCTTACAAGATTGGAAGTGAGCTAGCAAACTTGAAAGTATTCTTGATTTTATGAAACTAGAACTTTTGGAATTTATGAAGAACACTTAGAACTTGAAGATAGAACTTGAGAGAGTTCAATTAGATGAAGAAAATTGAAGAATGAAAGTGTTTGTAGGTGTTTTTGGTCGTTGGTGTATGGATTAGATATAAAGGATATGTAATTTTGTTTTCATGTAAATAAGTCATGAATGATTACTCATATTTTTGTAATCTTATGAGATATTTCATGCTAGTTGCCAAATGATGGTTCCCACATGTGTTAGGTGACTCACATGGGCTGCTAAGAGCTGATCATTGGAGTGTATATACCAATAGTACATACATCTAAAAGCTGTGTATTGTACGAGTACGAATACGGGTGCATACGAGTAGAATTGTTGATGAAACTGAACGAGAATGTAATTGTAAGCATTTTTTTTAAGTAGAAGTATTTTGATAAGTGTATTGAAGTCTTTCAAAAGTGTATAAATACATATTAAAACACTACATGTATATACATTTTAACTGAGTCGTTAAGTCATCGTTAGTCGTTACATGTAAGTGTTGTTTTGAAACCTTTAGGTTAACGATCTTGTTAAATGTTGTTAACCCAATGTTTATAATAACAAAAGAGATTTTAAATTATTATATTATCATGATATTATGATGTACGAATATCTCTTAATATGATATATATACATTAAATGTCGTTACAACGATAAACGTTACATATATGTCTCGTTTCAAAATCATTAAGTTAGTAGTCTTGTTTTTACATATGTAGTTCATTGTTAATATAATTAATGATATGTTTACTTATCATAATATCATGTTAACTATATATATAACCATATATATGTCATCATATAGTTTTTTTACAAGTTTTAACGTTCGTGAATCACCGGTCAACTTGGGTGGTCAATTGTCTATATGAAACCTATTTCAATTAATCAAGTCTTAACAAGTTTGATTGCTTAACATGTTGGAAACATTTAATCATGTAAACATCAATCTCAATTAATATATATAAACATGGAAAAGTTCGGGTCACTACAAGTTTTCTCAACATACGAAAGTGCGCTCGAAAAATCGAAAGTGGTACATGAGCCGAGTGACAACGTACGAGTCAATCGAACAAAAATTACATTTTTACTATGCACGTAAATATAATATAATATTTAATAAATTCTAAAGATTAAATATAATATATATTAATTAATATATAAATAACCTATTACGTTGTATATCTAAAGCAAAGGAGTAATGCGTATGAGCTGGATGGAATGATGGGGAGTAGGTGAGGATTCTGACCACAACTATAAACTCGTCAATTTTTTTTTTTTTGGTCGAACACAACACACACACATCACATATTACCCCGTATATATCTATATTCATATTATTATTATTATTATTATTATTATTATTATTATTGTTATTATTATTATTATTATTATTATTATTATTATTATTATTATTATTAATATTAGTATTATTATTATTAATATTAATATTATTTAGAAGTATTTTTATTAGTATATATACATAAAATACTACGACGAGGTTCTGCTCGCGGGTTGCCAAAAATGGGATTTTCGAGTAGGATAGGATTAAGAAAATTATGGGTTATAGCTATGGAGGTGATGGGTATGGTTCATGGGTATGCTCGTAAGGTCAAATTTAGTGTTTGTCATCTCCGTTGATTCGACGTACCTTTCCTGCAATGTTGAATCTCAATATTGATACGTGAGTACTCGTAAATAAATTTTTACATACTAATAGTGTATCCCTGACTAGTGCTCGAGAATATAGGATTATGCATGCTTGTATTTTTGATGTTGCCCTTAGATAGGTTATGTTGAATCTTGAATTAGTTACACCTGTGATTGAGATAAGGTATAAGATATGCATGTCCTTGGAAAGCTAGCGAAAAATTAAGAACTTTTCCTTTAGATGTCAAATGGATTCGATGAACGAATTAGAAGATATAGTCAATTGAATTTTTGATATTATTATTAAAAATGATTATTATTATCGTCATTCTAGTTTTTATCAAAATATTATTATTACTATTATTATTATTATTATTATCATTAAAAACTATTATCATTAAAAATTGCATTTTTCTTTTATTATTATTATCGTTAAAATTTATAATTAGTACTATTATTATTTTTATCATTAAAGTAGTTATTGGTATTAATATTATCAAAACATTTATTATTATTAGTATTATTATAATTAAAATTAATATTTGTAACACTTAATTATTTTGATTACTAGTATATTCATTAAAATGAACACGATATAAAAGACGATTTAAAAGCTATCAACAAATTGATTAGGGGATAATGAGTATGAGTATCATGATGAAATTTAAAATATTGTAAGATATTGATTTTTGTAAAATTATCGTTTCTCATTATTTTTATCACTATTATTATTATTAAAAGTATTATTAATATTAAAAAATATCATTTTTACAAAAATTATTATTCTTAAGAGGAATATAATTGTTAATATAAAATTTCATTATTATTATGAATTAGAACTATCATTTTATATAACATCATTTTTAGTAAAAAAAAAAATTAATATTTTTATTAATAGGATAATAATCATTATTACAAAAAAATACAACTTTTACTTATTATTATTACTAATGTTATTTAATCAAAATATGTAATACAAATAATGTAATTACCTTAATGAAACCTATCAAAATATTTTTATGAACTTTATAAATTTTATTACTTAAGATGTACAAAAGTATATTTTCATATAAAATTATATTTATTAATAAAAGAATTATATCATTCACTCTAGTAAAATCTTTTAGAGATATTTAAAAATATAAAACGACGATATTTAAAATATATAATAATCATGTATAAATTTTGGAAATCATTTTGAGTCAAATTGACTTTTGTTGACTTCTGCATATTAGTCTCGAGCATTAGGATTGTGGTACACTATGACTTGACTTAAATTATTAGACAAATAATTGATCAACATATAAAAAAATATATAATTAATATAGGTTCGTGAATCCGATGCCAACCCTACACTTGATAAATGACGTCATATGTATTTTTACTACAAAATACAATAGGTGAGTTTCATTTGCCTTTTTACCCTTTATATATTTTTGGGCTGAGAATACATGCACAATTTTTATAAATGTTTTACGAAATAGACACAAGTAATCGAAACTACATTCTATGGTTGGATTATCTAATCGAATATGCCCTTTTTATTAAGTCTGATAATCTAAGAATTAGGGAACATACACCCTAATTGACGCGAACTCTAAAGATAGATCTATCGGGCCCAACAAGCCCCATCCAAAGTACCGGATGCTTTAGTACTTCGAAATTTATATCATGTCCGAAGGAGGATCCCGGAATGATGGGGATATTCTTATATGCATATTATGAATGTCGGTTACCAGGTGTTCAATCCATATGAATGATATTTTTGTCTCTATGCATGGGACGTATATTTATGAGAAATGCAAATCTTGTGGTCTATTAAGATGATGAAAATGATTATTTATGTTAAACTAATGAACTCACCAACCTTTTGGTTGACACTTTAAAGCCTGTTTATTCTCAGGTACGAAAGAAATCTTCCACTGTGCATTTGCTCATCTTAGAGATATTACTTGGAGTCATTCATGACATATTACAAAAGACGTTGCATTCGAGTCGTTGAGTTCATCAAGATTATTATTAAGTCAATTATAGTAAGATATATTACGAAATGGATGCATGTTGTCAACTTTCGATGTAATGAAAGATTGTCTTTTCAAAAACGAATGCAATGTTTGTAAAATGTATCATATAGAGGTCAAGTACCTCGAAATGTAATCAACTGTTGTGAATCGTTTATAATCGATACGGACTTTGTTCGGATGGATTAGGACGGGTCTTCACAGTTGGTATCAGAGCAGAGGTCTTAGCGAACCAGGTCTGCATTAGTGTGTATAACTGATAAGTCGTTAGGATGCATTAGTGAGTCTGGACTTCGACCGTGTCTGCATGTCAAAAATTTTGCTTATCATCTTTGTCGGAAATCATCAGTTTATCATCCTTAGAAAATTACCTGCTTATCATTCTTAGTCTAAATACATCTTACTACAATGATTGCATGAATAGGTGTATAGACAAAATTCATATCTTAGCGTATCTGCTACTTCATATCTCAGTGTATCTGTTACTGTAACTTTTCCTGTTGTATTCCGTAGATTTCTCCGTAACTTATGAGATTTTAGTATTATATATGCATATGTAAATTATGTATTGCAGGGTACTAATCTACATCCTATAATCTATTCTTATCGAAAATCTTTCATCCGATCGTACGAGATGAATCCCTCAACCAGTTCGAGTTCCTCAGATTTCGATAGCTATTCCGATAGTTATTCCGACAGCTATTCCGACATAGATGTTCACCTAAGCTCAAAAAACAGTGTCATCAGCATGAATCAACCAATCAGCCATTATCAATTCATCTGATGGGTTCGTAGTCGACTTAATCAATGGAAACGCGCAGAAGGCAATCCCTTCCACCAACCGAATTCACCTCTTGACAATGAACCTGAAGCGTTTACTGGCGAACCTGTTCGAGACACCATTTTCAGTCTCATTTCCAGGGTAACTCGACAAGATTATATTTTATCCACAATTCTGAACCTTATTCATCCGCTCGTTCCGACCGACAATCATCCTGGAGTAATAAGTCAACGAACTTCGCGCTCGAATAATCAATTCGGAGAATATGGTGCAAAATGTACCAGCTTCAGCAACATCACCGGCACCAACAGTACCATCAATAACAGCACCAGTACCATCAACAATCCATGCTTCAATATCATCATCTGTACTTTGAGTATGATCTTCGTTCTACGTATCGTTCTATCTCATTTATCTTTGTTCGACATGATGGTTATGTAACCTCTAATGTTTTAGAGATTATGTACTCTAGTTCTAAATGTAAACCAAATGAGTTTAATATTATATTAACTCATTAAATCCATGATTACATCTGAAGAAAATATATATGTATATATGTTTTCATAAAAGTTGTAATTAAAAATTCTTTCGTACAAACTGTTAATGATGAAAATATTTTAACGGGTAGGTAATACCCGAGGAATATTTAGATTTCACATTAATAAGTTACATTGTACATTCTTCGAATCTGATTCAATAGTCATTTACTATCCTATTTACAACCACAGAAGTACGAATCCGTTCATCACAGAATAACCATTTTCATTCAATTTCATATTTGAATTTTGACATATCAGAATCCAACAAGTGGCATAATGAAGAAAAATTGGACAAAATAAAATTTGTTAGAAATAAACAAATTAATTATGAGAAATTTTGTTAAGAATCCACGCTAACAAAATCCTAGCTAACTGTTCCTAGCTAACTGTTAATTCCGTATTACATTTTAATTATCGCAATTTAATTATCGCAATTTTAATTCTCACAATTTTATTTATCGTCATTTAAATTCTGTTATTTACTTTACGCATTTTATTTATCGTCATTTAATTTCTGTTATTTATGTTACGCACTTTAATTATCGGGACACGTATACAAGGTTTTGACATATCATATCGACGCATTTATATATATTATTTGGAATAACCATAGACACTCTATATGTAGTAATGATCGAGTTCTCTATACAGGGTTGAGGTTGATTCTACAATAATATATATAGTTTGATTTGTGATCGAGTCTGAGACATGTACACGGGTCACGATATGTATTAATTAATTCGAATATTATATATTAAATTATATATGAATTATTGGACTGTCAACTGTGGACTATCGACTGTGGACTAATAACATTGGACAATTAAAATAAATTAAAATATTGATTATAACATATGAAACTAAATAATTCTTCAAGTTTGCCACTTGATTTCATCTTAAACCTCATTTGTATCTTGATGATTATAATTTGCGTTCAAACCTTTCATGATTTTTGAAAACACCTCAATCAAGAGAATGAACCAACCGCACTTCATCTATGGAAGAAAAGATTGATGCATATAGTTATGCACCTGAGAAACTCTCGGCAACTGAGTAAATGTTTAACACGTATCTGTGCTAATTCCTTTAGTGTTATTATTACCCAAAATAACTTGGTAATTCCTTTCAAAGTAGCAAATTTTGTCACAGCTCCACCAAATCAACTTCGACTTTTCGTTCGAAACAACCTTATTATAACCTTGATATATATGCGTGCTCTTTTATTGTTACCAGGGAACCTTTTATATTCTACCATATTACCAGCAGACATACCAGTAATCTCGTTGCTCCTTGGTTTAAATCCCTCTGACAAATCACTATATTTACCTATTGAAGTCTCATCATGTACTCATCCACATCTTGTAACAAGAATTGCCGTACCAATTACCGGGAAATAGCAATCAGTATTTTGAATCTCACAATGTTTCTACATCAATAGTTAAACGTATACATATAGCATTTATCTCTTGAAATTAAGATTTTACATTCTTAAATTTTGAAAAGCATCCAGCCTACGAATCAATACATTGATCTTTGAAAAAGCTGAATACAGCAGCAAAAACTGTACACGACTTTAACAGTCAGAAGTTTAATGATAAAGAATAGTATGTTGGCAAAGCTCAGAAAAGTTGAAACTGGAAACCGGATTGAGCAAACCATGAAGGAGACTCTGAACAAATCACAAGGACTAAAACTTGTACATAAAGAATCCAGATGATTCTGTTTCTGATGAAATTTTTAGCGAATACCTTACTCCTTAATCACCCTAAATCATCGTGAATGAATTTCTTCATCACAATTTGATTCTGAAATCCTAAGATATCATCATATCTTTCTTTATTAATATCCTCAATATTTCTGAAGATATCTTCATAAATATTCTCATTTGATATTAATTATCTCTCTGCGCTATCCGAATTATATCAAAAAAAAAAAACTGCTTTAGTTTCTATATTCTACGAACCTTTGAATTTAAATTATGAATGATTTTGAATTAGTGTTGTGAACTGATGCATGAGTTAGTATAATATAATGACACTTGATCAACGTGATTATATTACAGTAACTCACGCTGAGTTTCTAATGAAACGTGATGATTCACAGATTCTAACATCATCATGTGCCATGTTACACGACTCTTACGTTCTGTCTAATCTATAAACATACCAAAAACATATTTTTTGATAGTCCTATATTTTCCTTGAATTCTGGTAATTTGACAAGTCATATTATGCTATTACCATTTCTTTCTTAAGAACATTAACAATGTTCATTCCGATATTCATATTTGCGAATTCTGGACCATTACAAGAGATGCCCAATCGCAAGAAGAAGAAACGGAGGGACAAAGCTCCGAAATAGAAATTGGAGTATAAATCGCAGCAAATAGGAGGGAGTGTTAACTGTGGATGACAATGTTTATAGGAAACAGAAATAAGGAAATTGAAATATAAGGGGAGATATAAAGCCCGATAATAGCACATAAATTACAAACCGTGTATATCAATGTTTATCGCAACATAAAGACATGGGAGAATTATAAGTACTATAACCCCAAGGGCAAAGTAGAAGTAAGCAGATTCCTCTGGTGAAAGTTGGAAAATGAGAATAATTGTTGTAATAGTAAGGATAAGGACAAGGATTAGAACTGGATTAAGCATTTTCATAATCTTTTGAATTTGAGAATTGAGTATAGGAATGGTAAAAGTAACGGAACAAAAGAAGTTAATTTATAGTGAAATATCTGATAGAAAAATCAAAACAGATCTCCACATTTAATTAGAGAAATCCTGATTTCCTTATTCGCCGAAGAATCAAATCTTTTAGATTTAGAAGATTTTCTTTAAATTCCTTGAATTCCAGAATTTAACCAAGACAACGTCAAAAAGTTAAAACAAAATTTTAATTCTCATTTCCTTTCTTTTATGATAGCTTCACTCGTACTCTTCAAGTAATCGAATCGTTTTATCTATATAACTCAATAATGATAAAACTTTATATATCAACTCATATTCGTCATAAACACATTTTTATGATTAGCCATGACGACCACGATCAAATTTCGGGACGAAATTTCTTTAACGGGTAGGTACTGTGACGACCAGGGAATTTTCGACCAAATTTAAACTTTATCTTTATATCATTCCGACACGATAAGCAAAGTTTGATAAGTTAAATCTCAAGAATTTTAAACTATGTTCATACATTCATTTAACCTCGACCAAATTCCAAAGATTCACGAACCATTAAACGAATGTAAAAGATTATATATGAATACGCGTATATAACGTTAACGAAATATTAAGTATAAATACTTTACAATATAGTATTTGGTTCCATTTGTTTGTCGATGGAATTCCATAATAATCAATTGATGTAGTTTTCAACTGTACGAAAACACTTTTCCCTATAACAGGACTTGTCTATCTAAAATGCCTTTGAATAAATAAACGTAAGTTGAAATATTGGTTGTAACGTGTATTTAAAACGTATTCATTAAATATATATGTTTTCAAATTAAGCATACGATAGTAACACCTACCTAGTGACGCAATTGATATTTAAAAACGATTAGTACTTGTATCCATTTAAATTCTTAAAAAGAAAAAAATGTTACGCGCTAAACTATGTTCCTAAATGAAATAAAAAATAAATTTTGAAAAATAAATAGTTTTGAAAAACTAAATGTTATATTTTGGATACAAATTTATATTTCTAAAAATGTATCTATATATTTTAACATCGTCATAAAACGTCTCAATTTAAAATAAAATATTTTGGTAAACAACGAGTCACTGATTTATAGAAGCAAATGACCACAACACTCAATTATATAAGATACATTTGTCATAAAGTAATTTTTCAATAACTAAAACTAAATTTTGATAATGGTACGAGTCATTAAACGTAAAAGGCTAGTTTTCTCAACATACGAAAGTGCGCTCGAAAAACCGAAAGTGGTACATGAGCCGAGTGACAACGTACGAGTCAATCGAACAAAAATTACATTTTTACTATGCACATAAATATAATATAATATTTAATAAATTCTAAAGATTAAATATAATATATATTAATTAATATATAAATAACCTATTACGTTGTATATCTAAAGCAAAGGAGTAATGCGTATGAGCTGGATGGAATGATGGGGAGTAGGTGAGGATTCTGACCACAACTATAAACTCGTCAATTTATTTTTTTTTGGTCGAACACAACACACACACATCACATATTACCCCGTATATATCTATATTCATATTATTATTATTATTATTATTATTATTATTATTATTATTATTATTATTATTATTATTATTATTATTATTATTATTATTATTATTATTATTATTATTATTATTATTATTATTAATATTAGTATTATTATTATTATTAATATTAATATTATTTAGAAGTATTTTTATTAGTATATATACATAAAATACTACGACGAGGTTCTGCTCGCGGGTTGCCAAAAATGGGATTTTCGAGTAGGATAGGATTAAGGAAATTATGGGTTATAGCTATGGAGGTGATGGGTATGGTTCATGGGTATGCTCGTAAGGTCAAATTTAGTGTTTGTCATCTCCGTTGATTCGACGTACCTTTCCTGCAATGTTCAATCTCAATATTGATACGTGAGTACTCGTAAATAAATTTTTACATAGTAATAGTGTATCCCTGACTAGTGCTCGAGAATATAGGATTATGCATGCTTGTATTTTTGATGTTGCCCTTAGATAGGTTATGTTGAATCTTGAATTAGTTACACCTGTGATTGAGATAAGGTATAAGATATGCATGTCCTTGGAAAGCTAGCGAAAAATTAAGAACTTTTCCTTTAGATGTCAAATGGATTCGATGAACGAATTAGAAGATATAGTCAATTGAATTTTTGATATTATTATTAAAAATGATTATTATTATCGTCGTTCTAGTTTTTATCAAAATATTATTATTACTATTATTATTATTATTATCATTAAAAACTATTATCATTAAAAATTTCATTTTTCTTTTATTATTATTATCGTTAAAATTTATAATTAGTACTATTATTATTTTTATCATTAAAGTAGTTATTGGTATTAATATTATCAAAACATTTATTATTATTAGTATTATTATAATTAAAATTAATATTTGTAACACTTAATTATTTTGATTACTAGTATATTCATTAAAATGAACACGATATAAAAGACGATTTAAAAGCTATCAATAAATTGATTAGGGGATAATGAGTATGAGTATCATGATGAAATTTAAAATATTGTAAGATATTGATTTTTGTAAAATTATCGTTTCTCATTATTTTTATCACTATTATTATTATTAAAAGTATTATTAATATTAAAAAATATCATTTTTACAAAAATTATTATTCTTAAGAGGAATATAATTGTTAATATAAAATTTCATTATTATTATGAATTAGAACTATCATTTTATATAACATCATTTTTAGTAAAAAAAAAAAATTAATATTTTTATTAATAGGATAATAATCATTATTACAAAAAAATACAACTTTTACTTATTATTATTACTAATGTTATTTAATCAAAATATGTAATACAAATAATGTAATTACCTTAATGAAACCTATCAAAATATTTTTATGAACTTTATAAATTTTATTACTTAAGATGTACAAAAGTATATTTTCATATAAAATTATATTTATTAATAAAAGAATTATATCATTCACTCTAGTAAAATCTTTTAGAGATATTTAAAAATATAAAACGACGATATTTAAAATATATAATAATCATGTATAAATTTTGGAAATCATTTTGAGTCAAATTGACTTTTGTTGACTTCTGCATATTAGTCTCGAGCATTAGGATTGTGGTACACTATGACTTGACTTAAATTATTAGACAAATAATTGATCAACATATAAAAAAAATATATAATTAATATAGGTTCGTGAATCCGATGCCAACCCTACACTTGATAAATGACGTCATATGTATTTTTACTACAAAATACAATAGGTGAGTTTCATTTGCCTTTTTACCCTTTATATATTTTTGGGCTGAGAATACATGCGCAATTTTTATAAATGTTTTACGAAATAGACACAAGTAATCGAAACTACATTCTATGGTTGGATTATCTAATCGAATATGCCCTTTTTATTAAGTCTGGTAATCTAAGAATTAGGGAACAGACACCCTAATTGACGCGAACTCTAAAGATAGATCTATCGGGCCCAACAAGCCCCATCCAAAGTACCGGATGCTTTAGTACTTCGAAATTTATATCATGTCCGAAGGAGGATCCCGGAATGATGGGGATATTCTTATATGCATATTGTGAATGTCGGTTACCAGGTGTTCAATCCATATGAATGATATTTTTGTCTCTATGCATGGGACGTATATTTATGAGAAATGCAAATCTTGTGGTCTATTAAGATGATGAAAATGATTATTTATGTTAAACTAATGAACTCACCAACCTTTTGGTTGACACTTTAAAGCATGTTTATTCTCAGGTACGAAAGAAATCTTCCACTGTGCATTTGCTAATCTTAGAGATATTACTTGGAGTCATTCATAACATATTACAAAAGACGTTGCATTCGAGTCGTTGAGTTCATCAAGATTATTATTAAGTCAATTATAGTAAGATATATTACGAAATGGATGCATGTTGTCAACTTTCGATGTAATGAAAGATTGTATTTTCAAAAACGAATGCAATGTTTGTAAAATGTATCATATAGAGGTCAAGTACCTCGCGATGTAATCAACTGTTGTGAATCGTTTATAATCGATACGGACTTTGTTCGGATGGATTAGGACGGGTATTCACACGAAATACTATTAACTACTCTTAATATTCTGTATGATTAACTTGTTCCATTTGATTATTTTGAAGGAAATGGCACCGACTACTCGACACACCGTGAATATGAATGAAGAGGAATTCCGTACTTTTCTAGCTTCAAACATAGCCGCAGTACAGGCTGCGCTACATACCAACAATAACCTTGGATCTAGCAGTACAGGAAATCGTGTAGGATGCACCTACAAAGAATTCACTGCCTACAAACCTTTGGAATTTAATGGAACCGAAGGACCGATCGGATTGAAACGGTGGACCGAGAAGGTCGAATCGTTGTTTGCCATAAGTAAGTGTACTGAAGAGGGCAAAGTGAAGTACGCTACGCATACCTTCACAGGTTCTGCATTAACATGGTGGAATACCTATCTAGAGCAAGTGGGACAAGGCGATGCGTACGCACTACCGTGGTCAGCATTCAAGCACTTGATGAACGTGAAATACCGTCCCAGAACCGAGGTCAATAAGCTCAAGACAGAACTTAGAGGGTTACGAACCCAAGGATTTGATATTACCACGTACGAAAGACGATTCACAGAATTGTGCCTATTGTGTCCGGGAGCATTCGAAGATGAGGAAGAGAAGATCGACGCGTTTGTGAAAGGATTACCGGAAAGAATCCAAGAAGATATAAGTTCACACGAGCCCGCCTCCATACAACAGGCATGTAGAATGGCTCACAAACTAGTGAACCAGATTGAAGAAAGAATTAAAGAATAGACTGCTGAAGAGGCCAATGTGAAGCAAGTCAAAAGAAAGTGGGAGGAAAACGGTGATAAGAATCACCAATACAACAACAACAGCAATTACAACAATAATCGCAACAATTATCCCAACAATCGCAACATCAATCGCAACTACAATAAACGGCCCAACAACAACAACAACAACAACAACAACAACAACAACAACTACAACAATAAAGTGCATGAATATTAATGCGGAAGAGTTTTCAATATTAATGCGGCAGAGGCAACGAATGGACAAGGCCGCGGAAGAGTTTTCAATATTAATGCGGCAGAGGCACAGGAAGACCCGGAGCTTGTTACGGGTACGTTTCTTATTGACAATAAATCTGCTTAAGTTTTATTTGATTCGGGTGCGGATAGAAGCTATATGAGTAGAGATTTTTGTGCTAAATTAAGTTGTCCATTGACGCCTTTGGATAGTAAATTTTTACTTGAATTAGCAAATGGTAAATTAATTTCAGCAGATAATATATGTCGGAATCGAGAAATTAAACTGGTTAGCGAAACATTTAAGATTGATTTGATACCAGTAGAGTTAGGGAGTTTTGATGTGATAATTGGTATGGACTGGTTGAAAGAAGTGAAAGCAGAGATCGTTTGTTACAAAAATGCAATTCGCATTATACGAGAAAAAGGAAAACCCTTAATGGTGTACGGAGAAAAGGGAAACACGAAGCTACATCTTATTAGTACTTTGAAGGCACAAAAACTAACAAGAAAAGGTTGCTATGCTGTTCTAGCACACGTCGAGAAAGTACAAACCGAAGAAAAGAGCATCAATGATGTTCCCATTGCAAAAGAATTTTCCGATGTATTTCCGAAAGAATTACCGGGATTACCCCCACATCGATCCGTTGAATTTCAAATAGATCTTGTACAAGGAGCTGCACCAATAGCTCGTGCTCCTTACAGACTCGCACCCGGAGAGATGAAAGAACTGCAAAGCCAATTACAAGAACTTTTAGAGCGTGGTTTCATTCGACCAAGCACATCACTGTGGAGAGCTCCTGTTTTGTTTGTCAAGAAGAAAGATGGTACATTCAGGTTGTGTATCGACTATCGAGAGTTGAACAAACTTACCATCAAGAACCGCTACCCACTACCGAGAATCGACGACTTATTTGATCAACTACAAGGCTCGACTGTTTATTCAAAGATTGACTTACGTTCCGGGTATCATCAAATGCGGGTGAAAGAAGATGATATTCCAAAGACTGCTTTCAGAACACGTTACGGTCATTACGAGTTTATGGTCATGCCATTTGGTTTAACTAATGCACCAGCTGTGTTCATGGACCTTATGAACCGAGTGTGTGGACCATACCTTGACAAGTTTGTCATTGTTTTCATTGATGACATACTTATTTACTCAAAGAATGACCAAGAACACGGTGAACATTTGAGAAAGGTGTTAGAAGTATTGAGGAAGGAAGAATTGTACGCTAAATTTTCAAAGTGTGCATTTTGGTTGGAAGAAGTTCAATTCCTCGGTCACATAGTGAACAAAAAAGGTATTAAGGTGGATCCGGCAAAGATAGAAACTGTTGAAAAGTGGGAAACCCCGAAAACTCCGAAACACATACGCCAGTTTTTAGGACTAGCTGGTTACTACAGAAGGTTCATCCAAGACTTTTCCAGAATAGAAAAACCCTTGACTGCATTAACGCATAAAGGGGAGAAATTTGAATGGAAGGATGAACAAGAGAAAGCGTTTCAGTTATTGAAGAAAAAGCTAACTACGGCACCTATATTGTCATTGCCTGAAGGGAATGATGATTTTGTGATTTATTGTGACGCATCAAATCAAGGTCTCGGTTGTGTATTAATGCAACGAACGAAGGTGATTGCTTATGCGTCTAGACAATTGAAGATTCATGAGCAAAATTATACGACGCATGATTTGGAATTAGGCGCGGTTGTTTTTGCATTAAAGACTTGGAGGTACTACTTATATGGGGTCAAAAGTATTATATATAGCGACCACAAAAGTCATCAACACATATTTAATCAGAAACAACTGAATATGAGGCAGCGTAGGTGGATTGAATTGTTGAATGATTATGACTTTGAGATTCGTTACCACCCGGGGAAGGCAAATGTGGTAGCCGATGCCTTGAGCAGGAAGGACAGAGAACCCATTCGAGTAAAATCTATGAATATAATGATTCATAATAACCTTACTACTCAAATAAAGGAGGCGCAACAAGGAGTTTTAAAAGAAGGAAATTTAAAGGATGAAATACCCAAAGGATCGGAGCAGCATCTTAATATTCGGGAAGACGGAACCCGGTATAGGGCTGAAAGGATTTGGGTACCAAAATTTGGAGATATGAGAGAAATGGTACTTAGAGAAGCTCATAAAACCAGATACTCAATACATCCTGGAACGGGGAAGATGTACAAGGATCTCAAGAAACATTTTTAGTGGCCGGGTATGAAAGCCGATGTTGCTAAATACGTAGGAGAATGTTTGACGTGTTCTAAGGTCAAAGCTGAGCATCAGAAACCATCAGGTCTACTTCAACAACCCGAAATCCCAGAATGGAAATGGGAAAACATTACCATGGATTTCATCACTAAATTGCCAAGGACTGCAAGTGGTTTTGATACTATTTGGGTAATAGTTGATCGTCTCACCAAATCAGCACACTTCCTGCCAATAAGAGAAGATGACAAGATGGAGAAGTTAGCACGACTGTATTTGAAAGAAGTCGTCTCCAGACATGGAATACCAATCTCTATTATCTCTGATAGGGATGGCAGATTTATTTCAAGATTCTGGCAGACATTACAGCAAGCATTAGGAACTCGTCTAGACATGAGTACTGCCTATCATCCACAAACTGATGGGCAGAGCGAAAGGACGATACAAACGCTTGAAGACATGCTACGAGCATGTGTTATTGATTTCGGAAACAGTTGGGATCGACATCTACCGTTAGCAGAATTTTCCTACAACAACAGCTACCATTCAAGCATTGAGATGGCGCCGTTTGAAGCACTTTATGGTAGAAAGTGCAGGTCTCCGATTTGTTGGAGTGAAGTGGGGGATAGACAGATTACGGGTCCAGAGATTATACAAGAAACTACCGAGAAGATCATCCAAATTCAACAACGGTTGAAAACCGCCCAAAGTCGACAAAAGAGCTACGCTGACATTAAAAGAAAAGATATAGAATTTGAAATTGGAGAGATGGCCATGCTTAAAGTTGCACCTTGGAAAGGCGTTGTTCGATTTGGTAAACGAGGGAAATTAAATCCAAGGTATATTGGACCATTCAAGATTATTGATCGTGTCGGACCAGTAGCTTACCGACTTGAGTTACCTCAACAACTCGCGGCTGTACATAACACTTTCCACGTCTCGAATTTGAAGAAATGTTTTGCTAAAGAAGATCTCACTATTCCGTTAGATGAAATCCAAATCAACGAAAAACTCCAATTCATCGAAGAACCCGTCGAAATAATGGATCGTGAGGTTAAAAGACTTAAGCAAAACAAGATACCAATTGTTAAGGTTCGATGGAATGCTCGTAGAGGACCCGAGTTCACCTGGGAGCATGAAGATCAGATGAAGAAGAAATACCCGCATCTATTTCCAGAAGATTCGTCAACACCTTCAACAGCTTAAAATTTCGGGACGAAATTTATTTAACGGGTAGGTACTGTAGTGACCCGAACTTTTCCATGTTTATACATATTAATTGAGATTGATATTTACATGATTAAATTTTTCCAACATGTTAAGCAATCAAACTTGTTAAGACTTGATTAATTGAAATATGTTTCATATAGACAATTGACCACCCAAGTTGACCGGCGATTCACGAACGTTAAAACTTGTAAAAACGACATGACGATATATATATATGGATATACATATGGTTAACATGAGATTATGATAAGTAAGTATCTCCATAAGTATATTAACAATGAGTTATATACATATAAACAAGACTACTAACTTAAGGATTTCGAAACGAGACATATATGTAACGATTATCGTTGTAACGACATTTAAATGTATAGATATATCATATTAAGATATATTAATATATCATAATATCATGATAATATAATAATTTAACATCTCATTAGATATAATAAACAATGGGTTAACAACATTAATTGAGATCGTTAACTTAAAGGTTTCAAAACAACACTTACATGTAACGACTAACGATGACTTAACGACTCAGTTAAAATGTATATACATGTAGTGTATTTAGATGTATTAAAATACTTTTGGAAGACTTCAAGACATATATCAAAACACTCATACTTAACGAAAATGGTTACAGTAACTTTCCCATTCTTTTCTTTCATCAAGAATTCTAGTCGTATTCTTACCCGTATTATACATAACTTGAAAACGTACTTACTATGGGTATATTCCAATAGAAACTAGCATGGGATTCCACTCTTGATTATGTCATGTATGACTAATCAATTTTAACTTCTACCATGAGCTAGTCAACTAACTAGAACTCCTTTTAACCCCACTCACCACTCACCAATTACCACTCATCATTCACTCCATTTCACTTCCAATTCTCTTTCTAATTCTCTCTCAACACATACACACTATTATGAACTTATTTTTCCAGTAGTTAATCATCATCTTCATCAAAAATTACTTCAAGAAATCATCATAGGAAGAACACTTCAAGAACACTTCAAAAATCCCTTCAAGTTTACTAATTTACTTCCAAGCTTTCTAATCCATTCCAAGTAATCATCTAAGATCAAGAAACCTTTGTTATATATAGTAGGTTATCTTTCTTATTCAAGGTAATATTCATATTCAAACTTTGATTCAATTTCTATAACTATAAACTATCTTAATTCGAGTAAAAATCTTACTTGAACTTGTTTTTGTGTCATGATCCTACTTCAAGAACTTTCAAGCCATCCAAGATCCTTTGAAGCTAGATCATTTCTTGTCACTTCCAGTAGGTTTACCTACTAAACTTGAGCTAGTAATGATGTTCATAACATCATTCGATTCATATATATAAAACTATCTTATTCGAAGGTTTAAACTCGTAATCACTAGAACATAGTTTAGTTAATTCTAAACTTGTTCGCAAACAAAAGTTAATCCTTCTAACTTGACTTTTAAAATTAACTAAACACATGTTCTATATCTATATTATATGCTAACTTAATGATTTAAAACCTGGAAACCCGAAAAACACCGTAAAACCGGATTTACGCCGTCGTAGTAACACCGCGGGCTGTTTTGGGTTAGTTAATTAAAAACTATGATAAACTTTGATTTAAAAGTTGTTATTCTGAGAAAATGATTTTTATTATGAACATGAAACTATATCCAAAAATTATGGTTAAACTCAAAGTGGAAGTATGTTTTCTAAAATGGTCATCTAGACGTCGTTCTTTCGACTGAAATGACTACCTTTACAAAAAATGACTTGTAACTTATTTTTCCAACTATAAACCTATACTTTTTCTGTTTAGATTCATAAAATATAGTTCAATATGAAACCATAGCAATTTGATTCACTCAAAACGGATTTAAAATGAAGAAGTTATGGGTAAAACAAGATTGGATAATTTTTCTCATTTTAGCTACGTGAAAATTGGTAACAAATCTATTCCAACCATAACTTAATCAACTTGTATTGTATATTATGTAATCTTGAGATACCATAGACACGTATACAATGTTTTGACCTATCATGTCGACACATCTATATATATTTCGGAACAACCATAGACACTCTATATGTGAATGTTGGAGTTAGCTATACAGGGTTGAGGTTGATTCCAAAATATATATAGTTTGAGTTGTGATCAATACTGAGATACATATACACTGGGTCGTGGATTGATTCAAGATAATATTTATCGATTTATTTCTGTACATCTAACTGTGGACAACTAGTTGTAGGTTACTAACGAGGACAGCTGACTTAATAAACTTAAAACATCAAAATATATTAAAAGTGTTGTAAATATATTTTGAACATACTTTAATATATATGTATATATTGTTATAGGTTCATGAATCAACAGTGGCCAAGTCTTACTTCTCGACGAAGTAAAAATCTGTGAAAGTGAGTTATAGTCCCACTTTTAAAATCTAATATTTTTGGGATGAGAATACATGCAGGTTTTATAAATGATTTACAAAATAGACACAAGTACGTGAAACTACATTCTATGGTTGAATTATCGAAATCGAATATGCTCCTTTTTATTAAGTCTGGTAATCTAAGAATTAGGGAACAGACACCCTAATTGACGTGAATCCTAAAGATAGATCTATTGGGCCTAACAACCCCATCCAAAGTACCGGATGCTTTAGTACTTCAAAATTTATATCATATCCGAAGGGTGTTCTGGAATGATGGGGATATTCTTATATATGCATCTTGTTAATGTCGGTTACCAGGTGTTCACCATATGAATGACTTTTATCTCTATGTATGGGATATGTATTGAAATATGAAATCTTGTGGTCTATTATTATGATTTGATATATATAGGTTAAACCTATAACTCACCAACATTTTTGTTGACGTTTTAAGCATGTTTATTCTCAGGTGATTATTAAGAGCTTCCGCTGTCGCATACTTAAATAAGGACGAGATTTGGAGTCCATGCTTGTATGATATTGTGTAAAAACTGCATTCAAGAAACTTATTTTGTTGTAACATATTTGTATTGTAAACCATTATGTAATGGTCGTGTGTAAACAGGATATTTTAGATTATCATTATTTGATAATCTACGTAAAGCTTTTTAAACCTTTATTGATAAAATAAAGGTTATGGTTTGTTTTAAAATGAATGCAGTCTTTGAAAAACGTCTCATATAGAGGTCAAAACCTCGCAACGAAATCAATTAATATGGAACATTTTTAATCAATAAGAACGGGACATTTCAGTTCCCACATGTGTTAGGTGACTCACAAGGGCTGCTAAGAGCTGATCATTGGAGTGTATATACCAATAGTAAATACATTTAGAAGCTGGGTATTGTACGAGTACGAATACGAGTGCATACGAGTAGAATTGTTGATGAAAATGAATGAGGATGTAATTGTAAGCATTTTTGTTAAGTAGAAGTACTTTGATAAGTGTCTTGAAGTCTTTCAAAAGTGTATGAATACATATTAAAACTCTACATGTATATATATTTTAACTGAGTCGTTAAGTCATCGTTAGTCATTACATGTAAGTGTTGTTTTGGAACCTTTAGGTTAACGATCTTGTTAAATGTTGTTAACCCATTGTTTATGAAGGTATTTCGTATGCCCGAGAAACATATTAAATTAATGTGGCTAATGTGTTATGATCCAAGTCGGGTCATACCCAATAACAAGCTTACCAACACTTTACAAGTATTTAATCTTAACGGTTGGATCGTTAAATAAATACGCAACACTTGGATTTTAGAAAATCGGTTTTCTAAAATATTATCACTTGAGATAAATTATTTGGATAATTTACATAATAAGGATTTAATTATTTATAAGTTTAAATAATTATATTGTGTTATATTTTATAAAAGGTTTTATAAAATATGCAAGTAACAAAATAAATTCATGGGTTTGTATATAAATTATTTTATAAAATAAACACTTATATATAAAATAAACCCCATGATAAATGGAAGTTTTTGGGGTCTCCAAGAGAGCATCTCATGCTCTTTTTTTGTTACTTTCAATTCTACACAACTCCATATAAGCATGCTTACACTTCTACCAAGTATTGCACTTATTCTCTCAAGTGATACATGCAAAATAGACATAAAAGAAACTGCAGAATTCAGCTCATATTAGAGCTGTAGGCCGTGGCCTTTTGGTGCCATTAGGAGGTTCTAAATTTAATTTTTGCAAGTCTATATTCAAGTGTAATAAAATCCTAACCAAAGGCTAGGTGTTGGTTCATAAGTTTGGGTTATAACTACTTGAGGTTTCATCCATTTGAAGCTCTATTCTTCATCATCATCTTCATCATCAACTACATAGCTTGGAGAAGGTATAATCTCTTATCTATCTTGTAGTTTGTAAGTATGTTTCACAACTTGATCCTAATTCGGATTTAACTTTAATTGGTTAAAGTTTAACAAGTCTAAAATTGGTAATTACATGCTTCCGCTAAGTTTGATTCTTATTATGTTTTAAGCATTTTGAAACTGGTTAAATCCCAACAATGGTATCTAGAGCCGAAGTTGTTGAAATATGCTTCGAGATAGTTTTTAAACTCACTATATATTTTGCATTTTATGTACATGCATGATATCAAAATGCAAAAATTATATGTTTGGGTGGGTTTCCTTTTTTGGCCGAATTTTAGCAAGTTCTAAATGGGTTTGGAACTTGAAATTTGGTCATATTTTGTTGTATGTTGAAGTTCACAATCAAGCCTTGACCTTATGTTTGAATGTATGCATGTTTGGTTGATTTATTATTCATTCATTTGGTTTGTAATAATATTTATTCAATTTGGTTTGTAATATTATTATTTTGGTTATGTAATTTATTTTATATTTGGTATGTAAAATAGATTAGGTTGTATTTTCATTTTTTAGACAAAATGTATTAGGATATATTTTGTAAAATGATGAAGATGATGAAGACTTGAAGACTTGGAAGAAGCATTTGGATGCAAGATTAAGTGGGAGATTTAAAATCTCCTACTTTGTGTTATAACCCCTTTACCGGTGGCATTTGTTTTCGGCTAAACAAATGTCCACCAAAATGGCTTGATTGTGAACATATGATTTTGCATGTGTGGTTGTTTTGTATGATTATGTGGATTGTATGTTTGTATGCTACAAGTTAATCACTCAAGTCGACAATTAGAAAATGGCAATTTAATTGGTTAAATTATAACATTATTAACGACATGCAAAACGTCAATTTAAATGGTTAAATTAAAAATGGCTAAAAGGACATTAATAATCGGTTATTAAGAACATGATAAGGAGGATCATATATATAAAATGGTTTATATCAAGTAATTGGCTAAAATTACAAGACTTGAAAATGGATTTCAAATGAACCATACACTAAATGCATGTTAGTGTATGGCATAAATGTTTTCTTAAACTAGAATTAACGAAAACTTAAAATCCCTTAATCGACAAGTTTAACGCCATCCTTTTGTGGGACACTTAAACATAGTAGGGAACTCATAATGGGATAAAGGTCACATAACCGTTATGAGCTAACTAATATGGTTAAGGTAAAATTCGCATGCTTGTGGGATAAAGGTCACCTAACCACTTGTATGTTAATTTTACATGTTTACACAAGTAGGACGACTTGATTTGGGAATCATGAACATAGGGTCACCGAAGCATGAGGAACAAATAGGCGTTGATGGGATAAATATGCCATGCAAAAGGATTGCATGATCCCATAATTTAGAAGTTGCAAAAGGATTGCAATTGTCATATAAATGACTACCTAGCTAAATCAAATAACGGGATAAAGGTCACCTAACCGAAATTTGATTTACCGTTGGATTCTAATATTTAATAAGTCAATTAAAATTTAAAAGGGTATTGTTTATTAAATTTAAAATCGATACTTAAATGAACTTTGTTAAATTTTGTAGATGGCCGCCAATAACAACAACATGAAAAACGCACCTATTAACTTGAACAACCTATCGTTAAGGTCTCTCCTCGAGAAAGACAAACTCAACCATACGAACTTTATGGATTGGTTCCGCAATCTTAGGATTGTCCTCAAACTTGAGGATAAGGCGTATGTGTTGGAAGACCCCATTCCCGATCAACCCGACGAGGATGATACGGAAGGCATGGCTTATTGGGATAAGTATTGTGCCGATTCGGTGCAAGTCACTTGCCTAATGCTTGGGACTATGATACCCGAACTCCAAAAGGATTTCGAGCATCATACTGCATACGACATGATCACGCAATTGAAGGAGATGTTCCTTCAACAAGCACGTGTCGAGCGCTTCGAGACCGCTCGAGCGCTTCATGCATGTCGTATGGACGACTCCCAATCCGTTTCATCTTATGTCCTTAAGATGAAAAGCCTCAATGATCACGCAAACCGTCTTAATCTCAACATATCTAATGAGCTAGCCACGTATCTTATCCTAAACTCCTTGTCAAAGAGGTTTGACCAATTTGTAATTAATTACAATATGAATGGGATGGATAAGACCATTGGCGAACTTCATGGTATGCTTAGGACAGTGGAATCTAGCATGGGTAAGAGGGCTTCACCAGTGCTAATGATCAATGATGGTGGATCCAAAGGTAACAACATCTCTAAGCCAAAGGCGGCTAAGAGGAAAGGACCCGTCCATCAAGGCAAGGGAAAGGGGAGGATGGTTACCCCAACCAAAAACAAGAACAAGAAGCAAAAGGTTGCCGGACAAGCAAACCCCAAGGAAGACCCGTGCTTCGGTTGCGGAGAAATGGGTCACTGGAAACGCAACTGCCCGGTCTACCTTAAGGAGTTGAAGGAAAAGAGGGATGCGGGGCAAACCTCAGGTAATATATATATGGTATATATAGAGCTTAGTATTACTTCTTCTAATACATGGGTATTAGACACTGGATGTCGAAATCACATTTGCAATTCTTTGCAGGGGTTCAAAAGAAGTAGCAAGCAAACGGGAACATCAAGTCTCTTTATGGGTAATGGAGCCAAAGTGCAAGTAAAGGCTCAAGGAGACTTTGTATTAAAGCTTCCAAGTGGTTTGGAACTTATTTTGAACAATGTTTTGTATGCACCGGATTTATGTCGAAACATTATTTCAGTTTCCCGTTTAAAACAATGTGGTTTTTATCTTAATTTTGTTAATGATGATATCCACGTTTATTTAGATAATGTATTCTATTTTAAGGCTTCGCCTTCAAATGGAATTTATGAATTGGTTCATGATGACACATCATCTAGTAGCTCAATATACCATACTAGCACCAAGAAACTCAAAAGGGATTTGTGATCATATACATAGCATTGTATATGTATATTTTATTTTCTAAAAAGCTAAGGACAGAACTACGCGGATTATAAGGCACAGTTATGCCATATTCGCTGAAAATAAATACTGCGGTTAAGTATTCGCTGAAATGCCAAACTGCGGTTTGATCCGCTGACTTTCCGCGGAGAGCCGAGCATCTCGCAGACCGCGGATATCACGGATACTATAAATAGGGAGCTTAGCCTCTCATTTATAGGTTGTTGATTCTCTGCCATTTGCCTAAGCCTTTGTAGATTTCACTTGTGACTTTGCCCAAGGACTTCTTACATTGAGTTATGGTGAATCATGCTAATCGATAACGAAGACCGGGTCGGGGTGGTTGATCACTTGATAGTTAAAGTGAAAACGATCATCGGGGACCAAAATAATCATCGAACAAACCATCCTCCATTATAATCTTATTGCACTCAATCCGTAATTAGGCAACATCATTAATTAAGGATTGATCAATTGGCGCCATCCGTGGGACTCGTTTTACAAATTAAACTGAAAATTTTTTGTTTTACGCCGATTAAACAATTAATTCAACGGTTTAATTTCAAATCATGATTTTGTTGTGATGATTTGCAGGTGTTTTTTCCAATACGCAAATTGTTAATCTGCTTAACAATCATGACGTCGAATACAAAACAAACTGGCGTCTCTGCGAATGCTGATGCATTGCCTGGCGATTCGCAGAACGTTATCGTATTTCCAATGCAAATAGATGCAAGTGTTACTGCGGGAAAATCGGTTCAGGAAACGAATGCTAAAAAATCTAATGCAAACAATGCTAACGATTCGCAGCCTGAAGATGCCGCTAAAAAAATGATCGCACGCAGAACGTTATTGCAAAATCGCGAAGAATCAATCGCTGAAGGAAAGCGAGCGAAAATCTTATCGGGAAAATCCAGTTTACGCACTGAGAAAATTGTTAATACTGCTATTGAGCAAGCCAAAAGAGACGCTAAGCATAATTGTGAATCTCGCATACCGCGCACATACTTATGGCCATTAAGTGGTTCAGGATCACAAAGTGATCGGTTGGTTCTTGAGCACAATGACAGCGATAGTGATAACGCGGATGATCAAATCCACGTGCACTCCGCACACAAGTCCAGATTGGTGAAAGCGCCAAGGTAGGAAGATGAATTTTTTGATGACTCAGACAGTGCAGAAGAGTTTGTTAAAAATCCATACGTCAAGCGAAAGCGACCTCCAACACCTTTCCCTCGCTATGGGGAGGAAGGTGAAGCGTCTGAAGCAGCGCGCAGAGAAAACGCCCAAAATTTTTTAGCGGATGCTTTCAGAAGCATTGCGCCGAAATCAATGCAACATAAGTTCGATCAGCCAAATTTTCTGCGAGATATGCTTACCAAATTCTGTGCGGATAACACAGACATTCGCGCAAAAAAGGCAACAGAAATTACCACTGCTGCAGATAAATTTGTCCAGCACATTTCTGACTATCGAATTGTTTCTCCGCCGATTGTGCCGGCGACGTTGGGAGTTTACTCAGGCCTCACTGATCCCTTGAATTTTCTGCAACGCTTTGAGGGCGTCGTAAGCACTTACAACTGGGATGAACCAGTCGCATGTAGAGTGTTTCCTATGGCCTTGCAGGGGTCAGCAAGGGAATGGTTTCACAGCTTGCCATCTCGCAGTATCGTTGGCTTTATGGATCTGCGAGAAAAGTTTTTGCTGCAGTTTCAAAATTTATTACCGCATAAAAAGACACATATAGAGTGTCACGATATTAAACAAGGCAACATGAGACTCTAAGTGCGCTACTTACGCGGTATATTTATGAGTGCCAGAAAATTCCGCGGTTGAATGAAGATCAGAAAATTTCTGGTTTCTTGCATGCTATCAACCTACAGCGACACCCTACGCTTGTGCGGCGATTAAGAAGAGATGTCCCGCAGACATTCGCAAAAGTGCAACAGGAAACTTATGATTATATCCGCGGAGGAGAAGATAGCAGTATTACCCCTGCATGTGGCTGGGGTAGAGATAAAAGTTGGCGAGATGACAATGACTCTTTCAGAGATGGTAACAGTGATACCTATCGCGGTCCAGGCTTTTCGTGAAAAAATGGTGGCGGCGGATATCAGCGTAATGACAGGTTTCAAGGTCAGAACGATAACAATTCATATGGCCGTAATAACCGCTATTCTACGCGCAAGTGGAATAATGAGTCATTCAATATCATTCAGATGCTAACAAAAACGCCCAAAGAAATCTTGCTGCAAGAGCGAGTTGCTAAGTTTTTCCCTGATCCGCAGCCATTGGGAGAAAACAGCAGGCGTGACAGATCAAAGTTTTGTGTCTTTCACGACGATTACCGTCATGACACCAATCGCTACAGAGATTTAGCGGAATTTATTGCGGAAGCGTATGAACAGGGTAAGTTGGACCATTTGTTGGCGCAGAACTCATCCAGCACTGCGAATGCGATCATTATGCCAGCTGAAGCTAATGGTTCGAGTGCCCCAAACGCGGTTGAGCGGAAAGCTCCTGCGGTGAAAAATTTGGGAGTACAGATGGTAAATAAGAAAGAAAATCAGTGCGGAGTACAAGTGATTAATGTGGTGGAAGTGCACGGTGAAATGTCAGTGCTGCAAATTTCGGCGCAAATTGTTAGCTGGAAATGTCCCTCTATTACATTTCCCTCAGCGCGTTTGAATGCTGATGTTGATAAGCCCGTGGTTATTTCATGTCGTGTTGCTAATACCGGCATTATAATCATGAAGGTACATGTTGACACTGGTAGCAGTGTAGATATCATGTACGAGCAATGTTTTCTCAAGCTGCCCGCACAAATTCAGGCTTTGATGAAACCTACTGCGGTTTCATTGGCTGGTTTTTCGGGAGAATCATCATGGCCTGTTGGCCAATTGGAATTACAAATGGAATTGGTTGATGATAGCGATGAGTCGCTAAGGCGTCAAGCCTTATTGAATTTGTACATTATGCGGAATCAATCGCGGTTCAATATGATACTTGGCCGCACAGCTTTGCGCATGTTTGGCGCTATACCATCTACAATACATGGTATGCTAAAGTTTTCTGCTAATAAGGGAATTGGCACGCTGATTTCTGCGGAAATAGAGCCTTCATGTGCTATGGTTATGACAAGTGCGGATATGTGTGTTGAAGGGCATTCAGTTAACCCTGCTTAGTGCGAAAATGATTAACAAAATATTGTATTGAAATTCCATTAATGCGAGACATGTTATGTTCATGATTTGAATAATGTAATGCGAATTAATAAAGAATAAAGTGAAGTTAATTTCAGTGTTAGTACTTGTTTCTTTAAACAGTGAAAACACTGCGTGTGGCCACGCGTAGTGTTTATTTCGCAGAATACAAATACTTATCTTTTTGAAACACTAAGTTAATGGTTGCTCTGCGGATGCTTTAAGTAAGGTGGCATTGTTTTCACTAAACATGACCTGCTTAAAATAATATATCAATACATAACTGTATTGCGAAATATTTTGCAGAAAAGCCAAGTGATGAAATTTCCCACTTATGTTAATAAAAATTGCGAAAGGATAAATTTTCCTAAGTGTTTGATCTTGCCAACACTTAGATGCTTCGCAATGCTAGATTTTACCTAAGGATCGTTTTATCGGACTTACAAGATTCATAATGTTAAAAGATTGTTTCGCACAAAGTACGCTTTGTTATGTGCACAATAACGAATGCGGAAATTGCAATGGACAAGTCTGAATTATGAATAATTAAAGTAAAATCGCTATAAAAATAAAAAAGTTGCAACTGCGAACTGCGAAAAAGTAATTAATATTAAACGCGTATGCAACGCGGAATCTTACAACAGACGAAAGTTGTAATTGCGAAAATACATTCAATAAGCAAATTAGTTAAGGCAAAGCTAAAATTCTAATGCTTTGATATCTGCAAATGTAACGCCTTCCCGCTGACTGAGTTCCTCAAGAACAGGTATGTTGATTTTCTCAACCTCTTTCTTTGCCCTCTCAAGTATTTCGCGAGCATCATCGGTGGCGATAATTTCTTTAGCCATGTCAGAGGGAAAAGGTTGCGAAAGATCGCCAAGTTGGCATAATAAATCATGCCACTCGCAGCGACTGGCGAGCTTTGATGCTTGGGCATATGTTTGAAATTTTTCAGTGACTGGCTCGGAGTCCATCACTTTAACCGCAAATGTCGGTAGATATTTGACTAGCTGTGTGAACTCGTGTTCCGCGACCTCTGCCCTTCTTTTAAGTCGGGCATTCTCTTCCGTCACCTTTTCAAGCCGCGATTCAGCCTTTCGCGCCCTTCTCTCTTGGGCATTGGCAGCCTTAGTTGCTTTCTCATACTCGTCTGACATCTCAGTAAAATGCTCCATGCTATCGACTGTTAGATAAATTGCATTATAGCAATTATGCAGTCGTTGCCTGGCCACTGCGGGATAAGACAGTTTGCAGTTTTGCTTCCGTCATGTAGGAAACATATCCTCCGGGAGTGTGCATTGAAGAAGACGATGCCATTTGCAAATAAATTGGATGATAAAATTGAAGAAATTAAAGATTGAAATTGATTAATTGCACGGTACGATTATGATTCAACGAATTTGAATGCGAAATTGGGAAAGGAAAGCGTAAAGTTTTTGTGCGGCGTTGTCTGCTATTTATAATTAGGATTAGGGCGAGCAAGTTGAAAAGGTAATCATTGAATTTTAACGGCTGTAATTACTGTGACGCGTAAAACGGTAAAAATCTAGCCATTAAAATAAGCTGATTTGACAGAATAGCGAAAGTTACCATTGTAATTACGCGTTTCGCCTAATTAAAACAACGGTAATAAATGGACAGTAAAAAATATATAATAAAGTTCACGAGATATTTTAAAGATGCACTTCTTTATTTTTAGAGTTTATCATGATGCATTTGCTTCGCGAAAATGCATCATAATAAACTGGGGGGACTTGATCATATACATAGCATTGTATATGTATATTTTATTTTCTAAAAAGCTAAGGACAGAACTACGCGGATTATAAGGCACAGTTATGCCATATTCGCTGAAAATAAATACTGCGGTTAAGTATTCGCTGAAATGCCAAACTGCAGTTTGATCCGCTGACTTTCCGCGGAGAGCCGAGCATCTCGCAGACCGCGGATATCACGGATACTATAAATAGGGAGCTTAGCCTCTCATTTATAGGTTGTTGATTCTCTGCCATTTGCTTAAGCCTTTGTAGATTTCACTTGTGACTTTGCCCAAGGACTTCTTACATTGAGTTAAGGTGAATCATGCTAATCGATAATGAAGACCGGGTCGGGGTGGTTGATCACTTGATAGTTAAAGTGAAAAACGATCATCGGGGCCCAAAATAATCATCGAACATCCCATCCTCCATTATAATCTTATTGCACTCAATCCGTAATTAAGCAACATCATTAATTAAGGATTGATCAATTTGAGTGATTCCTACTTATGGCATTGTCGCCTTGGTCACATAAATAAGAACCGAATACATACACTTCAAAAGAATGGACTTTTGAAATCAAATGAACTAGACTCATTTGATGTATGTGAGTCTTGTTTACAAGGCAAAATGACTAAAGCACCTTTCAAAGGGACCTATGAAAGGGCTAAGGACTTATTGGGATTAATACATTCGGATGTATGTGGACCCTTTAAGCCCATAACTAGGAATGGTGAAAGATACTTCGTTACTTTCATTGATGACTTCAGCCGTTTCGGATATGTCTACTTGTTAAAACATAAGGATGAAA
Organism: Rutidosis leptorrhynchoides; assembly: GCF_046630445.1. NCBI lineage: Eukaryota > Viridiplantae > Streptophyta > Magnoliopsida > Asterales > Asteraceae > Rutidosis > Rutidosis leptorrhynchoides. The sequence goes on along the minus strand of NC_092337.1, from coordinate 223,420,333 downwards.
CTTTTGAAGCATTCAAAGAGTATCAAAATGAAGTACAAAATCAACTCAATAAGACAATCAAGGTACTTTGTACCGATAGAGGAGGTGAATACCTAAGCGATGCTTTCCAAGATCATCTTAGAAGTTGTGGGATTATCTCGCAACTCACTCCTCCTGGAACACCCCAACTGAATGGAGTTTCCGAAAGGAGGAACCGAACCCTAATAGGTATGGTTCGATCTATGATGGCTAGAAGCTCGTTACCTCTATCATTTTGGGGTTATTGTCTATGCTCCGCGGCTCGTATTTTAAATATGGCCCCAACCAAGAAAGTGGAACGAACACCTCATGAGATGTGGTTTGGAAAACCTCCATCTCTATCATACTTAAAGGTATGGGGATGTGAAGCTTACCCTAAGCGTTACGTCCCTAATAAGTTGAATGCTCGATCCACGAAGTGTATCTTCATAGGATATCCCAAGGATGATATGGGATATTATTTCTATGATCCATCCGAGCATAATGTATTTGTTGCTCGGAAGGCGGAATTCCTTGAAACTAAGTTCCTAATGGAAGGAAATAGTGAAAGGGAGATAGATCTTGAGGAGGTTCAAGATCAAGTAGATGATACACAATTGGTTGACACTAGCACTCAACATGAAAATGTTGAGAGTGATCAAATGGATGATCAAAATACACAAGACGTTCGCAGATTTGGTAGGATTAGTAATCCTCCTGAGAGATATGGGTTTCTCATGGATGGTTGCTATGTGGTTGATTTGGATGAGCCAACAAACTACCATGATGCTTTATCAAGGATTGATAAGGATAAATGGCAGGAAGCCATGAACGCTGAGATGCAATCCATGTATGACAACCAAGTTTGGGAACTTGTTGAACAACCTACTGGCTCAAGGCTAGTTGATTGTAAATGGCTTTTCAAAATGAAAACCGACATACATGGAAACTTGGATACATATAAAGCTAGACTTGTAGCAAAAGGTTTCACTCAAACTCAAGGGGTTGACTATAATGAAACTTTTTCGCCTGTGGCAATGCTAAAGTCTATTAGGATATTACTTGCCATTGCTGCTCATTATGATTATGAAATATGGCAAATGGATGTCAAGACCGTTTTCCTAGATGGACATCTTGAGGAAGATGTCTATATGGTTCAGCCTGAAGGTTTTGTTGATCCGAAGTGTCCTAAAAGGGTATGCAAGTTAAAGAAGTCCATCTACGGATTGAAACAAGCATCTAGAATGTGGAATCATCGTTTTAATGAGGAAGCCAAGAAATTTGGCTTCATTAAAAATGGTGATGAAGCTTGTGTATACAAGAAGGCTAGTGGGAGCACAATCATGTTCCTTGTACTATATGTGGATGATATATTGTTATTTGGAAATGATATTCCAGAAATGCAAAGTGTTAAAACTTGGTTAAGTAAATGCTTCTCCATTAAGGATCTTGGAGAAGCACAATATGTTTTGGGGATTGGGATCTACAGGGATAGATCCAAGAAATTGATAGGTTTGAATCAAAGTGCATACATTGAAAAGATCTTGAAAAGGTTCAAGATGGAGAACTCTAGGAAAGGTTTAGTACCTATTCAAAGAGGAACACTCCTTAGTTCATTTCAGTGTCCCACCACGAAAGATGAACAGGAGAGAATGAAGAAAGTCCCATATGCATCTGCTATTGGGTCAATCATGTATGCAATGATATGCACTAGACCGAATGTGTCATGCGCTCTTAGCTTGACAAGTAGATACCAGAATAACCCAGGAAACAGTCATTGGATTGCGGTTAAAAGTATATTGAAATACCTTAGGAGGACTAAAGATATGTTTCTTATATACGGGTCTGGTGATGAGGAACTCGCTGTAAAAGTTTACGTGGACGCGAGTTTCCAAACTGATCGAGACGATTCTCGATCACAATCCGCTACAGAGTCAGAGTACATTGCCGCCTCATTGGAGGTGCAGTCTCTTGGAAGAGTTCAAAATAGGATGTTGTTGCTTTATCCACTACAGAGTCAGAGTACATTGCCGCCTCATTGGTAGCTCAGGAAGCTGCATGGATGAAGAAATTCATCGACAACTTAGGAGTAGTCCCTTCCATTCAGGACCCTCTTGAGATCTTTTGTGACAACGAGGGTGCGATTGCTCAAATCAAAGAACCTCGTGCTCACCAAAAGACCCGTCACATTGAGCGGAGATTCAACTACATAAGGGATGAAGTTGAAAAGGGAAAGATATGTATTCACAAAGTTCACACAGATCTTAATATAGCGGATCCTCTCACGAAGCTCTTACATGGATCAAAACAAACAGGACATATTTGTGCATTAGGGCTTCGATATTCTAGTGATTGGTCATGATCTGTTTTAAGTATTGTAACAGAACAAAATTGTTCAAACTCATTAATATAATTATGGTATTAATTTATTTTGAGTCATGTTCCTATTTTGCATATTTTATCCATGAATAAGTAATTATTCTAAATTTCGTAGTCGATAACATTCGTGGGAACAAGTGTGAGGTTTAGACTATTATGAACTTGGATTGGTATACATTCACTGTAATGACCCGCACTTTTTCGATCATTCTATACTTATAAGATTAATATTTACATAAATTAAACCTTACCAACATGACAAGCATTCCAAATTGTTGAGACTTATGTCTTCGAAAAGAGTTTTACACAACGTTTGACCGTCTAGTTTGACCGATGATATCACGAACTATACAATATATGATAATTATACGTTTGTGTATATATATGTATATATACATATTTAACATGATCTAAGAATGTTTTAATACCTCATTTTGTATTAATAACAATAAGTTATAACTATATTTTGAAACTACTAACTTAAGTTTTCAAAACGATAACCATACGTAACGTCATTTGACATAAATACTTATGACCTATAATGTTTATACATATATCGTATAAGTAATGTATTTAATCACTTTTTAAGGACTTAAATACATAAAACAATATAAGTGTATTCACAAAAGATAGCTATATTTGAATTCTCATTCCATTTTTCACAAAAATTTCTATACGTATATCTAGAGTACATGTACTCGTATCATACCTAACCTCTATACGTATTTACTATTGGTATATACACATCAAATCACCACCAACCAGCCCTTGTTCAATGCCTTATGTATAAGGTAACTACTTTTGTTATCTAGTATGACAATTTCACATGATTAAAAGATTTTTTTCACAAAATTACAAACTTATACACCTTTTACACCACCATTTATACTCCATTCCATTTTCATTTTACTACACATTTCCTTTAACAAAAACACACTCTTAAGAAACTCCATAACCATTCAGCTAGTATCCATGAAGATCTAGCCATAAAAACATCACTTAAACACCATAAGAAAAACCTTACAAAAACACTTCAAGAATCCTTTCAAGAACACAAGTTTACTTCCAATCTTTCATCCAATTCCATCACTCTTTTGGTTCTAGGTTCTTACTCCTCTTTTACAGCAATCTTGTCTAAGTAACTTGAGGTAGTAACTTTGTTCATAACCTTATTCGATTCATATATATATATATAGCTATCTTATTTTGTGGTATAAAATTTTAACAACAAGAACATAGTTTGAATGTTTTCAAACTTGTTTGCAAACTAAATAGATCCTTCTAACTTAACTTTTAAAATACTTCAAGACCTGTAATATTTCATAAATATATGCTAATTTAACAAGGTATAACTTGGTTTTTCAAAGAACACCTTAAAAACTGAATTTACAACGTTGAAGTGCAACCGGGGGCTGTTTTGGGTTGGATAATTAAAAACTATCTTGAACTTTGAATTGGAGGTTTATTTTCTGGAAAAATGATATTTGCTATGAATATGATAACATATAAAAATTTCATGATTTAACTCAAAGTATAAGTATTTTAGAAAAATAATCATTTAAGGTTGTTTACATGATGGAAAATGATTAACTTCATAAGTTTTACTAAAGTTTGACCTATGACCTGTAATTTCGAATACAAACTAAGGTATTTACAGTTCATAGTCTTAAAGAGGGACTCGATCCAAGGAAGTGGCAAGTTGAACCAACGAAAACGGAGTTGTAACGAAGAAACTACGACCAAAACAAAATCGGATATTCAAGACTAGTTTAGCTACGAAAATAATTGGAGAAAATTAAATAAATCACATCTTTTTAAAATAACATGATATTTTATATATATGTACTCATAATTTAATTTTATATGGTTCAGGATCACCCGTAAACAATACGAGAAGATTAATCATAAGATCCCATGATTGTACGCAACACGTCATTTGACAACACCGGTACTTTATGTACGCAACACGTCATTTGACAACACCGGTACCGTGGGTCAAGATTAATCTCGACCAATACATATACGATGGGGGTTTTATTTATTTCGTTGGGGGTTTATTAAACACCTAAAAATGAACCATTTAAAATTGAATTACTAACATCGAACTGCTAACTACGGACTAAGGAATTATTAAAAGTATTAAAAGTATTATAAGTATATATATGTGACGATTGTTTAAAAAGAAAAGGTATTGATATATTATATATGGATAGGTTCGTGATATCAATCGGAGACCAAGTCAAAATTACATATCTTCAAGACGAAAGTGAGTATATAGTCCCACTTTTAAACTCTAAGTATTTCGGGATGAGAATACATGTATTTTATGTTTTACGTTATGGACACAAGTAACTGAAAAATATATTCTACGTTGAGTTGTACCACTGGCATACTTCCCTGTAGCTTGGTAACTGTTATTTACAGCGGTATTATAAACGCGAATCCTGTTGATAGATCTATCGGGCCTAACAACCCCAACCGGACTGGACGACCAGTATTCAACGGTTGCACAGTACTTCGTTTTGTGACTACACTTGGTACGGTGTAGTAAGATTTCATAATAAAGGGAATATGCGACGTGATTAAATGTTAAGTATGGTTACCAAGTGCTCAACCACTTAGAATATTTTTATTAAAACGTTTATATATGAAATCTTGTGGTCTATATATATATATATTGCTGCCGGCATTAAACCTATATCTCACCAACTTTAAGTTGACGTTTTAAGCATGTCTATTCTCAGGTGATAATTAGAAGCTTCCGCTGCAACATGTTGAATTTAAGCAGGATCTTGCGTACTCATATTTGTGTCAAAAATAAAACTGCATATCCGAGGATTTGTATTGTAAAATATGCTAGAAATCGTGTTGTTATCATCATTTGTAAAGTTTGTAAGTCTAAGATTATCGCTAAACGATAATCATCTTTATTTTGTCTAAAGCTTGTATCAAAATAAGAATTATGGTTTGTAATGTAAAATATATGCAGTTGTTCTTTTAAAAATGTCGCATATAGAGGTCAATACCTCGCAATGAAATCATACGTTATCTAACACGTTCTTATGGTTAAGGACGGGTTATGACATTCACGGACTGAATGTGGGGCAAGGTTGCTACCAAGGTTCATAGATATTTGTGGGATGCAAATATTGGAAGACCCGCCCTCAAGATTTGCTTAATGGAGCCTTTGTGGTTGATCACATGTAATCTTGAGTAAAGGCGAATATCAGTGTATCCTCTGACCTGAGATACATATTGGGTTCAGATATTTACCAAGTATTGTGCCTTGATTCTTTCCTTCGCTATTCTGAAATATGATAGTTCATAAGGAAGAGCTCAGGTACAACGCAAAGTACATATTTAGGACGTATGTAGTCAAGATGGAATTTGTCCCTCTTATTCGTTGAGAGTCAGATGTCTAAGACCTGATAAAGTTAAATCTAGAAGAGAGTGATGAAAGGACCCGTCCTAATCCATCTGGACGAAATCACCAACATTTGGTTCCATTGCGATGATCGACTCAAAATACTGCCTTTAAAATGAGTAAATGCACAGCGGAATGTTTCTTTTATACCTGAGAATAAACATGCTTTAAAATGTCAACAAAAAGGTTGGTGAGTTCATTAATTTAACATAAATAATCATTTCATAATTTTAATAGACCACAAGATTTCATATTTCCATTCCTCATAAACATACGTCCCATGCATAGAGACAAAATATCATTCATATGGATTGAACACCTGGTAATCGACATTCACAATATACATATTAGAATATCCCCATCATTCCGGGATCCTCCTTCGGACATGATATAAATTTCGAAGTACTAAAGCATCTGGTACTTTGGATGGGGCTTGTTGGGCCCGATAGATCTATCTTTAGGATTCGCGTCAATTAGGGTGTCTGTTCCCTAATTCTTAGATTACCAGACTTAAAAGGGGCATATTCGATTTCGATCATTCAACCATATAATGTAATTTCGATTACTTGTGTCTATTTCGTAAAACAGTTATAAAAACAGCGCATGTATTCTCAGTCCCAAAAATGTAAAGAGTAAATGGGAGCAAATGAAACTCACCATATTGTATTTTGTAGTAAAAATACATATGACGTCATTGAACAAGTATAGGATTGGCCTCAGATTCACGAACCTATATCATTTGTATATATATTAATATATATAATCAAAATCGAATAAGTTTATATATGTATATTATTAATATGCTTCTATTTTTAATAATCTATTAACTATAATTATTTGTATATTTTTAATATTTAAAATTTATATATATTTTTATGTATCCATATATCAGATTTAAAATGTAGGTTAACTCATTTATTTTAAATATCAAGTTTTGATTTTTAAAAGTATTCTCATGTATTAAACTTAATATATATATTTATTTTCAATATTCGAAATAGGTACTTAATATTATTTTTTACTAATAATTATAATAATAATTATAATAATAACATAGATAATAATAATAGTAATAATAATAATAATAATAATAATAATAATAATAATAATAATAATAATAATAATAATAATAATACTAATAATAATAATAATAATAATAATACTAATAATAATAATAATACTTAACAATAATAATAGTATTAATACTTAATAACATTAATAATGATAATAATAATAATAAATAAATAGATAAAAAGAAAACTACCTCACTACATGGAAAAGCTTTAAAATTTATTTTTTTTTATAAACTGCACTAGCCCAGGCTCGAACCCTTGACCTCCCGAATACCCATCAACACCTTAACCATCTGTCTACTCTTGCATTTCTGAAATAATCCCCTAATCTTTTCTGTTTAACCCGAACTTATTTCCGTTTTGATCTTCACAGCCCAGCAGCATAAATGGGTCTCGGCCCAAATAACGAGTTCATAGCCCAATCCTTTTAGACAAGTTAACGGCCCAACAAGGGGAATAACAATTTAGCCCGCTTAAAAGTGAAAATGGTTCGGTTTTTCAGAAAACAAAAGTCGACAGATACAAAAAAAATATGGAACTAGGTAACCTCAATCCTTTATTATATTGCAAGTGGGGTTTTTATTTTTTTTTTTTTATACCTGTCGGCCAAAACAAAAAGTAGCAATAATAACGGTGATCAATGATGATAGTTATGGTGATGGATGCTTCAGCCGAAGCAAGAACCGGAGAAGCAAAGAAAACAACAGCGAGCAATTATTCGAGTGGTTTTTGTTGAATAGCGAATAGATGAGGATAGATAACTGCAACAATTTTATTAGGGTTTCATGGTGTTTACATGATGGGTTTCGAAACAGAAGCAGAAAAAAAATAATGCGGCAGGAGCTGTGCTATCACGATCATCTTCTAGCTTCTATCATTATTATCACTTGCTCTTTGACTTGTGGGGTTTTCAAGCATGGCAGCTGCAGTTTTTATCTAGCCATGTTCTTGTTTAATTTCAGTGAAACTCCAACAGATATAGTGATTTAGTAGTAGTAGTTTACTAGTGTGATTTGGTGTTCAAAGGTTTAAGGTGGTGATAGTTTAATGGGTTTATAATGATTAGTGATTGTTGGAACATAAGTGACAATACCTGTTGATTGTGGTTTGATAGTGTTGCAAACTAAAAAGTGAAGGTAGCGGTTTGGGTTTGAATAGCACAAGAGGGGATGAAGATGACTCTCGGTGTATACAAGTGTGGTGATGATATGGGTCTTGTGGACTCTTGATTTGGATTAGAACAGGAGCAACAACACAGATGCAGCAATAATAAAAAAAAGAAAGCTATTTAAATGGGTTTCAGTTTATATGGTTTCAATGGGTGTGGGTGTTCCGATCGTAAAGGCTGCAGTAGTAGACTTTGATGATAGAGAGGTTTTGTTTGAAGTTTTAAGAATGATGATGGTTTCGAAATGGAAAGAAAACAGAAACAGGAATAGCGAGTAATAATTTATGCTGTTTGTTCGAAATAGACAGGAAACAGGTGACGGGTGTGATCAAAGTAGGTTAAAAGATGGATGAGACTTAAATCTTCTGTGTATGTATATTTATATACACTATAATTTGAAGTGGGTTTCATGGTTACGAATTTGAAACAATCAGAAGTTAAAAGTAGTGATGAAGGTTGAAGATGAAGGTTAGGTTCTCGGTAATGGTTCAATGGAATGGAGAATTTGAATGCGTTTATCCATTATGAAAGAATCCTTTTATGTAGAGAAAGAAGATGAGATAGAACGATGATAATTATGAAAATGTTTGATGATGAATGTTTGATAAGAGGGAGAGAGAGATGAGATCATGGTTTTTTTTTGTTAAAGCATCTGTATAATTGGTGATACATCCAAAAGCAAAAGTAGTACAGTATTATAAAATAAATCCCGTGAATTTCTGTCTCAATTTCAATCATAATAATAATAATAATAATAATAATAATATTAATAATAATAATATCATCAATAATAATAATAAGAGTATTAATAAGTCACAATAGTAATAATTTTAATGAAAACCATAATAATAATATTATTAATGATAAATGTAATAATACTAATTATATTAGTATTAATAATGATAATAATAACATTAATATTAATATTTATCAAATTTTATATCTATATGTTATATTTTTAATATAATGATATTAAATTACTAATGTTGATATTAATATTGAATGTGATAATAAAATTACTTTAGTAACTATCTTTTAATCTTGTAAGTAAGTTTAGTATATTGATATTACATATTATTAATTTATGTAATACTTATATTATATAATAACATTTTAGAATATTTAATATTTATATATATTATATATTTTACTACATTCATATATTATTATTTGTGTTCAGAATTCATATATATATATATATATATATATATATATATATATATATATATATATATATATATATATAACTTTTGTTCAGTTACCGTTGATTGTCACTTTATTCACACATGTGGATCACTTTACCATTTATTCCAAATATTGTTAAAAAAATGATTTCTTAAATCAACGTGGGCCTCGTAACAGAGACTCATAATTATAATTCAATGTATCTGATAAATCAATCATTTGATATTATCTTTTAATCTCGCAGATAAATATAGTATACTTACATCGAACAAATACGTTCATGTAAAGTATTATTCATTCAATACTTTGATAACGTTTCCAAGTTCATATAATAGATCCCATAGCTTATATTTATATCAACTAATCCGTTAAATGTTTTATTAATATATTTCAATTTAATAATCACACATATGTATATATTTATTTATTTATTTATTAACACACAATGGTTTGTGAATCGTCAAGCATGGTCAAATGGTAATTGATTACATGAATATAAATTTTAAAACTTTCTAGACTCAACATTACAGATTTTTGCTTATCGTGTCGGAAACATATAAAGATTAGGTTTAAATTTAATCGGAAATTCCCGGGTCATCACAGTACCTACCCGTTAAAGAAATTTCTTCCCGAAATTTGAGTGAGGTGGTCATGGCTTACAATAAAAATGTTTTCATGACCAATATGAGTTGATAATTAGAGGTTTATCATCATTGAATAATAATAATAAAATAATTCGATTACTTGAAGCGTATGAGTGAAGTTATCGCAAAAGATTGAATTAGGAAAAGTAAAGATTCGTCTTAAATTTTGACAGAGTCAGTGTTGAATTCCGGAATTCAAATGATTTAAAGAAAATCTCCGAAATCTAAAAGATTTGATTCTTCGGCGAGTAAGAAATTTAAGATCTCTATAATTAAATACGATGATCTGCCTCGAGTACTCTGTCTGATATTTCCATTATAAATTAAACTCTTCCATATTATTCTCACCATTCCTATATTTTCTTTCTTAGTTCATACATCCAAAAGATCGTAAAAATGCTTCATCCTATTCTAATCCTTGATATTTTCCTATTTATCATTTCTGTCATCCTTCTTTTCAGTCCTCTACCAGAAATATTTGGTTTCTTCTATTATTACCTAAGGATGATACTATTCTTACTTCTACCGTGTCTTTATGTTGCTATTCTTATTAATGACCACGATTTGTAACCTCCGTGTTGTTATTGGGCTTAATATTTGCTCTTATATTTTGGAGCTCTTTGCCTTTTTATTATCCTCCCGACCTCTAGTTTAATACCATAAGTATGGAATTTCGGATAAACATCATGTTTTATATAAGAAAGAATGTATTAGCACGATTTGATTTGTCAAATTACCAGAATCACTGAGAATAGAACTATCAAGAATATATATATTTTTGATATGTTCAGAAGTTACGCAGAATGAAAGAGTTACGTAACATGGCACGTGATGACGTTATGATCTGTGAATCATCACGTCTCATTAGAAACTCAGCATGACTTACTGTAATATAATCACGTTGATCAAGTGTCATTATATTATACTAACTCATGCATCAGTTCCCAATATTAATCCAATAACATTCATATTTTAAGCTCGAAAGTTTACAGAATATAGAAACTAACAGTTTCTATATGATGTAATACTGATATCATGATGAGATTAATGATTTCATATAAGAATAGTTATGAAAATATCTTCAGAAATATGAAGGATATTTATAATGAAGGATACGATGATATCTTGGAATTTCTAATATCGAAGGATGGTGAAGAAAATCTATCCGCAAGAGTTTGGAGTCAGATGCAAGGTATTCGCTAAAGATTTCAGCAGACATTGAATCATTTAGATTCTTTGAAGTCAAACTTATTCTTTGTGATTTGTCCACATCTTCCTTCATAGTTTCGCATATTCTGCTTTTCGGTACTAAATTTTCTATCGAATGTTTCCAATATAATGATACACAGGAAGCAAGAAGAGGTATATAATTTCGGACGAGAATATTTATGAAAATATCCTCAGAAATATCGAAGATATTGATGATGATATTTTGGAATTTCTAAGTTCGATGGTTGATGGGGAAAGATTTTTCTGCAAGATTTTAACATGACTTCGGAGCAAGATACTCTCTAAAGATTTCAACGGATCCAGAATTATCTGGAATCTTTGAATATAGGGTATGGTCCTTGTATTTGTCCTTGGTCTCCCTCATGGTTAACTCTAGCCGTTTTCCAGTTCCAACGTTTCTGAGCTCTTCCAACATATTATTCTTTATCTTCAAATTTCCGATGATTAAGGTCGTTTACAATTGCCTACAGTTTCTGCTACTTCATTCAGCTTTTTCAACATTCAGAGTATAAATTCACAGACTGGGTGCTTTTCAGAATTTCAGAATGAAAGATCATAGTTCTAAGAGATATATGTTATATGTATACATATAACGGTTGATGTAGAAACGTTGCGAGATTTAAAATACTGATTTGCTGATTCCCGGTAAGGCAATTCTTGTTACAAAACGAGGATGCGTATATGATAGGGTATTTATGAATAAATATAGTGATTTATCGAAGTGACTTACGCCAAAGAGTAGTGAAGTTGCTAGTACGTTTACTGTTAATGTGGTGGGATATAAACAGTTCCCCGGTAACGAAGGCGAAAAGATAATGTATGTATCAAGGTTATAATAAAGTTGTTTTGAACGAAAATTCGAAGTTGACTTGCTGGAGCTGTGACAAAATTTGCTACTTTGAAAGGAATTACCAAGTTATTTTTGGTAATAATAACGCTAAAGGAGTTAGCATAGTTATGCGTTAAACGTTTACTCAGTTTTCGAGAGTTTTCAGGTGCATAACCCTATGCATCAATCTTTTCTTCCATAGATGAAGTGCGGTTGGTTCATCCTCTCGATTGAGGTGTTTTTCAGAATCATGAAAGGTTTGAAAGCAGATTATAATTGTCAAGATACAAATGAGATTTAAGATGAAATCAAGTGGCAAACTTGAAGAAATGTTTAGTTTCATATGTTATAATTAATATTTTAATTCATTTTAATTGTCCAATGTTATTAGTCCACAGTCGATAGTCCACAATTAATAGTCCAATAATTCAAATATAATTTAATATATAATATTCAAATTAATTAATACGTATCGTGACCCGTGTACATGTCTCAAACTCGATCATAACTCAAACTATATATATTATTGTAGAATCAACCTCAACCCTGTTTAGAGAACTCGATCATTACTGCATATAGAGTGTCTATGGTTATTCCAAATAATATATATAGATGCGTCGATATGATATGTCAAAACTTTGTATACGTGTCCCGATATTTAAAGTGCGTAAAAATAAATAACATAAATTAAATGATGATAAATAAAATTGCGAGAATATAAATTGCGATAATTAAATTGCGATAAATAAAATGTAATCAGTTAGCTAGGAACAGTTAGCTGGAACAGTTAGCGTTGATTCTTAACAAAATTTCTCATAGTTAATTCGTTTGTTTCTAACAAATTTTATTTTTTTCAATGTTTTCTTCATTATGCCACTTGTTGGATTCTGATAAGTCAAAATCCAATTATGAAATTGAATGAAAATGATTATTTTGTGATGAACAGATTCGTATATCGATGAATATAAATAAGATAGTAAATGACTGTTGAACCAGATTCGCAGAATGTACCGTGTAACTGATTAATGTGCAATCTAAATATTCCTCGGGTATTACCTACCCGTTAAAATATTTCCATCATTAACAGTTTGTACGAAAGAATTTTTAATTACAATCTTTATGAAAATATACTTGCATATATATTTTCTTCAGATGTAATCATGGATCTAATGAGTTAATATAATATTAATCTCATTTGCTTTACCGTTAGAACAAGAATATATAATCTCTAAAACATTACAGATTACATATTCGTCATGTCGTACGAAGATAAATGATGTAGAATGATACGTAGTATGATAATTATACTCGGGGTACAGAATGAGATGTTGAGGCATGGATTGTTGATGGTACTGATGCTGTTACTGATGGTACTGTTGGTGTCGGTGATGTTGCTGAGGCTGTTAAATTTTGCACCATATTCTCCAAATTGATTACTCAAGCGCGAAGTTCGTTGACTTCTTTGATTACTCCGGGATGATTGTCGGTAAGAACAGGTGGATGAATAAGGTTTAGAATCTGAGTTGTGATATAGTCGTGGCGAGATACTCTGGAAATGAGAGAGAAAATGGTGTTTCAAACAGGTTTGCCGGTAAGTGCTTCAGGTTCTTCATCAAGAGGTGAATTCGGTTAGTGGAAGGGATCGCCTTCTGCGCGTCTCCATTGATTAAGTTGACTACGAACCCATAAGATGAATTGGAGATGGATGATTGGTTTATTCATTCTGGTGACACTGCTTTCGGAGCTTAGGTAAAACTCCATATCGGAATAGCTATCGGAATCCAAAGAATTCAAACTGGTTGAGGGATTCATCTCGTACAATCAGATGAAGGATTTTTGATAAGAAATAGATTATAGGATGTAGATTAGTACCCCGCAATACATAATTTACATATGCATATATAATACTAAAATCCCATAAGTTACGGAGGAATCTACGGAATCTATCAGGCAATGTCTACAGTAGCAGATACGCTAAGATATGAATTTTGTCTATACACTATTCATGCAGTCAATGCAGTAAAACGTGTCTAGACTAAGAATGATAAACAAGTGATTCTCTAAGAATGATAAGCAGGTAATTTTTGACACAAAATGATAAGCAAAACTTTTGATATGCAGACACGGTCGAAGTCCAGACTCAATAATGTATCCTAACGACTTATCAGTTAGACACACTAATGTAGACATGGTTCACTAAGACCACCACTCTGATACCAACTGAAAGGACCCGTCCTAATCCATCTGGACGAAATCACCAACATTTGGTTCCATTGCGATGATCGACTCAAAATACTGCCTTTAAAATGAGTAAATGCACAGCGGAATGTTTCTTTTATACCTGAGAATAAACATGCTTTAAAGTGTCAACCAAAAGGTTGGTGAGTTCATTAATTTAACATAAATAATCATTTCATAATTTTAATAGACCACAAGATTTCATATTTCCATTCCTCATAAACATACGTCCCATGCATAGAGACAAAATATCATTCATATGGATTGAACACCTGGTAATCGACATTCACAATATACATATTAGAATATCCCCATCATTCCGGGATCCTCCTTCGGACATGATATAAATTTCGAAGTACTAAAGCATCTGGTACTTTGGATGGGGCTTGTTGGGCCCGATAGATCTATCTTTAGGATTCGCGTCAATTAGGGTGTCTGTTCCCTAATTCTTAGATTACCAGACTAAAAAGGGGCATATTCGATTTCGATCATTCAACCATATAATGTAATTTCGATTACTTGTGTCTATTTCGTAAAACAGTTATAAAAACAGCGCATGTATTCTCAGTCCCAAAAATGTAAAGAGTAAAAGGGAGCAAATGAAACTCACCATATTGTATTTTGTAGTAAAAATACATATGACGTCATTGAACAAGTATAGGGTTGGCCTCGGATTCACGAACCTATATCATTTGTATATATATTAATATATATAATCAAAATTGAATAAGTTTATATCTGTATATTATTAATATACTTCTATTTTTAATAATCTATTAACTATAATTATTTGTATATTTTTAATATTTAAAATTTATATATATTTTTATGTATCCATATATCAGATTTAAAATATAGGTTAACTCATTTATTTTAAATATCAAGTTTTGATGTTTAAAAGTATTCTCATGTATTAAACTTAATATATATATTTATTTTCAATATTCGAAATAGGTACTTAATATTATTTTTTACTAATAATTATAATAATAATTATAATAATAACATAGATAATAATAATAATACTAATAATAATAATAATAATAATAATAATAATAATAATAATAATAATAATAATAATAATAATAATAATAATAATAATAATAATAATAATACTTAACAACAATAATAATATTAATACTTAATAACATTAATAATGATAATAATAATAAATAAATAGATAAAAAGAAAACTACCTCACTACATGGAAAAGCTTTAAATTTTTTTTTTTTTATAAACTGCACTAGCCCAGGCTCGAACCCTTGACCTCCCGAATACCCATCAACACCTTAACCATCTGTCTACTCTTGCATTTCTGAAATAATCCCCTAATCTTTTCTGTTTAACCCGAACTTATTTCCGTTTTGATCTTCACAGCCCTGCAGCATAAATGGGTCTCGGCCCAAATAACGAGTTCATAGCCCAATCCTTTTAGACAAGTTAACGACCCAACAAGGGGAATAACAATTTAGCCCGCTTAAAAGTGAAAATGGTTCGATTTTCAGAAAACAAAAGTCGACAGATACAAAAAAAATATGGAACTAGGTAACCTCAATCCTTTATTATATTGCAAGTGGGGTTTTTATTTATTTATTTTTTTTATACCTGTCGGCCAAAACAAAAAGTAGCAATAATAACGGTGATCAATGATGATAGTTATGGTGATGGATGCTTCAGCCGAAGCAAGAACCGGAGAAGCAAAGAAAACAACAGCGAGCAATTATTCGAGTGGTTTTTGTTGAATAGCGAATAGATGAGGATAGATAACTGCAACAATTTTATTAGGGTTTCATGGTGTTTACATGATGGGTTTCGAAACAGAAGCAGAAAAAAAATAATGCGGCAGGAGCTGTGCTATCAAGATCATCTTCTAGCTTCTATCATTATTATCACTTGCTCGTTGACTTGTGGGGTTTTCAAGCATGGCAGCTGCAGTTTTTATCTAGCCATGTTCTTGTTTAATTTCAGTGAAACTCCAACAGATACAGTGATTTAGTAGTAGTAGTTTACTGGTGTGATTTGGTGTTCAAAGGTTTAAGGTGGTGATAGTTTAATGGGTTTATAATGATTGGTGATTGTTGGAACATAAGTGACAATACCTATTGATTGTGGTTTGATAGTGTTGCAAACCAAAAAGTGAAGGTAGCGGTTTGGGTTTGAATAGCACAAGAGGGGATGAAGATGACTCTCGGTGTATACAAGTGTGGTGATGATATGGGTCTTGTGGACTCTTGATTTGGATTAGAACAGGAGCAACAACAAAGATGCAGCAATAATAAAAAAAAAGAAAGCTATTTAAATGGGTTTCAGTTTATATGGTTTCAATGGGTGTGGGTGTTCCGATCGTAAAGGCTGCAGTAGTAGACTTTGATGATAGAGAGGTTTTGTTTGAAGTTTTAAGAATGATGATGGTTTCGAAATGGAAAGAAAACAGAAACAGGAATAGCGAGTAATAATTTATGCTGTTTGTTCGAAATAGATAGGAAACATGTGACGGGTGTGATCAAAGTAGGTTAAAAGATGGATGAGACTTAAATCGTCTGTGTATGTATATTTATATACACTATAATTTGAAGTGGGTTTCATGGTTACGAATTTGAAACAATCAGAAGTTAAAAGTAGTGATGAAGGTTGAAGATGAAGGTTAGGTTCTCGGTAATGGTTCAATGGAATGGAGAATTCGAATGCGTTTATCCATTATGAAAGAATCCTTTTATGTAGAGAAAGAAGATGAGATAGAACGATGATAATTATGAAAATATTTGATGATGAATGTTTGATAAGAGGGAGAGAGAGATGAGATCATGGTTTTTTTTGTTAAAGCATCTGTATAATTGGTGATACATCCAAAAGCAAAAGTAGTACAGTATTATAAAATAAATCCCTTGAATTTCGGTCTCAATTTCAATCATAATAATATTATAATAATAATAATAATAATAATAATAATAATAATAATAATATTAATAATAATAATATCATCAATAATAATAATAAGAGTATTAATAAGTCACAATAGTAATAATTTTAATGAAAACCATAATAATAATATTATTAATGATAAATGTAATAATACTAATTATATTAGTATTAATAATGATAATAATAACATTAATATTAATATTTATCAAATTTTATATCTATATGTTATATTTTTAATATAATGATATTAAATTACTAATGTTGATATTAATATTGAATGTGATAATAAAATTACTTTAGTAACTATCTTTTAATCTTGTAAGTAAGTTTAGTATATTGATATTACATATTATTAATTTATGTAATACTTATATTATATAATAACATTTTAGAATATTTAATATTTATATATATTATATATTTTACTACATTCATATATTATTATTTGTGTTCAGAATTCATATATATATATATATATATATATATATATATATATATATATATATATAACTTTTTTCTCAGTTACCGTTGATTGTCACTTTATTCACACATGTGGATCACTTTACCATTTATTCCAAATATTGTTAAAAAAAAAAATGATTTCTCAAATCTACGTGGGCCTCGTAACAGAGACTCATAATTATAATTCAATGTATCTGATAAATCAATCATTTGATATTATCTTTTAATCTCGCAGATAAATATAGTATACTTACATCGAACAAATACGTTCATGTAAAGTATTATTCATTCAATACTTTGATAACGTTTCCAAGTTCATATAATAGATCCTATAGCTTATATTTATATCAACTAATCCGTTAAATGTTTTATTAATATATTTCAATTTAATAATCACACATATGTATATATTTATTTATTTATTTATTTATTAACACACAATGGTTTGTGAATCGTCAAGCATGGTTAAATGGTAATTGATTACATGAATATAAATTTAAAAACTTTCGAGACTCAACATTACAGATTTTTGCTTATCGTGTCAGAAACATATAAAGATTAGGTTTAAATTTAATCGGAAATTCCCGGGTCATCACAAGTGATCACTTTGTGTCTCTTGGATTTAACATGACATCTAGGACGAAAGGAAATAATGAATGATTCACCTATTCATATTCGAGATGGGAACTCGAAAGGGATGATGTTATTGAATGGCACAAAGTCATAACATGTTGGGGGTGATGGACGGTCGTTAGGTGGTATCCATCACTTGCATTAATTTCTTATATTTCACGTGCAAGTGGGAGATTGAAGGTATTTCGTATGCCCAAGTGTTAACACCTATTTCGTTATGAGGTAAGGCTTAGTATGTCAACAAGTGACTAGAAGTTATCTAGCTTTTAGGAGGGTGGAGCGTTGCCGATTGATTTTTACCCTCGGGAAATAATCCCTGCAGACCCGGTACACAAGTGTAGAAACTTGTGGGGTGGCTTAATCAATCTGTCATCCGTAGAGCGTAAGAGTGCTAGCCGGTTGACTTCTAGTGAAAGAAAGTAGAGAGAGAAAGAGAAGTGAAGTCTCAGCTCTCAAAGTTGTCATAATATCTGAACCTGTGTAAAATGATGACCCAAGGGGTCTATTTATAGTGTCAGATCTACCAGATTTGTTTGGGGACACGTGTCAAATGATGATACGTTCTGTTACATGTGCTTTGAAATTTATGCTAAATGCGGCACTCTCCGGCCAGGGCTTATCTGCTAGGCGGCCTTCAGGGCTTACGCATGACGGAGCAGCCTGTACAACGGAGAACGCTGGACGGACAATCTCCACAAAACTGTTGTTTCCAGCCTTCCTGATGCTACTTTTATGCAACTGTTATATACTGACTTTATTGTGATGACTATGTGTGCTTATATGCTTGTTGCAAATATTTTTATGCTTAATGCTTTAAAACCAATCAATTATGCACCTGACATAAAATTTCTATACACAATTGTACAGTGTATAATTTGAGCAAATCATTTTGAAAAGTGCATAAGGTAACTTATATGTAGATGCCTTGCAGTATCAAGAATACGATGTCTGATTACGCCTTCCGTCATAAAATTAATGAGGAAGAATTATGAAGTGTTTTAGAAGAATGACTATAAATCAATAAACTCTCCGTCTTACGCCTTCCATCATAAAGTATATGAGGAAGAATTGCTAATTATTTTGCCTTCATACATAAAATATATAACTTCGTTCTGTGAAGTAATTTTTTATAATGTTTGTCATGACAAGTATCTGAGTTTTGTATCATGCCTCGGTGCGTTCTAGTAAAATTTAAACGTTTTCTAGCCGATCCCTTGTGCCTTTACTGGCCGGCACAAAAACTTCCACCATCGGAGGTATTTAAAAATACGATCCTTCTGTGGGCAGGTTATAAATGTAATGATTTACATTTGTCACGGGCAGCACTTTGTTTAAGAAAAATATAAAATTATTGTTCAGTACTGTGCAGTACATAAATGATTGATGACGACTTTTAGGTGGATCAAGCCTAATTAGTACGTCATGAACGTTTAATGTATGCAATTGCTAATGTATGCACTACAAAATAACCATAATGGTTCACAGTAAGTTTGATAAACGCTGCTTCATCGTATAATTCGAAATGTGTTCTTCAAATGCCAAACAGGCATGAGTACAACGATTGTAAAAGACTGCTTTTATTGAAATGCTAAATGAAACTGCTCTTTATTGAAAAGATAAACACTGTTCTTGATAACTTGTTGACAAATTGCTTCTTCATATGCCGAGCGCCCAGCGCTATCCGGCCTTCACACTTGCTTATGGAATGAAAAACTCCTGAACTTCTTCCTCGCTGAATAACCTATCACGCCTTCTCTGATTCATTCTGCCTTCTGGCCCATTTGCAAACGTTGATCTTTCCCTTGTTGGCTGCACATACTGTGAATGTATGGCTACGACTCCATTTGGAGTGGGGAATCTGACCTCTGCATGGGCCGTCGATGTTATTGCTCCAAACTTAGCCAAAGCTGTTCTTCCAAAAAGGACATTAAAACGAGAATTGCCATCTATGATTGTGAAATCAATTGTTTCCGTTCTCAACAATGGGAATGTGCCCATAACAACTTCCAAACGAATCTGCCCCATGGCATTTATCGGTGCTCCTGTTAGTCCATAAACTTTCAACCTCGTTTGCCTAGCTCTGCTCTGCACATGCCTTGGAAAAGTTCTCAAACAATGCCAGTAGATGATGTCAGCTTCACTTCCTGTATCTGTGTAGATACAATTGACAAACTTATTTTATATCTCTGCTGAAATGATCACTGGTTGGTGAAATGTCCCGTTCTTATTGATTAAAAACGTTCCATATTAATTGATTTCGTTGCCAGGTTTTGACCTCTATATGAGACGTTTTTCAAAGACTGCATTCATTTTAAAACAAACCATAACCTCTATTTCATCAATAAACGTTTAAAAAGCTTTACGTAGATTATCAAATAATGATAATCTAAAATATCATGTTTACACACGACCATTACATAATGGTTTACAATACAAATATGTTACAACAAAATAAGTTTCTTGAATGCAGTTTTTACACAATATCATACAAGCATGGACTCCAAATCTCGTCCTTATTTAAGTATGCGACATCGGAAGCTCTTAATAATCACCTGAGAATAAACATGCTTAAAACGTCAACAAAAATGTTGGTGAGTTATAGGTTTAACCTATATATATCAAATCATAATAATAGACCACAAGATTTCATATTTCAATACACATCCCATACATAGAGATAAAAATCATTCATATGGTGAACATCTGGTAACCGACATTAACAAGATGCATATATAAGAATATCCCCATCATTCCGGGACACCCTTCGGATATGATATAAATTTCGAAGTACTAAAGCATCCGGTACTTTGGATGGGGCTTGTTGGGCCCGATAGATCTATCTTTAGGATTCGCGTCAATTAGGGTGTCTGTTCCCTAATTCATAGAATACCAGACTTAATAAAAAGGGGCATATTCGATTTCGATAATTCAACCATAGAATGTAGTTTCACGTACTTGTGTCTATTTTGTAAATCATTTATAAAACCTGCATGTATTCTCATCCCAAAAATATTAGATTTTAAAAGTGGGACTATAACTCACTTTCACAGACTTTTACTTCGTCGGGAAGTAAGACTTGGCCACTGGTTGATTCACGAACCTATAACAATATATACATATATATCAAAGTATGTTCAAAATATATTTACAACACTTTTAATATATTTTGATGTTTTAAGTTTATTAAGTCAGCTGTCCTCGTTAGTAACCTACAACTAGTTGTCCACAGTTAGATGTAGAGAAATAAATCGATAAATATTATCTTGAATCAATCCACGACCCAGTGTATATGTATCTCAGTATTGATCACAACTCAAACTATATATATTTTGGAATCAACCTCAACCCTGTATAGCTAACTCCAACATTCACATATAGAATGTCTATGGTTGTTCCGAAATATATATAGATGTGTCGACATGATAGGTCGAAAAATTGTATACGTGTCTATGGTATCTCAAGATTACATAATATACAATACAAGTTGATTAAGTTATGGTTGGAATAGATTTGTTACCAATTTTCACGTAGCTAAAATGAGAAAAATTATCCAATCTTGTTTTACCCATAACTTCTTCATTTTAAATCCGTTTTGAGTGAATCAAATTGCTATGGTTTCATATTGAACTCTATTTTATGAATCTAAACAGAAAAAGTATAGGTTTTTAGTCAGAAAAATAAGTTACAAGTCGTTTTTGTAAAAGTAGTCATTTTAGTCGAAAGAACGACGTCTAGATGACCATTTTAGAAAACATACTTCCACTTTGAGTTTAACCATAATTTTTGGATATAGTTTCATGTTCATAATAAAATTCATTTTCTCAGAATAACAACTTTTAAATCAATGTTTATCATAGTTTTTAATTAACTAACCCAAAACAGCCCGCGGTGTTACTACGACGGCGTAAATCCGGTTTTACGGTGTTTTTCGTGTTTCCAGGTTTTAAATCATTAAGTTAGCATATCATATAGATATAGAACATGTGTTTAGTTGATTTTAAAAGTCAAGTTAGAAGGATTAACTTTTGTTTGCGAACAAGTTTAGAATTAACTAAACTATGTTCTAGTGATTACAAGTTTAAACCTTCGAATAAGATAGCTTTATATGTATGAATCGAATGATGTTATGAACATCATTACTACCTTAAGTTCCTTGGATAAACCTACTGGAAAAGAGAAAAATGGATCTAGCTTCAACGGATCCTTGGATGGCTCGAAGTTCTTGAAGCAGAATCATGACACGAAAACAAGTTCAAGTAAGATCATCACTTGAAATAAGATTGTTATAGTTATAGAAATTGAACCAAAGTTTGAATATGATTATTACCTTGTATTAGAATGATAACCTACTGTAAGGAACAAAGATTTCTTGAGGTTGGATGATCACCTTACAAGATTGGAAGTGAGCTAGCAAACTTGAAAGTATTCTTGATTTTATGTAACTAGAACTTGTAGAATATATGAAGAACACTTAGAACTTGAAGATAGAACTTGAGAGAGATCAATTAGATGAAGAAAATTGAAGAATGAAAGTGTTTTCAGGTGTTTTTGGTCGTTGGTGTATGGATTAGATATAAAGGATATGTAATTTTGTTTTCATGTAAATAAGTCATGAATGATTACTCATATTTTTGTAATTTTATGAGATATTTCATGCTAGTTGCAAATGATGGTTCCCACATGTGTTAGGTGACTCACATGGGCTGCTAAGAGCTGATCATTGGAGTGTATATACCAATAGTACATACATCTAAAAGTTGTGTATTGTACGAGTACGAATACGGGTGCATACGAGTAGAATTGTTGATGAAACTGAACGAGGATGTAATTGTAAGCATTTTTGTTAAGTAGAAGTATTTTGATAAGTGTATTGAAGTCTTTCAAAAGTGTATAAATACATATTAAAACACTACATGTATATACATTTTAACTGAGTCGTTAAGTCATCGTTAGTCGTTACATGTAAGTGTTGTTTTGAAACCTTTAGGTTAACGATCTTGTTAAATGTTGTTAACCCAATGTTTATAATATCAAATGAGATTTTAAATTATTATATTATCATGATATTATCATGTATGAATATCTCTTAATATGATATATATACATTAAATGTCTTTACAACGATAATCGTTACATATATGTCTCGTTTAAAAATCATTAAGTTAGTAGTCTTGTTTTTACATATGTTGTTCATTGTTAATATACTTAATGATATGTTTACTTATCATAGTATCATGTTAACTATATATATATATATATATATATATATATATATATATATATATATATATATATATCCATATATATGTCATCATATAGTTTTTACAAGTTTTAACGTTCGTGAATCACCGGTCAACTTGGGTGGTCAATTGTCTATATGAAACATATTTCAATTAATCAAGTCTTAACAAGTTTGATTGCTTAACATGTTGGAAACATTTAATCATGTAAATATCAATCTCCATTAATATATATAAGCATGGAAAAGTTCGGGTCACTACAGTACCTACCCGTTAAATAAATTTCGTCCCGAAATTTTAAGCTGTTGGAGGTGTTGACGAATCTTCTGGAAATAGATGTGGGTATTTCTTTTTCATCTAATCTTCACGCTCCCAGGTGAACTCGGGTCCTCTACGAGCATTCCATCGAACCTTAACAATTGGTATCTTGTTTTGCTTAAGTCTTTTAACCTCACAATCCATTATTTTGACGGGTTCTTCGATGAATTGAAGTTTTTCGTTGATTTGGATTTCATCTAACGGAATAGTGAGATCTTTTTTAGCAAAACATTTCTTCACATTCGAGACGTGAAAAGTGTTATGTACAGCCGCGAGTTGTTGAGGTAACTCAAGTCTGTAAGCTACTGGTCCGACACGATCAATAATCTTGAATGGTCCGACACGATCAGAGATAATAGAGATTGGTATTCCATGTCTGGAAATGACTTCCTTCAAATACAGTCGTGCTAACTTATCCATCTTGTCATCTTCTCTTATTGGCAAGAAGTGTGCTGATTTGGTGAGACGATCAACTATTACCCAAATAGTATCAAAACCACTTGCAGTCCTTGGCAATTTAGTGATGAAATCCATGGTAATGTTTTCCCATTTCCATTTCGGTATTTTGGGTTTTTGAAGTAGACCTGATGGTTTCTGATGCTCAGCTTTGACCTTAGAACACGTCAAACATTCTCCTACATATTTAGCAACATCGGTTTTCATACCCGGCCACCAAAAATGTTTCTTGAGATCCTTGTACATCTTCCCCGTTCCAGGATGTATTGAGTATCTGGTTTTATGAGCTTCTCTAGAGGCAACTCGATTCATACCTATGTCTTCTTCTTCTTCTTCTTCTTCATTTTCCTCCTCCCTCATTACATCTATTTTGGGGGTATCATCAATAATTTTCTTGGTAGTAAAGGTAAGCTGCGAATAAACCGATGACCGCATGGCGGTAAGCGGAGTAATTTCTGCAAAAATTAAAAAGTCACAGTGATTAAATGATTAAATAAAGAAGAACATTTTATTTAAGCATATGTAGTAAAAGTAAGTGCTTACTCTTTTTCCCAGCAAAAATACAGGCGTAGCCTTGTGAGATATCCCAATCTTGGCTCATGGATGTCAGCGAAAGCATGTGTTCCCCATATTTAATGTCATTGATTTCTTCAGCTTTAATCCTTTTAAACAAAAGGTTTTCTTTGGTGACGAGTTTTGGAAAGGTAACAGATACGGTATGCGAGTATTTGCGCCATACTCGAGTAGCTGAGTATTGTTTATCAATTGCATCTTCATTAATAAAGATAAATGAAGCATACCAGTTGTCGCCAGGATGATCAATTGCAGGTTTCAGAAACCCATGAACTTTATTGAAAGTGAACCAACCATTTTCATGGCATGCTATACGTACCAAATGGCAAAATATCCGAATTGATGGTTCAATGCTCCTTGTGTGACAATACATTTCAAAAATCAAGATCTTTCGAATTGATGTTGGTTCGAATTGACCAACAGCAACACCGTAAAATTTGCAAACTTCTAAGAAGAAGGGTGTAAATGGCAGACGTAAGCAAAATTTGAAGAATGAATGGCCATAAATAGCAACCTTGCCAGGGGGCGGTGAGCAGGCTCTGGCATTAATTGCAGGAATCACTGGTTCAACACCAGCTAATCTAGGAAAATGTTGCAGTAGCTCGCTTAAATATCTCTGATTTACTCTACTAGGAATAGCTGCAACATCCTTTATGGCTGCCATTAATGTTCTAATGAAACAGGAGGTAACGAAGGTATTGATGGAAGAAGATGAATACTGTAGGAGAAAGTTGTTAAAGTAAATGATCGGTTAGGGTTTATGGTGGTTAAAAAGC
Organism: Rutidosis leptorrhynchoides; assembly: GCF_046630445.1. NCBI lineage: Eukaryota > Viridiplantae > Streptophyta > Magnoliopsida > Asterales > Asteraceae > Rutidosis > Rutidosis leptorrhynchoides. The sequence goes on along the minus strand of NC_092337.1, from coordinate 223,394,786 downwards.
AAAAGATATAACAGCTGTAATCAGTGGTGATTTTGGGGGTTTTATTTTCAGCCACACACGTGTAAGAACAAGATAAAAAGGTGAGTACATCGAAAGGTCTTTTTACAGCTAGAGGCGCATGCGATATAAGCAATCATCATAATGTCAGTAAAATTCGCCTATCATTTAATGCCTGTGATGTGCTTCCCAATGCAAAAAGAAAACGTGAAGACTTGATTTGGCATGCGTTTTCAAAAGTTTAACGACTTAATCAATTTTCAAATGCTTAAGTCATTAAACTGGGGGGACTTAATGGTGTATCCTATCGTATACACGCATAAAAGGCATAATGGTTGCATGAAAGTAGCATCAGGAAGGCTGGAAACAATAATTTTGTGGAGTTAACCGTCCAGCGTTCTCCGCTGTATAGGCTGCTCCGTCATGCGTAAGCCCTGAAGGCCGCCTAGCACGTAAGCCCTGGCCGGAGAACGCCACCTTCAGCATAAATTTCGGATCACGAATAACAGAACGTATCATCATCTGACACGTGTCCCCAAGCAATCTGGTGGAACTAACACTATAAATAGACCCCTTGAGGTCGTCATTTTACACAGTTCAGATATTCTGACAACTTTGAGAGCTGAGACTTCACTTCTCTTTCCCTCTCTACTTTCTCTCACTAGAAGTCATCCGGCTTGCACTCTTACGCTCTACGGATGACAGGTTGATTAAGTCACCCCACAAGTTTTTATACTTGTGATCCGGGTCTGCAGGGATTATTTCCCGAGGGTAAAAATCAATCGGCAACACTCCGCCCTCCTAAAGCTAGATTACTTCTAGTATCTTGTGGACACACTAAGCCTTACCTCATAAGGAAATAGGTTTTAACACCCCCAAAGGATTATATTACCGTATACGAAACCTCGCTTTACTTAGGCAATCTTAGGCTTCCTTTTATTGACTTCTTCTTAACTGCGTGCCAGTTTTACGCGGTTGGTCCTGGCCAATTGCATCCTAATGCGGTGGCGAAAGTTATATTATTTGAGATGTACTGTAACGTCATCAATAGGCCAGCTTCTCTGGACGTATTCCGCAAGTTTTCTACCATCTTAACTCATGATGCCAGATGGTTTACCTTCAAGTGCCGCCATGGTGTTATGGACACACCAAAAGAGAATATTGGCAACTGGCAACAATCTTTTTTCTTCATAAAAAGCACTTCTCTCCGCGGATACAATAAGATTAACACATGGATAACTGCATGTTCTAAATACAACAAAGACCACGTTACCCTTGATGAATATGAAACAGAAACCTTCCAGAAGATCATTAATACACGTTTACAAATTCGTCCTTATGGGATTGTGCCTCTACACGTAGGTAGAATCTCTACGCATTGGGTATGGACAAACCAAATTGGCATCTTCAAGGATGCGGATGATAACTGTATATACTTGTCTTATTTACAATGTTCATTTTGTTAACGCGTATTTTCATATATATACAACTGTTAACATTTACCATTATTTTTGCAGAGATTTCTCTCGTCGAGATTATGCATCAGAAGAATATCACAGGATACACTTCTTATCGTCGTTTGCTAGAGGATGACAAAATTACCGATGTTGAAGAGCCACTGATTAATGAGAACATGATTGCGGAAATTCATGAAAAGTTGAAACGCAAAAGTTCTACAATTAATCTTGCTGCTTCAGAAAAGAAACGCTTAAAACGCATTGTTCAAGAGGATTCCGAGGAGGAAGGTATACAAAATATTTGTTACAATTGCTTTATAAAAAAAATTCTGCATTCGTACTGCAATTATTACGTGTTCATACTGCGTTTGCTTAATATAATTCATTTTGAAAATTTTTCATGCAGAACCCATCGATCTTACAAAAAGTTCACAAGAAGGTCCGCTGTTCAATATCTCTCAGGATATTCCGCACAATGTTTTTGAGAAAGGCTTTACTCCAGCAAGCCCAATTATGTCAGTTAAATTCAACCATCTCCATGAACACGTAAACATCGATCGTGAAACACCCGCAGACCAATTATTTAAGCTTGGATCTGCGGTTCCCGCAGATGTCCGTGCGGAGTTTGAAAAGTTTGATGATGAAACCATGGAAAGTGCTAGAGTGCAGAATCTGTATGTTGCTGTGTGTTTTCTTGTGGATGACGTCCCTCGTAGGGACAAATTAGTCCAAGAGCTTATAGCTCAAGAAAAAGCATTAAAACAGGCCGATAACAAGATTGCGCGTTTAGAAGAAGAAAACGCTAAACTGAAAAAAGAACTTGGAACTTCACAAACTGCACTTCAATCAGCCGAGGCTCAAGTGACTATGCTCACTACTGCGCTTGAGTCCCAACAGCAGGTTGCAGCTACAGATGACCAGTTTAAACAACTTATCGCAGGCCTTCCCGACCTTAGCCATAAGATCATGGATTCCAAACCGGTTTCACAGAAATTCCAAGCGTACCTTAACGCGGTTAAACTCCGCGAACACTGCGAATTTCTGTCAACAATCTCAGATGCTTATGGTATTGGTCCACCATATCCAGAGGTCATAGATAAGGAAGTATGCGATATGGAGGTTACAGAGAAGATTTATACCGAAACCAGCCAAGGCATAGAGCGTATTGATATTCCAGCTCTTGCCGCTCTTAGCCAACAGGAGAATATTACTATTAAGGACATTATGGAACTTGAATTGTAATCTCATAGTGAATCCGCAATTATCATTGCGTTTATTTTTTGTAACACTTGGCCGCTGTCGTATACGGTTTTATAAATGGAAAATGCTTATATCAGTTGCAACTTTTTTACCTTTATAGCGCTTTTAAGTACTTTTCAATATTCATAATCACTAGCATTGTCCTTTGCATTTTCACTGTTTATTATTGTGCACATAATAAACAATTACTTTATGCGAAACAACCTGTATGCACGTGTGTTTACACATTATGAATCTTCCAATTCTGCCGAAACGATCCTTAGGCAAGTTTGTGTTTTATGCGAAGCATCCATGCATTTAAATATCTTATGAAAATTACAAATATTAATCTTTTCGCATACACCTTTTATTTATTTATATATTTAAACATTAAGTGGGCTTTACCATCACTTATTCAATTTTGAGCCTGGTACTTTCACACTGTTCCTGAATTACAATTTTGGCACAAATTCGCATAAATTTTCATTTATATCCATCATTTCATTTCGCATAACAAAATGGATATTAATTTAAACAGCATTATTTTAAGAAAATCAATTGCATTCTGAGCCTTAATATAATTCTGCATAAAGTGGGCTTTTCCATCACTTTAGGCCTCATTCACCATCATTCATTTTCATTTTTTATTTAAAAAACTATCCCTTGCCGTAGGAAGTTTGCAGGTATATATGCATTATGTATCATAGTTTACGCGATATATCTATTCATGCGTACAATGATATTGTAACAGAAATTGAAACACTTTATTTATTCTCATTTTTTTGTTTCAAACAACATTCAGTAAGTAAAGACACTTTCCATCTTTACTTCTAAACAATAATATGCACGTGAAAATTCGAATTTCCATCCTTCGCACTAAAACTTCCATGCGAAATTACAAACACCCACATTTAAAATCAATCTATCACCATAACTTCCTTGTTTGTAACCACTACATGACCTTCTATTCCCACATTACCATTCATTATTATAGATGCACACAACGGCTGTTGAACCGCAGATGTAACTGTCGCAATGCCATTACAAGTTACAAACTTTACCATCCCATGAATTGGGGATGAAACAATGCCCAGCTTACAAACAGCTGTATGCCACAGAAGAATGTTATAGCGCGAAACAGTATTCATTACATACAGATTCAATAAAGCTTTACGCGAAAGCTGCGCATTTTGTTCATCAACAACTTCGATTTCCAACTTTAACTGCCCTATAGGCCATGCAGATTCACCAGAAAAACCTGATAAAGACATTGCGGTTGGCCTTAGCTTGGATTGAACATCCTTTGGCAGTTTGCAAAAACACTGATTATACATAACATCAACACTACTACCAGTGTCGATATGAACTTTCATTATTTGAATATCCAGTCCCGCAATCTTGCATGATATCACAATTGGTTCTTCTAAAAATCCGCAACCATTTTCTGATGCGAAAGTTATGGGCTCAAGTTGCCATTGGTCATAACTTTCAAGCGGTTTTTGCTTCTGTATATTACCATTAACAGTCACCAAGTTTATGACTTGAATTTGCTGCAAAGTATCTGAAAGGACCCGTTCATATACATTATAAACGATTCACAATAGTTGATTACATCGCGAGGTATTTGACCTCTATATGATACATTTTACAAACATTGCATTCATTTTTAAAAGACAAACTTTCTTTACAACGAAAGTTGATGTCATGCACACCATTTCATAATACATCCAACTATAATTGACATAATAATAATCTTGATGAACTCAATGACTCGAATGCAACGTCTTTCAAAATATTCCATGAATGACTTCAAGTAATATCCTTAAAATGAGCTAATGCACAGCGGAAGATTTCTTTAATACCTGAGAATAAACATGCTTTAAAGTGTCAACCAAAAGGTTGGTGAGTTCATAGGTTTATCATAACAAACATTTCAATATATTAATAGACCACAAGATTTCCGTTTATAAATATATGTACACTCGCAAGTGTATAAAAGTATTCTATAAGTTGTAGGCACCCGGTAACAAGCCTTAACGTTCATGTATTACCCTCTGAAGTACACCAGATCAGGTATGTTTAAAATAACCTCGAAGTACTAAAGCATCCCATAGTCAGGATGGGGTTTGTCAGGCCCAATAGATCTATCTTTAGGATTCGTGCCTACCGTACATAGACAAGTAGTTTAATTTTTCCAAGCTAAGGGTATATTTCTGGTTTAAAACCACGTAGAATTAGTTTTAGTACTTGTGCCTAATTCGTAAAATATTTATAAAAACAGCGCATGTATTCTCAGTCCCAAAAATATATATAAAAGGGAGCAAATGAAACTCACCATACTGTATTTCGTAGTAAACATATATATAACGTCATTTAACAAGTGCAAGGTTGGCCTCGGATTCACGAACCTATATTAATTATATATATTTATATGTTGGTCAATATTTGTCTAACAATTCTTGGTCAAGTCATAGTGTACCACAATCCTAATGCTCGAGACTAATATGCAAAAGTCAACAAAAGTCAACAAAAGTCAACTTGACCCAAAATGACTTCTAAAATTTATACGTGTTTATTATATAACTTAACTATAGTCGTTTTATATATTTAAATATATTTATTAGATTTTATAATAATAAAAGTCATTTATTAATAAAAATTTATATTAACGTTTATATATGATAAAATATACTTTTATATATCTTAAGTAGTAAAATTTATAAAGTTCACTTAATATCGTAAAACTATAGTGGTAAGTATTATTAATGTAATTATATTACGCGTGGTGAAAAATATCTTTGTATCCCCTATTTATTTGATAAAATAATATTGATCATAATAATAATAAGTAAAAGTTGTATTATTTTGTAATAATAATTATTATTATTTTATAACAATATTTATATTTACTAAAAATGTTATTATGATAAAATGATAATACTAACATAATAGTAATAATGATATTTTATAATAACAATGATATTTCTATTAAAATAATAACGACGATAGTAATAATAATCATTTTAACAATAATACTAAAATTCAGTTGACTATAACTTCTAATCCGTTCATCGAAACCATTCAATATCTAAATGAAAAGTTCTTAATTTTTCGCTAGCTTTCCAATAACATGCATATCATATACCCTATCTCAGTAGCATATGTATCTAATTCAGGATTCAACAAACCTATCTAAGGACAATATCGAATGTACAAGCATGCATAATTCTATATACTCGAGCACTAGTCAGGGATACACTATTGATATATAAAAGTTAAGTTATGAGTGCTCACATATCAATATTGAGATTCAATATTGCAGGAAAGTACGTAGACGCAACGGAGATGATAAACACTAGATTGACCTCACGAGCATACCCATGAACCATACCCATCACCTCCATAGCTATAACCCATAATTTCCTTAGCTTCGACTCATTCAAAAAACTATTTTGAAATCACTCGGACATCCCTCCGTCGTAATATTTTATGTATACTAATAATATCTTGAAATAATACAGAGCAAAAATATATATATATATATATATATATATATATATATATATATATATATATATATATATATATATATATATATATATATATATATATATATATATATATAAATCGTTTGAGAGAGTTTAGAAAAATATATTTTCAAGTTTCTATGAAATAATGAAACCTATTGAATTCTATTTATAATAGATTTTTGAATTATTAAAGTGAATTATTAAAGTATGAATTATTAAAGTGAATTATTAAAGTATGAATTATTAAAGTGAATTATTAAAGTATGAATTATTAAAGTGAATTATTAAATATTAAAGTGAATTATTAAAGTATGAATTATTAAAGTAAATTATTAAAGTTAAAGTAAAGTAAAAGTAAAGTAAAGGTAAAGTTAAAGTATAATAAAAGTATAAAAACTATGTGTGTATAATACGCGTATAAATATATATAATATTAATTTAAATCGTTATATATATTTAATGAAATAAAATATAAATATCGTTATATTTATTATACTGGTTAAGTAATGAGTTGTCAAAAGTGATTCTAGATATTTATAAAAGTTATATACATTTTAATAATAAAGTTCTTTTTAAACTGAAAACGTTTTTGTACGTTTGAAAATAGATTAATAGAATATTATGGAAACCAATTCTCCACTAGCTTTTGTCTAACTTTCGTAAATGACACTTTTTATTTTTATTTATAAATAGCTTTACAAATTATTCCGAATATCGTTAAGAGGAATAGATTTTCTCAAATCATAGTGGACCTCTCAACAGAGACTTGTAATCATAATTCAATCATTTAATATATTTTTTTTAATTTCGTCGATAATCATATTGAAACAAATACGTTCATATAAAGCATTATACGTTTAAATACTTTGTTGACATTTTCAATTTATAACATATACACATATACATACATATTCATATATGTTCATTTAATGGTTCGTGAATCATTGGAATTTGGTCGAGGTTTAAATGAATGTATAAACATAGTTTAAAATCCTTGAGATTTAACTTAACAAACATTGCTTATCGTGTCAGAATAATATAAAGATAAAGTTTAAATTTAGTCGAAAATTTCCGGGTCGTCACAGTACCTACCCGTTAAAGAAATTTCGTCCCCGAAATTTGATAGAGGTCGTTATGGCTAACAATGAGAATTTTATTATGACGATTATGAAGTTTTATCATGTCTAAGAAGTATGGATAAAATAATTCGATTACTCGAAGCGTATGAGGGAAGTTATCGTAAATGAAGGAAATAAGATTATAGTGATTCGTCATATCTTTTGACGTCATCACAATTGATCTCCGAATTTAAAGAAAATCTTTGTAATCTATATTGGATTTGATGCTTCGGTGATTAAGGAGAATATGATTCTCTTCGAATTAATACGATAATCCATCTTGATTTCTCTGTCGGGTATTTCACTATAAATCCACCTCCTTCGTTTCCTTACAACTCACACCTTCTATTCTTTCTCCCTTAACTCATATTTTAAAGTATTTGTCAATATGCTTCATCCAGTACTGATTCTCGATATACTCCTCACTTTCATATCTGTCGTTCTTCTTTTTCATCTGCCTCCGAAAGAATCTATTTACTTCTACTATACTCTCAGTTTTATAGTGTTTTTAGTTCTTCCGTGTCTTTATATTGTTATATGCATCGATATATACGGTTTATAATTTTTGGGTGGTTGTTGGGTTTTATATCTTCCCTTATATTTCAAAGTCCCTGCTTCTGTCTTCTATAATCATTGTCATCCACAGTTAATACTCCCTCCTATTTGCTGCGATTTATACTCCAATTTCTATTTTGGAGCTTTGTCATTTCGTTTCTTCTTCTTGCGATTAAGCATCGCTTGTAATGGTCCATAATTCGCAGATATAAATTTCGGAATGAACATTGTTAATGTTCTAAGAAGGAAATGGTAATGGAACGGTCTTGATTTGTTAAATTACCAGAATACCCTGGAAATGACCAAATCATCAAGAAATATTTTCTTGATATTTTAGAGGTTAAATAGAATACAAGAGTCGTGTAACATGGCACATGATGATGTTATGATCTGTGAATCATCACGTTTCATTTAAAAACTCAGCATGACTTACTGTAATATAATCACGTTGATCAAGTGTCATTATATTATACTAACTCATGCTTCAGTTCCCAACACTACTTCAAAACATTCATACTTTATACTCGAAGGTTTCAGAATTTAGAAACTAAAACAGTTTCCTTTATGATGTGATACAGATAATGCGAGGGGATAAATGATTTCAGATAAGAATGATTATGAAATATCTTCAGAAATATGGAGGATATTTATAATGGAAGATACGATGATATCTTAGAATATTTAAGATAAGAGGATGATGAAGAATATTGTCCGCAAGGATTTTAGAGCAAGGAGCAAGGTATTTTTAAAGGATTTTAGCACACACTGAATCATTTGGATTCTTTGAATTTAGATTTCGTCCTTGTGATTTGTCCACAGCCTCCTTCATACTTTGCTCAATCCGTTTTCCAGTTCCAAACCTTCTCTTTTTCTCAGCTTTACCACCTTACTATTCTTTGTCATCAAACTTTTTACTGTTAAGATCGTTTACAGTTTTTGATGCTTCGTCAGCATTTCAAGAACTAGTTTGCAGTTCAAAATATTTTTTAGAACTTCACATTCAAAGTATGTAAGTCCAGGAGATAGACGTTTTACGTACACATATAACTGTTGGCGTAGACATGCTGCGAGATTTCAAAATACTGTTTATTGATTTCCGATGATTCGTATGACAATTCTCGTTACAAGATGCGAATGAGTAAATGATGTGATTTCAATAAATATAATGATTTTTTGAAAAGTCAAAGATAATAGAAGTTGTTGGTAAGTTTATTGCTAAGGTGGCGAGATATGAAAGGTTCCCCAGTAACAATGACGAAAGGGCAACGTATCTATCGAGGTTATAATAAGACTAGTCCGACTGAAAAGTCGAAGTTGACTTGCTGGAGCTGTGACAAAATTGGCTACTTTGAAAAGGAATTGAAAAGTCATTTTAGCTAATAAATGCCAAAGGGTCTGACACGGATACGCGTCGAACTATGACTTTGGCTTCGAGAGCTTTTTAGGTACATAACTGTGGGTAATATGTGGTTGGATCATCATCTCGATTGTTCATTGTTTGAAGTGTCTTCTAAAACTTTGGAGAGTTTGAACACAGTTTGTAATCGTTATTATACATATGATGTTCTAACACAGTTTTGAAGTCAAAGTATAGCTTTGAAAGATGTAGGAATCTAAGAGTGATGTCTTCTGTAAAATCATGACTTGGATTTTGATTTGTCAAAATCAGAATGCCTAATCAAATTTGGATGAGAATGGTTATTTTGATTTCTATACAAGAATGTATATTGTTGTGAGATTAGGGATATAGTTGATGATTTGCTTAATCATATTCGAAAAATGTAACATATTAATTGTGAATTTATATATCTCTCGGGTATTACCTACCCGTTAAAATTTTTTTCACAATTAATATTTTGTACAATAGAATTTTATTACAGCCTTTATGAAAATATATATGTCCATATTTTCTTCAGATGTAACATAGATTTAATGAGTTAATATTAAATTAAACTCATTTGATTTACGGTTGAAACTAGAACTGAATAATCCGTAAAGACTTTAGAAATTACTTAACTTTTACGGAGTATTTATTCGATAAAATTGAAATTATAAATTAATACTTCGTTATTTGTTGGTGTTTGTGGAATTCTTGTGAATTTAGCAAGGTACGAATAATGTTATTTGAAAAGTTTCGAGTACATCGACGATGAAAGTGAAAAATCAAACTTATATTTGAATAATTCATTTGATTTATTATGAATTGGGATTTATTGAATTGAGGCTGAGATTGTAGTTAATGATGGTTAAGTTGTGGACGAAGGACGTACATTATTGCATATTAGTAACATGAATTAACCGAGTAGTTAAGATTCACACATAATAGCTTAGTATGAAAATATTTATTATGGTCTAAAAATTTATATATATAAGATATACATATAAATCCTTCAGTGAAAATGAGTTAATACTTCATAACTCATTGATATTACATACTTGTTGTTGATTTATAATGATGTCCACGGTGATTCTTGAACTGACGGAGTTTGTGATGTTATAGGTGCTGCTGATTCTGACAACGCATATGGTACTAACTGTACTGGTGATGTTCATGGTACCGTTGATGCTATTGGTAAATCAAGTCTAGCTTGTAAACCACACATCATTCTTGTCAGGGTTTCTACTCTTCCTTCTATCATTTGGGTTCACTCATCTAATTTATGATTAGGGCTAGAATAGATAATCTCTAAGACTTTAGAGACTACATAATCGTCGTAAAATGTTTCTCCAATGAAGTTATGAATCAATACTTCATCGTTTGTTGTTGTTGGTATTCCTTGGTATCTATAGAGTGTATGTCATTGGTACTCGTGGGATATAGGTTGTGATGCTGAAGTGTGGGATGCGGATGTTATTGTTGGTGGTGGTGATGGTACTGTTGGTGTTGCTGATGGTGGTACTGGTTATGCTGCTGGTGCTGCTGTTGGTGTTTGTAACCCTTGCACCATATTCTCTAAAGCCACTACTCGAGCGCGAAGGTTGTTGACTTCTTCTATTACACCGGGGTGATTGTCGGTTCGGACGATTGGAGAAATAAAATCTAGAATTTGATGTAGTATATAATCATGACGAGATACTCTGAAAATGAGAGAGAAAATGGTGTTTCGGACCGGTTCGCCTGTAAGTGCTTCAGGTTCATCGCCAAGAGGGCAATGTGGTGGATGGAAGGGATCACCTTCTTCTTGTCTCCAATTATTGAGGAGGCTACGAACCTATCCCCAATTCATCCAGAATAGATGATGGCTAATTGGTTGATCCATTCTGGTCACACTGCTTTCGGAGCTTGAGTGGGATTCCATATCAAAATTCGAGGGACTTGAACTAATGACGAATTCCATTTCGTTCGATTGAATAAAGGATTTTTCGATATGAAATGATTTTCCGGCTATCGAGTGGTATTCTAATTACATAGAATTTCTATATATATATCGCAAAAGATTTCGTAGATTACGGAGAAATTTACGGGATATGTCAGGCAAAGTTTACAGTAACAGATATGCTAAGATATGGATTAGCAAATACGCTAACATATGAATTTTGTCTATACACTATTCATGCAATCAATGCAGTAAAACGTGTCTAGACTAAGAATGATAAGCAGGCAATTTCTGACAAAAATGATAAGCAAAACTTTTGACATGCAGACACGGTCGAAGTCCAGGCTCACTAATGCATCCTAATGACTATCAATTAGACATACTAATGCAGACCTGGTTCGCTAAGACCACCGCTCTGATACCAACTGAAAGGACCCGTTCATATACATTATAAACGATTCACAATAGTTGATAACATCGCGAGGTATTTGACCTCTATATGATACATTTTACAAACATTGCATTCGTTTTTAAAAGACAAACTTTCTTTGCAACGACAGTTGATGGCATGCATACCATTTCATAATACATCCAACTATAATTGACATAATAATAATTTTGATGAACTCAATGACTCGAATGCAACGTCTTTCAAAATATGCCAAGAATGACTCCAAGTAATATCCTTAAAATGAGCTAATGAACATCGGAAGATTTCTTTAATACCTGAGAATAAACATGCTCTAAAGTGTCAACTAAAAGGTTGGTGAGTTCATAGGTTTATCATAACAAACACTTCAATATATTAATAGACCACAAGATTTCCGTTTATAAATATATGTACACTCGCAAGTGTATAAAAGTATTCTATAAGTTGTAGGCACCCGGTAACAAGCCTTAACGTTCATGTTTTACCCTCTGAAGTACACCAGATCAGGTGTGTTTAAAATAACCTCGAAGTACTAAAGCATCCCATAGTCAGGATGAGGTTTGTCAGGCCCAATAGATCTATCTTTGGGATTCGCGCCTACCGTACATAGACAAGTAGTTTAATGTTACCAAGCTAAGGGTATATTTCTGGTTTAAAACCACGTAGAATTAGTTTTAGTACTTGTGCCTAATTCGTAAAACATTTATAAAAACAGCGCATGTATTCTCAGTCCCAAAAATATATATAAAAGGGAGCAAATGAAACTCACCATACTGTATTTCGTAGTAAAAATACACATAACGTCATTTAACAAGTGCAAGGTTGGCCTCGAATTCACGAACCTATATTAATTATATATATTTATATGTTGGTCAATATTTGTCTAACAATTTTTGGTCAAGTCATAGTGTACCACAATCCTAATGATCGAGACTAATATGCAAAAGTCAACAAAAGTCAACAAAAGTCAACTTGACCCAAAATGACTTCTAAAATTTATACGTGTTTATTATATAACTTAACTATAGTCGTTTTATATATTTAAATACATTTATTAGATTTTATAATAATAAAAGTCATTTATTAATAAAAATTTATATTAACGTTTATATATGATAAAATATACTTTTATATATCTTAAGTAGTAAAATTTATAAAGTTCACTTAATATCGTAAAACTATAGTGGTAAGTATTATTAATGTAATTATATTACGCGTGGTGAAAAATATCTTTGTATCCCCTATTTATTTGATAAAATAATATTGATCATAATAATAATAAGTAAAAGTTGTATTATTTTGTAATAATAATTATTATTATTCTATAACAATATTTATATTTACTAAATATGTTATTATGATAAAATGATAATACTAACATAATAGTAATAATGATATTTTATAATAACAATGATATTTCTATTAAAATAATAACGACGATAGTAATAATAATCATTTTAATAATAATACTAAAATTCAGTTGACTATAAATTCTAATCCGTTCATCGAAACCATTCGATATCTAAATGAAAAGTTCTTAATTTTTCGCTAGCTTTCCAATGACATGCATATCATATACCCTATCTCAGTAGCATATGTATCTAATTCAGGATTCAACAAACCTATCTAAGGACAATATCGAATGTACAAGCATGCATAATCCTATATACTCGAGCACTAGTAAGGGATACACTATTGATATATAAAAATTAAGTTATGAGTGCTCACGTATCAATATTGAGATTCAATATTGCAGGAAAGTACATAGACGCAACGGAGATGATAAACACTAGATTGACCTCACGAGCATACCCATGAACCATACCCATCACCTCCACAGCTATAACCCATAATTTCCTTAGCTTTGACTCATTCAAAAAACTATTTTGAAATCACTCGGACACCGTCGTAATATTTTATGTATACTAATAATATCTTGAAATAATACAGAGCAAACATATATATATATATATATATATATATATATATATATATATATATATATATATATATATATATATATATATATATATATATATATATATATAATCGATTGAGAGAGTTTAGAGAAATATATTTTCAAGTTTCTATGAAATAATGAAACCTATTGAATTCTATTTATAATAGATTTTTAAATTATTAAAGTGAATTATTAAAGTATGAATTATTAAAGTGAATTATTAAAGTGAATTATTAAAGTATGAATAATTAAAGTGAATTATTAAAGTATGAATTATTAAAGTGAATTATTAAAGTTAAAGTAAAGTAAAAGTAAAGTAAAGGTAAAGTTAAAGTATAGTAAAAGTATAAAAACTATGTATGTATAATACGCGTATAAATATATATAATATTAATTTAAATCGTTATATATATTTAATGAAATAAAATATAAATATGGTTATATTTATTATACTGGTTAAGTAATGAGTTATCAAAAGTGATTCGAGATATTTATAAAAGTTATATACGTTTTAATAATAAAGTTCTTTTTAAACTGAAAACGTTTTTGTATGTTTGAAAATAGATTAATAGAATATTATGGAAACCAATTCTCCACTAGCTTTTGTCTAACTTTCGTAAATGACACTTTTTATTTTTATTTATAAATAGCTTTACAAATTATTCCGAATATCGTTAAGAGGAATAGATTTTCTCAAATCATAGTGGACCTCTCAACAGAGACTTGTAATCATAATTCAATCATTTAATATATTTTTTTTAATTTCGTCGATAATCATATTGAAACAAATACGTTCATATAAAGCATTATACGTTTAAATACTTTGTTGACATTTTCAATTTATAACATATACACATATACATACATATTCATATATGTTCATTTAATGGTTCGTGAATCATTGGAATTTGGTCGAGGTTTAAATGAATGTATAAACATAGTTTAAAATCCTTGAGATTTAACTTAACAAACATTGCTTATCGTGTCAGAATAATATAAAGATAAAGTTTAAATTTAGTCGGAAATTTCCGGGTCGTCATAATACCTACCCGTTAAAGAAATTTCATCCCCGAAATTTGATAGAGGTCGTAATGGCTAACAATGAGAATGTTATTATGACGATTATGAAGTTTTATCATGTCTAAGAAGTATGGATAAAATAATTCAATTACTCGAAGCGTATGAGGGAAGTTATCGTAAATGAAGGAAATAAGATTATAGTGATTCGTCATATCTTTTGACGTCATCACAATTGATCTCCGAATTTAAAGAAAATCTTTATAATCTATATTGGATTTGATGCTTCGGTGATTAAGGAGATTATGATTCTCTTCGAATTAATACGATAATCCATCTTGATTTCTCCGTCGGGTATTTCACTATAAATCCACCTCCTTCATTTCCTTACAACTCACACCTTCTATTCTTTCTCCCTCAACTCATATTTTAAAGTATTTATCAATATGCTTCATCCAGTACTGATTCTCGATATACTCCTCACTTTCATATCTGTCGTTCTTCTTTTTCATCTGCCTCCAGAAGAATCTATTTACTTCTACTATACTCTCAGTTTTATTGTGTTTTAAGTTCTTCCGTGTCTTTATATTGCTATATGCATCGATATATACGGTTTATAATTTTTGGGTGGTTGTTGGGTTTTATATCTTCCCTTATATTTCAAAGTCCCTGCTTCTATCTTCTATAATCATTGTCATTCACAGTTAATACTCCCTCCTATTTGCTGCGAGTTATACTCCAATTTCTATTTTGGAGCTTTATCCTTTTGTTTCTTCTTCTTGCGATTAAGCATCGCTTGTAATGGTCCATAATTCGCAGATATAAATTTCGGAATGAACATTGTTAATGTTCAAAGAAGGAAATGGTAATGGCACGGTCTTGATTTGTTAAATTACCAGAATACCATGGAAAAGACCGAATCATCAAGAAATATTTTCTTGATATTTTAGAGGTTAAATAGAATACAAGAGTCGTGTAACATGGCACATGATGATGTTATGATCTGTGAATCATCATGTTTCATTTAAAAACTCAGCATGACTTACTGTAATATAATCACGTTGATCAAGTATCATTATATTATACTAACTCATGCTTCAGTTCCCAACACTACTTCAAAACATTTATACTTTATACTCGAAGGTTTCAGAATTTAGAAACTAAAACAGTTTCCTTTATGATGTGATACATATAACGCGAGGGGATAAATGATTTCAGATAAGAATGATTATGAAAATATCTTCAGAAATATGGAGGATATTTATAATGGAAGATACGATGATATCTTAGAATATTTAAGATAAGGGGATGATGAAGAATATTGTCCGCAAGGGTTTTAGAGCAAGGAGCAAGGTATTTGTTAAGGATTTCAGCAGACACTGAATCATTTAGATTCTTTGAAGGTAGATTTCATCCTTGTGATTTGTCCACAGCCTCCTTCATACTTTGCTCAATCCGTTTTAAAGTTCCAAACGTTCTCTTTTTCTCAGCTTTACCACCTTACTATTCTTTGTCATCAAACTTTTTACTGTTAAGATCGTTTACAGTTTTTGATGCTTCGTCAGTATTTCAAGAACTAGTTTGCAGTTCAAAATATTTTTCAGAACTTCACATTTAAAGTATGTAAGTCCAGGAGATAGACGTTTTACGTACACACATAACTGTTGGCGTAGACATGCTGCGAGATTTCAAAATACTGTTTACTGATTTTCGATGATTCGTATGACAATTCTCGTTACAAGATGCGAATGAGTAAATGATGTGATTTCAATAAATATAATGATTTTTCGAAAAGTCAAAGATAATTGAAGTTGTTGGTAAGTTTATTGCTAAGGTGGCGAGATATGAAAGGTTCCCCAGTAACGATGATGAAATGGCAACGTATCTATCGAGGTTATAATAAGACTAGTCCGACTGAAAAGTCGAAGTTGACTTGCTGGAGCTGTGACAAAACTGGCTACTTTGAAAAGGAATTGAAAAGTCATTTTAGCTAATAAATGCCAAAGGGTCTGACACGGATACGCGTCGAACTATGACTTTGGCTTTGAGAGCTTTTTAGGTACATAACTGTGGGTAATATGTGGTTGGATCATCATCTCGATTGTTCATTGTTTGAAGTGTCTTCTAAAACTTCGGAGAGTTTGAACACAGTTTGTAATCGTTATTATACATATGATGTTCTAACACAGTTTTAAAGTCAAAGTATAGCTTTGAAAGATGTAGGAATCTAAGAGTGATGTCTTCTGTTAAATCATGACTTGGATTTTGATTTGTCAAAATCAGAATGCGTAATCAAATTTGGGTGAGAATGGTTGTTTTGATTTCTATACAAGAATGTATATTGTTGTGAGATTAGGGATATAGTTGAGGATTTGCTTAATCAGATTCGAAAAATGTAACATATTAATTGTGAATTTATATATCTCTCGGGTATTACCTACCCGTTAATTTTTTTTTCACAATTAATATTTTGTACAACAGAATTTTATTACAGTCTTTATGAAAATATATATATGCATATTTTCTTCAGATGTAACATAGATTTAATGAGTTAATATTAAATTAAACTCATTTGATTTACGGTTGAAACTAGAACTGAATAATCCCTAAAGACTTTAGAAATTACTTAACTTTTAAGGAGTATTTATTCAATAAAATTGAAATTATAAATTAATACTTCGTTATTTGTTGGTGTTTGTGGAATTATTGTGAATTTCGCAAGGTACAAATAATGTTATTTGAAAAGTTTCGAGTACATCGACGATGAAAGTGAAAAATCAAACTTATATTTGAATAATTCATTTGATTTATTATGAATTGGGATTTATTGAATTGAGGCAGAGATTGTAGTTAATGATGGTTAAGTTGTGGACAAAGGACGTACATTATTGCATATTAGTAACATGAATTAACCGAGTAGTTAAGATTCACACATAATAGCTTAGTACGGAAATATTTATTATGGTCTAAAAATTTATATATATAAGATATACATATAAATCCTTGCACCATATTCTCTAAAGCAACTACTCGAGCGCGAAGCTCGTTGACTTCTTCTACTACACCGGGGTGATTGTCGGTTCGGATGAGTGGATAAATAAAATCTAGAATTTGATGTAGTATATAATCGTGACGAGATACTCTGGAAATGAGAGAGAAAATGGTGTTTTGGACCAGTTCGCCGGTAAGTGCTTCAGGTTCATCGCCAAGAGGGCAATGTGGTGGATGGAAGGGATCACCTTCTTCTTGTCTCCAATTATTGAGGAGGCTACGAACCTATTCCCAATTCATCCAGAATAGATGATGGCTAATTGGTTGATCCATTCCGGTCACACTGCTTTCGGAGCTTGAGTGGGATTCCATATCAAAATTCGAGGGACTTGAACTAATGACGAATTCCATTTCGTTCGATTGAATAAAGGATTTTTCGATATGAAATGATTTTCTGGCTATCGAGTGGTATTCTAATTACATAGAATATCTATATATATATAGCGCAAAAGATTTTGTAGATTACGGAGGAATTTACTGGATATGTCAGGCAAAGTTTATAGTAACAGATACGCTAAGATATGGATTAGCAGGTACGCTAAGATATGAATTTTGTCTATACACTATTCATGCAATCAATGTAGTAAAACGTGTCTAGACTAAGAATGATAAGCAGGCAATTACTGACAAAAATGATAAGCAAAACTTTTGACATGCAGACACGGTCGAAGTCCAGGCTCACTAATGCATCCTAACGACTATCAGTTAGACACACTAATGCAGACCTGGTTCTCTAAGACCACCGCTCTGATACCAACTGAAAGGACCCGTTCATATACATTATAAACGATTCAAAATAGTTGATTACATCGCGAGGTATTTGACCTCTATATGATACATTTTACAAACATTGCATTCGTTTTTAAAAGACAAACTTTCTTTACAACAAAAGTTGATGGCATGCACACCATTTCATAATACATCCAACTATAATTGACATAATAATTGTAGTGACCCGAACTTTTCCATGTTTATATATATTAATTGAGATTGATATTAACATGATTAAATGTTTCCAACATGTTAAGCAATCAAACTTGTTAAGACTTGATTAATTGAAATATGTTTCATATAGACAAATGACCACCCAAGTTGACCGGTGATTTACGAACGTTAAAACTTGTAAAAACTATATGATGACAAATATATGGATATATATATATAGTTAACATGATACTATGATAAGTAATCATATCATTAAGTATATTAACAATGAACTACATATGTAAAAACAAGACTACTAACTTAATGATTTCTAAACGAGACATATATGTAACGATTATCGTTGTAAAGACATTTAATGTATATGTATCATATTAAGAGATATTCATACATGATAATATCATGATAATATAATAATTTAAAATCTCATTTGATATTATAAACATTGGGTTAACAACATTTAACAAGATCGTTAACCTAAAGGTTTCAAAACAACACTTACGTGTAACGACTAACGATGACTTAACGACTCAGTTAAAATGTATATACATGTAGTGTTTTAATATGTATTTATACACTTTTGAAAGACTTCAATACACTTATCAAAATACTTCTACTTAACAAAAATGCTTACAATTACATCCTCGTTCAGTTTCATCAACAATTCTACTCGTATGCACCCGTATTCGTACTCGTACAATACACAGCTTTTAGATGTATGTACTATTGGTATATACACTCCAATGATCAGCTCTTAGCAGCCCATGTGAGTCACCTAACACATGTGGGAACCATCATTTGGCAACTAGCATGAAATATCTCATAAAATTACAAAAATATGAGTAATCATTCATGACTTATTTACATGAAAACAAAATTACATATCCTTTATATCTAATCCATACACCAACGACCAAAAACACCTACAAACCCTTTCATTCTTCGATTTTCTTCATCTAATTGATCTCTCTCAAGTTCTACCTTCAAGTTCTAAGTGTTCTTCATATATTCTACAAGTTCTAGTTATATAAAATCAAGAATACTTTCAAGTTTGCTAGCTCACTTCCAATCTTGTAAGGTGATCATCCAACCTCAAGAAATCTTTGTTTCTTACAGCAGGTTATCATTCTAATACAAGGTAATAATCATATTCAAACTTTGGTTCAATTTCTATAACTATAACAATCTTATTTCAAGTGATGATCTTACTTGAACTTGTTTTCGTGTCATGATTCTGCTTCAAGAACTTCGAGCCATCCAAGGATCCGTTGAAGCTAGATCCATTTTTCTCTTTTCCAGTAGGTTTATCTAAGGAACTTAAGGTAGTAATGATGTTCATAACATCATTCGATTCATACATATAAAGCTATCTTATTCGAAGGTTTAAACTTGTAATCACTAGAACATAGTTTAGTTAATTCTAAACTTGTTCGCAAACAAAAGTTAATCCTTCTAACTTGACTTTTAAAATCAACTAAACACATGTTCTATATCTATATGATATGCTAACTTAATGATTTAAAACCTGGAAACACGAAAAACACCGTAAAACCGGATTTACGCCGTCGTAGTAACACCGCGGGCTGTTTTGGGTTAGTTAATTTAAAACTATGATAAACTTTGATTTTAAAGTTGTTATTCTGAGAAAATGATTTTTATTATGAACATGAAACTATATCCAAAAATTATGGTTAAACTCAAAGTGGAAGTATGTTTTCTAAAATGGTCATCTAGACGTCGTTCTTTCGACTGAAATGACTACCTTTACAAAAATGACTTGTAACTTATTTTTCTGACTATAAACCTATACTTTTTCTGTTTAGATTCATAAAATAGAGTTCAATATGAAACCATAGAAATTTGATTCACTCAAAACGGATTTAAAATGAAGAAGTTATGGGTAAAACAAGATTGGATAATTTTTCTCATTTTAGCTACGTGAAAATTGGTAACAAATCTATTCCAACCATAACTTAATCAACTTGTATTGTATATTATGTAATCTTGAGATACCATAGACACGTATACAATGTTTCGACCTATCATGTCGACACATCTATATATATTTCGGAACAACCATAGACACTCTATATGTGAATGTTGGAGTTAGCTATACAGGGTTGAGGTTGATTCCAAAATATATATAGTTTGAGTTGTGATCAATACTGAGATACGTATACATTGGGTCGTGGATTGATTCAAGATAATATTTATCGATTTATTTCTGTACATCTAACTTTGTACAACTAGTTGTAGGTTACTAACGAGGACAGCTGACTTAATAAACTTAAAACATCAAAATATATTAAAAGTGTTGTAAATATATTTTGAACATACTTTGATATATATGTATATATTGTTATAGGTTCGTGAATCAACCAGTGGCCAAGTCTTACTTCCCGACGAAGTAAAAATCTGTGAAAGTGAGTTATAGTCCCACTTTTAAAATCTAATATTTTTGGGATGAGAATACATACAGGTTTTATAAATGATTTACAAAATAGACACAAGTACGTGAAACTACATTCTATGGTTGAATTATCGAAATCGAATATGCCCCTTTTTATTAAGTCTGGTAATCTAAGAATTAGGAAACAGACACCCTAATTGACGCGAATCCTAAAGATAGATCTATTGGGCCTAACAAACCCCATCCAAAGTACCGGATGCTTTACTACTTCGAAATTTATATCATATCCGAAGGGTGTCCCGGAATGATGGGGATATTCTTATATATGCATCTTGTTAATGTCGGTTACCAGGTGTTCACCATATGAATGATTTTTATCTCTATGTATGGGATGTGTATTGAAATATGAAATCTTGTGGTCTATTATTATGATTTGATATATATAGGTTAAACCTATAACTCACCAACATTTTTGTTGACGTTTTAAGCATGTTTATTCTCAAGTGATTATTAAGAGCTTCCACTGTCGCATACTTAAATAAGGACGAGATTTGGAGTCCATGCTTGTATGATATTGTGTAAAAACTGCATTCAAGAAACTTATTTTGTTGTAACATATTTGTATTGTAAACCATTATGTAATGGTCGTGTGTAAACAGGATATTTTAGATTATCATTATTTGATAATCTACGTAAAGCTTTTTAAAACCTTTATCTATGAAATAAAGGTTATGGTTTGTTTTAAAAATGAATGCAGTCTTTGAAAAACGTCTCATATAGAGGTCAAAACCTCGCAACGAAATCAATTAATATGGAACGTTTTTAATCAATAAGAACGAGACATTTCAGTTGGTATCCTAGCATTGGTCTTAGAGAACCAGAATTTTGCATTAGTGTGTCTTATCGAGTTTGTTAGAATGCATTAGTGAGTCTGGACTTCGACCGTGTTTACTTGAAAAATGATTGCTTAACAAATTTTGTTGGAAACTATATATTTTTAACATGTGAATATTATGTGATATATTAATCTCTTAACACGTTTGATATTATGTGATAGATGTCTACCTCTAGAACAAGTCCCATTGACTCACCTAATAATAATGAAGAGTCAAATGTAAATTGGAATGATTCGTGGACTGATTCACAAGTTCCCGAAGAGGAACCGGAAGAAGAGTCGGAACCGGAAGAAGAATCGGAACCGGAAGAAGAATCGGAACCGGATGAAGAAATAGAACCGGTTGGGGAAATAATAAAACGGTTAAGTAAAAGAAAATCCTCAACCAACCGATCAAGGTTAATTATGGTCAATGGTGTTTCCGTCAAGGAAGCAAAATATTAGGAGGATTACCAATTCTCCGATGAATCGGATTCCGACGAGAATTTCGATGATGTTATAGAAATTACCCTAATTGAATTTAAAAAGGCAAAATAAAATAATAAGGGAAAGGGCATAAAAATAGAGAAATCTAATTCCAACCCCGATGAACTTTATATGTATCGTCAACCCCCGATGTCCTTAAGTTGTAACAATGACCCGGGAACCTCTAAACCACCAGGTTTTTCTAAACCAATGTGGAAAACGACGGCTCGTATTAGGGGAACATCATATACCCCTAGAAACTTGGCAAAACGAACCAAAACCGAAGAAGAAGAAACAAGCGAGTCGAAATAAGATAGTTGTATTCGTGTGGTGTAATATATGTAATATAGTGTGCTTATGCTTTATGATATATGTAAAAATTGCTTGTATTAATAAGTATTTTTTTATGAATCTAACTCTTATCTATTTTACAGTATAAAAACACAAAATGGATAGACAACCCAATATTTTAAGAGACCTACCCGGAGACATGATTGATGAAATCTTGTCTAGAGTCGGTCAGAATTCTTCGGCACAACTATTTAAGGTGAGATCAGTTTATTAGACATTCGAAGAATGTTCCAAGAATGCCTTGGTTTATAAAAGGCTTTCGTTCGAAAGATGGGGGATATCACATTGGGAAATCCATAAGTTACGATGTGTTTACTTTGACGCATATATTGAGGGGAACCCAAATGCTATTTTACGCAATGGGTTAAGAAATTATTTTGACTCAATATATCCGAATATTGGACTTCGTGATTTAGAAAAAGCGGCTAACATGCAACATAAAGAAGCATGTTATGTTTACGGATTAGTAATGTTCGCTTCTCACCAAAGTGAGAACAAGAACATCGGGCTACAACTATTAAACAAAATGTTTCCACAAGTGACGGAGTCAGTAATTGGGGTAAGAAATGAGGTTTTTAGATTGTTACGGGACTGTTGGACATTACGTAACCCTCGTCCCTTTGACGACGTTACAACACGCTGTCTTATCAACGGCCATAACGGTTATGTTCCACAAGACCAAGGATGGGAAGTAATCCTAGTAAAACCAGAATGCATGACTTGTTTCTGAACGTATGAATTACGTGTCTTTATTGCCTTTGCTGAACGACTTGTGTACTAGCTAGAATTATCTTCACAACCATCTTGTATCAAATTTATTGTGTGCTATATTTCATGCTATATGTAAAATAAGCGGTATTGTAAGTTTGTAAAATATTGTGTAAAAGTTTGAACGCGAAATATTATTATAATCAGTTTTTCATATAGAATTGTAGTAGTTGAATTGTATATTAGCTACTAAGTATGAACTTAACGGGTAGGTACTACCCGAATTTAAATTTATAAAACGCTAATATGAAGAAAAAGCTTTTATAAATGAGTTCATATTATGCTACGAAATACTATTAACTACTCTTAATATTCTGTCTGATTAACTTGTTCCGTTTGACTATTTTGAAGGAAATGGCACCGACTACTCGACACACCGTGAATATGAATGAAGAGGAATTCCGTACTTTTCTAGCTTCAAACATAGCCGCAGTACAGGCTGCGCTACATACCAACAATAACCTTGGATCTAGCAGTACAAAAAATCGTGTAGGATGCACCTACAAAGAATTCACTGCCTGCAAACCTTTGGAATTTGATGGAACCGAAGGACCGATCGGATTGAAAAGGTGGACCGAGAAGGTCGAATCGGTGTTTGCCATAAGTAAGTGTACTGAAGAGGACAAAGTGAAGTACGCTACGCATACCTTCACAGGTTCTGCGTTAACATGGTGGAATACCTATCTAGAGCAAGTGGGACAAGACGATGCATACGCAATACCGTAGTCAGCATTCAAGCACTTGATGAACGAGAAGTACCGTCCCAGAACCGAGGTCAATAAGCTCAAGACAGAATTTAGAGGGTTACGAACCCAAGGATTTGATATTACCACGTACGAAAGACGATTCACAGAATTGTGCCTATTGTGTCCGGGAGCATTCGAAGATGAGGAAGAGAAGATTGACGCGTTTGTGAAAGGATTACCGGAAAGAATCCAAGAAGATATAAGTTCACACGAGCCCGCCTCCATACAACAGGCATGTAGAATGGCTCACAAACTAGTGAACCAGATTGAAGAAAGAATTAAAGAACAGACTGCTGAAATGGCCAATGTGAAGCAAGTCAAAAGAAAGTGGGAGGAAAACGGTGATAAGAATCACCAATACAACAACAACAGCAATTACAACAATAATCGCAATAATTATCCCAACAATCGCAACATCAATCGTAACTACAACAAACGGCCCAACAACAACAACAACAACAGCAACTACAACAATCATCCCAATAACAATAATAACCGCAACAACAACAACAATCAGAAGCAGCTATGCCAAAGGTGTGAAAAGTATCACTCGGGGTTCTGCACCAAATTTTACAACAAGTGTAAAAGAAATGGTCATAGCGTAGCGAAGTGTGAGGTCTACGGACCAGGGGTTAATAGAACGAAAGGAACAAATGGTGTCGGAACGAGTAATGGCGGAGCAAGTAGTGTCGGAGCAAGTTATGCCAATGTAGTTTGTTATAAATGTGGAAAACCGGGCCACATTATTAGAAATTGCCCGAACCAGGAGAACACGAATGGACAAGGCCGCGGAAGAGTTTTCAATATTAATGCGGCAGAGGCACAGGAAGACCCGGAGCTTGTTACGGGTACGTTTCTTATTGACAATAAATCTGCTTACGTTTTATTTGATTCGGGTGCGGATAGAAGCTATATGAGTAGAGATTTTTGTGCTAAATTAAGTTGTCCATTGACACCTTTGGATAGTAAATTTTTACTCGAATTAGCAAATGGTAAATTAATTTCAGCAGATAATATATGTCGGAATCGAGAAATTAAACTGGTTAGCGAAACATTTAAGATTGATTTGATACCAGTAGAGTTAGGGAGTTTTGATGTGATAATCGGTATGGACTGGTTGAAAGAAGTGAAAGTAGAGATCGTTTGTTACAAAAATGCAATTCGCATTATACGAGAAAAAGGAAAACCCTTAATGGTGTACGGAGAAAAGGGCAACACGAAGCTACATCTTATTAGTAATTTGAAGGCACAAAAACTAATTAGAAAAGGTTGCTATGCTGTTCTAGCACACATCGAGAAAGTACAAACTGAAGAAAAGAGCATCAATGATGTTCCCATTGCAAAAGAATTTCCCGACGTATTTTCGAAAGAATTACCGGGATTACCCCCACATCGATCCGTTGAATTTCAAATAGATTTTGTACCAGGAGCTGCACCAATAGCTCGTGCTCCTTACAGACTCGCACCCAGCGAGATGAAAGAACTGCAAAGCCAATTACAAGAACTTTTAGAGCGTGGTTTCATTCGACCAAGCACATCACCGTGGGGAGCTCCTGTTTTGTTTGTCAAGAAGAAAGATGGTACATTCAGGTTGTGTATCGACTACCGAGAGTTGAACAAACTTACCATCAATAACTGCTACCCACTACAAGGCTCGTCTATTTATTCAAAGATTGACTTACGTTCCGGGTATCATCAAATGCGGGTGAAAGAAGATGATATTCCAAAGACTGCTTTCAGAACACGTTACGGTCATTACGAGTTTATGGTCATGCCGTTTGGTTTAACTAATGCACCAGCTGTGTTCATGGACCTTATGAACCGAGTGTGTGGACCATACCTTGACAAGTTTGTTATTGTTTTCATTGATGACATACTTATTTACTCAAAGAATGACCAAGAACATGGTGAACATTTGTGAAAGGTGTTAGAAGTATTGAGGAAGGAAGAATTGTACGCTAAGTTTTCAAAGTGTGCATTTTGGTTGGAAGAAGTTCAATTCCTCGGTCACATAGTGAACAAAGAAGGTATTAAGGTGGATCCGGCAAAGATAGAAACTGTTGAAAAGTGGGAAACCCCGAAAACTCCGAAACACATATGCCAGTATTTAGGACTAGCTGGTTACTACAGAAGGTTCATCCAAGACTTTTCCAGAATAGCAAAACCCTTGACTGCATTAACGCATAAAGGGAAGAAATTTGAATGGAATGATGAACAAGAGAAAGCGTTTCAGTTATTGAAGAAAAAGCTAACTACGGCACCTATATTGTCATTGCCTGAAGGGAATGATGATTTTGTGATTTATTGTGACGCATCAAAGCAAGGTCTCGGTTGTGTATTAATGCAACGAACGAAGGTGATTGCTTATGCATCTAGACAATTGAAGATTCACAAACAAAATTATACGACGCATGATTTGGAATTAGGCGCGGTTGTTTTTGCATTAAAGACTTGGAGGCACTACTTATATGGGGTCAAAAGTATTATATATACCGACCACAAAAGTCTTCAACACATATTTAATCAGAAACAACTGAATATGAGGCAGCGTAGGTGGATTGAATTATTGAATGATTACGACTTTGAGATTCGTTACCACCCGGGGAAGGCAAATGTGGTAGCCGATGCCTTGAGCAGGAAGGACAGAGAACCCATTCGAGTAAAATCTATGAATATAATGATTCATAATAACCTTACTACTCAAATAAAGGAGGCGCAACAAGGAGTTTTAAAAAAGGGAAATTTAAAGGATGAAATACCCAAAGGATCGGAGAAGCATCTTAATATTCGGGAAGACGGAACCCGGTATAGGGATGAAAGGATTTGGGTACCAAAATTTGGAGATATGAGAGAAATGGTAGTTAGAGAAGCTCATAAAACCAGATACTCAATACATCCTGGAACGGGGAAGATGTACAAGGATCTCAAGAAACATTTTTGGTGGCCGGGTATGAAAGCCGATGTTGCTAAATACGTAGGAGAATGTTTGACGTGTTCTAAGGTCAAAGCTGAGCATCAGAAACCATCAGGTCTACTTCAACAACCCGAAATCCCGGAATGGAAATAGGAAAACATTACCATGGATTTCATCACTAAATTGCCAAGGACTGCAAGTGGTTTTGATACTATTTGGGTAATAGTTGATCGTCTCACCAAATCAGCACACTTCCTGCCAATAAGAGAAGATGACAAGATGGAGAAGTTAGCACGACTGTATTTGAAGGAAGTCGTCTCCAGACATGGAATACCAATCTCTATTATCTCTGATAGGGATGGCAGATTTATTTCAAGATTCTGGTAGACATTACAGCAAGCATTAGGAACTCGTCTAGACATGAGTACTGCCTATCATCCACAAACTGATGGGCAGAGCGAAAGGACGATACAAACGCTTGAAGACATGCTACGAGCGTGTGTTATTGATTTCGGAAACAGTTGGGATCGACATCTACCGTTAGCAGAATTTTCCTACAACAATAGCTACCATTCAAGCATTGAGATGGCGCCGTTTGAAGCACTTTATGGTAGAAAGTGCAGGTCTCCGATTCGTTGGAGTGAAGTGGGGGATAGACAGATTACAGGTCCAGAGATTATACAAGAAACTACCGAGAAGATCATCCAAATTCAACAACGGTTGAAAACCGCCCAAAGTCGACAAAAGAGCTATGCTGACATTAAAAGAAAAGATATAGAATTTGAAATTGGAGAGACGGTCATGCTTAAAGTTGCACCTTGGAAAGGCATTGTTCGATTTGGTAAACGAGGGAAATTAAATCCAAGGTATACTGGACCATTCAAGATTATTGATCGTGTCGGACTAGTAGCTTACCGACTTGAGTTACCTCAAAAACTCGCTGCTGTACATAACACTTTCCACGTCTCGAATTTGAAGAAATGTTTTGCTAAAGAAGATCTCACTATTCCGTTAGATGAAATCCAAATCAACGAAAAACTTCAATTCATCGAAGAATCCGTCGAAATAATGGATCGTGAGGTTAAAAGACTTAAGCAAAACAAGATACCAATTGTTAAGGTTCGATGGAATGCTCGTAGAGGACCCGAGTTCACCTGGGAGCGTGAAGATCAGATGAAGAAGAAATACCCGCATCTATTTCCAGAAGATTCGTCAACACCTTCAACATCTTAAAATTTCGGGACGGAATTTATTTAACAGGTAGGTACTGTAGTGACCCGAATTTTTCCATGTTTATATATATTAATTGAGATTGATATTAACATGATTAAATGTTTCCAACATGTTAAGCAATCAAACTTGTTAAGACTTGATTAATTGAAATATGTTTCATATAGACAATTGACCACCCAAGTTGACCGGTGATTCACGAACGTTAAAACTTGTAAAAACTATATGATGACATATATATGGATATATATATATAGTTAACATGATACTATGATAAGTAAACATATCATTAAGTATATTAACAATGAACTACATATGTAAAAAAAAGACTACTAACTTAATGTTTTTTAAACGAGACATATATGTAACGATTATCGTTGTAAAGACATTTAATGTATATATATCATATTAAGAGATATTCATACATGATAATATCATGATAATATAATAATTTAAAATCTCATTTGATATTATAAACATTGGGTTAACAACATTTAACAAGATCATTAACCTAAAGGTTTCAAAACAACACTTACATGTAACGACTAACGATGACTTAACGACTCAGTTAAAATGTATATACATGTAGTGTTTTAATATGTATTTATAAACTTTTGAAAGGCTTCAATACACTTATCAAAATACTTCTACTTAACAAAAATGCTTACAATTACATCCTCGTTCAGTTTCATCAACAATTCTACTCGTATGCACCCGTATTTGTACTCGTACAATACACAACTTTTAGATGTATGTATTATTGGTATATACACTCCAATGATCAGCTCTTAGCAGCCCATGTGAGTTACCTAACACATGTGGGAACCATCATTTGGCAACTAGCATGAAATATCTCATAAAATTACAAAAATATGAGTAATCATTCATGACTTATTTACATGAAAACAAAATTACATATCCTTTATATCTAATCCATACACCAACGACCAAAAACAACTACAAACACTTTCATTCTTCAATTTTCTTCATCTAATTGATCTCTCTCAAGTTCTATCTTCAAGTTCTAAGTGTTCTTCATATATTCTACAAGTTCTAGTTACATAAAATCAAGAATACTTTCAAGTTTGCTAGCTCACTTCCAATCTTGTAAGGTAATCATCCAACCTCAAGAAATCTTTGTTTCTTACAGTAGGTTATCATTCTAATACAAGGTACTAATCATATTCAAACTTTGGTTCAATTTCTATAACTATAACAATCTTATTTCAAGTGATGATCTTACTTGAACTTGTTTTCGTGTCATGATTCTGCTTCAAGAACTTCGAGCCATCCAAGGATCCGTTGAAGCTAGATCCATTTTTCTATTTTCCAGTAGGTTTATCCAAGGAACTTAAGGTAGTAATGATGTTCATAACATCATTCGATTCATACATATAAAGTTATCTTATTCGAAGGTTTAAACTTGTAATCACTAGAACATAGTTTAGTTAATTCTAAACTTGTTCGCAAACAAAAGTTAATCCTTCTAACTTGACTTTTAAAATCAACTAAACACATGTTCTATATCTATATGATATGCTAACTTAATGATTTAAAACCTGGAAACACGAAAAACACCGTAAAACCGGATTTAAGCCGTCGTAGTAACACCGCGGGCTGTTTTGGGTTAGTTAATTAAAAACTATGATAAACTTTGATTTAAAAGTTGTTATTCTGAGAAAATGATTTTTATTATGAACATGAAACTATATCCAAAAATTATGGTTAAACTCAAAGTGGAAGTATGTTTTCTAAAATGGTCATCTAGACGTCGTTCTTTCGACTGAAATGACTACCTTTAAAAAAACGACTTGTAACTTATTTTTCTGACTATAAACCTATAATTTTTCTGTTTAGATTCATAAAATAGAGTTCAATATGAAACCATAGAAATTTGATTCACTCAAAACGGATTTAAAATGAAGAAGTTATGGGTAAAACAAGATTGGATAATTTTTCTCATTTTAGCTACGTGAAAATTGGTAACAAATCTATTCCAACCATAACTTAATCAACTTGTATTGTATATTACGTAATCTTGAGATACCATAGACACGTATACAATGTTTCGACCTATCATGTCGACACATCTATATATATTTCGGAACAACCATAGACACTCTATATGTGAATGTTGGAGTTAGCTATACAGGGTTGAGGTTGATTCCAAAATATATATAGTTTGAGTTGTGAACAATACTGAGATACGTATACACTGGGTCGTGGATTGATTCAAGATAATATTTATCGATTTTTTCTATACATCTAACTGTGGACAACTAGTTGTAGGTTACTAACGAGGACAGCTGACTTAATAAACTTAAAACATCAAAATATATTAAAAGTGTTGTAAATATATTTTGAACATACTTTGATATATATGTATATATTGTTATAGGTTCGTGAATCAACCAGTGGCCAAGTCTTACTTCCCGACGAAGTAAAAATCTGTGAAAGTGAGTTATAGTCCCACTTTTAAAATCTAATATTTTTGGGATGAGAATACATGCAGGTTTTATAAATGATTTACAAAATAGACACAAGTACGTGAAACTACATTCTATGGTTGAATTATCGAAATCGAATATGCCCCTTTTTATTAAGTCTGGTAATCTAAGAATTAGGGAACAGACATCCTAATTGACGCGAATCCTAAAGATAGATCTATTGGGCCTAACAAACCCCATCCAAAGTACCGGATGCTTTAGTACTTCGAAATTTATATCATATCCGAAGGGTGTCCCGGAATGATGGGGATATTCTTATATATGCATCTTGTTAATGTCGGTTACCAGGTGTTCACCATATGAATGATTTTTATCTCTATGTATGGGATGTGTATTGAAATATGAAATCTTGTGGTCTATTATTATGATTTGATATATATAGGTTAAACATATAACTCACCAACATTTTTGTTGACGTTTTAAGCATGTTTATTCTCAGGTGATTGTTAAGAGCTTTCGCTGTCGCATACTTAAATAAGGACGAGATTTGGAGTCCATGCTTGTATGATATTGTGTAAAAACTGCATTCAAGAAACTTATTTTGTTGTAACATATCTGTATTGTAAACCATTATGTAATGGTCGTGTGTAAACAGGATATTTTAGATTATCATTATTTGATAATCTACGTAAAGCTTTTTAAAACCTTTACCTATGAAATAAAGGTTATGGTTTGTTTTAAAAATGAATGCAGTCTTTGAAAAACGTCTCATATAGAGGTCAAAACCTCGCAACGAAATCAATTAATATGGAACGTTTTTAATCAATAAGAGCGGGACATTTCAATAATAATCTTGATAAACTCAATGACTCGAATGCAACGTCTTTCAAAATATGCCATGAATGACTCCAAGTAATATCCTTAAAATGAGTAATGCACAGCAGAAGATTTCTTTAATACCTGAGAATAAACATGCTTTAAAGTGTCAACCAAAAGGTTAGTGAGTTCATAGGTTTATCATAACAAACATTTCAATATATTAATAGACCACAAGATTTCTGTTTATAAATATATGTACACTCGCAAGTGTATAAAAGTATTCTATAAGTTGTAGGCACCCGATAACAAGCCTTAACGTTCATGTTTTACCCTCTGAAGTACACCAGATCAGGTGTGTTTTGTGACAACCCGGAAATTTCCAACCAAATTTAAACTTTAATCTTTATATGTTTCCGACACGATAAGCAATATTTGTTAAGTTAAATTTCAAGAATTTTAAACTATGTTCATACATTCATTCAACCTCGACCAAGTTCCAACGATTCACGAACCATTAAACGAATATGATTATATATGTATATGTGTATATATATATTATAACTTGAAACGTAAACAAAATATTAGATTAAATACTTTATATGATTGTATCTGTTTCAAAATGTTTATCAATGGAATTAGAAGATAAGATCAAATGATTGAATTATCAGATATATTGAATTATGATTACAAGTCTCTGTTGAAAGGCCCACGTTGATTTGAGAAATCTTTTCATTTTAACAATATTCGGAAAATGGTAAAGTGATTTATAAATATGAACAAATTGTAAATCATTGAGAACTAGACAAAGGATAGTGGAAGATTGAATCTCATAAAGACTCGATTGATCTATTTAGTTTCAAACGTACAAAAACATTTTCAGTTTAAAAAGAACTTTATTATTAAAACGTATATAACTTTTATAAATATCTAGAACCACTTTTGACAACTCATTACTTAACTAGTATGATAAAGATAATGATATTTATATTTTATTTTATTAAATATATATAACAATTTAAATTAATATTATATATATTTATACGCGTATTATACGTACATAGTTTTATACTTTTACTATACTTAAACTTTACCTTTACTTTATTTTTACTTTACTTTAACTTTAATAATTCATACTTTAATAATTCACTTTAATAATTCATACTTTAATAATTCACTTTAATAATTCATATTTTAATAATTCACTTTAATAATTCATACTTTAATAATTCACTTTAATAATTGATACTTTAATAATTCACTTTAATAATTCAAAAATCTATTATAAATAGAATTCAATAGGTTTCATTATTTCATAGAAACTTGAAAATAGTTTTCTCTAAACTCTCTCAATCGATTTACATATATATATATATTTACTCCGTATTATCTCAAGATATTATTAGTATACATAAAATATTACGACGGAGTGCTGTCCGAGTGATTTCGAAGTTGTTTTTTCGAGTGGGATATGATTAAGGAAATTATGGGTTATAGCTATGGAGGTGATTGAGTATGGTTCATGTGTATGCTCGTGAGGTCAATATAGTGTTTATCATCTCCGTTGCGTTTACGTACCTTTCCTGCAATATTGAATCTCAATATTGATATGTGAGTACTCATAATTTAATTTTTACATACTAATAGTGTATCCCTGACTAGTGCTCGAGTATATAGGATTATGCATGCTTGTACTTTTGATATTGCCATTAGATAGGTTATGTTGATTCCTGAATTAGTTACATATACGATTGAGATAAGGTATAAGATATGCATGTCGTTGGAAAGCTAGCGAAAAATAGTTGAATTTTGGTTTAAGAATCACTTGAATCTAAGTAACGGTTAGAAAGTTATGAAATAAACAAATTGCATAATTAATTTCGTAATTAAAATTGCTGATGATAATTAGTGAACTAATTTTATGGGTTATAAAAAGTGGTTATTTGGATTCTACTCGTCGAGTAGATGAATTTTCATATAAAGCACATCTCGTTTCGTTGAACGGTTGTCAAGTTATGGACAAAAGAAGTTTTGCAAATTTTGATGAAATGTCGAAACGGGAACTGAAATTCTCGCTGATCTGCGTTGTTTCATATATAAAAAAAATACCACTGAATTCTTTGCTGTAAGGTCTAAAAAACGACTCTGGCCGTTTGTCAATTCGAGTCTCGACGATTTTTTTAAAAATCATCAAAGTTGACGGTTTGGTCACATTTTAAAATTCTAAAAAGAGCTGAAACTTTTTTATTTAAAAATGTCAGTTTTGTATCAGTTGTCATGGTCGGCCTGATATGTGTTTACTCTTGCCAAAAATCATGTTATATCTTTGTGGTAATGAGAATTTGAAGGCTTTGACCGTTTGTCAATACGAGTTTTGAGGAATTTTCTAAAATTCTCCAAAGTAGGCTACTCGGTCACTTTTGTAAATTTATTAAAGCTGAAAAATTAACTTTGAAACGCCGAAAACGCGTTGGCAACTACGAGTTGTCTAGGTTTAGTTTACTTCTGTAATATTTATGCTTAATCTTTTTGGTAATGTGTAACTTTTATCTTTGGCCGTTTATCAATCGGAGTTCCGATAATTTTTCTAAAAATAGCTGAAGTGGCCCGTTTAGTCATGTTTGACCGAAAATCATTTTTGTATAAGTTATTACATATTTGCATGCGACCTCATTTTTACTTTGACCTTTGACTTTTGACTTTAACCTTTGACTTTTGACTTTGACTTTTGACTTTGAACTTTAACTTTTTGTGTTGATTTTCTAAAAAAAAAAAAAAAACCTAAAATACTATTTTATGATTATGAAACCATTTGTGTTACGTTGTTTCACACGTCACCTTTTACTAGAATCTTAATTGAGCATGAGTAATATAACATGTTACTATACTGTAGAGTCAGACTCGAGCTATAGGATAGGATTACACTATGACCTGACCTAAATTGCTATACAAATATTGACCAACATATAAATATATATAATTAATATAGGTTCGTGAATCCGAGGTCAACCTTGCACTTGTTCAATGACGTTATATGTATTTTTACTACGAAATACAGTATGGTGAGTTTCATTTGCCTTTTTACCCTTTATATTTTTGGGACTGAGAATACATGCGCTTTTATAAATGTTTGACGAAATAGACACAAGTAATTGAAACTACATTCTATGGTTGAATTATCGAAATCGAATATGCCCCTTTTTATTAAAGTCTGGTAATCTAAGAATTAGGGAACAGACACCCTAATTGACGCGAATCCTAAAGATAGATCTATTGGGCCTAACAAACCCCATCCAAAGTACCGGATGCTTTAGTACTTCGAAATTTATATCATGTCCGAAGGAGGATCCCGGAATGATGGGGATATTCTTATATGCATATTGTTAATGTCGGTTACCAGGTGTTCACCATATGAATGATTATTTTTGTCTCTATGCATGGGACGTATATTTATAAGAACTGGAAATGAAATTCTTGTGGTCTATTAAAATGATGGAAATAAATGATTATGATAAACTAATGAACTCACCAACCTTTTGGTTGACACTTTAAAGCATGTTTATTCTCAGGTGTTAAAGAAATCTTCCGCTGTGCATTTGCTCATTTTAAAGATATTACTTGGAGTCTTTCATAGCATATTTCGAAGAACGTTGCATTCGAGTCATTGAGTTCATCAAAGATTATTATTAAATCAATTTATAGTTGGATAGTGGATATTATGAAATGGTATGCATGCCTGTCAATTTTCGATGTAAAGAAAGATTGTCTTTTAAAAACGAATGCAATGTTTGTAAAATATATAATATAGAGGTCAAATACCTCGCAATGTAATCAACTATTGTGAATCGTTTATAATGTATATGAACGGGTCCTTTCAGTTGGTATCAGAGCGGTGGTCTTAGCGAACCAGGTCTGCATTAGTGTGTCTAACAGATAAGTCGATAGGATGCATTAGTGAGTCTGAACTTCGACCGTGTCTGCATGTCAATAGTTTTGCTTATCATTTTGTGTCAAAAATTAACTACTTATCATCCTCATGAAATTACCTGCTTATCATTTTTAGTCTAAGACACGTCTTGCTGCATTGATTGCATGAATAGTGTATAGACAAAAATTCATATCTTAGCGTATCTGCTAAATCATATCTTATCGTATCTATTACTGTAAACGTTGCCTGATATATCCCGTAAATTCCTCCGTAATTTACGAAATCTTTTGTTCTATATATATGGATATTCTATGTAATTAGAATACCATCCGATAACCGAAAATCATTTCATATCGAAAAAAAAAATCCTTATTCAATCGTACGAAATGGAATTCATCATTAATTCAAGTTCCTCGGATTTTGAAATGGAATCCCACTCCAGCTCCGAAAGCAGTGTGACCGGAATAGATCAACCAATCAGTCATCACCTATTCTAGATGAATTGGGGATGGGTTCGTAGCCTCCTCAATCATTGGAGACAAGAAGAAGGTGATTCCTTCCATCCAATAAATTGCCCTCTTGACGAAGAACCTGAAGCACTTACCGGCGAACCTGTCCGAAACACCATTTTCTCGCTCATTTCCAGAGTATCTCGTCACGATTATATATTACATCAAATTTTAGATTTTATTTATCCCCTCGTCCGAACCGACAATCACCCCGGTGTAATAGAAGAAGTCAACGAGCTTCGCGCTCGGGTAGTGGCTTTGGAGAATATGGTGAAGAGATTACAAACACCAGCAGCAGCATCAGCAACATAACCAGTAACACCATCATCAACGCCAATAGTACCATTACCACCCTAACCACAACCACGTCGTAAACCTCAACTTTACACTCTGTCCCACGAGCACCAATGTCATACGCCCTGTAGATACCAAGGAATACCAACAACAATAACCGACGAAGTATTAATTCATAACTTCATTGGATAAACATTCCGCGCAGATTATGTAATCTCTAAAGTCTTAGAGATTATCTAATCTAGCCCTAACCATAAATCAGTAAAGCGAACCAAAATGATAGAAGGAATAGTAGAAACCCTGACAAAAATGGTGTGTGATTAACAAGCTAAACTTGTTTTACCAACAGCATCAACAGTACCGTCAGCGTCACCAGCATCATCAGTATAGTCAACATCAGAATCAACAACACCTATAACATTACAAACTCCGTCAGCTCAAGAATCACTATGGACATCATTACGAATCAATAACCCGTATATTGTATCAACGAGTTATGAAGAATTAACTCATTCCCTTTGAAGAAATTATAGGTATATTTTATATATTTTGAAATAAAAATAAATCTTTCCGTGCTAAGCTATTGTGTGTGAATCTTAACTACTCGGTTAATTCATATTACAAATATGCAATAATGTACGTCCTTCGGCCGCAACTTAACCAGCGTTAACTACAATCTTTGTCGCAATTCAACAAATTCCAATTCATAATAAATCAAGTATATATTTGATTTTACACTTTCATCATCGATGTACCCGAAACTTTTCAGATAACATCATTCGTAGTTTGCGAAATTCACAAGAATTCCACGAACTGAACATCATACATCAACAAATAACAAAGTATTGATTCATAATTTCAATGTTATTAAAGAAATACTGCGTAAAAGTTATGTACTTTTTAAAGCCTTTAGGGATTATTCAATTCTAGTTTCAACCGTAAATAAAATGAGTTTAATTTAACATTAACTCATTAAATCTATGTTACATCAGAAGAAAATATACATATATATATTTTCATAAAGACTGTAATAAAATTCTTTTGTACAAAATATTAATTGTGAAATTTTTTGTAACGGGTAGGTAATACCCGAGAGATATATAAATTCACAATTAATATATTACATTCTTCGAATCTGATTCAGCAAATCATCCATTATACTCCCTACTTTCAAAACAATATACATTCTTTTATAGAAATCAAAACAACCATACTCATTCAAAATTTAATTACATATTCTGATTTTGAAATCTCAAAATTCAACTTGAGATATGACCAAAATCATCACTCTTAGATCCTTACATCTTTCACAAGCTATATTTTGAATTCAAAACTATGTTAGAACATCAAATGTATGTTAATGATTACAATCTGTGTTCAAACTCTTCAAAAATTTCTGAAGACACTTCGAATGATGAGCAATCGAGATGATGATCCAACCACATGTTACCCACAGTTATGTACCCGAAAAACTCTTGAAACCAAAGTAAAAGTTTAAACAACGTATCCTCGTCAGATTCTTTAGCATTTATTAGCAAAAATAACTTTGCGACTCCTATTCAAAGTAGCCAGTTTTGTCACAGCTCCAGCAAGTCAACTTCGACTTTTCAGTCAGACTAACCTTATTATAACCTTGAGATATACACCATCGTTACCAAGGAACCTTTTACATTCCACCACATTATTAACAGATGTATCAACAACTTCATTACCCTTTGACTTTAGCCTCTCCAAAAAGTCATTATAATTATTCATTGAAACCCCATCATTTACTCATTCGCATCTTGTAATGAGAATTTCCATACGAATCATTGGGAATTAGCAATCAGTATTTTGAAATCTCGCAGCATGTCTACGCCAACAGTTATATGTGTATATATAACGTCTATCTTTTGGACTTAATTTGAATGTGAAGATTCTGAAAAACACTTCGAACTACGAATTGGTTCTCCGAAAATGGAAAAATACTGATGAAGCAGCAAAAAAAAAAACTATAAACGACCTTAACAGTAAAAGTTTGATGATAATGAATAGGTGTGCTGGCAAAGCGCAGAAAAAGAAAAGTCTTGGAACTGGAAAACGGATTGAGCAAAGTAGGAAGGAGGTTGTGAACAAATTACAAAGACTGAACCTGACTTCAAAGGATCCAAATAATTCAGTATCTGCTGAAGTCATTAATGAATACCTTGCTCCTGACTCTAAACCCCTGCGGACAATATTCTTCATCATCCTCTGATATTAGAAATTCTAAAATATCATCATATATTTCATTATAAATATCCTCCATATTTCTGAAGATATTTTCTTAATTTTTCTTATTTGAAATCATTTACCTCTTCGCGCTATCTGTATTACATCATAAAAGAAACTATTTTAGTTTCTAAATTCTGAAACATTCAAGTTTAAAATAGGAATATTTTGAAGTAGTGTTGGGAACTGAAGCATGAATTAGTATAATATAATGACACTTGATCAATGTGATTATATTACAGTAAGTTATGCTGAGTTTCTAAATGGAACGTGATGATTCACAGATCATAACATCATCATGTGTTATGTTATACGACTCTTGTATTATATTTAACCTCTAAAATATCAAGAAAATATTTCTTGATGATTCGGCCTTTTCCAAGGTATTTTAGTAATTTGACAAGTCAAGATCATGCCATCACAATTTCCTTCCTAGAACATTAACAATGTTCATTTCGAAATTCATATCTGTGAATTCTGGACCATTACAAGCGGTGCTTAATCGCAAGAAGAAGAAACGAAAGGACAAAACTCCAAAATAGAAATTGGGGTATAAATTGTAGCAAATAAAAGAGAGCATTAACTATGAATGATAATGATTATAGAAGACAGAAGCAGAGACTTTAAAATATAAGGGAACATATAAAGCCCAACGATAAACCAGAAATTATAAAGCATATATATCGATGCATATAGCAATATAAAGACACGGGAGAACTAGGAACACTATAAATCCAAGAGTATAGTAGAAGTAAATAGATTCTTCCGGCAATAGAGGAAAAAAAGAAGAATGACCGATATGAAAGTTAGAAGTATATCGAGAATCAGAACTGGATGGAGCATATTGATGAATACTTTAAAATATGAGTTGAGGGGGAAAGAATAGAAGGTGATGAAACATGACTAGGAACTTAGAAATCAACAGATTTAACTCACACAATGGCAGAATAAGTGAATCAAACCCTCTAGTGAATAGGTTAAGTTTTTTTTTGATTAATTTAGTCAAACCACAACTAAATCAAGTGTGATTAGATCAACACCTAGAGCTATTATTCACCACCTGGGTGATTTGGACTGAGAGAGAATCGAAGGAGCTCACTAGATCTGAGTGTGTGTAACAAATGAGAGGCTTAACCTAAAATGAAGAACATAAGACTTTATATACCCCTGCTGTTGACACACCCATACGATTCATTCATCACACGTACGAGTTGGCTTCATCAACCGTACGGGTGATCACTCACTCGTGTCTTATCATTTAGGTTGTAATTGTGACTTAGCTCAGCATCAACCATGCGTATGAGCCTGTCTGCCGTACTAGTGAGGCTTCACTCGTACGTCTGACTAAGTCTAACATAGTCAAACATCTAAATCTAATTCCTGCAGTTCCTGTAACCACATACAAACACGGATAGGATAATAACGAGCAATTATGGTGGCCTGTAAACTGTTGTACCTGCAATGGACGTGGGTAGATGTCTAGGGACTTACATAAAATGCATCAACAGATGGTGTGAGTTGTAAGGAAACGAATGAGGTGAATTTATAAGAAAATCTCCGACAGAATAATTAAAATGGACGATCGCATTTAAAGCGGATCCTAATTCCCTTGATTACCAGAGAGTCAAATCTTATTAAGAAGATTTTCTTCAAATCCCTTAAAATCTGGGAATCAATCATATCTACGTCAAATGATAAGATGAATCTACACTTACTCATTTCACTCTTCTATGTTACCTTCATTCGTACTCTTCATATAAATGGATTGTTTATCCAAAGTATTCGCTGATGATAAAACTCTAATTTTCAGCCCGTATGCATCATGAAAACATACTTATTATCATTCACGACCTTTCCACTCAAATTTCGGGACGAAATTTCTTTAACGGGTAGGTACTGTGACAACCCGGAAATTTCCAACCAAATTTAAACTTTAATCTTTATATGTTTCCGACACGATAAGCAATATTTGTTAAGTTAAATTTCAAGAATTTTAAACTATGTTCATACATTCATTCAACCTCGACCAAGTTCCAACGATTCACGAACCATTAAACGAATATGATTATATATGTATATGTGTATATATATATTATAACTTGAAACGTAAACAAAATATTAGATTAAATACTTTATATGATTGTATCTGTTTCAAAATGTTTATCAATGGAATTAGAAGATAAGATCAAATGATTGAATTATCAGATATATTGAATTATGATTACAAGTCTCTGTTGAAAGGCCCACGTTGATTTGAGAAATCTTTTCATTTTAACAATATTCGGAAAATGGTAAAGTGATTTATAAATATGAACAAATTGTAAATCATTGAGAACTAGACAAAGGATAGTGGAAGATTGAATCTCATAAAGACTCGATTGATCTATTTAGTTTCAAACGTACAAAAACGTTTTCAGTTTAAAAAGAACTTTATTATTAAAACGTATATAACTTTTATAAATATCTAGAACCACTTTTGACAACTCATTACTTAACTAGTATGATAAAGATAACGATATTTATATTTTATTTTATTAAATATATATAACAATTTAAATTAATATTATATATATTTATACGCGTATTATACGTACATAGTTTTATACTTTTACTATACTTAAACTTTACCTTTACTTTATTTTTACTTTACTTTATCTTTAATAATTCATACTTTAATAATTCACTTTAATAATTCATACTTTAATAATTCACTTTAATAATTCATATTTTAATAATTCACTTTAATCATTCATACTTTAATAATTCACTTTAATAATTGATACTTTAATAATTCACTTTAATAATTCAAAAATCTATTATAAATAGAATTCAATAGGTTTCATTATTTCATAGAAACTTGAAAATAGTTTTCTCTAAACTCTCTCAATCGATTTACATATATATATATTTACTCCGTATTATCTCAAGATATTATTAGTATACATAAAATATTACGACGGAGTGCTGTCCGAGTGATTTCGAAGTTGTTTTTTCGAGTGGGATATGATTAAGGAAATTATGGGTTATAGCTATGGAGGTGATTGAGTATGGTTCATGGGTATGCTCGTGAGGTCAATATAGTGTTTATCATCTCCGTTGCGTTTACGTACCTTTCCTGCAATATTGAATCTCAATATTGATATGTGAGTACTCATAATTTAATTTTTACATACTAATAGTGTATCCCTGACTAGTGCTCGAGTATATAGGATTATGCATGCTTGTACTTTTGATATTGCCATTAGATAGGTTATGTTGATTCCTGAATTAGTTACATATACGATTGAGATAAGGTATAAGATATGCATGTCGTTGGAAAGCTAGCGAAAAATAGTTGAATTTTGGTTTAAGAATCACTTGAATCTAAGTAACGGTTAGAAAGTTATGAAATAAACAAATTGCATAATTAATTTCGTAATTAAAATTGCTGATGATAATTAGTG
Organism: Rutidosis leptorrhynchoides; assembly: GCF_046630445.1. Lineage (NCBI taxonomy): Eukaryota > Viridiplantae > Streptophyta > Magnoliopsida > Asterales > Asteraceae > Rutidosis > Rutidosis leptorrhynchoides. The sequence continues at coordinate 223,352,707 of NC_092337.1, read as the reverse complement.
AACTAATTTTATGGGTTATAAAAAGTGGTTATTTGGATTCTACTCGTCGAGTAGATGAATTTTCATATAAAGCACGTCTCGTTTCGTTGAACGGTTGTCAAGTTATGGACAAAAGAAGTTTTGCAAATTTTGATGAAATGTCGAAACGGGAACTGAAATTCTCGCTGATCTGCGTTGTTTCATACATAAAAAAAAATACCACTGAATTCTTTGCTGTAAGGTCTAAAAAACGACTCTGGCCGTTTGTCAATTCGAGTCTCGACGATTTTTCTAAAAATCATCAAAGTTGACGGTTTGGTCACATTTTAAAATTCTAAAAAGAGCTGAAACTTTTTTATTTAAAAATGTCAGTTTTGTATCAGTTGTCATGGTCGGTCTGATATGTGTTTACTCTTGCCAAAAATCATGTTATATCTTTGTGGTAACGAGAATTTGCAGGCTTTGACCGTTTGTCAATACGAGTTTTGAGGAATTTTCTAAAAATCTCCAAAGTAGGCTACTCGGTCACTTTTGTAAATTTATTAAAGCTGAAAAATTAACTTTGAAACGCCGAAAACGCGTTGGCAACTACGAGTTGTCTAGGTTTAGTTTACTTCTGTAATATTTATGCTTAATCTTTTTGGTAATGTGTAACTTTTATCTTTGGCCGTTTATCAATCGGAGTTTCGATACTTTTTCTAAAAATAGCTGAAGTGGCCCGTTTAGTCATGTTTGACCGAAAATTATTTTTGTATAAGTTATTACATATTTGCATGCGACCTCATTTTTACTTTGACCTTTGACTTTTGACTTTAACCTTTGACTTTTGACTTTGAACTTTGACTTTTCCTGTTAACTTTTCAGTTAACTTTTTGTGTTGATTTTCTAAAAAAAAAAAAAAAAAAAACCTAAAATACTATTTTATGATTATGAAACCATTTGTGTTACGTTGTTTCACACGTCACCTTTTACTAGAATCTTAATTGAGCATGAGTAATATAACATGTTACTATACTGTAGAGTCAGACTCGAGCTATAGGATAGGATTACACTATGACCTGACCTAAATTGCTATACAAATATTGACCAACATATAAATATATATAATTAATATAGGTTCGTGAATCCGAGGTCAACCTTGCACTTGTTCAATGACGTTATATGTATTTTTACTACGAAATACAGTATGGTGAGTTTCATTTGCCTTTTTACCCTTTATATTTTTGGGACTGAGAATACATGCGCTTTTATAAATGTTTGACGAAATAGACACAAGTAATTGAAACTACATTCTATAGTTGAATTATCGAAATCGAATATGCCCCTTTTTATTAAAGTCTGGTAATCTAAGAATTAGGGAACAGACACCCTAATTGACGCGAATCCTAAAGATAGATCTATTGGGCCTAACAAACCCCATCCAAAGTACCGGATACTTTAGTACTTCGAAATTTATATCATGTCCGAAGGAGGATCCCGGAATGATGGGGATATTCTTATATGCATATTGTTAATGTCGGTTACCAGGTGTTCACCATATGAATGATTATTTTTGTCTCTATGCATGGGACGTATATTTATGAGAACTGGAAATGAAATTCTTGTGGTCTATTAAAATGATGGAAATAAATGATTATGATAAACTAATGAACTCACCAACCTTTTGGTTGACACTTTAAAGCATGTTTATTCTCAGGTGTTAAAGAAATCTTCCGCTGTGCATTTGCTCATTTTAAAGATATTACTTGGAGTCTTTCATAGCATATTTTGAAGAACGTTGCATTCGAGTCATTGAGTTCATCAAAGATTATTAATAAATCAATTTATAGTTGGATAGTGGATATTATGAAATGGTATGCATGCCTGTCAATTTTCGATGTAAAGAAAGATTGTCTTTTAAAAACGAATGCAATGTTTGTAAAATATATAATATAGAGGTCAAATACCTCGCAATGTAATCAACTATTGTGAATCGTTTATAATGTATATGAACGGGTCCTTTCATGTTTAAAATAACCTCGAAGTACTAAAGCATCCCATAGTCAGGATGAGGTTTGTCAGGCCCAATAGATCTATCTTTAGGATTCGCGCCTATCGTACATAGACAAGTAGTTTAATGTTACCAAGCTAAGGGTATATTTCTGGTTTAAACCCACATAGAATTAGTTTTAGTACTTGTGCCTATTTCGTAAAACATTTATAAAAACAGTGCATGTATTCTCAGTCCCAAAAATATATATAAAAGAGAGAAAATGAAACTCACCATACTGTATTTCGTAGTAAAAATACATATAACGTCATTTAACAAGTGCAAGGTTGGCCTCGGATTCACGAACCTATATTAATAATATATATTTATATGTTGGTCAATATTTGTCTAACAATTTTTGGTCAAGTCATAGTGTACCACAATCCTAATGCTCGAGACTAATATGCAAAAGTCAACAAAAGTCAACTTGACCCAAAATGACTTCTAAAATTTATACGTGTTTATTATATTACTTAACTATAGTCGTTTTATATATTTAAATATATTTATTAGATTTTATAATAATAAAAGTCATTTATTAATAAAAATTTATATTAACGTTTATATATGATAAAATATACTTTTATATGTCTTAAGTAGTAAAATAAATAAAGTTTACTTAATATCGTAAAACTATAGTGGTAAGTATTATTAATGTAATTATATTACGCGCGGTGAAAAATATCTTTGTATCCCCTATTTATTGGATAAAATAATATTGATCATAATAATAATAAGTAAAAGTTGTATTATTTTGTAATAATAATTATTATTATTCTATAACAATATTTATATTTACTAAAAATGTTATTATGATAAAATGATAATACTAACATAATAGTAATAATGATATTTTATAATAACAATGATATTTCTATTAAAATAATAACAACGATAGTAATAATAATCATTTTACCAATAATACTAAAATTCAGTTGACTATAACTTCTAATCCGTTCATCGAAACCATTCGATATCTAAATGAAAAGTTCTTAATTTTTCGCTAGCTTTCCAATGACATGCATATCATATACCCTATCTCAGTAGCATATGTATCTAATTCAGGATTCAACAAACCTATCTAAGGACAATATCGAATGTACAAGCATTCATAATCCTATATACTCGAGCACTAGTCAGGGATACACTATTGATATATAAAAGTTAAGTTATGAGTGCTCACGTATCAATATTGAGATTCAATATTGTAGGAAAGTACGTAGACGCAACGGAGATGATAAACACTAGATTGACCTCACGAGCATACCCATAAACCATACCCATCACCTCCATAGCTATAACCCATAATTTCCTTAGCTTCGACTCATTCAAAAAACTATTTTGAAATCACTCGGACATCACTCCGTCGTAATATTTTATGTATACTAATAATATCTTGAAATAATACAGAGCAAATAAATAAATAAATAAATATATATATATATATATATATATATATATATATGTATATATATATATATATATATGTATATATATATATATATATGTATATATATATATATATATATATGTATATATATATATATGTATATATATATATATATATATATGTATGTAAATCGATTGAGAGAGTTTAGAGAAATATATTTTCAAGTTTCTATGAAATAATGAAACCTATTGAATTCTATTTATAATAGATTTTTGAATTATTAAAGTGAATTATTAAAGTATGAATTATTAAAGTGAATTATTAAAGTGAATTATTAAAGTATGAATTATTAAAGTGAATTATTAAAGTTAAAGTAAAGTAAAAGTAAAGTAAAGGTAAAGTTAAAGTATAGTAAAAGTATAAAAACTATGTATGTATAATACACGTATAAATATATATAATATTAATTTAAATCGTTATATATATTTAATGAAATAATATATAAATATCGTTATATTTATTATACTGGTTAAGTAATGAGTTGTCAAAAGTGATTCTAGATATTTATAAAAGTTATATACATTTTAATAATAAAGTTTTTTTAAACTGAAAACGTTTTTGTACGTTTGAAAATAGATTAATAGAATATTATGGTAACCAATTCTCCACTAGCTTTTGTCTAACTTTCGTAAATGACACTTTTTATTTTTAATTATAAATAGCTTTATAAATTATTCCGAATATCGTTAAGAGGAATAGATTTTCTCAAATCATAGTGGACCTCTCAACAGAGACTTGTAATCATAATTCAATCATTTAATATATTTTTTTAATTACGTCGATAATCATATTGAAACAAATACGTTCATATAAAGCATTATACGTTTAAATACTTTGTTGACATTTTCAATTTATAACATATACACATATACATACATATTCATATATGTTCATTTAATGGTTCGTGAATCATTGGAATTTGGTCGAGGTTTAAATGAATGTATAAACATAGTTTAAAATCCTTGAGATTTAACTTAACAAACATTGTTATCGTGTCAGAATAATATAAAGATAAAGTTTAAATTTAGTCAGAAATTTCCGGGTCGTCACAGTATCCTTCTTTCCAACCACCTTCGCACCTAAGTTTTTAACCGCAGGTGCTTTGCGCTCTTGCTGAACCACCGAATTAAAATTTGGTGTTTTTGGAGTAGCAGCTAATGCGGGTACAACGATTGCATCAGTAGAGCTTGCTTCCTTGTTAATTAATAAATGATTGAATTTTCCCTGCCAAACCGCGTCTGCGATTAATTCAACAAGGTCGCGACATCTATTTGTATCATGGCCATAATCATCATGAAAGATACAAAATTTTGACTTGTCACGCCTGTTGTTATCACTCAAATGCGGTGGGTCTGTAAATGCCTTAGCAATGCGCTCTTGCAAGAGTATTTCCTTTGGCGTATTGGACAATGTTTGAATTACAGCAAAGGAATCATTATTCCATTTTCGCGTGTAATTCCTGTCGCGATTATTATATCCTTGATTTTCGCCATCTAAATTAGTACGCTATCGATCATTACGACAATTTCCACCATTGTTATTCCTTCTTTGCTGACCAGATCCGCGGTTATAATCGCGGTATCCATCCCCATTACCATCACGGTATGTGTCATTATCATCACGCCAATTTCTGTCCTTGCCCCATCCGCAATGTTGCACTATATTACTATCCTCACCACAGCGAATATAATCATATGTTTCCTGCATAACTTTAGAAAAATTACGCGGAACATCTCTGCGAAGGCGTCGCATAAGTGTTGGGTGCCTTTGCGGATTTATCGCATGCACAAAACCAGAAATTTTTTGATCTTCATTAAGATTTGGGATTTTTTGACATTCATAAATGTACCTTGTCAATAAACTTCCCAATGTTTCCTTAAAACCATGTTTAATGTCATGGCACTCAATATGCATCTTTTTCTGCGGTAACAAGTTTTGAAATTGCAACAGAAAATTTTCTCTTAGATCAACAAATCCCGCAATGCTTCTTGCGTTTAGATTATGAAACCATTCACGCGCTAATCCCTGCAACACCATTGGGAATACGTGGCACGCAACCGCCTCATCCCAATTATACGTGCTTACAACACCTTCAAATCTTTGCAAAAAATCAAGTGGTCTGTTAACCCTAAATACACACCCAAAGTTGCAGGCACAATGGGTGGTGTGGTGATTGGGTAATCAGATATGTGCTCCACAAACTTATCAATCGCAAATGTAATTTCAGTTGCCTTTTTTGGCCGCACTTCTTTATTTTCCGCGCAATATTTCTCAATTTTTTAGCCGCACTTCTTTATTTTCCGCGCAATATTTCTCAATCATTTGTTGTATAACATCTGGATGCTCAAACTTGTGTTGCATATCCTTTGGTGCCAACTTTTTAAACATATCTGCTAAAAATGTTTGTGCATTTTCCATTTTCGCAGCCTGGGATGTTTCTCCTTCTTCATAGTAACGCGGAACAGGATCAGAATTTGGCAATACAACTTTAGCACTTTTCGCTTTCTTTAAAAGCAGCACTGGTGAACCAAAAGCTCTTTGGTCTTGCACTTCATCTCGCACACCTTCATCATGTTGTATTACTAACCTTTGCGCATTTGGTGATGAAGGAACGAAGTTGACACAATCCCATTTCTTTCCGTTGGTCAACAACCAACAAAAGTTCTCATTTAGTTCTTCACTACTCGTACAGGAAAAAGTAACTTTCTGTCTGGAGGCATTGAGTGGCCATTCAAAATTTTTTGGAATACGGAGGTCAAAACCTCTTTCCTTTAACAATTTCTTTGCCTCTAAAGGCGTGAGCACTTTTTTCGCATTCTGTTTTGACCTTCCTTTTTTTACGATTTCAGCACCACTATGCGCATTACCTTCATTAACTGACATTTTATCCATTTTTGTCTGCGTATTTGCAGATGTTAATTTGGAATTTATTTCTTCTGTTCTCTGCTCTTCACGAGTCTGCGGCACATTCCACCTTGTCGCATTCATTTTTTCAGCTAAAACATTTGATTGTGTTTCTTCTATTGCTTTAGCATTTGCAGATGCTTTCACAAGGAATTCTTTAGTTTGCTGACTAACTTCAGGACTTGATTGAAAGTCAAAATTTGAAGCATTTTTTGGATCCAATGCACCTATAGTGCTTGCATTCTTCTTTTTTTGCACGTAGTCATGTTTATTCAAGAATAACATGAAATTTTCACTTCTATTGGATTAAGAACACCTTCCTGCAATATAATACAGAAATCAACACGATTAGAATTAGAAAATGAGTTTAATAGCTCGATTACAACGAACGCGAATTTCTCATTTCAATTCTATTCGTGTCCCACGGATGGCGCCAATTGATCAATCCTAGATCATCCTATTAAGGTTAATCAAGGATTGAGTGTAATGAGGGGGAAAAATGGATGTCGATTATGGTTTTGGGACCTTATTGTCATATTTCGTTAAGTACTAAACGATCAACAACCATGTACCGGTCTTCGCAAATTACCTTAACCAAACAATGATCAAGTCTCGGGCAAAGTCACGAGAGAGATCAATATGGCTAGAGCAATTCTTCCAGAATCAACAACCTAAAATGAGAGGCCAAGCTCCCTATTTATAGGTTCAGGAGTTACGCGGAAGTAAGATGTGCGGGCACTTAGGCATTCCGCATAAACACTGCGAGAATCCTTCGCACTCTTTAATATTCTGCGTAATCCTACCGCGTTCATTAGTAACTTACCGTGGTTTAGCTATCTTGTATTTTTGCCTTTAAATGGCCTTTCGCACTTAAAAATATACATATACATAAGTATGTATATGATCAATCTCAATGCTTGAATGGTAGTTGTTGTTGTAGGAAAATTCTGCTAATGGTAGATGTCGATCCCAACTGTTTTCAAAATCAATAACACATGCTCGTAGCATGTCTTCAAGCGTTTGTATCATCTTTTCGCTCTACCCATCAGTTTGTGGATGATAGGCAGTACTCATGTCTAGACGAGTTCCTAATTAATGGTGTATCCTATCGTATACACACATAAAAGGCATAATGGATGCATAAAAATAGCATCAGGAAGGCTGGAAACAACAGTTTTGTGGAATTATCCATCCAGCGTTCTCCGCTGTATAGGCTGCTCCGTCGTGCGTAAGCCCTGAGGGCCGCCTAGCGTGTAAGCCCTCGCCGGAGAACGGCACTTTCAGCATAAATTTCGGACCACGAATAACAGAACGTATCATCATCTGACACGTGTCCCCGAGCAATCTGGTGGATCTAACACTATAAATAGACCCCTTGGGTCGTCATTTTACAAGTTCAGATATTCTGACAACTTTGAGAGCTGAGACTTCACTTCTCTTTCTCTCTCTACTTTCTCTCACTAGAAGTCATCCGGCTAGCACTTATACGCTCTACGGACGACAGATTGATTTAGCCACCCCACAAGTTTCTACACTTGTGAACCGGGTCTGCAGGGATTATTTCCCGAGGGTAAAAATCAATCGGCAACACTCCGCCCTCCTAAAGCTAGATCACTTCTAGTCTCTTGTTGACATACTAAGCCTTACCTCATAAGGAAATAGGTGTTAACAATGGCGCCATCCATTATTAAGATGAATCATCTCACCAATACTGATAAAAACGGCGAGGATAACGAATTCATACCCATAGAAGTGGGCATGATACATCCATGGAAAGCTGGACAACGAAGGAAGGCAGAAGTATTAGAAGATTGGGAAGAACACTTAATATCATTTCCTTCTATGTGTAACACAAACCCATCTGATGGTCCAGTAGTTATAGAAGCGCGAGTTGCAAATTGCTTAATACGCAACATTTACACTGACACAGGAGCTGGAGCAGACATTATGTATGAACATTATTTCATACAGCTACCCAAAGATGTACAAGAGGGAATGAAGGAAACATATGTGCCGTTGGCAAGTTTTACAAGTGAGCCATCGTGGTCTGAGGGAAGTATTTTGCTTGAAGTAACCTTGGGCAAGCCACCCCTAAGACGTACAACCAACATTGAGTTCTTGGTAGTTAAAGCAAATTCACAGTACAACATAATTTTAGGAAGAACTGCTTTAATGACGTTTGGAGCTGTAACGTCAACTGTACATGGTATGATGAAGTTTCCAACACCAGGCGGAGTGGCAACGTTATATGCAGAACGGCAGAACTCAATTGAGTGTGCCCAAGTAACAAAGGCAGTAATTAAGCCAATCATACACGATGATGGGTCAATTTCACCAAATCTTAAATTTTCAGATCAGAAAATCATAATTGGGCATACGTTGTACAATGAATGTAGAGAAAAATTATACAATATTTTGACAACAAATTTAGACATTTTTGCATGGCAGCCGTCTGATATGACCGGTGTTCCAAGGGAAATTGCAGAGCATAGGCTAAATGTGAACCCCAATGTACATCCTGTTTGTCAGAAAAAGCGTGGCATGGCGCTAGAAAGAAGCAAGTTCCTTCGTGATGAGGTACGAAGTTTGGTAGATGCTGGGATCTTGCGAGAGGTCAAATATCAGACATGGGTAGCCAATCCGGTCATGGTTAGGAAGCCGGATAATTCATGGCGGATGTGTGTGGATTTCACGGATATCAATAAAGCATGTCCAAAGGACAATTATCCTTTACCTGAAATTGATTGGAAGGTTGAATCATTAGCAGGATATCGATTCAAATGTTTTCTAGATGCAGCTAAGGGATATCATCAAATCCCAATGGCTTTAAAGGATGAAGACAAAACGGCTATTCACACGACGGAAGGCATATTCTGTTATATGAAAATGCCTTTTGGTTTGAAGAATGCAGGAGCAACATATCAACGACTTATTGATATTGAAATGTCCCGTTCTTATTGATTAAAAACGTTCCATATTAATTGATTTCGTTGCGAGGTTTTGACCTCTATATGAGACGTTTTTCAAAGACTGCATTCATTTTAAAACAAACCATAACCTTTATTTCATCAATAAAGGTTTAAAAAGCTTTACGTAGATTATCAAATAATGATAATCTAAAATATCCTGTTTACACACGACCATTACATAATGGTTTACAATACAAATATGTTACAACAAAATAAGTTTCTTGAATGCAGTTTTTACACAATATCATACAAGCATGGACTCCAAATCTCGTCCTTATTTAAGTATGCGACAGCGGAAGCTCTTAATAATCACCTGAGAATAAACATGCTTAAAACGTCAACAAAAATGTTGGTGAGTTATAGGTTTAACCTATATATATCAAATCATAATAATAGACCACAAGATTTCATATTTCAATACACATCCCATACATAGAGATAAAAATCATTCATATGGTGAACACCTGGTAACCAACATTAACAAGATGCATATATAAGAATATCCCCATCATTCCGGGACACCCTTCGGATATGATATAAATTTCGAAGTACTAAAGCATCCGGTTCTTTGGATGGGGTTTGTTAGGCCCAATAGATCTATCTTTAGGATTCGCGTCAATTAGGGTGTCTGTTCCCTAATTCTTAGATTACCAGACTTAATAAAAAGGGGCATATTCGATTTCGATAATTCAACCATAGAATGTAGTTTCACGTACTTGTGTCTACTTTGTAAATCATTTATAAAACCTGCATGTATTCTCATCCCAAAAATATTAGATTTTAAAAGTGGGACTATAACTCACTTTCACAGATTTTTACTTCGTCGGGAAGTAAGACTTGACCACCGGTTGATTCACGAACCTATAACAATATATACATATATATCAAAGTATGTTTAAAATATATTTACAACACTTTTAATATATTTTGATGTTTTAAGTTTATTAAGTCAGCTGTCCTCGTTAGTAACCTACAACTAGTTGTCCACAGTTAGGTGTACAGAAATAAATCGATAAATATTATCTTGAATCAATCCACGACCCAGTGTATACGTATCTCAGTATTGATCACAACTCAAACTATATATATTTTGGAATCAACCTCAACCCTGTATAGCTAACTCCAACATTCACATATAGAGTGTCTATGGTTGTTCCGAAATATATATAGATGTGTCGACATGATAGGTCGAAACATTGTATACGTGTCTATGGTATCTCAAGATTACATAATATATAATACAAGTTGATTAAGTTATGGTTGGAATAGATTTGTTACCAATTTTCACGTAGCTAAAATGAGAAAAATTATCCAATCTTGTTTTACCCATAACTTCTTCATTTTAAATCCGTTTTGAGTGAATCAAATTGCTATGGTTTCATATTGAACTCTATTTTATGAATCTAAACAAAAAAAGTATAGGTTTCTAGTCGGAAAAATAAGTTACAAGTCGTTTTTGTAAAGGTAGTCATTTCAGTCGAAAGAACGACGTCTAGATGACCATTTTAGAAAACATACTTCCACTTTGAGTTTAACCATAATTTTTGGATATAGTTTCATGTTCATAATAAAAATCATTTTCCCAGAATAACAACTTTTAAATCAAAGTTTATCATAGTTTTTAATTAACTAACCCAAAACAGCCCGCGGTGTTACTACGACGGCGTAAATCCGGTTTTACGGTGTTTTTCGTGTTTCCAGGTTTTAAATCATTAAGTTAGCATATCATATAGATATATAACATTTGTTTAGTTGATTTTAAAAGTCAAGTTAGAAGGATTAACTTTTGTTTGCGAACAAGTTTAGAATTAACTAAACTATGTTCTAGTGATTACAAGTTTAAACCTTCGAATAAGATAGCTTTATATGTATGAATCGAATGATGTTATGAACATCATTACTACCTTAAGTTCCTTGGATAAACCTACTGGAAAATAGAAAAATGGATCTAGCTTCAATGGATCCTTGGATGGCTCGAAGTTCTTGAAGCAGAATCATGACACGAAAACAAGTTCAAGTAAGATCATCACTTGAAATAAGATTGTTATAGTTATAGAAATTGAACCAAAGTTTGAATATGATTATTACCTTGTATTAGAATGATAACCTACTGTAAGAAACAAAGATTTCTTGAGGTTGGATGATCACCTTACAAGATTGGAAGTGAGCTAGCAAACTTGAAAGTATTCTTGATTTTATGAAACTAGAACTTTTAGAATTTATGAAGAACACTTAGAACTTGAAGATAGAACTTGAGAGAGTTCAATTAGATGAAGAAAATTGAAGAATGAAAGTGTTTGTAGGTGTTTTTGGTCGTTGGTGTATGGATTAGATATAAAGGATATGAAATTTTGTTTTCATGTAAATAAGTCATGAATGATTACTCATATTTTTGTAATCTTATGAGATATTTCATGCTAGTTGCCAAATGATGGTTCCCACATGTGTTAGGTGACTCACATGGGCTGCTAAGAGCTGATCATTGGAGTGTATATACCAATAGTACATACATCTAAAAGCTGTGTATTGTACGAGTACGAATACGGGTGCATACGAGTAGAATTGTTGATGAAACTGAACGAGAATGTAATTGTAAGCATTTTTGTTAAGTAGAAGTATTTTAATAAGTGTATTGAAGTCTTTCAAAAGTGTATAAATACATATTAAAACACTACATGTATATACATTTTAACTGAGTCGTTAAGTCATCGTTAGTCGTTACATGTAAGTGTTGTTTTGAAACCTTTAGGTTAACGATCTTGTTAAATGTTGTTAACCCAATGTTTATAATATCAAAAGAGATTTCAAATTATTATATTATCATGATATTATGATGTACGAATATCTCTTAATATGATATATATACATTAAATGTCGTTACAACGATAAACGTTACATATATGTCTCGTTTCAAAATCATTAAGTTAGTAGTCTTGTTTTTACATATGTAGTTCATTGTTAATATAATTAATGATATGTTTACTTATCATAATATCATGTTAACTATATATATAACCATATATATGTCATCATATAGTTTTTTTACAAGTTTTAACGTTCGTGAATCACCGGTCAACTTGGGTGGTCAATTGTCTATATGAAACCTATTTCAATTAATCAAGTCTTAACAAGTTTGATTGCTTAATATGTTGGAAACATTTAATCATGTAAATATCAATCTCAATTAATATATATAAACATGGAAAAGTTCGGGTCACTACAGTACCTACCCGTTAAATAAATTTCGTCCCGAAATTTTAAGCTGTTGAAGGTGTTGACGAATCTTCTGGAAATAGATGCGGGTATTTCTTCTTCATCTGATCTTCACGCTCCCAGGTGAACTCGGGTCCTCTACGAGCATTCCATCGAACCTTAACAATTGGTATCTTGTTTTGCTTAAGTCTTTTAACCTCACGATCCATTATTTCGACGGGTTCTTCGATGAATTGGAGTTTTTCGTTGATTTGGATTTCATCTAACGGAATAGTGAGATCTTCTTTAGCAAAACATTTCTTCAAATTCGAGACGTGGAAAGTGTTATGTACAGCCGCGAGTTGTTGAGGTAACTCAAGTCGGTAAGCTACTGGTCCGACACGATCAATAATCTTGAATGGTCCAATATACCTTGGATTTAATTTCCCTCGTTTACCAAATCGAACAACGCCTTTCCAAGGTGAAACTTTAAGCATGACCATCTCTCCAATTTCAAATTCTATATCTTTTCTTTTAATGTCAGCGTAGCTCTTTTGTCGACTTTGGGCGGTTTTCAACCGTTGTTGAATTTGGATGATCTTCTCGGTAGTTTCTTGTATAATCTCCGGACCCGTAATCTGTCTATCCCCCACCTCACTCCAACAAATCGGAGACCTGCACTTTCTACCATAAAGTGCTTCAAACGGTGCCATCTCAATGCTTGAATGGTAGCTGTTGTTGTAGGAAAATTCTGCTAACGGTAGATGTCGATCCCAACTATTTCCGAAATCAATAACACATGCTCGTAGCATGTCTTCAAGCGTTTGTATCGTCCTTTCGCTCTGCCCATCAGTTTGTGGATGATAGGCAGTACTCATGTCTAGACGAGTTCCTAATGCTTGCTGTAATGTCTGCCAGAATCTTGAAATAAATCTGCCATCCCTATCAGAGATAATAGAGATTGGTATTCCATGTCTGGAGACGACTTCCTTCAAATACAGTCGTGCTAACTTCTCCATCTTGTCATCTTCTCTTATTGGTAGGAAGTGTGCTGATTTGGTGAGACGATCAACTATTACCCAAATAGTATCAAAACCACTTGCAGTCCTTGGCAATTTAGTGATGAAATCCATGGTAATGTTTTCCCATTTCCATTCCGGGATTTCGGGTTGTTGAAGTAGACCTGATGGTTTCTGATGCTCAGCTTTGACCTTAGAACACGTCAAACATTCTCCTACGTATTTAGCAACATCGGCTTTCATACCCGGCCACCAAAAATGTTTCTTGAGATCCTTGTACATCTTCCCTGTTCCAGGATGTATTGAGTATCTGGTTTTATGAGCTTCCCTAAGTACCATTTCTCTCATATCTCCAAATTTTGGTACCCAAATCCTTTCAGCCCTATACCGGGTTCCGTCTTCCCGAATATTAAGATGCTTCTCCGATCCTTTGGGTATTTCATCCTTTAAATTTCCCTCTTTTAAAACTCCTTGTTGCGCCTCCTTTATTTGAGTAGTAATGTTATTATGAATCATTATATTCATAGATTTTACTCGAATGGGTTCTCTGTCCTTCCTGCTCAAGGCATCGGCTACCACATTTGCCTTCCCCGGGTGGTAACGAATCTCAAAGTCGTAATCATTCAATAATTCAATCCACCTACGCTGCCTCATATTCAGTTGTTTCTGATTAAATATGTGTTGAAGACTTTTGTGGTCGGTATATATAATACTTTTGACCCCATATAAGTAGTGCCTCCAAGTCTTTAATGCAAAAACAACCGCGCCTAATTCCAAATCATGCGTCGTATAATTTTGTTCGTGAATCTTCAATTGTCTAGACGCATAAGCAATCACCTTCGTTCGTTGCATTAATACACAACCGAGACCTTGCTTTGATGCATCACAATAAATCACAAAATCATCATTCCCTTCAGGCAATGACAATATAGGTGCCGTAGTTAGCTTTTTCTTCAATAACTGAATCGCTTTCTCTTGTTCATCATTCCATTCAAATTTCTTCCCTTTATGCGTTAATGCAGTCAAGGGTTTTGCTATTCTGGAAAAGTCTTGGATGAACCTTCTGTAGTAACCAGCTAGTCCTAAAAACTGGCGTACGTGTTTTGGAGTTTTCGGGGTTTCCCACTTTTCAACAGTTTCTATCTTTGCTGGATCCACCTTAATACCTTCTTTGTTCACTATGTGACCGAGGAATTGAACTTCTTCCAACCAAAATGCACACTTTGAAAACTTAGCGTACAATTCTTCCTTCCTCAATACTTCTAACACCTTTCTCAAATGTTCACCGTGTTCTTGGTCATTCTTTGAGTAAATAAGTATGTCATCAATGAAAACAATGACAAACTTGTCAAGGTATGGTCCACACACTCGGTTCATAAGGTCCATGAACACAGCTGGTGCATTAGTTAAACCAAACGGCATGACCATAAACTCGTAATGACCGTAACGTGTTCTGAAAGCAGTCTTTGGAATATCATCTTCTTTCACCCGCATTTGATGATACCCGGAACGTAAGTCAATCTTTGAATAAACAGACGAGCCTTGTAGTTGATCAAATAAGTCGTCGATTCTCGGTAGTGGGTAGCGGTTCTTGATGGTAAGTTTGTTCAACTCTCGGTAGTCGATACACAACCTGAATGTACCATCTTTCTTCTTGACAAACAAAACAGGAGCTCCCCACGGTGATGTGCTTGGTCGAATGAAACCACGCTCTAAAAGTTCTTGTAATTGGCTTTGCAGTTCTTTCATCTCGCTGGGTGCGAGTCTGTAAGGAGCACGAGCTATTGGTGCAGCTCCTGGTACAAGATCTATTTGAAATTCAACGGATCGATGTGGGGGTAATCCCGGTAATTCTTTCGGAAATACATCGGGAAATTCTTTTGCAATGGGAACATCATTGATGCTCTTTTCTTCAGTTTGTACTTTCTCGACGTGTGCTAGAACAGCATAGCAACCTTTTCTTATTAGTTTTTGTGCCTTCAAATTACTAATAAGATGTAGCTTCGTGTTGCCCTTTTCTCCGTACACCATTAAGGGTTTTCCTTTTTCTCGTATAATGCGAATTGCATTTTTGTAACAGACGATCTCTGCTTTCACTTCTTTCAACCAGTCCATACCGATTATCACATCAAAACTCCCTAACTCTACTGGTATCAAATCAATCTTAAATGTTTCGCTAACCAGTTTAATTTCTCGATTCTGACATATATTATCTGCTGAAATTAATTTACCATTTGCTAATTCGAGTAAAAATTTACTATCCAAAGGCGTCAATGGACAACTTAATTTAGCACAAAAATCTCTACTCATATAGCTTCTATCCGCACCCGAATCAAATAAAACGTAAGCAGATTTATTGTCAATAAGAAACGTACCCGTAACAAGCTCCGGGTCTTCCTGTGCCTCTGCCGCATTAATATTGAAAACTCTTCCGCGGCCTTGTCCATTCGTGTTCTCCTGGTTCGGGCAATTTCTAATAATGTGGCCCGGTTTTCCACATTTATAACAAACTACATTGGCATAACTTGCTCCGACACTACTTGCTCCGCCATTACTCGTTCCGACACCATTTGTTCCTTTCGTTCAATTAACCCCTGGTCCGTAAACCTCACACTTCGCCGCGCTATGACCATTTCTTTTACACTTGTTGCAAAATTTGGTGCAGAACCCCGAGTGATACTTTTCACACCTTTGGCATAGCTGCTTCTGATTGTTGTTGTTGTTGCGGTTATTATTGTTGTTGGGATGATTGTTGTAGTTGCTGTTGATGTTGTTGTTGTTGTTGTTGTTGGGCCGTTTGTTGTAGTTGCGATTGATGTTGCGATTGTTGGGATAATTGTTGCGATTATTGTTGTAATTGCTGTTGTTGTTGTATTGGTGATTCTTATCACCGTTATCCTCCCACTTTCTTTTGACTTGCTTCACATTGGCCTCTTCAGCAGTCTGTTCTTTAATTCTTTCTTCAATCTGGTTCACTAGTTTGTGAGCCATTCTACATGCCTGTTGTATAGAGGCGGGCTCGTGTGAACTTATATCTTCTTGAATTCTTTCCGGTAATCCTTTCACAAATGCGTCGATCTTCTCTTCCTCATCTTCGAATGCTCCCGGACACAATAGGCACAATTCTGTGAATCATCTTTCGTACGTGGTAATATCAAATCCTTGGGTTCGTAACCCTCTAAGTTCTGTCTTGAGCTTATTGACCTCGGTTCTGGGACGGTACTTCTCGTTCATCAAGTGCTTGAATGCTGACCACGGTAGTGCGTACGCATCATCTTGTCCCACTTGCTCTAGATAGGTATTCCACCATGTTAACGCAGAACCTGTGAAGGTATGCGTAGCGTACTTCACTTTGTCCTCTTCAGTACACTTACTTATGGCAAACACCGATTCGACCTTCTCGGTCCACCGTTTCAATCCGATCGGTCCTTCGGTTCCATCAAATTCCAAAGGTTTGCAGGCAGTGAATTCTTTGTAGGTGCATCCTACACGATTTCCTGTACTGCTAGATCCAAGGTTATTGTTGGTATGTAGCGCAGCCTGTACTGCGGCTATGTTTGAAGCTAGAAAAGTACGGAATTCCTCTTCATTCATATTCACGGTGTGTCGAGTAGTCGGTGCCATTTCCTTCAAAATAGTTAAATGGAACAAGTTAATCATACAGAATATTAAGAGTAGTTAATAGTATTTCGTAGCATAATATGAACTCATTTATAAAAGCTTTTTCTTCATATTAGCGTTTTATAAGTTTAAATTCGGGTAGTACCTACCCGTTAAGTTCATACTTAGTAGCTAATATACAATTCAACTACTACAATTCCATATGAAAAACTGATTATAATAATATTTCGCGTTCAAACTTTTATACAATATTTTACAAACTTACAATACCGCTTATTTTACATAAAGCATGAAATATAGCACACAATAACTTTGATACAAGATAGTTGTGAAGACAATTCTAGCTAGTACACAAGTCGTTCAGCAAAGGCAATAAAGACACGTAATTCATACGTCCAGAAACAAGTCATGCATTCTGGTTTTACTAGGACTACTTCCCATCCTTGGTCTTGTGCAACATAACCGTTATGGCCGTTGATAAGACAGCGTGTTGTAACGTCATCAAAGGGACGAGGGTTACGTAATGTCCAACAGTCCCGTAATAATCTAAAAACCTCATTTCTTACCCCAATTACCGACTCCGTCACTTGTGGAAACGTTTTGTTTAATAGTTGTAGCCCGATGTTCTTGTTCTCACTTTGGTGAGAAGCGAACATTACTAATCCGTAAGCATAACATGCTTCTTTATGTTGCATGTTAGCCGCTTTTTCTAAATCACGAAGTCCAATATTCGGATATATTGAGTCAAAATAATTTCTTAACCCGTTGCGTAAAATAGCATTTGGGTTCCCCGCAATATATGCGTCAAAGTAAACACATCGTAACTTATGGGTTTCCCAATGTGATATCCCCCATCTTTCAAACGAAAGTCTCTTATAAACCAAGACATTCTTGGAACGTTCTTCGAATGTCTTACAAACTGATCTCGCCTTAAATAGTTGTGCCGAAGAATTCTGGCCGACTCTAGACAAGATTTCATCAATCATGTCTCCGGGTAGGTCTCTTAAAATATTGGGTTGTCTATCCATTTTGTGTTTTTAAACTGTAAAATAGACAAGAGTTAGATTCATAAAAAAAAATACTTATTAATACAAGCAATTTTTACATATATCATAAAGCATAAGAACACTATATTCCATATATTACACCACACGAATACAACTATCTTATTCCGACTCACTCGTTTCTTCTTCTTCGGTTTTGGTTCGTTTTGCCAAGTTTCTAGGGATATATGATGTTCCCCTAATACGAGCCGTCGTTGTCCACATTGGTTTAGAAAAACCTGGTGGTTTAGAGGTTCCCGGGTCATTGTTACAACTTAAGGACTTCGGGGGTTGACGATACATATAAAGTTCATCGGGGTTGGAATTAGATTTCTCTATTTTTATGCCCTTTCCCTTATTATTTTCTTTTGCCTTTTTAAATTCAGTTGGGGTAATTTCTATAACATCATCGGAATTCTCGTCGGAATCCGATTCATCGGAGAATTGGTAATCCTCCCAATATTTTGCTTCCTTGGCGGAAACACCATTGACCATAATTAACTTTGGTCGGTTGGTTGAGGATTTTCTTTTACTTAACCGTTTTATTATTTCCCCCACTGGTTCTATTTCTTCATCCGGTTCCGATTCTTCTTCCGGTTCCGATTCTTCTTCCGGTTCCGACTCTTCTTCCGGTTCCTCTTCGGGAACTTGTGAATCAGTCCACAAATCATTCCAATTTATATTTGACTCTTCATTATTATTAGGTGAGTCAATGGGACTTGTTCTAGAGGTAGACATCTATCACATAATATCAAACACGTTAAGAGATTAATATATCACATAATATTCATATGTTAAAAATATATAGTTTCCAACAAAAATGTTAAGCAATCATTTTTAAAGAAAACACGGTCGAAGTCCAGACTCACTAATGCATCCTAACAAACTCGATAAGACACACTAATGCAAATTTTCTGGTTCTCTAAGACCAACGCTCTGATACCAACTGAAATGTCCCGTTCTTATTGATTAAAAACGTTCCATATTAATTGATTTCGTTGCGAGGTTTTGACCTCTATATGAGACGTTTTTCAAAGACTGCATTCATTTTAAAACAAACCATAACCTTTATTTCATCAATAAAGGTTTAAAAAGCTTTACGTAGATTATCAAATAATGATAATCTAAAATATCCTGTTTACACACGACCATTACATAATGGTTTACAATACAAATATGTTACAACAAAATAAGTTTCTTGAATGCAGTTTTTACACAATATCATACAAGCATGGACTCCAAATCTCGTCCTTATTTAAGTATGCGACAGCGGAAGCTCTTAATAATCACCTGAGAATAAACATGCTTAAAACGTCAACAAAAATGTTGGTGAGTTATAGGTTTAACCTATATATATCAAATCATAATAATAGACCACAAGATTTCATATTTCAATACACATCCCATACATAGAGATAAAAATCATTCATATGGTGAACACCTGGTAACCAACATTAACAAGATGCATATATAAGAATATCCCCATCATTCCGGGACACCCTTCGGATATGATATAAATTTCGAAGTACTAAAGCATCCGGTTCTTTGGATGGGGTTTGTTAGGCCCAATAGATCTATCTTTAGGATTCGCGTCAATTAGGGTGTCTGTTCCCTAATTCTTAGATTACCAGACTTAATAAAAAGGGGCATATTCGATTTCGATAATTCAACCATAGAATGTAGTTTCACGTACTTGTGTCTACTTTGTAAATCATTTATAAAACCTGCATGTATTCTCATCCCAAAAATATTAGATTTTAAAAGTGGGACTATAACTCACTTTCACAGATTTTTACTTCGTCGGGAAGTAAGACTTGACCACCGGTTGATTCACGAACCTATAACAATATATACATATATATCAAAGTATGTTTAAAATATATTTACAACACTTTTAATATATTTTGATGTTTTAAGTTTATTAAGTCAGCTGTCCTCGTTAGTAACCTACAACTAGTTGTCCACAGTTAGGTGTACAGAAATAAATCGATAAATATTATCTTGAATCAATCCACGACCCAGTGTATACGTATCTCAGTATTGATCACAACTCAAACTATATATATTTTGGAATCAACCTCAACCCTGTATAGCTAACTCCAACATTCACATATAGAGTGTCTATGGTTGTTCCGAAATATATATAGATGTGTCGACATGATAGGTCGAAACATTGTATACGTGTCTATGGTATCTCAAGATTACATAATATATAATACAAGTTGATTAAGTTATGGTTGGAATAGATTTGTTACCAATTTTCACGTAGCTAAAATGAGAAAAATTATCCAATCTTGTTTTACCCATAACTTCTTCATTTTAAATCCGTTTTGAGTGAATCAAATTGCTATGGTTTCATATTGAACTCTATTTTATGAATCTAAACAAAAAAAGTATAGGTTTCTAGTCGGAAAAATAAGTTACAAGTCGTTTTTGTAAAGGTAGTCATTTCAGTCGAAAGAACGACGTCTAGATGACCATTTTAGAAAACATACTTCCACTTTGAGTTTAACCATAATTTTTGGATATAGTTTCATGTTCATAATAAAAATCATTTTCCCAGAATAACAACTTTTAAATCAAAGTTTATCATAGTTTTTAATTAACTAACCCAAAACAGCCCGCGGTGTTACTACGACGGCGTAAATCCGGTTTTACGGTGTTTTTCGTGTTTCCAGGTTTTAAATCATTAAGTTAGCATATCATATAGATATATAACATTTGTTTAGTTGATTTTAAAAGTCAAGTTAGAAGGATTAACTTTTGTTTGCGAACAAGTTTAGAATTAACTAAACTATGTTCTAGTGATTACAAGTTTAAACCTTCGAATAAGATAGCTTTATATGTATGAATCGAATGATGTTATGAACATCATTACTACCTTAAGTTCCTTGGATAAACCTACTGGAAAATAGAAAAATGGATCTAGCTTCAATGGATCCTTGGATGGCTCGAAGTTCTTGAAGCAGAATCATGACACGAAAACAAGTTCAAGTAAGATCATCACTTGAAATAAGATTGTTATAGTTATAGAAATTGAACCAAAGTTTGAATATGATTATTACCTTGTATTAGAATGATAACCTACTGTAAGAAACAAAGATTTCTTGAGGTTGGATGATCACCTTACAAGATTGGAAGTGAGCTAGCAAACTTGAAAGTATTCTTGATTTTATGAAACTAGAACTTTTAGAATTTATGAAGAACACTTAGAACTTGAAGATAGAACTTGAGAGAGTTCAATTAGATGAAGAAAATTGAAGAATGAAAGTGTTTGTAGGTGTTTTTGGTCGTTGGTGTATGGATTAGATATAAAGGATATGAAATTTTGTTTTCATGTAAATAAGTCATGAATGATTACTCATATTTTTGTAATCTTATGAGATATTTCATGCTAGTTGCCAAATGATGGTTCCCACATGTGTTAGGTGACTCACATGGGCTGCTAAGAGCTGATCATTGGAGTGTATATACCAATAGTACATACATCTAAAAGCTGTGTATTGTACGAGTACGAATACGGGTGCATACGAGTAGAATTGTTGATGAAACTGAACGAGAATGTAATTGTAAGCATTTTTGTTAAGTAGAAGTATTTTAATAAGTGTATTGAAGTCTTTCAAAAGTGTATAAATACATATTAAAACACTACATGTATATACATTTTAACTGAGTCGTTAAGTCATCGTTAGTCGTTACATGTAAGTGTTGTTTTGAAACCTTTAGGTTAACGATCTTGTTAAATGTTGTTAACCCAATGTTTATAATATCAAAAGAGATTTTAAATTATTATATTATCATGATATTATGATGTACGAATATCTCTTAATATGATATATATACATTAAATGTCGTTACAACGATAAACGTTACATATATGTCTCGTTTCAAAATCATTAAGTTAGTAGTCTTGTTTTTACATATGTAGTTCATTGTTAATATAATTAATGATATGTTTACTTATCATAATATCATGTTAACTATATATATAACCATATATATGTCATCATATAGTTTTTTTACAAGTTTTAACGTTCGTGAATCACCGGTCAACTTGGGTGGTCAATTGTCTATATGAAACCTATTTCAATTAATCAAGTCTTAACAAGTTTGATTGCTTAATATGTTGGAAACATTTAATCATGTAAATATCAATCTCAATTAATATATATAAACATGGAAAAGTTCGGGTCACTACAGATATGGCGTTTAAGGATCAAATTGGGCGAAACTTAGAAGCTTACGTTGATGACATTGTCATCAAAAGTCATACTGAAGAAAAGATGTTACGAGATATATAGGAAACTTTTGTATCTCTGCGAAAAATTAACATGAAATTAAATCCCAAGAAGTGCACGTTTGGTGTGGAAGAGGGAAAATTCTTAGGTCATATTGTCACAGAACGTGGAATTAAAGCTAATCCTAAGAAAATTCAAGCAATTGAAGATATGAAGTCACCAACTAGCAAGAAGGATGTTCAACGGTTACATGGATGTCTAGCAGCATTAACAAGATTCTTGTCCAGAGCAGCTGAAAAGTCACTTCCATTCATGAAGGTGTTAAAGGGCTGTCTGAATAAAAAAGATTTTATGTGGACGGCGGAAGCCGAAAATGCATTCCAAGAGATCAAGCAGTTGTTAAAAACATTACCTACGTTAACAGCACCAAAAGAGGGGGAAACCATAATTTTATACTTAGCTGTCTCAAAGGAAGCAATAAGTTCTGTTCTAATCGCAGAACAGAGCGGCGTGCAAATGCCCATATATTTTGTTAGCGAGGTGTTGTAGCTTAGTGAAATAAATTATCCACCACTTCACCGAATGGTTTATGCCCTTGTGCATACTGCACGACGTTTACGAAGATATTTTCAAGGTCATCCCATCTTAGTGTTGACAGATCAACCATTGAAGCAAATACTCCGGCGCCCAGAATCATCTGGCCATTTAGCAAAATGGGCCATCGAGTTGGGGGAGTATGAAATCAATTTTGCTCCTCGAAATGCTGTTAAAGGGCAAATTTTGGCAGATTTCCTCTTGGAGACAAATGAAAAAGTAGAGTATGACAACAAAATGGCACCATCACAGCATGAGTGGGAGTTACACACTGATGGGGTATCCAGTGAAGTGGGAACAGGTGCAGGGCTAGTTTTAACAAGTCCAGACGGTGAAGAATATACTTATGCAGTGAAATTTTGTTTTTATGCTTCAAACAATGAAGCAGAGTATGGGGCGTTACTCTTCAGCCTCCGCATAGCGGTAGAAATGGGCATAACAAATTTACGAGCGTATGTTGATTCTCAAATTGTTGCCCAGCAGGTTAATGGAACATTCGATGCAAGGGATGCATCCATGAGGCAATATGTAAAGTTGGTGGAAGCAATTTCAAAGAAATTTGATAACCTTGAAGTCGTGCAAATCCCTCGAAATAAGAACAAAAAAGCTGATGTTTTGAGCAAGTTATCCACGTTAACATTTGATCATTTGCACAAACGAGTGTTGGTTGAAGAACTTAAGGAGAAATCAATACATTGAAAACCAATTATTGCAATAGTTGAAGAAGCTAAGGAAACTTGGATGACTCCGTATTTGAGATATTTGCATGACGGATGGTTACCTGTTGATAAGGCGGAAGCAAGAAGAATAAGAGTGAGTGCACCAATGTATGAAATAGTTAGTGGCGTCCTTTATCAAAAATCATACAATGGTCTGTTGTTAAGGTGTCTAACCGATAATGAAGCGTTAAAGGTGGTCAAAGAAATGCATGAAGGAGTTTGTTCGTAACATTCCGGTTTCCGTACTGTGGCGTCACGGATCATGCGACAAGGGTATTTTTGGCCTTCACTTTATCGGGATGTTGCAGAAATCATCAAAACATGTGAGAATTCTCAGATGCATGGAACAATTCAGCGTCTTCCAAAGTATGACTTGATACCAGTATCATCCGCTTTTCCGTTCTGTAAATGGGCTATTGACATTGTGGGGCCATTCAATAGGAGCACTGGTAATGCTAAGTTCTTGGTGGTAGCAATCGATTTTTTCACGAAATGGGTTGAAGCAAAGGCATTAGCAAAAATCACAGGAGAAAATGTCAAGAAATTTGTTTGGCATGATATTATATGCCGTTATGGGGTGCCAAATGAAATAGTTAGCGATAACGGCAAGCAATTTGCAGAAAATCCATTTCGGAGTTGGTGTGAAGAGAGCTGGGCATCAAACAAAATTTTACATCTGTTGCTCATCCTCAAGCGAACGGACAAGTGGAGGTTACCAACAAGGAAATTGTTGCTGGCATTAAGGCACAATTAGGTCTAAGTCAAACTGGATGGGTGGATGAATTTCCAAATATATTGTGGGCACACCGGATGACGCCAAAGCGGAGCACGGGGGAAACACCTTTCAGTCTGGTGTATGGAACAGAGGCAGTGATACCGGCTGAGATATGTGTGCCAATGCAACGCATTATGGCATTTGATGTTGAGGTTAATTCTGAGGCGTTAAGAGAGAATCTCAATTTATTGGAGGAAAGAAGGTTGATGGCCGCCATCCGGCAAGCGGATCACAAACATAAAATGGCAAAATATTATAACAAGAAAGTGCAGCATGTGCAATTTGAAGTAGGTGATTTAGTGCTACGTGATAATGAAGCAAGCAGGCAAATCAAATTTGGAAAGCTAGCCCCAAAATGGGAAGGACCTTATAAGGTCACGAAAGTAAATCAGAACGGATCCTACATGCTTGCTGCGCCTTCCAGCGAGCAATATGAAAGAGCTTGGAATGCGATGAATTTAAAGAAATTTTATGCGTAGCACTATATGCATGGACAGCTTGATCAACTGTCAAATGCATGAGATATAGTCATAAATGTAAAAATTTCTTTAAAGAATATGAATAATAGCAATTATTCTTATGGCAATATTTTTCAAATTTTATCCGGCCAAGGATTTTTTAGCCCAGGTGTCACATAGCTGTGTGTCATCCCTACCCGCAGAAAGAAAGAGAGCCTTTCGGTGGTAGAAGTACAATCATACTCAAAATGGTTGTATCGATAGTGAGACATGTAGAACTCACTAAAACATCGAAGCGATGAAACGAATCTATAAAAAATGTCATGACACATATACACACAAAATACAAAACAAAACAGAAAATGGATCATAGTGTCCAGCATAATATCTAAAGGTGAAAATAATTCATAACTTTTCCTCATGAATTTCATGACGGAAGGCGTATGGAGGAGAATATGTTTTTAATATTCATAACTATAATGATTGCAACGTACAATCTCTGTATCTTGAACATTGTTCATTACAATAATCTTACTAAGTTACATCATATCTTTCTAATATACATAACTAAATGCAATATTAAGCGTTATGTAAAAGCAGATGTATAAAAACATAATTCATTCTGTGGAGTGTAATTCAATACATCATCTATTGTTACATCCGGCCTTTTACACAGATTTTCAAGATCAGAAAACTTTATATTTTCTATTGAGGCACCGGCTTCATCAGCTTCTAAAATAGAATTTTCATTAATTTTTGATGTGATTACCTCAGGAAGAGGATTTGGAAGTTCTGGTAGTTTTTTCTTCATAAAGTTGAAAAAATTTAACCGTTCAGCAGATTTTGCAAAGCAGACAAACTCACGGATTCTGTGAGATAGTG
Organism: Rutidosis leptorrhynchoides; assembly: GCF_046630445.1. Classification (NCBI taxonomy): domain Eukaryota; kingdom Viridiplantae; phylum Streptophyta; class Magnoliopsida; order Asterales; family Asteraceae; genus Rutidosis; species Rutidosis leptorrhynchoides. The sequence continues at coordinate 223,326,835 of NC_092337.1, read as the reverse complement.
CCTGATAGTTAAAGACACGCTCTACAAGTGTAGGAATGCCAGTTATCATTCGTTTTTCGTTCTCCTCTTTGGCTTTAAGCTGTTCTTTCAATATGTTATTTTCCTCAACTAATTTTTCTTTCTCCTTCACTAGTTCATCAATTTTGCTCAGATGCCGTGTTTCTCTGAAAGATAGTACTTTAACTTGCTCCTTATATTCCGCCCTCTGACTGTTGCAATTTTCATAATGCCTCTTCATTGTCTCGTATTCCCTCTTCATCTCTGTGGCTATTCGTTCAGCCTTGGTTACTTTCTCCTTTTCAGCAGATAGCTCCTTATTTGTAGTGACTTCACTGTTCTGCAAATTAGATAGGCATTGAAGGTCATTCAAACCAGAAGCAATGTCCAGAATAATGCTTTGTGCCTTAACTTTCTTGGCATCTGCATCAGATAAGTTGCTAAAAAATTGCGCTAGTGAAGGGCACACCATGGCATTCAGAAAAGTCATGAAATCTTCATACGAATGTGGTGGTCCTTTTAAAAGAGAAGAGAGCATGTTTGTGTCAAGATTGGGAAGCGTAATTTGTTGTTGAGAAGAACTAGGGCTAGCTCCCTGTTGAGCAGATGACGAAGGAATTTGACCAGTTCTTCTCCTCTTGGCGGAAGGCGGAAGAGTTGCTAAGATAGTGTCTTGATGGGATGCACTAGCTGTTGGAGATAAAGGAAAATTGTTACTTATAAAAGAGTTCCAATATGCTTCACAACATTTCAAAGGTGGCATAAAATATAAGGAAGGGTTTGGATTATAAAATCCACCAGTACTGGGTATGTAAGAAAACAAGTACAGGTTTTGGTATGGAATTTTGCATAATTCAGTGTTGTCATTTTCATTACCCGAGGTACGACGTTCTCTAGAGGCAATCCGATTCATACCTATGTCTTCTTCTTCTTCTTCATCTTCCTCCTCCCTCACTTCATCTGTTTTGGGGGTATCATCAATAATTTTCTCAGTGCTAAAAGTAAGCTGTGAATAACATGATGATCGCATAGCGGTAAGCGGAGTAATTTCTGCAAAAAATTAAAGCGTCACATTGATTAAATGGATAGATACAGAAGAACATTTTAATTAAGCATATATAGCAAAAGTAAATGCTTACTCTTTTTCCCAGCAAGAATACAAGCATAACCTTGAGAGATATCCCAATCTTGGCTCATGGATGTCAGCGAAAGCATGTGTTCCCCATATTTAATATCATTAATTTGTTCAGCTTTAATCTTCTTAAACAAAAGGTTTTCTTTGGTGACGAGTTTTGGAAAGGTAATAGAAATGTTATGCGAATATTTGCGCCATACTCGAGTAGCTGAGTATTGTTTATCAATTACATCTTCATTTATGAAAATAAATGAAGCATACCAGTTATCGCCAGGATGATCAACTACAGGTTTCAGAAACCCATGAACTTTATTGAATGTAAACCAACCATTTTCATGGCGTGCTATACCAGATGACAAAATATTCGAATTGATGGCTCAATTTTCCTTGCGTGACAATACATTTCAAAAATCAAGATCTTTCAAATTGATGCTGGTTCGAATTGACCAACAGCAACACCGAAAAATCTGCAAACTTCTAAGAAGAAGGGTGTAAATGGTAAACGTATGCAAAATCTGAAGATTGAATGGTCATAAATGGCAACTTTGCCAGGGGGCGGTGAACAGGCTCTGGCATTAATTGCAGGAATGACTAGTTCAACACCAGCTAATCTAGGGAAATGTTGTAGTAGCTCGCTTAAATATCTCTCATTTACTCTGCTAGGAATAGCTGCAACATCCTTTATGGATGCCATTAATGTTCTAATGAAACAGAAAATAAAGTAGGTATTAATGGAAGAAGATGAATACTGTAGAAGGAAGTTGTAGTTAGTGGTGAATTGGGGGTTTTGTTTTCAGCCACACACGTGTAAGGACAAGATAAAAAGGTGAGTACATCGAAGAGTCCTTTTACAGCTAAGAGGTGCGTGCGATATTTTAGCAATCATCATGTTGTCAGTAAAATTCGCCTATCATTTAATGCCTGTGGTGTGATTCCCAATGCGAAAGGAAAAGGTGAAATGTGAAGATTTTGGTTGGCATGCGTTATCAAAAGTTTAACAACTTAATCATTTTTCAAATGCTTAAGTCCTTAAACTGGGGGGACTTAATGGTGTATCCTATCGTATACACACATAAAAGGCATAATGGTTGCATAAAAATAGCATCAGGAAGGCTGGAAACAACAGTTTTGTGGAATTATCCGTCCAGCGTTCTCCGCTGTACAGGCTGCTCCGTCGTGCGTAAGCCCTGAAGGCCGCCTACCGTGTAAGCCCTCGCCGGAGAACGGCACTTTCAGCATAAATTTCGGACCACGAATAACAGAACGTATCATCATCTGACATGTGTCCCCGAGCAATCTGGTGGATCTAACACTATAAATAGACCCCTTGGGTCGTCATTTTACAAGTTCATATATTCTGACAACTTTGAGAGCTGAGACTTCACTTCTCTTTCTCTCTCTACTTTCTCTCACTAGAAGTCATCCGGCTAGCACTTATACGCTCTACGGATGACAGATTGATTAACCCACCCCACAAGTTTCTACACTTGTGAACCGGGTCTGCAGGAATTATTTCCCGAGGGTAAAAATCAATCGGCAACACTCCGCCCTCCTAAAACTAGATCACTTCTAATCTATTGTTAACATACTAAGCCGTACCTCATAAGGAAATAGGTGTTAACACTAATGCTTGCTGTAATGTCTGCCAGAATCTTGAAATAAATCTTCCATCCCTATCAGAGATAATAGAGATTGGTATTCCATGTCTAGAGATGATTTCCTTCAAATACAGTCGTGCTAACTTCTCCATCTTGTCATCTTCTCTTATTGGCAGGAAGTGTGCTGATTTGGTGACACGATCAACTATTACCCAAATAGTATCAAAACCACTTGCAGTCCTTTGGCAATTTAGTAATGAAATCCATGGTAATGTTTTCCCATTTCCATTCCGAGATTTCGGGTGGTTGAAGTATACCTGATGGTTTCTGATGCTCAACTTTGACCTTAGAATACATCAAACATTCTCCTACATATTTAGCAACATCGGCTTTCATACCCGGCCACCAACAATGTTTCTTGAGATCCTTGTACATCTTCCCCGTTCCAGGATGTATTGAGTATCTGGTTTTATGAGCTTCTCTAAGTACCATTTCTCTCATATCTCTAAATTTTCGTACCCAAATTCTTTCAACCCTATACCGGGTTCCGTCTTCCTGAATATTAAGATGCTTCTCCGATCCTTTGGGTATTTCATCCTTTAAATTTCCTTCTTTTAAAACTCCTTGTTGCGCCTCCTTTATTTGAGTAGTAAGGTTATTGTGAATCATTATATTCATAGCTTTTACTCGAATGGGTTCTCTGTCCTTTCTGCTCAAGGCTTCAGCTACCACATTTGCCTTCCCCGGGTGGTAACAAATCTCAAAGTCATAATCATTCAACAATTCAGTCCACCTGCGCTGCCACATGTTCAGTTGTTTCTGATTAAATATGTGTTGAAGACTTTTGTAGTTGGTATATATAATACTTTTGACCCCATATAAGTAGTGCCTCCAAGTCTTTAATACACAAACAACCGCGCCTAATTCCAAATCATGCGTCGTATAATTCTGCTCGTGAATCTTCAATTGTCTAGACGCATAAGCAATTACTTTCATTCGTTGCATTAATACACAAACGAGACCTTGCTTTGAGGCGTCACAATATATCACAAAATTATCATTCCCTTCAGGTAATGACAATATAGGTGTTGTAGTTAACTTTTTCTTTAACAATTGAAACGCTTTTTCTTGTTCATCTTTCCATTCAAATTTCTTCCCTTTATGCAGTTAAGGGTTTTGCTATTCTGGAAAAGTCTTGGATGAACCTTCTGTAGTAACCAACCAGTCCTAAAAATTGGCGTATATGCTTCGGAGTTTTCGGGGTTTCCCACTTTTCAATGGTTTCAATCTTTGCTGGATCCACCTGAATACCTTCTTTGTTCACTATGTGACCGAGAAATTGAACTTCTTCCAACCAAAATGCACACTTTGAAAACTTAGCATACAATTTTTCCTTCCTTAACAACTCTAGCACTTTTCTCAAATGTTCTTCATGCTCTTAGTCTTTCTTTGAGTAAATAAGTATGTCATCGATGAAAATAATGACAAACTTGTCAAGGTATGGTCCACACACTCGGTTCATGAGGTCCATGAACACAGCTGGTGCGTTGGTCAACCCAAACGGCATAACCATAAACTCGTAATGACCGTAACGCGTCGTAAAATCAGTCTTTGGAATATCATCCTCCTTCACCCGCATTTGATGATACCCAGAACGTAAATCAATCTTCGAATAAACCGACGAGCCTTGTAGTTGATCAAATAAGTCGTCGATTCTCGGTAGTGGGTAGCAGTTCTTGATGGTAAGTTTTTTCAACTCTCGGTAGTCGATACACAACCTAAATGTACCATCCTTCTTCTTGAAAAACAAAACAGGAGCTCCCCATGGTGATGTACTTGGTCGAATGAAACCACGTTCTAAAAGTTCTTGTAACTGACTTTGTAATTCTTTCATTTCGCTGGGTACGAGTCTGTATGGAGCACGAGCTATTGGTGCAGCTCCTGGTACAAGATCTATTTGAAATTCAACGGATCGATGTGGGGGTAATCTTGGTATTTCTTTCGAAAATACATCGGGAAATTCTTTTGCAACGGGAACATCACTGATGTTCTTTTCTTCAGGTTTAACTTCCTTGATGTGTGCTAGAATGACCTAACAACCTTTTCTTATTAGTTTTTACGCCTTCAAACTACTAATAAGATTTAATTTCGCATTGTTCTTTTCTCCGTACACCATTAAAGGTTTTCCCTTTTCACGCATAATGCGACTTGCATTTTTGTAACAAATGACCTCTGCTCTCACCTTTTTCAACCAGTCCATGCCAATTATTACATCAAAACTCCCTAACTCGACTGGTATTAAATCAATTTTAAACGTTTCATCCCCCAGTTTAATTTCTCTATCCCGACATATATTATGTGCTAAAATTAATTTACCGTTTGCTAATTCGAGTAAAAATTTACTATCCAAAGGCGTCAATGGGCAACTTAATTTAGCACAAAAATCTCTACTCATATAGCTTCTATCCGCACCCGAATCAAATAAAACATAAGCAGATGTATTGTAAATAAGAAACGTACCCGTAACAAGCTCCGGGTCTTCCTGCGCTTCTGCTGCATTAATATTGAAAACTCTTCCACGGCCTTGCCCATTAGTATTCCCTTGGTTTGGGCTATTTCTAATAATGTGGCCCGGTTTTCCACATTTATAACAAACTACGTCGGCATTATTTTTTCTGACCATATTTGTTTCTTTATTTTTGTTGTTCTTTGGTCCGTAAATCTCACATTTTGCCGCACCATGACCACTTCTCTTACACTTGGTGCAAAATGTTGTGAAAACACATTCGCATGGTACTCTGCACACCTGAAGCATGGTTGTTTCTGTTGTTTGTTGTTATTGAGGTTGTTGTTGGGATTGTTATTGTTGTTGAAACGGTTGTTGTAGTTGTTGTTGTTGTTGTTGGGACATTTGGTGTAGTTATTGTTAGGATTGCGGTTATTGTTGCGATTGTTGTTGCGATTGTGATTGTAATCGTTATTGTTGTTGTAATGGTGACTCTTGTCACCGTTTTCCTCCCACTTCCTCTTGAGTTGTTTCGTGTTGGCTTCTTCGGCCGCCTGTTCTTTAATTATCCCCTCAATCTGATTTATGAGTTTATGAGCCATTCAACTTGCCTTCTGTATGGAAGCGGGCTCGTGTGAACTCACATCTTCTTGAATCCTTACTGGTAACCCTTTTACAAACGTGTCGATCTTCTCTTCTTCATCTTCAAACGCTCCCGGACACAATAGGCATAACTCTGTGAATCGTCATTCATATGTGGTAATGTCGAATCCTTGTGTTCATAACTCTCTAAGTTCTACCTTGAGCTTATTAACTTCGTTTCTAGGACGGTACTGCTCGTTCATCAATTGCTTGAATGCCGACCACGGTAGTGCGTAAGCAGCATTTTGTCCTACCTGTTCAAGATAGGTGTTCCACCACGTTAACGCAGTACCTGTGAAGGTATGCGTAGCGTACTTAACTTTGTCCTCTTCATTACACTTACTTATGGTAAATACCGATTCGACCTTCTCGGTCCACCGTTTCAATCCAATTGGTCCTTCGGTTCCATTAAATTTCAAAGGTTTGCAGGCAGTGAATTCTTTGTTGGAGCATCCTACACGATTTCTTGTGGAATTAGTTCCACTGCTAGATCCAGAGTTATTGTTATTTTGCATCGCAGCCTGTACTGCGGCTATGTTTGCTGCAAGGAAAACACGGAAGTCTTCCTCGCTCATGTTCAATTTCTGACGAGTCGCCGGTGCCATTTCCTTCAAAAATAGCCCAAAAGAATTGAGTTAATCATATAGAATTTAAGAGTAGTCAATAGTATTTAGTAGCATAATATGAACTTATTTATAAAAGCTTTTTCTTCATATTAGCATTTTATAGTTTTAATTCGGGTAGTACCTACCCGTTAAGTTCATACTTAGTAGCTATTATACGATTCAACTACTACGATTCAATATGAAAAACTTATTACAATAATATTTCGTGTTCAAACTTTTATACAATATTATACAAACATACAATACCACTATTATACATATAGGATGAAATATAGCACATAATAACTTGCTACACGGTAGCTACAAAGGTAATTCTAATGAATAAGCAAGTTATTCAACAAAGGCAATAAAGACACGTAATTCATAAGTCCAGAAACAGGTCATGCATTCTGGTTTTACTAAAACGACTTCCCATCCTTGATCTTATGGAAAGTAACCATTATGACCATTGGCTAGGCAGCATGTTGTAATGTCGTCAAAAGGACGAGGGTTTCGTAATGCCCAACAGCCTAGTATGTAATGACCCGGAAAATTTCGACTAATTTTAACGAAATTCTCGATATGATTCATTATCTTTGACACGATAGGCAAAGTCTGTTAGGTTGAGTCTCAAAAATTTTAAACTGTTTCATGAATTCATTTGACTTTCGACCATTCTCGACGATTCACGAACAACTAATTGTAAATAGATATGTGTGTGTGTGTATATATATATATATATATATATATATAATAATTGGAAGTATAATTTGAAATATTTAATGTTGTTGTTATGAAATATAATATTATAATAATTATTATTTAAAATATATATATAAGGTATGTTGAATATATAAATATAGTTCGAATTGATTTAGTAAACAATAGAAGCACTCGTTTATCATTCGATGGTTGACATTAAACAAGTTTAAATACGAACTTAGACGAATTTAAAAGTAAACGTTGATTTATAATTAGGTTATGTAAAATTTAGAAAAAAAAAATATATATATATAAAATAATAATAAATAAATAAATAAATACTTCAACTTTGTTGAATTGAGTTTTAACACTACGTACATGTTAAATGGAACAGAAAACAAATAATCAATGAACCACGATATATCACTTCGTGTAAATCAGTCGGTAGAAACAATCCAAAACTTAGATTGTCATACAATGATTAATTGATCCTTCTCCACTAGCACGTTTAATTTAATTAGGATTATTATTTAATATTATAATTATATTATTAATATTATAACATGTCAATTTAGTTGAGATTACTATTTGTTTTGTTTAATATCAATTCTTACTTTTGAATTACTATTATTTTTTTATATATTATACTTATATTATTATTAATTTAGATTGTGCATTGTATTATAAGAGAAATAATGGATCTGTTAATTAGATTTCACTTATTGATATTTTTGCACTCTTAACATTTCATTTGGGGCTATTACATCCGTGACTTTGAAGACCCACAACTTTTTGTCTTTGCATTATATCGATTTCTATATAATATACATCTATATCTATACACTTACACATAAAGATACATGAAAACCATCACAAATTTTGATACTATTAAACGACCCTTCTCCTTCTGTTTCGATTCAACCTACCCCCATCTAACTCGATCTCTTCTGTTTCTGGGCTGGCTCGACACAAAACCATCTCCATCACTATCCCTCAGCCATCACCACCTTATCCATCACCAAAGAATCGCCACTACTCTCGGCCGGTATCACCTTCACAGTCTAACCAAGAGCTACCACCATGTTCAAACTACTATCACTACAAACAACCATTGAACACCCACCACCTCTATTACACCCATCATTAATCACCGTCTTTTTCATCTCCACCAAGATCATCATCCCCCCCATATCACTACTACTCGTTCCTGTTTTCCTGTATGAACAAAGAACACCACAACCAACAATATTTAAAAACCACCTCAATCCATCACTTCAACCATTGTCAACCACCATACTTGCACCGTCACCACCTTCTCACAACCTTCACCATCGTGAACAACCAATCATCACAACCACCACCCTCATCACTACATACCACCGTCACTCTCTCTCTTCTCTTTTCTCTCTCTCTATATTTTTCTCGTAAACACCATTGATACAACCCACAACCTTCGGCTCATCTCTTTCATCCAACATTAAACCACCTTGTGTTACTGGTCCGATCTTTGTTACTGAACGAAACCCTTATGTTCAGCTCGTTACTGTTACTGTTTTGGTTTAGCAAGAATGGTGATGACTGTTGAGGAATAGATGAGAAGGATGATGAAGATGACGATCGACTGTGATTCATGATAATGATGATAACATAAGATTATGATTGGGACGATTATATTACAGATAATCATGGAGATGTATGCGCTGTAAAGGCAATGAAGACCCCACGTAATTTTCCCAATTATTCTGCCTTTTCACTTGCAACCGTAAACCCTTTTGTTTTCCTAAGTGGCTCGAGTATACTCATTGTTGGGTATTAAGCCGTGTTTCATTTTCCAGTCGGGCCATTTAAACTCGATTATTGGACTGAAAATCTGATTGGGCTTAACATGGGCCGAGTTCATTCATTTTCTGTTGGGCCGAATGGCTTTTGGGTCTGAGCATATGAAGGGGTTACTTCGGACGGGTTATATAGTCTAGGGTAGAAATTAATATAGAAAAATAAAATGGATCAGGTGGTTTGGGGTGTTTGCTGATGAATGGGAGGTCACGGGTTCGAGTCCCGACTCGGGCAGTTTATTTCCTTTTAAACAATTTAAGGTAGTTTTTGTTAAAATTATCATTATTATTAAATCATTAAAATCATTATTATTACTAAAATAAGTATAATCATTAAGTATTAGGAGTATTATTATTATTTTGAAACCAATACAAATTATTATTACTTTCATCAACATTAGTATTAATATCATCATAATTAATATTATTAGTATTATTAAAAGAATCATTATTTTTTTAAAATTATCATTTTTATTATCATTATCATATTTATTAAAACATTATTATTATAATTTTCATTATTATTAAAACTACCTTTTTATTTCATTATCATTGTTATTATTTTATTATTATAATATATAGATATTTTGTATATAAAAATATACTTAAACAATAATTATATTAAAAATATTAACATTTTTATTATATATATATACAAAGTAAATACATATATAACATGTGATTTAAGATATAATATATAAATAAAATATATACAAATTCTATATGAACTACAACACTAAATATATGTATATACTATATAATTAATAGGTAGAATTATATGATTTTCATTATATATTTTAATATATATACTTGATATAGGTTTGTGAATCCGAGGTCAACCCTATATTTGTTAGATGACGTCATATGTATTTTTACTACAAAATACAGTATGGTGAGTTTCATTTGCTCCCTTTTATATATATTTTTGGGACTGAGAATACATGCGCTGTTTTTATAAATGTTTACAAAATAGACACAAGTACTTAAAAATATATTCTACATTGAGTTGTACCACTGTCATATTTCCCTGTAGCTTGGTAACTACTATTTACATGGGTATTGTAAACGCGAATCCTGTTGATAGATCTATCGGGCCTGACAACCCCAACCGGACTGGATGACCAGTATTCAACGGTTGCACAGTACTTCGTTTCAGTGACTACACTTGGTACAGTGTAGTGAGATTTCATAATAAAGGGAATATGCGACGTTGATTAAATGTTAAGTATGGTTACCAAGTGCTCAACCACTTAGAATGCTTTACATACACTTGCGAGTGTATTATGTTTATGATTATGAAATCTTGTGGTCTATTAATATATTGAAATGATTGTTAGGATAAACCTATGAACTCACCAACCAAAAGGTTGACACTTTTAAGCATGTTTATTCTCAGGTACAAATTAAGTCTTCCGCTATGCATTTGCTTAATTTAAGGACATTACTTGGAGTCGATCATCGCAATGGGACCAAATGTTGATGACTTCGTCCAGGTGGATAAGGACGGGTTCTTTACAGGTGGTATCAGAGCGGTGGTCTTAGCGAACCAGGTCTTGCATTAGTGTGTCTAACTAATAGTTGTTAGGATGCATTAGCGAGTCTGGACTTCGACATTAGCTGCATATTATAAGTATTGTTTGTCATTCCTAGTGGAAAATTTCATGTTTATCATTCCTAAGTCTAGACACGACTTCCTGCACTTATTTGATAGATAGTGAAATGTCCCGTTCTTATTGATTAAAAACGTTCCATACTAATTGATTTCGTTGCGAGGTTTTGACCTCTATATGAGACGTTTTTCAAAGACTGCATTCATTTTTAAAACAAACCATAACCTTTATTTCATAAATAAAGGTTTAAAAAGCTTTACGTAGATTATCAAATAATGATAATCTAAAATATCCTGTTTACACACGACCATTACATAATGGTTTACAATACAAATATGTTACATCGAAATCAGTTTCTTGAATGCAGTTTTTACACAATATCATACAAACATGGACTCCAAATCTTGTCCTTATTTTAGTATGCAACAGCGGAAGCTCTTAATATTCACCTGAGAATAAACATGCTTTAAACGTCAACAAAAATGTTGGTGAGTTATAGGTTTAACCTATATATATCAAATCGTAACAATAGACCACAAGATTTCATATTTCAATACACATCCCATACATAGAGATAAAAATCATTCATATGGTGAACACCTGGTAACCGACAATAACAAGATGCATATATAAGAATATCCCCATCATTCCGGGACACCCTTCGGATATGATATAAATTTCGAAGTACTAAAGCATCCGGTACTTTGGATGGGGCTTGTTGGGCCCGATAGATCTATCTTTAGGATTCGCGTCAATTAGGGTGTCTGTTCCCTAATTCTTAGATTACCAGACTTAATAAAAAGGGGCATATTCGATTTCGATAATTCAACCATAGAATGTAGTTTCACGTACTTGTGTCTATTTTGTAAATCATTTATAAAACCTGCATGTATTCTCATCCCAAAAATATTAGATTTTAAAAGTGGGACTATAACTCACTTTCACAGATTTTTACTTCGTCGGGAAGTAAGACTTGGCCACTGTTGATTCACGAACCTATAACAATATATACATATATATTAAAGTATGTTCAAAATATATTTACAACACTTTTAATATATTTTGATGTTTTAAGTTTATTAAGTCAGCTGTCCTCGTTAGTAACCTATAACTAGTTGTCCACAGTTAGATGTACAGAAATAAATCGATAAATATTATCTTGAATCAATCCACGACCCAGTGTATACGTATCTCAGTATTGATCACAACACAAACTATATATATTTTGGAATCAACCTCAACCCTGTATAGCTAACTCCAACATTCACATATAGAGTGTCTATGGTTGTTCCGAAATATATATAGATGTGTCGACATGATAGGTCGAAACATTGTATACGTGTCTATGGTATCTCAAGATTACATAATATACAATACAAGTTGATTAAGTTATGGTTGGAATAGATTTGTTACAAATGTTCACGTAGCTAAAATGAGAAAAATTATCCAATCTTGTTTTACCCATAACTTCTTCATTTTAAATCTGTTTTGAGTGAATCAAATTGCTATGGTTTCATATTGAACTATATTTTATGAATCTAAACAGAAAAAGTATAGGTTTATAGTCGGAAAAATAAGTTACAAGTCGTTTTTGTAAAGGTAGTCATTTCAGTCGAAAGAACGACGTCTAGATGACCATTTTAGAAAACATACTTCCACTTTGAGTTTGACCATAATTTTTGGATATAGTTTCATGTTCATAATAAAAATCATTTTCTCAGAATAACAACTTTTAAATCAAAGTTTATCATAGTTTTTAATTAACTAACCAAAAACAGCCGGCGGTGTTACTACGACGGCGTAAATCCGGTTTTATGGTGTTTTTCGTGTCTCCAGGTTTTAAATCATTAAGTTAGCATATCATATAGATATAGAACATGTGTTTAGTTGATTTTAAAAGTCAAGTTAGAAGGATTAACTTTTGTTTGCGAACAAGTTTAGAATTAACTAAACTATGTTCTAGTGATTACAAGTTTAAACCTTCGAATAAGATAGCTTTATATGTATGAATTGAATGATGTTATGAACATCATTACTACCTTAAGTTCCTTGGATAAACCTACTGGAAAAGTGAAAAATGGATCTAGCTTCAACGGATCCTTGGATGGCTCGAAGTTCTTGAAGCAGAATCATGACACGAAAACAAGTTCAAGTAAGATCATCACTTGAAATAAGATTGTTATAGTTATAGAAATTGAACCAAAGTTTGAATATGATTATTACCTTGTATTAGAATGATAACCTACTGTAAGAAACAAAGATTTCTTGAGGTTGGATGATCACCTTACAAGATTGGAAGTGAGCTAGCAAACTTGAAAGTATTCTTGATTTTATGTAACTAGAACTTGTAGAATATATGAAGAACACTTAGAACTTGAAGATAGAACTTGAGAGAGATCAATTAGATGAAGAAAATTGAAGAATGAAAGTGTTTGTAGGTGTTTTTAGTCGTTGGTGTATGGATTAGATATAAAGGATATGTAATTTTGTTTTCATGTAAATAAGTCATGAATGATTACTCATATTTTTGTAATTTTATGAGATATTTCATGCTAGTTGCCAAATGATGGTTCCCACATGTGTTAGGTGACTCACATGGGCTGCTAATAGCTGATCATTGGAGTGTATATACCAATAGTACATACATCTAAAAGCTGTGTATTGTACGAGTACGAATACGGGTGCATACGAGTAGAATTGTTAATGAAACTGAACGAGGATGTAATTGTAAGCATTTTTGTTAAGTAGAAGTATTTTGATAAGTGTATTGAAGTCTTTCAAAAGTGTATAAATACATATTAAAACACTACATGTATATACATTTTAACTGAGTCGTTAAGTCATCGTTAGTCGTTACATGTAAGTGTTGTTTTGAAACCTTTAGGTTAACGATCTTGTTAAATGTTGTTAACCCAATGTTTATAATATCAAATGAGATTTTAAATTATTATATTATCATGATATTATCATTTATGAATATCTCTTAATATGATATATATACATTAAATGTCTTTACAACGATAATCGTTACATATATGTCTCGTTTAAAAATCATTAAGTTAGTAGTCTTGTTTTTACATATGTAGTTCATTGTTAATATACTTAATGATATGTTTACTTATCATAGTATCATGTTAACTATATATATATCCATATATATGTCATCATATAGTTTTTACAAGTTTTAACGTTCGTGAATCACCGGTCAACTTGGGTGGTCAATTGTCTATATGAAACATATTTCAATTAATCAAGTCTTAACAAGTTTGATTGCTTAACATGTTGGAAACATTTAATCATGTAAATATCAATCTCAATTAATATATATAAACATGGAAAAGTTCGGGTCACTACAGTACCTACCCGTTAAATAAATTTCGTCCCGAAATTTTAAGCTGTTGAAGGTGTTGACGAATCTTCTGGAAATAGATGCGGGTATTTCTTCTTCATCTGATCTTCACGCTCCCAGGTGAACTCGGGTCCTCTACGAGCATTCCATCGAACCTTAACAATTGGTATCTTGTTTTGCTTAAGTCTTTTAACCTCACGATCCATTATTTCGACGGGTTCTTCGATGAATTGAAGTTTTTCGTTGATTTGGATTTCATCTAACGAAATAGTGAGATCTTCTTTAGCAAAACATTTCTTTAAATTCGAGACGTGGAAAGTGTTATGTACAGCCGCGAGTTGTTGAGGTAACTCTAGTCGGTAAGCTACTGGTCCGACACGATCAATAATCTTGAATGGTCCAATATACCTTGGATTTAATTTCCCTCGTTTACCAAATCGAACAACGCCTTTCCAAGGTGCAACTTTAAGCATGACCATCTCTCCAATTTCAAATTCTATATCTTTTCTTTTAATGTCAGCGTAGCTCTTTTGTCGACTTTGGGCGGTTTTCAAACGTTGTTGAATTTGGATGATCTTCTCAGTAGTTTCTTGTATAATCTCCGGACCCGTAATCTGTCTATCCCCCACTTCACTCCAACAAATCGGAGACCTGCACTTTCTACCATAAAGTGCTTCAAACGGCGCCATCTCAATGCTTGAATGGTAGCTGTTGTTGTAGGAAAATTCTGCTAACGGTAGATGTCGATCCCAACTGTTTCCGAAATCAATAACACATGCTCGTAGCATGTCTTCAAGCGTTTGTATCGTCCTTTCGCTCTGCCCATCAGTTTGTGGATGATAGGCAGTACTCATGTCTAGACGAGTTCCTAATGCTTGCTGTAATGTCTGCCAGAATCTTGAAATAAATCTACCATCCCTATCAGAGATAATAGAGATTGGTATTCCATGTCTGGAGACGACTTCCTTCAAATACAGTCGTGCTAACTTCTCCATCTTGTCATCTTCTCTTATTGGTAGGAAGTGTGCTGATTTGGTGAGACGATCAACTATTACCCAAATAGTATCAAAACCACATGCAGTCCTTGGCAATTTAGTGATGAAATCCATGGTAATGTTTTCCCATTTCCATTCCGGGATTTCGGGTTGTTGAAGTAGACCTGATGGTTTCTGATGCTCAGCTTTGACCTTAGAACACGTCAAACATTCTCCTACGTATTTAGCAACATCGGCTTTCATACCCGGCCACCAAAAATGTTTCTTGAGATCCTTGTACATATTCCCCGTTCCAGGATGTATTGAGTATCTGGTTTTATGAGCTTCTCTAAGTACCATTTCTCTCATATCTCCAAATTTTGGTACCCAAATCCTTTCAGCCCTATACCGGGTTCCGTCTTCCAGAAAATTAAGATGCTTCTCCGATCCCTTGGGTATTTCATCCTTTAAATTTCCCTCTTTTAAAACTCCTTGTTGCGCCTCCTTTATTTGAGTAGTAAGGTTATTATGAATCATTATATTCATAGATTTTACTCGAATGGGTTCTCTGTCCTTCCAGCTCAAGGCATCGGCTACCACATTTGCCTTCCCCGGGTGGTAACGAATCTCAAAGTCGTAATCATTCAATAATTCAATCCACCTACGCTGCCTCATATTCAGTTGTTTCTGATTAAATATGTGTTGAAGACTTTTGTGGTCGGTATATATAATACTTTTGACCCCATATAAGTAGTGCCTCCAAGTCTTTAATGCAAAAACAACCGCGCCTAATTCCAAATCATGCGTCGTATAATTTTGTTCGTGAATCTTCAATTGTCTAGACGCATAAGCAATCACCTTCGTTCGTTGCATTAATACACAACCGAGACCTTGCTTTGATGCATCACAATAAATCACAAAATCATCATTCCCTTCAGGCAATGACAATATAGGTGCCGTAGTTAGCTTTTTCTTCAATAACTAAAACGCTTTCTCTTGTTCATCATTCCATTCAAATTTCTTCCCTTTATGCGTTAATGCAGTCAAGGGTTTTTCTATTCTGGAAAAGTCTTGGATGAACCTTCTGTAGTAACCAGCTAGTCCTAAAAACTGGCGTATGTGTTTCGGAGTTTTCGAGGTTTCCCACTTTTCAACAGTTTCTATCTTTGCCGGATCCACCTTAATACCTTCTTTGTTCACTATGTGACCGAGGAATTGAACTTCTTCCAACCAAAATGCACACTTTGAAAACTTAGCGTACAATTCTTCCTTCCTCAATACTTCTAACACCTTTCTCAAATGTTCACCGTGTTCTTGGTCATTCTTTGAGTAAATAAGTATGTCATCAATGAAAACAATGACAAACTTGTCAAGGTATGGTCCACACACTCGGTTCATAAGGTCCATGAACACAGCTGGTGCATTAGTTAAACCAAACGGCATGACCATAAACTCGTAATGACCGTAACGTGTTCTGAAAGCAGTCTTTGGAATATCATCTTCTTTCACCCGCATTTGATGATACCCGGAACGTAAGTCAATCTTTGAATAAACAGACGAGCCTTGTAGTTGATCAAATAAGTCGTCGATTCTCGGTAGTGGGTAGCGGTTCTTGATGGTAAGTTTGTTCAACTCTCGGTAGTCGATACACAACCTAAATGTACCATCTTTCTTCTTGACAAACAAAACAGGAGCTCCCCACGGTGATGTGCTTGGTCGAATGAAACCACGCTCTAAAAGTTCTTGTAATTGGCTTTGCAGTTCTTTCATCTCGCTGGGTGCGAGTCTGTAAGGAGCACGAGCTATTGGTGCAGCTCCTGGTACAAGATCTATTTGAAATTCAACGGATCGATGTGGGGGTAATCCCGGTAATTCTTTCGGAAATACATCAGGAAATTCTTTTGCGACGGGAACATCATTGATGCTCTTTTCTTCAGTTTGTACTTTCTCGACGTT
Organism: Rutidosis leptorrhynchoides; assembly: GCF_046630445.1. Classification (NCBI taxonomy): domain Eukaryota; kingdom Viridiplantae; phylum Streptophyta; class Magnoliopsida; order Asterales; family Asteraceae; genus Rutidosis; species Rutidosis leptorrhynchoides. The sequence goes on along the minus strand of NC_092337.1, from coordinate 223,309,926 downwards.
TGCTAGAACAGCATAGCAACCTTTTCTTATTAGTTTTTGTGCCTTCAAATTACTAATAAGATGTAGCTTCGTGTTGCCCTTTTCTCCGTACACCATTAAGGGTTTTCCTTTTTCTCGTATAATGCGAATTGCATTTTTGTAACAAACGATCTCCACTTTCACTTCTTTCAACCAGTCCATACCGATTATCACATCAAAACTCCCTAACTCTACTGGTATCAAATCAATCTTAAATGTTTCGCTAACCAGTTTAATTTCTCGATTCCGACATATATTATCTGCTGAAATTAATTTACCATTTGCTAATTCGAGTAAAAATTTACTATCCAAAGGCGTCAATGGACAACTTAATTTAGCACAAAAATCTCTACTCATATAGCTTCTATCCGCACCCGAATCAAATAAAACGTAAGCAGATTTATTGTCAATAAGAAACGTACCCATAACAAGCTTCGGGTCTTCCTGTGCCTCTACCGCATTAATATTGAAAACTCTTCCACGGCCTTGTCCATTCGTGTTCTCCTGGTTCGGGCAATTTCTAATAATGTGGCCTGGTTTTCCACATTTATAACAAACTACATTGGCATAACTTGCTCCGAAACTACTTGCTCCGCCATTACTCGTTCCGACACCATTTGTTCCTTTCGTTCTATTAACCCCTGTTCCGTAGACCTCACACTTCACCGCGCTATGACCATTTCTTTTACACTTGTTGCAAAATTTGGTGCAGAACCCCGAGTGATTCTTTTCACACCTTTGGCATAGCTGCTTCTGATTGTTGTTGTTGTTGCGGTTATTATTGTTATTGGGATGATTGTTGTAGTTGCTGTTGTTGTTGTTGTTGTTGTTGTTGGGCCGTTTGTTGTAGTTGCGATTGATGTTGCGATTGTTGGGATAATTGTTGCGATTATTGTTGTAATTGCTGTTGTTGTTGTATTGGTGATTCTTATCACCGTTTTCCTCCCACTTTCTTTTGACTTGCTTCACATTGGCCTCTTCAGCAGTCTGTTCTTTAATTCTTTCTTCAATCTGGTTCACTAGTTTGTGAGCCATTCTACATGCCTGTTGTATGGAGGCGGGTTCGTGTGAACTTATATCTTCTTGGATTCTTTCCGGTAATCCTTTCACAAACGCGTCGATCTTCTCTTCCTCATCTTCGAATGCTCCCGGACACAATAGGCACAATTCTGTGAATCGTCTTTCGTACGTGGTAATATCAAATCCTTGGGTTCGTAACCCTCTAAGTTCTGTCTTGAGCTTATTGACCTCGGTTCTGGGACGGTACTTCTCGTTCATCAAGTGCTTGAATGCTGACCACGGTAGTGCGTACGCATCATCTTGTCCCACTTGCTCTAGATAGGTATTCCACCATGTTAACGCAGAACCTGTGAAGGTATGCGTAGCGTACTTCACTTTGTCCTCTTCAGTACACTTACTTATGGCAAACACCGATTCAACCTTCTCGGTCCACCGTTTCAATCCGATCGGTCCTTCGGTTCCATCAAATTCCAAAGGTTTGCAGGCAGTGAATTCTTTGTAGGTGCATCCTACACGATTTCCTGTACTGCTAGATCCAAGGTTATTGTTGGTATGTAGCGCAGCCTGTACTGCGGCTATGTTTGAAGCTAGAAAAGTACGGAATTCCTCTTCATTCATATTCACGGTGTGTCGAGTAGTCGGTGCCATTTCCTTCAAAATAGTTAAATGGAACAAGTTAATCATACAGAATATTAAGAGTAGTTAATAGTATTTCGTAGCATAATATGAACTCATTTATAAAAGCTTTTTCTTCATATTAGCGTTTTATAAGTTTAAATTCGGGTAGTACCTACCCGTTAAGTTCATACTTAGTAGCTAATATACAATTCAACTACTACAATTCTATATGAAAAACTGATTATAATAATATTTCGCGTTCAAACTTTTATACAATATTTTACAAACTTACAATACCGCTTATTTTACATAAAGCATGAAATATAGCACACAATAACTTTGATACAAGATAGTTGTGAAGACAATTCTAGCTAGTACACAAGTTGTTCGGCAAAGGCAATAAAGACACGTAATTCATACGTCCAGAAACAAGTCATGCATTCTGGTTTTACTAGGACTACTTCCCATCCTTGGTCTTGTGCAACATAACCGTTATGGCCGTTGATAAGACAGCGTGTTGTAACGTCATCAAAGGGACGAGGGTTACGTAATGTCCAACAGTCCCGTAATAATCTAAAAACCTCATTTCTTACCCCAATTACCGACTCCGTCACTTGTGGAAACGTTTTGTTTAATAGTTGTAGCCCGATGTTCTTGTTCTCACTTTGGTGAGAAGCGAACATTACTAATCCGTAAGCATAACATGCTTCTTTATGTTGCATGTTAGCCGCTTTTTCTAAATCACGAAGTCCAATATTCGGATATATTGAGTCAAAATAATTTCTTAACCCGTTGCGTAAAATAGCATTTGGGTTCCCCGCAATATATGCGTCAAAGTAAACACATCGTAACTTATGGGTTTCCCAATGTGATATCCCCCATCTTTCAAACGAAAGTCTCTTATAAACCAAGACATTCTTGGAACGTTCTTCGAATGTCTTACAAACTGATCTCGCCTTAAATAGTTGTGTCGAAGAATTCTGGCCGACTCTAGACAAGATTTCATCAATCATGTCTCCGGGTAGGTCTCTTAAAATATTGGGTTGTCTATCCATTTTGTGTTTTTAAACTGTAAAATAGACAAGAGTTAGTTTCATAAAAAAAATACTTATTAATACAAGCAATTTTTACATATATCATAAAGCATAAGAACACTATATTACATATATTACACCACACGAATACAACTATCTTATTCCGACTCGCTCGTTTCTTCTTCTTCAGTTTTGGTTCGTTTTGCCAAGTTTCTAGGGATATATGATGTTCCCCTAATACGAGCCGTCGTTGTCCACATTGGTTTAGAAAAACCTGGTGGTTTAGAGGTTCCCGGGTCATTGTTACAACTTAAGGACTTCGGGGGTTGACGATACATATAAAGTTCATCGGGGTTGGAATTAGATTTCTCTATTTTTATGCCCTTTCCCTTATTATTTTCTTTTGCCTTTTTAAATTCAGTTGGGGTAATTTCTATAACATCATCGGAATTCTCGTCGGAATCCGATTCATCGGAGAATTGGTAATCCTCCCAATATTTTGCTTCCTTGGCGGAAACACCATTGACCATAATTAACTTTGGTCGGTTGGTTGAGGATTTTCTTTTACTTAACCGTTTTATTATTTCCCCCACCGGTTCTATTTCTTCATCCGGTTCCGATTCTTTTTCCGGTTCCGATTCTTCTTCCGGTTCCGACTCTTCTTCCGGTTCCTCTTCGGGAACTTGTGAATCAGTCCACAAATCATTCCAATTTACATTTGACTCTTCATTATTATTAGGTGAGTCAATGGGACTTGTTCTAGAGGTAGACATCTATCACATAATATCAAACACGTTAAGAGATTAATATATCACATAATATTCATATGTTAAAAATATATAGTTTCCAACAAAAATGTTAAGCAATCATTTTTAAAGAAAACACGGTCGAAGTCCAGACTCACTAATGCATCCTAACAAACTCGATAAGACACACTAATGCAAATTTTCTGGTTCTCTAAGACCAACGCTCGGATACCAACTGAAATGTCCCGTTCTTATTGATTAAAAACGTTCCATATTAATTGATTTCGTTGCGAGGTTTTGACCTCTATATGAGACGTTTTTCAAAGACTGCATTCATTTTTAAAACAAACCATAACCTTTATTTCATAAATAAAGGTTTAAAAAGCTTTACGTAGATTATCAAATAATGATAATCTAAAATATCCTGTTTACACACGACCATTACATAATGGTTTACAATACAAATATGTTACATCGAAATCAGTTTCTTGAATGCAGTTTTTACACAATATCATACAAACATGGACTCCAAATCTTGTCCTTATTTTAGTATGCAACAGCGGAAGCTCTTAATATTCACCTGAGAATAAACATGCTTTAAACGTCAACAAAAATGTTGGTGAGTTATAGGTTTAACCTATATATATCAAATCGTAACAATAGACCACAAGATTTCATATTTCAATACACATCCCATACATAGAGATAAAAATCATTCATATGGTGAACACCTGGTAACCGACAATAACAAGATGCATATATAAGAATATCCCCATCATTCCGGGACACCCTTCGGATATGATATAAATTTCGAAGTACTAAAGCATCCGGTACTTTGGATGGGGCTTGTTGGGCCCGATAGATCTATCTTTAGGATTCGCGTCAATTAGGGTGTCTGTTCCCTAATTCTTAGATTACCAGACTTAATAAAAAGGGGCATATTCGATTTCGATAATTCAACCATAGAATGTAGTTTCACGTACTTGTGTCTATTTTGTAAATCATTTATAAAACCTGCATGTATTCTCATCCCAAAAATATTAGATTTTAAAAGTGGGACTATAACTCACTTTCACAGATTTTTACTTCGTCGGGAAGTAAGACTTGGCCACTGTTGATTCACGAACCTATAACAATATATACATATATATTAAAGTATGTTCAAAATATATTTACAACACTTTTAATATATTTTGATGTTTTAAGTTTATTAAGTCAGCTGTCCTCGTTAGTAACCTATAACTAGTTGTCCACAGTTAGATGTACAGAAATAAATCGATAAATATTATCTTGAATCAATCCACGACCCAGTGTATACGTATCTCAGTATTGATCACAACTCAAACTATATATATTTTGGAATCAACCTCAACCCTGTATAGCTAACTCCAACATTCACATATAGAGTGTCTATGGTTGTTCCGAAATATATATAGATGTGTCGACATGATAGGTCGAAACATTGTATACGTGTCTATGGTATCTCAAGATTACATAATATACAATACAAGTTGATTAAGTTATGGTTGGAATAGATTTGTTACAAATGTTCACGTAGCTAAAATGAGAAAAATTATCCAATCTTGTTTTACCCATAACTTCTTCATTTTAAATCTGTTTTGAGTGAATCAAATTGCTATGGTTTCATATTGAACTATATTTTATGAATCTAAACAGAAAAAGTATAGGTTTATAGTCGGAAAAATAAGTTACAAGTCGTTTTTGTAAAGGTAGTCATTTCAGTCGAAAGAACGACGTCTAGATGACCATTTTAGAAAACATACTTCCACTTTGAGTTTGACCATAATTTTTGGATATAGTTTCATGTTCATAATAAAAATCATTTTCTCAGAATAACAACTTTTAAATCAAAGTTTATCATAGTTTTTAATTAACTAACCCAAAACAGCCGGCGGTGTTACTACGACGGCGTAAATCCGGTTTTACGGTGTTTTTCGTGTCTCCAGGTTTTAAATCATTAAGTTAGCATATCATATAGATATAGAACATGTGTTTAGTTGATTTTAAAAGTCAATTTAGAAGGATTAACTTTTGTTTGCGAACAAGTTTAGAATTAACTAAACTATGTTCTAGTGATTACAAGTTTAAACCTTCGAATAAGATAGCTTTATATGTATGAATTGAATGATGTTATGAACATCATTAATACCTTAAGTTCCTTGGATAAACCTACTGGAAAAGTGAAAAATGGATCTAGCTTCAACGGATCCTTGGATGGCTCGAAGTTCTTGAAGCAGAATCATGACACGAAAACAAGTTCAAGTAAGATCATCACTTGAAATAAGATTGTTATAGTTATAGAAATTGAACCAAAGTTTGAATATGATTATTACCTTGTATTAGAATGATAACCTACTGTAAGAAACAAAGATTTCTTGAGGTTGGATGATCACCTTACAAGATTGGAAGTGAGCTAGCAAACTTGAAAGTATTCTTGATTTTATGTAACTAGAACTTGTAGAATATATGAAGAACACTTAGAACTTGAAGATAGAACTTGAGAGAGATCAATTAGATGAAGAAAATTGAAGAATGAAAGTGTTTGTAGGTGTTTTTAGTCGTTGGTGTATGGATTAGATATAAAGGATATGTAATTTTGTTTTCATGTAAATAAGTCATGAATGATTACTCATATTTTTGTAATTTTATGAGATATTTCATGCTAGTTGCCAAATGATGGTTCCCACATGTGTTAGGTGACTCACATGGGCTGCTAATAGCTGATCATTGGAGTGTATATACCAATAGTACATACATCTAAAAGCTGTGTATTGTACGAGTACGAATACGGGTGCATACGAGTAGAATTGTTAATGAAACTGAACGAGGATGTAATTGTAAGCATTTTTGTTAAGTAGAAGTATTTTGATAAGTGTATTGAAGTCTTTCAAAAGTGTATAAATACATATTAAAACACTACATGTATATACATTTTAACTGAGTCGTTAAGTCATCGTTAGTCGTTACATGTAAGTGTTGTTTTGAAACCTTTAGGTTAACGATCTTGTTAAATGTTGTTAACCCAATGTTTATAATATCAAATGAGATTTTAAATTATTATATTATCATGATATTATCATGTATGAATATCTCTTAATATGATATATATACATTAAATGTCTTTACAACGATAATCGTTACATATATGTCTCGTTTAAAAATCATTAAGTTAGTAGTCTTGTTTTTACATATGTAGTTCATTGTTAATATACTTAATGATATGTTTACTTATCATAGTATCATGTTAACTATATATATATCCATATATATGTCATCATATAGTTTTTACAAGTTTTAACGTTCGTGAATCACCGGTCAACTTGGGTGGTCAATTGTCTATATGAAACATATTTCAATTAATCAAGTCTTAACAAGTTTGATTGCTTAACATGTTGGAAACATTTAATCATGTAAATATCAATCTCAATTAATATATATAAACATGGAAAAGTTCGGGTCACTACAGATAGTGTACAGATAAATTCATATCTTAGCGTATCTGTTTCTGTAGACTTTATCTGACACGTTTCCTTAATTCTCTCCGTAATCTACGAGATTTTCTGTACTATACATAGATATTCTATGTAATTAGAATATCATCCGATATCCGAAATTCATTTCATACCAAAAACTCTTTATCTAACCGAGCAAAATGGAACTCACCACTAGTTCAAGCCTCTCGGATTTCGATATGGAGTACCACTCCAGCTCCAGAAGCAGCGTCACCAGAATGAATCAATCAATCCGCCATCTCCAATTCATCTGATGAGTTCGTAGTCGACTAAATCAATGGAGGCAAGAAGAAGGCGATCCTTTTCACCAACCGAATTCACCTCTTGGAAAAGAACCTGAAGCACATACCGGCGAACCAGTCCGAAACACCATTTTCACTCTTATTTCTCGAATATCTCACCATGATTATATACTGTCTCAAATTCAAAACCTTATTCACTCGCTCGTTTCTACCGACAATCATCCCGGAGTAATATGTCAACGAGCTTCGCACCCGAGTTGTAGTCTTGAAAAATATGGTGCAAAACGTACCAGCTTCAGCAACATTACCGGCATCAACAGTACAACCAACAACCCAAGTTTCAACATCACATGCCTCAACATCTCATTCTGTACCTCGAGCCTAATCATCATTCTACGTATCGTTCTATCTACTTTATCTTCATTCTACATATCATTCTACATCGATTATCTTCGCTCGACATGGCGATTATGTAATTTCTAAAGTTTTAGAGATTATGTAATCTAGTATTAACGATAAATCAAATGAGTTTAATATTTTATTGACTCATTAAATCCATGATTACATCTGAAGAAAATATAGATGCAAGTATATTTTAATAAAGATTGTAATTAAAATTCTTTTGTACCAACTGTTAATGATGAAAATATTTTAACGGGTAGGTAATACCCGAAGAATATTGGAGTTTCACATTAATAAGTTACACTGTACATTCTTCGAATCTGATTCAACAGTCATTTACTATCCTACTTACATTCATCGATATACAGATCCGTTCACCACAGAATAACCATTTTCATTCAATTTCATATTCGGATTTTGACCTATCAAAATTCAACAAGTGGCATAATGAAGAAAACATTGGACAAAAATAAAATTTGTTAGAAACAAACGAATTAACTAATTGAAATATTGTTAAGAATCCACGCTAACTGTTCCTAGCTAACTGTTTACATTTTATTTACCACAATTTAATTATCGCAGTTTACATTCTCGCAATTTTATTTATCGTCATTTAATTTCTATATTTTTTTTTCGCACTTTAAATAACGTGACACGTATACAAGGTTTCGACATATCATATTAACCCATCTATATATTTATCTTGGAACAACCATAGACACTCTATATGCAAATGACGGAGTTAGCTATACAGGGTTGAGGTTGATTCCAAAATATATATATAGTTTGAGTTGTGATCAATACTGAGACCGGTACACGGGTCACGATACGTATTAATTAATTCGAATGTTATATATTAAACTATATATGAACTATTGGACTACTAACTTTGGACAATTAAAATGAATTAAAATATTGATTATAATATATGAAACTAAATAATTCTTCAAGTTTGCCACTTGATTTCATCTTAAACCTCAATTGTATCTTGACGATTTCAGTCCGTGTTCAAATCTTTCATGATTCTTGAAAACACCTTGATCGAGAGGATGAACCAGCCGCATTTCATCTACGGAAGAAAAGATTGATGCATATAGTTATGCACCTGAAAACTCTCGGAAACTGAGTAAACGTTTAACACATAACTGTGCTAATTCCTTAGTGTTATTATTACCCAAAATAACTTTGCAATTCTTCTTCAAATTAGCCAATTTTGTCACAGCTCCAGCAAGTCAACTCCGACTTTTCATCCGAAACAACCTTATTATAACCTTGATATATACGCGTGCTCATTTATTGTTACCAGGAAACCATTTATATTCCACCATATTACCATCATCATTTACTCATCAAAAAAAAAACCTTCAATATTCTTGAAAACCCTCAGTTTGATAACCGATGATCCAGATCCGTTAACTTTGAAAATGCTGACGAAGCAGCATGTTTTAGATGGTCTTAATGACCAAAAGTTGATGATAAAGAAGGAAGTGTTAGGAACGCTCGATAGAAAATTCGGTACTAAAAATCGGATTGAGCACACCATGAAGGAGACCAAGGACAAATACAAGGACTAAACCCTATATTTAAAGAATCCAGGTAATTCTGGATCCGATGAAATCTTTAGAGAATATCTTGCTCCAAAGTTATGTTAAAATTTTGCGGAGAAATTTTTTTTCATCAACCTTCGAACTTAGAAATCCCAAAATATCATCATAAATATTTTCGATATTTTTGAGGATATTTTCATAACTCTTCTTGTACGAAATTAGTTTTCTCTTCGTGTTATCTATGCTACATCATAAAAGAAACTGTTTTAGTTTCTATCCTTCTATAAAATTTGAGTTTAAATTATGAATGATTTTTGGAGAAGTGTAAGGAATTGAAGCATGAGTTAGTATAATATAATGACGCCGGGCCAACGTGATTATATTACAGTAAGTCATGCTAAATTTCTAATGGAATGTGATGATGGTTCACAGACATTGCCCTCATCATGTGTCATGTTACATAACTCTTTCATTCTACTTAATCTCTAAGCATATCACGGAAATATTTCCTTTATATTTCTGTTCTTCCGTAATTCCAACAGTTTGCTAATAAATCGTGCTATTTCATTTTCTTTCTGATTAGAAGATTTTCTTTAGATTCCATGAGTTTCGGAAATTCACCATGACTACGTCAAAAGTTAAATCTCTATCTCGATCTTTTGTGATAGTTCCACTCATACGCTTCAAGCAATCGAATTGTTTTATCCATATTACTCAATGATGATAAAACTCTATTTATCAATTCATATTCGTCTTGAAAACATTTTTATTGTTAACCATGACGATCTCTACCAAATTTCGGGGACGAAATTTCTTTAACGGGTAGGTACTGTAATGACCCGGAAAATTTCGACTAATTTTAACGAAATTCTCGATATGATTCATTATCTTTGACACGATAGGCAAAGTCTGTTAGGTTGAGTCTCAAAAATTTTAAACTGTTTCATGAATTCATTTGACTTTCGACCATTCTTGACGATTCATGAACAACTAATTGTAAATAGATATGTGTGTGTGTATATATATATATAAATAATAATTGGAAGTATAATTTGAAATATTTAATGTTGTTGTTATGAAATATAATATTATAATAATTATTATTTAAAATATATATAAGGTATGTTGAATATATAAATATAGTTCGAATTGATTTAGTAAACAATAGAAGCACTCGTTTATCATTCAATGGTTGACATTAAACAAGTTTAAATACGAACTTAGACGAATTTAAAAGTAAACGTTGATTTATAATTAGGTTATGTAAAATTTAGAAATATATATATATATATATATATATATATATATATATATATATATATATATATATATATATATATATATAAAATAATAATAATAATAATAAATAAATAAATAAATACTTCAACTTTGTTGAATTGAGTTTTAACACTCCGTACATGTTAAATGGAACAGAAAACAAATAATCAATGAACCACGGATATATCACTTCGTGTAAATCAGTCGGTAGAAACAATCCAAAACTTAGATTGTCATACTATGATTAATTGATCCTTCTCCACTAGCACGTTTAATTTAATTAGGATTATTATTTAATATTATAATTATATTATTAATATTATAACATGTCAATTTAGTTGAGATTACTATTTGTTTTGTTTCCTATCAATTCTTACTTTTGAATTACTATTATTTTTTTATATATTATACTTATATTATTATTAATTTAGATTGTGCATTGTATTATAAGAGAAATAATGGATCTGTTAATTAGATTTCACTGATTGATATTTTTGCACTCTTAACATTTCATTTGGGGCTATTACATCCGTGACTTTGAAGACCCACAACTTTTTGTCTTTGCATTATATCGATTTCTATATAATATACATCTATATCTATACACTTACACATAAAGATACATGAAAACCATCACAAATTTTGATACTGTTAAACGACCCTTCTCCTTCTGTTTCGATTCAACCTACCCCCATCTAACTCGATCTCTTCTGTTTCTGGGCTGGCTCGACACAAAACCATCTCCATCACTATCCCTCGGCCATCACCACCTTATCCATCACCAAAGAACCGCCACTACTCTCGGCCGGTATCACCTTCACAGTCTAACCAAGAGCCACCACCATGTTCAAACTACTATCACTACAAACAACCATTGAACACCCACCACCCCTATTACACCCATCATTAATCACCCTCTTTTTCATCTCCACCAAGATCATCATCCCCCCCATATCACTACTACTCGTTCCTGTTTTCCTGTATGAACAAAGAACACCACAACCAACAATATTTAAAAACCACCTCAATCCATCACTTCAACCATTGCCAACCACCATACTTGCACCGTCACCACCTTCTCACAACCTTCACCATCGTGAACAACCAATCAACACAACCACCACCCTCATCACTACATACCACCGTCACTCTCTCTCTTCTCTTTTCAATCTCTCTATATTTTTCTCGTGAACACCATTGATACAACCCACAACCTTCGGCTCATCTCTTTCATCCAACATTAAACCACCTTGTGTTACTGGTCCGATCTTTGTTGCTGAACGAAACCCTTCTGTTGAGCTCGTTACTGTTACTATTTTGGTTTAGCAAGAATGGTGATGACTGTTGAGGAATAGATGAGAAGGATGATGAAGATGACGAACGACTGTGATTCATGATAATGATGATAATATAAGATTATGATGGGGACGATTATATTACAAATAATCATGGAGATGTATGCGCTGTAAAGGCAATGAAGACCCCACGTAATTTTCCCAATTATTTTGCCTTTTCACTTGCAACCGTAAACCCTTTTGTTTTCCTAAGTGGCTCAAGTAAATTCATTGTTGGGTATTAAGCCGTGTTTCATTTTCCAGTCGGGCCATTTAAACTCGATTATTGGACTGAAAATCTGATTGGGCTTAACATGGGCCGAGTTCATTCATTTTCTGTTGGGCCGAATGGCTTTTAGGTCTGAGCATATGAAGGGGTTACTTCGAACGGGTTATATAGTCTAGGGTAGAAATTAAAATAGAAAAATAAAATGGATCAGGTGGTTTGGGGTGTTTGCTGATGAATGGGAGGTCACGGGTTCGAGTCCCGACTCGGGCAGTTTATTTCCTTTTAAACAATTTAAGGTAGTTTTTGTTAAAATTATCATTATTATTAAATCATTAAAATCATTATTATTACTAAAATAAGTATTATCATTAAGTATTAGGAGTATTATTATTATTTTGAAACCAATACAAATTATTATTACTTTCATCAACATTAGTATTAATAGCATCATAATTAATATTATTAGTATTATTAAAAGAATCATTATTTTTTTAAAATTATCATTTTTATTATCATTATCATTTTTATTAAAACATTATTATTATAATTTTCATTATTATTAAAACTACCTTTTTATTTCATTATCATTATTATTATTTTATTATTATAATATATAGATATTTTGTATATAAAAATATACTTAAACAATAATTATATTAAAAATATTAACATTTTTATTATATATATATATACAAAGTAAATACATATATAACATGTGATTTAAGATATAATATATAAATAAAATATATACAAATTCTATATGAACTACAACACTAAATATATGTATATACTATATAATTAATAGGTAGAATTATATGATTTTCATTATATATTTTAATATATATACTTGATATAGGTTTGTGAATCCGAGGTCAACCCTATATTTGTTAGATGAGCATATGTATTTTTACTACAAAATACAGTATGGTGAGTTTCATTTGCTCCCTTTTATATATATTTTTGGGACTGAGAATACATGCGCTGTTTTTATAAATATTTACAAAATAGACACAAGTACTTAAAAATATATTCTACGTTTAGTTGTACCACTGGCATATTTTCCTGTAGCTTGGTAACTACTATTTACATGGGTATTGTAAACGTGAATCCTGTTGATAGATCTATCGGGCCTGACAACCCCAACCGGACTGGACGACCAGTATTCAACGGTTGCACAATACTTCGTTTCAGTGACTACACTTGGTACAGTGTAGTGAGATTTCATAATAAAGGGAATATGCGATGTTGATTAAATGTTAAGTATGGTTACCAAGTGCTCAACCACTTAGAATGCTTTACATACACTTGCGAGTGTATTATGTTTATGATTATGAAATCTTGTGGTCTATTAATATATTGAAATGATTGTTAGGATAAACCTATGAACTCACCAACCAAAAGGTTGACACTTTTAAGCATGTTTATTCTCAGGTACAAATTAAGTCTTCCGCTGTGCATTTGCTCAATTTAAGGACATTACATGGAGTCGATCATCGCAATGGGACCAAATGTTGATGACTTCGTCCAGGTGGATAAGGACGGGTTCTTTACATAGTAGCAATCTAAAAACCTTGTTTCTTACCCCAACTACTAAGTCCGTCACTTGTGGAATGTTTCATTTAATAGTTGTAATCCGATGTTCTTTTTCTCACTTTGGTGAGAAGCGAACATCACTAACCCGTAAGCATAACATGCTTCTTTATGTTGCATGTTAGAAGCTCTTTCTAATTCACGAAATCCTATGTTGGGATATGTTGAGTCAAAATAGGTTCTTAACCCGTAGCGAAAAATTGCCTTTGGGTTCCCCGCATTTAACGCTTTAAAGAAAACACGGCGTAACTTACGGTCTCCCCAATGTGATATACCCCACCTATCAAAGGAAAGCCTTTTATAAACTAAGGCATTTCTGGAAAGTCTTTCAAATATTTGACAAGTTAATTTCGCCATAACTAATTGTGCTGATGAATTCTGACCGACTCTAGACAAGATTTCATCAATCATATCCTCTGGTAGGTCTTCTAAAATATTTGGTTGTTTACCATTAACGTCCATTTTGTGTTTTTATACTGTAAAAATAGACGAGGGTTAGATTCATAAAAGATAATTAACAAACAATACAAGCAATTTTACATTTATCAAAAAAGAAAAAAAAAAGCACAAGCACACTATATTACATATATTACACAACATGATTACAACTCTTTAATCCGACTCACTCGTTTCTTCTTCTTTGGACTTGGTTCGTTTTGCTAATTTCCTAGGGATATATGATGCTCCCCTAATACGAGCTGTCATTTTCCACAATGGTTTAGAAAAACTTGGTGGTTTAGAGGTTCCCGGGTTATTATTACATATTAGGAAATACGGACGTTGCCGATACATATGAAGTTCATCGGGGTTGGAATCAGGTTTCTCTATTTTTATACCTTTTCCCTTATTATTTTCTTTTGCTTTATTAAATTGGGTCGAGGTAATTTCTATAACATCATCGGAATCCTCATCGGGATCCGATTCATCGGAAAATTGGTAATCTTCCCAATATTTTACTTCCTCGGCGGAAACACCATTGACCATTATTGACTTTGGTCCGTTGGTTGAGGATTTTCTTTTATTTAACCGATTTACTGTAGGTATCAATATTTCTTCCTCAAGAACCTCTTCCTCTTCCGGTTCTTCCTCTTCCGGTTCCTCCTCTTCCGGTTCCTCTTGATGGAATTTAACAACTTTAATAAACAACATGTTCTAATAGTTAACATAATTACAAAACCAATTTGTAGTAGTGTTAAATTAAGCGGAAGCAAAATGATAAGTTCATGTTTATATGTTTACCCTTTAAGTTAAATTCCATGTTAATATCAAGTCTAGAATGTATACTTACGTATAAGAACAAGAGGAGAAGATATATACCTCCTCAAGCAAGTTGAGGGTTGTTTTCAAGTTGCAAGATGATGATGAGGATGATGAACAATAGAGCTTCTAACTTGAAGCCTCAAGCAAGTAATACCCACAAGCAATAACCTCAACACCTTTGTAAATAGTTAGGATTTGTTTTACACTTGATTAGAGCTTGTAAAACCAAAATTTGGAACCCCTTTGATGCCAAAAAGGGCCACGGCAGTCAGCTCTTTTTAGAGCAGAATCTGTGCAGTTTTTGCTTCTATTTTGATATGTTTGAATGCATGTGTGTATGGAAAACTAAGTCTCTTGGTCTTAGTTAAGCATGGGTAGCAAGTATTAAACAAATGCATGCTTCTTCTAACTCCCATGCCACTCACTTGCTATGATATAATATACTTTTATAAAAAAAACTGATTTTACAAAATCAGCTTTTATAAAACTTGATTTCATAAAATACATTTTATAAACTTGTATATTATTTGTTATGTATATTTCATAAAAACAATTTTATAAAATGTATCATAACTTAATTAATTATTTAACCTATAAAAAATTAAATCCTTGTTATATAAGTTGTTCCATAACTTATATAAACATATCAGGTAATATTATTTAAGAAACCTTTTCCTTAAAATTCAAGTGTCGCGTATTTAATCAATGATCCAATCGTTAAGATCAAATACGAATAAGGTGTCGGTAAGCTTGTTATTGGGTATGACCCGACTTGGATCAAAACATATTAATCACATTAACTTAATATGTCTCTCGGGCATACGAAATACCTTCAATCTCCCACTTGCACGAGAAACATAAGAAATTAATGCAAGTGACGGATACCACCTAACGACCGTCCATCACCCCCAATATGTTATGACTTTGTGCCATTCAATAACATCATCCCTTTCGAGTTCCCATCTCGAATATGAATAGGTGAATCTTTCATTATTTCCTTTCGTCCTAGATGTCATGTTAAATCCAAGAGATACAGAGTGATCACTCCCTTATAGATTTAACTTTATCAGGCCTTAGACATCTGACTCTCAACGAATAAGAGGGAAAAATTCCATCTTGATTACATACGTCCTAAATATATCCCTTGCATTATACCTGAGCTCTTCCTTATGAACTACCATATTTCAGAATAGCGAAGGAAAGAATCAAGGCACAATACTTGGTAAATATCCGAACCCAATATGTATCTCAGGTCAGAGGATACAATGATATTCGCCTTTACTCAAGATTACATGTGATCAACCACAAAGGCTCCATTTAGTGAATCTTGAGAGCGGGTCTTCCAATATTTGTATCTCACAAATATCTATGAACCTTGGTAGCAACCTTGCCCCACATTCAGTCTGTGAATGTATACTAATCCAGGTTCATAATAGTCTAAACCTCACACTTGCTCCCACAAATGTGATCGACTACGGAATTTAGAATAATTACTTATTCATGGATAAAATATGCAAAATAGGAACATAACTCAAAATAAATTAATGCCATAATTATATTAATGAGTTTGAACAATTTCGTTCCGTTACAATACTTAAAACAAATCATGACCAATCACTAGAATATCGAACCCCTAATGCACAAACATGTCCAGTATGTTTTGCTCCATGTAAGAGCTTCATGAGAGGATCCGCTATATTAAGATCTGTGTGAACTTTGCGAATACATATCTTTCCCTTTTCAACTTCATCCCTTATGTAGTTGAATCTCCGCTCAATGTGACGGGTCTTTTGGTGAGCACGAGGTTCTTTGATTTGAGCAATCGCACCCTCGTTGTCACAAAAGATCTCAAGAGGGTCCTGAATGGAAGGGACTACTCCTAAGTCGTCGATGAATTTCTTCATCCATGCAGCTTCCTGAGCTGCCAATGATGCGGCGATATACTCCGACTCCGTAGTGGATAATGCAACAACATCCTGTTTTAAACTCTTCCAAGAGACCGAACCTCCATTTAACGTGAAGACATAACCGGATTGTGATCGACAATCATCTCGATCAGTTTGGAAACTCGCGTCCACGTAACCCTTTACAGCAAGTTCCTCCTCACCAGATCCATATATTAGAAACATATCCATAGTCCTCCTAAGGTATTTCAATATACTTTTAACCGCAATCCAATGACAGTTTCATGGGTTATTCTGGTATCTACTTGTCAAGCTTCGGGCGCATGACACATCCTGTCTAGTGCATATCATTGCATACATGATTGACCCAATAGCATATGCATAAGGGACTCTCTTCATTCTCTCTTGTTCATCTTTCGTGGTAGGGCACTGAGATGAACTGAGAGGCGTTCCTCTTTGAATAGGTACCAAACCACTCTTAGAGTTCTCCATCTTGAACCTTTTCAAGACCTTTTCAATGTATGCACTTTGATTCAAACCTATCAGTTTCTTGGATCTATTTCTGTAGATCCCATTCCCCAAAACGTATTGTGCTTCTCCAAGATCATTAATGGAGAAGCATTTACTTAGCCAAGTTTTAACTCCTTGCATTGCCGGAATATCATTTCTAAATAACAATATATCATCCACATACAGTACAAGGAACATGATAGTGCTCCCACTAGCTTTCTTGTATACACAAGTTTCATCACCATTTTTGATGAAGCCAAATTTCTTGGCCTCCTCATTAAAATGATGATTCCACATTCTAGATGCTTGTTTCAATCCGTAGATTGACTTCTTTAACTTGCATACCTTTTTAGGATATTTCGGATCAACAAAACCTTCATGCTGAACCATATAGACATCTTCCACAAGATATCCATTTAGGAAAGCGGTCTTGACATCCATTTGCCATATTTCATAATCATAATGAGCAGCAATGGCAAATAATATCCTAATAGACTTTAGCATTGCCACAGGCAAAAAGGTTTCATCATAGTCAACCCCTTGAGTTTGAGTGAAACCTTTTGCTACAAGTCTAGCTTTATATGTATCCAAGTTTCCATGTATGTCGGTTTTCATTTTGAAAAGCCATTTACAATCAACTAGCCTAGAGCCAGCAGGTTGTGCAACAAGTTCCCAAACTTGGTTGTCATACATGGATTGCATCTCAGCGTTCATGGCTTCCTGACATTTATCCTTATCAATCCTTGATAAAGCATCTTGGTAGTTTGATGGTTCATCCAAATCAACCACATAGCAACCATCCATGAGAAA
Organism: Rutidosis leptorrhynchoides; assembly: GCF_046630445.1. Taxonomy (NCBI): domain Eukaryota; kingdom Viridiplantae; phylum Streptophyta; class Magnoliopsida; order Asterales; family Asteraceae; genus Rutidosis; species Rutidosis leptorrhynchoides. Next base: position 223,291,851 of record NC_092337.1, on the reverse strand, counting down.
CCCATATCTCTCAGGAGGATTACTAATTCTACCAGATCTGCGAACGTCTTGTGTATTTTGATCATCCATTTGATCATTCTCAACATTTTCATGTTGAGTGCTAGTGTCAACCAATTGTGTATCATCTACTTGATCTTGAACCTCTTCAAGATCTATCTTCCTTTCACTATCGCCTTCCATTAGGAACTTAGTCTCAAGGAATTCAGCCTTTCGAGCAACAAATACATTCTGCTCGGAAAGATCATAGAAATAATATCCCATATCATCCTTGGGATATCCTATGAAGATACACTTCGTGGATCGAGCATCCAACTTATTAGGGACGTAACACTTAGGATAAGATTCACATCCCCATACCTTTAAGTATGATAGAGATGGAGGTTTTCCAAACCACATCTCATGAGGAGTTCGTTCCACTTTCTTGGTTGGGGTCATATTTAAAATACGAGCCGCGGAGCATAGACAATAACCCCAAAATGATAGAGGTAACGAGCTTCTAGCCATCATAGATCGAACCATATCCATTAGGGTTCGGTTCCTCCTTTCGGAAACTCCATTTAGTTGGGGTGTTCCAGGAGGAGTGAGCTGCGAGATAATCTCACAACTTTTAAGATGATCTTGGAAAGCATCGCTTAGGTATTCACCTCTTCTATCGGTACGAAGTACCTTGATTGTCTTATTGAGTTGATTTTGTACTTCGTTTTGATACTCTTTGAATGCTTCAAAAGTTTCGTCCTTATGTCTTAACAAGTAGACATATCTGAAACGACTGAAGTCATCAATGAAAGTAACGAAGTATCTTTGACCATTCCGAGTTATGGGCTTAAAGGGTCCACATACATCCGAATGTATTAATCCCAATAAGTCCTTAGCCCTTTCGTAGGTCCCTTTGAAAGGTGCTTTAGTCATTTTGGCTTGTAAACAAGATTCACATACATCAAACGAGTCTAGTTCATTTGATTTCAAAAGGCCATTCTTTTTGAAGTGTATGGATTCGATTCTTGTTTATGTGACCAAGGTGACAATGCCATAAGTAGGAATCACTCAAATCCCTTTTGAGTTTCTTGGTGCTAGTATGGTATATTGAGCTACTAGATGATGTGTCATCATGAACCAATTCATAAATTCCATTTGAAGGCGAAGCCTTAAAATAGAATACATTATCTAAATAAATGTGGATATCATCTTTAACAAAATTAAGATAAAAACCACATTGTTTTAAACGGGAAACTGAAATAATGTTTCGACATAAATCCGGTGCATACAAAACATTGTTCAAAATAAGTTCCAAACCACTTGGATGCTTTAATACAAAGTCTCCTTGAGCCTTCACTTGCACTTTGGCTCCATTACCCATAAAGAGACTTGATGTTCCCGTTTGCTTGCTACTTCTTTTGAACCCCTGCAAAGAATTGCAAATGTGAGTTCCACATCCAGTGTCTAATACCCATGTATTAGAAGAAGTAATACTAAGCTCTATATATACCATATATATATTACCTGAGGTTTGCCCCGCATCCCTCTTTTCCTTCAACTCCTTAAGGTAGACCGGGCAGTTGCGTTTCCAGTGACCCATTTCACCGCAACCGAAGCACGGGTCTTCCTTGGGGTTTGCTTGTCCGGCAACCTTTTGCTTCTTATTCTTGTTTTTGGTTGGGGTAACCATCCTCCCCTTTCCCTTGCCTTGATGGGCGGGTCCTTTCCTCTTAGCCGCCTTTGGCTTAGAGGTGTTGTTACCTTTGGACCCACCATCATTGATCATTAGCACGGGTGAAGCCCTCTTACATATGCTAGTTTCCGCCATCCTAAGCATGACATGAAGTTCGCCAATGGTCTTATCCATCCCATTCATATTGTAATTAATTACAAATTGGTCAAACCTCTTTGACAAGAAGTTTAGGATAAGATCCGTGGCTAGCTCATTAGATATGTTGAGATTAAGACGGTTTGCGCGATCAATGAGGCTTTTGATCTTAAGGACATAAGATGAAACGGATTGGGAGTCTTCCATATGACATGCATGAAGCACTCGAATGGTCTTGAAGCGCTCAACACGTGCTTGTTGAAGGAACATCTCCTTCAATTGCGTGATCATGTCGTATGCAGTATGATGCTCGAAATCCTTTTGGAGTTCGGGTATCATAGTCCCAAGCATTAGGCAAGCGACTTGCACCGAATCAGCGTAATACTTATCCCAATAAGCCATGCCTTCCGTATCATCCTCGTCGGGTTGATCGGGAATGGGGTCTTCCCACACATACGCCTTATCCTCAAGTTTGAGGACAATCCTTGTAGTGACCCCTCCTAATCCATTCGGACAATGTCCACATCGATTATAAACGATTCACAATAGTTGATTACATCACGAGGTACTTGACCTCTATATGATACATTTTACAAACATTGCATTCGTTTTTGAAAAGACAATCTTTCAGTACATTGAAAGTTGACAGCATGCATATCATTTCATAATACATCCAACTATAATTGACTTAATAATGATCTTGATGAACTCGATGACTCGAATGCTACATCTTTTGAAATATGTCATGAATGACTCCAAGTAATATCTCTAAAATGAGCAAATGCACAGCGGAAGATTTCTTTCATACCTGAGAATAAACATGCTTTCAAGTGTCAACCTAAAGGTTGGTGAGTTCATTAGTTTAACATAAATAATCATTTCCATCATTTTAATAGACCACAAGATTTTCATTTTCATTTCTCATAAATATACGTCTCATGCATAGAGACAAAAATATCATTCATATGAATTGAACACCTGGTAACCGACATTCACAATATGTATATAAGAATATCCCCATCATTCCGGGATCCTCCTTCGGACATGATATAAATTTCGAAGTACTAAAGCATCCGGTACTTTGGATGGGGCTTGTTGAGCCCAATAGATCTATCTTTAGGATTCGCGTCAATTAGGGTGTCTGTTCCCTAATTCTTAGATTGCCAGACTAAAAGGGGCATATTCGATTTTGATCATTCAACCATATAATGTAGTTTCAATTACTTGTGTCTATTTCGTAAAACAGTTATAAAAATAGCGCATGTGTTCTCAGTCCCAAAAATATATATTGCGAAAGCATTTAAAAAGGGAGTAATGAAACTCACACATATAAATATTGTAAAACAGTTAATAAAGCATTTGCATGTATTCTCAGCCCAAAAACGTAAAGAGTAAAAAGGGCAAATGAAACTCACCTACTGTATTTTGTAGTAAAAATACATATGACGATATTTAACAAGTGTAGAGTTGGCCTCGGATTCACGAACCTATAACATTTGTGTATTTATTAATATACATAATTGTAATTCGAACAAATATATATATATATATATATATATATATATATATATATATATATATATATATATATATATATATATATATATATATATATATATATATATATATATTGTAACTTTATATATTATTTATTTAATTTATATATATATTTGAAAATGATTATTATTTATATAGTTTTATGTATGTATGTATGTATATATATATATATATATATATATATATATATATATATATATATATATATATATATATATATATATATATATATATATATTAAAAATACTTAATTTGTTATATATGAATATTTATATAAAGATTGTCAATATAATTAATTCGTACCTATATATAATATTACTTATAAGTATATTTTTATATCCATGATAATATATAATATTAATAATAGTAAATAAAAAGTTGTATCTGATTATAATGATAAAAATTGTTAATATTAATAATACTAATAATGATAATCCTATTAATAATACTTATGTTAATGATAATAACTCTAATACTTATAAAATGATAATAATACCAATGTTTATGAAAATAAATTGTATTATTTTCATAATAATATTAATCATACTCATAATAATGATAATAATACTAACATGGTAAAGTTCATAATAATAATAATATTAGTAATATTTATAATAATACTAATGATAATAAAAAAATAAAATACATACTAATAATACTAGTACTAATAATAATTTTTAATAATAATAACATAATAATAATAATAATAATAATAATAATAATAATAATAATAATAATAATAATAATAATAATAATAATAATAATAATAATAATAATAATAATAATAATAATAATAATAATAATAATAGCAATTTTTGGTTTAGAAAACTACCTCCAAAAGCCTTCCTAAAAAAATATGCCCCGAACCGGGATCGAACCCGCGACCTCTTGAATAACACAAACACTTACTAACCATCTGATCCATTCCAGTTTTCTGTTATTATTCGTATTTTAAAAATATTTAATACGTTCTGTTTGCATTTCCTTCCACCAAAACACTTTACTTAATTGATTAATCGATCATGAAGCCCAATACATTAGCAAGGAGATTAATTAGTCCATAGAGTCAAGCCCAACATGTCAACATTTTGAAGCCCAATAAACAGTCTATTAACCATCAATCCACCGGTTAAATTGTACGCGTTTTGTTGGCGACTCAAAATAGGAACTGCAATAGCAGATATCAACGAAAAAAATATATATATATGTAACTCACGACGGTTCCTGGTTTCCTTGGTTCATCAATATCGTAACATCATACACTTATCATCATCATCTTCTTATCATCATAATTATTATCATCGTGATCAGAAACAAAAGAAATAGGAATTGGAAAATAGTCGTAGGGTTTATAGTAGTTTTATTAGGTGGGTTTCGGTATTATTGCAGGTGTGTGCGTGTGATTCGATTCATCAACCGTAGGAACTATAGCAGTAGTTGCAGCGAAGGAAATAAAAGAAAATATAGTGATAGGATGATGGTATCGATTAATATCATTCCGTATAGTGATAGTAGTAATGGTGTCGGATTTAGTGAAAGTTTATGATGAAGAAACAGAAAACAGAAGCTGTGGTTTGAAAATAGAAACAACGAAACTAAAAAGCGATATAGCAACACAGTAATCGTAACAGTTAACCAGCAGTAGCCTTAATAGTTTCTTGTAATATCAAAACGAGTGGATTATGGTTAATAACAACACTTTAGCAGGATGTGGGTTTGATAATAAAGCAGAAGCTACGAAAACAGGAAAGAAATGCTGGTGATGTGGTATTCGAATCAAATCAGTGATAGATAGATGGTGGTAATGATTTGTAACAGGTGGAGGTTTATTATGTTATAATGGTGGCTCGATGATGAAGAAGAAAGATGAGGTGACGATGAAGGTTTCGTGGTGGTGGCTTCGATGGTGAATCCAAAACAAAAAAATACAGTAATTCTTGAAGTGGGTTTCGATGGTAATCGAATATGGGAGATGATTGTGGTAATTCAAGGTGATCGAATGGTGTCGACGGGTGTTGGGTGTAGATGGCAATCGAATGAAAATAGAACATAGTAAGCAGTTGTGTTTTCGAATAAAAAAAATATACAAGTAATAGCATAGCAGAATGCAAGAGTGATGTAGGTGATGCAAGTTTGATAAAATTAATGAGTGATGGTGCAGTGGTTGTTTATGGTGGTGAGCTTATAAAGAAAATAAGAAATAATAAAAGGTGATTCTTAATAATGAATATAGAAGTGGGTTTGGTCTTGGTTTATGAGGAAAGGATTAGAAAGAGATGTGTTTGAAAATGAGTCTCTGCCTAATGCCTATATCTATATGTATATTCTATATATGTATTGAGATTGTGAAGGAAACAATAAAAGAGACAAGATCACATGGTGGTGATTATGAATGATAAAGAAAGAAAACAGAAAAGTAATATAAGTGGGTTGGTGTAAGTGTTTTACTCTGCATGCATTAATATATGTATATTATTAGAATTAGGAACGAATAAATAATGTAAATAATATTATATTAAAATCATATTCAATCAAGAACAGTAGTTGATCTAAGCATAATTGAATTAAGCAGTCGTGTTTTGGAATCACTCTACCGACACTTTTAACGGACTATAATATCGTACCCCGTTGTTCACTCAGTGGCGAATAAAAAGTCTTCAGAAAAATCACAAACTTTCACAGTAATTATCCTTATTTATTTCGATCATTATGGTATAAAATTTTATCATTAATTATTAAATAAAAATTACATAAACTGTCCCTCTCAATTCTGGGTAAAATATAAAAATTATTGAAATTTATTAACTAGCTCCTGAATATATTTTTTAATAAGCCTAAAACTTATCTAACTCATTTTCGGATCACCGTTTATTTTATAATTACATAAGTTCGAATTTAACTTGCTTAATAACTATCAAGATGACAAACGAGTGCTTCTATCGTTTACTAATTAACTTCGAAACTATATTTATATATTCAATATACCCTATTTATATATGTATATAGATATATCTTAAATAGTAATTATTATATATTGTTTTATTTTACATAGTTAATTCTAATATAATATATTTCAAATTATTATTTATATATCTTTAAATATATTCGTATCTATTTACAAGTAATTGTTCATGAATCGTCGAGAACAGTCGAAGGGTAATTGACTACATGAATATAGATTTCAAAACTTTCGAGACTCAACATTACAGATTTTTCTAATCGTGTCAGAAACATATAAAGATTAAAGTTTAAATTTGGTCGGAAATTCCCGGGTCATCACAGTACCTACCCGTTAAAGAAATTTCGTCCCGAAATTTGCGTGAGGTGGTCGAGACTAATAATAAAAATGTTTTCATGACGCATATGAGTTGATAACTAGAGTTTTATCAATATTGAATAATACAATTAAAATAATTCGATTATTTGAAGAGCACAAATGAAACTATCACAAAAGATCTAGATGAAGAAATGGAGATTGTCCATAACTTTTGACGTAGTCGCGATTGAATTTAGAAAGTAAGGTGCTCCTTAACTTTTAGCGTAGGGAGTTGAATTCCGAAATTCAAGGAATTTGAAGAAAATCTTCGAAATCTAAAAGATTTGATTCTTTGGCGAATAAAGAAATTAAGATCCCTATAATTAAATACGGTGATCTGCTTCGATTACTTTGTCTGATATTTCCATTATAAGTTAAACTCTTCCGTTCCATTATTCTCACCATTCTTATAGTTTCTTTCTTAGTTTATACATCCAAAAGATTGTGAAAATGCTTAATCCCGTTCTAATCCTTGATATTTTTCTAATTATCATTTCTGTCATCCTTCTTTTTAATCTTCCACCAGAAAAATTTGTTTACTTTTACTATTACCTTAGGGTGATACTATTCTTAATTCTACCATGTCCTTGTATTGCTATTCGTATTAATATCCATGGTTTGTAATTTCTTCGGCGTTGTTGGATTTTATATATCCCCTTATATTTAATGTCCCTGCTTCTGTCTCCTATAATTATTGTCATTCACAGTTAATGCACTCTCTTATTTGCTGCGATTTATACCCCTTTCTATTTCGGAGCTTCATGCTTTTGTTTACTTTTCGCAAGTAATGGTCCAGAATTCATAGGTATGGAGTTTCGAATTATTATAATATACAAGGTAAAAAGGAAAGGTAGTAGCACGATTTGTTTTGTCAAATTACCTGAATCACTGAGAATAGAACTATCAAGAATATATTTTCTTGATATGTTCAGAAGTTAAGCAGAATGAAAGAGTTATGTAACATGGCACATGATGACGTTATAATCTATGAATCATCATCTTCCATTTAGAAACTCAGCATGATTTACTGTAATATAATCACGTTGATCAAGTGTCATTATATTATACTAACCCATGCTTCGGTTCCCAACACTACTTCAAAAACATTCATATTTTAAGCTCGAAAGTTTACAGAATATAGAAACTAACAGTTTCTATATGATGTAACACTGATAGCACGAAGAGATTAATGATTTCAGATAAGAATAGTTATGAAAATATCTTCAGAAATATGGAGGATATTTATAATGAAAGATACGATGATATCTTGGAATTTCCAAGTTAGAAGGTTGATGAAGAAAAAAAAAAAATTTCCGCAAGATTTTAACATGACTTCGGAGTAAGATAATCTCTAGAGATTTCAACGGATCCAGAATTACCTAGATTCTTTGAATAGAGTGTATGGTCCTTGTATTTGTCTTTGGTCTCCCTCGTGGTTAGCTCAATCCGTTTTCCAGTTCCAACGTTTCTGAGCTTTTCCAACATACTATTCTTTATCATCAAACTTCTGACGACTAAGGTCGTTTACGGTTGCCTACAGTTTTCTGCTGCTTCATTCAACTTTTTTTTTTCAAAGTTCAATGGATTGATTCGCAGGCTGGGTGCCCTTTTTAAAATTTCAGAATTGAGGATCGTAATTCTAGGAGATAATTGTTATATGTATACATATAACTATTGATGTAGAAATGCTACGAGATTCAAAATACTGATTGCTAATCCCCGGTAATTGGTATGGTAATTCTCGTTATAAGATTTGGATGAGTATAAGATAAGGCTTTAATGAACAAATATAAGGGTTCTTCGGAGAGACTTAAGCCAATGAGTAATGAAGTTGCTGGTAAGTTTACTGCTAACGTGATGGGATATAAACGGTTCCCCGGTGACGATGACGAAAGGCAAGCTTATATATCAAGGTTATAATAAGACCAATCCGGATGAAATGTCGAAGTTGACTTGCTGAAGTTGTGACAAAATTTACTACTTTGAAAGGAATCACCAAGTTATTTTGGGTAATAATAACACTAAAGGAATTAGCACAGATACGTATTAAGCGTTTACTCAGGTTCCGAGTGTTTTTAGGTGCATAACTATATGTATCAATCTTTTCTTCTGTAGATGAAGTACGGTTGGTTCATCCTCTGGATTGAGGTGTTTTCAAGAATCATGAAAGGTTTGAACGCAGATCGTAATCAGCAAGATACGAATTGACGTTTAAGATGAAATCAAGTGGCAAACTTGAAGAATTGTTTAGTTTCATATGTTATAATCAATATTTTAATTCATTTTAATTGTCCAATGTTGATAGTCCTCAATTGATAGTCCACAGTTAGCAATTCAATAATTCACATATATTTTAATATATAATATTCGAATTAATTAATACGTATCGTGACCCGTATACGTCTCAGACTCGATCACAACTCAAATTATATATATTATTGTAGAATCAACCTCAACCCTATATAGAGAACTCGATCATTACTGCATATAGAGTGTCTATGGTTATTCCAAATAATATATATAAATGCGTCAATATGATATGTCAAAACCTTGTATACGTGTCCCGATATTTAAAGTGCGTAAAATAAATAACATAAATTAAATAACAATAATTAAAGTGCATAAAGTAAGTAACAGAAATTAACTGACAATAATTAAAGTTGCGAGAATGTAAATTGCGATAAATAAAATGTAATAAGGAATTAATTAGTTAGCTAGGAACAATTAGCTAGGAACAGTTAGCGTGGATTCTTAACAAAATTTCTCATAGTTAATTTGTTTGTTTCTATCAAATTTTTATTTCGTCAAATGTGTTCTTCATTATGCCACTTGTTGGATTCTGATAGGTCAAAATCCAAATATGAAATTGAATTAAAATGGTTATTTTGGGGTGAACGGATACATATATCTGTGACTGTAAGTAGGATAGTAATTGACAGTCGAATCGGATTCAAAGATTGTACAGTGTAACTTATTAACGTGAAATCTAAATATTCCTCGGGTATTACCTAACCGTTAAAATATTTTCACCATTAACAGTTTGTACAAAAGAATTTTTAATTACAATCTTTATGAAAATATTCTTACATATATATTTTCTTCAGATGTAATCATGGATTTAATGAGTCAATATGATATTAAGCTCATTTGAGTTACCGTTATAACAAGAATATATAATCTCTAAAACATTAGAGATTACAAAATTGCCATGTCGAATGAAGATAAATAATGTAGAACGTCATGTAGAACAATGATTATGCTCGAGGTACAGAACGAGATGTTGAGGCAAGGATTGTTGATGATACAGGTGCTGTTACTGATGGTACTGTTCGTGTCAGTGATGTTGCTGAAGCTGGTAAATTTTGCACCATATTCTCCAAATTGATTACTCGAGCGCGAAGTTCGTTGACTTCTTCTATTATTCCGGGATGATTTTCGGTCGGAATGAGCAGATGAATAAGATCTAGAATTCGAGATAGTATATAATCATGACGGGGTACTTTGGAAATGAGAGAGAAAATGGTGTCTCGAACAGGTTCGCCGGCAAACGCTTCAGATTTATTGTCAAGAGGTGAATTCGGTTGGTGGAAGGGATCTCCTTCTTTGCGTCTCCATTGTTTAAGTCGACTACGAACTCATCAAATGAATTGGGGATGGATGATTGGTTGGTTCATTCTGGTGACGTTGCTTCCGGAGCTTAGATGACTATCCATTCGGAATAACTGTTGGAATGACTATCCATTCGGAATGACTGTTGGGATAACTATCGAATTAGCTGTCGAAATCCGAGGGACTTTAACTAGTTGAGGGATTCAACTCGTACGATCAGATGAAGGATTTTTGATAAGAAATAGATTATAGGATGTAGATTAGTATCCTGCAATACATAATTTACATATGCATATATAATACTAAAATCTCATAAGTTACGGAGGAATCTACGGAAGCTGTCAGGCAAAGATAACAATAACAGATACGCTAAGATATGAATTTATCTATACACTGTCTATGCAATAGAGGCAGTAAGACGTGTCTAGACTAAGAATTATAAGCAAATGATTCCCTAAGAATGATAAGCAGATGATTTCCGACTAGAAATGATTAGCAAAACTTTTGACATGCAGACACGGTCGAAGTCCAGACTCACTAATGCATCTAAATGAAATGTCCCGTTCTTATTGATTAAAACGTTCCATATTAATTGATTTCGTTGCGAGGTTTTGACCTCTATATGAGACGTTTTTCAAAGACTGCATTCATTTTAAAACAAACCATAACCTTTATTTCATCAATAAAGGTTTAAAAAGCTTTACGTAGATTATCAAATAATGATAATCTAAAATATCCTGTTTACACATGTAGTGACCCGAACTTTTCCATGTTTATATATATTAATTGAGATTGATATTTACATGATTAAATGTTTCCAACATGTTAAGCAATCAAACTTGTTAAGACTTGATTAATTGAAATATGTTTCATATAGAAAATTGACCACCCAAGTTGATCGGTGATTCACGAACGTTAAAACTTGTAAAAACTATATGATGACATATATATGGATATATATATATATAGTTAACATGATACTATGATAAGAAAACATATCATAAAGTATATTAACAATGAACTACATATGTAAAAACAAGACTACTAACTTAATGATTTTTAAACGAGACATATATGTAACGATTATCGTTGTAAAGACATTTAATGTATATATATCATATTAAGAGATATTCATACATGATAATATCATGATAATATAATAATTTAAAATCTCATTTGATATTATAAACATTGGGTTAACAACATTTAACAAGATCGTTAACCTAAAGGTTTCAAAACAACACTTACATGTAACGACTAACGATGACTTAACGACTCAGTTAAAATGTATATACATGTAGTGTTTTAATATGTATTTATACACTTTTGAAAGACTTCAATACACTTATCAAAATACTTCTACTTAACAAAAATGCTTACAATTACATCCTCGTTCAGTTTCATCAACAATTCTACTCGTATGCACCCGTATTCGTACTCGTAAAATACACAGCTTTTAGATGTATGTACTATTGGTATATACACTCCAATGATCAGCTCTTAGCAGCCCATGTGAGTCACCTAACACATGTGGGAACCATCATTTGGCAACTAGCATGAAATATCTCATAAAATTACAAAAATATGAGTAATCATTCATGACTTATTTACATGAAAACAAAATTACATATCCTTTATATCTAATCCATACACCAACGACCAAAAACACCTACAAACACTTTCATTCTTCAATTTTCTTCATCTAATTGATCTCTCTCAAGTTCTATCTTCAAGTTCTAAGTTTTCTTCATAAATTCCAAAAGTTCTAGTTTCATAAAATCAAGAATACTTTCAAGTTTGCTAGCTCACTTCCAATCTTGTAAGGTGATCATCCAACCTCAAGAAATCTTTGTTTCTTACAGTAGGTTATCATTCTAATACAAGGTAATAATCATATTCAAACTTTGGTTCAATTTCTATAACTATAACAATCTTATTTCAAGTGATGATCTTACTTGAACTTGTTTTCGTGTCATGATTCTGCTTCAAGAACTTCGAGCCATCCAAGGATCCATTGAAGCTAGATCCATTTTTCTCTTTTCCAGCAGGTTTATCCAAGGAAATTAAGGTAGTAATGATGTTCATAACATCATTCGATTCATACATATAAAGCTATCTTATTCGAAGGTTTAAACTTGTAATCACTAGAACATAGTTTAGTTAATTCTAAACTTGTTCGCAAACAAAAGTTAATCCTTCTAACTTGACTTTTAAAATCAACTAAACACATGTTCTATATCTATATGATATGCTAACTTAATGATTTAAAACCTGGAAACACGAAAAACACCGTAAAACCGGATTTACGCCGTCGTAGTAACACCGCGGGCTGTTTTGGGTTAGTTAATTAAAAACTATGATAAACTTTGATTTAAAAGTTGTTATTCTGAGAAAATGATTTTTATTATGAACATGAAACTATATCCAAAAATTATGGTTAAACTCAAAGTGGAAGTATGTTTTCTATAATGGTCATCTAGACGTCGTTCTTTCGACTGAAATGACTACCTTTACAAAAACGACTTGTAACTTATTTTTCCGACTATAAACCTATACTTTTTCTGTTTAGATTCATAAAATAGAGTTCAATATGAAACCATAGCAATTTGATTCACTCAAAACGGATTTAAAATGAAGAAGTTATGGGTAAAACAAGATTGGATAATTTTTCTCATTTTAGCTACGTGAAAATTGGTAACAAATCTATTCCAACCATAACTTAATCAACTTGTATTGTATATTATGTAATCTTGAGATACCATAGACACGTATACAATGTTTCGACCTATCATGTCGACACATCTATATATATTTCGGAACAACCATAGACACTCTATATGTGAATGTTGGAGTTAGCTATACAGGGTTGAGGTTGATTCCAAAATATATATAGTTTGAGTTGTGATCAATACTGAGATACGTATACACTGGGTCGTGGATTGATTCAAGATAATATTTATCGATTTATTTCTGTACATCTAACTGTGGACAACTAGTTATAGGTTACTAACGAGGACAGCTGACTTAATAAACTTAAAACATCAAAATATATTAAAAGTGTTGTAAATATATTTTGAACATACTTTAATATATATGTATATATTGTTATAGGTTCGTGAATCAACAGTGGCCAAGTCTTACTTCCCGACGAAGTAAAAATCTGTGAAAGTGAGTTATAGTCCCACTTTTAAAATCTAATATTTTTGGGATGAGAATACATGCAGGTTTTATAAATGATTTACAAAATAGACACAAGTACGTGAAACTACATTCTATGGTTGAATTATCGAAATCGAATATGCCCCTTTTTATTAAGTCTGGTAATCTAAGAATTAGGGAACAGACACCCTAATTGACGCGAATCCTAAAGATAGATCTATTGGGCCTAACAAACCCCATCCAAAGTACCGGATGCTTTAGTACTTCGAAATTTATATCATATCCGAAGGGTGTCCCGGAATGATGGGGATATTCTTATATATGCATCTTGTTATTGTCGGTTATCAGGTGTTCACCATATGAATGATTTTTATCTCTATGTATGGGATGTGTATTGAAATATGAAATCTTGTGGTCTATTGTTACGATTTGATATATATAGGTTAAACCTATAACTCACCAACATTTTTGTTGACGTTTAAAGCATGTTTATTCTCAGGTGAATATTAAGAGCTTCCGCTGTTGCATACTAAAATAAGGACAAGATTTGGAGTCCATGTTTGTATGATATTGTGTAAAAACTGCATTCAAGAAACTGATTTCGATGTAACATATTTGTATTGTAAACCATTATGTAATGGTCGTGTGTAAACAGGATATTTTAGATTATCATTATTTGATAATCTACGTAAAGCTTTTTAAACCTTTATTTATGAAATAAAGGTTATGGTTTGTTTTAAAAATGAATGCAGTCTTTGAAAAACGTCTCATATAGAGGTCAAAACCCCGCAACGAAATCAATTAATATGGAACGTTTTTAATCAATAAGAACGGGACATTTCAGTTGGTATCCGAGCGTTGGTCTTAGAGAACCAGAAAATTTGCATTAGTGTGTCTTATCGAGTTTGTTAGGATGCATTAGTGAGTCTGGACTTCGACCGTGTTTTCTTTAAAAATGATTGCTTAACATTTTTGTTGGAAACTATATATTTTTAACATATGAATATTATGTGATATATTAATCTCTTAACGTGTTTGATATTATGTGATAGATGTCTACCTCTAGAACAAGTCCCATTGACTCACCTAATAATAATGAAGAGTCAAATGTAAATTGGAATGATTTGTGGACTGATTCACAAGTTCCCGAAGAGGAACTGGAAGAAGAGTCGGAACCGGAAGAAGAATCGGAACCTGAAGAAGAATCGGAACCGGATGAAGAAATAGAACCGGTGGGGGAAATAATAAAACGGTTAAGTAAAAGAAAATCCTCAACCAACCGACCAAAGTTAATTATGGTCAATGGTGTTTCCGCCAAGGAAGCAAAATATTGGGAGGATTACCAATTCTCCGATGAATCGGATTCCGACGAGAATTCCGATGATGTTATAGAAATTACCCCAACTGAATTTAAAAAGGCAAAAGAAAATAATAAGGGAAAGGGCATAAAAATAGAGAAATCTAATTCCAACCCCGATGAACTTTATATGTATCGTCAACCCCCGAAGTCCTTAAGTTGTAACAATGACCCGGGAACCTCTAAACCACCAGGTTTTTCTAAACCAATGTGGACAACGACGGCTCGTATTAGGGGAACATCATATATCCCTAGAAACTTGGCAAAACGAACCAAAACCGAAGAAGAAAAAACGAGCGAGTCGGAATAAGATAGTTGTATTCGTGTGGTGTAATATATGTAATATAGTGTTCTTATGCTTTATGATATATGTAAAAATTGCTTGTATTAATAAGTATTTTTTTTATGAATCTAACTCTTGTCTATTTTACAGTTTAAAAACACAAAATGGATAGACAACCCAATATTTTAAGAGACCTACCCGGAGACATGATTGATGAAATCTTGTCTAGAGTTGGCCAGAATTCTTCGGCACAACTATTTAAGGCTAGATCAGTTTGTAAGACATTCGAAGAACGTTCCAAGAATGTCTTGGTTTATAAGAGACTTTCGTTTGAAAGATGGGGGATATCACATTGGGAAACCCATAAGTTACGATGTGTTTACTTTGACGCATATATTGCGGGGAACCCAAATGCTATTTTACGCAACGGGTTAAGAAATTATTTTGACTCAATATATCCGAATATTGGACTTCGTGATTTAGAAAAAGCGGCTAACATGCAACATAAAGAAGCATGTTATGCTTACGGATTAGTAATGTTCGCTTCTCACCAAAGTGAGAACAAGAACATCGGGCTACAACTATTAAACAAAACGTTTCCACAAGTGACGGAGTCGGTAATTGGGGTAAGAAATGAGGTTTTTAGATTATTACGGGACTGTTGGACATTACGTAACCCTCGTCCCTTTGATGATGTTACAACACGCTGTCTTATCAACGACCATAACGGTTATGTTGCACAAGACCAAGGATGGGAAGTAGTCCTAGTAAAACCAGAATGCATGACTTGTTTCTGGACGTATGAATTACGTGTCTTTATTGCCTTTGCTGAACGACTTGTGTACTAGCTAGAATTGTCTTCACAACTATCTTGTATCAAAGTTATTGTGTGCTATATTTCATGCTTTATGTAAAATAAGCGGTATTGTAAGTTTGTAAAATATTGTATAAAAGTATGAACGCGAAATATTATTATAATCAGTTTTTCATATAGAATTGTAGTAGTTGAATTGTATATTAGCTACTAAGTATGAACTTAACGGGTAGGTACTACCCGAATTTAAACTTATAAAACGCTAATATGAAGAAAAAGCTTTTATAAATGAGTTCATATTATGCTACAAAATACTATTAACTACTCTTAATATTCTGTATGATTAACTTGTTCCATTTAACTATTTTGAAGGAAATGGCACCGACTACTCGACACACCGTGAATATGAATGAAGAGGAATTCCGTACTTTTCTAGCTTCAAACATAGCCGCAGTACAGGCTGCGCTACATACCAACAATAACCTTGGATCTAGCAGTACAGGAAATCGTGTAGGATGCACCTACAAAGAATTCACTGCCTGCAAACCTTTGGAATTTGATGGAACCGAAGGACCGATCGGATTGAAACGGTGGACCGAGAAGGTTGAATCGGTGTTTGCCATAAGTAAGTGTACTGAAGAGGACAAAGTGAAGTACGCTACGCATACCTTCACAGGTTCTGCGTTAACATGGTGGAATACCTATCTAGAGCAAGTGGGACAAGATGATGCGTACGCACTACCGTGGTCAGCATTCAAGCACTTGATGAATGAGAAGTACCGTCCCAGAACCGAGGTCAATAAGCTCAAGACAGAACTTAGAGGGTTACGAACCCAAGGATTTGATATTACCACGTACGAAAGACGATTCACAGAATTGTGCCTATTGTGTCCGGGAGCATTCGAAGATGAGGAAGAGAAGATCGACGCGTTTGTGAAAGGATTACCGGAAAGAATCCAAGAAGATATAAGTTCACACGAGCCCGCCTCCATACAACAGGCATGTAGAATGGCTCACAAACTAGTGAACCAGATTGAAGAAAGAATTAAAGAACAGACTGCTGAAGAGGCCAATGTGAAGCAAGTCAAAAGAAAGTGGGAGGAAAACGGTGATAAGAATCACCAATACAACAACAACAGCAATTACAAAAATAATCGCAACAATTATCCCAACAATCGCAACATCAATTGCAACTACAACAAACGGCCCAACAACAACAACAACAACAACAACAGCAACTACAACAATCATCCCAACAACAATAATAACCGCAACAACAACAACAATCAGAAGCAGCTATGCCAAAGGTGTGAAAAGAATCACTCGGGGTTCTGCACCAAATTTTGCAACAAGTGTAAAAGAAATGGTCATAGCGCGGCGAAGTGTGAGGTCTACGGACAAGGGGTTAATAGAACGAAAGGAACAAATGGTGTCGGAACGAGTAATGGCGAAGCAAGTAGTGTCGGAGCAAGTTATGCCAATGTAGTTTGTTATAAATATGGAAAACCAGGCCACATTATTAGAAATTGCCCGAACCAGGAGAACACGAATGGACAAGGCCGTGGAAGAGTTTTCAATATTAATGCGGTAGAGGCACAGGAAGACCCGGAGCTTGTTACGGGTACGTTTCTTATTGACAATAAATCTGCTTACGTTTTATTTGATTCGGGTGCGGATAGAAGCTATATGAGTAGAGATTTTTGTGCTAAATTAAGTTGTCCATTGACGCCTTTGGATAGTAAATTTTTACTCGAATTAGCAAATGGTAAATTAATTTCAGCAGATAATATATGTCGGAATCGAGAAATTAAACTGGTTAGCGAAACATTTAAGATTGATTTGATACCAGTAGAGTTAGGGAGTTTTGATGTGATAATCGGTATGGACTGGTTGAAAGAAGTGAAAGCAGAGATCGTTTGTTATAAAAATGCAATTCGCATTATACGAGAAAAAGGAAAACCCTTAATGGTGTACGGAGAAAAGGGCAACACGAAGCTACATCTTATTAGTAATTTGAAGGCACAAAAACTAATAAGAAAAGGTTGCTATGCTGTTCTAGCACATGTCGAGAAAGTACAAACTGAAGAAAAGAGCATCAATGATGTTCCATTGCAAAAGAATTTCCCGATGTATTTCCGAAAGAATTACCGGGATTACCCCCACATCGATCCGTTGAATTTCAAATAGATCTTGTACCAGGAGCTGCACCAATAGCTCGTGCTCCTTACAGACTCGCACCCAGTGAGATGAAAGAACTGCAAAGCCAATTACAAGAACTTTTAGAGCGTGGTTTCATTCGACCAAGCACATCACCGTGGGGAGCTCCTGTTTTGTTTGTCAAGAAGAAAGATGGTACATTCAGGTTGTGTATCGACTACCGAGAGTTGAACAAACTTACCATCAAGAACCGCTACCCACTACCGAGAATCGATGACTTATTTGATCAACTACAAGGCTCGTCTGTTTATTCAAAGATTGACTTACGTTCCGGGTATCATCAAATGCGGGTGAAAGAAGATGATATTCCAAAGACTGCTTTCAGAACACGTTACGGTCATTACGAGTTTATGGTCATGCCGTTTGGTTTAACTAATGCACCAGCTGTGTTCATGGACCTTATGAACCGAGTGTGTGGACCATACCTTGACAAGTTTGTCATTGTTTTCATTGATGACATACTTATTTACTCAAAGAATGACCAAGAACACGGTGAACATTTGAGAAAGGTGTTAGAAGTATTGAGGAAGGAAGAATTGTACGCTAAGTTTTCAAAGTGTGCATTTTGGTTGGAAGAAGTTCAATTCCTCGGTCACATAGTGAACAAAGAAGGTATTAAGGTGGATCCGGCAAAGATAGAAACTGTTGAAAAGTGGGAAACCCCGAAAACTCCGAAACACATACGCCAGTTTTTAGGACTAGCTGGTTACTACAGAAGGTTCATCCAAGACTTTTCCAGAATAGCAAAACCCTTGACTGCATTAACGCGTAAAGGGAAGAAATTTGAATGGAATGATGAACAAGAGAAAGCGTTTCAGTTATTGAAGAAAAAGCTAACTACGGCACCTATATTGTCATTGCCTGAAGGGAATGATGATTTTGTGATTTATTGTGATGCATCAAAGCAAGGTCTCGGTTGTGTATTAATGCAACGAACGAAGGTGATTGCTTATGCGTCTAGACAATTGAAGATTCACGAACAAAATTATACGACGCATGATTTGGAATTAGGTGCGGTTGTTTTTGCATTAAAGACTTGGAGACACTACTTATATGGGGTCAAAAGTATTATATATACCGACCACAAAAGTCTTCAACACATATTTAATCAGAAACAACTGAATATGAGGCAGCGTAGGTGGATTGAATTATTGAATGATTACGACTTTGAGATTCGTTACCACCCGGGGAAGGCAAATGTGGTAGCCGATGCCTTGAGCAGGAAGGACAGAGAACCCATTCGAGTAAAATCTATGAATATAATGATTCATAATAACATTACTACTCAAATAAAGGAGGCGCAACAAGGAGTTTTAAAAGCGGGAAATTTAAAGGATGAAATACCCAAAGGATCGGAGAAGCATCTTAATATTCGGGAAGACGGAACCCGGTATAGGGCTGAAAGGATTTGGGTACCAAAATTTGGAGATATGAGAGAAATGGTACTTAGAGAAGCTCATAAAACCAGATACTCAATACATCCTGGAACGGGGAAGATGTACAAGGATCTCAAGAAACATTTTTGGTGGCCGGGTATGAAAGCCGATGTTGCTAAATACGTAGGAGAATGTTTGACGTGTTCTAAGGTCAAAGCTGAGCATCAGAAACCATCAGGTCTACTTCAATAACCCGAAATCCCGGAATGGAAATGGGAAAACATTACCATGGATTTCATCACTAAATTGCCAAGGACTGCAAGTGGTTTTGATACTATTTGGGTAATAGTTGATCGTCTCACCAAATCAGCACACTTCCTGCCAATAAGAGAAGATGACAAGATGGAGAAGTTAGCACGACTGTATTTGAAGGAAGTCGTCTCCAGACATGGAATACCAATCTCTATTATCTCTGATAGGGATGGCAGATTTATTTCAAGATTCTGGCAGACATTACAGCAAGCATTAGGAACTCGTCTAGACATGAGTACTGCCTATCATCCACAAACTGATGGGCAGAGCGAAAGGACGATACAAACGCTTGAAGACATGCTACGAGCATGTGTTATTGATTTCGGAAACAGTTGGGATCGACATCTACCGTTAGCAGAATTTTCCTACAACAACAGCTACCATTCAAGCATTGAGATGGCGCCGTTTGAAGCACTTTATGGTAGAAAGTGCAGGTCTCCGATTTGTTGGAGTGAAGTGGGGGATAGACAGATTACGGGTCCGGAGATTATACAAGAAACTACCGAGAAGATCATCCAAATTCAACAACGGTTGAAAACCGCCCAAAGTCGACAAAAGAGCTACGCTGACATTAAAAGAAAAGATATAGAATTTGAAATTGGAGAGATGGTCATGCTTAAAGTTGCACCTTGGAAAGGCGTTGTTCGATTTGGTAAACGAGGGAAATTAAATCCAAGGTATATTGGACCATTCAAGATTATTGATCGTGTCGGACCAGTAGCTTACCGACTAGAGTTACCTCAACAACTCGCGGCTGTACATAACACTTTCCACGTCTCGAATTTGAAGAAATGTTTTGCTAAAGAAGATCTCTCTATTCCGTTAGATGAAATCCAAATCAACGAAAAACTTCAATTCATCGAAGAACCCGTTGAAATAATGGATCGTGAGGTTAAAAGACTTAAGCAAAACAAGATACCAATTGTTAAGGTTCGATGGAATGCTCGTAGAGGACCCGAGTTCACCTGGGAGCGTGAAGATCAGATGAAGAAGAAATACCCGCATCTATTTCCAGAAGATTCGTCAACACCTTCAACAGCTTAAAATTTCGGGACGAAATTTATTTAACGGGTAGGTACTGTAGTGACCCGAACTTTTCCATGTTTATATATATTAATTGAGATTGATATTTACATGATTAAATGTTTCCAACATGTTAAGCAATCAAACTTGTTAAGACTTGATTAATTGAAATATGTTTCATATAGAAAATTGACCACCCAAGTTGATCGGTGATTCACGAACGTTAAAACTTGTAAAAACTATATGATGACATATATATGGATATATATATATATATATATTTAACATGATACTATGATAAGAAAACATATCATAAAGTATATTAACAATGAACTACATATGTAAAAACAAGACTACTAACTTAATGATTTTTAAACGAGACATATATGTAACGATTATCGTTGTAAAGACATTTAATGTATATATATCATATTAAGAGATATTCATACATGATAATATCATGATAATATAATAATTTAAAATCTCATTTGATATTATAAACATTGGGTTAACAACATTTAACAAGATCGTTAACCTAAAGGTTTCAAAACAACACTTACATGTAACGACTAACGATGACTTAACGACTCAGTTAAAATGTATATACATGTAGTGTTTTAATATGTATTTATACACTTTTGAAAGACTTCAATACACTTATCAAAATACTTCTACTTAACAAAAATGCTTACAATTACATCCTCGTTCAGTTTCATCAACAATTCTACTCGTATGCACCCGTATTCGTACTCGTACAATACACAGCTTTTAGATGTATGTACTATTGGTATATACACTCCAATGATCAGCTCTTAGCAGCCCATGTGAGTCACCTAACACATGTGGGAACCATCATTTGGCAACTAGCATGAAATATCTCATAAAATTACAAAAATATGAGTAATCATTCATGACTTATTTACATGAAAACAAAATTACATATCCTTTATATCTAATCCATACACCAACGACCAAAAACACCTACAAACACTTTCATTCTTCAATTTTCTTCATCTAATTGATCTCTCTCAAGTTCTATCTTCAAGTTCTAAGTGTTCTTCATAAATTCCAAAAGTTCTAGTTTCATAAAATCAAGAATACTTTCAAGTTTGCTAGCTCACTTCCAATCTTGTAAGGTGATCATCCAACCTCAAGAAATCTTTGTTTCTTACAGTAGGTTATCATTCTAATACAAGGTAATAATCATATTCAAACTTTGGTTCAATTTCTATAACTATAACAATCTTATTTCAAGTGATGATCTTACTTGAACTTGTTTTCGTGTCATGATTCTGCTTCAAGAACTTCGAGCCATCCAAGGATCCATTGAAGCTAGATCCATTTTTCTCTTTTCCAGTAGGTTTATCCAAGGAAATTAAGGTAGTAATGATGTTCATAACATCATTCGATTCATACATATAAAGCTATCTTATTCGAAGGTTTAAACTTGTAATCACTAGAACATAGTTTAGTTAATTCTAAACTTGTTCGCAAACAAAAGTTAATCCTTCTAACTTGACTTTTAAAATCAACTAAACACATGTTCTATATCTATATGATATGCTAACTTAATGATTTAAAACCTGGAAACACGAAAAACACCGTAAAACCGGATTTACGCCGTCGTAGTAACACCGCGGGCTGTTTTGGGTTAGTTAATTAAAAACTATGATAAACTTTGATTTAAAAGTTGTTATTCTGAGAAAATGATTTTTATTATGAACATGAAACTATATCCAAAAATTATGGTTAAACTCAAAGTGGAAGTATGTTTTCTAAAATGGTCATCTAGACGTCGTTCTTTCGACTGAAATGACTACCTTTACAAAAACGACTTGTAACTTATTTTTCGGACTATAAACCTATACTTTTTCTGTTTAGATTCATAAAATAGAGTTCAATATGAAACCATAGCAATTTGATTCACTCAAAACGGATTTAAAATGAAGAAGTTATGGGTAAAACAAGATTGGATAATTTTTCTCATTTTAGCTACGTGAAAATTGGTAACAAATCTATTCCAACCATAACTTAATCAACTTGTATTGTATATTATGTAATCTTGAGATACCATAGACACGTATACAATGTTTCGGCCTATCATGTCGACACATCTATATATATTTCGGAACAACCATAGACACTCTATATGTGAATGTTGGAGTTAGCTATACAGGGTTGAGGTTGATTCCAAAATATATATAGTTTGAGTTGTGATCAATACTGAGATACGTATACACTGGGTCGTGGATTGATTCAAGATAATATTTATCGATTAATTTCTGTACATCTAACTGTGGACAACTAGTTATAGGTTACTAACGAGGACAGCTGACTTAATAAACTTAAAACATCAAAATATATTAAAAGTGTTGTAAATATATTTTGAACATACTTTAATATATATGTATATATTGTTATAGGTTCGTGAATCAACAGTGGCCAAGTCTTACTTCCCGACGAAGTAAAAATCTGTGAAAGTGAGTTATAGTCCCACTTTTAAAATCTAATATTTTTGGGATGAGAATACATGCAGGTTTTATAAATGATTTACAAAATAGACACAAGTACGTGAAACTACATTCTATGGTTGAATTATCGAAATCGAATATGCCCCTTTTTATTAAGTTTGGTAATCTAAGAATTAGGGAACAGACACCCTAATTGACGCGAATCCTAAAGATAGATCTATTGGGCCTAACAAACCCCATCCAAAGTACCGGATGCTTTAGTACTTCGAAATTTATATCATATCCGAAGGGTGTCCCGGAATGATGGGGATATTCTTATATATGCATCTTGTTATTGTCGGTTATCAGGTGTTCACCATATGAATGATTTTTATCTCTATGTATGGGATGTGTATTGAAATATGAAATCTTGTGGTCTATTGTTACGATTTGATATATATAGGTTAAACCTATAACTCACCAACATTTTTGTTGACGTTTAAAGCATGTTTATTCTCAGGTGAATATTAAGAGCTTCCGCTGTTGCATACTAAAATAAGGACAAGATTTGGAGTCCATGTTTGTATGATATTGTGTAAAAACTGCATTCAAGAAACTGATTTCGATGTAACATATTTGTATTGTAAACCATTATGTAATGGTCGTGTGTAAACAGGATATTTTAGATTATCATTATTTGATAATCTACATAAAGCTTTTTAAACCTTTATTTATGAAATAAAGGTTATGGTTTGTTTTAAAAATGAATGCAGTCTTTGAAAAACGTCTCATATAGAGGTCAAAACCCCGCAACGAAATCAATTAATATGGAACGTTTTTAATCAATAAGAACGGGACATTTCAACACACGACCATTACATAATGGTTTACAATACAAATATGTTACAACAAAATAAGTTTCTTGAATGCAGTTTTTACACAATATCATACAAGGATGGACTCCAAATCTTGTCCTTATTTAAGTATTCGACAGCGGAAGATCTTAATAATCACCTGAGAATAAACATGCTTAAAACGTCAACAAAAATGTTGGTGAGTTATAGGTTTAACCTATATATATCAAATCGTAACAATTGACCACAAGATTTCATATTTCAATACACATCCCATACATAGAGATAAAAATCATTCATATGGTGAACACCTTGTAACCGACATTAACAAGATGCATATATATAAGAATATCCCCATCATTCCGGGACACCCTTCGGATATGATATAAATTTCGAAGTACTAAAGCATCCGGTACTTTGGATGGGGTTTGTTAGGCCCAATAGATCTATCTTTAGGATTCGCGTCAATTAGGGTGTCTGTTCCCTAATTCTTAGATTACCAGACTTAATAAAAAGGGGCATATTCGATTTCGATAATTCAACCATAGAATGTAGTTTCACGTACTTGTGTCTATTTTGTAAATCATTTATAAAACCTGCATGTATTATCATCCCAAAAATATTAGATTTTAAAAGTGGGACTATAACTCACTTTCACAGATTTTTACTTCGTCGGGAAGTAAGACTTGGCCACTGGTTGATTCACGAACCTATAACAATATATACATATATATCAAAGTATGTTCAAAATATATTTACAACACTTTTAATATATTTTGATGTTTTAAGCTTATTAAGTCAGCTGTCCTCGTTAGTAACCTACAACTAGTTGTCCACAGTTAGATATACAGAAATAAATCGATAAATATTATCTTGAATCAATCCACGACCCAGTGTATACGTATCTCAGTATTAATCACAACTCAAACTATACATATTTTAGAATCAACCTCAACCCTGTATAGCTAACTCCAACATTCACATATAGAGTGTCTATGGTTGTTCCGAAATATATATAGATGTGTCGACATGATAGGTCGAAACATTGTATACGTGTCTATGGTATCTCAAGATTACATAATATATAATACAAGTTGATTAAGTTATGATTGGAATATATTTGTTACCAATTTTCACGTAGCTAAAATGAGAAAAATTATCCAATCTTGTTTTACCCATAACTTCTTCATTTTAAATCCGTTTTGAGTGAATCAAATTGCTATGGTTTCATATTGAACTCTATTTTATGAATCTAAACAGAAAAAGTATAGGTTTATAGTCGGAAAAATAAGTTACAAGTCGTTTTTGTAAAGGTAGTCATTTCAGTCGAAAGAACGACGTCTAGATGACCATTTTAGAAAACATACTTCCACTTTGAGTTTAACCATAATTTTTGGATATAGTTTCATGTTCATAATAAAAATCATTTTCTCAGAATAACAAATTTTAAATCAAAGTTTATCATAGTTTTTAATTAACTAACCCAAAACAGCCCGCGGTGTTACTACGACGGCGTAAATCCGGTTTTACGGTGTTTTTCGTGTTTCCAGGTTTTAAATCATTAAGTTAGCATATCATATAGATATAGAACATGTGTTTAGTTGATTTTAAAAGTCAAGTTAGAAGGATTAACTTTTATTTGCGAACAAGTTTAGAATTAACTAAACTATGTTCTAGTGATTACAAGTTTAAACCTTCGAATAAGATAGCTTTATATGTATGAATCGAATGATGTTATGAACATTATTACTACCTTAAGTTCCTTGGATAAACCTACTGGAAAAGAGAAAAATGGGTCTAGCTTCAACGGATCCTTGGATGGCTCGAAGTTCTTGAAGCAGAATCATGACACGAAAACAAGTTCAAGTAAGATCATCACTTGAAATAAGATTGTTATAGTTATAGAAATTGAACCAAAGTTTGAATATGATTATTACCTTGTATTAGAATGATAACCTACTGTAAGAAACAAATATTTCTTGAGGTTGGATGATCACCTTACAAGATTGGAAGTGAGCTAGCAAACTTGAAAGTATTCTTGATTTTATGTAACTAGAACTTGTAGAATTTATGAAGAACACTTAGAACTTGAAGATAGAACTTGAGAGAGATCAATTAGATGAATAAAATTGAAGAATGAAAGTTTTTGTAGGTGTTTTTGGTCGTTGGTGTATGGATTAGATATAAAGGATATGTAATTTTGTTTTCATGTAAATAAGTCATGAATGATTACTCATATTTTTGTAATTTTATGAGATATTTCATGCTAGTTGCCAAATGATGGTTCCCACATGTGTTATGTGACTCACATGGGCTGCTAAGAGCTGATCATTGGAGTGTATATACCAATAGTACATACATCTAAAAGCTGTGTATTGTACGAGTACGAATACGGGTGCATACGAGTAGAATTGTTGATGAAACTGAACGAGGATGTAATTGTAAGAATTTTTGTTAAGTAGAAGTATTTTGATAAGTGTATTGAAGTCTTTCAAAAGTGTATAAATACATATTAAAACACTACATGTATATACATTTTAACTGAGTCGTTAAGTCATCGTTAGTCGTTACATGTAAGTGTTGTTTTGAAACCTTTAGGTTAACGATCTTGTTAAATGTTGTTAATCCAATGTTTATAATATCAAATGAGATTTTAAATTATTATATTATCATGATATTATCATGTATGAATATCTCTTAATATGATATATAT
Source organism: Rutidosis leptorrhynchoides (assembly GCF_046630445.1). Taxonomy (NCBI): domain Eukaryota; kingdom Viridiplantae; phylum Streptophyta; class Magnoliopsida; order Asterales; family Asteraceae; genus Rutidosis; species Rutidosis leptorrhynchoides. The sequence continues at coordinate 223,265,007 of NC_092337.1, read as the reverse complement.
ACATTAAATGTCTTTACAACGATAATCGTTACATATATGTCTCGTTTAAAAATCATTAAGTTAGTAGTCTTGTTTTTACATATGTAGTTCATTGTTAATATACTTAATGATATGTTTACTTATCATAATATCATGTTAACTATATATATATCCATATATATGTCATCATATAGTTTTTACAAGTTTTAACGTTCGTGAATCACCGGTCAACTTGGGTGGTCAATTGTCTATATGAAACATATTTCAATTAATCAAGTCTTAACAAGTTTGATTGCTTAACATGTTGGAAACATTTAATCATGTAAATATCAATCTCAATTAATATATATAAACATGGAAAAGTTCGGGTCACTACAGTACCTACCCGTTAAATAAATTTCGTCCCGAAATTTTAAGCTGTTGAAGGTGTTGACGAATCTTCTGGAAATAGATGCGGGTATTTCTTTTTCATCTGATCTTCACGCTCCCAGGTGAACTCGGATCCTCTACAAGCATTCCATCGAACCTTAACAATTGGTATCTTGTTTTGCTTAAGTCTTTTAACCTCACGATCCATTATTTCGACGGGTTCTTCGATGAATTGAAGTTTTTCGTTGATTTGGATTTCATCTAACGGAATAGTGAGATATTCTTTAGCAAAACATTTCTTCAAATTCGAGATGTGGAAAGTGTTATGTACAGCCGCGAGTTGTTGAGGTAACTCAAGTCAGTAAGCTACTGGTCCGACACGATCAATAATCTTGAATGGTCCAATATACCTTGGATTTAATTTCCCTCGTTTACCAAATCGAACAACGCCTTTCCAAGGTGCAACTTTAAGCATGACCATCTCTCCAATTTCAAATTCTATATCTTTTCTTTTAATGTCAGCGTAGCTCTTTTGTCGACTTTGGGCGGTTTTCAACCGTTGTTGAATTTGGATGATCTTATCGGTAGTTTCTTGTATAATCTCCGGACCCGTAATCTGTCTATCCCCCACTTCACTCCAACAAATCGGAGACCTACACTTTCTACCATAAAGTGCTTCAAACGGCGCCATCTCAATGCTTGAATGGTAGCTGTTGTTGTAGGAAAATTCTGTTAACGGTGATGTCGATCCCAACTGTTTCCGAAATCAATAACACATGCTCGTAGCATGTCTTCAAGCGTTTGTATCGTCCTTTCACTCTGCCCATCAGTTTGTGGATAATAGGCAGTACTCATGTCTAGACGAGTTCCTAATGCTTGCTGTAATGTCTGCCAGAATCTTGAAATAAATCTGCCATCCCTATCAGAGATTATAGAGATTGGTATTCCATGTCTGGAGATGACTTCCTTCAAATACAGTCGTGCTAACTTCTCCATCTTGTCATCTTCTCTTATTGGCAGGAAGTGTGCTGATTTGGTGAGATGATCAACTACTACCCAAATAGTATCAAAACCACTTGCAGTCCTTGGCAATTTAGTGATGAAATCCATGGTAATGTTTTCCCATTTCCATTCTGGGATTTCAGGTTGTTGAAGTAGACCTGATGGTTTCTGATGCTCAGATTTGACCTTAGAACACGTCAAACATTCTCCTACGTATTTAGCAACATCGGCTTTCATACCCGGCCACCAAAAATGTTTCTTGAGATCCTTGTACATCTTCCCCGTTCCAGGATTTATTGAGTATCTGGTTTTATGAGCTTCTCTATGTACCATTTCTCTCATATCTCCAAATTTTGGTACCCAAATTCTTTCAGCCCTATACCGGGTTCCGTCTTCCCGAATATTAAGATGCTTCTCCGATCCTTTGGGTATTTCATCCTTTAAATTTCCCTCTTTTAAAACTCCTTGTTGCGCCTCCTTTATTTGTGTAGTAAGGTTATTGTGAATCATTATATTCATAGATTTTACTCGAATGGGTTCTCTGTCCTTTCTGCTCAAGGTGTCGGCTACCACATTTGCCTTCCCCGGGTGATAACGAATCTCAAAGTCGTAATCATTCAACAATTCAATCCACCTACGCTGCCTCATATTCAGTTGTTTCTGATTAAATATGTGATGAAGACTTTTGTGGTCGGTATATATAATACTTTTGACCCCATATAAGTAGTGCCTCCAAGTCTTTAATGCAAAAACAACCGCACCTAATTCCAAATCATGCGTCGTATAATTTTGCTCGTGAATCTTCAATTGTCTAGACACATAAGCAATCACCTTCGTTCGTTGCATTAATACACAACTGAGACCTTGCTTTGATGCGTCACAATAAATCACAAAATTATCATTCCCTTCAGGCAATGACAATATAGGTTCCGTAGTTAGCTTTTTCTTCAATAACTGAAACGCTTTCTCTTGTTCATCCTTCCATTCAAATTTCTTCCCTTTATGCGTTAATGCAGTCAAGGGTTTTGCTATTCTGGAAAAGTCTTGGATGAACCTTCTGTAGTAACCAGCTAGTCCTAAAAACTGGCGTATGTGTTTCGGAGTTTTTGGGGTTTCCCACTTTTCAACAATTTCTATCTTTGCCGGATCCACCTTAATACCTTCTTTGTTCACTATGTGACCGAGGAATTGAACTTCTTCCAACCAAAATGCACACTTTGAAAACTTAGCGTACAATTCTTCCTTCCTCAATACTTCTAACACCTTTCTCAAATGTTCACCTTGTTCTTGGTCATTCTTTGAGTAAATAAGTATGTCATCAATGAAAACAATGACAAACTTGTCAAGGTATGGTCCACACACTCGGTTTATAAGGTCCATGAACACAGCTGGTGCATTAGTTAAACCAAACGGCATGACCATAAACTCGTAATGACCGTAACGTGTTCTGAAAGCAGTCTTTGGAATATCATCTTCTTTCACCCGCATTTGATGATACCCGGAACGTAAGTCAATCTTTGAATAAACAGACGAGCCTTGTAGTTGATCAAATAAGTCGTCGATTCTCGGTAGTGGGTAGCGGTTCTTGATGGTAAGTTTGTTCAACTCTCGGTAGTCGATACACAACCTGAATGTACCATCTTTCTTCTTGACAAACAAAACAGGAGCTCCCCACGGTGATGTGCTTGGTCGAATGAAACCACGCTCTAAAAGTTCTTGTAATTGGCTTTGCAGTTCTTTCATCTCGCTGGGTGCGAGTCTGTAAGGAGCACGAGCTATTGGTGCAGCTCTTGGTACAAGATCTATTTGAAATTCAACGGATCGATGTGGGGGTAATCCCGGTAATTCTTTCGGAAATACATCGGGAAATTCTTTTGCAATGGGAACATCATTGATGCTCTTTTCTTCAGTTTGTACTTTCTCGACGTGTGCTAGAACAGCATAGCAACCTTTTCTTATTAGTTTTTGTGCCTTCAAATTACTAATAAGATGTAGCTTCGTGTTGCCCTTTTCTCCGTACACCATTAAGGGTTTTCCTTTTTCTCGTATAATGCGAATTGCATTTTTGTAACAAACGATCTCTGCTTTCACTTCTTTCAACCAGTCCATACCGATTATCACATCAAAACTCCCTAACTCTAGTGGTATCAAATCAATCTTAAATGTTTCGCTAACCAGTTTAATTTCTCGATTCCGACATATATTATCTGCTGAAATTAATTTACCATTTGCTAATTCAAGTAAAAATTTACTATCCAAAGGCGTCAATGGACAATTTAATTTAGCACAAAAATCTCTACTCATATAGCTTCTATCCGCACCCGAATCAAATAAAACGTAAGCAGGTTTATTGTCAATAAGAAACGTACCCGTAACAAGCTCCGGGTCTTCCTGTGCCTCTGCTGCATTAATATTGAAAACTCTTCCGCGGCCTTGTCCATTCGTGTTCTCCTGGTTCGGGCAATTTCTAATAATGTGGCCCGGTTTTCCACATTTATAACAAACTACATTGGCATAACTTGCTCCGACACTACTTGCTCCGCCATTACTTGTTCCGACACCATTTGTTCCTTTCGTTCTATTAACCCCTGGTCCGTAGACCTCACACTTCGCCGCGCTATGACCATTTCTTTTACACTTGTTGCAAAATTTGGTGCAGAAGCCCGAGTGATACTTTTCACACCTTTGGCATAGCTGCTTCTGATTGTTGTTGTTGTTGCGGATATTATTGTTATTGGGATGATTGTTGTAGTTGCTGCTGTTGTTGTTGTTGTTGTTGTTGTTGTTGGGCCGTTTGTTGTAGTTGCGATTGATGTTGCGATTGTTAGGATAATTGTTGCGATTATTGTTGTCATTGCTGCTGTTGTTGTATTGGTGATTCTTATCACCGTTTTCCTCCCACTTTCTTCTGACTTGCTTCACATTGGCCTCTTCAGCAGTCTGTTCTTTAATCCTTTCTTCAATCTGGTTCACTAGTTTGTGAGCCATTCTACATGCCTGTTGTATGGAGGCGGGCTCGTGTGAACTTATATCTTCTTGGATTCTTTCCGGTAATCCTTTCACAAACGCGTCGATCTTCTCTTCCTCATCTTCGAATGCTCCCGGACACAATAGGCACAATTCTGTGAATCGTCTTTCATACGTGGTAATATCAAATCCTTGGGTTCGTAACCCTCTAAGTTCTATCTTGAGCTTATTGACCTCGGTTCTGGGACGGTACTTCTCGTTCATCAAGTACTTGAATGCTGACCACGGTAGTGCGTACGCATCGTCTTGTCCCACTTGCTCTAGATAGGTATTCCACCATGTTAACGCAGAACCTGTGAAGGTATGCGTAGCGTACTTTACTTTGTCCTCTTCAGTACACTTACTTATGGCAAACACCGATTCGACCTTCTCGGTCCACCGTTTCAATCCGATCGGTCCTTCAGTTCCATCAAATTCCAAAGGTTTGCAGGCAGTGAATTCTTTGTAGGTGCATCCTACACGATTTCCTGTACTGCTAGATCCAAGGTTATTGTTGGTATGTGTAACACCCCAGCTTAACATGACCACAATATTGTCCGCTTTGCCCGCAGGCGCACGACTTTTTCTTGGCGACCACACACGATAAGCACTTTCCCAGGAGGTCACCCATCCTGGTAGCGCTCTCACCCGAGCATGCTTAACCATAACGTACTCGCACTTTTACTCAGCCTGTGATCCCAAAACGCGTTGTGTCATTTAAGCGTGAGTATTACCTTATAATCCCATGATCACTCATGTTAGTGGGCAATGTGGGATTTGCCTAGGGTGTTACATTCAGCCCCCCTCAGGGACTCATCGTCCTCGATGAGGTTTGCCCCACCACCCCCAACGGCACATGAGTGGCTCTGATACCATTCTGTAACACCCCAGCTTAACATGAAAACAATATTGTCCGCTTTGCCCGCAGGCGCATGACTTTTTCTTGGCGACCACACACGATAAGCACTTTCCCAGGAGGTCACCCATCCTGGTAGCACTCTCGCCCGAGCATGCTTAACCATAACGTACTCGCACTTTTACTCAGCCTGTGATCCCAAAACGCGTTGTGTCATTTAAGCGTGAGTATTACCTTATAATCCCATGATCACTCATGTTCGTGGGCAATGTGGGATTTGCCTAGGGTGTTACAGTATGTAGCGCAGCCTGTACTGCGGCTATGTTTGAAGCTAGAAAAGTACGGAATTCCTCTTCATTCATATTCACGGTGTGTCGAGTAGTCGGTGCCATTTCCTTCAAAATAGTCAAATGGAACAAGTTAATCATACAGAATATTAAGAGTAGTTATGAACTCATTTATAAAAGCTTTTTCTTCATATTAGCGTTTTATAAGTTTAAATTCGGGTAGTACCTACCCGTTAAGTTCATACTTAGTAGCTAATATACAATTCAACTACTACAATTCTATATGAAAAACTGATTATAATAATATTTCGCGTTCAAACTTTTACACAATATTTTACAAACTTACAATACCGCTTATTTTACATATAGCATGAAATATAGCACACAATAAATTTGATACAAGATGGTTGTGAAGATAATTCTAGCTAGTACACAAGTCGTTCAGCAAAGGCAATAAAGACACGTAATTCATAAGTCCAGAAATAAGTCATGCATTCTGGTTTTACTAGGATTACTTCCCATCCTTGGTCTTGTGGAATATAACCGTTATGGCCGTTGATAAGACAGCGTGTTGTAACGTCGTCAAAGGGACGAAGGTTACGTAATGTCCAACAGTCCCGTAACAATCTAAAAACCTCATTTCTTACCCCAATTACCGACTCCGTCACTTGTGGGAAAGTTTTGTTTAATAGTTGTAGCCCGATGTTCTTGTTCTCACTTTGGTGAGAAGCGAACATTACTAATCCGTAAGCATAACATGCTTCTTTATGTTGCATGTTAGCCACTTTTTCTAAATCACGAGGTCCAATATTCGGATATATTGAGTCAATATAATTTCTTAACTTATTGCGTAAAATAGCATTTGGGTTCCCCGCAATATATGCGTCAATGTAAACACATCGTAACTTATGGATTTCCCAATGTGATATCCCCCATCTTTCAAACGAAAGTCTCTTATAAACCAAGACATTCTTGGAACGTTCTTCGAATGTCTTACAAACTGATCTCGCCTTAAATAGTTGTGCCAAAGAATTCTGACCGACTCTAGACAAGATTTCATCAATCATGTCTCCGGGTAGGTCTCTTAAAATATTGGGTTGTCTATCCATTTTGTGTTTTTATACTGTAAAATAGACAAGAGTTAGATTCATAAAAAAAATATACTTATTAATACAAGCAATTTTTACATATATCATAAAGCATAAGTACACTATATTACATATATTACACCACACGAATACAACTATCTTATTCCGACTCGCTTGTTTCTTCTTCTTCGGTTTTGGTTCGTTTTGCCAAGTTTCTAGGGATATATGATGTTCCCCTAATACGAGCCGTAATTTTCCACATTGGTTTAGAAAATCCTGGTGGTTTAGAGGTTCCCGGGTCATTGTTACAACTTAAGGACTTCGGGGGTTGACGGTATATATAAAGTTCATCGGGGTTGGAATTAGATTTCTCTATTTTTATGCCCTTTCTCTTATTATTTTCTTTTGCCTTTTTAAATTCAGTTGGGGTAATTTCTATAACATCATCGGAATTCTCGTCGGAATCCGATTCATCGGAGAATTGGTAATCCTCCCAATATTTTGCTTCCTTGGCGGAAACACCATTGACCATAATTAACCTTGGTCGGTTGGTTGAGGATTTTCTTTTACTTAACCGTTTTATTATTTCCCCCACCGGTTCTATTTCTTCATCCGATTCCGATTCTTCTTCCGGTTCCGATTCTTCTTCCGGTTCTGACTCTTCTTCCGGTTCCTCTTCGGGAACTTGTGAATCAGTCCACGAATCATTCCAATTTATATTTGACTCTTCATTATTATTAGGTGAGTCAATGGGACTTGTTCTAGAGGTAGACATCTATCACATAATATCAAACGCGTTAAGAGATTAATATATCACATAATATTCACATGTTAAAAATATATAGTTTCCAACAAAATTTGTTAAGCAATCATTTTTCAAGTAAACACGGTCAAAGTCCAGACTCACTAATGCATCCTAACAAACTCGATAAGACACACTAATGCAAAATTCTGGTTCTCTAAGACCAACGCTCTGATACCAACTGAAATGTCCCGTTCTTATTGATTAAAAACGTTCCATATTAATTGATTTCGTTGCGAGGTTTTGACCTCTATATGAGACGTTTTTCAAAGACTGCATTCATTTTAAAACAAACCATAACCTTTATTTCATCAATAAAGGTTTAAAAAGCTTTACGTAGATTATCAAATAATGATAATCTAAAATATCCTGTTTACACACGACCATTGCATAATGGTTTACAATACAAATATGTTACAACAAAATAAGTTTCTTGGATGCAGTTTTTACACAATATCATACAAGCATGGACTCCAAATCTTGTCCTTATTTAAGTATGCGACAACGGAAGCTCTTAATAATCACCTGAGAATAAACATGCTTAAAACGTCAACAAAAATGTTGGTGAGTTATAGGTTTAACCTATATATATCAAATCGTAACAATAGACCACAAGATTTCATATTTCAATACACATCCCATACATAGAGATAAAAATCATTCATATGGTGAACACCTGGTAACCGACATTAACAAGATGCATATATATAAGAATATCCCATCATTCCGGGACACCCTTCGGATATGATATAAATTTCGAAGTACTAAAGCATCCGGTACTTTGGATGGGGTTTGTTAGGCCCAATAGATCTATCTTTAGGATTCGCGTCAATTAGGGTGTCTGTTTCCTAATTCTTAGATTACCAGACTTAATAAAAAGGGGCATATTCGATTTCGATAATTCAACCATAGAATGTAGTTTCACGTACTTGTGTCTATTTTGTAAATCATTTATAAAACCTGCATGTATTCTCATCCCAAAAATATTAGATTTTAAAAGTGGGACTATAACTCACTTTCACAGATTTTTACTTCGTCGGGAAGTAAGACTTGGCCACTGGTTGATTCACGAACCTATAACAATATATACATATATATATCAAAGTATGTTCAAAATATATTTACAACACTTTTAATATATTTTGATGTTTTAAGCTTATTAAGTCAGCTGTCCTCGTTAGTAACCTACAACTAGTTGTCCACAGTTAGATATACAGAAATAAATCGATAAATATTATCTTGAATCAATCCACGACCCAGTGTATACGTATCTCAGTATTGATCACAACTCAAACTATACATATTTTAGAATCAACCTCAACCCTGTATAGCTAACTCCAACATTCACATATAGAGTGTCTATGGTTGTTCCGAAATATATATAGATGTGTCGACATGATAGGTCGAAACATTGTATACGTGTCTATGGTATCTCAAGATTACATAATATATAATACAAGTTGATTAAGTTATGATTGGAATATATTTGTTACCAATTTTCACGTAGCTAAAATGAGAAAAATTATCCAATCTTGTTTTACCCATAACTTCTTCATTTTAAATCCGTTTTGAGTGAATCAAATTGATATGGTTTCATATTGAACTCTATTTTATGAATATAAACAGAAAAAGTATTGGTTTATAGTCGGAAAAATAAGTTACAAGTCGTTTTTGTAAAGGTAGTCATTTCAGTCGAAAGAACGACGTCTAGATGACCATTTTAGAAAACATACTTCCACTTTGAGTTTAACCATAATTTTTGGATATAGTTTCATGTTCATAATAAAAATCATTTTCTCAGAATAACAAATTTTAAATCAAAGTTTATCATAGTTTTTAATTAACTAACCCAAAACAGCCCGCGGTGTTACTACGACGGCGTAAATCCGGTTTTACGGTGTTTTTCGTGTTTCCAGGTTTTAAATCATTAAGTTAGCATATCATATAGATATAGAACATGTGTTTATTTGATTTTAAAATTCAAGGAAGAAGGATTAACTTTTGTTTGCGAACAAGTTTAGAATTAACTAAACTATGTTCTAGTGATTACAAGTTTAAACCTTCGAATAAGATAGCTTTATATGTATGAATCGAATGATGTTATGAATATTATTACTACCTTAAGTTCCTTGGATAAACCTACTGGAAAAGAGAAAAATGGATCTAGCTTCAACGGATCCTTGGATGGCTCGAAGTTCTTGAAGCAGAATCATGACACGAAAACAAGTTCAAGTAAGATCATCACTTGAAATAAGATTGTTATAGTTATAGAAATTGAACCAAAGTTTGAATATGATTATTACCTTGTATTAGAATGATAACCTACTGTAAGAAACAAAGATTTCTTGAGGTTGGATGATCACCTTACAAGATTGGAAGTGAGCTAGCAAACTTGAAAGTATTCTTGATTTTATGTAACTAGAACTTGTAGAATTTATGAAGAACACTTAGAACTTGAAGATAGAACTTGAGAGAGATCAATTAGATGCATAAAATTGAAGAATGAAAGTGTTTGTAGGTGTTTTTGGTCGTTGGTGTATGGATTAGATATAAAGGATATGTAATTTTGTTTTCATGTAAATAAGTCATGAATGATTACTCATATTTTTGTAATTTTATGAGATATTTCATGCTAGTTGCCAAATGATGGTTCCCACATGTGTTAGGTGACTCACATGGGCTGCTAAGAGCTGATCATTGGAGTGTATATACCAATAGTACATACATCTAAAAGCTGTGTATTGTACGAGTACGAATACGGGTGCATACGAGTAGAATTGTTGATGAAACTGAACGAGGATGTAATTGTAAGCATTTTTGTTAAGTAGAAGTATTTTGATAAGTGTATTGAAGTCTTTCAAAAGTGTATAAATACATATTAAAACACTACATGTATATACATTTTAACTGAGTCGTTAAGTCATCGTTAGTCGTTACATGTAAGTGTTGTTTTGAAACCTTTAGGTTAACGATCTTGTTAAATGTTGTTAACCCAATGTTTAAAATATCAAATGAGATTTTAAATTATTATATTATCATGTATGAATATCTCTTAATATGATATATATACATTAAATGTCTTTACAACGATAATCGTTACATATATGTCTCGTTTAAAAATCATTAAGTTAGTAGTCTTATTTTTACATATGTAGTTCATTGTTAATATACTTAATGATATGTTTACTTATAATAATAAATATGTTTCATATAGACAATTGACCACCCAAGTTGACCGGTGATTCACGAACGTTAAAACTTGTAAAAACTATATGATGACATGTTGGATTGCTTAACATGTTGGAAACATTTAATCATGTAAATATCAATCTCAATTAATATATATAAACATGGAAAAGTTCGGGTCACTACACTAAACAACTACTAGTTAGACACTCTAATGCAAGACCTGGTTCGCTAAGACCATCGCTCTGATACCAACTGTAGTGACCCCTCCTAATCCATCCGGACAATGTCCACATCGATTATAAACGATTCACAATAGTTGATTACATCGCGAGGTACTTGACCTCTATATGATACATTTTACAAACATTGCATTCGTTTTTGAAAAGACAATCTTTCAGTACATTGAAAGTTGACAGCATGCATATCATTTCATAATACATCCAACTATAATTGACTTAATAATGATCTTGATGAACTCGATGACTCGAATGCTACATCTTTTGAAATATGTCATGAATGACTCCAAGTAATATCTCTAAAATGAGCAAATGCACAGCGGAAGATTTCTTTCATACCTGAGAATAAACATGCTTTCAAGTGTCAACCTAAAGGTTGGTGAGTTCATTAGTTTATCATAAATAATCATTTCCATTATTTTAATAGACCACAAGATTTTCATTTTCATTTCTCATAAATATACGTCCCATGCATAGAGACAAAAATATCATTCATATGGATTGAACACCTGGTAACCGACATTCACAATATGTATATAAGAATATCCCTATCATTCCGGGATCCTCCTTCGAACATGATATAAATTTCGAATTACTAAAGCATCCAGTACTTTGGATGGGGCTTGTTGAGCCCAATAGATCTATCTTTAGGATTCGCGTCAATTAGGGTGTCTGTTCCCTAATTCTTAGATTACCAGACTAAAAGGGGCATATTCGATTTCGATCATTCAACCATATAATGTAGTTTCAATTACTTGTGTCTATTTCGTAAAACAGTTATAAAAATAGCGCATGTGTTCTCAGTCCCAAAAATATATATTGCGAAAGCATTTAAAAAGGGAGTAATGAAACTCACACATATAAATATTGTAAAACAGTTAATAAAGCATTTGCATGTATTCTCAGCCCAAAAACGTAAAGAGTAAAAAGGGCGAATGAAACTCACCTACTGTATTTTGTAGTAAAAATACATATGATGATATTGAACAAGTGTAGAGTTGGCCTCGGATTCACGAACCTATAACATTTGTGTATTTATTAATATACATAATTATAATTCGAACAAATATATATATATATATTGTAACTTTATATATTATTTATTTAATTTATATATATATTTGAAAATGATTATTATTTATATAGTTTTATGTATATATATATATATATATATATATATATATATATATATATATATATATATATATATATATATATATATATATATTAAAAATACTTAATTTGTTATATATGAATATTTATATAAAGATTGTCAATATAATTAATTCGTACCTATATATATAATATTAATAATAGTAAATAAAAGTTGTATCTGATTATAATGATAAAAATTGTTAATATTAATAATACTAATAATGATAATCCTATTAATAATACTTATGTTAATGATAATAACTGTAATACTTATAAAATGATAATAATACCAATGTTTATGAAAATAAATTGTATTATTTTCATAATAATATTAATCATACTCATAATAATGATAATAATACTAACATGGTAAAGTTCATAATAATAATAATATTAGTAATATTTATAATAATACTAATGATAATAAAAAAATAAAATACATACTAATAATACTAGTACTAATAATAATTTTTAATAATAATAACATAACAATAATAATAATAATAATAATAATAATAATAATAATAATAATAATAATAATAATAATAGCAATTTTTGGTTTAGAAAACTACCTCCAAAAGCCTTCCTAAAAAAATATGCCCCGAACCGGGATCGAACCCGCGACCTCTTGAATAACACAAACACTTACTAACCATCTGATCCATTCCAGTTTTCTGTTATTATTCGTATTTTAAAAATATTTAATACGTTCTGTTTGCATTTCCTTCCACCAAAACACTTTACTTAATTGATTAATGGATCATGAAGCCCAATACATTAGCAAGGAGATTAATTAGTCCATAGAGTCAAGCCCAACATGTCAACATTTTGAAGCCCAATAAACAGTCTATTAACCATCAATCCACCGGTTAAATTGTACGCGTTTTGTTGGCGACTCAAAATAGGAACGGCAATAGCAGATATCAACGAAAAATATATATATATATATGTAGCTCACGACGGTTCCTGGTTTCCTTGGTTCATCAATATCGTAACATCATACACTTATCATCATCATCTTCTTATCATCATAATTATTATCATCGTGATCAGAAACAAAAGAAATAGGAATTGGAAAATAGTCGTAGGGTTTATAGTAGTTTTATTAGGTGAGTTTCGGTATTATTGCAGGTGTGTGAGTGTGATTCGATTCATCAACCGTAGGAACTATAGCAGTAGTTGCAGCGAAGGAAATAAAAGAAAATATAGTGATAGGATGATGGTTTCGATTAATATCATTCTGTATAGTGATAGTAGTAATGGTGTCAGATTTAGTGAAAGTTTATGATGAAGAAACAGAAAACAGAAGCTGTGGATTGAAAATAGAAACAACGAAAGTAAAAAAGCGATATAGCAACACAGTAATCGTAACAGTTAACCAGCAGTAGCCTTAATAGTTTCTTGTAATATCAAAACGAGTGGATTATGGTTAATAACAACACTGTAGCAGGATGTGGGTTTGATAATAAAGCAGAAGCTACGAAAACAAGAAAGAAATGCTGGTGATGTGGTATTCGAATCAAATCAGTGATAGATAGATGGTGGTAACGATTTGTAACAGGTGGGGGTTTATTATGTTATAATGGTGGCTCGATGATGAAGAAGAAAGACGAGGTGACGATGAAGGTTTCATGGTGGTGGCTTCGATGGTGAATCCAAAACAAAAAAATACAGTAATTCTTGAAGTGGGTTTCGATGGTAATCGAATATGGGAGATGATTGTGGTAATTCAAGATGATCGAATGGTGTCGACGGGTGTTGGGTGTAGATGGCAATCGAATGAAAATAGAACATAGTAAGCAGTTGTGTTTTCGAATAAAAAAAAATACAAGTAATAGCATAGCAGAATGCAAGAGTGATGTAGGTGATGCAAGTTTGATAAAATTAATGAGTGATGCTGCAGTGGTTGTTTATGGTGGTGAGCTTATGAAGAAAATAAGAAATAATAAAAGGTGATTCTTAATAATGAATATAGAAGTGGGTTTGGTCTTGGTTTATGAGGAAAGGATTAGAAAGAGATGTGTTTGAAAATGAGTCTCTGCCTAATGCCTATATCTATATGTATATTCTATATATGTATTGAGATTGTGAAGGAAACAATAAAAGAGACAAGATCACATGGTGGTCATTGTGAATGATAAAGAAAGAAAATAGAAAAGTAATATAAGTGGGTTGGTGTAAGTGTTTTACTCTGCATGCATTAATATATGTATATTATTAGAATTAGGAACGAATAAATAATGTAAATAATATTATATTAAAATCATATTCAATCAAGAACAGTAGTTGATCTAAGCATAATTGAATTAAGCAGCCGTGTTTTGGAATCACTCTACCGACACTTTTAAAGGACTATAATATCGTACCCCGTTGTTCACTCAGTGGTGAATAAAAAGTCTTCAGAAAAATCCCAAACTTTCACAGTAATTATCCTTATTTATTTCGGTCATTATGGTATAAAATTTTATCATTAATTATTAAATAAAAATTACATCAACTGTCCCTCTCAATTCTGGATAAAATATAAAAATTGTTGAAATTTATTAACTAGCTCCTGAATATATTTTTAATAAGCCTAAAACTTATCTAACTCATTTTCGGATCACCGTTTATTTTATAATTACATAAGTTCGAATTTAACTTGCTTAATAACTATCAAGATGACAAACGAGTGCTTCTATCGTTTAATAATTAACTTCGAAACTATATTTATATATTCAATATACCCTATTTATATATGTATATAGATATATCTTAAATAGTAATTATTATATATTTTTTTATTTTACATAGTTAATTCTAATATAATATATTTCAAATTATTATTTATATATCTTTAAATATATTCGTATCTATTTACAAGTAATTGTTCGTGAATCGTCGAGAACAGTCGAAGGGTAATTGACTACATGAATATAGATTTCAAAACTTTCGAGACTCAACATTACAGATTTTTCTAATCGTGTCAGAAACATATAAAGATTAAAGTTTAAATTTGGTCGGAAATTCCCGGGTCATCACAATCCTAAGATTGCGGAACCAATCCATAAAGTTCGTATGGTTGATTTTGTCTTTCTCAAGGAGAGACCTTAACGATAGGTTGTTCAAGTTAATAGGTGCATTTTGCATGTTGTTGTTATTGGCGGCCATCTACAAAATTTAACAAAGTTCATTTAAGTATCAATTTTAAATTTAATAAACAATACCCTTTTAAATTTTAATTGACTTATTAAATATTAGAATCCAACGGTAAATCAAATTTCGGTTAGGTGACCTTTATCCCGTTATTTGATTTAGCTAGGTAGTCATTTATATGACAATTGCAATCCTTTTGCAACTTCTAAATTATGGGATCATGCAATCCTTTTACATGGCATATTTATCCCATCAACGCCTATTTGTTCCTCATGCTTCGGTGACCCTAAGTTCATGATTCCCAAATCAAGTCGTCCTACTTGTGTAAACATGTAAAATTAACATACAAGTGGTTAGGTGACCTTTATCCCACAAGCATGCGAATTTTACCTTAACCATATTAGTTAGCTCATAACGGTTAGGTGACCTTTATCCCATTATGAGTTCCCTACTATGTTTAAGTGTCCCACAAAAGGATGGCGTTAAACTTGTTTACCTTGTCGATTAAGGGATTTTAAGTTTTCGTTAATTCTAGTTTAAGAAAACATTTATGCCATACACCAACATGCATTTAGTGTATGGTTCATTTGAAATTCATTTTCAAGTCTTGTAATTTTAGCCAATTACTCGATATAAACCATTTTAGCCGTTTTTAATAACCGTTTATTAATAACCGTTTATTAATGTTCTTAATAACCGTTTATTAATGTCCTTTTAGCCGTTTTTAATTTTGCTATTTAAATCGACGTTTTGCATTTCGTTAATAATTTAACCAATTAAATTGTAGTTATGCTTGTTGTTAACTTGAGTGATAACTTGTTGTAGTAACATACACAATCCACAATCATACAAGAAATATAACAACCACGCATACAAACAAATGTGTTCACAATCAAGCCAATTTGGTAGACATTTGTTTAGCCGAAAACAAATGTCACCGGTTAAGGGTTATAACACTAAGTAGGAGATTTCAAAATCTCCCACTTAATCTTGCATCCAAATGCATCTTCCAAGTCTTCATCTTGTATCTTCATTTTTACAAAAAACATATCCTAATACATTTTTCTAGAAAATGAAAATACAACCTAATCTATTTTACATACCAAATATAAAATAAATTACATAACCAAAATAACAATATTACAAACCAACTTGAATGAATATTACAACCACATGAATGAATTAATATTACATACCAAATGAATTATTAATAATCATCCAAACATGCAACCATTCAAACAAAAGGTCAAGGCTTGATTGTGAACTCCAACATACAACAAATTTGACCAATTTGCAAGTTCCAAACCCATTTGGAACTCTTCCTAAAATCGGCCAACTATACCAACCCTCCCAAACCCAAAAGTTTTTGCATTCCATATTCATGCATGTACTTAGAATGCAAATATAGTGGGTTTAAAGGCCATATAAGAAGCATAATCCATAGACTTCGGCTCTAGATACCATTGATGGAATTTAACAACTTTAATAAACAACATGTTCTAATAGTTAACATAATTACAAAACCAATTTGTAGTAGTGTTAAATCAAGTGGAAGCAAAATGATAAGTTCATGTTTATATGTTTACCCTTTAAGTTAAATTCCATGTTAATATCAAGTCTAGAATGTATACTTACATATAAGAACAAGAGGAGAAGATATATACCTCCTCAAGCAAGTTGAGGGTTGTTTTCAAGTTGCAAGATGATGATGAGGATGATGAACAATAGAGCTTCTAACTTGAAGCCTCAAGCAAGTAATACCCACAAGAAATAACCTCAACACCTTTGTAAATAGTTAGGATTTGTTTTACACTTGATTAGAGCTTGTAAAACCAAAATTTGGAACCCCTTTGATGCCAAAAAGGGCCACGGCAGTCAGCTCTTTTTAGAGCAGAATCTGTGCTATTTTTGCTTCTATTTTGATATGTTTGAATGCATGTGTATATGGAAAACTAAGTCTCTTGGTCTTAGTTAAGCATGGGTAGCAAGTATTAAACAAATGCATGCTTCTTCTAACTCCCATGCCACTCACTTGCTATGATATAATATACTTTTATAAAAAAAAACTGATTTTGCAAAATCAGTTTTTATAAAACTTGATTTCATAAAATACATTTTATAAACTTGTATATTATTTGTTATGTATATTTTATAAAACCAATTTTATAAAATGTATCATAACTTAATTAATTATTTAACCTATAAATAATTAAATCCTTGTTATATAAGTTGTTCCATAATTTATATAAACATATCAGGTAATATTATTTAAGAAACCTTTTCCTTAAAATTCAAGTGTCGCGTATTTAATCAATGATTCAATCGTTAAGATCAAATACGAATAAGGTGTCGGTAAGCTTGTTATTGGGTATGACCCGACTTGGATCAAAACATATTACCTACATTAATTTAATATGTCTCTCGGGCATACGAAATACCTTCACCTCTTCTTCCGGTTCCTCCTCTTCCGGTTCTTCTTCTTCCGGTTCCTCTTCGGGAATTTGTGAATCTTCCCAAAGTATATTCGACTCTTCATTATTATTAGGTGAGTCGATGGGATTTATACTAGAGGTAGACATCTATCACACAATATCAAACACGTTAAGAGATTAATATATCACATAATATTTACATGTTAATAATATATAGTTTCCAACAAAAAAGTTAAGCAATTGTTTTTTTCCTTTTTGAAGAAAAACACGGTCGAAGTCCAGACTCACTAATGCATCCTAACAAACTCGGTAAGACACACTAATGCAAAAATTCTGGTTCTCTAAGACCAACGCTCGGATACCAACTGAAATGTCCCGTTCATATTGATTATAAACGTTCCATACTAATTGATTTCGTTGCGAGGTTTTGACCTCTATATGAGACGTTTTTCAAAGACTGCATTCGTTTTTAAACCAAACCATAACCTTTATTTTATCGACAAATATCACACTTACACACTACCAATACATATTGGTTTACAAATATTAATATGTTACAACAAAATAAATCTCGAATGCAGTTTTAAACAATATTATACAAGCATGTGAAGGTTTTCATATGCCCGAGAGACATATTTAATTAATGTGGTTAATATGTTATGATCCAAGTCGGGTCATACCCAATAACAAGCTTACCGACACCTTAATCGTATTTAATCTTAATGAATGGATCATTAAATCAATACGCGACACTTGGATTTTAGAAAATCGGTTTTCTAAAATATTATTACTTGAGATAAATTATTTGGATAATTTGTAAATTAAGGACTCAATTGTTTATAAGGATAAACAATATATTGTGTTATATTTTATAAAAGGTTTATAAAATAACTATGTATGTAACTTAACAAGTCATATTTTTTTTGTATACAAGTTTTATAAAAATAAAAGGGTTATTTTATATAAAACCCATGTGATGTGGAATGCAGATTTTGGGACTCCAAGACAAGCATCCCATGCTTGTTTTGTTACTTTTAACATTACACAAGTATTAAGGTACATGGGTATCAAGTCCTTGACTCAAGAGTGAACACATAATACAACACACATGCAAGATACATTTTTGAACACAAAAATTCTGCTCCTTTTGATGTATTTGGCTGTGGCCTTTGAGGGTCATTAAGGTGTTCTTGAGTTTAATTTTTAAGCGCATTTGAAGTGTCATTTAAATCCTAACTAAAAGCTAGGTTATTGGTGCATAAGTTTGGGGTATTACTTGCTTGAGGCTTCAAGTTAGAAGCTCCATTTTCCATCTGATCATATACATAGCATTGTATATGTATATTTTATTTTCTAAAAGCTAAGGACAGAACTACGCGGATTATAAGGCACAGTTATGCAATATTCGCTGAAAATAAATATTGCGGTTATGTATTCGCTGAAATACCAAACTGCGGTTTGATCCGCTGACTTTCCGCGGAGAGCCGAGCATCTCGCAGACCGCGGATATCACGAATACTATAAATAGGGGGCTTGGCCTCTCATTTATGAGTTGTTGATTCTCTGCCATTTGCCTAAGCCTTTGTAGATTTCACTAGTGACTTTGCCCAAGGACTTCTAACATTGAGTTAAGTTGAATCATGCTAATCGATAACGAAGACCGGGTCGGGGTGGTTGATCACTTGATAGTTAAAGTGAAAAACGATCATCGGGGCCCAAAATAATCATCGAACATCCCATCCTCCATTATAATCTTATCGCACTCAATCCGTGATTAAGCAACATCATTAATTATGGATTGATCAATTTGTGCCATCCGTGGGACACGTTTTACGAATGAAACTGAAAATTTTTGTTTTACGCTGTTAAACAATTAAATAGGAGGTTTAATTTCAATCGTGTTTTTGTTGCGATGATTTGTAGGTGCGTGTTTTCAAATTGGCAGTAAATAATGAATAACATTGGCGATAATAGTGATAACATGGCCACTATGCGAATGAATGTCCAAAAAGGAGGAAAGAAGCGAAAATCTGCCAAAATGTATCATAATTGGCAATCAGCGCCAATTAGCTTTCCAAAAATGCAGAGCGACGATTTTTCTGAAATGCCGATAATAGTATCGTGTAAAATTGCGGACGCTAATATCACATTGATGAAAGTTCATGTTGATAATGGTAGTAGTGTTGATATTATTTACGAACAATGTTTCGCTCAGTTGCCAGAGGATATTAAAGCAAATCTGCAAACGACTGCGGTTTCGCTAACCGGTTTTGCAGGAGAATTTTCGCTACCAATCGGTGTCTTGTCGCTGAACATCGAGCTAGCCGATGTAAATGATAATGCTTTAGCGCGAAAAGCATGTCTAGATTTCTATGTTATACGAGCTTCTTCTCGCTATAA
Organism: Rutidosis leptorrhynchoides; assembly: GCF_046630445.1. Classification (NCBI taxonomy): domain Eukaryota; kingdom Viridiplantae; phylum Streptophyta; class Magnoliopsida; order Asterales; family Asteraceae; genus Rutidosis; species Rutidosis leptorrhynchoides. The sequence goes on along the minus strand of NC_092337.1, from coordinate 223,245,071 downwards.
CATGTTGCTAGGTAGGACCGCTATAAGCAAATTTGGAATTGTACCGTCCACAATTCATGGCATGATTAAATTTCCAACATATAAAGGAATCGCCGTAATATGTTCAGCGAGCATAGTGCCTATTTGCGCGGCTGTCAATATAAAAACCGCAGGTCAGAAACCTGAGGATATTGCGGATAAGGAGGATAGCATGGAAATAGTTAATCCTGCATATCCAGAACAGAAAAACAAAGTAGGTCGCAATCTTAGTGCGGATACTCGAAAGCAAATTGTGCAATTACTTGATGAATATATGGATGTTTTTACCTGGTGCGAAAACGATATGACCGGTGTTCCGCGTCACATTGCGAAACACAAGCTAAATGTAAATCCAACTCTAAAACCAATAGTGCAAAAGCAAAGGGGTATGGCCCCAGATCGCGTCAAATGGTTGTGCGAAGAAGTCACAAAATTAGTCCGAGCTGGAATTTTGCGTGAAGTACAATATCAGTCATGGATCGCGAATCCAGTATTGGTGAAAAAACCAGATAATTCCTGGCGAATGTTTATTGACTACAAAGATCTGAATAAAGCGTGCACCAAAGATAATTATCCGCTGCCAGAAATTGATTTAAAGGTGGAATCTTTGCAAGCATTTCCATATAAATGTTTTCTGGATGCGGCAAGAGGTTATCATCAAATCCCTATGGCGCAAGAGGACACAGATAAAACCGCGTTTCACACAGGCAAAGGCATATATTGTTATATAATGATGCCTTTTGGACTAATCAATGCGGGTGCGACATATCAGCGCTTGATTGACACCGCGTTGGATAAGCAAATAGGGCGTAATCTTGAGGCCTATGTCGATGATTTAGTCATCAAAAGTACAACGCAAGAGCGAATCGTTGAAGATATACGCGAAACATTTGATAAACTGCGTGAGATAAACATGAAGCTCAATCCGCTGAAATGCAATTTCGGCGAAACTGAAGGAAAGTTTTTAGGATATCTTGTTACGGAACAAGGTATTCAAGCTAATCCAAAAAAGATCGTGGCTATCGAAAATATGACCGCGCCAAAGACGGTTAAGGAAGTGCAAAGTTTAACAGGCAAATTGGCCGCCCTAACGCATTTTTTGTCTAAAGCTGCTGAGCGACAATTGCCATTTTTCAAAACTTTAAAAGGTTGCTTGAAGCAGAAGAATTTTGTTTGGACCGCTGAAGCAGATTATGCGTTTCAAGAGATGAAAAACCTGTTGAAAACTTTGCCTACACTAACAGCGCCAATTCATGGCGAAATTCTCTATCTATATATTTCAGTAGCAAATGAAGCATTTGGCTCAGTCTTGATAGCGGAAAGGAACAAAATACAAAAGCCAGTGTATTTTGTTAGCAAAGCTCTTAAGGGAAGCGAAATAAACTATGCGCCGATCGAAAAGTTTGTATATGCGCTCATTTTAACAACGCGAAGGCTACGTAGATATTTTTAGGGGCATCCAGTGCATGTGCTAACCAATCTGCCAATCAGGCAAGTCTTAACAAAATCGGAGATTTCCGGTAGACTCGCATTATGGGCAGTGGAGTTAGGTGCCTATCAAATATCCTACTTTCCGCGAAGTGCGGAAAAAGGTCAAGTTATGGCAGATTATCTCGCAGAGCTGTCTGGAGAGTTGGAAGTAATTAATGAGCGAACCACGCTAAAACCAGCAGTTAATGAAACTTGGGAGTTATATACTGATGGTGCTTCTTGTGCGGAAGGTGCAGGTGCGGGTTTAGTTTTGGTAAGTTCTAACGACGAAGAGCACACTTACGCACTGCGGTTTAATTTTGATGTGACAAACAATGAGGCAGAATATGAAGCATTGCTTGCAGGCTTAAATATCGCGCAAAAAATGAATATTGTTAAGTTGCGTGCATTTACAGATTCGCAACTAGTAGCGAATCAGTTTAGCGGATCTTTTGAAGCGCATGATCCTTCTATGCAGAAGTACTTGCAACTGCTAAAAGAAACTACTGCGCGGTTCGGATACTTTGAACTCGCGCAAGTGCCTAGAAGTCAAAACAAAAAGGCAGATGCTTTGAGCAAATTAGCTGCTCTAACATTTTCGCATTTTCAAAAACAAGTATGGGTTGAGGAATTGCCAAGTAAGTCAATTGATAGTGATTTAATGGTAGCATCTGTTACAGAGGCGCAGCCAAATTGGATGGAACCAATCCTGCAATATATTCGCAATGATATTTTGCCAGAGGATAGTCGCGAAGCTCGTTTAGTGCGAGAGCGAATGCCGATGTATCTCATACAAGATGATGTCTTATATCACAAACCGTACTGCGGACCGATGATGCGGTGTGTTGGACCAATTGAGGCGGAAATGCTTGTTGAAGAAGTGCATAATGGTACTTGTGCGCTACATTCAGGATACAAGACTATTGCTGCGAAAATTATGCGGATGGGATACTTTTGGCCGTCCCTATACCGTGATGTGGCAAAAATTGTTAAACGCTGTAAAAGTTGCCAAAGACATGCTCCGCAGAATCGAATGCCGCGGCATGATATGATCCCTGTTAATTCGCCATGGCCGTTTAGTAAATGGACCATTGACATTATGGGGCCATTTCCTGCAGGACCTGGCAATGTTAAATTCCTAATCGTTGCAATTGATTATTTTACTAAATGGGTTGAAGCGAAAGCGGTTCGCACAGTCACTGGTGTGCAGGTGCGAAATTTTGTGTGGGAATACATTGTGTGCAGATTTGGTATTCCGCGAGAATTGGTTAGCGATAATGGCGCACAAATAGCGAAAGATCCATTTAAGACGTGGTGCACTGACTTAAACATAATACAAAAGTTCACGTCAGTAGCGCACCCGCAAGCTAATGGTTTATGCGAGGTAACAAATCGCGATATTGTAAGCGGAATAAAAAAGAGGTTGTGCAAAAGGCGAACTGGTTTGGTAGATGAATTACCCAATGTCTTATGGGCACATCGTACAACTTTCAAAAAGAGTACAGGTGAAACACCATTTAGCCTGGTTTATGGCTCTGAGGCAGTAATCCCCGCTGAAATTTTAGTACCAACGCATCGAATCGCTAACTTTGATGAAGAAGAAAATGATGCTGCGTTGTGCGAAAATCTCAATTTTATAGAAGAGCGGAGATTAATAGCTGCTATCAGAGAAGCGAATAATAAACAGCAAATTGCTAAGTATTATAATAAAAGAGTGCGAGCTTTATCATTCGCTATAGGTGAATGGGTGTTGCGTAATAATGAGGCAAGCAGAGCAGAAAAGCTAGGAAAATTGGGTCCTAATTGGGAAGGCCCTTATCAAATTGTGGTAATTAATGCGGCAGGCTCATATAAGCTCGCGGACGTGGAAGGGCGAACTTTGCCTAATGCATGGCATGCTGTCCTTTTAAAGCGATATTATGCATAGTTTTGCGGAAATTAACAATTGTATATGTAAAAAATCGCGAAAATTATATTCAATACACATGGCTGAAATACTTATTAAGTGTCCTTGTTTTTAATTTTTTGCAAGTCTTGATCACGCTTGTTAAAATTTTAAGAATACTCACTTGTAAAAGTATGCGAAAGTTCTGATGCGAATAAATATGATATGTTTTGCAGTTAATTTCATATTTTTATATTCCGCATTGTTTATATAGCAAAGTGATGAAATTGCCCACTTTTGCACGCGAATTATTGCGAAAGGAATATTATCTCCTAAATATTTGATCTTGCCAATATTTAGATGCTTCGCAATGCTGATTACATACCTAAGGATCGTTACGACGGACTTAGAAGATTCATAACGTATAAGTATATACGCATACAAATTGTTTCGCGAAAGTACGCGCTTATTATGTGCACAATAATAAAGTGTTGGAAATTGCAAAGGACAAGTTTGTGTTATGAATATTGCTAAAATAAAAAGCGCTATATAAATATTGAGTACTCGCAAATAAAGATAAAACGCTGAAATTTTATTAACAAAACCGCAGAGATAGCTGCGTGCTATATTACATATCCCTAATCTAATTTTGACAAGTCAAGTGCTATGATGTCTTGAGCAGTAGCATCCTCTGCATAACTAATAGCAACGACTTTGTCAATAGGGATATCCGCTAACTTAGCTTCTGCCACAGCAGCTGCGTTCCGTGCGTCTTCAAGAGCACAAATGCGGTCACTAATTGCGGAGGGAAGAGGGTCTGGTATGGTGCAAAGCGGTGCAATTTCATGCAGAAACTCTACCCTTTCGCGCAATTGCAAGGCAGATGCATAAGTTGTGATCTGCGGGTTCACCAGTGCTGAATTAAGCACCTTTTTCAAAAACTCCGGTAAGTGTTGGCGGAGTAGAGAAAATTCATGCTTTGCAGCAGCCGCTTTAGCCAGAGCATTATCCCGCTCTGCGGTGAGCTGAAACTTGAGTGAGGAAATAGAAGATTCCAGTTTCTTCTCATTTTCAGCAGCTGCTGAAACTTGAGATTGCAAATCCTCTGCGGTAGTCTTCACCGCAGTAAGTTGATAAGCTAAGTCAACAGCGCGCTTCTCGCTATTTTCAGCTCTGATCCGCTCAGAGTTATATTTTTGCTGCTCAGTGTCGAGGATGTCGAAGAATTTTTCTTCGCACAAAATCATATCATATGCCAAGTTAAAGCACATGTAAAAGTTTTGTACAAAACTATTATGTGCATCAACGGCAGAGCGTTTGGTGAATTCACGACGAAGTTCGCTCGGAATTGCAAGCTTCATTTGTTCGCGCTGATCTGCAGCAGCGCCGGGAGAAGCGTAAGTATATCCTGATAACCCATCAATTCGCACTCCATATGAATCAGGAGGAGTGCGAAGAAGCTCTGTGATCTGCGCCACAGTGTTCGGGCTGGGAAACAAAGGATTGAAGGATGCGCCTTCTGCAAACAAAAAAAGAAACGCGGATTATAATCATAACAATAAATATTTCAGATAAAGGTATGAGATCATGGTTATTAGATTTATACCTGTTTGTTGTTCTCCTTCATAATCCGCTGATATCGGATTATCAAAAAGGGGAGAACTTTGTTTGGCCCTCTTACTTTGCGTAGAAGGCGGGTTTTCGAGCGGTCGTTTACCAGTACTTGACTGGGGCGGTGGTGACTTTGCCGTCAAATCTACAAGAGGAATGTCAGGCTTCTCTTGTTTAATTTGACGGCCGGATAATACTGACTTCGCCTCCGGGCTTACGAGTAGCTTGTTAATTAGTGTTTTTGGGTCCACCTTTCGATCAACTTCATCCATCTTCATGATTAATGATTGAAGGTTGTGATTGCCGACTTGATAATGTTTCAAAGAGAACAAATGAATTGAGAATAGCGAGGGTAAGTGTGACGTTGGTGATTGTGAACCACAATATATATAGGCGAATGCAAGGGGTAATCAAGTGTTTTAATTATCCGTTGTAAAAAACTCAAACGGTAATATTTGAGTTAGCAGGAAACAACGGTAACTTTTACAACGGTAACTATGCTAACGCGACATTAATTAAAGTGGAAAATAACTGCGAACATTGTGAATTTTAGAGTTTATCATGATGCATTTACTTCGCGAAAATACATCATAATAAACTGGGGGGACTTGATCATATACATAGCATTGTATATGTATATTTTATTTTCTAAAAGCTAAGGACAGAACTACGCGGATTATAAGGCACAGTTATGCAATATTCGCTGAAAATAAATACTGCGGTTATGTATTCGCTGAAATACCAAACTGCGGTTTGATCCGCTGACTTTCCACGGAGAGCCGAGCATCTCGCAGACCGCGGATATCACGGATACTATAAATAGGGGGCTTAGCCTCTCATTTATGGGTTGTTGATTCTCTGCCATTTGCCTAAGCCTTTGTAGATTTCACTTGTGACTTTGCCCAAGGACTTCTTACATTGAGTTAAGGTGAATCATGCTAATCGATAACGAAGACCGGGTCGGGGTGGTTGATCACTTGATAGTTAAAGTGAAAAACGATCATCGGGGCCCAAAATAATCATCGAACATCCCATCCTCCATTATAATCTTATTGCACTCAATCCGTAATTAAGCAACATCATTAATTAAGGATTGATCACCATCATCTTCATCATCATCTTGTAACTTTGAAACAACCCTCAACTAGCTTGAGGAGGTATGATTCTTCTCTACTTATTCTTATTTGTAAGCATATTTTCAAGACTTGATATTATCATGGAATTTAACTAAATGCATTTACATATAAACATGAACTTAACATTTTGCTTTCGCTTACTTTAACACTAATACAAATTGGTTTTGTAATTATGTTAACCATAAGAACATGTTTTATAAACTTGTTAAATTCCATCAATGGTATCAGAGCCGAAGTCTATGAAATATGCTTCTTTAATATGCTCTTTAAAACCCATCAACTTTGCATTCTACTAACATGCATGAAAGTAAAATGCAAAATTAATGGATTTGGGTGAGTTGGAGGTTTTGGCCGAATTGTAGGAGTCCCAAAAGTGGGTTTGGGCTCTTCCATTTTGGTCATATTTGTTGTATGTTGAAATTCACAATCAAGCCATGACCTTGTGTTTGAATGATTGCATGTTTGGTTGAATTAATTCATTCATTTGGTATGTAATATTTATTCATTCATTTGGTTTGTAATAATAGTATTTTGGTTATGTAATTTATTTTATATTTGGTATGTAAAATAGATTAGGTTGTAATTTCATTTTTTAGAGAAAAATGTATTAGGATATAACCCTTAACAGGTGGCATTTGTTTTCGGCTAAACAAATGTCTACCAAATTGGCTTGATTGTGAAATATTTGTTTTGCATGCATGGTTGTTTATTGTATGATTGTGGATTGTATGTTTGTATGCTACAAGTTAATCACACAAGTTAACAACAAGCAAAATGGCAATTTAATTGGTTAAATTAAACATTATTAACGACATGCAAAACGTCAATTTAAATGGTTAAATTAAAAATGACTAAAAGGACATTAATAAACGGTTATTAAGAACATGATAAGGATCATATATATAAAATGGTTTATATCAAGTAATTGGCTAAAATTACATGACTTGAAAATGGATTTCAAATGAACCATACACTGAATACATGTTGGTGTATGGCATAAAAGTTTTCTTAAAGTAGAAATAATGAAAACTTAAAATCCCTTATTAACAAGGCAAACAAGTTAAACGCCATCCTTTTGTGTGACACTTAAAAATATTAGGGAACGCATAATGGGATAAAGGTCACCTAACCGTTATGAGCAAACTAATATGATTAAGGTGAATTTCGCACACTTGTGGAATAAAGGTCACCTAACCACTTGTATGTTAAATTTACACGTTTACACAAGTAGGACGACTTGATTTGGGAATCATGAACTTAGGGTCACCGAAGCATGAGGAACAAATAGGCGTTGATGGGATAAATATTCCATGCAAAAGGATTGCATGATCCCATAACTTAGAAGTTGCAAAAGGATTGCAATTGTCATATAATGACTACCTAGCTAAATCAAATAACGGGATAAAGGTCACCTAACCGAAATTTGGTTTGCCGTCAGATTCTAAAATTTAATAAATATCAATTGGATTTAAAGGGTATTGATTGTTAAATTAAAATTGATACTTAAACAACTTTGTTAAATTTTGTAGATGGCTGCCAATAACAACAACAACATTCCAAATGCACCTATCAACTTTAACAACCTATCGTTGAGGTCAATCCTCGAAAAGGAAAAACTCAACCATACGAACTTCATGGATTAGTTTCGCAATCTAAGAATTGTCCCCAAACTAGAGGATAGGGCGCATGTGTTGGAAGACCCCATTCTCGATCAATCGGACGAGGATGATATGGAAGTCATGGCTTATTGGGAGAAATATTGCACCGATTCAGTGCAAGTTTCTTGCCTCATGCTTGGGACTATGATACCCGAACTCCAAAAGGATTTTGAGCATCATAGTGCATATGACATGATCACACAGTTGAAGGAGATGTTCCTTCAACAAGCTCATGTCGAGCGCTTCGAAACGGTTCGAGCGCTTCATGCATGTCGGATGGATGACTTCCAATCTGTTTCATCTTATGTCCTTAAGATGAAAAGCCTAATTGATCGAGCGAACCGTCTAAACTGCAACGTGTCTAATGAATTAGCCACGTACCTAATCCTTAATTCCTGGTCAAAGAGGTTTGACACATTTGTAATGAATTACAACATGAATGGATGGGATAAGTGAAATGTCCCGTTCTTATTGATTAAAAACGTTCCATATTAATTGATTTCGTTGCGAGGTTTTGACCTCTATATGAGACGTTTTTCAAAGACTGCATTCATTTTTAAAACAAACCATAACCTTTATTTCATAAATAGAGGTTTAAAAAGCTTTACGTAGATTATCAAATAATGATAATCTAAAATATCCTGTTTACACACGACCATTACATAATGGTTTACAATACAAATATGTTACATCGAAATCAGTTTCTTGAATGCAGTTTTTACACAATATCATACAAACATGGACTCTAAATCTTGTCCATATTTTAGTATGCAACAGCGGAAGCTCTTAGTATTCACCTGAGAATAAACATGCTTTAAACGTCAACAAAAATGTTGGTGAGTTATAGGTTTAACCTATATATATCAAATCGTAACAATAGACCACAAGATTTCATATTTCAATACACATCCCATACATAGAGATAAAAATCATTCATATGGTGAACACCTGGTAACCAACATTAACAAGATGCATATATAAGAATATCCCCATCATTCCGGGACACCCTTCGGATATGATATAAATTTCGAAGTACTAAAGCATCCGGTACTTTGGATGGGGTTTGTTAGGCCCAATAGATCTATCTTTAGGATTCGCGTCAATTAGGGTGTCTGTTCCCTAATTCTTAGATTACCAGACTTAATAAAAAGGGGCATATTCGATTTCGATAATTCAACCATAGAATGTAGTTTCACGTACTTGTGTCTATTTTGTAAATCATTTATAAAACCTGCATGTATTCTCATCCCAAAATATTAGATTTTAAAAGTGGGACTATAACTCACTTTCACAGATTTTTACTTCGTCGGGAAGTAAGACTTGGACACTGTTGATTCACGAACCTATAACAATATATACATATATATCAAAGTATGTTCAAAATATATTTACAACACTTTTAATATATTTTGATGTTTTAAGTTTATTAAGTCAGCTGTCCTCGTTAGTAACCTACAACTAGTTTTCCACAGTTAGATGTACAGAAATAAATCGATAAATATTATCTTGAATCAATCCACGACCCAGTGTATACGTATCTCAGTATTGATCACAACTCAAACTATATATATTTTGGAATCAACCTCAACCCTGTATAGCTAACTCCAACATTCACATATAGAGTGTCTATGGTTGTTCCGAAATATATATAGATGTGTCGACATGATAGGTTGAAACATTGTATACGTGTCTATGGTATCTCAAGATTACATAATATACAATACAAGATGATTAAGTTATGGTTGGAATAGATTTGTTACCAATTTTCACGTAGCTAAAATGAGAAAAATTATCCAATCTTGTTTTACTCATAACTTCTTCATTTTAAATCCGCTTTGAGTGAATCAAATTGCTACGGTTTCATATTGAACTCTATTTTATGAATCTAAACAGAAAATGTATAGGTTTATAGTCAGAAAAATAAGTTACAAGTTGTTTTTTAAAAGTAGTCATTTCAGTCGAAAGAACGACGTCTAGATGACCATTTTAGGAAACATACTTCCACTTTGAGTTTAACCATAATTTTTGGATATAGATTCATGTTCATAATAAAAATTATTTTCTCAGAATAACAACTTTTAAATCAAAGTTTATCATAGTTTTTAATTAACTAACCCAAAACAGCCCGCGGTGTTACTACGACGGCGTAAATCCGGTTTTACGGTGTTTTTCGTGTTTCCAGGTTTTAAATCATTAAGTTAGCATATCATATAGATATAGAACATGTGTTTAGTTGATTTTAAAAGTCAAGTTAGAAGGATTAACTTTTATTTGCGAACAAGTTTAGAATTAACTAAACTATGTTCTAGTGATTACAAGTTTAAACCTTCGAATAAGATAGCTTTATATATATGAATCGAATGATGTTATGAACATCATTACTACCTTAAGTTCCTTGGATAAACCTACTGGAAAAGAGAAAAATGGATCTAGCTTCAACGAATCCTTGGATGGCTCGAAGTACTTGAAGCAGAATCATGACACGAAAACAAGTTCAAGTAAGATCATCACTTGAAATAAGATTGTTATAGTTATAGAAATTGAACCAAAGTTTGAATATGATTATTACCTTGTATTAGAATGATAACCTACTGTAAGAAACAAAGATTTCTTGAGGTTGGATGATCACCTTACAAGATTGGAAGTGAGCTAGCAAACTTGAAAGTATTCTTGATTTTATGTAACTAGAACTTGTAGAATTTATTAAGAACACTTAGAACTTGAAGATAGAACTTGAGAGAGATCAATTAGATGAAGAAAATTGAAGAATGAAAGTGTTTGTAGGTGTTTTTGGTCGTTGGTGTATGGATTAGATATAAAGGATATGTAATTTTGTTTTCATGTAAATAAGTCATGAATGATTACTCATATTTTTGTAATTTTATGAGATATTTCATGCTAGTTGCCAAATGATGGTTCCCACATGTGTTAGGTGACTCACATGGGCTGCTAAGAGCTGATCATTGGAGTGTATATATCAATAGTACATACATCTAAAAGCTGTGTATTGTACGAGTACGAATACGGGTGCATACGAGTAGAATTGTTGATGAAACTGAATGAGGATGTAATTGTAAGCATTTTTGTTAAGTAGAAGTATTTTGATAAGTGTATTGAAGTCTTTCAAAAGTGTATAAATACATATTAAAACACTACATGTATATACATTTTAACTGAGTCGTTAAGTCATCGTTAGTCGTTACATGTAAATGTTGTTTTGAAACCTTTAGGTTAACGATCTTGTTGAATGTTGTTAACCCATTGTTTATTATAACAAATGAGATGTTAAATTGTTATATTATCATGATATTATGATAAATAATATATCTTAGTATGATGTATATACAGTTAAATGTCGTTACAATGATAATCGTTACATATATGTCTCGTTTCGAAATCATTAAGTTAGTAGTCTTATTTTTACATATGTATTTCATTGTTAATACACTTAATAATATATTTACTTATCATTTAACATAATTAACCAAGTGTATCAATATCTTAATATGATTCATATGTACCTAGTAAGACGTTGTTATAACGATAATCGTTATATATATCGTTTTCGAGTTTCTTAAATTAATAGTCTCATTTTTATGTATATAACTCATTGTTAAAATACCTAATGAGATACATACTTATAATAAAATCATGTTAACTATATATATAACCATATATATGTCATCGTATAGTTTTTACAAGTTTTAACGTTCGTGAATCACCGGTCAACTTGGGTGGTCAATTGTCTATATGAAACCTATTTCAATTAATCAAGTCTTAAAATGTTTGATTGCTTACATGTTGGAAACACTTTAATCATGTAAATAACCATTTCATTTAATATATATATAAACATGGAAAAGTTTGGGTCACTACAGTACCTACCCGTTAAATAAATTTCGTCCCGAAATTTTAAGCAGTTGGAGGTGTTGACGAATCTTCTGAAAATAGATGCGGGTATTTCTTCTTCATCTGATCTTCATGCTCCCAGGTGAACTCGGGTCCTCTACGAGCATTCCATCGAACCTTAACAATTGGTATCTTGTTTTGCTTAAGTCTTTTATCCTCACGATCCATTATTTCGACGGGTTCTTCGATGAATTGGAGTTTTTCATTGATTTGGATTTCATCTAACGGAATAGTGAGATCTTCTTTAGCAAAACATTTCTTCAAATTCGAGACGTGGAAAGTGTTATGTACAGCCGCGAGTTGTTGAGGTAACTCAAGTCAGTAAGCTACTGGTCCGACACGATCAATAATCTTGAATGGTCCAATATACCTTGGATTTAATTTCCCTCATTTACCAAATCGAACATCGCCTTTCCAAGGTGCAACTTTAAGCATGACCATCTCTCCAATTTCAAATTCTATATCTTTTCTTTTAATGTCAGCGTAGCTCTTTTGTCGACTTTGGGCGGTTTTCAACCGTTGTTGAATTTGGATGATCTTCTCGGTAGTTTCTTGTATAATCTCCGGACCCGTAATCTGTCTATCCCCCACTTCACTTCAACAAATCGGAGACCTGCACTTTCTACCATAAAGTGCTTCAAACGGCGCCATCTCAATGCTTGAATGGTAGCTGTTGTTGTAGGAAAATTCTGCTAACGGTAGATGTCGATCCCAACTGTTTCCGAAATCAATAGCACATGCTCGTAGCATGTCTTCAAGTGTTTGTATCGTCCTTTCGCTCTGCCCATCAGTTTGTGGATGATAGGCAGTACTCATGTCTAGACGAGTTCCTAATGCTTGCTGTAATGTCTGCCAGAATCTGGAAATAAATCTGCCATCCCTATCAGAGATAATAGAGATTGGTATTCCATGTCTGGAGACGACTTCCTTCAAATACAGTCGTGCTAACTTCTCCATCTTGTCATCTTCTCTTATTGCCAGGAAGTGTGCTGATTTGGTGAGACGATCAACTATCACCCAAATAGTATCAAAACCACTTGCAGTCCTTGGCAATTTAGTGATGAAATCCATGGTAATGTTTTCCCATTTCCATTCTGGGATTTCGGGTTGTTGAAGTAGACCTGATGGTTTCTGATGCTCAGCTTTGACCTTAGAACACGTCAAACATTCTCCTACGTATTTAGCAATATCGGCTTTCATACCTGGCCACCAAAAATGTTTCTTAAGATCCTTGTATATCTTCCCCGTTCCAGGATGTATTGAGTATCTGGTTTTATGAGCTTCTCTAAGTACCATTTCTCTCATATCTCCAAATTTTGGTACCCAAATTCTTTCAGCCCTATACCGGGTTCCATCTTCCCGAATATTAAGATGCTTCTCCGATCCTTTGGGTATTTCATCCTTTAAATTTCCCTCTTTTAAAACTCCTTCTTACGCCTCCTTTATTTGAGTAGTAAGGTTAGTGTGAATCATTATATTCATAGATTTTACTCGAATGGGTTCTCTGTCCTTCCTGCTCAAGGCATCGGCTACCACATTTGCCTTCCCCGGGTGGTAACGAATCTCAAAGTCGTAATCATTCAACAATTCAATCCACCTACACTGCCTCATATTCAGTTGTTTCTGATTAAATATGTGTTGAAGACTTTTGTGGTTGGTATATATAATACTTTTGACCCCATATAAGTAGTGCCTCCAAGTCTTTAATGCAAAAACCACCGCGCCTAATTCCAAATCATGCGTCGTATAATTTTGCTCGTGAATCTTCAATTGTCTAGACGCATAAGCAATCACCTTCGTTCGTTGCATTAATACACAACCGAGACCTTTCTTTGATGCGTCACAATAAATCACAAAATCATCATTCCCTTCAGGCAATGACAATATACGTGCCGTAGTTAGCTTTTTCTTTAATAACTGAAACGATTTCTCTTGTTCATCCTTCCATTCAAATTTCTTCCCTTTATGCGTTAATGCAGTCAAGGGTTTTGCTATTCTGGAAAAGTCTTGGATGAACCTTCTGTAGTAACCAGCTAGTCCTAAAAACTGGCGTATGTGTTTTGGAGTTTTCGGGGTTTCCCACTTTTCAACAGTTTCTATCTTTGTCGGATCCACCTTAATACCTTTTTTGTTCACTATGTGACCGAGGAATTGAACTTCTTCCAACCAAAATGCACACTTTGAAAATTTAGCGTACAATTCTTCCTTCCTCAATACTTCTAACACCTTTCTCAAATATTCACCGTGTTCTTGGTCATTCTTTGAGTAAATAAGTATGTCATCAATGAAAACATTGACAAACTTGTCAAGGTATGGTCCACACACTCGGTTCATAAGGTCCATGAACACAGCTGGTGCATTAGTTAAACCAAACGGCATGACCATAAACTCGTAATGACCGTAACATGTTCTGAAAGCAGTCTTTGGAATATCATCTTCTTTCACCCGCATTTGATGATACCTGGAAGGTAAGTCAATCTTTGAATAAACAGACGAGCCTTGTAGTTGATCAAATAAGTCGTCGATTCTCGGTAGTGGGTAGCGGTTCTTGATGGTAAGTCTGTTCAACTCTCGGTAGTTGATACACAACCTGAATGTACCATCTTTCTTCTTGACAAACAAAACAGGAGCTCCCCACGGTGATGTGCTTGGTCGAATGAAACCACGCTCTAAAAGTTCTTGTAATTGGCTTTGCAGTTCTTTCATCTCGCTGGGTGCGAGTCTGTAAGGAGCACGAGCTATTGGTGCAGCTCCTGGTACAAGATCTATTTGAAATTCAACGGATCGATGTGGGGGTAGTCCCGGTAATTCTTTCGGAAATACATCGGGAAATTCTTTTGCGATGGGAACATCACTGATGCTCTTTTCTTCAGTTTGTACTTTCTCGACGTGTGCTAGAACAGCATAGCAACCTTTTCTTATTAGTTTTTGTGCCTTCAAATTACTAATAAGATGTAGCTTCGTGTTTCCCTTTTCTCCGTACACCATTAAGGGTTTTCCTTTTTCTCGTATAATGCGAATTGCATTTTTGTAACAAATGATCTCTGCTTTCACTTCTTTCAACCAGTCCATACCGATTATCACATCAAAACTCCCTAACTCTACTGGTATCAAATCAATCTTAAATATTTCGCTACCCAGTTTAATTTCTCGATTCCGGCATATATTATCTGCTGAAATTAATTTACCGTTTGCTAATTCGAGTAAAAATTTACTATCCAACGGCGTCAATGGACAATTAATTTAGCACAAAAATCTCTACTCATATAGCTTCTATCCGCACCCGAATCAAATAAAACGTAAGCAGATTTATTGTCAATAAGAAACGTACCCGTAACAAGCTCCGGGTCTTCCTGTGCGTCTGCCGCATTAATATTGAAAACTCTTCCGCGGCCTTGTCCATTCGTGTTCTCCTGGTTCGGGCACTTTCTAATAATGTGGCCCGGTTTTCCACATTTATAACAAACTACATTGGCATAACTTGCTCCGACACTACTTGCTCCGCCATTACTCGTTCCGACACCATTTGTTCCTTTCGTTCTGTTAACCCCTGGTCCGTAGACCTCACACTTCGCCGCACTATGACCATTTATTTTACACTTGTTGCAAAATTTGGTGCAGAACCCCGAGTGATACTTTTCACACCTTTGGCATAGCTGCTTCTGATTGTTGTTGTTGTTGCGGTTGTTATTGTTGTTGGGATGATTGTTGTAGTTGCTGTTGTTGTTGTTGTTGTTGTTGTTGTTGTTGTTGTTGTTGTTGTTGTTGTTGGGCCGTTTGTTGTAGTTGCATTTGATGTTGCGATTGTTGGGATAATTGTTGCGATTATTATTGTAATTGCTGTTGTTGTTGTTGTATTGGTGATTCTTATCACCGTTTTCCTCCCACTTTCTTTTGACTTGCTTCACATTGGCCTCTTCAGCCGTCTGTTCTTTAATTCTTTCCTCAATCTGGTTCACTAGTTTGTGAGCCATTCTACATGCCTGTTGTATGGAGGCTGGCTCATGTGAACTTATATCTTCTTGGATTCTTTCCGGTAATCCTTTCACAAATGCGTCGATCTTCTCTACCTCATCTTCGAACTCTCCCGGACACAATAGGCACAATTCTGTGAATCGTCTTTCGTACGTGGTAATATCAAATCCTTGGGTTCGTAACCCTCTAAGTTCTGTCTTGAGCTTATTGACCTCGGTTCTGGGACGGTACTTCTCGTTCATCAAGTACTTGAATGCTGACCACGGTAGTGCGTACGCATCATCTTGTCCCACTTGCTCTAGATAGGTATTCCACCATGTTAACGCAGAACCTGTGAAGGTATGCGTAGCGTACTTCACTTTGTCCTCTTCAGTACACTTACTTATGGAAAACACCGATTCGACCTTCTCGGTCCACCGTTTCAATCCGATCGGTCCTTCGGTTCCATCAAATTCCAAAGGTTTGCAGGCAGTGAATTCTTTGTAGGTGCATCCTACACGATTTCCTGTACTGCTAGATCCAAGGTTATTGTTGGTATGTAGCGCAACCTGTACTGCGGCTATGTTTGAAGCTAGAAAAGTACGGAATTCCTCTTCATTCATATTCACGGTGTGTCGAGTAGTCGGTGCCATTTCCTTCAAAATAATCAAATGGAACAAGTTAATCATACAGAATATTAAGAGTAGTTAATAGTATTTCGTAGCATAATATGAACTCATTTATAAAAGCTTTTTCTTCATATTAGCGTTTTATAAGTTTAAATTCGGGTAGTACCTACCCGTTAAGTTCATACTTAGTAGCTAATATACAATTCAACTACTACAATTCTATATGAAAAACTGATTATAATAATATTTCGCGTTCAAACTTTTATACAATATTTTACAAACTTACAATACCGCTTATTTTACATAAAGCATGAAATATAGCACACAATAACTTTGATACAAGATAGTTGTGAAGATAATTCTAGCTAGTACACAAGTCGTTCAGCAAAGGCAATAAAGACACGTAATTCATACGTACAGAAACAAGTCATGCATTCTGGTTTTACTAGGACTACTTCCCATCCTTGGTCTTGTGGAACATAACCGTTATGGCCGTTGATAAGACAGCGTGTTGTAACGTCGTCAAAGGGACGAGGGTTACGTAATGTCCAACAGTCCCGTAACAATCTAAAAACCTCATTTTTTACCCCAATTACCGACTCCGTCACTTGTGGGAACGTTTTGTTTAATAGTTGTAGCCCGATGTTCTTGTTCTCACTTTGGTGAGAAGCGAACATTACTAATCCGTAAGCATAACATGCTTCTTTATGTTGCATGTTAGCCGCTTTTTCTAAATCACGAATGAAATGTCCCGTTCTTATTGATTAAAAACGTTCCATATTAATTGATTTCGTTGCGAGGTTTTGACCTCTATATGAGACGTTTTTCAAAGACTGCATTCATTTTTAAAACAAACCATAACCTTTATTTCATAGATAAAGGTTTTAAAAAGCTTTACGTAGATTATCAAATAATGATAATCTAAAATATCCTGTTTACACACGACCATTACATAATGGTTTACAATACAAATATGTTACAACAAAATAAGTTTCTTGAATGTAGTTTTTACACAATATCATACAAGCATGGACTCCAAATCTCGTCCTTATTTAAGTATGCGACAGCAGAAGCTCTTAATAATCACCTGAGAATAAACATGCTTAAAACATCAACAAAAATGTTGGTGAGTTATAGGTTTAACCTATATATATCAAATCATAATAATAGACCACAAGATTTCATATTTCAATACACATCCCATACATAGAGATAAAAATCATTCATATGGTGAACACCTGGTAACCGACATTAACAAGATGCATATATAAGAATATCCCCATCATTCCGGGACACCCTTCGGATATGATATAAATTTCGAAGTACTAAAGCATCCGATACTTTGGATGGGGTTTGTTAGGCCCAATAGATCTATCTTTAGGATTCGCGTCAATTAGGGTGTCTGTTCCCTAATTCTTAGATTACCAGACTTAATAAAAAGGGGCATATTCGATTTCGATAATTCAACCATAGAATGTAGTTTCACATACTTGTGTCTATTTTATAAATCATTTATAAAACCTGCATGTATTCTCATCCCAAAATATTAGATTTTAAAATTGGGACTATAACTCACTTTCACAGATTTTTACTTCGTCGGGAAGTAAGACTTGGCCACTGGTTGATTCACGAACCTATAACAATATATACATATATATCAAAGTATGTTCAAAATATATTTACAACACTTTTAATATATTTTGATTATTTAAGTTTATTAAGTCAGCTGTCCTCGTTAGTAACCTACAACTAGTTGTCCACAGTTAGATGTACAGAAATAAATCGATAAATATTATCTTGAATCAATCCACGACCCAGTGTATACGTATCTCAGTATTGATCACAACTCAAACTATATATATTTTGGAATCAACCTCAACCCTGTATAGCTAACTCCAACATTCACATATAGAGTGTCTATGGTTGTTCCGAAATATATATAGATGTGTCGACATGATAGGTTGAAACATTGTATACGTGTCTAAGGTATCTCAAGATTACATAATATACAATACAAGTTGATTAAGTTATGGTTGGAATAGATTTGTTACCAATTTTCACGTAGCTAAAATGAGAAAAATTATCCAATCTTGTTTTACCCATAACTTCTTCATTTTAAATCCATTTTGAGTGAATCAAATTGCTATGGTTTCATATTGAACTCTATTTTATGAATCTAAACAGAAAAAGTATAGGTTTATAGTCGGAAAAATAAGTTACAAGTCATTTTTTTAAAGGTAGTCATTTCAGTCGAAAGAACGACGTCTAGATGACCATTTTAGAAAACATACTTCCACTTTGAGTTTAACCATAATTTTTGGATATAGTTTCATGTTCATAATAAAAATCATTTTCTTATAATAACAACTTTTAAATCAAAGTTTATCATAGTTTTTAATTAACTAACCCAAAACAGCCCGCGGTGTTACTACGACGGCGTAAATCCGGTTTTACGGTGTTTTTCGTGTTTCCAGGTTTTAAATCATTAAGTTAGCATATCATATAGATATAGAACATGTGTTTATTTGATTTTAAAAGTCAAGTTAGAAGGATTAACTTTTGTTTGCGAACAAGTTTAGAATTAACTAAACTATGTTCTAGTGATTACAAGTTTAAACCTTCGAATAAGATAGCTTTATATGTATGAATTGAATGATGTTATGAACATCATTACTACCTTAAGTTCCTTGGATAAACCTACTGGAAAAGAGAAAAATGGATCTAGCTTCAACGAATCCTTGGATGGCTCGAAGTTCTTGAAGCAGAATCATGACACGAAAACAAGTTCAAGTAAGATCATCACTTGAAATAAGATTGTTATAGTTATAGAAATTGAACCAAAGTTTGAATATGATTATTACCTTGTATTAGAATGATAACCTACTGTAAGAAACAAAGATTTCTTGAGGTTGGATGATCACCTTACAAGATTGGAAGTGAGCTAGCAAACTTGAAAGTATTCTTGATTTTATGTAACTAGAACTTGTAGAATATATGAAGAACACTTAGAACTTGAAGATAGAACTTGAGAGAGATCAATTAGATGAAGAAAATTGAAGAATGAAAGTGTTTGTAGGTGTTTTTGGTCGTTCGTGTATGGATTAGATATAAAGGATATGTAATTTTGTTTTCCTGTAAATAAGTAATGAATGATTACTCATATTTTTGTAATTTTATGAGATATTTCATGCTAGTTGCCAAATGATGGTTCCCACATGTGTTAGGTGACTCACATGGGCTGCTAAGAGCTGATCATTGGAGTGTATATACCAATAGTACATACATCTAAAAGCTGTGTATTGTACGAGTACGAATACGGGTGCATACGAGTAGAATTGTTGATGAAACTGAACGAGGATGTAATTGTAAGCATTTTTGTTAAGTAGAAGTATTTTGATAAGTGTATTGAAGTCTTTCAAAAGTGTATAAATACATATTAAAACACTACATGTATATACATTTTAACTGAGTCGTTAAGTCATCGTTAGTCGTTACATGTAAGTGTTGTTTTGAAACCTTTAGGTTAACGATCTTGTTAAATGTTGTTAACCCAATGTTTATAATATCAAATGAGATTTTAAATTATTATATTATCATGATATTATCATGTATGAATATCTCTTAATATGATATATATACATTAAATGTCTTTACAACGATAATCGTTACATATATGTCTCGTTTAAAAATCATTAAGTTAGTAGTCTTGTTTTTACATATGTAGCTCATTGTTAATATACTTAATGATATGTTTACTTATCATAGTATCATGTTAACTATATATATATATATCCATATATATGTCATCATATAGTTTTTACAAGTTTTAACGTTCGTGAATCACCGGTCAACTTGGGTGGTCAATTGTCTATATGAAACATATTTCAATTAATCAAGTCTTAACAAGTTAGATTGCTTACCATGTTGGAAACATTTAATCATGTTAATATCAATCTCAATTAATATATATAAACATGGAAAAGTTCGGGTCACTACAGTACCTACCCGTTAAATAAATTTCGTCCCGAAATTTTAAGCTGTTGAAGGTGTTGACGAATCTTCTGGAAATAGATGCGGGTATTTCTTCTTCATCTGATCTTCACGCTCCCAGGTGAAATCGGGTCCTCTATGAGCATTCCATCGAACCTTAACAATTGGTATCTTGTTTTGCTTAAGTCTTTTAACCTCACGATCCATTATTTCGACGGGTTCTTCGATGAATTGAAGTTTTTCGTTGATTTGGATTTCATCTAACGGAATAGTGAGATCTTCTTTAGCAAAACATTTCTTCAAATTCGAGACGTGGAAAGTGTTATGTACAGCCGCGAGTTTTTGAGGTAACTCAAATCGGTAAGCTACTGGTCTGACACGATCAATAATCTTGAATGGTCCAATATACCTTGGATTTAATTTCCATCGTTTACTAAATCGAACAACGCCTTTCCAAGGTGTAACTTTAAGCATGACCATCTCTCCAATTTCAAATTCTATATCTTTTCTTTTAATATCAGCGTAGCTCTTTTGTCGACTTTGGGCAGTTTTCAACCGTTGTTGAATTTGGATGATCTTCTCGGTAGTTTCTTGTATAATCTCCGGACCCGTAATCTGTCTATCCCCCACTTCACTCCAACAAATCGGAGACCTGCACTTTCTACCATAAAGTGCTTCAAACGGCGCCATCTCAATGCTTGAATGGTAGCTGTTGTTGTAGGAAAATTCTGCTAACGGTAGATGTCGATCCCAACTATTTCCGAAATCAATAACACATGCTTGTAGCATGTCTTCAAGCGTTTGTATCGTCCTTTCGCTCTGCCCATCAGTTTGTGGATGATAGGCAGTACTCATGTCTAGACGAGTTTGTAATGCTTGCTGTAATGTCTGCCAGAATCTTGAAATAAATCTGCCATCCCTATCAGAGATAATAGAGATTGGTATTCCATGTCTGGAGACGACTTCCTTCAAATACAGTCGCGCTAACTTCTCCATCTTGTCATCTTCTCTTATTAGCAGGAAGTGTGCTGATTTGGTGAGACGATCAACTATTACCCAAATAGTATCAAAACCACTTGCAGTCCTTGGCAATTTAGTGATGAAATCCATGGTAATGTTTTCCCATTTCCATTCCGGGATTTCGGGTTGTTGAAGTAGACCTGATGGTTTCTGATGCTCAGCTTTGACCTTAGAACACGTCAAACATTCTCCTACGTATTTAGCAATATCGGCTTTCATACCTGGCCACCAAAATTTTTTCTTAAGATCCTTGTACATCTTCCCCGTTCCAAGATGTAATGAGTATCTGGTTTTATGAGCTTCTCTAAGTACCATTTCTCTCATATCTCCAAATTTTGGTACCCAAATTCTTTCAGCCCTATACCGGGTTCCGTCTTCCCGAATATTAAGATGCTTCTCCGATCCTTTGGGTATTTCATCCTTTAAATTCCCCTCTTTTAAAACTCCTTGTTGCGCCTCCTTTATTTGAGTAGTAAGGTTAGTGTGAATCATTAAATTCATAGATTTTACTCGAATGGGTTCTCTGTCCTTCCTGCTCAAGGCATCGGCTACCACATTTGCCTTCCCCGGGTGGTAACGAATCTCAAAGTCGTAATCATTCAACAATTCAATCCACATACGCTGCCTCATATTCAGTTGTTTCTGATTAAATATGTGTTGAAGACTTTTATGGTCGGTATATATAATACTTTTGACCCCATATAAGTAGTGCCTCCAAGTCTTTAATGCAAAAACAACCGCGCCTAATTCCAAATCATGCGTCATATAATTTTGTTCGTGAATCTTCAATTGTCTAGACGCATAAGCAATCACCTTCGTTCGTTGCATTAATACACAACCGAGACCTTGCTTTGATGCATCACAATAAATCACAAAATCATCATTCTCTTCAGGCAATGACAATATAGGTGCCGTAGTTAGCTTTTTCTTCAATAACTGAAACGCTTTCTCTTGTTCATCATTCCATTCAAATTTCTTCCCTTTATGCGTTAATGCAGTCAAGGGTTTTGCTATTCTGGAAAAGTCTTGGATGAACCTTCTGTAGTAACCAGCTAGTCCTAAAAACTGGCGTATGTGTTTTGGAGTTTTCGGGGTTTCCCACTTTTCAACAGTTTCTATCTTTGCCGGATCCACCTTAATACCTTTTTTGTTCACTATGTGACCGAGGAATTGAACTTCTTCCAACCAAAATGCACACTTTGAAAACTTAGCGTACAATTCTTCCTTCCTCAATACTTCTAACACCTTTCTCAAATGTTCACCGTGTTCTTGGTCATTCTTTGAGTAAATAAGTATGTCATCAATGAAAACAATGACAAACTTGTCAAGGTATGGTCCACACACTCGGTTCATAAGGTCCATGAACACAGCTGGTGCATTAGTTAAACCAAACGGCATGACCATAAACTCGTATTGACCGTAACGTGTTCTGAAAGCAGTCTATGGAATATCATCTTCTTTCACCCGCATTTGATGATACCCGGAACGTAAGTCAATCTTTGAATAAACAGACGAGCCTTGTAGTTGATCAAATAAGTCGTCGATTCTCGGTAGTGGGTAGCGGTTCTTGATGGTAAGTTTGTTCAACTCTCTGTAGTCGATACATAACCTGAATGTACCATCTTTCTTCTTGACAAACAAAACAGGAGCTCCCCACGGTGATGTGCTTGGTCGAATGAAACCACGCTCTAAAAGTTCTTGTAATTGGCTTTGCAGTTCTTTCATCTCGCTGGGTGCGAGTCTGTAAGGAGCACGAGCTATTGGTGCAGCTCCTGGTACAAGATCTATTTGAAATTCAGCGGATCTATTTCGGAAATACATCGGGAAATTCTTTTGCGACGGCAACATCATTGATGCTCTTTTCTTCAGTTTGTACTTTCTCGACGTGTGCTAGAACAGCATAGCAACCTTTTCTTATTAGTTTTTGTGCCTTCAAATTACTAATAAGATGTAGCTTCGTGTTGCCCTTTTCTCCGTACACCATTAAGGGTTTTCCTTTTTCTCGTATAATGCGAATTGCATTTTTGTAACAAACGATCTCTGCTTTCACTTCTTTCAACCATTCCATACCGATTATCACATCAAAACTTCCTAACTCTACTGGTAACAAATCAATCTTAAATATTTCGCTACCCAGTTTAATTTCTCTATTCCGGCATATATTATCTGCTGAAATTAATTTACCGTTTGCTAATTCGAGTAAAAATTTACTATCCAACGGCGTCAATGGACAATTAATTTAGCACAAAAATCTCTACTCATATAGCTTCTATCCGCACCCGAATCAAATAAAACGTAAGCAGATTTATTGTCAATAAGAAACGTACCCGTAATAAGCTCCGGGTCTTCCTGTGCCTCTGCCGCATTAATATTGAAAACTCTTCCGCGGCCTTGTCCATTCGTGTTCTCCTGGTTCGGGCATTTTCTAATAATGTGGCCCGGTTTTCCACATTTATAACAAAAAACATTGGTATAACTTGCTCCGACACTACTTGCTCTGCCATTACTCGTTCCGACACCATTTGTTCCTTTCGTTCTGTTAACCCCTGGTCCGTAGACCTCACACTTCGCCGCGCTATGACCATTTCTTCTACACTTGTTGCAAAATTTAGTGCAGAACCCCGAGTGATACTTTTCACACCTTTGGCATAGCTGCTTCTGATTGTTGTTGTTATTGCGGTTGTTATTGTTGTTGGGATGATTGTTGTAGTTGCTGTTGTTGTTGTTGTTGTTGTTGTTGTTGTTGGGCCGTTTTTTTGTAGTTGCGATTGAGGTTGCGATTGTTGGGATAATTGTTGCGATTATTATTGTAATTGCTGTTGTTGTATTGGTGATTCTTATCACCGTTTTTCTCCCACTTTCTTTTGACTTGCTTCACATTGGCCTCTTCAGCCGTCTGTTCTTTAATTCTTTCCTCAATCTGGTTCACTAGTTTGTGAGCCATTCTACATGCCTGTTGTATGGAGGCTGGCTCATGTGAACTTATATCTTCTTGGATTCTTTCCGGTAATCCTTTCACAAATGCGTCGATCTTCTCTACCTCATCTTCGAACGCTCCCGGATACAATAGGCACAATTCTGTGAATCGTCTTTCGTACGTGGTAATATCAAATCCTTGGGTTCGTAACCCTCTAAGTTCTGTCTTGAGCTTATTGACCTCGGTTCTGGGACGGTACTTCTCGTTCATCAAGTGCTTGAATGCTGACCACGGTAGTGCGTACGCATCATCTTGTCCCGCTTGCTCTAGATAGGTATTCCACCATGTTAACGTAGAACCTGTGAAGGTATGCGTAGCGTACTTCACTTTGTCCTCTTCGACCAAGAAACTCAAAAGGGATTTGAGTGATTCCTACTTATGGCATTGTCGCCTTGGTCACATAAACAAGAATCGAATGTATACACTTTGAAAGAATGGACTTTTGAAATCAAATGAACTTGACTCATTTGATGTATGTGAATCTTGTTTACAAGGCAAAATGACTAAAGCACCTTTCAAAGGGACCTATGAAAGGGCTAAAGACTTATTGGGATTAATACATTCAGATGTATGTGGACCCTTTAAGCCCATGACTAGGAATGGTGAAAGATACTTCGTTACTTTCATTGATGACTTCAGTCGTTTCGGATATGTCTACTTATTAAGACACAAGGATGAAACTTTTGAAGCATTCAAGGAATATCAAAACAAAGTACAAAATCAACTTAATAAGACAATCAAGGTACTTCGTACCGATAGAGGAGGTGAATACCTAAGCGATGCTTTCCAAGATCATCTTAAAAGTTGTGGGATTATCTCGCAACTCACTCCTCATGGAACACCCCAACTTAATGGAGTTTCCGAAAGGAGGAACCGAACCCTAATCGATATGGTTCGATCTATGATGGCTAGAAGCTCGTTGCCTCTATCATTTTGGGGTTATTGTCTATGCTCCGCTGCTCGTATTCTAAATATGGCCCCAACCAAGAAAGTGGAACGAACTCCTCATGAGATGTGGTTTGAAAAACCTCCATCTCTATCATACTTAAAAGTATGGGGATGTGAAGCTTACCCTAAGCGTTACATCCCTAATAAGTTGAATGCTCGATCCACGAAGTGTATCTTCATAGGATATCCCAAGGATGATATGGGATACTATTTCTATGATCCATCCGAGCAAAATGTATTTGTTGCTTGGAAGGCGGAATTCCTTGAAACTAAGTTCCTAATGGAAGGAAATAGTGAAAGGAAGATAGATCTTAAAGAGGTTCAAGATCAAGTAGATGATACACAATTGGTTGACACTAGCACTCAACATGAAAATGTTGATAGTGATCAAATGGCTGATCAAAATACACAAGACGTTCGCAAGTCTGGTAGGATTAGTAATCCTCCTGAGAGATATGGGTTTCTCATGGATGGATGCTATGTGGTTGATTTGGATGAACCAACAAACTACCAAGATGCTTTATCAAGGATTGATAAGAATAAATGGCAGGAAGCCATGAACGCTAAGATGCAATCCATGTATGACAACCAAGTTTGGGAACGTGTTGAACAACCTACTGGCTCAAGGCTAGTTGATTGTAAATGGCTTTTCAAAATGAAAACCGACATACATGGAAACTTGGATACATATAAAGCTAGACTTGTAGCAAAAGGTTTCACTCAAACTCAAGGGGTTGACTATGATGAAACTTTTTTGCCTGTGGCAATGCTAAAGTCTATTAGGATATTACTTGCCATTGCTGCTCATTATGATTATGAAATATGGCAAATGGATGTCAAGACTGCTTTCCTAAATGGACATCTTGAGGAAGATGTCTATATGGTTCAGCCTGAAGGTTTTGTTGATCCGAAATATCCTAAAAAGGTATGCAAGTTAAAGAAGTCAATCTACGGATTGAAACAAGCATCTAGAATGTGGAATCATCGTTTTAATGAGGAGGCCAAGAAATTTTGCTTCATTAAAAATGGTGATGAAGCTTGTGTATACAAGAAAGCTAGTGGGAGCACAATCATGTTCCTTGTACTATATGTGGATGATATATTGTTATTTGGAAATGATATTCCGGAAATGAAAGTGTTAAAACTTGGCTAAGTAAATGCTTATCTATTAAGGATCTTGGAGAAGCACAATACGTTTTGGGGATTGAGATCTATAGGGATAGATCCAAGAAACTGATAGGTTTGAATCAAAGTGCATACATTGAAAAGATCTTGAAAAGGTTCAAGATGGAGAACTCTAAGAAAGGTTTGGTACCTATTCAAAAGGGAACACTTCTCAGTTCATCTCAGTGCCCCACCACGAAGGATGAACAGGAGAGTATGAAGAAAGTCCCATATGCGTCTGCCATTGGGTCAATCATGTATGCAATGATATGCACTACACCGGATGTGTCATGCGCTCTTAGCCTGACAAGTAGATACCAGAATAACCCAGGAAACAGTTATTGGATTGCTGTCAAAAGTATATTGAAATACCTTAGAAGGACTAAGGATATGTTTCTGATATATGGGTCTGGTGAGGAGGAACTCGCTGTAAATGGTTACGTGGATGCGAGTTTCCAAACTGATCGAGATGATTCTCGATCACAATCCAGTTATGTCTTGTAACGACCCGGATTTTTCCAATCATTTTATACTTATGAGATTAATATTTATATAAATTAAACCTTACGAACATGATAAGCAATCCAAATTGTTGAGACTTGTGTTTTTGAAAAGAGTTTTACACAACGTTTGACCGTCCAATTTAACCGATGATATCACGAACTATATAACATACGATAATTATACGTTTGTGTATATATATGTATTTACATATATTTAACATGATCTAAGGATGGTTTAACATCTCATTATGTACTAATGACAATGAGTTATAAGTATATTTTGAAACTACTAACTTAAGTTTTCAAAACGATAACTATACGTAACATTCTTTGATATATATACTTATAACCTATAATGCTTATACATGTATCATATATATAATGTATTTAATCACTTTTTAAGTACTTAAATACATAAAACAATATAAGTATATTCACAAAAGATAGCTATATTTGAATTCTCATTCCGTTTCCTCAAGATTTCTATACGTATATCTAGGGTATATGTACCCGTATCATACCCAGCTTCTATATGTATTTACTATTGGTATATACACATCAAATCAACATCCTAATCAACATTATTACTGCCCTAGATATGAGGTAACTAGGATTTGTCAAGTAGCATGAATTATTAGTAAGAAAACAAAATTAGGAATCCTTTTCTTTCTTTATAAACTAAAAACGTTTTTATGAATGAACACCATTTCTTCACTCCATTTTCTCATACCTACACCCTCATTTCTCTCTCAAAATACTCCTAACTTCATACTTGATCATCTCCAAGCATTTTCCCCATCATTTAGCTTCAATTACAAGCCTTAAACACCATAAGAAAACTCTTTCAAGAACATATCAAAATAACCACCCATTTGAAGAAGTATACTTCCAACCTTTTGATCTAACTCCACCACTCTTTGATTCCAAGATTTTTTCTTATCTCTTACAGTAACTTTGTCCAAGTAACTTGAGGTAGTATCCTTGTTCAAAATCTTGTTCGATTCATAATTATATAGCTATCTTATTTTATGTTGTAAAATTTTAACAACTAGAACATAGTTTGAATGATTTCAAACTTGTTTGCAAACTAAATAGATCCTTCTAACTTAACTTTTAAAACACTTCAAGACCTGTAATATATCATAATGATATGCTAACTTAACAAGATATAACTTGGTTTTACAAAGAACACCTTAAAAACTGAATCTACGTCGTCGGAGTGCAACCGGGGGCTGTTTTGGGTTGGATAATTAAAAACCATCTTGAACTTTGAATTGGAAGTTCATGTTCTGGAAAAATGATATTTATTATGAATATGTTAACACATAAAAATTTCATGGTTTAACTCAAAGTGTAAGTATTTTTAGAAAAATGATCATTAAATGTTGTTTTTATGATGGAAAATGATCACTTTCATAAGTTTTACCAAAGTTTGACCTATAACCTGTGATTTCAAATGCAAACTAAGGTATTTTTAGTTCATATTATTAAAATTTGACTCGATCCAAGGAAGTGTCAAGTTGAACCAACAAAAACGGAGTTGTAATGAAGAAACTACGACTAAAACAAGATTGGGTATCCGAAGCTAGTTTAGCTACGAAAATATTTGGAGATAAAGTAAATTAATCATATCTTTTCTAATTAATATGATATTTTATATATAATTACTTATGATTTAATTTTATATATTTCAGGACCACCCGTAAACAACACGAGAAGATTAATCATAAGACCTCATGATTGTACGCTAATGGTGTATACTATCATATACACACATAAAAGGCATAATAGTTGCATAAAAATAGCATCAGGAAGGCTGGAAACAACAGTTTTGTGGAGATTGTCCGTCCAGCGTTCTCCGCTGTACCGGCTGCTCCGTCATGCGTAAGCCCTGAAGGCCGCCTAGCGCATAAGCCCTCGCCGGAGAGCGCCGCATTTAGCATAAATTTTGGAGCACATGTAACAGAACGTATCATCATTTGACACGTGTCCCTAAACAAATCTGGTAGATCTGACACTATAAATAGACCCCTTGGGTCGTCATTTTACACAAGTTCAGATATTCTGACAACTTTGAGAGCTGAGACTTCACTTCTCTTTCTCTCTCTACTTTTTCTCACTAGAAGTCATCCGGCTAGCACTCTTACGCTCTACGGACGACAGATTGATTAAGCCACCCCACAAGTTTCTACACTTGTGAACCGGGTCTGCAGGGATTATTTCCCGAGGGTAAAAATCAATCGGCAACACTCCGCCCTCCTAAAGCTAGATCACTTCTAGTCTCTTGTTGACATACTAAGCCTTACCTCATAAGGAAATAGGTGTTAACAATGGCGCCATCTACTAATGCAAAGAACACACGAAACGGAAAAGGAACGAAAGCAGCTGAAGCTCCATTTGTACTTGAAGCAGTCAACAATCCATCAACTGACGACATGGTCACTGTTGAAGATGTACCTATTTCACCACTAGATGGTACGATTGAAGAAACAGTTGCTGAAACTACAGAAAGGCTTAAACATTTGGCAACTAATTCGGAGAAAAGGCCAGTAATCGAAGAAGCGACAGCTAAAAGTGCAGAAAGGCTTCCAAATTTTGTTACTAATCCAGAGCGACGACCATTGATGCAACCACGGTGATGTCCTTCATTTATACCTTTTCGGCGGATGGCGGATGGCAAAGACAAGCAGATAATGAAAAGGCAATCTATATCAAAGTACAAGTTATCCAGGCTACTTGACAAGCTGGGCAGTCTTATTGATGATTCTGGGGATGATAATGACCTGAGTTGTGATAATAATGACTCTGATGATGAAATTGACAAAGATGAGTTCATGTCAGAAAAGCAGGCAGTGTTGCTTTTAAATTGTAACATCCCGCGTTTTTCCGTTAAATTTATTTTAACGCCGTCTTTTTTTTAATAATATCTTTCGTTATTTAAATTCGTAGTTTCCGTTGACTAACGTTCAAAATATCCCCGTTATTTAATTATAACATCACTCGTTTACCCTAGCATTTTAAAAATATTCGCTCGGTTAATTCCCGCACCCGCTTTGAAACTTGAGGGACTAAACTTGCCAAGTGGGCAAAAATTTGACTAGGTCAAATAGTCAAAGTGGCCTTCTCCTCCATCCATTCCACCTCCCTCTTTCTTGCTACTTCCATATTTTCTCTCAAACCCCAACATCAAAGATTTATCATCTAAATTCAATCAAGGAAGTTCATCACAAAACAAATTACATATTCGTGATCCTCTCTTCATCCTCTACATTTTGGTACCAACTTCATCTCGTTTGGGTAACGTTTCTAAAACACTAAATTTCTCTAAATTCATTTTATATACTTGAAATGGTGTTAGTTAGTGTCTATGGCTAATGTCTAGCATGAATACATGTTTTGTTTGCTCGATTTGTTGTTTTGAGTAACTAGTTTGAACATTTGAAATAGGTGTGCTTAATCTTGAGTTTTGGGTGATTAAATGTTGTTAAATTGTTAAAGTTCATGTTTTAATTGTGTTACTAGTATCACTAGATTCGTTTTGATGTATAGGTTGATTAAGAAAACTTCAAACACATGAATATTGATTTTGTGAGTTTTGATTAGGGTTTGATAGCTCTTAAAATGGACTTTTGATGATTTGAATGCCATGAAACATTGTTGGTAAGTGTTTAGTTGTATTGTATGTTTCATTACCTTCAAAACGGCGTATCGTATGTGTAAATTGGATTCCCGAGTCAAGAAATGTGTTTTATGACCTCGAAACTTCGATTTTGAACATTTAACGATCATTTATTGAGGTTTTCATTGTTGTTAATGATGGAATTGATTCATGAAATGTGTTTAGTTGTATTCCTCTTTAAATTACCTTTCCAATGATATAAGATACGTGTTTTGAATGTTAACGAGTCAAAAGTTATGGTTGTTTGAAGTTGAAATCGTATAAGTGAAAACTGCCCCAGAATTGCTGATACAGCTGCAGATGCGGCGCATCTGCCTCAGATGCGGCGCATCTGAGGCAGACTGCCCAAAAATGTCAATTTTCGCTTAATTCTAAGTATGCTACACACCCCCGATCAACATGAAACTTGGACAACATGCTCATATATGATTTCTAAGCTTAGGAAAATAGTTCGGGACCTGACCCGACCCCATTGACTTTTTCGTTGACTTTGACCAAGTTTGACTTTTAGTCAAACTTAACAAAACACTTATGCAATCGTTCTAATCTTGTTTCATACTTGATTCTTGCATGAAACTTGACAACGTGATTCACATGCTATATATTCGAGTCGTAACGAGCCATAGGACTAATTGAACACATTTCACCCGCCCATGTGTCGTAACCGGTTAATTGATATAACTTACTTGTTTAGGTCAAGGCAAAGCAACTTTCATGCACACGTTTACTTTGTGAAGTACTTTTATACTCGTGCACTCGAGGTGAGATCATAGTCCCATGTTTCAACAACTTTTATACTTTTAAATTATGGGATGAGAAACATATACAGTTTTATACTACATACTTTTATACTTTGAACACAAGTACAAGGAAACAAACATTCCACAGCGAGTTAGAACAAAAATCCTCAATTCGATTATCATTAGTTACACTTGCAGGGTGTAAGCGAGAACTTATATTGTGTGGCCATACGGGTTTGACAAACCCTCATTACGGACGGTTCGCTACCGTCTACTGATGAAATATATTTTCGAGAAACAGTGTATGTTCTAACACTATTGTGATGGGGTTCTATGGAAGGAAACGTTAAGTCTTGATAATTGGGTGCTCGCGAACAAACTTTTGGATGATCAATTTATGGAAATACTAAATCTTGTGGTTCAAAATATAACTTTTATTAATACACCTATGATTTCACCAACGTTTTTCGTTGACAGTTTTCTATATGTTTCTCAGGTTCATACTTGGCTATTTGATACATGCTTCCGCGTACTTTCATACTTGCTTGGGGTCGAGCATACATACATACACTCTGATTTCTTGCTTGGAGTCAAGCATACATACATACTTACGCTATTTATAGCAACTGTGATTTTCAATTAATTATGTCGCAAGTTATTTCATTTATACATTACTATTTTTGTAATCTTAAACTTGTTGTCGATCCTTTTGGTAAACTAAACTTTGCAAGTCTTGTACTTTTCAAATGAATGTGACGTAATTTTGGTCAAACGAGTCTCATATAGGGACTACGACCACGTAACGGGACCTAAGTTAGCGGCGCCGTCAATGACGATTTTGTCGAGTCGCTACAGATGGTATCAGAGCGTTGGTTGTAGGGAACTAGGATGTGCATTAGTGTGTCTGACAAAGTCGTTGGGACGCATTAGTGAATCTAGACTACAACCGGATAGTTAGCCATTGCATTCTGACATACATTTGCTATAGATAGCACTTACTTGACTACTTGTGCATTATACTTGAATCATTCTTAGGAAAACTTTTTAATGGTACCCAACCTTCATCATACGAACTCGTATTCCGCCACTTTTTGGTAACACACGTGAATTCAAGGTTTATACGCGTACGGATGACCACGACTTCGTTAGTCACTCCAGTTTGGGAATTCTGACTCCTTGGTTGTTATCCACCCCGTCTCAGCTTACTATCCACAAGTGTTGTAAAGTTTCCACCACCACTCTAGATAAGTATCGTCATCACTATTTATCACTACGGTTGCGTACTACTCGTTATCATGACTCGTTACTCTTTTCATACCTAAATACATTATTGTCTGACTCGAACCGCATTGACGTGAACAATCATTTATACACTTCCCTCGGGGAACGCTTCCTTAGAGTTGCAGAAATTCTTTCGATTTAATACGAGTCACGTTTGAGACGTCGTTACATTTTGTTCATATTAGATCTTCACAGTTACACGAACTTGATGTTATGGAGTGATGTGGGAATGG
Source organism: Rutidosis leptorrhynchoides (assembly GCF_046630445.1). NCBI lineage: Eukaryota > Viridiplantae > Streptophyta > Magnoliopsida > Asterales > Asteraceae > Rutidosis > Rutidosis leptorrhynchoides. The sequence goes on along the minus strand of NC_092337.1, from coordinate 223,212,266 downwards.
AGGTATGAGTTAGCGTAATATAACGACACTCGATCAACGTGGTTATATTACGGTAAGACATACCAAAGTTCTAATGACACGTGATGGTGGTTAGACTCGATCAACCTAATCACCACCATGTGCCATGTACATGACTTCATCTATTCATGTTTGGACATCTGAAAACTCAGAAAGTACTGACAACAACCATACCGGGGACACACCTTCGAATATTGTCGAACCATATTTATGCTTCCGAATGAATGACAAATTCTTTTAACATCAAACATATGTTACACGTGTATACTATCTCATTTTCGCACAGTTTTATTGGCGAACTTCAATATGTTTGTTATGCTCACATCAAGGCAGAAACTTCTCTCGTATTACACTCGTACTTCCGTATAAGGAAATCTTTGATTCTAAATTTTCAATGGAGAGATAGACTCTTCACGTTATACTAGTACTCGCCTCGAGGGTGAATAGCCCCGACGAACGTTTTCAGAGACCGTTGAGAACTTGCTCCGACAAACGTTTTTGGAAACAGATAAATCTTTCGCGACGCAAATTTCTTGAGAAATTTGTTCTAACTAACATTTTCGAGTCCTGATGTACCCGTTAAAACATACCTGAAAGGACCCGTTCATATATATTATAAACGATTCACAATAGTTGATTACATCGCGAGGTATTTGACCTCTATATGATACATTTTACAAACATTGCATTTGTTTTTAAAAGACAAACTTTCTTTACAACGAAAGTTGACGGCATGCACACCATTTGATAATACATCCAACTATAATTGACATAATAATAATCTTGATGAACTCAATGACTCGAATGCAACGTCTTTCAAAATATGCCATGAATGACTCCAAGTAATATCCTTAAAATGAGCTAATGCACAGCGGAATATTTCTTTAATACCTGAGAATAAACATGCTTTAAAGTGTCAACCAAAAGGTTGGTGAGTTCATAGGTTTATCATAACAATCATTTCAATATATTAATAGACCACAAGATTTTCGTTTATAAATATATGTACACTCGCAAGTGTATAAAAGTATTCTATAAGTTGTAGGCACTCAGTAACAAGCCTTAACGTTCTTGTTTTACCCTCTGAAGTACACCAGATCAGGTGTGTTTAAAATAACCTCGAAGTACTAAAGCATCCCATAGTGAGGATGGGGTTTGTCAGGCCCAATAGATCTATCTTTAGGATTCGCGCCTACCGTACATAGACAAGTAGTTTAATGTTACCAAGCTAAGGGTATATTTCTGGTTTAAACCCACGTAGAATTAGTTTTAGTACTTGTGCCTATTTCGTAAAACATTTATAAAAACAGCGCATGTATTCTCAGTCCCAAAAATATATATAAAAGGGAGCAAATGAAACTCACCATACTGTATTTCGTAGTAAAAATACATATAACGTCATTTAACAAGTGCAAGGTTGGCCTCGGATTCACGAACCTATATTAATTATATATATTTATATGTTGGTCAATATTTGTCTAACAATTTTTGGTCAAGTCATAGTGTACCACAATCCTAATGCTCGAGACTAATATGCAAAAGTCAACAAAAGTCAACTTGACTCAAAATGACTTCTAAAATTTATACGTGTTTATTATATAACTTAACTATAGTCGTTTTATATATTTAAATATATTTATTAGATTTTATAATAATAAAAGTCATTTATTAATAAAAATTTATATTAACGTTTATATATAATAAAATATACTTTTATATATCTTAAGTAGTAAAATTTATAAAGTTCACTTAATATCGTAAAACTATAGTGGTAAGTATTATTAATGTAATTATATTACGCGTGGTGAAAAATATCTTTGTATCCCCTATTTATTTGATAAAATAATATTGATCATAATAATAATAAGTAAAAGTTGTATTATTTTGTAATAATAATTATTATTATTCTATAACAATATCATATTTACTAAAAATGGTATTATGATAAAATGATAATACTAACATAATAGTAATAATGATATTTTATAATAACAATGATATTTTTATTAAAATAATAACGACGATAGTAATAATAATCATTTTAACAATAATACTAAAATTCAGTTGACTATAACTTCTAATCCGTTCATCGAAACCATTCGATATCTAAATGAAAAGTTCTTAATTTTTCGCTAGCTTTCTAATGACATGCATATCATATACCCTATCTCAGTAGCATATGTATCTAATTCAGGATTCAACAAACCTATCTAAGGACAATATCGAATGTACAAGCATGCATAATCCTATATACTCGAGCACTAGTCAGGGATACACTATTGATATATAAAAGTTAAGTTATGAGTGCTCACCTATCAATATTGAGATTCAATATTGCAGGACAGTACGTAGACGCAACGGAGATGATAAACACTAGATTGACCTCACGAGCATACCCATGAACCATACCCATCACCTCCATAGCTATAACCCATAATTTCCTTAACTTCGACTCATTCAAAAAACTATTTTGAAATCACTCGGACATCACTCCGTCGTAATATTTTATGTATACTAATAATATCTTGAAATAATACAGAGCAAATATATATATATATATATATATATATATATATATATATATATATATATATATATATATATATATATATATATATGTAAATCTATTGAGAGAGTTTAGAGAAATATATTTTCAAGTTTCTATGAAATAGTGAAACCTATTGAATTCTATTTATAATAGATTTTTGAATTATTAAAGTGAATTATTAAAGTATGAATTATTAAAGTGAATTATTAAAGTATGAATTATTAAAGTGAATTATTAAAGTTAAAGTAAAGTAAAAGTAAAGTAAAGGTAAAGTTAAAGTATAGTAAAAGTATAAAAACTATGTATGTATAATACGCGTATAAATATATATAATATTAATTTAAATCGTTATATATATTTAATGAAATAAAATATAAATATCGTTATATTTATTATACTGGTTAAGTAATGAGTTGTCAAAAGTGATTCTAGATATTTATAAAAATTATATACGTTTTAATAATAAAGTTCTTTTTAAACTGAAAATGTTTTTGTACGTTTGAAAATAGATTAATAGAATATTATGGAAACCAATTTTCCACTAGCTTTTGTCTAACTTTCGTAAATGACACTTTTTATTTTTATTTATAAATAGCTTTACAAATTATTCCGAATATCGTTAAGAGGAATAGATTTTCTCAAATCATAGTGGACCTCTCAACAGAGACTTGTAATCATAATTCAATGTTTCTGATAATTCAATCATTTAATATATTTTTTTTTAATTTCGTCGATAATCATATTGAAACAAATACGTTCATATAAAGCATTATACATTTAAATACTTTGTTGACATTACAATTTATAACATATACACATATACATACATATTCATATATGTTCATTTAATGGTTCGTGAATCATTGGAATTTGGTCGAGGTTTAAATGAATGTATAAACATAGTTTAAAATCCTTGAGATTTAACTTAACAAACTTTGCTTATCATGTCGGAATAATATAAAGATTAAAGTTTAAATTTGGTCAGAAATTTCTGGGTCGTCACAGTACCTACCCGTTAAAGAAATTTCGTCCACGAAATTTGATAGAGGTCGTCATGACTAACAATGAGAATGTTATTATAACGATTATAGAGTTTTATCATGTTCAAGAAGAATGGATAAAATAATTCGATTACTCGAAGCATGTGAGTGAAGTTATCATAAATGAATGAAATAAGATAATAGTGATTCGTCGTATCTTTTGACGTCATCACGATTGATCTCCGAAATGAAAATCTTTGTAATCTATATTGGATTTGATTATTCGGCGATTAAGGAAATTATGATCCTCTTTGAATTAATGCGATAATCCATTTTGATTTCTCTGTCGGATATTTCACTATAAATCCACCTCATTTGTTTTCTTACAACTCACACCTTCTCAACTCATATTTTAAAGTATTTGTCAATATGCTTCATTGTAACGACCCGGAAATTTCCGACCAAATTTAAACCCTAAACTCTATATGGTTCCGACACGATAAGCAAAAACCCTAAAGTTGAGTCTAGAAAGTTTGAAATTGTTATTCGGATGATTAGTTATCCTTTGACCATCTATTTGTCCGACGATTCACGAACATCATAACCTGTATTAATTATATATTTATGTATATATACGGATATATATGGATTATATCTATCTTGAATATATGATAATTAAGTATCTCATTAAATATATTAACAATGGATTATATACATAAAATTGGACTACTAACTTAAGGACTTCGAAACGATATATATATATATATATATATAAAGCTTAACGACGTTATAACTTCTAAGTTAAAATAAATATATATGTATTGTATTAAGATGTATTTACTATTGGAATATACTAGTAGGAAAATATCATTTTCAACCTTTTATCATGGAAAATGACATCTTTGTCATTATATATGATTCATGAAACATCTTTATATATTTTATACCCGTATTATACTCGTACTATACACAGCTTCTAGAAGTATTTACTATTGGTATATACCAATAGAAATCTTTAATTATTGGTGTAATATGTCATTCATGACATAATATATTTTAACTTATCTTAGATATTTTCACTAAAAACCAAATTTTCAAGCCTATAAATAAGCACCATTTTTAACTCATTTTTACACATTCATTTTCCAAATTTTACTTTCAATTTTCACACACACTTGCAAGAACTCTCTCAAATTTATTTTACTACTTCTTTCCAGCAACTTTACATTTTAAACTTAAGGTAAAAACTCTACTTCAACTCTTGTTCAATTCATATGTTTATAGTTATCTATATAAGAATTTATAAACTAGAACATAGTTTGAATGATTTCAAACTTATTCGCAAACTAAATAGATCCTTCTAACTTAACTTTTAAAACACTTCAAGACCTGTAATATATCATAATGATATGCTAACTTAACAAGATACAACTTGTTTTTACAAAGAACACCTTAAAACTGAATCTACGGCGTCGGAGTGTAACCGGGGGCTGTTTTGGGTTGGATAATTAAAAACCATCTTGAACTTTGATTTAGAAGTTCATGTTCTGGAAAAATGATATTTCTTATGAATATGTTAACACATAAAAATTTCATGGTTTAATTCAAAGTATAAGTATTTTTAGAAAAATGACCATTAAATGTTGTTTTTATGACAAAAATGATTACTTTCATAAGATTCACCTAGAGTATGGACTATAACCTGTGATCACGAATATAAACCATGGTATTTACAGTTCATATTCTTAAATTTTGACTCGGTCCAAGGAGATGGCAAGTTGAATCAACAAAAACGGAGTTGTAACGAAGAAACTACGACTAAAATAAGATCGGGTGTCCAAAGCTTGTTTAACAACGAAAATAATTGGAGAAAAATTAAATAAATCATATCTTTCCTAATTAATATGATATTTCATATATATTTACTCATGATTTAATTTTATATATTTCAGGACCACCCGTAAACAACACGAGAAGATTAATCATAAGACCTCATGAACGTACGCAACACGTCATTTGACAACACCGGTACTTTATGTACGCAATACGTCATTTGACAACACGGTACCATGGGTCAAGATTAATCTCGACCAATACATATACGATGGGGGTTTTATTTATTTCATTGGGGGTTTATTAAACAACTAAATATGAACCATTAAAATTCAATTACTAACATCGGACTGCTAACTACGGACTAAGGAATTATTAAAAGTATTAAAAGTATTATAAGTATATATATGTGACGATTGTTTAAAAAGAAAAGGTATTGATATATTATATATGGATAGGTTCGTGATATCAATCGGAGACCAAGTCGAAATTACATATCTTCAAGACAAAAGTGAGTATATAGTCCCACTTTTAAACTCTAAATATTTCGGGATGAGAATACATGTATTTTATGTTTTACGCTATGGACACAAGTAACTGAAAAATATATTCTACGTTGAGTTGTACCACTGGCATACTTCCCTGTAGCTTGGTAACTAATATTTACAGCGGTATTGTAAACGCGAATCCTGTTGATAGATCTATCGGGCCTGACAACCCCAACCGGACTGGACGACCAGTATTCAACGGTTGCACAGTACTTCGTTTCGTGACTACACCTTGGTACGGTGTAGTAAGATTTCATAATAAAGGGAATATGCGACGTGATTAAATGTTAAGTATGGTTACCAAGTGCTCAACCACTTAGAATATTTTTATTAAAATGTTTATATACGAAATCTTGTGTTCCATTGTTATAACGCTGCTAGCATCAAACCTATATATCTCACCAACTTTATGTTGACATTTTAAAGCATGTTATTCTCAGGTATGAATTAAGTCTTCCGCTGTGCATTAGCTCATGTTAAGGATACTACTTGGGACCTTTTTAAGCCATGATACAAAGACGTTGCATTCGAGTCATTGGAGTTCAATAGAGAATATAAATAAGTAAATGACAGATTAGGTCATTTGGATATTATGAAATGTTAGACGAAAATGTCAAATATTGATGTAATGATAGTTTGCCTTTTAAGAATAAATGCAACGTTTGTAAAATGTATCATATAGAGGTCAAGTACCTCGCAATGTTATCATATGTTATTGTATTCGTCCCTATGGATTGGGTCGGGTCGTCTCATGTGGTATCATAGCGTTGGTCTTAGCGAACCAGGCCTTGCATTAGTGTGTCTAACTGGTAGTTGTTAGGATGCATTAGTGAGTCTGGACTTTGACCGTGTCTACATGTCAAAAGTTTTGCTTATCATATCTAGTCGAAAATCATCTGCTTATCATCCTTAAGAATTGCCTGCTTAGTATTCTTAAGTCTAGACACGTCTTACTGCATTTGGTGCATCGATAGTGTATAGACAAAATTCGTATCCTAGCGTATCTGTTGCTATAGACATTGCCTGAAGAATTTCAAAGATTCTCCGTAATTCACGGGATTTTGAGTATTATAAATACATATGTAAATTATGTATTGAAGAATACCAAACCCAACTCCTATAATCTATTCCAAACCAAAAATTCATTTCCCCGACTGTACAAGATGAACTCCGCGTCCAGTTCGAATTCCTCCGACTCCGACAGCTACGCTGATATGGATTTCCATTCGGGCTCCGAAGGCAGCGTCACTGGAATGGATCAACCAATTTCTCATCATCTATTCTGGATGAATTGGGGATGGGTTCGTAGTATACTAAATTATTGGAGACAAGAAGAAGGTGATCCCTTTCACCCACCGAATTGCCCCATTGGCGACGAACCTGAAGCACTTACCGGCGAACCTGTTCGAGAAACCATTTTCTCTCTCATTTCTCGAGTATCTCGTCACGATTATATCCTATCCCATATTTCGGATCTTGTTCATTCGCTCACTCCAACCGCCAATCATCCTGGTGTACTAGCAGAAATTAACGAACTTCGCGCTCGTGTGACGGCTTTGGAGAACACGGTGCGAAGGTTACAAACACCAGCAGCAGCACCAGCAGCATAACCAGTACCGTTAACAACATCAACCTCGCAATCTTCAGTACCAGTAGCATCATCGACGTCAACGACATCATCAGCATCAACACCAATCGTATCATTACCACCACCAACAATCACATCCGCACCACGTACCTCAACATCATCATCTGAACTTCGAATATGATCTTTGTTCTACATATCATTCTACACCGATTACCTCTTCTTTACGTATCGTTCTTCGTTCGACATGACGATTATGTAATCTCTAATGTTTTGGAGATTATGTAATCTAGTAATAACGATAAATCAAATGAGTTGAATATTTTATTGACTCATTAAATTCATAGTTACCTCCGAAGAAAATATATATGCAAATATATTTTCATAAAGATTGTAATTAAAAATTTCATTCGTACAAACTGTTAATGATGAAAATATTTTAACGGGTGGGTAGTACCCAAGAAATATTTAGAATTCACATTAACAAGTTACACTGCACATTCTTCGAATCTGATTCAACGATCATTTATTATCCTACTTACAATTACCGATATACGTATCCGTTCACCCCAGATTAACCATTTCCATTTAAATTTCATATTTGGATTTTTACCTATCCGAATCCAACAAGTGGCATAATGAAGAAACATTGGCAAAATAAAAATTGTTAGAAACAGATGAATTAATTAATTGAAATTGTGATAGGATTACACGCTAACTGTTCCGGCTAACTGTTCCCAGCTAACTGATTAATATTTAATTTATCGCAATTTACATTCTTGCAATTTTAATTTCTGTACTTTACATACCGTCGGGACACATGTACAACAACACGTCGGATTAATTCTGAGACAACACGTTGTATAATGGGTCATGATATATATTTATTTATTTTACGCATTTTAAATAACGGGACACGTATACAAGGTTTCGACTTATCATATTGATCCATCTATATATATATTTCGGAACAACCATAGACACTCTATATGTGAAGGTGGGAGTTGGCTATACAGGGTCCGAGTTGATTCCAAAATATATATATACTTTGAGTTGTGATCGACACCGAGACCAGTACACGGGTCACGATACGTATTAAGTAATTCGAATATTATATATTTAGTTCATATATGAATTTATTGCACCATTGGACAATCGGACTATTGGACTGCTAACTTTAGACAATTAAAAATGAGTTAAAATGATGATTATTACATATGAAACTAAACAATCCTTCAAGTTTGCCACTTGATTCTATTTTAAACCTCATTTGTATCTTGACGATTACAATTCGCATTCACAACTTTTCATGATTCTTGAAAACATCTCGATCGAGAAGTTCAATCAGCCGCACCTCGTCTACGGAATAAAGATTTATGCATACAGTTATGCACCTAAAAATTTTTGAACTCGAAGTTATAGTTAAAACGTATCCGCATCGAATTCCTTATCATCCATTAGCAAAAACAATCACGCGATTCCTTTTCAATTAACTAATTTTGTCACAGCTCCACTTCGATATCTCAGTAAGACTACTCTTATTACAATCTCGATATATATATGTACGTTGTTCTTTCGCCATCGTTACCGGAGAACCTTTTATATTCCATCATATTACCATCAGCGTTTAATCATCTAAAAATACAATTCTCCTTAAACCATCTTGGTTTGATAACCAATGACCCAGATCCGATAACTTTGAAAATACTGACGAAGCAGCATGTTGTAGAAGGTCTTAATGACCAAATGTTGATGATAAAAGAAGGAAGTGTTAGGAACGCTCGATAGAAAATTGGTACTGAAAACCGGATTGAACAAACCATGAAGGAGACTCTGAACAAGTTACAAGGACTAAACTTGTACATAAAGAATTATGACGATTCTGTAGCAAACACCTCGCTTCTGAATCTAAACCCTTACGGGTCAATCTTCATCATCATCCTTCGACATTAGAAATTCCAAGATATTATCATATCTTTCATTATAAATATCCTCAATATTTCTGAAGATATTTTCACCACTATCCTTATCTGAAATCATTTATCTCTCTGTAATATCTGCGTTACAATATAAAGGAAACTGTGTTAGTTTCTAAATCCTTCAAGTTTAAAATAGGAATGTTCTGAAGCAGTGTTGGGAACTGATGCATGAACTAGTATAATATAATGAAACTTGATCAACTTCATTATATTACAGTAAGTCATGTTAAGTTTCTAATGGAATATGATGATTCACAGTACCGTCATCATGTGCCATGTTACACGACTTTAACATTCTATCCAATTCCGAAACATATTAAGAACAAATCATCTTGATAGTTCTATTTTCCTGGATATTCTGGTAATTTGACAAATCAAAATCGTGCCATTACCATTCCTTTCTTAGAGCATTAGCTATGTTCATTCCGAATTTTATACCTACGAATTTCGAACTATTGATCGCTTGACTCAAGGACGGGAAGAAGAAACGAAGGGACAAAGTCCCAAAATAGAAATTGGGGTATAGATTACAGCAAATAGGAGAGAGTATTAACTATGGATGACAATGATTATGGAAAACAGAAGCAGGAGCATCGAAATATAAGGAAAGATATCAAACCCAATAACCACCCAGAAACTACAAACCGTGTGTATCAATACGTATGGCGACGTAAAGACACGGGAGAATTAGAAACATTATAATTCCAAGAAAATCATAAAAGTGAATAGATTCTTCTAGCGGTAGATGAAAGAGAAGAATGAAAGATATGAAAGTTAGAAGTATAATAAAAATCAGAACGGGATGAAGCATTTTAAAGGATACCTTAAGGTATGAATTAGAGGAGGAAGAGTAAGAGATGTGAGGTATGGAAGTAAGAAAGGGAAGGAGGTGGATTTATAGTGAAATATCCGACAAAGAAATCGAAACAGATTATCGCATTAAATCAAAGGAGATCCTGTTTTCTAAATCATCGAAGAACCAAATCTTATTACATAAGATTTTCTTTAAATCCCTTAAATCCCGGAAATCAATTCTAAACCACGTCATCAGTTAAAACGATATCATATTACTCATTCCACTCTCTTTTATGATAGCTTCGCTCGTACGCTTCACATGATTGAAATATTTTATATATATCTATCAATAAAGATAAAACTTCATTATCACCTCATAATTGTCATGAAAACATTCCTATTGTTATTTATGACAACCTCTACCAAATTTCGAGGACGAAATTTCTTTAACGGGTGGGTACTGTAACGACCCGGAAATTTCCGACCAAATTTAAACCCTAAACTCTATATGGTTCCGACACGATAAGCAAAAACCCTAAAGTTGAGTCTAGAAAGTTTGAAATTGTTATTCGGATGATTAGTTATCCTTTGACCATCTATTTGTCCGACGATTCACGAACATCATAACCTGTATTAATTATATATTTATGTATATATACGGATATATATGGATTATATCTATCTTGAATATATGATAATTAAGTATCTCATTAAATATATTAACAATGGATTATATACATAAAATTGGACTACTAACTTAAGGACTTCGAAACGATATATATATATATATATATAAAGCTTAACGACGTTATAACTTCTAAGTTAAAATAAATATATATGTATTGTATTAAGATGTATTTACTATTGGAATATACTAGTAGGAAAATATCATTTTCAACCTTTTATCATGGAAAATGACATCTTTGTCATTATATATGATTCATGAAACATCTTTATATATTTTATACCCGTATTATACTCGTACTATACACAGCTTCTAGAAGTATTTACTATTGGTATATACCAATAGAAATCTTCAATTATTGGTGTAATATGTCATTCATGACATAATATATTTTAACTTATCTTAGATATTTTCACTAAAAACCAAATTTTCAAGCCTATAAATAAGCACCATTTTTAACTCATTTTTACACATTCATTTTCCAAATTTTACTTTCAATTTTCACACACACTTGCAAGAACTCTCTCAAATTTATTTTACTACTTCTTTACAGCAACTTTACATTTTAAACTTAAGGTAAAAACTCTACTTCAACTCTTGTTCAATTCATATGTTTATAGTTATCTATATAAGAATTTATAAACTAGAACATAGTTTGAATGATTTCAAACTTATTCGCAAACTAAATAGATCCTTCTAACTTAACTTTTAAAACACTTCAAGACCTGTAATATATCATAATGATATGCTAACTTAACAAGATACAACTTGTTTTTACAAAGAACACCTTAAAACTGAATCTACGGCGTCGGAGTGTAACCGGGGGCTGTTTTGGGTTGGATAATTAAAAACCATCTTGAACTTTGATTTAGAAGTTCATGTTCTGGAAAAATGATATTTCTTATGAATATGTTAACACATAAAAATTTCATGGTTTAATTCAAAGTATAAGTATTTTTAGAAAAATGACCATTAAATGTTGTTTTTATGACAAAAATGATTACTTTCATAAGATTCACCTAGAGTATGGACTATAACCTGTGATCACGAATATAAACCATGGTATTTACAGTTCATATTCTTAAATTTTGACTCGGTCCAAGGAGATGGCAAGTTGAATCAACAAAAACGGAGTTGTAACGAAGAAACTACGACTAAAATAAGATCGGGTGTCCAAAGCTTGTTTAACAACGAAAATAATTGGAGAAAAATTAAATAAATCATATCTTTCCTAATTAATATGATATTTCATATATATTTACTCATGATTTAATTTTATATATTTCAGGACCACCCGTAAACAACACGAGAAGATTAATCATAAGACCTCATGAACGTACGCAACACGTCATTTGACAACACCGGTACTTTATGTACGCAATACGTCATTTGACAACACGGCACCATGGGTCAAGATTAATCTCGACCAATACATATACGATGGGGGTTTTATTTATTTCATTGGGGGTTTATTAAACAACTAAATATGAACCATTAAAATTCAATTACTAACATCGGACTGCTAACTACGGACTAAGGAATTATTAAAAGTATTAAAAGTATTATAAGTATATATATGTGACGATTGTTTAAAAAGAAAAGGTATTGATATATTATATATGGATAGGTTCGTGATATCAATCGGAGACCAAGTCGAAATTACATATCTTCAAGACAAAAGTGAGTATATAGTCCCACTTTTAAACTCTAAATATTTCGGGATGAGAATACATGTATTTTATGTTTTACGCTATGGACACAAGTAACTGAAAAATATATTCTACGTTGAGTTGTACCACTGGCATACTTCCCTGTAGCTTGGTAACTAATATTTACAGCGGTATTGTAAACGCGAATCCTGTTGATAGATCTATCGGGCCTGACAACCCCAACCGGACTGGACGACCAGTATTCAACGGTTGCACAGTACTTCGTTTCGTGACTACACCTTGGTACGGTGTAGTAAGATTTCATAATAAAGGGAATATGCGACGTGATTAAATGTTAAGTATGGTTACCAAGTGCTCAACCACTTAGAATATTTTTATTAAAATGTTTATATACGAAATCTTGTGTTCCATTGTTATAACGCTGCTAGCATCAAACCTATATATCTCACCAACTTTATGTTGACATTTTAAAGCATGTTATTCTCAGGTATGAATTAAGTCTTCCGCTGTGTATTAGCTCATGTTAAGGATACTACTTGGGACCTTTTTAAGCCATGATACAAAGACGTTGCATTCGAGTCATTGGAGTTCAATAGAGAATATAAATAAGTAAATGACAGATTAGGTCATTTGGATATTATGAAATGTTAGACGAAAATGTCAAATATTGATGTAATGATAGTTTTCCTTTTAAGAATAAATGCAACGTTTGTAAAATGTATCATATAGAGGTCAAGTACCTCGCAATGTTATCATATGTTATTGTATTCGTCCCTATGGATTGGGTCGGGTCGTCTCATTCATCCAGTGCTGATTCTTGATATACTCCTCACTTTCATATCTGTCGCTCCTCTTTTTCATCTGCCTCCAGAAGAATCTATTTACTTCTACTATACTCTTGGTTTTATAGTGTTTTTAGTTCTCCCGTGTCTTTATATTGCTATATGCATTGATATATACGGTTTGTGATTTCTGGGTTGTTGTTGGGTTTTATATCTTCCCTTATATTTCAAAGCCCTTGCTTCTTCTATAATCATTGTCATCCACAATTAATGCTCTCTTCTATTTGCTATGATTTATACTTCCATTTCTAGTTCGGAGCTTTGTCCTTTCGTTTCTTCTTCTTGCGATTAAGCAACGCTTGTAATAGTCCAGAATTCGCAGATATAAATTTCGGAATGAACATTGTTATTGTTCTAGGAAGAAAATTGTAATGGCACGATCTTGACTTGTCAAATTACCAGAATACCTCGAAAAAGGCCGAATCATCAAGAAATATTTTCTTGATATTTAGAGATCAAAGAGAATACAAGAGTCGTGTAACATAGCACACGATGACGTTATGATCTGTGAATCATCATGTTCCATTTAGAAACTCAGCATGAATTACTGTAATATAATCACGTTGATCAAGTGTCATTATATTATACTAACTCATGCTTCAGCTCCCAACACTTCTTCAAGAATATTCCTATTTTAAATTCAATTTTTTTTTAGAATTTAGAAACTAACACAGTTTCTTTTTATGTTGTAACGCAGATATTGCGAAGAGATAAAAGATTTCAGATAAGAATAGTTGTGAAAATATCTTCAGGAATATCGAAGATATTTATAATAAAATATACGATAATATCTTAGAATTCTTAACATAGATGGATGATGAAGAAGATTTGTCTGTGAAGGTTTAGAATAAGAAGTAAGGTGTTTGCTAACTATTTCAGTAGACACTGAATCATTTGGATCCTTTGAAGGCAGGTTTAGTCTTTGTGATTTGTCCACAGCCTCCTTCATGGTCTGCTCAATCCGTTTTCCAGTTTCAAACCTTCTCTTTTTCTCAGCTTTACCACCATACTATTATTTATCATCAAACTTTTGAATGTTAAAGTCGTTTACAGTTTTTGCTGCTTCATCAGCATTTTTTCAATTTCGGAGAACTAGTTCATAGTTTGGGATGTTTTTCAGAAAATTCAAATTCGAAGTATGTAAGTCTAGGAGATAGACGTTGTATGTATACATATAACTTTTGACGTAAAATTGTCGCGAAATTCAAAATACTGATTGCTAATTCCCAGTAGTTGGTGTGATAATTATTGTTACAGGATGTAGGTGAGTACATGATGGGGTTTTAATGAATAAGTATAGTGGCTTTTCGGAGAGGCTTAATTCGAAGGTTAATGAAGTTGTTGATAAGTTTACTGCTAATGTGGCGAGATATGAAAGGTTCCCCGGTAACAATGATGAAGGGGTAATTGTTATAATAAGGTTTATTCGTATAAACAAATGAAGATGATTTGTTGAAGCTATGACAAAACTGTCTATTTTGGAAAGAGATTGAAAAATTATATTTGGTAATAAATATCAAAGGATCTGACACAGATACGTGTTAAACTATAACTTTGGTTTCGAGAGCTTTTCAGGTGCATGGCAGTGGGTAATGTGTGGTTGGATCATCATCTCGCATGTCTTTAATAATTTCGAAGTGTTTGAACACATATTGTAATTGTTAATATACATATGATGTTCTAAGATTTTGAATGATACAAATATTTTTGTGAGTTCCATGAATAGAAATGAAGTTCTAGGACAGTTTTGAAGTCAAAGTATAGTTTTGAAAGATGTAGGAATCTAAGAGTGATGATTTCGGTTATATCTTGAATCGAATTATGAGATTTCAAAATTAGAATATGTAATTAGATTTTGAATGAGTATGGTTGTGTTGATTTCTATAAAAGAATGTATTTTGTTGTGAAAATAGGGAGTATAATGGATGATTTGCTGAATCAGATTTGAAGAATGTAACATATTAATTGTGAATTTATATATCTCTCGGGTATTACCTACCCGTTAAAAAAATTTCACAATTAATATTTTATACAAAAGAATTTTATTACAGTCTTTATGGAAATATATATGTGTATATTTCTTCAGATGTAATATTGATTTAATGAGTTAATATTAAATTAAACTCATTTGATTTATGGTTAAGGCTAGGATAGATAATTTCTAAACTTTAGAAATTACATAATCGCCGTAGAATGTTTCTCCAATGAAGTTATGAATCAATACTTCATCGTTGTGGTATTCCTTGGTATCTACATGGCGTATGACGTCAATGCTCGTGGGACAGATTGTGAAGTTGAGGTTTGCGATGCGGTTGTTGTTGGTGGTGGTAATGGTACTGTTGATGTTGTTGATGGTGGTACTAGTTATGCTGCTGGTGCTGCTGCTGGTGTTTGTAACCTTTGCACCATATTCTCCAAAGCCACTACCCGAGCGTGAAGCTCGTTGACTTCTTCTATTACACCGGGGTGATTGTCGGTTCGGATGAGCGGATAAATAAGATCTAGAATTTGGTGTAGTATATAATCATGACGAGATACTCTGGAAATGAGAGAGAAAATGGTGTTTCGGACAGGTTCGCCGGTAAGTGCTTCAGGTTCATTGCCAAGAGGGCAATGTGGTGGATGAAAGGGATCACCTTCTTCTTGTCTCCAATGGTTAAGTAGATTACGAACCCATCCCCAATTCATCCAGAATAGATGATGGCTAATTGGTTGATCCATTCCGGTCACGCTGCTTTCGGAGCTCATGTGGAAATCCATATCGGCATAGCTGTCGGAATCAGAGGAACTCGAACTGGTTGAGGGATCCATCTTGTATGATCAGGGAAAGAATTTTTTTGTATGAAATAGATTGTAGAATTTAGATTTGGTATTCTTCAATACATAATTTACATATGTATATATAATACCAAAATCCCATAAATTACGGAGGAATTTACGTGATATGTCAGGCAAAGTTTACAGTAACAGATACGCTAAGATATGGATTAGTAGATACGCTAAGATATGAATTTTGTCTATACACTATTTATGCAATCAATGCAGTAAGACGTGTCTAGACTAAGAATGATAAGCAGGCAAATCCGACAAAAATGATAAGCAAAAATTTTGACATGCAGACACGGTCGAAGTCCATGCTCACTAATGCATCCTAACGACTATCAGTTAGACACACTAATGCAGACCTGGTTCGCTAAGACCACCGCTCTGATACCAACTGAAAGTTGGGGACGCATCCCACTCAGTGCCTTCTCAGCTAACCGCCTGTGACCACTTAGCGTACCTCAGACACTGATTTTACGGCCCGCCTCTCGGCAGTACAGCCAACCCTAATAGGGACCGCGAGGAGTAATATCCAATGCTTCGTCACAGGTAACACTCTAAGAACCCCCTCTACGATTAACCCGCTAATAAACGGCATTAAACCAGCTCTGATACCAACTGAAAGGACCCGTTCATATATATTTTAAACGATTCACAATAGTTGATTACATCGCGAGGTATTTGACCTCTATATGATACATTTTACAAACATTGCATTTGTTTTTAAAAGACAAACTTTCTTTACAACGAAAGTTGACGGCATGCACACCATTTGATAATACATCCAACTATAATTGACATAATAATAATCTTGATGAACTCAATGACTCGAATGCAACGTCTTTCAAAATATGCCATGAATGACTCCAAGTAATATCCTTAAAATGAGCTAATGCACAGCGGAAGATTTCTTTAATACCTGAGAATAAACATGCTTTAAAGTGTTAACCAAAAGGTTGGTGAGTTCATAGGTTTATCATAACAATCATTTCAATATATTAATAGATCACAAGATTTTCGTTTATAAATATATGTACACTCGCAAGTGTATAAAAGTATTCTATAAGTTGTAGGCACTCGGTAACAAGCCTTAACGTTCATGTTTTACCCTCTGAAGTACACCAGATCAGGTGTGTTTAAAATAACCTCGAAGTACTAAAGCATCCCATAGTAAGGATGGGGTTTGTCAGGCCCAATAGATCTATCTTTAGGATTCGCGCCTACCGTACATAGACAAGTAGTTTAATGTTACCAAGCTAAGGGTATATTTCTGGTTTAAACCCACGTAGAATTAGTTTTAGTACTTGTGCCTATTTCGTAAAACATTTATAAAAATAGCGCGTGTATTCTCAGTCCCAAAAATATATATAAAAGGGAGCAAATGAAACTCACCATACTGTATTTCGTAGTAAAAATACATATAACGTCATTTAACAAGTGCAAGGTTGGCCTCGGATTCACGAACCTATATTAATTATATATATTTATATGTTGGTCAATATTTGTCTAACAATTTTTGGTCAAGTCATAGTGTACCACAATCCTAATGCTCGAGACTAATATGCAAAAGTCAACAAAAGTCAACTTGACTCAAAATGACTTTTAAAATTTATACGTGTTTATTATATAACTTAACTATAGTCGTTTTATATATTTAAATATATTTATTAGATTTTATAATAATAAAAGTCATTTATTAATAAAAATTTATATTAACGTTTATATATAATAAAATATACTTTTATATATCTTAAGTAGTAAAATTTATAAAGTTCACTTAATATCGTAAAACTATAGTGGTAAGTATTATTAATGTAATTATATTACGCGTGGTGAAAAATATCTTTGTATCCCCTATTTATTTGATAAAATAATATTGATCATAATAATAATAAGTAAAAGTTGTATTATTTTGTAATAATAATTATTATTATTCTATAACAATATCATATTTACTAAAAATGGTATTATGATAAAATGATAATACTAACATAATAGTAATAATGATATTTTATAATAACAATGATATTTTTATTAAAATAATAACGACGATAGTAATAATAATCATTTTAACAATAATACTAAAATTCAGTTGACTATAACTTCTAATCCGTTCATCGAAACCATTCGATATCTAAATGAAAAGTTCTTAATTTTTCGCTAGCTTTCTAATGACATGCATATCATATACCCTATCTCAGTAGCATATGTATCTAATTCAGGATTCAACAAACCTATCTAAGGACAATATCGAATGTACAAGCATGCATAATCCTATATACTCGAGCACTAGTCAGGGATACACTATTGATATATAAAAGTTAAGTTATGAGTGCTCACGTATCAATATTGAGATTCAATATTGCAGGACAGTACGTAGACACAACGGAGATGATAAACACTAGATTGACCTCACGAGCATACCCATGAACCATACCCATCACCTCCATAGCTATAACCCATAATTTCCTTAGCTTCGACTCATTCAAAAAACTATTTTGAAATCACTCGGACATCACTCCGTCGTAATATTTTATGTATACTAATAATATCTTGAAATAATACAGAGCAAATATATATATATATATATATATGTAAATCTATTGAGAGAGTTTAGAGAAATATATTTTCAAGTTTCTATGAAATAGTGAAATCTATTGAATTCTATTTATAATAGATTTTTGAATTATGAAAGTGAATTATTAAAGTATGAATTATTAAAGTGAATTATTAAAGTATGAATTATTAAAGTGAATTATTAAAGTATGAAGTAAAGTAAAAGTAAAGTAAAGGTAAAGTTAAAGTATAGTAAAAGTATAAAAACTATGTATGTATAATACGCGTATAAATATATATAATATTAATTTAAATCGTTATATATATTTAATGAAATAAAATATAAATATCGTTATATTTATTATACTGGTTAAGTAATGAGTTGTCAAAAGTGATTCTAGATATTTATAAAAGTTATATACGTTTTAATAATAAAGTTCTTTTTAAACTGAAAATGTTTTTGTACGTTTGAAAATAGATTAATAGAATATTATGGAAACCAATTTTTCACTAGCTTTTGTCTAACTTTCGTAAATAACACTTTTTATTTTTATTTATAAATAGCTTTACAAATTATTCCGAATATCGTTAAGAGGAATAGATTTTCTCAAATCATAGTGGACCTCTCAACAGAGACTTGTAATCATAATTCAATGTTTCTGATAATTCAATCATTTAATATATTTTTTTTTTAATTTCGTCGATAATCATATTGAAAAAATACGTTCATATAAAGCATTATACATTTAAATACTTTGTTGACATTTTCAATTTATAACATATACACATATACATACATATTCATATATGTTCATTTAATGGTTCGTGAATCATTGGAATTTGGTCGAGGTTTAAATGAATGTATAAACATAGTTTAAAATCCTTGAGATTTAACTTAACAAACTTTGCTTATCATGTCGGAATAATATAAAGATTAAAGTTTAAATTTGGTCAGAAATTTCCGGGTCGTCACAATACCTTACAGAAATGTACCTCATTTCAGATCGAGATTCTTGTTTCACTTCTAGATTTCGGAGTGCTTTTCGAAAAGCCTCGGGACCACGTTTAAACATGAGTACAACACATCAACGCATCTCGAAGGGCCAAACAAACATACGATTCAAACCTTGGAAATCATAAAACGAATTCGTGTTATCGACTTCAAAATTTCTTGAGAAAAGTCATTGCCTTTACTAAATTCTCTTACGCCGATGGTTATCATTCAAGTCTTAACGTCGGACCTTTTGAAATCTTATGTGACCGGAAACGTCATTCTCCTTTTGTAGAACCAAGTTAATGATAATCAAACCACCGAACCCGAGCTAATTCATGGAACAACCAAGAAGCTTCTTTAACCTCAGAAAGGCTCGAGACGACCGTAGTCGCCAAAGGAGCTATGCCACTGTTAGACGTAAACTTTTCAAATTCCATGTGGAAAACCACGTAACGTTAAAAGTCGCACCTTGAAAAGGTGTAGTCCATTTCGGAAACGTAGAAAGCTATATCCGCGATATTTTTAGTCCTTTTGAAATTTTAGGGTGTGTTGTGCCCGTTGCTTACCGCTTCGAACTTCCGACTCAAACAAATTCCGTTCATCCTACATTCTGTGTATCAAACTTAAAGGCGTGTCTTGCGAGACAAGAACTTGTTATCCTCTTCGATGAACTTACTATCAACGATAAACCTCACTACCAAGGAGGACCGGTTGAAACTATAAATCATGGAACCAAACTTTAAACCAACGTAAAATCGCGACTGTCGAAGTTCGTTGAAATACCCGAGGGCTTCACTTATTCGTAGAACCGACAACGCAAGATCTCGAGGAAGAAACAACGACTACTACTTCCAACTAAATTTCGGGACGAAATTTCTTTTAAGGTGTAGGTAATGTAACATCCCGCGTTTTTCCGTTAAATTTATTTTAACGCCGTCTTTTTTTTTAATAATACCTTTCGTTATTTAAATTGGTAGTTTCCGTTGACTAACGTTCATAATATCCCCGTTATTTAATTATAACATCACTCGTTTACCCTAGCATTTTAAAAAAATTCGCTCGGTTAATTCCCGCACCCGCTTTGAAACTTGAGGGACTAAACTTGCCAAGTGGGCAAAAATTTGACTAGGTCAAATAGTCAAAGCCTTCTCCTCCATCCATTCCACCTCCCTCATTCTTGCTACTTCCATATTTTCTCTCAAACCCCAACATCAAAGATTTATCATCTAAATTCAATCAAGGAAGTTCATCACAAAACAAATTACATATTCGTGATCCTCTCTTCATCCTCTACATTTTGGTACCAACTTCATCTCGTTTGGGTAACGTTTCTAAAACAGTAAATTTCTCTAAATTCATTTTATATACTTGAAATGGTGTTAGTTAGTGTCTATGGCTCGTGTCTAGCATGAATACATGTTTTGTTTGCTCTATTTGTTGTTTTGAGTAACTAGTTTGAACATTTGAAATAGGTGTGCTTAATCTTGAGTTTTGGGTTATTAAATGTTGTTAAATTGTTAAAGTTCATGTTTTAATTGTGTTACTAGTATCACTAGCTTCGTTTTGATGTATAGGTTGATTAAGAAAACTTCAAACACATGAATATTGATTTTGTGAGTTTTGATTAGGGTTTGATAGCTCTTAAAATGGACTTTTGATGATTTGAATGCCATGAAACATTGTTGGTAAGTGTTTAGTTGTATTGTATGTTTCATTACCTTCAAAACGGCGTATCGTATGTGTAAATTGGATTCCCGAGTCAAGAAATGCGTTTTATGAACTCGAAACTTCGATTTTGAACATTTAACGATCATTTATTGAGGTGTTCATTGTTGTTAATGATGGAATTGATTCATGAAACATGTTTAGTTGTATTCCTCTTTAAATTACCTTTCCAACGATATAAGATACGTGTTTTGAATGTTAACGAGTCAAAAGTTATGGTTGTTTGAAGTTGAAATCGTATAAGTGAAAACTGCCCCAGAATTTCTGATACAGCTGCAGATGCGGCGCATCTGCCTCTGATGCGGCGCATCTGAGGCAGACTGCCCAAAAATGTCAATTTTCGCTTAATTCTAAGTATGCTACACACCCCCGATCAACATGAAACTTGGAAAACATGCTCATATATGATTTCTAAGCTTAGGAAAATAGTTCGGGACCCGACCCGACCCCGTTGACTTTTTCGTTGACTTTGACAAAGTTTGACTTTTAGTCAAACTTAACAAAACACTTATGCAATCGTTCTAATCTTGTTTCATACTTGATTCTTGCATGAAACTTGACAACGTGATTCACATGCTATATATTCGAGTCGTAACGAGCCATAGGACTAATTGAACACATTTCACCCGACCATGTGTCGTAACCGGTTAATTGATACAACTTACTTGTTTAGGTCAAGGCTAAGCAACTTTCATGCACACGTTTACTTTGTGAAGTACTTTTATACTCGTGCACTCGAGGTGAGATCATAGTCCCATCTTTCAACAACTTTTATACTTTTAAATTATGGGATGAGAAACATATACAGTTTTATACTACATACTTTTATACTTTGAACACAAGTACAAGGAAACAAACATTCCACAGCGAGTTAGAACAAAAATCCTCAATTCGATTATCATTAGTTACACTTGCAGGGTGTAAGCGAGAACTTATATTGTGTGGCCATACGGGTTTGACAAACCCTCATTACGGACGGTTCGCTACCGTCTACGGATGAAATATATTTTCGAGAAACAGTGTATGTTCTAACACTATTGTAATGGGGTTCTATGGAAGGAAACGTTAAGTCTTGATAATTGGGTGCTCGCGAACAAACTTTTGGATGATCAATTTATGGAAATACTAAATCTTGTGGTTCAAAATATAACTTTTATTAATACACCTATGATTTCACCAACGTTTTTTGTTGACAGTTTTCTATATGTTTCTCAGGTTCATACTTGGCTATTTGATACATGCTTCGGCGTACTTTCATACTTGCTTGGGGTCGAGCATACATACATACACTCTGATTTCTTGCTTGGAGTCAAGCATACATACATACTTACGCTATTTATAGCAACTGTGATTTTCAATTAATTATGTCGCAAGTTATTTCATTTATACATTACTATTTTTGTAATCTTAAACTTGTTGTCGATCCTTTTGGTAAACTGAACTTTGCAACTCTTGTACTTTTCAAATGAATGCGACGTAATTTTGGTCAAACGAGTCTCATATAGGGACTACGACCACGTAACGGGACCTAAGTTAGCGGCGCCGTCAATGACGATTTTGTCGGGTCGCTACATAAATGACATTCTTAAGCAGACAGCTCCAGCAAAATACAAGCAACGCTTAGCGCAGCCCGCCGTCTGTGCTGTGGCTGTGGACAACTTTTTTGCCATCATTACTGGAGAACAAGCCACCAAGCCACCAGCGATAGCAGAATCAACGCAGTGTTTCATTGATCGAATTGCTAATTATCCATTGCCCAGAAATCTTGCTATACCGACAATTGGAGTTTATGATGGCACGATGGATCCGGAAGACTTTTTGACAATGTTTGAAGGCGTTATGAGGTTGCAGCATTGGGAGGATGAAACTGCCAAGGAGTATTACCAGTTTTCTCGATTTGAGAGCAAAATTTGTGATGCAATACCAAAATCTTCGGAGCTGTACTCTGACTCATCTTGATGCACACGAGATCACAATGCATCATAATGAATCTTTGAGCAATTTTATGAAACGTTATACACTTGAAGCACAGAAGATCCCTGATTGTCCAGAATCACAGCTTGTATCTGGCTTCATTTTTTGTCTGGACCAGCGACGGTTTAGTGCACTTGTTCATGCGTTACGGTATGACTTGTCAAAAACATTGCATCAGGCGTTGGAGGTAGCACAGAGGCATGTTCGAGCTGGTGAGCGTGGGTTAAACAAGTTTGAAACTGGTGGCAGTAGCAAGCCGCACAACGGAGGACGGTATTTTGACAGAAATCAGAGAAGGAATGATAATTCAAATGGAGGATGGAGAGGAAACAATCATCCTAATGATTTCCACCACAACAGAAGGCCAATTGAAAGGCACCCGTTGATAATGGTGCTTACTAAAATGCTGAAAGAGATCCTTTTCACTGAACCAATTCGGACCACTTTCAATACCCCAGCACCTATGGAAGAGAGGGAGGGTCCAAAGAGTGAGTTGTGGTGTGATTTCCATGAGGCTTGGAGCCATGATACGGATAATTGCAAATCTTTGATGAGAGAAATTATAGCGAAAATCAAGGCAGGAGAATTGAATCATTTGTTGCCTGGCAAACAGTACAGGAGGAATGATCCTCGCAGGAAATTTGCGTGGCAAAGGAATGATGGTAGCAGAGGACGCCGTGGAGAGAACAGAAGAGAGCAGCATGGCGGAAGAGATAATCGGAACCAACCACAGTACGGAGAACGGATCACAGAGCGTGAGATGATTGCACCAACGTCAAGTCATTACGCCAAGTTTACTGCAGGAAGAAAACCACCCAACGTCATATAGCACCAGGCTATTGTACATCCAAAAAACGTTTAGCAGCGGTGGTTGGCTGATGGCGTTGCAATACATCTCAAATAGCACAATCTTGTTAATTGCGTTAGGATGCAACTGTGCCATAGCGATGTTATAATATTCGCAAACGCTGCGAAAAAAATGGGTAAGGGGAAATCGAAGATTGCTTTGAGAAATGGCAACCTCGTACACGGATATCATCCCTTTAGGGGGAGTATTGGCTCGCTGCTCTGCCGCAGGCACGGTAGGAACGAATTGGGCAAGTGGTGGGTACCATTCTTGCAAAGTTTGCAGTTTTGCTTCCGTCATGTAGGAAACATATCCTCCGGGAGTGTGCATTGAAGAAGACGATGCCATTTGCAAATAAATTGGATGATAAAATTGAAGAAGTTAAAGATTGAAATTGATTAATTGCACGGTACGATTATGATTCAACGAATTTGAATGCGAAATTGGGAAAGGAAAGCGTAAAGTGTTTGTGCGGCGTTGTCTGCTATTTATAATTGGGATTAGGGCGAGCAAGTTGAAAAGGTAATCATTGAATTTTAACGGCTGTAATTACTGTGACGCGTAAAATTGTAAAAATCTAGCCGTTAAAATAAGCTGATTTGACAGAATAGCGAAAGTTACCGTTGTAATTACGCGTTTCGCCTAATTAAAACAACGGTAATAAATGGACAGTAAAAAATATATAATAAAGTTCGCGAGATATTTTAAAGATGCACTTCTTTATTTTTAGAGTTTATCATTATGCATTTGCTTCGCGAAAATGCATCATAATAAACTGGGGGGACTTGATCATATACATAGCATTGTATATGTATATTTTATTTTCTAAAAAGCTAAGGACAGAACTACGCGGATTATAAGGCACAGTTATGCCATATTCGCTGAAAATAAATACTGCGGTTAAGTATTCGCTGAAATGCCAAACTGCGGTTTGATCCGCTGACTTTCCGCGGAGAGCCGAGCATCTCGCAGACCGCGGATATCACGGATACTATAAATAGGGAGCTTGGCCTCTCATTTATAGGTTGTTGATTCTCTGCCATTTTCCTAAGCCTTTGTAGATTTCACTTGTGACTTTGCCCAAGGACTTCTTACATTGAGTTAAGGTGAATCATGCTAATCGACAACGAAGACCGGGTCGGGGTGGTTGATCACTTGATAGTTAAAGTGAAAAACGATCATCGGGGCCCAAAATAATCATCGAACATCCCATCCTTTATTATAATCTTATTGCACTCAATCCGTAATTAAGCAACATCATTAATTAAGGATTGATCATGAGACAACTCCAGAAGTTGTAATCAGGATGGTTTGGATTAACGATGGTCATTATGAAGAAGGTGAATCATCAAACAGCAATTTGGACAGCTGGAGATATGCCCCAATTATCTTTCTGCCAATTCAGAATTGGGCGTTGTCCGTCCAACTAGTGATCATTTCAGCAGAGATAGCAAATAAGTTTGTCAATTGTATCTACACAGATACAGGAAGTGAAGCTGACATCATCTACTGGCATTTTTTGAGAACTTTTCCAAGGCATGTGCAGAGCAGAGTTAGGCAAACGAGGTTGAAAGTTTCTGGACTAACAGGAGCACCGATAAATGCCATGGGGCAGATTCGTTTGGAAGTTGTTATGGGCACATTTCCACTATTGAGAGCAGAAAAGATTGACTTTACTATTCTAGATGGAAATTCTCGATTCAATGTCCTTTTTGGGCGGACAGCGATAGCAAAATTTGGCGCCATAACATCAACGGCCCATGCAGAGGTCAGATTCCCCACTCCAAATCGAGTCGCAGCCATACATTCACAGTATGTGCAGCCAACAAGGGAAAGATCAACGTTTGCAAATGGGCCAGAAGGCAGAATGAATCAGAGAAGGCGTGATAGGTTATTCAGCGAGGAAGAAGTTCAGGAGTTTTTCATTCCGTAAGCAAGTGTGAAGGCCGGACAGCACTGGGCGCTCGGCATATGAAGAAGCAATTTGTCAACAAGTTATCAAGAACAGTGTTTATCTTTTCAATAAAGAGCAGTTTCATTTAGCATTTCAATAAAAGCAGTCTTTTACAATCGTTGTACACATGCCTGTTTGGCATTTTAAGAATAAATTTCGAATTATAAGATGAAGCAGCGTTTATCAAACTTACTGTGAACCATTGTGGTTATTTTGCAGTGCATACATTAGCAATTGCATACATTAAACATTCATGACGTACTAAATAGGCTTGATCCACCTAAAAGTCGTCATCACGTTTATGTACTGCACAGTACTGAACAATAATTTTATATTTTTCTTAAACAAAGTGCTGCCCGTGAAAAATGTAAAACATTACATTTATAACCTGCCCACAGAAGGATCGTATTTTTAAATACCTTCGATGGCGGAAGCTTTTGTGCCGGCCAGTAAAGGCACAAGGGATCGGCTAGAAAACGTTTAAGTTTTACTAGAACGCACCAGGCATGATACAAAACTCAGATACTTTTCATGACAAACATTATAAAAAATTACTTCACAGAACGAAGTTATATATTTTATGTATGAAGGCAAAATAATTAGCAATTCTTCCTCATATACTTTATGACGGAAGGCGTAAGACGCAGAGTTTATTGATTTATAGTCATTCTTCTAAAACACTTCATAATTCTTCCTCATTAATTTTATGATGGAAGGCGTAATCAGACATCGTATTCTTGATACTACAAGGCATTTACATATGAGTTACCTTATGCACTTTTCAAAATGATTTGCTCAAATTATACACTGTACAATTGTGTATAGAAATTTTATGCTCAGGTGCATAATTGATTGGTTTTAAAGCGTTAAGACTAAAAATATTTGAAACAAGCATATAAGCACACATAGTCATCACAATAAAGTCAGTATATATATATAATGTTAAAGTCAGTAAGAAATTTATTACAAAACATTGTTTGAAATTTTTACAAAGATCAATTAAACAGCACGCCAAGCACATCTTGAGCAGATGAGTCTTCTTTGCTGCATACTTCATCATAAACATTTATCTTTAGATTTATCAATTTGTTCTTGGCCTCATCAACTTTTTCTTGAGTACCAGGAGGCATAAGTTTGGCAATGGCAGCAGAAGGAGTTTGGTTGGGAGCAAGGCGTTTGAACAGCTTGCCGGTCACATCAGCAATAGCATGGTCGCAAGCAGCATCAACATAATCATTGTAGGGATTCCCTACAAGACTGGATCCAAGCACCTTAGCTATCAGACCTGGCACACCTTTCTTAAGCTCAGCAAAATTGCCCTCGCCTTTCTCCACCCTCCGGAGTAGCTCAGCAGACTTCTCTCTCTCTGCACTCAGCTGTTTCTCCAGCTCACCCACTTTCACCTGCTCAGCATTCTTTTCCCCTTGCAGAACAGCAGCAACATCTTGAGCACTTTTTAACTCAACTTCTTTAGCCTTTATTATTTTCTGCGCATCATTTAAGGCACGCTCAGCATCAGCAGCTCTTTTACGAGCATTTGCACTTTCAGCTATGTCTTTACGAGCAAAGGCAAGAATAGACTCTTGATGTTCCTGCAGTTGCAGCACAGAGTCCAGGTGGTTGGTTAGCAGTACATGAGCTGCCATAGTTGATTCCCTGAGTTGATGAGAACGAAGAGCAGAGAATTGGGGTTTCAGCTCAGGGATAACACAACCCTGTACATCAATAAAATTTTATGAGTTATTTCAAACAGCTCACATCAATAAGTTACAAGCATATATATGCAGAGGGTCTTATCGTTCATACCTGAATAAGAGTTGCAAATTCTTTATCTTTAGTGGTGGGATTTGCAATGATGGCTTGCAAAGCCCTCACATGAGCAGGAAGAGTTGGCTCTTGAATATTGGAGGAGGTGACAGCAGGATTAGTGATATTAGGAAGAGGAGAATCATAAGCAGAGTTGCCTTCAGGCCTATCTTCATGAAATTCAGATTCATCGAAGGGGGCAAAGTTTGGGTCAGGCATTTTCAGGCCCTTCTCTCCTTCACTTTCAAGATTCTTCTCCGGCCTCCGGTCACCGCCCTCCGTAGCCTTCCCTTGGCTATCATCCGACTCTGCTAAAATTACTAACAAAAACAAATTAGTATTATGAACAAACATAACAGTTATAAGAAAAAACATGTGCATTTTCAAAAGAGAGCAGAATGGACATACTTCTCCTACATTTTTGCTTTTTGCCCTCCTCAGTACTCTTCACCCTTTTAGAGCCTATGCTCTTCTTTCTTGTCTTTTGTATTGGAGGAGGAGTAGGGTTGGTTTCACCCGTAATGTCAACTGATGCCGATGTTTGCTGATCGGCGGTGGTGGTATCATCCGTTGTCCGCTCACTGTCTATATGATCAGACCCGGATTCGCTGTCTGAGCTGCTCACAGCAATTTCTTTCCCCTTTTCAGCATCAGCAGCAGCTTTAGCTTCAGCTGCAACTCTCTCCGCCTCAAGCTCTTCAACAGTTTTGTCACGAGCAGTGACCTCCACATCATCATCAAGATCAGGGGATAAAAGAGCAGAGCGGACCTGCATCACGGAGTTACCTGAAAAGATTACATATTAATAGCAATATAAGTACACATATTAATAGGATGATCATATCACATCCTACCCTATTTTTTCTCACGAAGTACTGGCACAGAATTGCTTGGCCATTCTTGGCTCACTTTGCACAGCACAAGGATTCCCTCATACCTTTCGTATGATCTGGGTGGAATACGGAGTCCTTTCAAGCTATTTACTATCCGCTGTTCTGCGAGAGAAATTTTAACACCCTTTCCTATGCCAGCATCAATAGCACCCCAATCCTGGACAACGGAGTATTCTTCCGGAATAACAGTTTCATCAACAACGAAAAATGGACTTTTCCAGTCCTTCAAGTTTGAAACTCTATTTAGACCAACAAAATGATTATTTTTCTTACTATCAATAGTAAGCCAGCAATCGCTAATCGTGCGGATTCTAAACAAAGAGATAAAAACATTAATGCGAGGCTTTATATTAATAGCATTGCAGTACATTTCAAAAAGGATGATTTTTTGAAGACCATGGGGATGTATCTGACTAAGACAGGCCCCGTAATATCTAAGAAGGCTAAGAAGAAAGTTAGTAAGGGGAACACGGAGGTTGCAGTGGGTAATTTGTAAAGCGTATAAAGTAATTTTCCCCTCAGGAGGGTTGTCAGCAGTTTGTCCGATGGTGGGAAGAACAGGGTTGTATTGACTGAGATGGCGAAAGGCAATCTTTAATCCATCTAAATATTCACTAGTCAATGATGAAGCCATCGTGCTAACTTCTGGAATGTCAGCAGTATTTGATGAAGAAGGCTTGGCGTGTTCTTGGCCAGTACTCCGTGAAGAAGCCATGATAATACAGTAACAGATATCAACAAGAAGAAAATAGCAGTAAGATGAAGTGTACTGACCTTGGAAGACGGTAAACCTTAAAAAGTTGAAGATTGAAGAAGGCGATGAAGATTTGGGAGAAATATGCTTTTTGGATCTTGGCAAAGGTAAAAAAGTGATGGTATCAGGGTTATGACGGTTTTTATAAGGGTTCATCGCTGCAATTTTTATTGTCATGATTGATACACGTGTATGGGTGAGTTTAAACGAAGGGTGCAAGATAACACTATTTACACCTGGAGGCGCGTGGATGATCTTAGCCGTAAAAAATTAATCATAACAGTGTCAGTAAAATTCGTCTGCATTTAATGCCTAAAATGTTTTCCCCGATGCAAGTGGGCAATGAACAGGCTGGTTTGGCATGCGTTATCAAAAGTTTAACAACTTAATCATTTTTCAAATGCTTAAGTCCTTAAACTGGGGGGACTTAATGGTGTATCCTATCGTATACACACATAAAAGGCATAATAGTTGCATAAAAATAGCATCAGGAAGGCTGGAAACAACAGTTTTGTGGAGATTGTCCGTCCAGCGTTCTCCGCTGTACCGGCTGCTCCGTCATGCGTAAGCCCTGAAGGCCGCCTAGCGCATAAGCCCTGGTCAGAGAGCGCCGCATTTAGCATAAATTTCGGAGCACATGTAACAGAACTTATCATCATTTGACACGTGTCCCCAAACAAATCTGGTAGATCTGACACTATAAATAGACCCCTTGGGTCGTCATTTTACACAAGTTCAGATATTCTGACAACTTTGAGAGCTGAGACTTCACTTCTCTTTCTCTCTATACTTTCTCTCACTAGAAGTCATCCGGCTAGCACTCTTACGCTCTACGGATGACAGATTGATTAAGCCACCCCACAAGTTTCTACACTTGTGAACCGGGTCTGCAGGTATTATTTTCCGAGGGTAAAAATCAATCGGCAACAATCCGCCCTCCTAAAGCTAGATCACTTCTAGTCTCTTGTTGACATACTAAGCCTTACCTCATAAGGAAATAGGTGTTAAAATATGCAACACATCATTTGACAACACGGTACTTTATGTACGCAACACGTCATTTGACAACATGGTACCATGGGTCGAGATTAATTCTGATCAATACGAATACGATGGGGTCTTTATTTATTTTATTGAGCAACTAATTGTGGACCACTAACATCGGACTGCTAACTACGGACTAAGAAAATATTAAAAGTATTATAAGTATATATATATATATATATATATATATATATATATATATATATATATATATATATATATATATATATATATAACGATTACTTGAAAAGAAAATATGTTGATATATTATATATATATGGTTAGGTTCGTGATATCTATCGGAGACCAAGTCAAGTTAAATACCTTCAAGGCAAAAGTGAGTATATAGTCCCACTTTTAAACTCTAAATATTTCGGGATGAGAATACATGCATTTTATGATTTACGTTATGGACACAAGTGATAAAAAATATATTCTACGTTGAGTTGTACCACTGGTATACTTCCCCGTACCTTGGTAACTACTATTTACATGTGGTATTGTAAACGCGAATCCTGTTGATAGATCTATCGGGCCTGACAACCCCAACCGTACTGGACGACCAGTATTCAACGGTTGCACAGTACTTCGTTTTGGTGACTACACTTGGTACAGCGTAGTGAGATTTCATAATAAAGGGAATATGCGACGTTGATTAAATGTTAAGTATGGTTATCAAGTGCTCAACCACTTAGAATATTTTTATTAAAACGTTTATGTATATGAAATCTTGTGGTCTATATTTATAACGCTGCTTGCATTAAACCTATATCTCACCAACTTTATGTTGACGTTTAAAGCATGTTTATTCTCAGGTTCCTAGAAGTCTTCCGCTGTTTAAATATATGTTAGAGAAACCATGTGCATGGAGTCATACATGTTTTATTCGAGGAAGCATTGCATTCACAAAATCATCACCGTGTATTTATTTTGACCGCATTGTCAACGGAAGTATTCTTGTAAACTGTTATTTACGGTGATTGTCTACATGTAGAAATCATCAGATGTCGAAAACATTGAATTTTAAATATTCATTTATGGTATATCTTTTCAAAAGAATGCAATGTTTATAAAATGTATCATATAGAGGTCAAATGCCTCGCGATGTAATCATATGTTATTGTATTCGTCCATATGGATTGGGTCGGGTCGTTTCATGTGGTATTAGAGCGGTGGTCTTAGCGAACCAGGTCTGCATTAGTGTGTCTAACTGATAAGTCGTTAGGTTGCATTAGTGAGTCTGGACTTCGACCGTGTCTGCATGTCAAAATTTTGCTTATCATTTTGTGTCGAATTTCATCTACTTATCATCTGTAGGAAATTACCTGCTTATCATCTTAAGTCTAAACGCGTCTTACTGCATTCATTGCATGAATGGTGTATAGACAAAATTCATATCTTAGCACATTTGCTAATTCATATCTACGCGTATCTGTTACTGTAAACTTTGTCTGACATATTCCGTAAATTCCTCCGTAATCTATGAGATCTTTTGTTCTATATATGTGGATATTCTATATAATTAGAATACCACCCGATAGCCGGAAAATCATTTCATATCGAAAAATCCTTTATTCAATCATACGAAATGGAACTCGTCACTAGTTGAAGTCCCTCAGATTCCGATATGGAATACCACTCAAGCTCCGAAAGCAGTGTGACCGGAATGGATCAACCAATCAGTCATCATCTATTTTGGATGGATTAGGGATGGGTTCGTAGCCTCCTCAATCATTGGAGACAAGAAGAAGGTGATCCCTTCCATCCACCAAATTGCCCTCTTGACGATGAACCTGAAGCACTTACCGGCGAACCTGTTCGAGAAACCATTTTCTCTCTCATTTCCAGAGTATTTCGTCATGATTATATACTACATCAAATTCTATATTTTATTTATCCGCTCGTCCGAACCGACAATCACCCCGGTGTAATAGAAGAAGTCAACGAGCTTCGCACTCGGGTAGTGGCTTTGGAGAATACGGTACGAAGGTTACAAAAACCATCAGCAGCATTAGCAGCATAACCAGTACCGTCAATAACATCAACATCGCAAGCCTCAATACCCCAAGCATCAGCAGCATCACCAGCATCAATTTTATCACCATCATCAACATCAACAGGATCATTACCACCACCAACAATCACATCCGCATCACACGCCTCAATATCACCATTCGTACCTCGGATATCAACGTCACACGCACCATAGATACCAAGAAGTACCAACAACAACAAACGATGAAGTATTGATTCATAACTTCATTGGAGAAACATTCTATGGTGATTATGTAATCTCTAAAGACATAGAGATTACCTATTTCTGCCTTAACCATAAATCAGATGAGTGGACTGTAGCGACCCGACCAAATCATGTTTGACGGCGCCGACTACTTCGGTCCCGTTGCGTGGTCATAAGTCTTTATTATGACTTTTGACCAAAATATGTCGCATTTATTTTATAAGAAAAAGGATGTTTCAAGTTTACAAATGTAGTTCGAAAGACTAGTTACATTACAATGTTTAACGTACGAATGAAACCTATGCGACACAATTTAAAGTAGTCAAAAGACGCTCCATCTATGCATGTATACTCGACATCCAAGCAAGTATCAAAAAGAGTGCGGAAGCATGTATCAAGTAGCTTTCAAGGACCTGAGAAAACATATAGAAAACTGTCAACGAAAACGTTGGTGAAATCATAGGTGTTTTAGTAAACGTTGCATTTGAACCACAAGATTTAATATAATATGATTATCTAAATCATTTGCATTCCAAAGTTGTTATTTGTTTCGCGGGCACCCAATTATCAAACTTAACTGTTTTGCACCCTTCGCGTAGTGTTAGAACATACACTAGACCCGAAAATATATTTCATCCGCTAACGGTAGCGAACCGTCCGAATGAGGCTCGTCAAGCCCATGTGATCACATAATATAAGTTCACGTTTACACCCTGCAAGTGTAACTAATGATAATTGAATTGAGGCTTTTTGTTCAAACCCGTACGTGGAATGTTCGTTTTCGTACTTGTGTTTAAAGTGTAAAAGTATGATACGTATATGTTTCTCATCCCATAGTTTAAAGCATAAAAGTTGTTTGAAGGATGGGACTATGATCTCACCTTGAGTGCACGTATGAAAAGTACTTTACAAAGTAACGTGTGCGAAGGATAGTGCTAGTCTTGACCTAAACCAATAGGTCGTATCAATAACGGTAAACACGATAGGTTAAAGATGTTTAATTAGTCCTATGGCTCGTTACGACTTGATTATGTAGCATGTGAATCAAATTGTCAAGTTTCATGCAAGATACAAGTACAGAAACAAGTTAGGAAGGTTGCATAATCATTTGGTTAAGTTTGACAAAAAGTCAAACTTTGGTCGGTCAAAGTCAACGAAAGTCAACACGTTCGGGTCGGGTCCCGAACTATTTTTCTGAGGTTTTTATTCATATATAAGCATGTTAGAACAAGTCTCATGTGAATCGGAGGTCCATAGTGTGCCAAACATTTTTCGTATTTCGACCAAAGAGGTTAGAAACTGGACACGGCTTAGGCCGCGCCGCGGCCCCAAATTGTCGCGCCGCGAAAATACACGGGAACTGGTACCTGGTCAGTCTCAAATGTCCAAGTCTCAATTCCAAACACTTTCAAGCATAACTCGCAAACCGCTAATACTTAGAACTCGTATCTTATATCGTTAGAAAGGTAATTTGACAAAGAACACAACTAAATACATTTCACCAACCAAAAATGTTATTTGTAACAATCGGCTTTCCAAAGTAAATGATCAATTAATGCACACATTTAATACACAAATTTGATAAGTGCACATTTATGATTCGGGCATTTAATGCATACATATAACATGCCGTTTTGTAGGTAATCGAGCATACAATACAACTAACTACTTACTAACTACAATTCATGTCATTCAATGCATCAAATATTCATTTCAAGCTTATCAAACCCTAACCCGAATTCACCAAAATCACTAATCAAGTTTATGGAGTTTTCTCAAGCAACCTACACATCAATTTGAAGCTAGTGATACTAGGAACACATTTAATACATGCATTTATAACATTTAACAACATTCAAATAACCAAATCACCAAATCAAACACACCAAAGTTCATACTCAAGCTAGTTACTTCAAATAATGAAATCGAGCATATAAATCATATATTCATGTTAGACTTGAGCCATAGACATTAATTAACAACTTTATAAGTTCAAAAATATCAAGAACACAAAATCTAGTGATTTTAGAAAGTTACCCAAACTTGATGAAGTCGGTATGGAATCGAAGAGGAAGTTGCAAGGATTTCAAATATGTAATTTGTTTTGCAAGACACCCGCTAGCTTGGATTTAGATGATGATTCCTTGTTTGAGAAATTGAGAGAAAATATGGAAGTAGAAGAAGAAAAGGGAAAATGAAAAAGAAAAGATGGGGGTGGGGGTTGACTAGTCAAAGGCTAGTCACCTCTTTGGCATTTTGGCGAAACTAGTCCCTCAAGTTCGGTTGCGGGTGCGTGAATTACCTAGACGAGATATTTTTAAAACACGTATTAACGGGAGATGTTATAAACATATAACGAGATTTAAATAGTTAAACGGAAAAGTAAACGGAAAATGGCGGGATGTTACATTACCTACTCCTTAAAAGAAATTTCGTCCCGAAATTTAAGTAGGCGTAGTAGTCGTTGTTTCTTCCTCGGAATCCTGCGTTTCCGGAATTGGGAATAAATGAGGGTATTTCTTTTGCATTTGATCTTGCCTTTCCCAAGTAAACTCGGGTCCTCTTTTGGCGTTCCAACGGACTTTAACAATCGGGATTCGGCTTTGTTTCAATGTCTTGACGGAGGTGTCCACAATTTCAACCGGTTCCTCCACAAAATGAAGCTTGTCATCAATAGTAAGTTCCTCGAGAGGGATGACGATATCGGGTTTGGCAAGACACTTTTTCAAGTTAGATACATGGAAGTTAGGATGAACGGAGTTCAATTGAGGCGGAAGATCTAAACGATAAGCAACGTTTCCAATACGCTCCAAGATTTCGAAAGGACCAATATACCGCGGATTTAGCTTCCCGCGTTTCCCAAAACGGATTACACCTTTCCAAGGTGCAGCTTTTAACATTACTCGGTCACCGACTTGAAATTCGAGGTCGTTGCGTCTTTTGTCGGTGTAGCACTTTTGACGACTCCGGGCCGTCCGGAGCCTATCTCGGATTTGTACGATCTTCTCGGTGGTTTCGTGAATGAGTTCGGGTCCGGTGATTTGCACGTCGCCTACCTCGGCCCAACAAAGAGGTGAACGACATTTTCGGCCGTATAGCGCTTCAAAAGGTGCGGCTTTAATACTCTCGTGATAACTATTGTTGTAAGAGAACTCGGCGAGAGGTAAGTGCTTGTCTCAAGCTTTTCCAAAATCAACCACGCAAGCTCGTAACATGTCCTCCAAGGTTTGAATTGTACGTTCGCTTTGTCCATCAGTTTGAGGATGATATGCGGTGCTCATGTCTAAACGCGTTCCCAACGCTTCTTGCAAGGTACGCCAAAATCTAGAAACAAAATGGCCATCTCGGTCGGAGATAATTGATAAAGGTACACCGTGTCGGGCTACGATTTCTTTAATGTAAAGTTGCGCAAGTTTCTCCATTTTGTCGGTCTCCTTCATGGCAAGAAAGTGTGCGGATTTGGTGAGACGGTCAACAATAACCCAAATGGTATCATAACCGCCCGTCATTTTTGGTAGTTTGGTGATAAAATCCATCGTTATCCTTTCCCATTTCCATTGCGGGATCTCGGGTTGTTGAAGTTGTCCGGACGGTCTTTGGTGTTCTGTTTTGACTTTGGAACATGTCAAACACTTGGAAACATAAGTAGCTACGTCCCTTTTGATGTTCGGCCACCAATATTGTTGTTTAAGGTCGTGGTACATCTTATTGGCACCGGGGTGGATCGAGTATCGTGACTTATGGGCTTCATCTAAAATGAGACTTCGTAGGTTCCCATAACTAGGCACCCAAATCCTTCCGGCGAAATATCGGAGTCCGGTTTCCTTAGTTTCGAATCGAGAGACGAGAATGTTCAAGAGCTCGTGTGAAACGTTTTCATCCTTGAGAGCCTCATCTTGGGCTACCCGAATTTGGCTATTAAGGTTGGTGTGGATGGTGATGTTTAAGGCTAGGACACGAAGAGGCACCGCTCTTTCTTTGCGACTTAAGGCATCGGCTACTACGTTTGCCTTCCCGGGATGGTAACGAAGTTCGCAATCGTAATCGTTTAAGGTTTCAATCCACCTTCGTTGTCTCATGTTTAGTTGCTTTTGATCGAAGATGTGTTGGAGACTTTTGTGGTCGGTAAAGATAGTACTCTTGGTTCCATAAAGATAGTGTCTCCACATTTTAAGTGCAAAGACAACGGCTCCGAGTTCGAGATCATGTGTGGTGTAGTTTCGTTCATGAATTTTGAGTTGTCGAGAAGCATAAGAAATGACTTTCATTCGTTGCATCAACACACACCCAAAACCATGTTTCGAGGCGTCGCAATACACAACAAAATCATCGTTGCCTTCGGGAAGTGACAAGATAGGAGCGGTGGTAAGCTTTGTCTTCAAGATTTGGAACGCGGATTCTTGCTCGGTCGCCCAAATGAATTTCTTTCCCTTGTGAGTTAATGCGGTTAGAGGACGTGCAACCAAAGAGAAGTTTTCGATGAATCTACGATAGTACCCGGCGAGACCCAAGAATTGACGAATGTGAGTCGGAGTAGTAGGAGTTTCCCATTTACTAATGGCTTCGATTTTTGATGGATCGACTTTAATACCTTGGTCACTTACAACATGACCAAGAAATTGAACTTCCTTCAACCAAAATTCACACTTGGAGAATTTGGCATAGAGTCTTTCTTGTCTTAAAAGTTCAAGCACAAGTCGGAGGTGTTCCTCGTGTTCTTCTTCGCTTTTTGAATAGACCAAAATATCATCGATGAACACGATAACGAATTTGTCAAGATACGGTTTGCACACGCGGTTCATAAGATCCATGAACACCGCCGGTGCGTTAGTGAGACCAAATGGCATTACAAGAAATTCATAACTACCATAACGAGTTCAGAAAGCGGTTTTGGAGACATCTTCCCCCTTAACCCTTAATTGATGATAACCCGAGCGGAGATCGATTTTTGAATATACGCAAGACCCTTTTAATTGATCAAAGAGGTCATCGATGCGAGGAAGAGGATATCGGTTCTTAACCGTCAATTTGTTTAGTTCACGATAATCAATGCACATTCGTAGGGATCCGTCTTTCTTTTTAACAAACAAAATCGGAGCGCCCCAAGGTGAATGGCTAGGTTGGATAAAACCACGATCAAGTAGTTCTTGGATTTGACTTTGCAATTCTTGCATTTCGGATGGAGCGAGTCTATATGGTGCACGTGCTACGGGTGCGGCTCCCGGAATAAGATCGATTTGGAATTCAACCTGTCGATGGGGTGGAAGACCCGGCAATTCGTCGGGAAATACATCGAAAAAGTCACTAACAATAGGCACATCATCGATATGCTTCTCATCGGACTCGACTTTCTTAACGTGGGCAAGGATCGCAAAACAACCCTTACGGAGTAGTTTTCTAACTTTAAGGCACGAAACGAGGTTGAGTATGGTGCAACTCTTATCGCCATAAACAATCAAAGGTTAACCATTCTCGATAGGAATTCGGATTGCGTTAAGATCACAAAGGATGTGAGATTTCGTTTTGACTAACCAATTCAAACCGATTATTACATCAAAGCTTCCTAGTTCCATGGGTATCAAGTCAATTTCAAATTCCTTACCCAAAATGTTTAACGTACACCCCCGGTAATATGTGTCGGCACTTAATAGTTTCCCGTTAGCCACTTCAATGGTATAAGTGGTATCTAGTGGAAGTGGTGGAGTGCTAAAAGAATGAGTCAAAGTCTTGGATACAAAACTCTTATCGGCACCCGAATCGAATAAACAAGTAACATAAGTGTTATTGAGGAGAAATGTACCCGTGACTAATTCATTGTCATCTCGGGCTTCCTCAGTGTTGATGTTGAAAGCTCGGCCGTGTGTGTTGGGGTTGGCTTTCTTCTTCGGACAGGCATTTCTAAAATGACCCGTTTGGCCACATTCATAACAAGTACCCGATTTTGGTGCATTCGGGCACCTTTTGAGCAACGGGGGCGGCACTTCTACAATCGTTGGCCACATGACCACCCCTTTGGCACTGGTGGCAAAATAGATTGCTACATTCACCATAGTGGTGTTTGTGGCAGTTGTTGCAAAAGGGTTTATTTCCGCCATAACTTTTCTTGGCGTCGGAGGTGAAAGGCTTTTTGGTGAAGTTGTTGTTGTAGTTGTTGCTTGATTGAGGGGCTTCCCATTTTCTTTTGTTGTTACCCGACTTGTCCTCGGCTTTAGGCGCCGGTACTACGATTTCGTCAACCGTTTCGATCAATTGGCGGGCCATGTTCAAAGCTTGTTGTAGGTTAGCGGGTTTGGATGACATCACCCCTTGTTTGATGCTCTTTGGAAGACCATACATATAAAGTTCGACCCTTTGAGATTCGGGGTTCACGAGGTTTGGGCACATCAAGGATAGTTCGGCGAATCGTTGATTATAGGCATTGAGATCGTTTCCGACTGCCTCCAAGGTTCTTAGCTCTTGTTCGAGCTTTCGGGTTTCTTCGCGAGGGAAATATTCGATGACCATCTTTTCCCTTAAATCGGCCCAAGAGAGGGCGTGAGCTTCATCGGTACCCACCGATTGTACATAAGTATTCCACCATGTAAGAGCGACACCGGCGAAAGTGTGAGTGGAGTATTTGACCTTGTCTTGGTCCCGACAACCACTTATGCTAAAGACAGCTTCCGTTTGCTCAAACCATCGGGTGAGCACAACCGGTCCCCCGGTTCCATCAAAAGTGTGAGATTTGCACCCCATGAAGGCTTTATAGGAGCATCCCTCGTTTGAGTTACCGGCTCCATTGTTGTTGTTGTTGTTGTTGTTATTATTATTGTTATTGTTGTTGGATGAGTGACCGGCCATGGCCGCATCTACGGCGGTGGCTATCATGCGTTGTAGAGCTTGTTCGGGTGTTTCACGGCGTGGTGCACGACGAGGAGGCATTGTTCCTTCAAAACAAAAGAATACCGTTGGTTAGTATTCTAAATAATACTAACCGTGATATGGAATAAATATAGAGAGAAAATTTTCCTTGACTCGCCTTAAATTCTTTATGTCATAATGTCAGAACGTTCATATGAGACACCGTAATATAATCCCGGAAATTATATTACCCTGATTCATATGTGCATTCGACATTATTTCATATAGTCAAGGTGGCGTGTCAATCAAATTAAACAACGTGAGATTTAGATGAAATAAGAGTAGATATGAGTAGAAGCGTTCGAGTATAAATGCACAAATAGTCAAGTAATTCCTACTTCAAGTCTATATGCCGGTGGTAGTCTAGACTCACCAATGTACCCTATGACTCGGGGTTGACACCAATGAACTCTAAATCCCTACAACCAACGCTCTGATACCATCTGTAGCGACCCGACCAAATCATGTTTGACGGCGCCGACTACTTCGGTCCCGTTGCGTGGTCATAAGTCTTTATTATGACTTTTGACCAAAATATGTCGCATTTATTTTATAAGAAAAAGGATGTTTCAAGTTTACAAATGTAGTTCGAAAGACTAGTTACATTACAATGTTTAACGTACGAATGAAACCTATGCGACACAATTTAAAGTAGTCAAAAGACGCTCCATCTATGCATGTATACTCGACATCCAAGCAAGTATCAAAAAGAGTGCGGAAGCATGTATCAAGTAGCTTTCAAGGACCTGAGAAAACATATAGAAAACTGTCAACGAAAACGTTGGTGAAATCATAGGTGTTTTAGTAAACGTTGCATTTGAACCACAAGATTTAATATAATATGATTATCTAAATCATTTGCATTCCAAAGTTGTTATTTGTTTCGCGGGCACCCAATTATCAAACTTACCTGTTTTGCACCCTTCGCGTAGTGTTAGAACATACACTAGACCCGAAAATATATTTCATCCGCTAACGGTAGCGAACCGTCCGAATGAGGCTCGTCAAGCCCATGTGATCACATAATATAAGTTCACGTTTACACCCTGCAAGTGTAACTAATGATAATTGAATTGAGGCTTTTTGTTCAAACCCGTACGTGGAATGTTCGTTTTCGTACTTGTGTTTAAAGTGTAAAAGTATGATACGTATATGTTTCTCATCCCATAGTTTAAAGCATAAAAGTTGTTTGAAGGATGGGACTATGATCTCACCTTGAGTGCACGTATGAAAAGTACTTCACAAAGTAACGTGTGCGAAGGATAGTGCTAGTCTTGACCTAAACCAATAGGTCGTATCAATAACGGTAAACACGATAGGTTAAAGATGTTTAATTAGTCCTATGGCTCGTTACGACTCGATTATGTAGCATGTGAATCAAATTGTCAAGTTTCATGCAAGATACAAGCACAGAAACAAGTTAGGAAGGTTGCATAATCATTTGGTTAAGTTTGACAAAAAGTCAAACTTTGGTCGGTCAAAGTCAACGAAAGTCAACACGTTCGGGTCGGGTCCCGAACTATTTTTCTGAGGTTTTTATTCATATATAAGCATGTTAGAACAAGTCTCATGTGAATCGGAGGTCCATAGTGTGCCAAACATTTTTCGTATTTCGACCAAAGAGGTTAGAAACTGGACACGGCTTAGGCCGCGCCGCGGCCCCAAATTGTCGCGCCGCGACAATACACGGGAACTGGTACCTGGTCAGTCTCAAATGTCCAAGTCTCAATTCCAAACACTTTCAAGCATAACTCGCAAACCGCTAATACTTAGAACTCGTATCTTATATCGTTAGAAAGGTAATTTGACAAAGAACACAACTAAATACATTTCACCAACCAAAAATGTTATTTGTAACAATCGGCTTTCCAAAGTAAATGATCAATTAATGCACACATTTAATACACAAATTTGATAAGTGCACATTTATGATTCGGGCATTTAATGCATACATATAACATGCCGTTTTGTAGGTAATCGAGCATACAATACAACTAACTACTTACTAACTACAATTCATGTCATTCAATGCATCAAATATTCATTTTAAGCTTATCAAACCCTAACCCGAATTCACCAAAATCACTAATCAAGTTTATGGAGTTTTCTCAAGCAACCTACACATCAATTTGAAGCTAGTGATACTAGGAACACATTTAATACATGCATTTATAACATTTAACAACATTCAAACAACCAAATCACCAAATCAAACACACCAAAGTTCATACTCAAGCTAGTTACTTCAAATAATGAAATCGAGCATATAAATCATATATTCATGTTAGACTTGAGCCATAGACACTAATTAACAACTTTATAAGTTCAAAAATATCAAGAACACAAAATCTAGTGATTTTAGAAAGTTACCCAAACTTGATGAAGTCGGTATGGAATCGAAGAGGAAGTTGCAAGGATTTCAAATATGTAATTTGTTTTGCAAGACACCCGCTAGCTTGGATTTAGATGATGATTCCTTGTTTGAGAAATTGAGAGAAAATATGGAAGTAGAAGAAGAAAAGGGAAAATGAAAAAGAAAAGATGGGGGTGGGGGTTGACTAGTCAAAGGCTAGTCACCTCTTTGGCATTTTGGCAAAACTAGTCCCTCAAGTTCGGTTGCGGGTACGTGAATTACCTAGACGAGATATTTTTAAAACACGTATTAACGGGAGATGTTATAAACATATAACGGGATTTAAATAGTTAAACAGAAAAGTAAACGGAAAAAGGCGGGATGTTACATGGACAGAAATGATAAAAGGAAGAGTAGAAACCCTGACAAGAATGATGCGTAAGGTACAAGCTAGACTTGTTTTACCAACAGCATCAGCAGTACCCTTAGCCTCACCAACACAGTCAGTGCTGTCAACATCGTTAGAATCGTCAGCAACTTTAACATTACAAGCTTCAGCAGTTCAAGAATCACCGTGGACATCATCAATAACGCGTATATTGCATCAACGAGTTATGAAGTATTAACTCATTCTTCTGAAGAATTTATATAAATATTTTATATATATGAATTCGGAAACCAAAATAAATCTTTTCGTACTAAGCTATTAAGTATGAATTGAAAAAGGGTAGATACTACTCGTTTAAATTCATATTACAAATATGCAATGATGTACGTCCTTCGTCAGCAACTTAATCATCGTTAACTACAATCCCTGTTTCAATTCAATGAATTTCGTTTTATAATAAACCAAGTGTATTATTCAATAATATGTTTGATTTTACACTTTCATCTTCAATGTACTCAAAGCTTACTGGGAAACAACATTCATATCTTGCGAAGTTAGCAAGAGTTCGATGAGTATCAGCATGATTCACTAAGGAAATATATATAAGAATAAATAATGAAGTATTGATCCATAACTTCTTTAATATTCTGTGAAGAATATGTGGTTCCTAATCGTTTTAGAGATTACTTATTCTAGCTCAAACCGAAAATCAAATGAGTCTAATATTATATTGACTTATTAAATTCATGATTACATCTGAAGAAGATATATATGTACATATATTTTCATAAAGATTGTAATAAAATTCTCTGGTACAAAACATTACTTGTGAAAATTTTTTTTAACGGGTAGGTAATACACGAGAGATATATAAATTCACAATTAATATGATTATATTCTTCGACTCTGATTCAACAATCATCAACTATACTCACTACCTTCACAATAATATACATTCTTTCATAGAAATCAAAACAACCATTCTCATCCAAATTTGATTACGACAAAACGAAATCCAAGTCAAGACTTTACAGAAGACATCACTCTTAGGACTCTTACGTCTTTCAAAACTATACTTTGACTTCAAAACTATGCTAGAACATCATTTGATTCTTGGAACCCAGAAAAATATTTGTATCATTCAAAG
The DNA here is from genome assembly GCF_046630445.1 of Rutidosis leptorrhynchoides. Taxonomy (NCBI): domain Eukaryota; kingdom Viridiplantae; phylum Streptophyta; class Magnoliopsida; order Asterales; family Asteraceae; genus Rutidosis; species Rutidosis leptorrhynchoides. The sequence continues at coordinate 223,168,386 of NC_092337.1, read as the reverse complement.
TCCTAAAACATCATATGTATATTAACGATTACAATCTATGATCAAACCCTTCGAAATTCCTGAAGACACTTCAACTAATGGACAATCGAGATGATGATCCAACCACAAATTACCTGCAGTCTTGCACCTGAAAAGCTCTCGAAACCAAGGACATAATTTAACACGTATCCGCGTTAAATCTTTTAGCATTTATTAGCAAAAATAACTTTGCGATTCCTTTTCAAAATAGCAAAATTTGTCACAGTTTCATCAAGTCAACCTCGACTTTCCATTCGAAGTAGCCTTATTATAACCTGTAATTCATACGATTACCCTTTTGTTACCAGGGAACCTTTTATATTCCACGACATTATCAGCAGATGTACCAGCAACTCGTTACCCCTTTGGCGGAATCAACAATTGGTATTTTGAAATCTCGCAGCATTTCTATTTCGGCAGTTATATATATATATATACAACGTCTATCCCCAAGAATTACATATTTCAAATGTGTAGTTTCTGAAAAATGCTCCAGTCTACGAATTAGTGCTATCAAGTTTTGGAAAAGACTGATAAAGTGGTAAAGACAGTAGGCAACAATTACGGTCAGAAGTTTGACAATAAAGAATAATAGATTGGAAAAGCTCGAACGAAAAATTTGGTACTGGAAAACGGATTGAGCAAAGTATAAAGGAGGTCGTGGACAAATCACAATGATGAAATCTACCTTCAAAGGATTCAAATGATTCAGTGTCTGCTGAAACCGTTAGTAAACCTTACTCCTTATTCTAAACCTTCAAAGACAAATTTTCCGCGTCATTCTCTGATCTTAGATATTCTAAGATATCATCGTATTTTTCATTATAAATATCTCCGATATTCCTGAAGATATATTCCCAACAATCCTCATCAAAAATCATTTATCTCTTCACAATATTTGCGTTACAACATAAAAGAAACTGTGTTAGTTTCTAAATTCTGAAAAATTCGAGTTTAAAATATGAATGTTTTGAAGTAGTGTTGGAAACTGAAGCATGAATTAGTATAATATAATGACACTTGATCAACGTGATTATATTACAGTAATCCATGCTGAGTTTCTAAATGGAACATAATGATTCACAGATCATAACGTCATCATGTGCCATGTTACACAACTCTTACATTCTACCCAATCTCCAAACATATTAAGAACATATCTCCTTGATAATTCTATCTTTTCGGACATTCTGGTAACTTACCAAATCAAGATCGTGCAATTACTATTTCCTTCTTAGAACATTAACTATGTTTATTTCAAAATCCATACCTACGAATTTTGGACCATTATTCGCTTGACTCGAAGTCGGGAAGAGGAAACAGAAGTATGGAACTGTTTAATATAAAAGAAAATATAAAGCTCGACAACAACAAATAAATTACAAACCGTGTATATCAATACGTATTGCAACGTAAAGGCACGGGAGAATTAACAATACTATTGTAGTGACCCGAACTTTTCCATGTTTATATATATTAATTGAGATTGATATTTACATGATTAAATATTTCCAACATGTTAAGCAATCAAATTTGTTAAGACTTGATTAATTGAAATATGTTTCATATAGACAATTAACCACCCAAGTTGACCGGTGATTCACGAACGTTAAAACTTGTAAAAACTATATGATGACATATATATGGATATATATATATATATATAGTTAACATGATACTATGATAAGTAAACATATCATTAAGTATATTAACAATGAACTACATATGTAAAAACAATACTACTAACTTAATGATTTTTAAACGAGACATATATGTAACGATTATCGTTGTAAAGACATTTAATGTATATATATCATATTTAGAGATATTCATACATGATAATATAATAATTTAAAATCTCATTTGATATTATAAACATTGGGTTAACAACATTTAACAAGATCGTTAACCTAAAGGTTTCAAAACAACACTTACATGTAACGACTAACGACGACTTAACGACTCAGTTAAAATGTATATACATGTAGTGTTTTAATATGTATTTATACACTTTTGAAAGACTTCAATACACTTATGAAAATACTTCTACTTAACAAAAATGCTTACAATTACATCCTCGTTCAGTTTCATCAACAATTCTACTCGTATGCACCCGTATTCGTACTCGTACAATACACAGCTTTTAGGTGTATGTACTATTGGTATATACACTCCAATGATCAGCTCTTAGCAGCCCATGTGAGTCACCTAACCCATGTGGGAACCATCATTTGGCAACTAGCATGAAATATCTCATAAAATTACAAAAATATGAGTAATCATTCATGACTTATTTACATGAAAACAAAATTACATATCCTTTATATCTAATCCATACACCAACGACCAAAAACACCTACAAACACTTTCATTCTTCAATTTTCTTCATCTAATTGATCTCTCTCAAGTTCTATCTTCAAGTTCTAAGTGTTCTTCATATATTCTACAAGTTCTAGTTACATAAAATCAAGAATACTTTCAAGTTTGCTAGCTCACTTCCAATCTTGTAAGGTGATCATCCAACCTTAAGAAATCTTTGTTTCTTACAGTAGGTTATCATTCTAATACAAGGTAATAATCATATTCAAACTTTGGTTCAATTTCTATAACTATAACAATCTTATTTCAAGTGATGATCTTACTTGAACTTGTTTTCGTGTCATGATTCTGCTTCAAGAACTTCTAGCCATCCAAGGATCCGTTGAAGCTAGATCCATTTTTCTCTTTTCTAGTAGGTTTATCCAAGGAACTTAAGGTAGTAATTATGTTCATAACATCATTCGATTCATATATATAAAGCTATCTTATTCGAAGGTTTAAACTTGTAATCACTAGAACATAGTTTACTTAATTCTAAACTTGTTCGCAAACAAAAGTTAATCCTTCTAACTTGACTTTTAAAATCAACTAAACACATGTTCTATATCTATATGATATGCTAACTTAATGATTTAAAACCTGGAAACACGAAAAACACCGTAAAACCGGATTTACGCCGTAGTAGTAACACCGCGGGCTGTTTTGGGTTAGTTAATTAAAAACTATGATAAACTTTGATTTAAAAGTTGTTATTCTGAGAAAATGATTTTTATTATGAACATGAAACTATATCCAAAAATTATGGTTAAACTCAAAGTGGAAGTATGTTTTCTAAAATGGTCATCTAGACGTCGTTCTTTCGACTGAAATGACTACCTTTACAAAAATGACTTGTAACTTATTTTTCCGACTATAAACCTATACTTTTTCTGTTTATATTCATAAAATAGAGTTCAATATGAAATCATAGCAATTTGATTCACTCAAAACGGATTTAAAATGAAGAAGTTATGTGTAAAACAAGATTGTATAATTTTTCTCATTTTAGCTACGTGAAAATTGGTAACAAATCTATTCCAACCATAACTTAATCAACTTGTATTGTATATTATGTAATCTTGAGATACCATAGACACGTATACAATGTTTCGACCTATCATGTCGACACATCTATATATATATTTCGGAACAACCATAGACACTCTATATGTGAATGTTGGAGTTAGCTATACAGGGTTGAGGTTGATTCCAAAATATATATAGTTTGAGTTGTGATCAATACTGAGATACGTATACACTGGGTTGTGGATTGATTCAAGATAATATTTATCGATTTATTTCTGTACATCTAACTGTGGACAACTAGTTGTAGGTTACTAACGAGGACAGCTGACTTAATAAACTTAAAACATCAAAATATATTAAAAGTGTTGTAAATATATTTTGAACATACTTTGATATATATGTATATATTGTTATAGGTTTGTGAATCAACCAGTGGCCAAGTCTTACTTCCCAACGAAGTAAAAATCTGTGAAAGTGAGTTATAGTCCCACTTTTAAAATCTAATATTTTTGGGATGAGAATACATGCAGGTTTTATAAATGATTTACAAAATAGACACAAGTACGTGAAACTACATTCTATGGTTGAATTATTGAAATCGAATATGCCCCTTTTTATTAAGTCTGGTAATCTAAGAATTAGGGAACAGAAACCCTAATTGACGCGAATCCTAAAGATAGATCTATTGGGCCTAACAAACCCCATCCAAAGTACCGGATGCTTTAGTACTTCGAAATTTATATCATATCCGAAGGGTGTCCCGGAATGATGGGGATATTCTTATATATGCATCTTGTTAATGTCGGTTACCAGGTGTTCACCATATGAATGATTTTTATCTCTATGTATGGGATGTGTATTGAAATATGAAATCTTGTGGTCTATTATTATGATTTGATATATATAGGTTAAACCTATAACTCACCAACATTTTTGTTGACGTTTTAAGCATGTTTATTCTCAGGTGATTATTAAGAGCTTCCGCTGTCGCATACTTAAATAAGGACGAGATTTGGAGTCCATGCTTGTATGATATTGTGTAAAAACTGCATTCAAGAAACTTATTTTGTTGTAACATATTTGTATTGTAAACCATTATGTAATGGTCATGTGTAAACAGGATATTTTAGATTATCATTATTTGATAATCTACGTAAAGCTTTTTAAACCTTTATTGATGAAATAAAGGTTATGGTTTGTTTTAAAATGAATGCAGTCTTTGAAAAACGTCTCATATAGAGGTCAAAACCACACAACAAAATCAATTAATATGGAACGTTTTTAATCAATAAGAACAGGACATTTCAACTATAACCCCAAGGTAATAGTAGAAATAAATAAAATCCTCCGGAGGTAGATGAAAAAAAAGAATGACAGAGATAAAAGTTAAGAGTATATCCAGGATCAGTACTGGATGAAGCATACTGATAAATGTTTTAAAGTATGAATTGAGAGAGGAAGAATAGAAGGTATGAGTTGTAAGGAAATGAAGGGAGGTGGATTTATAGTAAAAGATCCGACAGAGCAATCAAAATAGATGATCACATTTAAAGCGGATTCTAATTTCCTTGATTATCGAAGAATCAAATCTCATTATGAAGATTTTACTCCAAATCTCTTGAACTTGGAAATCAATCATATCTACGTCAAAAGATATGACGAATCTATACCTACTCATTTCACCCTTTGGTGATAGCCTCACTCGTACTCTTCATAAAAATCAAATTGCTTTATCAATATTACTTGATGATAATAAAACTCTAATTTCCAACTCGTATACGTCATGAAAACATACTTATTGTCAGCCATGACCATCCCATTCAAATTTCGGGACGAAATTTATTTAACGGGTAGGTACTGTAACGACCCGGATTTTTCCAATCATTTTATACTTATGAGATTAATATTTACATAAATTAAACCTTACCAACATGATAAGCAATCCAAATTGTTGAGACTTGTGTTTTTGAAAAGAGTTTTACACAACGTTTGACCGTCCAATTTAACCGATGATATCACGAACTATATAACATACGACAATTATACGTTTGTGTATATATATGTATTTATATATATTTAACATGATCTAAGGATGGTTTAACATCTCATTGTGTACTAACTTAAGTTTTCAAAACGATAACTATACGTAACATTCTTTGATATATATACTTATAACCTATAATGCTTATACATGTATCGTATATATAATGTATTTAATCACTTTTTAAGGACTTAAATACATAAAACAATATAAGTATATTCACAAAAGATAGCTATATTTGAATTCTCATTCCGTTTCCTCAAGATTTCTATACATATATCTAGGGTATATGTACCCGTATCATACCCAGCTTCTTTATGTATTTACTATTGGTATATACACATCAAATAAACATCCTAATCAACATTATTACTGCCCTAGATATGAGGTAACTAGGATTTGTCAATTAGCATGAATTATTAGTAAGAAAATAAAATTAGGAATCCTTTTCTTTCTTTATAAACTAAAAACGTTTTTATGAATGAACACCATTTCTTCACTCCATTTTCTCATACCTACACCCTCATTTCTCTCTCAAAATACTCCTAACTTCATACTTGATCATCTCCAAGCATTTTCCCCATCATTTAGCTTCAATTACAAGCCTTAAACACCATAAGAAAACTCTTTCAAGAACATATCAAAAAAACCACCCATTTGAAGAAGTATACTTCCAACCTTTTGATCTAACTCCACCACTCTTTGATTCCAAGATTTTTTCTTATCTCTTACAGTAACTTTGTCCAAGTAACTTGAGGTAGTAACCTCGTTCATAATCTTGTTCGATTCATAATTATATAGCTATCTTATTTTATGTTGTAAAATTTTAACAACAAGAACATAGTTTGAATGATTTCAAACTTGTTTGCAAACTAAATAGATCCTTTTAACTTAACTTTTAAAATACTTCAAGACCTTTAATATATCATAATGATATGCTAACTTAACAAGATATAACTTGGTTTTACAAAGAACACCTTAAAAACTAAATCTACGTCGTCGGAGTGCAACCGGGGGCTGTTTTGGGTTGGATAATTAAAAACCATCTTGAACTTTGAATTGGAAGTTCATGTTCTGGAAAAATGATATTTCTTATGAATATGTTAACACATAAAAATTTCATGGTTTAACTCAAAGTGTAAGTATTTTTAGAAAAATGATCATTAAATGTTGTTTTTATGATGGAAAATGATCACTTTCATAAGTTTTACCAAAGTTTGACCAATAACCTGTGATTTCAAATTCAAAATAAGGTATTTTTAGTTCATATTATTAAAATTTGACTCGATCCAAGGAAGTAGCAAGTTGAACCAACAAAAACGGAGTTGTAATGAAGAAACTACGACTAAAACAAGATTGGGTATCCGAAGCTAGTTTAGCTATGAAAATATTTGGAGATAAAGTAAATTAATCATATCTTTTCTAATTAATATGATATTTTATATATAATTACTTATGATTTGATTTTATATATTTCAGGACCACCCGTAAACAACACGAGAAGATTAATCATAAGACCTCATGATTGTACGCAACACGTCATTTGACAACACAGTAATTTATGTACGCAACACGTCATTTGACAACATGGTACCATGGGTCGAGATTAATTCTGATCAATACGAATACGATGAGGTCTTTATTTATTTTATTGAGCAACTAATTGTGGACCACTAACATCGGACTGCTAACTACGGACTAAGAAAATATTAAAAGTATTATAAGTATATATATATATATATATATATATATATATATATATATATATATATATATATATATATATATATATATATATATATATATATATGTAACGATTACTTGAAAAGAAAATATGTTGATATATTATATATATGGTTAGGTTCGTGATATCTATCGGAGACCAAGTCGAGTTAAATACCTTCAAGGAAAAAGTGAGTATATAGTCCCACTTTTAAACTCTAAATATTTCGGGATGAGAATACATGCATTTTATGATTTACGTTATGGACACAAGTGATAAAAAATATATTCTACGTTAAGTTGTACCACTGGCATACTTCCCTGTAGCTTGGTAACTACTATTTACATGTGGTATTGTAAACGCGAATCCTGTTGATAGATCTATCGGGCCTGACAACCCCAACCGTACTGGACGACCAGTATTCAACGGTTGCACAGTACTTCGTTTCGGTGACTACACTTGGTACAGTGTAGTGAGATTTCATAATAAAGGGAATATGCGACGTTGATTAAATGTTAAGTATGGTTATCAAGTGCTCAACCACTTAGAATATTTTTATTAAAACGTTTATGTATATGAAATCTTGTGGTCTATATTTATAACGCTGCTTGCATTAAACCTATATCTCACCAACTTTATGTTGACGTTTAAAGTATGTTTATTCTCAGGTTCCTAGAAGTCTTCCGTTGTTTGAATATATGTTAGAGAAACCATGTGCATGGAGTCATACATGTTTTATTCGAGGAAGCATTGCATTCACAAAATCATCACCGTGTATTTATTTTGACTGCATTGTCAACGGAAGTATTCTTGTAAACTATTATTTACGGTGATTGTCTACATGTAGAAATCATCAGATGTCGAAAACATTGAATTTTAAATATTCATTTATGGTATAACTTTTCAAAAGAATGCAATGTTTATAAAACGTATCATATAGAGGTCAAATGCCTCGTGATGTAATCATATGTTATTGTATTCGTCCCTATGGATTGGGTCGGGTCGTTTCATTCCTTCACATTAAATGGAGGTGCGGTCTCTTGGAAGAGTTCAAAACAGAATGTTGTTGCTTTATCCACTACAGAGTCGGAGTACATCGTCGCCTCATTGGCAGCTCAGGAAGCTGCATGGATGAAGAAATTCATCGACGACTTAGGAGTAGTCCCTTCCATTCAGGACCCTCTTGAGATCTTTTGTGACAACGAGGGTGCGGTTGCTCAAATCAAGGAACCTCGTGCCCATCAAAAGACCTATCACATTGAGCGGAGATTCAACTACATAAGGGATGAGGTTGAAAAGGGAAAGATATGTATTCGCAAAGTTCACACAGATCTTAATATAGCGGATCCTCTCACGAAGCTCTTACATGGAGCAAAACATGAAGGACATGTTTGTGCATTAGGGCTTCGATATTCTAGTGACTGGTCATGATCTATTTTAAGTATTGTAGCGGAATGAAATTTGTTCAAACTCATTAATATAATTATGGTGTTAATTTATTAATCTTAAGTCAGGTCCCTATTTTGCATATTTTATCCATGAATAAGCTATTATTCTAAATTCCGTAGTCGATCACATTTGTGGGAGCAAGTGTGAGGTTTAGACTATTATGAACTTGGATTGGTATACATTCACGGACTGAATGTGGTGCAAGGTTGCTACCAAGGTTCATAGATATTTGTGGGATACAAATATTGAAAGACCCGCCCTCAAGATTTACTAAATGGAGCCTTTGTGGTTGATCACATGTAATCTTGAGTAAAGGTGAATATCATTGTATCCTCTGACCTGAGATACATATTGGGTTCGGATATTCACTAAGTATTCTGCCTTGATTCTTTCCTTCGCTATTCTGAAATATGGTAGTTCATAAGGAAGAGCTCAGGTGTGATACAAAGTGTATATCTAGGACGTATGTAGTCAAGATGAGATTTGTCCCTCTTATTCGTTGAGACTCAGATGTCTAAGGCCTGATAAAGTTAAATCTAAAAGAGAGTGATCACTCTGTATCTCTTGATTTTAACATGACATCTAGGACGAAAGGATGTGATGAAAGATTCACCTATTCATATTCGAGATTGGAACTCGAAGGGGATGATGTTATTGAATGGCACAAAGTCATAACATATTGGGGGTGATGGACGGTCGTTAGGTGGTATCCATCACTTGCATTAATTTCTTATGTTTCTCGTGCAAGTGGGAGATTGAAGGTTTTCGTATGTCCGAGAGACATATTTAATTAATGTGTCTAATATGTTATGATCCAAGTCGGGTCATACCCAATAACAAGCTTACCGACACCTTAATCGTATTTAATCTTAATGAATGGATCATTAAATCAATACGCGACACTTGGATTTTAGAAAATTGGTTTTCTAAAATATTATTACTTGAGATAAATTATTTGGATAATTTGTAAATTAAGGACTTAATTGTTTATAAGGATAAACAATATATTGTGTTATATTTTATAAAAGGTTTATAAAATAAATATGTATGTAACTTAACAAGTCATATTTTTTTGTATACAAGTTTTATAAAAATAAAAGGGTTATTTTATATAAAACCCATGTGATGTGGAATGCAGATTTTGGGACTCCAAGACAAGCATCCCATGCTTGTTTTGTTACTTTTAACATTACACAAGTATTAAGGTACATGGTGAAATGTCCCGTTCATATTGATTATAAACGTTCCATATTAATTGATTTCGTTGCGAGGTTTTGACCTCTATATGAGACGTTTTTCAAAGACTGCATTCATTTTTAAAACAACCATAACCTTTATTTTAATAATAAAGGTTTCAAAAGCATTACGTAGATTATCAAATAATGATAATATAAAATATACTGTTTACACACGACCATTATGTAGTGACCCGAACTTTTCCATGTTTATATATATATTAAATGAAATTGTTATTTACATGATTAAGTGTTTCCAACATGTTAAGCAATCAAACTTGTTAAGACTTGATTAATTGAAATAGGTTTCATATAGACAATTGACCACCCAAGTTGACCGGTGATTCACGAACGTTAAAACTTGTAAAAACTATACGATGACATATATATGGTTATATATATAGTTAACATGATTTTATTATAAGTATGTATCTCATTTGGTATTTTAACAATGAGTTATATACATAAAAATGAGACTATTAATTTAAGAAACTCGAAAACGATATATATAACGATTATCGTTATAACAACGTCTTACTAGGTACATATGAATCATATTAAGATATTGATACAATTGGTTAATTATGTTAAATGATAAGTAAATATATTATTAAGTGTATTAACAATGAAATACATATGTAAAAATAAGACTACTAACTTAATGATTTCGAAACTGGACATATATGTAACGATTATCGTTGTAACGACATTTAACTGTATATATATCATACTAAGATATATTATATATCATAATATCATGATAATATAACAATTTAACATCTCATTTATTATAATAAACAATGGGTTAACAACATTCAACAAGATCGTTAACCTAAAGGTTTCAAAACAACATTTACATGTAACGACTAACGATGACTTAACGACTCAGTTAAAATGTATATACATGTAGTGTTTTAATATGTATTCATACACTTTTTAAAGACTTCAAGACACTTATCAAAATACTTCTACTTAACAAAAATGCTTACAATTACATCCTCGTTCAGTTTTATCAACAATTCTACTCGTATGCACCCGTATTCGTACTCGTACAATACACAGCTTTTAGATGTATGTACTATTGGTATATACACTCCAATGATCAGCTCTTAGTAGCCCATGTGAGTCACCTAACACATGTGGGAACCATCATTTGGCAACTAGCATGAAATATCTCATAAAATTACAAAAATATGAGTAATCATTCATGACTTATTTACATGAAAACAAAATTACATATCCTTTATATCTAATCCATACACCAACGACCAAAAACACCTACAAACACTTTCATTCTTCAATTTTATTCATCTAATTGATCTCTCTCAAGTTCTATCTTCAAGTTCTAAGTGTTCTTCATAAATTCCAAAAGTTCTAGTTTCATAAAATCAAGAATACTTCCAAGATTACAAGTTTACTTCCAAGTTTTCTAAATCCATTCCAAGTAATCATCCAAGATCAAGAATCCTTTGTTACTTACAGTAGGTTATCTTTCTAATACAAGGTAATAATCATATTCAAACTTTAATTCAATTTCTATAACTATAACAATCTTATTTCGAATGGAAATCTTACTTGAAATTGTTTTCGTGTCATGATTCTGCTTCAAGAACTTTCAAGCCATCCAAGGATCCTTTGAAGCTAGATCTATTTTTCTCATTTCTAGTAGGTTTATCCAAGGAACTTGAGGTAGTAATGATGTTCATAACATCATTCGATTCATATATATAAAGCTACCTTATTCGAAGGTTTAAACTTGTAATCACTAGAACATAGTTTAGTTAATTCTAAACTTGTTCGCAAATAAAAGTTAATCCTTCTAACTTGACTTTTAAAATCAACTAAACACATGTTCTATATCTATATGATATGCTAACTTAATGATTTAAAACCTGGAAACACGAAAAACACCGTAAAACCGGATTTACGCCGTCGTAGTAACACCGCAGACAATTTTGGGTTAGTTAATTAAAAACTATGATAAACTTTGACTTAAAAGTTGTTATTCTGGGAAAAAGATTTTTATTATGAACATGAAACTATATCCAAAAATTATGGTTAAACTCAAAGTGGAAGTATGTTTTCTAAAATGGTCATCTAGACGTCGTTCTTTCGACTAAAATGACTACCTTTACAAAAATGACTTGTAACTTATTTTTCCGACTATAAACCTATACTTTTTCTGTTTAGATTCATAAAATAGAGTTCAATATGAAACCATAGCAATTTGATTCACTCAAAACGGATTTAAAATGAAGAAGTTATGGGTAAAACAAGATTGGATAATTTTTCTCATTTTAGCTATGTGAAAATTGGTAACAAATCTATTCCAACCATAACTTAATCAACTTGTATTGTATATTATGTAATCTTGAGATACCATAGACACGTATACAATATTTCGACCTATCATGTCGACACATCTATATATATTTCGGAACAACCATAGACACTCTATATGTGAATGTTGAAGTTAGCTATACAGGGTTGAGGTTGATTCCAAAATATATATAGTTTGAGTTGTGATCAATACTGAGATACGTATACACTGGGTCGTGGATCGATTCAAGATAATATTTATCGATTTATTTCTTTACTTCTAACTGTGGAAAACTAGTTGTAGGTTACTAACGAGGACAGCTGACTTAATAAACTTAAAACATCAAAATATATTAAAGTGTTGTAAATATATTTTGAACATACTTTGATATATATGTATATATTGTTATAGGTTCATGAATCAACCAGTGGCCAAGTCTTACTTCTCGACGAATTAAAAATCTGTGAAAGTGAGTTATAGTCCCACTTTTAAAATCTAATATTTTTGGGATGAGAATACATGCAGGTTTTATAAATGATTTACAAAATAGACACAAGTACGTGAAACTACATTCTATGGTTGAATTATTGAAATCAAATATGCCCCTTTTTATTAAGTCTGGTAATCTAAGAATTAGGGAACAGGCACCCTAATTGACATGAATCCTAAAGATAGATCTATTGGGCCTAACAAACCCCATCCAAAGTACCGGATACTTTAGTACTTCGAAATTTATATCATATCCGAAGGGTGTCCCGGAATGATGGGGATATTCTTATATATGCATCTTGTTAATGTCGGTTACCAGGTGTTCACCATATGAATGATTTTTATCTCTATGTATGGGATGTGTATTGAAATATGAAATCTTGTGGTCTATTATTATGATTTGATATATATAGGTTAAACCTATAACTCACCAACATTTTTGTTGACGTTTTAAGCATGTTTATTCTCAGGTGATTATTAAGAGCTTCCGCTGTCGCATACTTAAATAAGGACGAGATTTGGAGTCCATGCTTGTATGATATTGTGTAAAAACTGCATTCAAGAAACTTATTTTGTTGTAACATATTTGTATTGTAAACCATTATGTAATGGTCGTGTGTAAACAGGATATTTTAGATTATCATTATTTGATAATCTACGTAAAGCTTTTTAAACCTTTATTGATGAAATAAAGGTTATGGTTTGTTTTAAAATGAATGAAGTCTTTGAAAAATGTCTCATATAGAGGTCAAAACCTCGCAACGAAATCAATTAATATGGAACGTTTTTAATCAATAAGAACGGGACATTTCACATTACATAATGGTTTACAATAGAAATATATTACATCGACATATGTTTCTTGAATGCAGTTTTTACATAATATCATACAAACATGGACTCCAAATCTTGTCCTTATTTTAGTATGCAACAGCGGAAGCTCTTAGTATTCACCAGAGAATAAACGTGCTTTAAACGTCAACAAAAATGTTCGTGAGTTATAGGTTTAACCTATATATATCAAATCGTAACAATAGACCACAAGATTTCATATTTTAATATACATCCCATACATAGAGATAAAAATCATTCATATGGTGAACACCTGGTAACCGACATTAACAAGATGCATATATAAGATTATCCCCATCATTCTGGGACACCCTTCGGATATGATATAAATTTCGAAGTACTAAAGCATCCGGTACTTTGGATGGGGTTTGTTAGGCCCAATAGATCTATCTTTAGGATTCGCGTCAATTAGGGTGTCTGTTCCCTAATTCTTAGATTACCAGACTTAATAAAAAGGGCATATTCGATTTTGATAATTCAACCATAGAATGTAGTTTCACGTACTTGTGTCTATTTTGTAAATCGTTTATAAAACCTGCATGTATTCTCATCCCAAAAATATTAGATTTTAAAAGTGGGACTATAACTCACTTTCACAGATTTTTACTTCGTCGGGAAGTAAGACTTGGCCACTGTTCGATTCACGAATCTATAACAAATATGTACATATATATCAAAGTATGTTCAAAATATATTTACAACACTTTTAATACATTTTGATGTTTTAAGTTTATTAAGTCAGCTGTCCTTGTTAGTAACCTACAACTAGTTGTCCAACGTTAGATGTACAGAAAAAAATTGATATATATTATCTTGAATCAATCCACAACCCAGTGTATACACGTCTCAGGCTAGATCACAGCTCAAAGTATATATATTTTTGGAATCAACCTCAACCCTGTATAGCTAACTCCCACATTACTGCATATAGAGTGTCTATAGTTGTTCCAAATAATATATACACATGGGTCTATATGATATGTCAAAACATTTGCATACGTGTCTATGGTATCCCAAGATTACATAATATATTAGAATACATGTATAATACAATATAAGTTAGCTAGGATATGATTAATATAGATTTGTTACCAATTTTCACGTTGCTACAATAAGAAAAATTATCCAATCTTGTTTTACCCGTAACTTCTTCATTTTAAATCCGTTTTGAGTGAATCAAATTGCTATGGTTTCATATTGAACTCTATTTTATGAATCTAAACAGAAAAAGTATAGGTTTATAGTCAGAAATATAAGTTACAAGTCATTTTTGTAAAGGTAGTCATTTTTTAGTCGAAAGAACGACGTCTAGATGACCGTTTTAGAAAACATACTTCCACTTTGAGTTTAACCATGATTTTTGGATATAGTTTCATGTTCATAAGAAAAATCATTTTCCCAGAAGAACAATTTTTAAATCAAAGTTTATTATAGTTTTTAATTAACTAACCCAAAACAGCCCGCGGTGTTACTACGACGGCGTATGTCCGGTTCTACAGTGTTCTTCGTGTTTCCAGGTTTTAAATCATTAAGTTAGCATATCATATAGATATAGAACATGTTTTTAGTTGATTTTAAAAGTCAAGTTAGAAGGATTAACTTTTGTTTGCGAACAAGTTTAGAATTAACTAAACTATGTTCTAGTGATTACAAGTTTAAACCTTCGAATAAGATAGCTTTATATGTATGAAACGAATGATGTTATGAACATCATTACTACCTCAAGTTTTCTGGATAAAGCTACTGGAAATGAAAAAAATGGATCTAGCTTCAAAGGATCCTTGGATGGCTTGAAAGTTCTTGAAGCAGAATCATGACACTAAAACAAGTTCAAGTAAGATTTCCACTCGAAATAAGATTGTTATAGTTATAGAAATTGAATCAAAGTTTGAATATGAGTATTACCTTGTATTATAAAGATATCTTACTGTAAATAAGAAAGATTTCTTAAGGTTGGATGATCACTCCACAAGATTGGAAGTAAGCTAGCAAACATGAAAGTATTCTTGATTTTATGAAACTAGAACTTGTAGAATTTATGAAGAACACTTAGAACTTGAAGATAGAACTTGAGAGAGATCAATTAGATGAAGAAAATTGAAGAATGAAAGTATTTGTAGGTGTTTTTGGTCGTTGGTGTATGGATTAGATATAAAGGATATGTAATTTTGTTTTCATGTAAATAAGTCATGAATGATTACTCATATTTTTGTAATTTTATGAGATATTTCATGCTAGTTGCCAAATGATGGTTCCCACATGTGTTAGGTGACTCACATGGGCTGCTAAGAGCTGATCATTGGAGTGTATTTAGCAATAGTACATACATCTAAAAGCTTTGTATTGTACGAGTACGAATACGGGTGCATACAAGTAGAATTGTTGATGAAACTGAACGAGGATGTAATTGTAAGCATTTTTGTTAAGTAGAAGTATTTTGATAAGTGTATTGAAGTCTTTCAAAAGTGTATGAATACATATTAAAATACTACATGTATATACATTTTAACTGAGTCGTTAAGTCATCGTTAGTCGTTACATGTAAGTGTTGTTTTGAAACCTTTAGGTTAACGATCTTGTTAAATGTTGTTAACCCAATGTTTATAATATCAAATGAGATTTTAAATTATTATATTATCATGATATTATGATTTATGAATATCTTTTAATATGATATATATACGTTAAATGTCGTTACAACGATAATCGTTACATATATGTCTCGTTTCAAAATCATTAAGTTAGTAGTCTTGCTTTTACATATGTAGTTCATTATTAATATACTTAATGATATGTTTACTTATCAGAATATCATGTTAACTATATATATATCCATATATATATATGTCATCATATAGTTTTTTTACAAGTTTTAACGTTCGTGAATCACCGGTCAACTTGGGTGGTCAATTGTCTATATGAAACCTATTTCAATTAATCAAGTCTTAACAAGTTTGATTTCTTAACATGTTGGAAACACTTACTCATGTAAATAACAATTTCATTTAATATATATATATATATATATATATATATATATATATATATATATATATATATATATATATATATATATAAACATGGAAAAGTTCGGGTCACTACAGTACCTACCCGTTAAATAAATTTCGTCCTGAAATTTTAAGCAGTTGGAGGTGTTGACGTATCTTCTGGAAATAAATGCGGGTATTTCTTCTTCATCTGATCTTCTCGTTCCCAGGTGAACTCGGGTCCTCTACGAGCATTCCATCGAACCTTAACAATTGG
Source organism: Rutidosis leptorrhynchoides (assembly GCF_046630445.1). Lineage (NCBI taxonomy): Eukaryota > Viridiplantae > Streptophyta > Magnoliopsida > Asterales > Asteraceae > Rutidosis > Rutidosis leptorrhynchoides. The sequence goes on along the minus strand of NC_092337.1, from coordinate 223,151,611 downwards.
TATCTTATTTTGCTTAAGTCTTTTAACCTCACGATCCATTATCACGATCCATTATTTCGATGAATTGAAGGTTTTCGTTGATTTGGATTTCATCTAACGGAATAGTGAGATCTTCTTTAGCAAAACATTTCTTCAAATTCGAGACGTGGAAAGTGTTATGTACAACTGCGAGTTGTTGAGGTAACTCAAGTCGGTAAGCTACTGGTCCGACACGATCAATAATCTTGAATGGTCTAATATACCTTAGATTTAATTTCCCTCGTTTACCAAATCGAACAACGCCTTTCCAAGGTGCAACTTTAAGCATGACCATCTCTCCAATTTCAAATTCTATATCTTTTCTTTTAATGTCAGCGTAGCTCTTTTGTCGACTTTGGGCGGTTTTCAACCGTTGTTGGATTTGGATGATCTTCTCGGTAGTTTTTTGTATTATCTCCGGACCCGTAATCTGTCTATCCCCCACTTCACTCCAAAAAATCGGAGACCTGCACTTTCTACCATAAAGTGCTTCAAACGGCACCATCTCAATGCTTGAATGGTAGCTGTTGTTGTAGGAAAATTCTGCTAACGGTAGATGTCGATCCCAACTGTTTCTGAAATCAATAACACATGCTCGTAGCATGTCTTCAAGCGTTTGTATCGTCCTTTGGCTCTGCCCATCAGTTTGTGGATGATAAGCAGTACTCATATCTAGACGAGTTCCTAATGCTTGATGTAATGTCTGCCATAATCTTGAAATAAATCTGCCATCTCTATCAGAGATAATAGAGATTGGTATTCAATGTCTGGAGACGACTTCCTTCAAATACAGTCGTGATAACTTCTCCATCTTGTCATATTCTCTTATTGGCAGGAAGTGTGCTGACTTGGTGAGACGATCAACTATTACCCAAATAGTATCATAACCACTTGCAGTCCTTGGCAATTTAGTAATGAAATCCATGGTAATATTTTCCCATTTCGATTCCGGGATTTCAGGTTGTTGTAGTAGACCTGATGGTTTCTGATGTTCAGCTTTGACCTTAGAACACGTCAAACATTCACCTACATATTTAGCAATATCGGCTTTCATACCTGGCCACCAAAAATGATTCTTAAGATCCTTGTACATCTTCCCCGTTCCAGGATGTATTGAGTATCTGGTTTTATGAGCTTCTCTAAGTAGCATTTCTCTCATATCTCCAAATTTTAGTACCCAAATTCTTTCAGCCCTATACCGGGTTCCGTCTTTTTGAATATTAAGATGCTTCTCCGATCCTTTGGGTATTTCATCCTTTAAATTTCCCTCTTTTAAAACTCCTTGTTGCGCCTCCTTTATTTGAGTAGTAAGGTTAGTGTGAATCATTATATTCATAGATTTTACTCGAATGGGTTCTCTGTCCTTTCTGCTCAAGGCGTCGGCTACCACATTTGCTTTCCCTTGGTGGTAACGAATCTCAAAGTCGTAATCATTCAACAATTCAATCCACCTACGCTGCCTCATATTCAGTTGTTTCTGATTAAATATGTGTTGAAGACTTTTGTGGTCGGTATATGTCACTACCCTACTTTTTCCGTTATCTTTTTCAATTAATTATTTAACAGCCGTTAACTGTTAGCGTGCCACGTCATTTCTATGACCTATATTATTATTATTTGTAATAATATGTATATATTAATTATTATGTGTTATGTGAATATATGTATTCATATTTTAATTTATACGTTTCTACGTCTCGCGGATTTCCATCCGGCGAATCTTTTTGGTTTTCAAACCAACGGTCGAGTTTTTGGGACATTTAAATCCTAAATATTTTAAATATGATATTTTAAGATCATATTATTATATAGTGTATTTATATTTATTTTTCGTCGCGCGTTTGTTATCTTTCCGGATTTTTAATCGCGTAAGTGCGTTTTCGCGTTTCGGGACTCGTTCGGGCTTTCGGGCCATCAGGAAATTATAATTTATCAAAATTGACCCACCATGGGGCCCACCCCATCCATTTTTGGCCGAACCCCTAAGGGGGGGGGGAGCCTTTCCTCCTTTCATATTTTTTTACATTACACTTTATTTTCCCTAAAACCTAATTTCTAATTTTTGTGTTTTCTCCTCCCTTCTCCTTTTTTGGTCGCCAACCATCACCTACATCATCATCATCATCTCATAAAATTATTAGTCTTTTCAAAGGGCTTTCAACACAATCGGATTCTACACAACGATCTCTACGCGTTCATACTTCTCGTTTCTCGATTAGGGTATAAACCCTAACCCTAGAATTTTCAATTTTTCATTTATTTACTGTATTTTGATGATTATTTAGTAGTATGATGTTTGTGGATTATTGTAATGGTGCTTGTATGCATAGATGTACTCATAATCACATGTTTTCGGTTTGTTAAATTATGGACAGCAGCTTTTTCGTGTATTGTGGGTATGTGACTGAGATAAATGTTAAAATAAAGTATGTAAATGAGTTCCTCTCATCAAGACATTAATTTTAGACTCCGGATTCATGTCGTTTCGATTCCCGGAGCCCTAGTTATGATCAAATTACTATTTTGTTAAAATTGAAATGTGGATTGACATGAAACAGGTTTGGTCCGACTTTGTGACCATCCTTGATGTCTTTAGGGTGTGTTAGTGTGTTAGGACTGATGGTGGGATGAACTTTCATGTTCGGGTCACCTAAATCCGAGCCACGGTTCACCCGGTATGACTAAAACACGGTTTTGAGTAAATTGAAAGTCCAAGTGGTGTCATGGCTGATTACCACGACTTGTGGACTGTTCTTGGTGAGTTCTTGAGTGCACCATTGTTTCGGGTGGTTTGAATAGGCGGAGATGCATATAAGGCTCGCCAGAAATCGACACCCGGGGCTCAAGATACTACCCGATGAACTTTTGAATTAAAACTTATGATTAATTCTAAAACTTATGATAAAAATAATGAAACTCATTATTAATTAATTACTTATGATAAAAGAAGTAATTATTATTATTTAAGAATTATGATATAAATATTTATTATATCACTTGATTATTATTTATGATTTAATTAACATTTTAATTTAACTTATGATTAATAACACTTTTATTACTAATGGAAAATACTTATGATAAGTATTAAATTTATTTTATAATAATATTATTATAAGACTTATAATGAAGATTAAATAATTATTTAATTATTATAAGACTTAATTATTATTTAATTATGATTTAATTATTAAATACTTATGATTTAATAATTATATTTAGAAACTTATGATATGATTAATAATTCATTATTAATTAATAATACTTATGATATGATTTAGAATTTATTATTAATTAATAATATTTATATTATGACTAATATTTAATTAATTAATTAAATACTTATGTTATATTAATTATATCATTTCAACTTATATTAACTTTAATAATTCATTTTATTTAATTAAACTTATGTTATGACATAATTGTACACTTTTAACTTTAATAAACATTAAAACTTATGTTATTATTATAACTTACACTTTTCAAATTAATGTTGACTATGTTTGACCAAGGTTGACTTTTGAGTTGACTTTCAGTTTGTGACAACCCGGAAATTTCCAACCAAATTTAAACTTTAATCTTTATATGTTTTCGACAGGATAAGCAATATTTGTTAACTTAAATTTCAAGAATTTTAAACTATGTTTATACATTCATTCAACCTCGACCAAGTTCCAACGATTCACGAACCATTAAACGAATATGATTATATATGTATATGTGTAATTATATTATAACTTGAAACGTAAAAAAAATATTAGATTAAATACTTTATATGATTGTATCTGTTTCAAAATGCTTATCAATGGAATTAGAAGATAAGATCAAATGATTGAATTATCAGATATATTGAATTATGATTACAGGTCTCTGTTGAAAGGCCCACGTTGATTTGAGAAATCTTTCCAGTTTAACAATATTCGAAAAATGGTAAAGTGATTTATAAATAAGAACAAATTGTCAATCATTGAGAACTAGATAAAGGATAGTGGAAGATTGAATCTCATAAAGACTCGATTGATCTATTTAGTTTCAAACGTACAAAAACGTTTTCAGTTTAAAAAGAACTTTATTATTAAAACATATATAACATTTATAAATATCTAGAACCACTTTTGACAACTCATTACTTAACTTGTATGATAAAGATAACGATATTTATATTTTATTTTATTAAATATATATAACAATTTAAATTAATATTATATATATTTATACGCGTATTATACGTACATATTTTTATACTTTTACTATACTTAAACTTTACCTTTACTTTATTTTTACTTTACTTTAACTTTAATAATTCACTTTAATAATTCACTTTAATAATTCATACTTTAATAATTCACTTTAATAATTCACTTTAATAATTCATACTTTAATAATTCACTTTAATAATTCATACTTTAATAATTCACTTTAATAATTCATACTTTTATAATTCACTTTAATAATTCAAAAATCTATTATAAATAGAATTCAATAGGTTTCATTACTTCATAGAAACTTGAAAATATTTTTCTCTAAACTCTCTCAATCGATTTACATATATATATATATTTACTCCGTATTATTTCAAGATATTATTAGTATACATAAAATATTACGACGGAGTGCTGTCCGAGTGATTTCGAAATTGTTTTTCGAGTAGGATAGGATTAAGAAAATTATGGGTTATAGCTATGGAGGTGATTGAGTATGGTTCATGGGTATGCTCGTGAGGTCAATATAGTGCTTATCATTTCCGTTGCGTCTACGTACCTTTCCTGCAATAGTGAATCTCAATATTGATACGTGAGTACTCATAATTTAACTTTTACATACTAATAGTGTATCCCTGACTAGTGCTCCAGTATTTAGGATTATGCATGCTTGTACTTTTGATATTGCCCTTAGACAGGTTAGGTTGAATCTTGAATTAGTTACACTTGCGGTTGAGATAAGGTATAAGATATGCATGTCCTTGGAAAGCTAGCGAAAAATTAAGAACTTTTCATTTAGATATCGAATGGTTTCGATGAACGGATTAGAAGTTATAATCAATTGAATTTTTGATATTTTTATTAAATATGATTATTATTATCGTCGTTTTTATCGTCGTTCTAGTTTTATCTTATTATTATCATTATTATTATCTTTATCAATAAAAGGGATTTATCATTAAAAATTGTAATTTTTTTTTTATTATTACTATCGTTATTATCGTTAAAGTTATAATTAGTATTATTATTATCCAATTATTATTATTATTATTATTATTATTATTATTATTATTATTATTATTATTATTATTATTATTATTATTATTAGTATTATTTTTATTATTATCATTATTAATATATATATATATCATTATTTAAAAATAGTTATTGTTATTTTTATTATTATTATTACTATATTATCATTTAGATAATTATTAGTATTATCGTTAATAATGTTTTAGTAACTATCATTATTAATATTAGTGTAATTAAAACAAATATTTATAACACTTAGTTATTTTGATTACTATTATTATCATTATTATGAACACGATATAAAAGACGATTAAAGGCTATTAAACGAAACGATTAGGAAATAATGAGTAAGAGTATCATGATGAAATTAAAATATTATAAGATATTGATTTAGATAAAATTATCGTTCTTATTATTTTTATCATTACTATTATTATTAAAAGTATAGTTAGTATTAAAACTATCATTTTAACAAAAATTATCATTTTAATAGAAATGTCATTGTTACTATAAAATATCATTATTATTATTATTTTAAATAGAATTATTATTTTAAAAATAATATTAAAAATTATCTTAAATATTAAAGTTATCATAATTAGAATTATCGTTTTATCATAATGTCATCTTAGTAATTATAAATATTGATATTTTTATAATAATAATTATTATTACAAAATAATACAACTTTTACTTACTATCATTATAGATATTATTTTATCAAATAAATATGTGATACAAACTTATTTTACTACGTATAATAACTTACTTTAATAATACCTATCATATTATCTTTATGATATTAAATGAACCCTATAAATTTTATTACTTAATATATATAAAAGTATATTTTATTATATAAATTTAATATAAAATTTTAATTATTAATAAATAAATTATATTATTTACTCTAATAAATATTTTAAAAATATTTAAAAATATAAAACGACGATATTTAAACTTTATATTAATCATGTATAGATTTTTGGAAATTATTTTGAGTCAAATTTACTTTTGTTGACTTTTGCATATTAGTCTCGAGCATTAGGATTGTGGTACACTATGACTTGACCTAATTTGTTGGACAAATATTGACCAGCACATAAATATATATAATTAATTTAGGTTCGTGAATCCGAGGCCAACCTTGCACTTGTTCAATGACGTTATATGTATTTTTACTACGAAATACAGTATGGTGAGTTTCATTTGCCCTTTTTACTCTTTACGTTTTTGGGCTGAGAATACATGCAAATACTTTATGAACTGTTTTACAATATTTATATGCGTGAGTTTCATTTGCCCTTTTTACTCTTTACGTTTTTGGGCTGAGAATACATGCAAATACTTTATGAACTGTTTTACAATATTTATATGCGTGAGTTTCATTTGTCCTTTTTACTCTTTACGTTTTTGGGATGAGAATACATGTAAATACTTTATGAACTGTTTTACAATATTTATATGTGTGAGTTTCATTTGCCTTTTTACCCTTTATATTTTTGGGACTGAGAATACATGCGCTTTTATAAATGTTTGACGAAATAGACACAAGTAATTGAAACTACATTCTATGGTTGAATTATCGAAATCGAATTTGCCCCTTTTTATTAAAGTCTGGTAATCTAAGAATTAGGGAACAGACACCCTAATTGACGCGAATCCTAAAGATAGATCTATTGGGCCTAACAAACCCCATCCAAAGTACCGGATGCTTTAGTACTTCGAAATTTATATCATGTCTGAAGGAGGATCCCGAAATGATAGGGGATATTCTTATATGTATCTAGTTAATGTCGGTTACCAGGTGTTCACCATATGAATGATTATTTTTGTCTATATGCATGGGACGTATATTTATGAGAACTAGAAATAAAATTCTCGTGGTCTATTAAAATGATTATATAAACTAATGAACTTACCAACCTTTTGGTTGACACTTTAAAGCATGTTTATTCTCAAGTGTTAAAGAAATTTTCCGCTGTGCATTTGCTCATTTTAAAGATATTACTTGGCGTCTTTCATAGCATATTCGAAGAACGTTGCATTCGAGTCATTGAGTTCATCAAAGATTATTATTAAATCAATTTATAGTTGGATAGTGGATATTATGAAATGGTATGCATGCCTATCAATTTTCGATTTAAAGAAAGTTTGTCTTTTAAAAACGAATGCAATGTTTGTAAAATGTATCATATAGAGGTCAAATACCTCGCAATGTAATCAACTATTGTGAATCATTTATAATGTATATGAACGGGTCCTTCCAGTTGGTATCAGAGCGGTGGTCTTAGCGAACCAGGTCTGCATTAGTGTGTCTAACTGATAAGTCGATAGGATGCATTAGTGAGTCTGGACTTCGACCGTGTCTGCATGTCAAAAGTTTTGCTTATCATTTTGTGTCGAAAATTAACTACTTATCATCCTCAGGAAATTACCTTCTTATCGTTTTTAGTCTAAGACACGTCTTGCTGCATTGATTGCATAAATAGTGTATAGACAAAAATTCATATCTTAGCATATCTGCTAAATCATATCTTATCGTATCTGTTACTTTAAATTTTGCCTGACATATCCCGCAAAGTCCTCCGTAATCTACGAAATCTTTTGATATATATATATATATATATATATATATATATATATATATATATATATATATATATATATATATATATATATATATATATTCTATGTAATTAGAATACCATCCGTTAGCCAAAATCATTTCATATCGAAAAAAAAAATCATTTATCCAATCGTATGAAATGGAATTCGTCATCAGTTCAAGTCACTCAGATTCCGAAATGGAATCCCATTCAAGCTTCAAAAGCAGTGTGACCGGAATAGATCAACCAATCAGTCATCACCTATTCTGGATGAATTGGGGATGGGTTCGTAGCCTCCTCAATCATTGGAGACAAGAAGAAGGTGATCCCTTCCATCCACCACATTGCCCTCTTGACGAAGAACCTGAAGCACTTACCGGCGAACCTGTCCAAAACACCATTTTCTCGCTCATTTCCAGAGTATCTCGTCACGATTATATATTACATCAAATTTTAGATTTTATTTATCCGCTCGTCCGAACCAACAATCACCCCGGTGTAATAGAAGAAGTCAACGAGCTTCGCGCTCGGGTAGTGGCTTTGGAGAATATTTTGCAGAGATTACAAACACCAGCAGCAGCATCAGCAGCATAACCAGTACCACCATCATCAACGCCAACAGTACCATTACCACCTCCAACCACAAGCGCGTCGTAAACCTCAACTTCACAATCTGTCCCACGAGCATCAACGTCATACGCACCATTGATACCAAGGAGTACCAACAACAATAACTGATGAAGTATTAATTCATAACTTCATTTCTAGAAACATTCCGCGGCGATTATGTAATCTCTAAAGTCTTAGAGATTATCTAATCTAGCCCTAACCATAAACCAGTTAAGCGAACCAAAATGATAGAAGGAAGAGTAGAAACCCTGACAAAAATGGTGTGTGATTAACAAGCTAAACTTGCTTTACCAACAGCATCAACAGTACCGTCAGCGTTACCAGCATCGTCAGTACAGTCAACATCCGAATCAAAAACACTGATAACATCACAAACTCCGTCAGTTCAAGAATGACTGTGGACATCATTACGAATCAATAACGTGTATATTGTATCAACGAGTTATGAAGAATTAACTCATTCCCTCTGAAGAAATTATATGTATATTATATATATATATATATATATATATATATATATATATATATATATATATATATATATATATATATATATATATATATATATATATATATATATATATATATATATATATATATATATATATTTTGAAATAAATCTTTTCATGCTAAGCTATTGTGTGTGAATCTTAACTACTCGGTTAATTCATATTACAAATATGCAATAATGTACGTCCTTCGGCCGCAACTTAACCAGCGTCAACTACAATCTCTGTCGCAATTCAACAAATTCTAATTCATAATAAATCAAGTATATATTTTATTTTACACTTTCATCATCGATGTACCCGAAACTTTTCAGATAACATCATTCGTACTTTGCGAAATTCACAAGAATTCCACGAACAGAACATCATACATCAACAAATAACGAAGTATTGATTCATATTTTCAATGTCATTAAAGAAATACTGCGTAAAAGTTATGTACTTTTTAAAGCCTTTAAGGATTATTCAATTCCAGTTTCAACCATAAATCAAATGAGTTTAATTTAACATTAACTCACTAAATCTATGTTACATCTGAAGAAAATATACATATATATATTTTCATAAAGACTGTAATAAAATTCTTTTGTACAAAATATTAATTGTGAATTTTTTTTTTAACGGGTAGGTAATACCCGAGAGATATATAAATTCACAATTAATATGTTACATTCTTCGAATCTGATTCAGCAAATCATCCATCATACTCCCTACTTTCACAACAATATACATTATTTTATAGAAATCAAAACAACCATACTCATTCAAAATTTAATTACATATTCTGATTTTGAAATCTCAAAATTCTACTTGAGATATGACCAAAATCATCACTCTTAGATCCTTACATCTTTCACAAGCTATATTTTGACTTCAAAACTGTGTTAGAACATCAAATGTATGTTAACGATTACAATCTGTGTTCAAACCCTTCGAAAATTTCTGAAGACACTTCGAATGATGAGCAATCGAGATGATGATCCAACCACATGTTACCCACAGTTATGTACCCGAAAAACTCTTGAAACCAAAGTAAAAGTTTAAACAACGTATCCGCGTCAGATTCTTTGGCATTTATTAGCAAAAATAACTTTGCGACTCCTATTCAAAGTAGCCAGTTTTGTCACAGCTCCAGCAAGTCAACTTCGACTTTTCAGTCACACTAACCTTATTATAACCTTGAGATATACACCATCGTTACCAGGGAACCTTTTACATTCCACCACATTATTAGCAGATGTACCAATAACTTCATTACCCTTTGACTTTAGCCTCTCCAAAAAGTCATTATAATTATTCATTGAAACCCCATCATTTACTCATTTGAATCTTGTAATGAGAATTGCCATACGAATCATTGGGAATTAGCAATCAGTATTTTGAAATCTCGCAGCATGTCTACGCCAACAGTTATATGTGTATATATAACGTCTATCTTCTGGACTTAATTTGAATGTGAAGTTTCTGAAAAATACTCCGAACTACGAATTGGTTCTCCGAAAATGGAAAAAACGCTGATGAAGCAGCAAAAACTATAAACGACTTTAAACGGTAAAAGCTGGATGATAATGATGAAGTGTGCTGGCAAAGCGCAGAAAAAGAGAAGTTTTGGAACTGGAACACGGATTGAGCAAAGTAGGAAGGAGGCTGTGGACAAATTACAAAGACTGAACCTGACTTCAAAGGATCCAAATAATTCAGTACCTGCTGAAGTCCTTAACGAATACCTTGCTCCTGACTCTAAACCCCTGCGAACAATATTCTTCATCATCCTCTGATATTAGAAATTCTAAAATATCATCATATCTTTCATTATAAATATCCTCCATATTTCTGAAGATATTTTCTTAATTTTTCTTATTTGAAATCATTTACCTCTTCGCGCTATCTGTATTACATCATAAAAGAAACTATTTTAGTTTCTAAATTCTGAAACATTCAATTTTAAGATAGGAATATTTTGAAGTAGTGTTGGGAACTGAAACATGAATTAGTATAATATAATGACACTTGATCAATGTGATTATATTACAGTAAGTCATGCTGAGTTTCTAAATGGAACGTGATGATTCATAGATCATAACATCATCATGTGCCATGTTATACGACTCTTGTATTCTATTTAACCTCTAAAATATCAAGAAAATATTTCTTGATGATTCGGCCTTTTCCAAGATATTCTAGTAATTTGACAAGTCAAGATCGTTCCATCACAATTTCCTTCCTAGAACATTAACAATGTTCATTTCGAAATTCATATCTGTGAATTCTGGACCATTACAAGCGGTGCTTAATCGCAAGAAGAATAAAGGAAAGGACAAAACTCCGAAATAGAAATTGGGGTATAAATTGCAGCAAATAAAAGAGAGCATTAACTGTGAATGATAATGATTATAGAAGACAGAAGCAGAGACTTTAAAATATAAGGGAACATATAAAGCCCAACGACAAACTAGAAATTATAAACCATATATATATCGATGCATATAGCAATATAAAGACACGGGAGAACTAGAAACACTATAAACCCAAGAGTATAGTAGAAGTAAATAGATTCTTCTAGCGGTAGATGAAAAAGAAGAATGACCGATATGAAAGTTAGAAGTATATCGAGAATCAAAACTGGATGGAGCATATTGATGAATACTTTAAAATATGAGTTGAGGGGGAAAGAATAGAAGGTGATGAAACATGACTAGGAACTTAGAAATCAACAGATTTAACTCACACAATGGCGGAATAAGTGAATCAAACCCTCTTGTGAATAGGTTAAGTTTTTTTTTAATTAATTTATTCAAACCACAACTAAATCAAGTGTGATTAGATCAACACCTAGAGCTATTATTCACCACCTGGGTGATTTGGACTGAGAGAGAATCGGAGGAGCTCACTAGATCTGAGTGTGTGTAACAAATGAGAGGCTTAACCTAAAATGAAGAACATAAGACTTTATATTCCCCTGCTGTTGACTCACCCATACGATTCATTCATCACACGTATGAGTTGGCTTCATCAGCCGTACGGGTGATCACTCACTCGTGTCTTCTCATTTAGGTTGTAATTGTGACTTAGCTCAGTATCAACCATGCGTATGAGCCTGTCAGCCGTACTAGTGAGGCTTCACTCGTACGTTTGACTAAGTCTAACATAGTCAAACATTTAAATCTCGTTCCTGCAGTTCCTGTAACCACATACAAACACGGATAGGATAATAACGAGCAATCAAGGTAGCCTGTAAACTGTTGTACCTGCAATGGAAGTAGGTAAATGTCTAGGGAATTGCATTAAAATGTATCAACAGAAGGTGTGAGTTGTAAGAAAACGAAGGAGGTGAATTTATAAGAAAATCTCCGACAGAACAATTAAAATGGACGATCGCATTTAAAGCGGATCCTAATTCCCTTGATTACCGGAGAGTCAAATCTTATTAAGAAGATTTTCTTCAAATCCCTTGAAATCTGGGAATCAATCATATCTACGTCAAATGATAAGATGAATCTACACTTAATCATTTCACTCTTCTATGTTAGCTTCATTCGTACTCTTCATATAAATGGATTGTTTATCCAAATTATTCGCTGATGATAAAACTCTAATTTTCAGCCCGTATGCATCATAAAAACATACTTATTATCATTCACGACCTTTCCACTTAAAATTTCGAGACGAAATTTCTTTAACGGGTAGGTACTGTGACAACCCGGAAATTTCCAACCAAATTTAAACTTTAATCTTTATATGTTTTCGACAGGATAAGCAATATTTGTTAAGTTAAATTTCAAGAATTTTAAACTATGTTTATACATTCATTTAACCTCGACCAAGTTCCAACGATTCACGAACCATTAAACGAATATGATTATATATGTATATGTGTAATTATATTATAACTTGAAACGTAAAAAAAATATTAGATTAAATACTTTATATGATTGTATCTGTTTCAAAATGCTTATCAATGGAATTAGAAGATAATATCAAATGATTGAATAAGAATATTCGGAAAATGGTAAAGTGATTTGAGAAATCTTTCCAGTTTAACAATATTCGGAAAATGGTAAAGTGATTTATAAATAAGAATAAATTGTCAATCATTGAGAACTAGACAAAGGATAGTGGAAGATTGAATCTCATAAAGACTCGATTGATCTATTTAGTTTCAAACGTACAAAAGCGTTTTCAGTTTAAAAAGAACTTTATTATTAAAACGTATATAACTTTTATAAATATCTAGAACCACTTTTGACAACTCATTACTTAACTTGTATGATAAAGATAACGATATTTATATTTTATTTTATTAAATATGTATAACGATTTAAATTAATATTATATATATTTATCCGCGTATTATACGTACATATTTTTATACTTTTACTATACTTAAACTTTACCTTTACTTTATTTTTACTTTACTTTAACTTTAATAATTCACTTTAATAATTCATACTTTAATAATTCATACTTTAATAATTCATATTTAATAATTCACTTTAATAATTCACTTTAATAATTCATACTTTAATAATTCACTTTAATAATTCATACTTTAATAATTCATTTTAATAATTCATACTTTAATAATTCAAAAATCTATTATAAATAGAATTCAATAGGTTTCATTACTTCATAGAAACTTGAAAATATTTTTCTCTAAACTCTCTCAATCGATTTACATATATATATATTTACTCCGTATTATTTCAAGATATTATTAGTATACATAAAATATTACGAAGGAGTGCTGTTCGAGTGATTTCGAAATTGTTTTTCGAGTAGGATAGGATTAAGAAAATTATGGGTTATAGCTATGGAGGTGATTGAGTATGGTTCATGGGTATGCTCGTGAGGTCAACATAGTGTTTATCATTTCCGTTGCGTCTACGTACCTTTCCTGCAATAGTGAATCTCAATATTGATACGTGAGTACTCATAATTTAACTTTTACATACTAATAGTGTATCCCTGACTAGTGCTCGAGTATTTAGGATTATGCATGCTTGTACTTTTGATATTGCCCTTAGACAGGTTAGGTTGAATCTTGAATTAGTTACACTTGCTGTTGAGATAAGGTATAAGATATGCATGTCCTTGGAAAGCTAGCGAAAAATTAAGAACTTTTCCTTTAGATATCGAATGGTTTCGATGAACGGATTAGAAGTTATAATCAATTGAATTTTTGATATTTTTATTAAATATGATTATTATTATCGTCGTTTTTATCGTCGTTCTAGTTTTATCTTATTATTATCATTATTATTATCTTTATCAATAAAAGGGATTTATCATTAAAAATTGTAATTTTTTTTTATTATTACTATCGTTATTATCGTTAAAGTTATAATTAGTATTATTATTATTATCCAATTATTATTATTATTATTATTATTATTATTATTATTATTATTATTATTATTATTATTATTATTATTATTATTATTAGTATTATTTTTATTATTATCATTATTAATATATATATCATTATTTAAAAATAGTTATTGTTATTGTTATTATTATTATTACTATATTATCATTTAGATAATTATTAGTATTATCGTTAATAATGTTATAGTAACTATCATTATTAATATTAGTGTAATTAAAACAAATATTTATAACACCTAGTTATTTTGATTACTATTATTATCATTATTATGAACACGATATAAAAGATGATTAAAAGCTATTAAACGAAACGATTAGGAAATAATGAGTAAGAGTATCATGATGAAATTAAAATATTATAAGATATTGATTTAGATAAAATTATCGTTCTTATTATTTTTATCATTACTATTATTATTAAAAGTATCGTTAGTATTAAAACTATCATTTTAACAAAAATTATCATTTTAATAGAAATGTCATTGTTACTATAAAATATCATTATTATTATTATTATTTTAAATAGAATTATTATTTTAAAAATAATATTAAAAATTATCGTAAATATTAAAGTTATCATAATTAGAATTATCGTTTATTATAATGTCATCTTAGTAATTATAAATATTGATATTTTTATAATAATAATAATTATTACAAAATAATACAACTTTTACTTACTATCATTATAGATATTATTTTATCAAATAAATATGTGATACAAACTTATTTTACTATGTGTAATAACTTACTTTAATAATACCTATCATATTATCTTTATGATATTAAATGAACCCTATAAATTTTATTACTTAATATATATAAAAGTATATTTTATTATATAAATTTAATATAAAATTTTAATTATTAATAAATAAATTATATTATTTACTCTAATAAATATTTTAAAAATATTTAAAAATATAAAATGACGATATTTAAACTATATATTAATCATGTATAGATTTTTGGAAATTATTTTGAGTCAAATTTACTTTTGTTGACTTTTGCATATTAGTCTCGAGCATTAGGATTGTGGTACACTATGACTTGACCTAATTTGTTGGACAAATATTGACCAGCACATAAATATATATAATTAATTTAGGTTCGTGAATCCGAGACCAACCTTGCACTTGTTCAATGACGTTATATGTATTTTTACTACGAAATACAGTATGGTGAGTTTCATTTGCCCTTTTTACTCTTTACGTTTTTGGGCTGAGAATACATGCAAATACTTTATGAACTGTTTTACAATATTTATATGCGTGAGTTTCATTTGCTCTTTTTACTCTTTACGTTTTTGGGCTGAGAATACATGCAAATACTTTATGAACTGTTTTACAATATTTATATGCGTGAGTTTCATTTGCCCTTTTTACTCTTTACGTTTTTAGGCTGAGAATACATGCAAATACTTTATGAACTGTTTTACAATATTTATATGCGTGAGTTTCATTTGCCTTTTTACCCTTTATATTTTTGGGACTGAGAATACATGCACTTTTATAAATGTTTGACGAAATAGACACAAGTAATTGAAACTACATTCTATGGTTGAATTATCGAAATCGAATATGCCCCTTTTTATTAAAGTCTGGTAATCTAAGAATTAGGGAACAGACACCCTAATTGACGCGAATCCTAAAGATAGATCTATTGGGCCTAACAAACCCCATCCAAAGTACCGGATGCTTTAGTACTTCGAAATTTATATCATGTCCGAAGGAGGATCCCGGAATGATAGGGGATATTCTTATATGTATCTAGTTAATGTTGGTTACCATGTGTTCACCATATGAATGATTATTTTTGTCTATATGCATGGGACGTATATTTATGAGAACTGGAAATAAAATTCTCGTGGTCTATTAAAATGATGGAAATAAATGATTATGATAAACTAATGAACTCACCAACCTTTTGGTTGACACTTTAAAGCATGTTTATTCTCAGATGTTAAAGAAATCTTCCGCTGTGCATTTGCTCATTTTAAAGATATTACTTGGAGTCTTTCATAGCATATTCGAAGAACGTTGCATTCGAGTCATTGAGTTCATCAAAGATTATTATTAAATCAATTTATAGTTGGATAGTGGATATTATGAAATGGTATGCATGCCTGTCAATTTTCAATGTAAAGAAAGTTTGTCTTTTAAAAACGAATGCAATATTTGTAAAATGTATCATATAGAGGTCAAATACCTCGCAATGTAATCAACTATTGTGAATCGTTTATAATGTATATGAACGGGTCCTTTTAGTTGGTATCAGAGCAGTGGTCTTAGCGAACCATGTCTGCATTAGTGTGTCTAACTGATAAGTCGTTAGGAGGCATTAGTGAGTCTGGACTTCGACCGTGCCTGCATGTCAAAAGTTTTACTTATCATTTTTAGTCGGAAATCATCTGCTTATCATTCTTAGGAAATTACCTGCTTATCATTACTAGTTTAGACACGTCTTGCTACATTAATTGCATGAGTAGTGTATAGACAAAATTCATATCTTAGCGTATCTGCTAAATCATATCTTATCGTATCTGTTACTTTAAACTTTACCTCACATATCCCGTAAATTCCTCCGTAATCTACGAAATCTTTTGGTCTATATCTATGGATATTCTATGTAATTAGAATACCATCCGATAACCGAAAATCATTTCATATCGAAAAAAATCCTTATTCAATCGTACGAAATGGAATTCATCATTAATTCAAGTTCCTCGGATTCTGAAATGGAATCTCACTCCAGCTCTGAAAGCAATGTGACCGGAATGGATCAACCAATCAGCCATCATCTATTCTGGATGAATTGGGGATGGGTTCGTAGCCTCCTCAATCATTGGAGACAAGAAGAAGGTGATCCCTTCCATCCACCCCATTGCCCTCTTAACGAAGAACCTGAAGCACTTACCGGCGAACCAATCCGAAACACTATTTTCTCTCTCATTTCCAGAGTATCTCGTCACGATTATATACTACATCAAATTCTAGATTATATTTATCCGCTCGTCTGAACCGACAATCACCCCGGTATAATAGAAGAAGTCAACGAGCTTCGCGCTCGGGTAGTAGATTTGGAGAATATGGTGCAAAGATTACAAACACCAGCAGCAGCACCAGCAGCATAACCAGTACCACCATCATCAACGCCAACAGTACCATTACCACCTCCAACCACAACTACGTCGTAAACCTCAACTTCACAATCTGTCCCATGAGCATCAACGTCATACGCACCATAGATACCAAGGAGTACCAACAACAATAACTGACGAAGTATTAATTCATAACTTCATTGGAGAAACATTCCGCGGCGATTTTGTAATCTCTAAAGTCTTAGAGATTATCTAATCTAGCCCTAACCATAAATCAGTTAAACGAATCAAAATGATAGAAGGAAGAGTAGAAACCCTGACAAAAATGGTGTGTGATTAACAAGCTAAACTTGCTTTACCAATAGCATCAACAGTACCGTTAGCGTTACCAGCATCGTCAGTACAGTCAACATCCGAATCAACAACACCGATAACATCACAAACTCCGTCAATTCAAGAATCACTGTGGACATTATTACGAATCAATAACGTGTATATTGTATCAACGAGTTATGAAGAATTAACTCATTCCCTCTGAAGAAATTATATGTATATATATATATATATATATATATATATATATATATATATATATATATATATTTTGAAATAAATCTTTCCGTGCTAAGCTATTGTGTGTGAATTTTAACTACTCGGTTAATTCATATTACAAATATGCAATAATGTACGTCCTTCGGCCACAACTTAACCAGCGTTAACTACAATCTCTGTCGCAATTCATCAAATTCCAATTCATAATAAATCAAGTATATATTTGATTGTACACTTTCATCATCGATGTACTCGAAAATTTTCAGATAACATCATTCGTACTTTGCGAAATTCACAAGAATTCCACGAACCGAACATCATACATCAACAAATAACGAAGTATTGATTCATAATTTCAATGTCATTAAAGAAATACTGCGTAAAAGTTATGTACTTTTTAAAGCCTTTAGGGATTATTCAATTTTAGTTTCAACCGTAAATCAAATGAGTTTAATTTAACATTAACTCATTAAATCCATATTACATCTGAAGAAAATATACATATATATATTTTCATAAATGAAATGTCCCGTTCTTATTGATTAAAAACGTTCCATATTAATTGATTTCGTTGCGAGGTTTTGACCTCTATATGAGACGTTTTTCAAAGACTGCATTCATTTTTAAACAAACCATAACCTTTATTTCATCAATAAAGGTTTAAAAAGCTTTACGTAGATTATCAAATAATGATAATCTAAAATATCCTGTTTACACACGACCATTACATAATGGTTTACAATACAAATATGTTACAACAAAATAAGTTTCTTGAATGCAGTTTTTACACAATATCATACAAGCATGGACTCCAAATCTTGTCCTTATTTAAGTATGCGACAGCGGAAGCTCTTAATAATCACCTGAGAATAAACATGCTTAAAACGTCAACAAAAATGTTGGTGAGTTATAGGTTTAACCTATATATATCAAATCGTAACAATAGACCACAAGATTTCATATTTCAATACACATCCCATACATAGAGATAAAAATCATTCATATGGTGAACACCTGGTAACCGACAATAACAAGATGCATATATAAGAATATTCCCATCATTCCGGGACACCCTTCGGATATGATATAAATTTCGAAGTACTAAAGCATCCGGTACTTTGGATGGGGTTTGTTAGGCCCAATAGATCTATCTTTAGGATTCGCGTCAATTAGGGTGTCTGTTCCCTAATTCTTAGATTACCAGACTTAATAAAAAGGGGCATATTCGATTTCGATAATTCAACCATAGAATGTAGTTTCACGTACTTGTGTCTATTTTGTAAATCATTTATAAAACCTGCATGTATTCTCATCCCAAAAATATTAGATTTTAAAAGTGGGACTATAACTCACTTTCACAGATTTTTACTTCGTCGGGAAGTAAGACTTGGCCACTGGTTGATTCACGAACCTATAACAATATATACATATATATCAAAGTATGTTCAAAATATATTTACAACACTTTTAATATATTTTGATGTTTTAAGTTTATTAAGTCAGCTGTCCTCGTTAGTAACCTACAACTAGTTGTCCACAGTTAGATGTACAGAAATAAATCGATAAATATTATCTTGAATCAATCCACGACCCAGTGTATACGTATCTCAGTATTGATCACAACTCAAACTATATATTTTGGAATCAACCTCAACCCTGTATAGCTAACTCCAACATTCACATATAGAGTGTCTATGGTTGTTCCGAAATATATATAGATGTGTCGACATGATAGGTCGAAACATTGTATACGTGTCTATGGTATCTCAAGATTACATAATATATAATACAAGTTGATTAAGTTATGGTTGGAATAGATTTGTTACCAATTTACACGTAGCTAAAATGAGAAAAATTATCCAATCTTGTTTTACCCATAACTTCTTCATTTTAAATCCGTTTCGAGTGAATCAAATTGCTATGGTTTCATATTGAACTCTATTTTATGAATCTAGACAAAAAAGTATAGGTTTCTAGTCGGAAAAATAAGTTACAAGTCGTTTTTGTAAAGGTAGTCATTTCAGTCGAAAGAACGACGTCTAGATGACCATTTTAGAAAACATGCTTCCACTTTGAGTTTAACCATAATTTTTGGATATAGTTTCATGTTCATAATAAAAATCATTTTCTCAGAATAACAACTTTTAAATCAAAGTTTATCATAGTTTTTAATTAACTAACCCAAAACAGCCCGCGGTGTTACTACGACGGCGTAAATCCGGTTTTACGGTGTTTTTCGTGTTTCCAGGTTTTAAATCATTAAGTTAGCATATCATATAGATATAGAACATGTGTTTAGTTGATTTTAAAAGTCAAGTTAGAAGGATTAACTTTTTTTTGCGAACAAGTTTAGAATTAACTAAACTATGTTCTAGTGATTACAAGTTTAAACCTTCGAATAAGATAGCTTTATATGTATGAATCGAATGATGTTATGAACATCATTACTACCTTAAGTTCCTTGGATGAACCTACTGGAAAAGAGAAAAATGGATCTAGCTTCAATGGATCCTTGGATGGCTCAAAGTTCTTGAAGCAAAATCATGACACGAAAACAAGTTCAAGTAAGATCATCACTTGAAATAAGATTGTTATAGTTATAGAAATTGAACCAAAGTTTGAATATGATTATTACCTTGTATTAGAATGATAACCTACTGTAAGAAACAAAGATTTCTTGAGGTTGGATGATCACCTTACAAGATTGGAAGTGAGCTAGCAAACTTGAAAGTATTCTTGATTTTATGAAACTAGAACTTTTGGAATTTATGAAGAACACTTAGAACTTGAAGATAGAACTTGAGAGAGTTCAATTAGATGAAGAAAATTGAAGAATGAAAGTGTTTGTAGGTGTTTTTGGTCGTTGGTGTATGGATTAGATATAAAGGATATGTAATTTTGTTTTCATGTAAATAAGTCATGAATGATTACTCATATTTTTGTAATCTTATGAGATATTTCATGCTAGTTGCCAAATGATGGTTCCCACATGTGTTAGGTGACTCACATGGGCTGCTAAGAGCTGATCATTGGAGTGTATATACCAATAGTACATACATCTAAAAGCTGTGTATTGTACGAGTACGAATACGGGTGCATACGAGTAGAATTGTTGATGAAACTGAACGAGAATGTAATTGTAAGCATTTTTGTTAAGTAGAAGTATTTTGATAAGTGTATTGAAGTCTTTCAAAAGTGTATAAATACATATTAAAACACTACATGTATATACATTTTAACTGAGTCGTTAAGTCATCGTTAGTCGTTACATGTAAGTGTTGTTTTGAAACCTTTAGGTTAACGATCTTGTTAAATGTTGTTAACCCAATGTTTATAATATCAAAAGAGATTTTAAATTATTATATTATCATGATATTATGATGTACGAATATCTCTTAATATGATATATATACATTAAATGTCGTTACAACGATAAACGTTACATATATGTCTCGTTTCAAAATCATTAAGTTAGTAGTCTTGTTTTTACATATGTAGTTCATTGTTAATATAATTAATGATATGTTTACTTATCATAATATCATGTTAACTATATATATAACCATATATATGTCATCATATAGTTTTTTACAAGTTTTAACGTTCGTGAATCACCGGTCAACTTGGGTGGTCAATTGTCTATATGAAACCTATTTCAATTAATCAAGTCTTAACAAGTTTGATTGCTTAACATGTTGGAAACATTTAATCATGTAAATATCAATCTCAATTAATATATATAAACGTGGAAAAGTTCGGGTCACTACAGTACCTACCCGTTAAATAAATTTCGTCCCGAAATTTTAAGCTGTTGAAGGTGTTGACGAATCTTCTGGAAATATATGCGGGTATTTCTTCTTCATCTGATCTTCACGCTCCCAGGTGAACTCGGGTCCTCTACGAGCATTCCATCGAACCTTAACAATTGGTATCTTGTTTTGCTTAAGTCTTTTAACCTCACGATCTATTATTTCGACGGGTTCTTCGATGAATTGGAGTTTTTCGTTGATTTGGATTTCATCTAACGGAATAGTGAGATCTTCTTTAGCAAAACATTTCTTCAAATTCGAGACGTGGAAAGTGTTATGTACAGCCGCGAGTTGTTGAGGTAACTCAAGTCGGTAAGCTACTGGTCCGACACGATCAATAATCTTGAATGGTCCAATATACCTTGGATTTAATTTCCCTCGTTTACCAAATCGAACAACGCCTTTCCAAGGTGAAACTTTAAGCATGACCATCTCTCCAATTTCAAATTCTATATCTTTTCTTTTAATGTCAGCGTAGCTCTTTTGTCGACTTTGGGCGGTTTTCAACCGTTGTTGAATTTGGATGATCTTCTCGGTAGTTTCTTGTATAATCTCCGGACCCGTAATCTGTCTATCCCCCACCTCACTCCAACAAATCGGAGACCTGCACTTTCTACCATAAAGTGCTTCAAACGGCGCCATCTCAATGCTTGAATGGTAGCTGTTGTTGTAGGAAAATTCTGCTAATGGTAGATGTCGATCCCAACTGTTTCCGAAATCAATAACACATGCTCGTAGCATGTCTTCAAGCGTTTGTATCGTCCTTTCGCTCTGCCCATCAGTTTGTGGATGATAGGCAGTACTCATGTCTAGACGAGTTCCTAATGCTTGCTGTAATGTCTGCCAGAATCTTGAAATAAATCTGCCATCCCTATCAGAGATAATAGAGATTGGTATTCCATGTCTGGAGACGACTTCCTTCAAATACAGTCGTGCTAACTTCTCCATCTTGTCATCTTCTCTTATTGGTAGGAAGTGTGCTGATTTGGTGAGACGATCAACTATTACCCAAATAGTATCAAAACCACTTGCAGTCCTTGGCAATTTAGTGATGAAATCCATGGTAATGTTTTCCCATTTCCATTCCGGGATTTCGGGTTGTTGAAGTAGACCTGATGGTTTCTGATGCTCAGCTTTGACCTTAGAACACGTCAAACATTCTCCTACGTATTTAGCAACATCGGCTTTCATACCCGGCCACCAAAAATGTTTCTTGAGATCCTTGTACATCTTCCCCGTTCCAGGATGTATTGAGTATCTGGTTTTATGAGCTTCTCTAAGTACCATTTCTCTCATATCTCCAAATTTTGGTACCCAAATCCTTTCAGCCCTATACCGGGTTCCGTCTTCCCGAATATTAAGATGCTTCTCCGATCCTTTGGGTATTTCATCCTTTAAATTTCCCTCTTTTAAAACTCCTTGTTGCGCCTCCTTTATTTGAGTAGTAATGTTATTATGAATCATTATATTCATAGATTTTACTCGAATGGGTTCTCTATCCTTCCTGCTCAAGGCATCGGCTACCACATTTGCCTTCCCCGGGTGGTAACGAATCTCAAAATCGTAATCATTCAATAATTCAATCCACCTACGCTGCCTCATATTCAGTTGTTTCTGATTAAATATGTGTTGAAGACTTTTGTGGTCGGTATATATAATACTTTTGACCCCATATAAGTAGTGCCTCCAAGTCTTTAATGCAAAAACAACCGCGCCTAATTCCAAATCATGCGTCGTATAATTTTGTTCGTGAATCTTCAATTGTCTAGACGCATAAGCAATCACCTTCGTTCGTTGCATTAATACACAACCGAGACCTTGCTTTGATGCGTCACAATAAATCACAAAATCATCATTCCCTTCAGGCAATGACAATATAGGTGCCGTAGTTAGCTTTTTCTTCAATAACTGAAACGCTTTCTCTTGTTCATCATTCCATTCAAATTTCTTCCCTTTATGCGTTAATGCAGTCAAGGGTTTTGCTATTCTGGAAAAGTCTTGGATGAACCTTCTGTAGTAACCAGCTAGTCCTAAAAACTGGCGTATGTGTTTCGGAGTTTTCGGGGTTTCCCACTTTTCAACAGTTTCTATCTTTGCCGGATCCACCTTAATACCTTCTTTGTTCACTATGTGACCGAGGAATTGAACTTCTTCCAACCAAAATGCACACTTTGAAAACTTAGCGTACAATTCTTCCTTCCTCAATACTTCTAACACCTTTCTCAAATGTTCACCGTGTTCTTGGTCATTCTTTGAGTAAATAAGTATGTCATCAATGAAAACAATGACAAACTTGTCAAGGTATGGTCCACACACTCGGTTCATAAGGTCCATGAACACAGCTGGTGCATTAGTTAAACCAAACGGCATGACCATAAACTCGTAATGACCGTAACGTGTTCTGAAAGCAGTCTTTGGAATATCATCTTCTTTCACCCGCATTTGATGATACCCGGAACGTAAGTCAATCTTTGAATAAACAGACGAGCCTTGTAGTTGATCAAATAAGTCGTCGATTCTCGGTAGTGGGTAGCGGTTCTTGATGGTAAGTTTGTTCAACTCTCGGTAGTCGATACACAACCTGAATGTACCATCTTTTTTCTTGACAAACAAAACAGGAGCTCCCCACGGTGATGTGCTTGGTCGAATGAAACCACGCTCTAAAAGTTCTTGTAATTGGCTTTGTAGTTCTTTCATCTCGCTGGGTGCGAGTCTGTAAGGAGCACGAGCTATTGGTGCAGCTCCTGGTACAAGATCTATTTGAAATTCAACGGATCGATGTGGGGGTAATCCCGGTAATTCTTTCGGAAATACATCGGGAAATTCTTTTGCAATGGGAACATCATTGATGCTCTTTTCTTCAGTTTGTACTTTCTCGACGTGTGCTAGAACAGCATAGCAACCTTTTCTTATTAGTTTTTGTGCCTTCAAATTACTAATAAGATGTAGCTTCGTGTTGCCCTTTTCTCCGTACACCATTAAGGGTTTTCCTTTTTCTCGTATAATGCGAATTGCATTTTTGTAACAAACGATCTCCGCTTTCACTTCTTTCAACCAGTCCATACCGATTATCACATCAAAACTCCCTAACTCTACTGGTATCAAATCAATCTTAAATGTTTCGCTAACCAGTTTAATTTCTCGATTCCGACATATATTATCTGCTGAAATTAATTTACCATTTGCTAATTCTAGTAAAAATTTACTATCCAAAGGCGTCAATGGACAACTTAATTTAGCACAAAAATCTCTACTCATATAGCTTCTATCCGCACCCGAATCAAATAAAACGTAAGCAGATTTATTGTCAATAAGAAACGTACCCGTAACAAGCTCCGGGTCTTCCTGTGCCTCTACCGCATTAATATTGAAAACTCTTCCACGGCCTTGTCCATTCGTGTTCTCCTGGTTCGGGCAATTTCTAATAATGTGGCCTGGTTTTCCACATTTATAACAAACTACATTGGCATAATTTGCTCCGACACTACTTGCTCCGCCATTACTCGTTCCGACACCATTTGTTCCTTTCGTTCTATTAACCCCTGGTCCGTAGACCTCACACTTCGCCGCGCTATGACCATTTCTTTTACACTTGTTGCAAAATTTGGTGCAGAACCCCGAGTGATTCTTTTCACACCTTTGGCATAGTTGCTTCTGATTGTTGTTGTTGTTGCGGTTATTATTGTTGTTGGGATGATTGTTGTAGTTGCTGTGGTTGTTGTTGTTGTTGTTGTTGTTGTTGTTGGGCCGTTTGTTGTAGTTGCGATTGATGTTGCGATTGTTGGGATAATTGTTGCGATTATTGTTGTAATTGCTGTTGTTGTTGTATTGGTGATTCTTATCACCGTTTTCCTCCCACTTTCTTTTGACTTGCTTCACATTGGCCTCTTCAGCAGTCTGTTCTTTAATTCTTTCTTCGATCTGGTTCACTAGTTTGTGAGCCATTCTACATGCCTGTTGTATGGAGGCGGGCTCGTGTGAACTTATATCTTCTTGGATTCTTTCCGGTAATCCTTTCACAAACGCGTCGATCTTCTCTTCCTCATCTTCGAATGCTCCCGGACACAATAGGCACAATTCTGTGAATCGTCTTTCGTACGTGGTAATATCAAATCCTTGGGTTCGTAACCCTCTAAGTTCTGTCTTGAGCTTATTGACCTCGGTTCTGGGACGGTACTTCTCGTTCATCAAGTGCTTGAATGCTGACCACGGTAGTGCGTACGCATCATCTTGTCCCACTTGCTCTAGATAGGTATTCCACCATGTTAACGCAGAACCTGTGAAGGTATGCGTAGCGTACTTCACTTTGTCCTCTTCAGTACACTTACTTATGGCAAACACCGATTCAACCTTCTCGGTCCACCGTTTCAATCCGATCGGTCCTTCGGTTCCATCAAATTCCAAAGGTTTGCAGGCAGTGAATTCTTTGTAGGTGCATCCTACACGATTTCCTGTACTGCTAGATCCAAGGTTATTGTTGGTATGTAGCGCAGCCTGTACTGCGGCTATGTTTGAAGCTAGAAAAGTACGGAATTCCTCTTCATTCATATTCACGGTGTGTCGAGTAGTCGGTGCCATTTCCTTCAAAATAGTTAAATGGAACAAGTTAATCATACAGAATATTAAGAGTAGTTAATAGTATTTCGTAGCATAATATGAACTCATTTATAAAAGCTTTTTCTTCATATTAGCGTTTTATAAGTTTAAATTCGGGTAGTACCTACCCGTTAAGTTCATACTTAGTAGCTAATATACAATTCAACTACTACAATTCTATATGAAAAACTGATTATAATAATATTTCGCGTTCAAACTTTTATACAATATTTTACAAACTTACAATACCGCTTATTTTACATAAAGCATGAAATATAGCACACAATAACTTTGATACAAGATAGTTGTGAAGACAATTCTAGCTAGTACACAAGTCGTTCAGCAAAGGCAATAAAGACACGTAATTCATACGTCCAGAAACAAGTCATGCATTCTGGTTTTACTAGGACTACTTCCCATCCTTGGTCTTGTGCAACATAACCATTATGGCCGTTGATAAGACAGCATGTTGTAACGTCATCAAAGGGACGAGGGTTACGTAATGTCCAACAGTCCCGTAATAATCTAAAAACCTCATTTCTTACCCCAATTACCGACTCCGTCACTTGTGGAAACGTTTTGTTTAATAGTTGTAGCCCGATGTTCTTGTTCTCACTTTGGTGAGAAGCGAACATTACTAATCCGTAAGCATAACATGCTTCTTTATGTTGCATGTTAGCCGCTTTTTCTAAATCACGAAGTCCAATATTCGGATATATTGAGTCAAAATAATTTCTTAACCCGTTGCGTAAAATAGCATTTGGGTTCCCCGCAATATATGCGTCAAAGTAAACACATCGTAACTTATGGGTTTCCCAATGTGATATCCCCCATCTTTCAAACGAAAGTCTCTTATAAACCAATACATTCTTGGAACGTTCTTCGAATGTCTTACAAACTGATCTCGCCTTAAATAGTTGTGCCGAAGAATTCTGGCCGACTCTAGACAAGATTTCATCAATCATGTCTCCGGGTAGGTCTCTTAAAATATTGGGTTGTCTATCCATTTTGTGTTTTTAAACTGTAAAATAGACAAGAGTTAGATTCATAAAAAAATACTTATTAATACAAGCAATTTTTACATATATCATAAAGCATAAGAACACTATATTCCATATATTACACCACACGAATACAACTATCTTATTCCGACTCGCTCGTTTCTTCTTCTTCGGTTTTGGTTCGTTTTGCCAAGTTTCTAGGGATATATGATGTTCCCCTAATACGAGCCGTCGTTGTCCACATTGGTTTAGAAAAACCTGGTGGTTTAGAGGTTCCCGGGTCATTGTTACAACTTAAGGACTTCGGGGGTTGACGATACATATAAAGTTCATCGGGGTTGGAATTAGATTTCTCTATTTTTATGCCCTTTCCCTTATTATTTTCTTTTGCCTTTTTAAATTCAGTTGGGGTAATTTCTATAACATCATCGGAATTCTCGTCGGAATCCGATTCATCGGAGAATTGGTAATCCTCCCAATATTTTGCTTCCTTGGCGGAAACACCATTGACCATAATTAACTTTGGTCGGTTGGTTGAGGATTTTCTTTTACTTAACCGTTTTATTATTTCCCCCACCGGTTCTATTTCTTCATCCGGTTCCGATTCTTCTCCCGGTTCCGATTCTTCTTCCGGTTCCGACTCTTCTTCCGGTTCCTCTTCGGGAACTTGTGAATCAGTCCACAAATCATTCCAATTTACATTTGACTCTTCATTATTATTAGGTGAGTCAATGGGACTTGTTCTAGAGGTAGACATCTATCACATAATATCAAACACGTTAAGAGATTAATATATCACATAATATTCATATGTTAAAAATATATAGTTTCCAACAAAAATGTTAAGCAATCATTTTTAAAGAAAACACGGTCGAAGTCCAGACTCACTAATGCATCCTAACAAACTCGATAAGACACACTAATGCAAATTTTCTGGTTCTCTAAGACCAACGCTCTGATACCAACTGAAATGTCCCGTTCTTATTGATTAAAAACGTTCCATATTAATTGATTTCGTTGCGAGGTTTTGACCTCTATATGAGACGTTTTTCAAAGACTGCATTCATTTTTAAACAAACCATAACCTTTATTTCATCAATAAAGGTTTAAAAAGCTTTACGTAGATTATCAAATAATGATAATCTAAAATATCCTGTTTACACACGACCATTACATAATGGTTTACAATACAAATATGTTACAACAAAATAAGTTTCTTGAATGCAGTTTTTACACAATATCATACAAGCATGGACTCCAAATCTTGTCCTTATTTAAGTATGCGACAGCGGAAGCTCTTAATAATCACCTGAGAATAAACATGCTTAAAACGTCAACAAAAATGTTGGTGAGTTATAGGTTTAACCTATATATATCAAATCGTAACAATAGACCACAAGATTTCATATTTCAATACACATCCCATACATAGAGATAAAAATCATTCATATGGTGAACACCTGGTAACCGACAATAACAAGATGCATATATAAGAATATTCCCATCATTCCGGGACACCCTTCGGATATGATATAAATTTCGAAGTACTAAAGCATCCGGTACTTTGGATGGGGTTTGTTAGGCCCAATAGATCTATCTTTAGGATTCGCGTCAATTAGGGTGTCTGTTCCCTAATTCTTAGATTACCAGACTTAATAAAAAGGGGCATATTCGATTTCGATAATTCAACCATAGAATGTAGTTTCACGTACTTGTGTCTATTTTGTAAATCATTTATAAAACCTGCATGTATTCTCATCCCAAAAATATTAGATTTTAAAAGTGGGACTATAACTCACTTTCACAGATTTTTACTTCGTCGGGAAGTAAGACTTGGCCACTGGTTGATTCACGAACCTATAACAATATATACATATATATCAAAGTATGTTCAAAATATATTTACAACACTTTTAATATATTTTGATGTTTTAAGTTTATTAAGTCAGCTGTCCTCGTTAGTAACCTACAACTAGTTGTCCACAGTTAGATGTACAGAAATAAATCGATAAATATTATCTTGAATCAATCCACGACCCAGTGTATACGTATCTCAGTATTGATCACAACTCAAACTATATATTTTGGAATCAACCTCAACCCTGTATAGCTAACTCCAACATTCACATATAGAGTGTCTATGGTTGTTCCGAAATATATATAGATGTGTCGACATGATAGGTCGAAACATTGTATACGTGTCTATGGTATCTCAAGATTACATAATATATAATACAAGTTGATTAAGTTATGGTTGGAATAGATTTGTTACCAATTTACACGTAGCTAAAATGAGAAAAATTATCCAATCTTGTTTTACCCATAACTTCTTCATTTTAAATCCGTTTCGAGTGAATCAAATTGCTATGGTTTCATATTGAACTCTATTTTATGAATCTAGACAAAAAAGTATAGGTTTCTAGTCGGAAAAATAAGTTACAAGTCGTTTTTGTAAAGGTAGTCATTTCAGTCGAAAGAACGACGTCTAGATGACCATTTTAGAAAACATGCTTCCACTTTGAGTTTAACCATAATTTTTGGATATAGTTTCATGTTCATAATAAAAATCATTTTCTCAGAATAACAACTTTTAAATCAAAGTTTATCATAGTTTTTAATTAACTAACCCAAAACAGCCCGCGGTGTTACTACGACGGCGTAAATCCGGTTTTACGGTGTTTTTCGTGTTTCCAGGTTTTAAATCATTAAGTTAGCATATCATATAGATATAGAACATGTGTTTAGTTGATTTTAAAAGTCAAGTTAGAAGGATTAACTTTTGTTTGCGAACAAGTTTAGAATTAACTAAACTATGTTCTAGTGATTACAAGTTTAAACCTTCGAATAAGATAGCTTTATATGTATGAATCGAATGATGTTATGAACATCATTACTACCTTAAGTTCCTTGGATGAACCTACTGGAAAAGAGAAAAATGGATCTAGCTTCAATGGATCCTTGGATGGCTCAAAGTTCTTGAAGCAAAATCATGACACGAAAACAAGTTCAAGTAAGATCATCACTTGAAATAAGATTGTTATAGTTATAGAAATTGAACCAAAGTTTGAATATGATTATTACCTTGTATTAGAATGATAACCTACTGTAAGAAACAAAGATTTCTTGAGGTTGGATGATCACCTTACAAGATTGGAAGTGAGCTAGCAAACTTGAAAGTATTCTTGATTTTATGAAACTAGAACTTTTGGAATTTATGAAGAACACTTAGAACTTGAAGATAGAACTTGAGAGAGTTCAATTAGATGAAGAAAATTGAAGAATGAAAGTGTTTGTAGGTGTTTTTGGTCGTTGGTGTATGGATTAGATATAAAGGATATGTAATTTTGTTTTCATGTAAATAAGTCATGAATGATTACTCATATTTTTGTAATCTTATGAGATATTTCATGCTAGTTGCCAAATGATGGTTCCCACATGTGTTAGGTGACTCACATGGGCTGCTAAGAGCTGATCATTGGAGTGTATATACCAATAGTACATACATCTAAAAGCTGTGTATTGTACGAGTACGAATACGGGTGCATACGAGTAGAATTGTTGATGAAACTGAACGAGAATGTAATTGTAAGCATTTTTGTTAAGTAGAAGTATTTTGATAAGTGTATTGAAGTCTTTCAAAAGTGTATAAATACATATTAAAACACTACATGTATATACATTTTAACTGAGTCGTTAAGTCATCGTTAGTCGTTACATGTAAGTGTTGTTTTGAAACCTTTAGGTTAACGATCTTGTTAAATGTTGTTAACCCAATGTTTATAATATCAAAAGAGATTTTAAATTATTATATTATCATGATATTATGATGTACGAATATCTCTTAATATGATATATATACATTAAATGTCGTTACAACGATAAACGTTACATATATGTCTCGTTTCAAAATCATTAAGTTAGTAGTCTTGTTTTTACATATGTAGTTCATTGTTAATATAATTAATGATATGTTTACTTATCATAATATCATGTTAACTATATATATAACCATATATATGTCATCATATAGTTTTTTACAAGTTTTAACGTTCGTGAATCACCGGTCAACTTGGGTGGTCAATTGTCTATATGAAACCTATTTCAATTAATCAAGTCTTAACAAGTTTGATTGCTTAACATGTTGGAAACATTTAATCATGTAAATATCAATCTCAATTAATATATATAAACGTGGAAAAGTTCGGGTCACTACAGTAAAGACTGTAATAAAATTCTTTTGTACAAAATATTAATTGTGAAATTTTTTTTTTAACGGGTAGGTAATACCCGAGAGATATATAAATTCACAATTAATATGTTACATTCTTCAAATCTGATTCAGCAAATCATCCATTATACTCCACAACAATATACATTCTTTTATAGAAATCAAAACAACCATACTCATTCAAAATTTAATTACATATTCTGATTTTGAAATCTCAAAATTCAACTTGAGACAAGACCAAAATCATCACTCTTAGATCCTTACATCTTTCACAAGCTATATTTTGACTTCAAAACTGTGTTAGAACATCAAATGTATGTTAACGATTACAATCTGTGTTCAAACCCTTCGAAAATTTCTGAAGACACTTCGAATGATGAGCAATCGAGATGATGATCCAACCACATGTTACCCACAGTTATGTACCCGAAAAACTCTTGAAACCAAAGTAAAAGTTTAAACAACGTATTCGCGTCAGATTCTTTGGCATTTGTTAGCAAAAATAACTTTGTGACTCCTATTCAAAGTAGCCAGTTTTGTCACAGCTCCAGCAAGTCAACTTCGACTTTTCAGTCAGACTAACCTTATTATAATCTTGAGATATACACCATCATTACCAGGGAACCTTTTACATTCCACCACATTATTAGCAGATGTACCAACAACTTCATTACCCTTTGACTTTAGCCTCTCCAAAAAGTCATTATAATTATTCATTGAAACTCCATCATTTACTCATTCGCATCTTGTAATGAGAATTTCCATACGAATCATTGAGAATTAGCAATCAGTATTTTGAAATCTCGCAGGATGTTTATGCCAACAGTTATATGTGTATATATAACGTCTATCTTCTGGACTTAATTTGAATGTGAAGTTTCTGAAAAACACTCCGAACTACGAATTGGTTCTCCGAAAATGGAGAAAAAAAAATGCTGATGAAGCAGCGAAAACTATAAACGACTTTAAAGGATAAAAGCTGGATTATAATGATGAAGTGTGCTGGAAAAGCGCAGAAAAAGAGAAGTTTTGGAACTGGAAAACGGATTGAGCAAAGTAGGAAGGAGGCTGTGGACAAATTACAAAGACTGGACCTGACTTGAAAGGATCCAAATGATTCAGTACCTGCTGAAGTCATTAACGAATACCTTGCTCCTGACTCTAAACCCCTGCGGACAATATTCTTCATCATCCTCTGATAATAGAAATTCTAAAATATCATCATATCTTTCATTATAAATATCCTCCATATTTCTGAAGATATTTTCTTAATTTTTCTTATTTGAAATCATTTACCTCTTCGCGCTATCTGTATTACATCATAAAAGAAACTATTTTAGTTTCTAAATTCTGAAACATTCAAGTTTAAAATAGGAATATTTTGAAGTAATGTTGGGAACTGAAGCATGAATTAGTATAATATTGACACTTGATCAATGTGATTATATTACAGTAAGTCATGCTGAGTTTCTAAATGGAACGTGATGATTCACAGATCATAACATCATCATGTGCCATGTTATACGACTCTTGTATTCTATTTAACCTCTAAAATATCAAGAAAATATTTCTTGATGATTCGGCCTTTTCCAAGGTATTCTAGTAATTTGACAAGTCAAGATCGTGCCATCACAATTTCCTTCCTAGAACATTAACAATGTTCATTCCGAAATTCATATCTGTGAATTCTGGACCATTACAAGCGGTGCTTAATCGCAAGAAGAAGAAACGAAGGACAAAACTTCGAAATAGAAATTGGGGTATAAATTGCAGCAAATAAAAGAGAGCATTAACTGTAAATAATAATGATTATAGAAGACAGAAGCAGAGACTTTGAAATATAAGGGAACATATAAATCCCAACGACAAACCAGAAATTATAAATCATATATATCGATGCATATAGCAATATAAAGACACGGGAGAACTAGAAACACTATAAACCCAAGAGTATAGTAGAAGTAAATAGATTCTTCCGGCGGTAGATGAAAAAGAAGAATGACCGATATGAAAGTTAGAAGTATATCGAGAATCAGAACTGGATGGAGCATATTGATGAATACTTTAAAATACGAGTTGAGGGGGAAAGAATAGAAGGTGTTGAAACATGACTAGGAACTTAGAAATCAACAGATTTAACTCACACAATGGCGGAATAAGTGAATCAAACCCTCTAGTGAATAGGTTAAGTTTTTTTTTTTTTGATTAATTTAGTCAAACCACAACTAAATCAAGTGTGATTAGATCAACACCTAGAGCTATTATTCACCACCTGGGTGATTTGGACTGAGAGAGAATCGGAGGAGCTCACTAGATCTGAGTGTGTGTAACAAATGAGAGGCTTAACCTAAAATGAAGAACATAAGACTTTATATACCCCTGCTGTTGACTCACCCATACGATTCATTCATCACACGTACGAGTTGGCTTCATCAGCCGTACGGGTGATCACTCACTCGTGTCTTCTCATTTAGGTTGTAATTGTGACTTAGCTCAGCATCAATCGTGCGTATGAGCCTGTCAGCCGTACTAGTGAGGCTTCACTCGTACGTCTGACTAAGTCTAACATAGTCAAACATCTAAATCCCGTTCCTGCAGTTCCTGTAACCACATACAAACATGGATAGGATAATAACGAGCAATCATGGTGGCGTGTAAACTGTTGTACCTGCAATGGACGTGGGTAGATGTCTAGGGAGTTGCATAAAATGCATCAACAGAAGGTGTGAGTTGTAAGGAAACGAAGGAGGTGAATTTATAAGAAAATCTCCGACA
This sequence comes from Rutidosis leptorrhynchoides, assembly GCF_046630445.1. Lineage (NCBI taxonomy): Eukaryota > Viridiplantae > Streptophyta > Magnoliopsida > Asterales > Asteraceae > Rutidosis > Rutidosis leptorrhynchoides. Next base: position 223,117,159 of record NC_092337.1, on the reverse strand, counting down.
GAATAATTAAAATGGACGATCGCATTTAAAGCGGATCCTAATTTCCTTGATTACCGGAGAGTCAAATCTTATTAAGAAGATTTTCTTCAAATCCCTTGAAATCTGGGAATCAATCATATCTACGTTAAATGATAAGATGAATCTACGCTTACTCATTTCACTCTTCTATGTTAGCTTCATTCGTACTCTTCATATAAATGGATTGTTTATCCAAATTATTCGCTGATGAGAAAACTCTAATTTTCAGCCCGTATGCATCATGAAAACATACTTATTATCATTCACGACCTTTCCACTCAAATTTCGGGACGAAATTTCTTTAACGGGTAGGTACTGTGACAACCCGGAAATTTCCAACCAAATTTAAACTTTAATCTTTATATGTTTCCGACACGATAAGCAATATTTGTTAAATTAAATTGCAAGAATTTTAAACTATGTTCATACATTCATTCAACCTCGACCAAGTTCCAACGATTCATGAACTATTAAACGAATATGATTATATATGTATATGTGTATATATATTATAACTTGAAACGTAAACAAAATATTAGATTAAATACTTTATATGATTGTATCTGTTTCAAAATGTTTATCAATGGAATTAGAAGATAAGATCAAATGATTGAATTATCAGATATATTGAATTATGATTACAAGTCTCTGTTGAAAGGCCCACGTTGATTTGAGAAATCTTTCCATTTTAACAATATTCGAAAAATGGTAAAGTGATTTATAAATAAGAATAAATTGTCAATCATTGAGAACTAGACAAAGGATAGTGGAAGATTGAATCTCATAAAGACTCGATTGATCTATTTAGTTTCAAACGTACAAAAACGTTTTCAATTTAAAAAGAACTTTATTATTAAAACGTATATAACTTTTATAAATATCTAGAATCACTTTTTACAACTCATTACTTAACTAGTATGATAAAGATAACGATATTTATATTTTATTTTATTAAATATATATAACAATTTAAATTAATATTATATATATTTATACGCGTATTATACGTACATAATTTTATACTTTTACTATACTTAAACTTTACCTTTACTTTATTTTTACTTTACTTTAACTTTAATAATTCACTTTAATAATTCATACTTTAATAATTCACTTTAATAATTCAAAAATCTATTATAAATAGAATTCAATAGGTTTCATTATTTCATAGGAACTTGAAAATATTTTTCTCTAAACTCTCTCAATCGATGTACATATATATTTACTCCGTATTATTTCAAGATATTATTAGTATACATAAAATATTACGACGGAGTGCTGTCCGAGTGATTTCAAAATTGTTTTTCGAGTAGGATAGGATTAAGGAAATTATGGGTTATAGCTATGGAGGTGATTGAGTATGGTTCATGGGTATGCTCGTGAGGTCAATATAGTGTTTATCATTTCCGTTGCGTCTACGTACCTTTCCTGCAATATTGAATCTCAATATTGATACGTGAGTACTCATAATTTAACTTTTACATACTAATAGTGTATCCCTGACTAGTACTCGAGTATTTAGGATTATGCATGCTTGTATTTTTGATATTACCCTTAGACAGGTTAGGTTGAATATTGAATTAGTTACACTTGCGGTTGAGATAAGGTATAAGATATGCATGTCCTTGGAAAGCTAGCGAAAAATTAAGAACTTTTCCTTTAGATATCGAATGGTTTCGATGAACGGATTAGAAGTTATAATCAATTGAATTTTCGATATTTTTATTAAAAATGATTATTATTATCGTCGTTTTTTTATCGTCGTTCTAGTTTTATCTTATTATTATCATTATTATTATCTTTATCAATAAAAGGGATTTATCATTAAAAATTGTTTATTTTTTTTTATTATTACTATCGTTATTATCGTTAAAGTTATAATTAGTATTATTATTATTATCCAATTATTATTATTATTATTATTATTATTATTATTATTATTATTATTATTAGTATTATTATTATTATTATTATCATTATTAATATATATATCATTATTTAAAAATGGTTATTGTTATTGTTATTATTATTACTATATTATCATTAAGATAATTATTAGTATTATCGTTAATAATGTTATAGTAACTATCATTATTAATATAAGTGTAATTAAAACAAATATTGGTAACACCTAATTATTTTGATTACTATTATTATCATTATTATAAAAACGATATAAAAGACGATTAAAAGCTATTAAACGAAACGATTAGGAAATAATGAGTAAGAGTATCATGATGAAATTAAAATATTATAAGATATTGATTTAGGTAAAATTATCGTTCTTATTATTTTTATCATTACTATTATTATTTAAAGTATCGTTAGTATTAAAACTATCATTTTAACAAAAATTATCATTTTAATAGAAATGTCATTGTTACTATAAAATATCATTATTATTATTATTTTAAATAGAATTATTATTTTAAAGATAATATTAAAAATTATCGTAAATATTAAAGTTATCATAATTAGAATTATCGTTTTATCATAATGTCATCTTAGTAATTATAAATATTGATATTTTTATAATAATATATTTTTTATAATAATAATTATTATTACAAAATAATACAACTTTTACTTACTATCATTATAGATATTATTTTATCAAATAAATATGTGATACAAACATATTTTACTACGTGTAATAACTTACTTTAATAATACCTATCATATTATCTTTATGATACTAAATGAACCCTATAAATTTTATTACTTAATATATATAAAAGTATATTTTATTACATAAATTTAATATAAAATTTTATTTATTAATAAATAAATTATATTATTACTCTAATAAATCTTTTAAAAATATAAAACGATGATATTTAAACTATATATTAATCATGTATAGATTTTTGGAAATTATTTTGAGTCAAATTTACTTTTGTTGACTTTTGCATATTAGTCTCGAGCATTAGGATTGTGGTACACTATGACTTGACCTAATTTGTTAGACAAATATTGACCAACACATAATTATATATAATTAATTTAGGTTCGTGAATCCGAGGCCAACCTTGCACTTGTTCAATGACGTTATATGTATTTTTACTACGAAATACAGTATGGTGAGTTTCATTTGCCTTTTTACCCTTTATATTTTTGGGACTGAGAATACATGCGCTTTTATAAATGTTTGACGAAATAGACACAAGTAATTGAAACTACATTCTATGGTTGAATTATAAAAATCGAATATGCCCCTTTTTATTAAAGTCTGGTAATCTAAGAATTATGGAACAGACACCCTAATTGATGCGAATCCTAAAGCTAGATCTATTGGGCCTAACAAACCACATCCAAAGTACCGGATGCTTTAGTACTTCGAAATTTATATCATGTCCGAAGGAGGATCCCGGAATGATAGGGGATATTCTTATATGTATCTAGTTAATGTCAGTTACCAGGTGTTCACCATATGAATGATTATTTTTGTCTCTATGCATGGGACATATATTTATGAGAACTGGGAATGAAATTCTTGTGGTCTATTAAAATGATGAAAATAAATGATTATGATAAACTAATGAACTCACCAACCTTTTGGTTGACACTTTAAAGCATGTTTATTCTCAGGTGTTAAAGAAATCTTCCGCTGTGCATTTGCTCATTTTAAAGATATTACTTGGAGTCTTTCATAGCATATTTCGAAGAACGTTGCATTCGAGTCATTGAGTTCATCAAAGATTATTATTAAATCAATTTATAGTTGCATAGTGGATATTATGAAATGGTATGCATGCCTGTCAATTTTCAATGTAAAGAAAGTTTGTCTTTTAAAAACGAATGCAATGTTTGTAAAATGTATCATATAGAGGTCAAATACCTCGCAATGTAATCAACTATTGTGAATCGTTTATAATGTATATGAACGGGTCCTTTCAGATACTCCCCCTAAGGGGATGATTACGGTATATGAGGCTGCCATTTCACAGGGCAACCTCCGTTTTCCTTTAACCGAATTTGTTCGCAGTGTATGCGAACACTACAGGGTTGCGTTAGCACAGCTTCACCCAAATGCGGTGAACAAAATTGTGCTTTTCGAAATGTATTGCCACGCCAACGACAAGCAGCCGTTGTTAACCGTGTTCCGCACTCTTAACAGCTTAATTTTATATGATGTGGGATGGTTCTCATTCCGCAGCAAGTTGGGCAATATGGTTTCTCCTAAAGATTCCATCGGCAATTGGCGCGGTTCGTTTTTCTATATTAACGATACCGCGTATGTCAATAGCAACATTCCGAGGAAGTGGAGCGAGGAGATTAATTCGGAAGTCAATGAGAAGCCGGTGTTGGATGATCTTGAGAACGATGTTCTCAATATTTTTAGGAAGGCGGGCATCATTGTGAGGCCATATTCCAATGTACCGCTGTACATTGGACACGTATCAATCCAGTGGCCATGGAGCGACCATGATGCACTTTTAGTTGATCAAGCCAAGAATGGTATTTCACTTGTCTTTTTTCGCATAACATATTTCACAGTATACATTTTGCCTTGTATAACATTTCGCATTGTTTTTTTTCCGCAGAGATTCCTCTTGACCTTGTTATGAGGACTACTGATGTTAGCAGAATCAGCCCTGCTCGCCACCCGAAGGAGGGCGAGGGCGATATTATTCTGATTGATGAACCAATCATCAACGAGCTTTTCATCGCCGGCGGCGAGGACCAGGGCAAAAGGAAAATGGTGGAGAGTTCACCGACTCCACGTAAGAAACGACTGCATACTCTTGCAGAACAAGAGACAAGTGCGTAATTTTAATTTTACGACTTCTAATCATATATGCGCATATTATGCATAAATTAGCGATATTTATTAATCTTGTTTCAATTGTGATTTCAGAGTCTCCCGCTGAAACCAATCCGCGCTACAACATCAGGAGCCGCACTCCCGCAGATGTGGTAGGAAAGCCTGAGCAAGACCCATCCCTTCCTTCTGACGCAGAGGCGTCCAATCAGGAAGAAGGAAAGGGTGCTGATGAAGAAGAGGCTGTAGCTGATGAGGAAGCCAACAGACTGTATCAGAAACTGCATAAATTTCTTCCTGAGCAAACAAAGGCAAAGTACCGCAGTCTAACTTTGGCTGAATCTGCAAGACAGTGATTATATAATTGCTATAAATCGCTCTGTCTTACTATGGATAGCATAGAACGGTTCACTGATTTATCAGATGAACTTGAACATGCTGTCAAGGTGGCCAACGCTCAGTACTTGAGAGCGGAAAAATTAAAAACGCAGCTGAGGAAAGCAAAGGAAGCAATCGCCCAGCTTAATAGGAGAGCGAACACTGCGGAACATGATTTCGCTCAACTTGTTAAGTATCTTCCCGAGTTCGCAGATAAAGTGATGGACTCAAAACCCGTCACTGAAAAATTTCAAGCTTATTCTCAAGCTGCCAAACTTGCCACTCGCTGCGAGTGGTATGACTTACTATGTAAGCTCGGCGATCTCTCCAAACCCCTTCCATTAGACTTAGCCGACGAAATATGTTCAACGGATGATGCTCGCGAAGCATTAAAAGTGGCTAAGAAAGAGGTAGAGAAGGTGAGCATTCCAGCTTTGGAAGAGTTATGTCAGCGTGAAGGCGTGACATTCGCTGACATTAAAGTGATAGTGCATGTAGCACTACCTTTCGCAATGAACAAGCGTGCTGAAATCCGCAATCCGCACAAGCATGATGAAATCCGCAATCTGCACAAGCGTGCTGAAATCCGTGATCCGCGGTCCGTGGTCCGCGGTCCGCGATAAGCGATGCGCGATCCGCGATCCGCGATCCGCAATCCGCAATCTGTGATCCGCGATCCGCGATCCGCAATCCGCGATCCGCAATAATCCGCGATCTGCAATCCGCGATCCGCATACCACGAATATTTCAGAAACTATAAATAGGGAGCTTAGCCTTTCATTTATGCATTATTGATTCTCTGCTATTTGCTCTGGCCTTTGTAATTTTCACTTGAGACTTTGCCCAAGGAACTTTTACATTGTGCTAAGGTGAATCATGCTAATCAATGATCAAGACCGGGTCGGGGTGGTTGATCACTTGATTGATAAAGTGAAAGACGATCATCAGGGCCCAAAACAAACAACAACACCCCAATCCTCCTTATTGCACTCGATCCTAGATTCAATTCCGTAAGGGAGACGGATCTAGGCTCGATCGATTGGCGCCATCCGTGGGACACGAAACAATAAGCTTGTTTTCTCCTTCCACAAAATTTTCTCGGTTCTACATAAATATGCTCTGTGCAGCAGCCCCAACAGCTCTACGCCACTACTGGATCTGGATCTGTAAGTTTACGATTCATAATTTGTTCAAGTTATTTGCTATATGATATGCTAGCATCTACAGCTTGTACATTATCATTGGTATATTTGCAAGTTAAATTGACTTAACATCGCTAGTAGCTTTTGATTTAATTTAAACATATGGCATGATTATTTAATCAAAATTGACTTACTGTTAATGAATTGAATATTTACTCACGAGAAAGTTCTTTTCCATTGAATATTTAATGAAGTAAATCCATGGAAAAATTGGAAATATTACTTTCGTATCTAAACGAAATTTATTGAAACAAAAGAGATCTGGTTCGTTTCAATTGCATAAGCAATAATAATCATATCATGTATCTTGGGCGCATAACAGCCCGCGCACAAATGGTCCGCGCACAAATTCACTTGTATGTGCCTCAAATTAATTCTTCGAAGCTAATGAAGAAAAAAGGCATTATATATATGCACACCATGCGATATTATTTAAATTGTTCAAGCGCTACGTTTGCTACACAACCGGGCGCATTGCACAATATTGCTAAACACATGCGCTATTTTTTGACTATTCCATGCATGAATATATGTGTGTTGTGTACTGAAACAACATATGCTCGAGATCAACAAAACGTACACGCCAATAAGTTTAAGGCAACAGCAGGATCTTCTGTACATTTAATAGGGGCGCGCGATGGTGGTTAGTGCACGACGTCAGTCACTAGCGCACGTTGTCGGTTCGCGCAATACTTCGCACCACGATAGTTCGCGCCATGATGGTTCGCGCTACGAGGGGTTGCAGTTTTGTTAGCCTCTATTGCGTTTAAACAACTATGCGTGTTCCACGCTTAATCGAATCCACGTTCGTCACACTTGGTTGTCTTCAAGCGTTCCGTGTAACCGAACTACCTGCATTCACTGCATATTGCGCATCTAGGCGCGTTCCAAATCGAATGCTCGTACGGAAATGTTAGAGGGTAGTGATGGATAACAGTCGCATCACCTACTCTGTGCGCACAATTTGAAACTGAGCTGCACATTGCTTCTAGGCAAAGAGCATCTCCTTTTCAAGAAAACATGAAACGTTACACCATGTGCAGTCTGCGCTACATAATCTGCTCTTGGTGTTCCCCGCTCGATGAATCGCGCATCGTCATTCATGCATAAAGATAGCACGTACGACTCACACATGAAGTCAACGCATGAACATATATATGATCATGTATACGGTTCCGCACACATGGTTAGAGCGCGTTGGTTCGCATATGATGGCTTGGCCACGTTGGTTTGCGCACGTCGATTCAGCTCGCAAAGTCACATGCATACCTAGATATAGAGCATGCGTGGAGTTGGCGCATGCATGCATGATGTTGGCATCATTAAGTAAATGGCGCATACAAGTTGGCGCATGATGTGGTTAGACTTAACTCTTAAAGTGATAATGTATTATTTATATACATGTATCATAAAAGCATATATGATCTCAGCCGGGGTGGCATACTTGCAAGTGTTGGTATAATAAGGCTTTGGGGTGCCCGATTATGGCCCGACCATGGTTCCGAAAACATCCCAAGAATGGCTTTAGAAATATTGCACATTCAGAATTGACGCTTCAAATGGGAATTCAAAATCAACATTTGTTTGGCTTGAAAATAGCTTGGTTATAAGTGGCTGAATTGCAGCTTGCCTTTACTAAACATGCAATGTAATCATACTTGCTTTGCTGAACGCGATGATTAAATTGCGAGCCTACTATTGAGTTAAATGAAGCTCTTTGCGATGACTGATTGCAACTCGCATATGCAATATGAAGAAGTTAAAATGCAATAATATTGCACATAATTTGTTGACACTTTGTGACTTCTGGTCTGGCGTAGAGAATTTATAATAATGTGCAAGTTGCCAAGCTTATGCTCCATATTCAAGGATTATTATATTAATTATTTTAGAAAGGCCAAGTGTATTGATCTTTGCAAAAAGGTAGCAATATATGGTCTTAAAGGTGATCATGCGCATCTTCAAAAGCAAACATATCAAAGGTATCAAAATACCTTTTCACTATAATCATGACACGTATCCTAAATGCTAATAAAGGCATGGTCATGTGGCTACTTTTGGAAAAAGGATTATTAAGTGTTATCCACTTCACTCAATTTCGCATGAGAAAGTAACACGTACATCATTTGCGATTAATAAAAACCTCACAGAATTTCTAATTTGCGCGTGGCTAAATACCGCTTTACTAAAAACATGAATGCGGATATATGTTAAAATTCGCGGTGTTCGAAACCGCTAAAGTTAGCAAAAATTCGCGGTGTTCGCAACCGCTAAAGTTAACAAAAATGCGCGGTGTTCATTTGAGCTATAAGCACAATGCAACATTATCTAAGTCCATGAGCATATGGCTATGGAAATATCATCATTTGTGCGATGCGAAAATTGTTTAAGTCCGCGAGTATTTGGTCGTGGCAATACTATTGTTTGTGCTAAAAGCACGAGGTTGCATTGTTTAAAAAGCATGGCCGCAATTATTGATTGATTTTGCACACGATGCATGTGGTCATGAGGGCTAAAACCATATGTTCTTATAATACAAATGCACGTTGGCGAGATAGGCTTAAAATACATCACGTGTTCTTTGTTATATTAACATAAGCTTTAATTGACTTGCTTCATATATGCTTCGGGCAAATTTCTCAAGAATATTATACTATGCAAAAAAGTGTCAAATCGTGGTCAAATTTTATCAAGTGCGGACGCGTACTTTGATTTTTCAAATTGAAAATCACTTGGCGTTTGAAAATACAATGAATGCCTAAGCGTTGAAGAAAGCTCGCTTGGATGAATCACATGAAATTGCATGTGTTTGCGAAATATTGCGAAAGGAACTTAAAATCCTAAGTATTTGATTTTGCCAATACTTAGATGCTTCGCAATGCTAATTGATTGCCTAAGGATCGTTTCAGCGGACTTAGAAGATTCATAATGTGCAGAAAAGCACACGCATACAGGTTGTTTCGCATAAAGTAATTGTTTGTTATGTGCACAATAATAAACAATGAAATTGCAAAGGACAATGCTAGTGATTATGAATATTGATAAAGTACTTAAAGCGCTATATAAATAAATGTTGCAACATTGATTTTCTCTTTGATAAAAAAGCGCCATGAGTTGCGCACTTAGAGTTCGACATCATATACTTTCAGTTTATAATATCGAACTGGGGGGACTTGATAGTGTATATATTGCTATATCCCTATGATTGCATACTTACAAGTTCGTCATTATATATCTTCAACATATAATACCGAACTTGGGGGACTTGATAGTGCATGTAGTACTACCTTTCGCAATGCACAAGCGTGCTGAAATCCGCAATCCGCACAAGCGTGCTGAAATCTGCAATCTACACAAGCGTGCTGAAATCCGTTAATAGCGGTCCGTGGTCCGCGGTCCGCGATGCGCGATGCGCGATCCGCGATCCGTGATCCGCGATCCGCGATCCGCGATATTCCACGATCTGCAATCCGCGATCCACATACCGCGAATATTTCAGAAACTATAAATAGGGAGCTTGGCCTCTCATTTATGCATTATTGATTCTCTGCTATTTGCTCTGGCCTTTGTAATTTTCACTTGAGACTTTGCCCAAGGAACTTTTACATTGTGCTAAGGTGAATCATGCTAATCAATGATCAAGACCGGGTCGGGGTGGTTGATCACTTGATTGATAAAGTGAAAGACGATCATCATGGCCCAAAACAAACAACAACACCCCAATCCTCCTCATTGCACTCGATCCTAGATTCAATTCCGTAATGAAGATGGATCTAGGCTCGATCATAAAGCGCTGAAGCTTTAGTTTATAGTTGGTTTATTTTAATGTATGCGTGCAATTTATGAATTGCTTTTTTGTAACTATCTGCGACTTGTTCGCTTTGTTAATATAACATTATTTGCACTTTATTTATCATTTGCAGTTGCAACTTCTTTTATTTATATAGCGCTTTTACTTTAATTATTCATAATTCAGACTTGTCCATTGCAATTTCCGCATTCGTTATTGTGCACATAACAAAGCGTACTTTGTGCGAAACAATCTTTTAACATTATGAATCTTCTAAGTCCGACAAAACGATCCTTAGGTAAAATCTAGCATTGCGAAGCATCTAAGTGTTGGCAAGATCAAACACTTAGGAAAATTTATCCTTTCGCAATTTTTATCAACATAAGTGGGCAATTTCATCACTTGGCTTTTCTGCAAAGTATTTCGCAATACAGTTATGTATTGATATATTATTTTAAGCAGGTCATGTTTAGCGAAAACAATGCCACCTTACTTAAAGTATCCACAGAGCAAACATTAACTTAGTGTTTCAAAAAGATAAGTATTTGTATTCTGCGAAATAAACACTACGCGTGGCCACACAGTGTTTTCGCTGTTTAAAGAAACAAGTACTAACACTGAAATTAACTTCGCTTTATTCTTTATTAACTCGTATTACATTATTCAAATCATGAACATAACATGTCTCGCATTAATGGAATTTCAATACAATATTTTGTTAATCATTTTCGCACTAAGCAGGGTTAACTGAATGCCCTTCAACACACATATCCGCACTTGTCATAACCATAGCACATGAAGGCTCCATTTCCGCAGAAATCATCGTGCCAATACCCTTATTAGCAGAAAACTTTAGCATACCATGTATTGTAGATGGTATAGCGCCAAACATGCGCAAAGCTGTGCGGCCAAGTATCATATTGAACCGCGATTGATTCCGCATAATGTACAAATTCAATAAGGCTTGACGCGTTAGCGACTCATCGCTATCATCAACCAATTCCATTTGTAATTCCAATTGGCCAACAGGCCATGATGATTCTCCCAAAAAACCAGCCAATGAAACCGCAGTAGGTTTCATCAAAGCCTAAATTTGTGCGGGCAGCTTGAGAAAACATTACTCGTACATGATATCTACACTGCTACCAGTGTCAACATGTACCTTCATGATTATAATGCCGGTATTAGCAACACGACATGAAATAACCATGGGCTTATCAACATCCGCATTCAAACGCGCTGAGGGAAATGTAATAGAGGGACATTTCCAGCTAACAATTTGCGCCGAAATTTGCAGCACTGACATTTCACCGTGCACTTCCACCACATTAATCACTTGTACCCTGCGCTGATTTTCTTTCTTATTTACCATCCGTACTCCTAAATTTTTCACCGCAGGAGCTTTCCGCTCAACCGCGTTTGGGGCACTCGAACCATTAGCTTTAGCTGGCATAATGATCGCATTCGTAGTGCTGGATGAGTTCTGCGCCAACAAATGGTCCAACTTACCCTGTTCATACGCTTCCGTAATAAATTCCGCTAAATCTCTGCAGCGATTGGTGTCATGACCGTAATCGTCGTGAAAGACACAAAACTTTGATCTATCAGGCCTGCTGTTTTCTCCCAATGGCTGCGGATCAGGGAAAGACTTAGCAACTCGCTCTTGCAGTAATATTTCTTTGGGCGTTTTTGTTAGCATCTGAATGATATTGAATGACTCATTATTCCACTTGCGCGTAGAATAGCGGTTATTACGGCCATATGAATGATTATCGTTCTGACCTTGAAACCTATCATTACGCTGATATCCGCCGCCACCATTTCTTCGCGAAAAGCCTGGACCGCGATAGCTATCGCTGTTACTATCTCTGAAAGAGTCATTGTCATCTCGCCAACTTTTATCTCTACCCCAGCCACATGCAGGGGTAATACTGCTATCTTCTCCTCCGCGGATATAATCATAAGTTTCCTGTTGCACTTTTGCGAATGTCTGCGGGACATCTCTTCTTAATCGTCGCACAAGCATAGGGTGTCGCTGTGGGTTGATAGCATGCAAGAAACCAGAAATTTTCTGATCTTCATTCAACCGCGGAATTTTCTGGCACTCATAAATATACCGCGTAAGTAGCGCACTTATAGTCTCCTTGTTGCATTGTTTAATATCGTGACACTCTATATGTGTCTTTTTCTGCGGTAATAAATTTTGAAACTGCAGCAAAAAATTTTCTCGTAGATCCACAAAGCCAACGATACTGCGAGATGGCAAACTGTGAAACCACTCCCTTGCTGACCCCTGCAAGGCCATAGGAAACACTCTACATGCGACTGGTTCATCCCAGTTGTAGGTGCTTACGACGCCCTCAAAGCGTTGCAGAAAATCCAAGGGATCAGTGAGGCCTGAATAAACTCCCAACGTCGCCGGCACAATCGGCGGAGAAACAATTGGATAGTCAGAAATGTGCTGGACAAATTTATCTGCAACAGTGGTAATTTCTGTTGCCTTTTTTGCGCGAATGTCTGTGTTATCCGCACAGAATTTGGTAAGCATATCTTGCAGAAAATTTGGCTGATCGAACTTATGCTGCATTGATTTCGGCGCAATGCTTCTGAAAGCATCCGCTAAAAAATTTTGGGCGTTTTCTCTGCGCGTAGCTTCAGACGCTTCACCTTCCTCCCCATAGCGAGGGAAAGGTGTTGGTGGTCGCTTTCGCTTGACGTATGGATTTTTAACAAACTCTTCTACATTGTCTAAGTCATCAGAAAATTCATCTTCCTGCCTTGGCACTTTCGCCAATCTGGACTTGTGTGCGGAGCGCGCGTGGATTTGATCATCCGCGTTATCACTATCGCTGTCATTGTGCTCAAGAACCAACCGATCACTTTGTGATCCTGAACCACTTAATGGCCATAAGTATGTGCGCGGTATGCGAGATTCACAAATATGCTTAGCGTCTCTTTTGGCTTGCTCAATAGCAGTATTAACAATTTTCTCAGTGCGTAAACTGGATTTTCCCGATAAGATTTTCGCTCGCTTTCCTTCAGCGATTGATTCTTCGCGATTTTGCAATAACGTTATGCGTGCGATCATTTTTTCAGCGGCAGCTTCAGGCTGCGAATCGTTAGCATTGTTTGCATTAGATTTTTTAGCATTCGTTTCCTGAACCGATTTTCCCGCAGTAACACTTGCATCTGTTTGCATTGGAAATACGATAACATTCTGCGAATCGCCAGGCAAAATTTTCTAGGAATATATGGTGTTCTTCTAATACGAGCCGTCGTATTCCACAATGGTTTAGAAAAACTTGGTAGTTTAAAGGTTCCCGGGTCATTGTTACATTTTAGGAAATACGGATGTTACCGATACATATAAAGTTCATCGGGGTCAGAATCAGATTTCTCTATTTTGATGCGTTTTCCCTTATTATTTTCTTTTGCCTCATTAAATAGGGTCGAGGTAATTTCTATAACATCATCGAAATCCTCATCAAGATCCGATTCATCGGAAAATTGGTAATTTTCCCAATATTTTGCTTCCGTAGCGGAAACACCATTGACCATTATTAACTTTGGTCCATTGGTTGAGGATTTTCTTTTATTTGACTGGTTTTCTGTGGTTCCTACTATTCCCCCCCTCCGGAACCTCTTCTTCTTCCGATTCCTCTTCTTCTGGTTCCTCTTCTTCCGGTTCCTCTTCTTCTGGTTCCGTTCCTCTTCTTCCGGTTCTTTTGTAACTTGTGAATCTTGCCAATGTATATTTGACTCTTCGTTATTATTAGGTGAGTCAATGGGATTTATGCTAGAGGTAGACATCTATCACACATTATCAAACATGTTAAGAGATTAATATATCACATAATATTTACATGTTAATAATATATAGTTTCCAACAAAAATGTTAAGCAATCATTTTTAAAGAAAACACGGTCGAAGTCCAGACTCACTAATGCATCCTAACAAACTCGATAAGACACACTAATAAAAATTTTCTAGTTCTCTAAGATCAACGCTCTGATACCAACTGAAATGTCCTGTTCATATTGATTATAAACATTCCATATTAATTGATTTCGTTGCGAGGTTTTGACCTCTATATGAGACGTTTTTCCAAGACTGCATTCATTTTTAAAACAACCATAACCTTTATTTTATCAATAAAGGTTTTAAAAACATTACGTAGATTATCAAATAATGATAATCTAAAATATACTGTTTACACACGACCATTGCATAATGGTTTACAATAGAAATATATTACATCGACATATGTTTCTTGAATGTAGTTTTTACATAATATTATACAAACATGGACTCCAAATCTTATCCTTATTTTAGTATGCAACAACGAAAGCTCTTAGTATTCACCTGAGAATAAACATGCTTTAAACGTCAACAAAAATGTTGGTGAGTTATAGGTTTAACCTATATATATCAAATCGTAACAATAGACCACAAGATTTCATATTTCAATACACATCCCATACATAGAGATAAAAATCATTCATATGGTGAACACCTGGTAACCGACATTAACAAGATGCATATATAAGAATATCCCCATCATTCCGGGACACCCTTCGGATATGATATAAATTTCGAAGTACTAAAGCATTCGGTACTTTGGATGGGGTTTGTTAGGCCCAATAGATCTATCTTTAGGATTCGCGTCAATTAGGGTGTCTGTTCCCTAATTCTTAGAGTACCAGACTTAATAAAAAGGGGCATATTCGATTTTGATAATTCAACCATAGAATGTAGTTTCACGTACTTGTGTCTATTTTGTAAATCATTTATAAAACCTGCATGTATTCTCATCCCAAAAATATTAGATTTTAAAAGTGGGACTATAACACACTTTCACAGATATTTCCTTCCTCGGAAATAAGACTTGGCCACGGATCGATTCACGAACCTATACAAATATGTACATATATATCTGTAACGACCCGTCCTTATCCACCTGGACGAAGTCATCAACATTTGGTCCCATTGCGATGATCGACTCCAAATAATGTCCTTAAAATGAGCTAATGCACAGCGGAAGGTTTCTTTCATACCTGAGGATAAACATGCTTAAAAGTGTCAACCAAAAGGTTGGTGAGTTCGTAGGTTTGTCATAACAATCATTTCTATACCTCAATAGACCACAAGATTTCATATATACAAATGATTTAATAAAAATATTCTAAGTGGTTGAGCACTTGGTAACCATACTTAACATTTAATCAACGTCGCATATTTCCTTTATTATGAAATCTCACTACACCGTACCAAGTGTAGTCACGAAACGAAGTACTGTGCAACCATTGAATACTGGTTGTCCAGTCCGGTTGGGGTTGTCAGGCCCGATAGATCTATCAACAGGATTCACGTTTACAATACCTCATGTAAATAGTAGTTACCAAGATACAGGGAAGTATGCCAGTGGTACAACTCAACGTAGAATGTATTTTTAAGTACTTGTGTCTATTTCGTAAACATTTATAAAAGCAGCGCATGTATTCTCAGCCCAAAAATATATATTGCAAAAGCAATTAAAAAGGGAGCAAATGAAACTCACTATACTGTATTTTGTAGTAAAAATACATATGACGATGTTGAACAACTGAACAATGCAGGGTTGACCTCGGATTCATGAACCTATATCATTTATATATATATATTAACACATATAATGGTATTCAACTCGGTTTATATTTATTAATCACATAATATTTTACTTATTTAAAATAGTAATGTATTTATTATTTCAAAAGTTATATATAATTATATATATATATATATATATATATATATATATATATATATATATATATATATATATATATATATATATATATATATATATATATATATATATATATATATATATATATATATATATTGTTTTTGTATTAAAATAGTAAATTAGATATACTTATGATATATGTAATAACTATATATTTTTATTTTTATATAAATATCTTTTATTTATAAAAATAATTATAGTACTACTAAAATAATGATAATAATAAAAAATATATATATACTACCTTTGTAAGAGTTGAAAAGGCTTTTCCAAAAAAAAATGATCACAGCCTGGGCTAGCCCAACAAGACCTCTCGCATAACCAACATCACCCATACCAACTGCTCTATTTTGTTTTTCTAAAATAACTCGTATACTAAATATATTTAACCCGAATATTTCTGTTTTCTTCACCATCATCTTAATCACATCTGATCATTATTATTCTTGGTATCTTAATCTTAATCTAATCATCAATCCTGAACGATCTTAATTATCATCATACAACTCGTTATCATCTCATTATTATTATATCATAACTATTATCATGATCATAATCATTTCGTATCATTATCGAGTTATCTCATCACTAATCATCATGGTCATATAACATAATCATCTATCATCACCATTATATTATTATCATTATCATATAACCCAAGCATCATCACCCTTATTAGTTCTCGCCATCACCCTTAACGAATTTCCTCAAGACTCATTGTAGATCAACTATTTTAAATATTGAGTCCAATTTATAAATCCTAACCTACAACACAAGCCCAACTCTGAGCCCAATAAAATATCTATTGGAACCTAGCAATTAAATTCGGTTTTTTTTCTCCTTTCTGCTTTGTCGATCAGATCAAACAAACAGCCATCATTTTTTTTTATTTTTTTTTAAACACCGAACAAGTGGATGGTTGATGTGGTTATCGACCCTACTGCAACCCAAAAGAAGATAATGAGTAGCAATTCACATCCAAGTGGTTTATTATAAAATCATACCGTTAAAACCTCATCATCACGATTCTCTTTTCCTAATCATCATCATACGGTTGTCATCATTCATCCCCATTATTTCATCTTCATCGTTCCACTGTTTCACGTATCATCATCATGTTTTCGCTGTACCAACTCGTTATTATCGTTCAACAGAAACCGTCATCGTCCTCGTTGTTTATCCGAAACAAACACTAGACGTATAGTAGTACACAGGAACAATACTGCAGCGGTGAAGATGGTTCATGGCTCAACACAAAAAGAGTAAAGATAGAGAGAGGATGAGAGAGATATATGGATGGGTGGCGGTTTAACCAGAAAACCATGAATCGAATTATAAACGGAATTAATTAAGTGTTGTAGCAATAGAAATAGCATCTAGTAGCTGCAAGTATTCGGTGATTTATGGTGATGGCTGACCGGACAGAAACAGAAATTAGTTTTTAGGAGGTAGAGCTAGTGAGAGAGAGGAGATAGAGATAGAGAAGTGGTGGTTTATGGTGGTCTTTCGGTGTTGATTGGTGAAGATAACTGTGGTGGGGATCGTGCTAGAAAGTGTTGGTGACGGTTGATGATGGAAGTGGCGGTTTTGGGTTGTGAGGTGGCGATTTAGGGATGAAGGTGGTGTTCCGGTAGTGTCATGGGAGTTGAAGAATATGGCGGTGATGGGTGTCCTGTGGTGGTGAGGTTGACGGTGGTAGGGGCAGCCGGTGGTGGTGGTCAGGTGTGGTAAGTAAATATGGAGATGAGAAGAGAGTTGGTTTGATTACTTGTTGTATATATGTCACGATGTATGTGTATGTATATATATTCAGCTACTTAGAAAGAACAAAAAGAAAAGTATCATTGTCCAATATATTAGAACGTGCATAAATAATAAATAATTAATAAACAGTATAGCCATCAAAACATTTGTAATATTGTGCCGACAATTTCTCCCGGAATGCTATATCATGTCCATTGCTAAACAGTTGTCGTATAAAAGTGTTCCTAAAAATCCCAAATTCTTAGATTAATTATATTTAATTATTTCACTCATTAACTGTTTGAAACCTGATCAAAAAGGTTCGATAATTATTTATTTTATGTTCCAATTTATGTGTACGGAGTACTAATATTTAAACTTAAAAAGGTAAAAATATTTTTAACAAATCTAACATCTTCGTAATCGATTTACGGTTCAACTTTTATTTCGATCCATCATGAACATGTATTATTTTTATATTAAAACTAACGAAACGTCAACCGAGTATTACTGACGTTTACTAATTAGGCCCGAAATTATTCATTTTCAATATATTATACATGTGTATGTATATATATATATATATATATATATATATATATATATATATATATATATATATATATATATATTATAAATAACAAGTTTTATTACATAAATGACTTTACTAATTATATATATATATATATATATATATATATATATATTTTTTAAAACAAATAACTTTAATATTATTATTCATATATGTATATATAATAATTTCATTACTTAGTATTTTATTTTACATAATTATTTATAACAACAATTTCATTCAATAGATAAATATCAGTTCAAGTTATTATATAAATATATTTATTTATATATATCTATATACATATCTATTTACAATTAGTTGTTCGTGAATCGTCGAGAACAGTCGAAGGTCAATTGAATATATAAAACAGTTCAAACTTTTTGAGACTCAACCTAACAGAATTTTCTTATTGCCTCAAAAATATTAAATCATATCGAGAGTTTGGTTCAAAATTAGTCGAAATTTTTCGGGTCGTGACAGTACCTACCCGTTAAAGAAATGCCGTCCCGAAATTTGATCGAGGTTGTCATGGCTAACAATAAGAGTGTTTTCATGACGAATATGAATTGATAGAATAGAATTTTATCACTGTTGCTTAATATAGATTAGATAATTCAATCATGCAAAGAGTACGAATGAAGTTATCACAAAAGAGTGAAATGAAAAATAAAGATTCGTCTTGACTTTTGACGTAGCCACGGTTGATATCCGAAATTCAAGGAATTTAAGAAATCTTCTAATCAGAAAGAAAATGTATTCGAACGATTTATTAGCAAACTATCGGAGTTACGGAATAACAGAAATATCAAGAAAATATTTCCATGATATGCTTAGAGATTAAGTAGAATGGAAGAGTTATGTAACATGACACATGATGATGGTATGATCTGTGAATCATCACGTTCCATTAGAAATTTAGCATGACTTACTGTAATATAATCACGTTGGCCAAGCGCATTATATTATACTAACTCATGCATCAATTCCCAAAACTTCTCCACAATTCATTCATAATTTATACTTAGATTTTACAGAAGTTTTCAATATAACAGAATACAGAAAAACACGAAGAGGTAGATAATTTCGGGCAAGAATATTTATGAAAATATCCTCAGAAATATCGAAGATATTTTATGATGATATTTTTGGAATTTCTAAGTTCGAAGGTTGATGAAGAAAGATTTTCCGCAAGATTTTAACATGTCTTCGGAACAAGATATTTTCTAAAGATTTCGGTGGATCCTGAATTAACTGGATTCTTTTGAAAATAGGGTTTGGTACTTGTATTTGTCCTTGGTCTCCTTCATGGTGTGCTCAATCCGATTTTCAGTGCCAAATTTTTTTATCAAGCGTTCCTAACAATTCCTTCTTTATCATCAACTTTTGGCCATTAAGACCATTTACTACTGCTTCGTCAGCATTTTCAAAGTTAACGAATCTGGATCATTGGTTATCAAACCGAGGTGTCTTCAGGAGAATTGCGTTTTGAGATGATTAAACGCTGATGGTAGTATGGTGGAATATAAAAGGTTCTCTGGTAACAATAAATAAGCACGTATATATGCCGAGGTTATAATAAGGTTGTTTTGAACGAAAAGTTGAAATCAACTTGCTGGAGCTGTGTCAAAATTGGCTAATTTGGAAAGGGATTGTAAAGTGATTTTTTTTTCGGTAGTAACAACGCCAAAGGTGCTAGCACAGATACGTGTTAAACGTTTGCTCAGGTTCCGAGTGTTTTTCAGGTGCATAACTATGTGTATCAATCTTTTCTTCCGTAGATGAAGTGCGGTTGATTTATCCTCTCGATTGAGGTGTTTTCAAGAATCATGAAAGGTTTGAACGCAGATTGTAATCTCCAAGATACAAATGAAGTTTAAAATGAAATCAAGTGGCAAACTTGAAGAAATGTTTAGTTTCATATGTTATAATCAATATTTTAATTCATTTTAATTGTCCAATATTATTAGTCCACAGTCGATAGTCCACAGTTAACAGTCCAATAATTCATATATAGTTTAATATATAATATTCGAATTAATTAATACGTTTCGTGACCCGTATATGTCTCAGACTCGATCACAACTCAAACTATATATATTATTGTAGAATCAACCTCAACCCTGTATAGCTAACTCCCGCATTACTGCATATAGAGTGTCTATGCTTATTCCAAATAATATATATAGATGCGTCGATATGATATGTCAAAACCTTGTATACGTGTCCCGATATTTAAAGTGCAAAAAAAAATAAATAACAGAAACTAAATGACGATAAATAAAGTGCGTAAAGTAAATAACAGAATTTAAATGACGATAAGTAAAATTGCGAGAATGTAAATTGCGATAAATAATATGTAACCAGTTAGCTAGGAACAGTTAGCGTGGATTCTTAACAAAATTCTTTATAATTAATTTATTTGTTTCTAACAAATTTTATTTTGTCCAATGTTTTCTTCATTATGCCACTTGTTGGATTTTGATAGGTCAAAATCCAAAAATGAAATTGAATTAAAATGGATTTTGTGGTAAACGGATACGTATATCTATGGATTCAAGTAGGATAGTGACTGAACGTTTAGTCAGATTCGAAGAATGTACAGTGTAACTTATTAATGTGGAGTCTAAATATTCCTCGGGTATTACCTACCCGTTAAAATATTTTCACCATTAATATTTTGTACCAAAGAATTTTTAATTACAATCTTTATGAAAACATATATACATATATATATTTTCTCCAGATGCAATCATGGATTTAATGAGTTAATATGATATTAAACTCATTTGATTTATCGTTAATACTAGAATACATATTCTCTAAAACATTAGAGATTACATAATCGTCATGTAGAACAAAGGTAATTGATATAGAACGATATATAGAACAAAGATAGTCGGTGTAGAACGATACGTAGAACGAAAATTATGCTCGAGGTACGGAATGAGATGTTGAGGCATGTGATGTTGAAACTTAGGTTGTTGGTGGTGCTGGTGTCGATGTTGGTGGTGCTGTTGGTGCCAGTGATGTTGCTGAATTTGGTAGATTTTGCACCATATTTTCCAAAGATACAACTCGAGCGCGAAGTTCGTTGACTTATTACTCCAGGATGATTGTTGGTAGGAACGAGCGAGTGAATAAGGTTTTGAATTTGAGATAGTATATAATCATAGCGAGATATTCAGAAAATGAGGGTGAAAATGGTGTTTCTAATAGGTTCACCGGTAAGTGCTTCAGGTTCTTCGCCAATAGGGGAATGTGGTGGATGGAAGGGATCATCTTCTTCTTGTCTTCGATGATTAAGTAGGCTACGAACCCATCAGATGAATTAGGGATGGATGACTGGGTGATTCATTCTGGTGACGCTGCTTTCGGAGCTTAGGTGAAACTCCATATCGGAATCTGAGGGACTTGAACTAGTGGTGAGTTCCATTTCGTACGATTAGATAAAGGGTTTTCGATATGAAATGATTTTCGGATATCGGATGATATTCTAATTACATAGAATACCTATACATAGTATAGAAGATCCCGTAGATTACGAAGGAGATTAAGGAAACATGTCTGACAAGATTTAATGTGATAGTATGTGAATTTGTCTGTACACCGTCTATGCAATAATTGCAATAAGACGTGTCAAGACTGAAAATGATAAGTATATTTCTTTCAACAAATGGTGGTAAGCAAAAACTTTTAACATGCAGACCAGGTTCAAGTCTAGACTCATTAATATAACCTAACATCTACTAGGTCGAAGTCCAGACTCATTAATGCATTCTAACAACTACTAGTTAGACACACTAATGCAAGACCTGGTTTGCTACAACCACCGCTATGATACCACCTGTAACGACCCGTCCTTATCCACCTGGACGAAGTCATCAACATTTGGTCCCATTGCGATGATCGACTCCAATTAATGTCCTTAAAATGAGCTAATGCACAGCGGATGGTTTCTTTCATACCTGAGGATAAACATGCTTAAAAGTGTCAACCAAAAGGTTGGTGAGTTCATAGGTTTGTCATAACAATCATTTCTATACCTCAATAGACCACAAGATTTCATATATACAAATGATTTAATAAAAATATTCTAAGTGGTTGAGCACTTGGTAACCATACTTAACATTTAATCAACGTCGCATATTCCCTTTATTATGAAATCTCACTACACCGTACCAAGTGTAGTCACGAAACGAAGTACTATGCAACCGTTGAATACTGGTCGTCCAGTCCGGTTGGGGTTGTCAGGCCCGACAGATCTATCAACAGGATTCGCGTTTACAATACCTCATGTAAATAGTAGTTACCAAGCTACAGGGAAGTATACCAGTGGTACAACTCAACGTAGAATGTATTTTTAAGTACTTGTGTCTATTTCGTAAACATTTATAAAAGCAGCGCATGTATTCTCAGCCCAAAAATATATATTGCAAAAGCAATTAAAAAGGGAGCAAATGAAACTCATTATACTGTATTTTGTAGTAAAAATACATATGACGATGTTGAACAACTGAACAATGCAGGGTTGACCTCGGATTCATGAACCTATATCATTTATATATATATTAACACATATAATGGTATTCAACTCGGTTTATATTTATTAATCACATAATATTTTACTTATTTAAAATAGTAATGTATTTATTATTTCAAAAGTTATATACAAATTATATATATATATTGTTTTTGTATTAAAATAGTAAATTAGATATACTTATGATATATGTAATAACTATATATTTTTATTTTTATATAAATATCTTTTATTTATAAAAATAATTATAGTACTACTAAAATAATGATAATAATAAAAAATATATATATACTACCTTTGTAAGAGTTGAAAAGGCTTTTCCAAAAAAAAAAATGATCACAGCCTGGGCTAGCCCAACAAGACCTCTCGCATAACCAACATCACCCTTACCAACTGCTCTATTTTGTTTTTCTGAAATAACTCGTATACTAAATATATTTAACCCGAATATTTCTGTTTTCTTCACCATCATCTTAATCACATCTGATCATTATTATTCTTGGTATCTTAATCTTAATCTAATCATCAATCCTGAACGATCTTAATTATCATCATACAACTCGTTATCATCTCATTATTATTATATCATAACTATTATCATGATCATAATCATTTCGTATCATTATCAAGTTATCTCATCACTAATCATCATCGTCATATAACATAATCATTTATCATCACCATTATATTATTATCATTATCATATAACCCAAGCATCATCACCCTTATTAGTTCTCGCCATCACCCTTAACGAATTTCCTCAAGACTCACTGTAGATCAACTATTTTAAATATTGAGTCCAATTTATAAATCCTAACCTACAACACAAGCCCAACTCTGAGCCCAATAAAATATCTATTGGATCCTAGCAATTAAATTCAGTTTTTTTTTTCTCCTTTCTGCTTTGTCGATCAGATCAAACAAACAGCCATCGTTTTTTTTTTTTTTTAAACACCGAACAAGTGGAGGGTTGATGTGGTTATCGACCCTACTGCAACCCAAAAGAAGATAATGAGTAGCAATTCACATCCAAGTGGTTTATTATAAAATCATACCATTAAAACCTCATCATCACGATTCTCTTTTGCTAATCATCATTATACGGTTGTCATCATTCATCCCCATTATTTCATCTTCATCGTTCCACTGTTTCACGTATCATCATCATGTTTTCGCTGTACCAACTCGTTATTATCGTTCAACAGAAACCGTCATCGTCCTCGTTGTTTATCCGAAACAAACACTAGACGTATAGTAGTACACAGGAACAATACTGCTGATCAATCCTTAATTAATGATGTTACTTAATTACGGATTGAGTGCAATAAGATTATAATGGAGGATGGGATGTTCGATGATTATTTTGGGCTCCGATGATCGTTTTTCACTTTAACTATCAAGTTATCAACCACCCCGACCCGGTCTTCGTTATCGATTATCATGATTCACCTTAACTCAATGTAAGAAGTCCTTGGGCAAAGTCACAAGTGAAATCTACAAAGGCTTAGGCAAATGGCAGAGAATCAACAACCCATAAATGAGAGGCCAAGCTCCCTATTTATAGTATCCGTGATATCCGCGGTCTGCGAGATGCTCGGCTCTCCGCGGAAAGTCAGCGGATCAAACCGCAGTTTGGTATTTCAGCGAATACATAACCGCAGTATTTATTTTCAGCGAATATTGCATAACTGTGCCTTATAATCCGCGTAGTTCTGTCCTTAGCTTTTAGAAAATAAAATATACATATACAATGCTATGTATATGATCAAGTCCCCCCAGTTTATTATGATGTATTTTCGCGAAGCAAATGCATCATGATAAACTCTAAAATTCGCAATGTTCGCAGTTATTTTCCGCTTTAATTAATGTCGTGTTAGCATAGTTACCGTTTTAAAAGTTACCGTTGTTTCCTGCTAACTCAAATATTACCGTTTGAGTTTTTTACAACGGATAATTAAAACACTTAATTACCCCTTGCATTCGCCTATATATATTGTGGTTCACAATCACCAACGTCACACTTACCTTCACTATTCTCACTTTCTTTTGCTTATTCTCAATTCATTTGTTCTCTTTAAAACATTATCAAGTCGGCAATCACAACCTTCAATCATTAATCATGAAGATGGATGAAGTTGATCGAAAGGTGGACCCAAAAACGCTAATTAACAAGCTACTCTTAAGCCCGGAGGTGAAGTCAGTATTATCCAGCCATCAAATTAAACAAGAGAAGCCTGACATTCCTCTTGTGGATTTGACGGCAAAGTCACCACCGTCCCAGTCAATTACTGGTAAACGACCGCTCGAAACCCCGCCTTCTACGCAAAGCAAGAGGGCCAAACAAAGTTCTCCCCTATTCGATTATCCGATATCAGCGGATTATGAAGGAGAACAACAAACAGGTATAAATCTAATAACCATGATCTCATACCTTTATCTGAAATATTTATTGTTATGATTATAATCCGTGTTTCTTTTTTTGTTTGCAGAAGGCGCATCCTTCAATCCTTTATTTCCCAGCCCGAACACTGTGGCGCAGATCACAGAGCTTCTTCGCACTCCTCCTGATTCATATGGAGTGCGAATTGATGGGTTATCGGGATATACTTACGCTTCTCCCGGCGCTGCTGCAGATCAGCGCGAACAAATGAAGCTTGCAATTCCGAGCGAACTTCGCCGTGAATTCGCCAAACGCTCTACCGTTGATGCACATAATAGTTTTGTACAAAACTTTTACATGTGCTTTAACTCGGCATATGATATGATTTTGCGCGAAGAAAAATTCTTCGACATCCTCGACATTGAGCAGCAAAAATATAACTCTGAGCGGATCAGAGCTGAAAATAGCGAGAAGCGCGCTGTTGACTTAGCTTATCAACTTACTGTGGCGAAGACTACCGCAGAGGATTTGCAATCTCAAGTTTCAGCCGCTGCTGAAAATGAGAAGAAACTGGAATCTTCTATTTCCTCACTCAAGTTTCAGCTCACCGCAGAGCGGGATAATGCTCTGGCTAAAGCGGCTGCTGCAAAGCATGAATTTTCTCTACTCCACCAACACTTACCGGAGTTTTCGAAAAAGGTGCTTAATTCAGCACCCGTGAACGCGCAGTTCACAACTTATGCATCTGCCTTGCAATTGCGCGAAAGGGTAGAGTTTCTGCATGAAATTGCACCGCTTTGCACCATACCAGATCCTCTTCCCTCCGCAATTAGTGACCGCATTTGTGCTCTTGAAGATGCACGGAACGCAGCTGCTGTGGCAGAAGCTAAGTTAGCGGATATCCCTATTGACAAAGTCGTTGCTATTAGTTATGCAGAGGATGCTACTGCTCAAGACATCATAGCACTTGACTTGTCAAAATTAGATTAGGGATATGTAATATAGCACGTAGCTATCTCTGCAGTTTTGTTAATAAAATTTCAGCATTTTATCTTTATTTGCGAGTACTCAATATTTATATAGCGCCTTTTATTTTAGCAATATTCATAACACAAACTTGTCCTTTGCAATTTCCAACACTTTATTATTGTGCACATAATAAGCGCGTACTTTCGCGAAACAATTTGTATGCGTATATACTTATACGTTATGAATCTTCTAAGTCTGTCGTAACGATCCTTAGGTATGTAATCAGCATTGCGAAGCATCTAAATATTGGCAAGATCAAATATTTAGGAGATAATATTCCTTTCGCAATAATTTGCATGCAAAAGTGGGCAATTTCATCACTTTGCTATATAAACAATGCGGAATATAAAAATATGAAATTAACTGCAAAACGTATCATATTTATTCGCATTAGAACTTTCGCATACTTTTACAAGTGAGTATTCTTAAAATTTTAACAAGCGTGATCAAGACTTGCAAAAAATTAAAAACAAGGACACTTAATAAGTATTTCAGCCTTGTGTATTGAATATAATTTTCGCGATTTTTTACATATACAATTGTTAATTTCCGCAAAACTATGCATAATATCGCTTTAAAAGTACAGCATGCCATGCATTAGGCAAAGTTCGCCCTTCCACGTTCGCGAGCTTATATGAGCCTGCCGCATTAATTGCCACAATTTGATAAGGGCCTTCCCAATTAGGACCCAATTTGCCTAGCTTTTCTGCTCTGCTTGCCTCATTATTACGCAACACCCATTCACCTATAGCGAATGATAAAGCTCGCACTCTTTTATTATAATACTTAGCAATTTGCTGTTTATTATTCGCTTCTCTGATAGCAGCTATTAATCTCCGTTCTTTTATAAAATTGAGATTTTCGCACAACGCAGCATCATTTGCTTCTTCATCAAAGTTAGCGATTCGATGCGTTTCTACTAAAATTTCAGCGGGGATTACTGCCTCAGAGCCATAAACCAGGCTAAATGGTGTTTCACCTGTACTCTTTTTGAAAGTTGTACGATGTGCCCATAAGACATTGGGTAATTCATCTACCCAACCAGTTCGCCTTTCGCACAACCTCTTTTTTATTCCGCTTACAATATCGCGATTTGTTACCTCGCATAAACCATTAGCTTGCGGGTGCGCTACTGACGTGAACTTTTGTATTATGTTTAAGTCAGTGCACCACGTCTTAAATGGATCTTTCGCTATTTGTGCGCCATTATCGCTAACCAATTCTCGCGGAATACCAAACCTGCACACAATGTATTCCCACACAAAATTTCGCACCTGCACACCAGTGATTGTGCGAACCGCTTTCACTTCAACCCATTTAGTAAAATAATCAATTGCAACGATTAGGAATTTAACATTGCCAGGTCCTGCAGGAAATGGCCCCACAATGTCAATGGCCCATTTACTAAACGGCCATGCGAATTAACAAGGATCATATCATGCCGCGGCATTCGATTCTGCGGAGCATGCCTTTGGCAACTTTTACAGCGTTTAACAATTTTTGCCACATCGCGGTATAGGGACGGCCAAAAGTATCCCATCCGCATAATTTTTGCAGCAATAGTCTTGTATCCTGAATGTAGCGCACAAGTACCATTATGCACTTCTTCAACAAGCATTTCCGCCTCAATTGGTCCAACACACTGCATCATCGGTCCGCAGTACGATTTGCGATATAAGACATCATCCTGTATGAGATACATCGGCGTTCGCTCTCGCACTAAACGAGCTTCGCGACTATCCTCTGGCAAAATATCATTGCGAATATATTGCAGGATTGGTTCCATCCAATTTGGCTGCGCCTCTGTAACAGATGCTACCATTAAATCACTATCAATTGACTTACTTGGCAATTCCTCAACCCATACTTGTTTTTGAAAATGCGAAAATGTTAGAGCGGCTAATTTGCTCAAAGCATCTGCCTTTTTGTTTTGACTTCTAGGCACTTGCGCGAGTTCAAAGTATTCGAACCGCGCAGTAGTTTCTTTTAGCAGTTGCAAGTACTTCTGCATAGAAGGATCATGCGCTTCAAAAGATCCGCTAAACTGATTCACTACTAGTAGCGAATCTGAAAATGCACGCAACTTAACAATATTCATTTTTTGGGCGATATTTAAGCCTGCAAGCAATGCTTCATATTCTGTCTCATTGTTTTTCACATCAAAATTAAACCGCAGTGCGTAAGTGTGCTCTTCGCCGTTAGAACTTACCAAAACTAAACCCGCACCTGCACCTTCCGCACAAGAAGCACCATCAGTATATAACTCCCAAGTTTCATTAACTGCTGGTTTTAGCGCGGTTCGCTCATTAATTACTTCCAACTCTCCAGACAGCTCTGCGAGATAATCTGCCATAACTTGACCTTTTTCCGCACTTCACGGAAAGTAGGATATTTGATAGGCACCCAACTCCACTGCCCATAATGCGAGTCTACCAGAAATCTCCGGTTTTGTTAAGACTTGCCTGATTGGCAGATTGGTTAGCACATGCACTGGATGCCCCTGAAAATATCTACGTAGCCTTCGCGTTGTTAAAATGAGCGCATATACAAACTTTTCGATCGGCGCATAGTTTATTTCGCTTCCCGTAAGAGCTTTGCTAAAAAAATACACTGGCTTTTGTATTTTGTTCCTTTCCGCTATCAAGACTGAGCCAAACGCTTCATTTGCTACTGAAATATATAGATAGAGAATTTCGCCATGAATTGGCGCTGTTAGTGTAGGCAAAGTTTTCAACAGGTTTTTCATCTCTTGAAACGCAGAATCTGCTTCAGCGGTCCAAACAAAATTCTTCTGCTTCAAGCAACCTTTTAAAGTTTTGAAAAATGGCAATTGTCGCTCAGAAGCTTTAGACAAAAAACGCGTTAGGGCGGCCAATTTGCCTGTTAAACTTTGCACTTCCTTAACCGTCTTTGGCGCGGTCATATTTTTGATAGCCGCGATCTTTTTTGGATTAGCTTGAATACCTTGTTCCGTAACAAGATATCCTAAAAACTTTCCTTCAGTTTTGCCAAAAATGTATTTCAGCGGATTGAGCTTCATGTTTATCTCACGCAGTTTATCAAATGTTTCGCGTATATCTTCAACGATTCGCTCTTGCGTTGTACTTTTGATGACTAAATCATCGATATAGGCTTCAAGATTACGCTCTATTTGCTTATCAAACGCGGTGTCAATCAAGCGCTGATATGTCGCACCCGCATTGATTAGTCCAAAAGGCATCATTATATAACAATATATGCCTTTGCCTGTGTGAAACGCGGTTTTATCTGCGTCCTCTTGCGCCATAGGGATTTGATGATAACCTCTTGCCGCATCCAGAAAACTTTTATATGGAAATGCATGCAAAGATTCCACCTTTAAATCAATTTCTAGCAGCGGATAATTATCTTTGGTGCACGCTTTATTCAAATCCTTGTAGTCAATACACATTCGCCAGGAATTATCTGGTTTTTTCACCAATACTGGATTCGCGATCCATGATTGATATTGTACTTCGCGCAAAATTCCAGCTCGGACTAATTTTGTGACTTCTTCGCACAACCATTTGACGCTATCTGGGGCCATACCCCTTCGCTTTTGCACTACTGGTTTTAGAGCTGGATTTACATTTAGCTTGTGTTCCGCAATGCGACGCGGAACACCGGTCATATCGTTTTTGCACCAGGAAAAAAAAATCCATATATTCATCAAGTAATTGCACAATTTGCTTTCGAGTATCCGCACTAAGATTGCGACCTACTTTGATTTTCTGTTCTGGATATGCAGGATTAACTATTTCCATGCTATCCTCCTTATCCACAGTATCCTCAGGTTTCTGACCTGCGGTTTTTACATTGACAACCGCGCAAATAGGCACTATGCTCGCTGAACATATTGCGGCGATTCCTTTATATGTTGAAAATTTAATCATGCCATGAATTGTGGACGGTACAATTCCAAATTTGCTTATAGCGGTCCTTCCTAGCAACATGTTATAGCGAGAAGAAGCTCGCATAACATAGAAATCTAGCCGTGCTTGTCGCGCTAAAGCATTATCATTTACATCGGCTAGCTCGATGTTCAGCGACAAGACACCGATTGGTAGCGAAAATTCTCCTGCAAAACCGGTTAGCGAAACTGCAGTCGTTTGCAGATTTTCTTTAATATCCTCTGGCAACTGAGCGAAACATTGTTCGTAAATAATATCAACGCTACTACCATTATCAACATGAACTTTCATCACTGTGATATTAGCGTCCGCGATTTTACACGATACTATTATCGGCATTTCAGAAAAATCGTCGCTCTGCATTTTTGGAAAGCTAATTGGCGCTGATTGCCAATTATGATACATTTTAGCAGATTTTCGCTTCTTTCCTCTTTTTTGGACATTCATTCGCATAGTGGCCATGTTATCACTATTATCGCCAATATTATTCATTACTTACTGCCAATTTGAAAACACGCACCTGCAAATCATCGCAACAAAAACACGATTGAAATTAAACCGCCTAATTAATTGTTTAACAGCGTAAAACAACAATTTTCAGTTTAATTCGTAAAACGTGTCCCACGGATGGCGCCAATTGATCAATCCTTAATTAATGATGTTACTTAATTACGGATTGAGTGCAATAAGATTATAATGGAGGATGGGATGTTCGATGATTATTTTGGGCCCCGATGATCGTTTTTCACTTTAACTATCAAGTGATCAACCACCCCGACCCGGTCTTCGTTATCGATTAGCATGATTCACCTTAACTCAATGTAAGAGGTCCTTGGGCAAAGTCACAAGTGAAATCTACAAAGGCTTAGGCAAATGGTAGAGAATCAACAACCCATAAATGAGAGGCCAGGCTTGTGACGACCCGAAAATTTTCGATCAAATTTAAACTTTAACCTTTATATGTTTTCGATACGATAAGCAAAGTCTGTAATATTGAGTCTTGAGATTTTTGAATCATTTACATAGATTCATTTACCCTGTGACTATTTCTGACAATTCACGAACCTATAAATTATAAACAGAAATTCGTATATAAATAAATGTATATGTAGATAAATACATATAATAAATTAAATATATTAATAAACTATTATGAGATTTAATTATTATGAAAGATAACTTAATATAACTAAAACTTACTTATATAGTGGATAAATAGTTTTCGAACATAATTTGTCAACATAATGTAATAAATATATAAGTATACAATGAGTTTAATTTTTTAATATATATAATTAATTATCTACTTAACATGTAACACATAATTATATATAAAGTAGTATATATATATATATATATATATATATATATATATATATATATATATATATATATATATATATATATATATATATATATGTATATAAATATAAATCTATACATGATTCCAAACAAGATTATATGGTAATATACAAAAAGTATAAATATTAAGTACTCAATGAAAGATATCACATAATATATTATGTAATTACTAAATATTACAAATTAATAAATTGAATATTAATATATTAATATAATGTGGTTACAAGCTAAAAATATAGTTGTTATACTAATTTTATTATTATTACCTCATTATTATTATTGAAAATAATATTAATGTTAGTATTAATATCAGTATTATTAATATTATCGGATATGAGATTTGATACATATTATATGTTAAAAGTTCTACCATTTTTAGTTAATAATATCATTATCATTATTTTATCACTTTACTCATTATTATTAAGTATTATAAGTATTATTAGAAATTATAATAGGAGATTTTACATGTAATTGATTATATTATTAATAGTATTATTATTAATATTAACATAATTATTTTTAATATATATATTTATTATGTATAAAAATTAAACACAGATAACTACCAATTATGTTTAGGTATCTAATAATTGCTGTATCTAAACCGATTCAATATCAAAATCAAATCCACAATCAAACAAAAGCAGTTGAAGGATGACATCTGTTTTATTTTCTTTTCTTACCTGCTGGAACAATCCTTGTCGATCCACTCACAGAATCACAACAAAAATTGTCAAATAATTTGGTACGAATTCAATTAGCAAATCCTTATCTTTAATATTTTTTTATATATATACTTTATACCTGATGGAACCTGTCGACAATTATGTAATTACAAAACAAACTGAAAGTGATTCGATTTAGCTGTAATAATACCACATAATCACAATAAATCATGATCGATCTATTCACAGTCATCCGGTTGTTATTCGATCAAACCCAACAAATAACCATCCACCATCTAAACCATCACACCTTTGTGAATCACCACCAAAATCATTGCATCTGTTTCCTTTGATCGAGCAAAAACAAACCGACACACACCACCACCCATCGTTGACGACAAAACCTCAATTATTACAAACAATCACCACCGGTACCATATCAACAACACCACCATGGAATCATGCTACTACTGCATTCTCATTTCGATTCAAACAGACCCAAAGCCATCGCCCAAATTAAAGGTGACTAATAATACAACTCATTTTTACTTATGTTCTCTAAATTCTGTCATTATCAACAACATATGGATTAGTTTGAAACTCACCCAAAAACATTCATGAAGTTGTATTTCTCGTTGAATGTTCGTAGTACACCACTGCAATTGTTATCCCTTGGTTGTTGTTGAAACCATCTTTGAACACCACCACTTTACCTACGGTTTGCACTACTAGATCACCATGTTACTACTTCAATCCATCATCATAACAGCTATGATGCTATTAATCTTCTGCTACTGCTGTTCGTTTAAACCACAACAAAACATAACCATAAACAATAAAACTTTTCTTGTGTTTCATTCTATTCAGTTTTTCTGTCGAACCAGACCACGAAGAGAACACCATTTGCAACTATCTCTGCTGCAGTCTTTGTTTTCAGGTTCGAACACCACAAACCCGCCACCATTACAGCAACATCTACACTTCAGTTTCTGTTTCTGTTCAATCCCTAGTAAACCAACTTATAGTGTCCCCTGTTTTCTACTCCTATTACTTTCGAACATTCCATAAACACTGCTACAGCAGCCTTTATATCTGTTTCTAAAACCGCTGCTGTTTTCTTTTTTTTTTTTTGCAGCCCAATTCGCTGTCAACTGTGTTTCCTACTGCTGCACGCAGGTATTGCTTTATTGTTACTCGACAACCTGCTAATTAGAAGTATTTTCAGTTGTTGAGAAATAAAACAAGTGAAGGGAATAAGATAGGGTCACGGTTTATAACACCAACATGGAAATAAAGTTGTAGTTGGTACATCATCAAATGATAATTGAAACAAAAACAACTTTATTATATGGCCGACATTTTTTGCTATTTGATCATGTCAATTTAGTGGTGGGACAAAGGAAACCCACTAGGTTTCTAATCAATATTTGCCATATAGATTTTCTATTAGTTTTTGCTGAATTTTTGAGAGAACCGGGGACGTCCACGAATATTTTATTGGGTTTTGCAAGTTAGAACTTGGGCACGTTCCATTTTATTCATTATTGGACCGACGTATAATGCTAGTGACGAATTCATATCCATAAGGGTAACGGTTAAGGGATGATGATGATAATTGGGTTATAAAAAGAAAGGAACAGAAAAGCTGGTTATATAGTTTAGGTACGCGAATTAAATCAGAAAATCAAGTTAGTTCAACTGGTTTAAGGATGTGTGGGGTGTTTTCAGATTACCCAGAGGTCACAGGTTCAATCCTGGGCTAGAACATATTTTTTTTTTGAAAATGAAGAAGATAAATCAAACAGCTACAGATAGACGGATTACATAATTATGGGTTGGATATATTTATAGAAAACGAGTCAGAGAGAGGTGGTCTGGGGAGTTGTTTGGGTGGTGAGAAGTCATGGGTTCGAATCCGGGCAGTGACATTTTTTTTTATGATGCAACATACTTGTTTCTCTTAAGGTAGTACCATCATCATCATTATTATTATTATTATTATTATTATTATTATTATTATTATTATTATTATTATTATTATTATTATTATTATTATTATTATTATTATTATTATTATTATTATTATTATTATTATTATTATTATTATTATTATTAATAGTATTATTTTTGTAACAAATTATTGATTTTGAAATAATACAAATTACAAATAGATATATATATATATATATATATATATATATATATATATATATATATATATATATATATATATATATATATATATATATATATATTTTTATTTATTTTAAACATAACTATATATATGAATATTTATTCTTTTACAAAATAACCATATATATAAAACATAACCGGGGATATGAAACATAAATAAAGTACATATATTTATATAACTACAACACTTAACATACATGAATTATATATAGAAGAAATTATGTGATTTTTATGTGTTAATATATATACATGATATAGGTTCGTGAATCCGAGGTCAACCCTACACTTGTTAAATGACGTCATATGTATTTTTACTACAAAATACAGTATGTTGAGTTTCATTATTCCCTTTTTATATACATTTTTGGGCTGAGAATACATGCAAATGCTTTATTAACTATTTTACAATATTTATATGCGTGAGTTTCATTAATCCCTTTTTAAATGCTTTTGCAATATATATTTTTGGGACTGAGAATACATGCTATGTTTTTATAACTGTTTTATGAAATAGACACAAGTAATAGAAACTACACTCTATGGTTGAATGATCGAAATAGAATATGCCCCTTTTTATTAAGTCTGGTAATCTAAGAATTAGGGAACAGACACCCTAATTGACGCGAATTCTAAAGATAGATCTATTGGGCCTAACAAGCCCCATCCAAAGTACCGGATGCTTTAGTACTTCGAAATTTATATCATGTCCGAAGGAGGATCCCGGAATGATGGGGATATTCTTATATGCATATTGTGAATGTCGGTTACCAGGTGTTCACCATATGAATGATATTTTTGTCTCTGTGCATGGGACGTATATTTATGAGAACTGGAAATGAAATTCTTGTGGTCTATTAAAATGATGGAAATGATTATTTATGTTAAACTAATGAACTCACCAACCTTTTGGTTGACATTTGAAAGCATGTTTATTCTCAGGTATGAAAGAAATCTTCCGCTGTGCATTTGCTCATTTTAAGGACTTTACTTGGAGTCGATCATCGCTCTGAAATCAAATGTTGATGACTTCGTCCAGATGGATTAGGGCGGGACATTTCAGTTGGTATCAGAGCGGTGGTCTTAGTGAACCAGGTCTTGCATTAGTATGTCTAACTGATAGTTGTTAGGATGCATTAGTGAGTCTGGACTTCGACCGTGTCTGCATGTCAAAAGTTTTGCTTATCATTTTTGTCGGAAATCATCTGTTTATCATCTCTAGGAAATTACCTACTTATCATTCTTAGTCTAGACACATTTTACTGCAATGATTGCATGAATAGTGTATGGACAAAATTTGTATCTTAGCGTATCTGCTAATTCATATCTTAGCTTATATGTTATTGTTATCTTTACCTGACAGTTTCCGTAGATTCCTCCGTAACTTATGAGATTTTAGTATTACATATGCATATGTCAATTATATATTGCAGGATACTAATCTACATCATATAATCTATTTCTTATCGAAAATCCTTCATCTGATCGTACGAGATAAATCCTTCAACTAGTTCGAGTCCTTCGGATTTCGACAGCTACTCCGATAGTTATCCCGACAATTATTCCGAATGGATAGCTGATAATGCTAAAAACGAACATATATTTCATAGCATTATTCCTCAAGAAAGACAAGCTTTTAGTTGCAATTGTTCTATTTACAAGTGATATTCGTTTGTATAATAAAAGGTGAAGACAAAAGACAGATTCGACGAATTGAAGACGCAAACGACCAAAAAGCTCAAAAGTACAAAAGACAATCAAAAAGGTTCCAATTATTGATAAGAAACGTCTCGAAATTACAAAAGTACAAGATTCAAAACGCAAAGTACAAGATATTAAATTGTACGCGAGGACGTTCGAAAATCCGGAACCGGGACCAGAGTCAACTCTTAACGCTCGACGCAACGGACTAAAAATTACAAGTTAACTATGTATATAAATATAATATAATATATAATTAATTATATTAATTATATATATATTATATATATAATAAACACCGTCGGCAGAGAAAACTCCAAGATGTGAGCTGTAATTTCTATCTCCGCGACTCGCGGAGTGTGAATGCCAAAAGGGCCGCGAGTCGCGGAGCCCCAAAAATCACAAATCCCTATAAAGCAAACCGAATTCTGATCAAAATTTCATATTCTATTTTCTCTCTTCTCTATCTATACGATATATATATATATATATATATATATATAATTTATATTTTAATTTTAATTTTAATTATAATTCTAATAATAAGGGTATGTTAGCGAATGTTGTAAGGGTGTAAGTCGAAATTCTGTCCGTGTAACGCTACGCTATTTTTAATCATTGTAAGTTATGTTCAACCTTTTTATATTAATGTCTCGTAGCTAAGTTATTATTATGCTTATTTAAAACGAAGTAATCATGATGTTGGGCTAATTACTAAAATTGGGTAATTGGGCTTTGTACCATAATTGGGGTTTGGACAAAAGAACGACACTTGTGGAAATTAGACTATGGGCTATTAATGGGCTTTATATTTGTTTAACTAAATGAAAGTTTGTTAATGTTAATATAAAGATTTACAATTGGGCGTCCCTATAAATTACCATATACACTCGATCGGACACGATGGGCGGGGTATTTATATGTACGAATAATCGTTCATTTAACCGGAAACGGGAATGGATTAATAGCCACTAGAATAATTAAAACAGGGGTGAAATTACATTCAAGGGTAATTGGTGTAACTGTTAACAAAGTAGTAAAACCTTGGTTTACACGCAGTCGATAACCTGGTGTATTCATTAAACAAAGTATTAAAACCTTGTTACAATTCGAATCCCCAATTAGTTGGAATATTTATCTTCGGGTATAATAATAATTTGACAAGGACAC
Source organism: Rutidosis leptorrhynchoides (assembly GCF_046630445.1). Lineage (NCBI taxonomy): Eukaryota > Viridiplantae > Streptophyta > Magnoliopsida > Asterales > Asteraceae > Rutidosis > Rutidosis leptorrhynchoides. The sequence goes on along the minus strand of NC_092337.1, from coordinate 223,079,938 downwards.
TTGCAATTTATATTTATGACTGATGGACTGTTATGGACAAAAACCAGACGGACATATTAAATAATCCAGGACAAAGGACAATTAACCCATGGGCATAAAACTAAAATCAACACGTCAAACACCATGATTACGGAAGTTTAAATAAGCATAATTCTTTTATTTCATATTTAATTTCCTTTATTTTATATTTAATTGCACTTCTAATTATCGTACTTTTTAATTATCGCAAATTTTATTTTATCGCATTTTTATTATTCGCAATTTCATTATCGTTATTTACTTTACGCTTTAATTTAAAGTCTTGTATTTATTTTATATTTTACATTAGGTTTTAACTGCGACTAAAGTCTTAAAATCGACAAACCGGTCATTAAACGGTAAAAACCCCCCTTTATAATAATAATATTACTTATATATATATTTGTATTTTTATAAAAGTAAACTAATATAGCGTTGAGCTTTGTTTAAAGATTTCCCTGTGGAACGAACCGGACTTACTAAAAACTACACTACTGTACGATTAGGTACACTGCCTATAAGTGTTGTAGCAAGGTTTAAGTATATCCATTCTATAAATAAATAAATATCTTGTGTAAAATTGTATCGTATTTAATAGTTTTTCCTAGTAAAATATAAACTATTTTATATACACCTCGTACGACATCAAGTAATTTTTGGCGCCGCTGCCGGGGAATCATCTTAAAAGCCGGAAGCGCAACGCTAATATAAAAAAAAATAAAAATTTTTAGTTTACTTTTATTAAAATTCGTTTTGTAAAAATACTTTTTAAATATTCGAAAAATATAAAAAGAAAAACAAAAATATAAGTATTTTTAAGATTTTGTTAAATATTTAAGTTTTATAAGTCTCTTTATTTTTATTTTAGTTTATAAAAATATAAGTTTTATTTTAAAATCTTTTATTTATTTAAAAAAAACAGAAAACAGAAAAAAAAATAAAAAAAAAAAATAAATAAATAAAGAAAAAACGCGTCGAATATTGCAAGCTGTCAACTGAATTTCTGAACCCCGCGACTCGCGGGGTTTAAAGTTTAATTGCCGCGACTCGCGGAGCTTCTCTGACACGCGACAGAAACCCTAATCCTGCATTAATTACGGGATTTAATTAATTATTATTATTATTTAACCTAATAATTATTATTATTATTATTATTAGTTTTATTTTTACTTTTACTTTTTATTTAATTTATGTATTTAGTATTAATTAGTTTTATTAAATTGTAAAATTAGTAGTTTTATAAAAAAAATAATATAAAAATAATATTTTTATAAAAATTGTACTTTTTACAACTTTTTGTATATTTTTATATTTTGTACCTTTTTAATCGCTGTAGCGTAATATTTGTATTTTTTTGCTCATATTTAATTTTAAACTTAGTTTTTGCCATAGTTATTTTTACTCCTAGATTTTTAGGCTTTGCCGTAGAATTCCTTAAGTGCTTTTTCTTTAGACTAAGATTTAGTTGCTTTAGAATTTTGCGACGCCTTTTTAAGTTTTAGTTTCTTTTTAAGTTATTTCCATTTGGGATTTAGTTTTTCCTGTAAGCTTTAATATTTTTAGACCTTTTACTATGTATCAATTATCATTCCAATTAGTAATTTCAATTTGCGATTATAATTTTAAGTTAGTTGTAGTAATAAGGTTAGGTTAGTTAAGTATTTTTAAGTTTCTTTTATTTTTCCGTCACCTTTTATTTTTCAACCATTTTTTTTTCTTTTTCTACCTTTTGCGACGAACTCTTTTTCTTTCTTATTTCTCGCTATTCTAGTTTTAGGACTTAGAATTTTTTTTCTACTTCTTATCTAATTTTCTTAAAATTACGAAAATTTATTTTAAGTGGTTAAATTAATAGACATCAAAATTTTCTGGTTCGTAGTAATAGTTGGATTTGTACGTGGACCGGGTTATTGGAGCCAAACAGTCCTCAATTATATTGAGACCAAACGAATCCTGCCCCTCTGCTGCATCTTTTGGCTATTCGAAACGTGGGCAAAATCAGAAAAGTCTATTGATTGGATAACTTATTATAATTTTTCTTTCCTTTTTAAAACTAATAAGATATTCAGTGAATGCACCGAGCAAGACGTTCATCACCTTTTGTACATTCACCACCTGTAACTAGATCAAGACATTTAGCAAATATAACCGCCGTTGATTTTTCTTTAGAATCGTCATCCAGTCAACCAAGTACTTCAGTTCAAATTTCCGATAATCCATTTTTTGAACCCAACCTCACAATTGAGAATCCAGAGAATATTCAGGAACGGTTCATAGATCCTGAACCATTAAACTTTCCTCCGGAACCACCAATCATTCAAACAGAGATTGTTGAGGAACGAACCATTAAATCAGAATCATCTAGTGATACCGATTCAACAAATTCAATTATGGAGAATCTGGAACCTTTAAGTATGGAAGACCGAATGAGAGCTAAACGCACTGGCCAAGGTCACGCAATTACTCATCCAGACATTAATGCGCCAGATTATGAAATCAAAGGACAAATTCTACACATGGTGACTAATCAATGCCAATTTAGTGGTGCGCCGAAGGAAGATCCAAATGAACATCTACGTACCTTTAATAGGATCTGCACACTATTTAAAATCCGAGAAGTGGAGGATGAACAGATATATCTCATGTTATTTCCCTGGACTTTAAAGGGAGAAGCCAAAGATTGGTTGGAATCGTTACCTGAAGGGGCGATCGATACATGAGATGTTTTAATTGACAAATTTCTTAAACAATTCTTTCCTGCATCTAAAGCCGTAAGACTTCAAGCAGAAATTGTTACGTTCACACAAAAGCCAAATGAAACTCTATATGAGGCGTGGACAAGATATGGAAAGTTGTTAAGAGGATGTCCGCAAGATGGTTTAGACACCTGTCAAATAGTACAAATATTCTACCAAGGATGCGACATCACTACAAGGAAAGATATAGATATAGCAGCTGGTGGTTCTATTATGAAGAAAACCGAAACGGATGCTTACAAAATTATTGATAACACTGCTTCCCACTCACATGAGTGGCACCAAGAAAAAGATATCATTAGATCATCTAAAGCAGCTAGAGCCGATTCTAGCCATGACTTAGATTCCATTTCCGCAAAGATAGATGCTGTGGAGAGACGAATGGAAAAGATGACTAAGGATATTCACTCAATACGAATTAGTTGTGAGCTGTGTGGAGGACCACATTTGACAAAAGATTGTCTCAGTATTGAATTAACAATGGAACAAAGAGAGAATATTTCATACATAAACCAAAGGCCTGGAAATAATTATCAGAATAATTATCAACCGCCAAGACCGATTTACAATCAAAACCAGAATTATAACCAAAATATTCCATACAACAACCAACAAGGTCCTAGCAATCAACAAGTATCCAATAATACTTATAATCAGCAAAGACCAAATTTTCAAAACAAACCACCATAACAAACCGATGATAAAAAGCCGAATTTAGAAGATATGATGACGAAGCTAGTTGAAACTCAAACGCAGTTTTTCACATCTCAGAAACAAACCAATGAACAAAATGCTCAAGCATTTAGAAATCAACAAGCTTCTATTCAAAATCTGGAACAAGAAGTAAGTAACCTAGCAAGGTTAATAGGTGAAAGAAAACCGGGAAGTCTACCTAGTGATACAAATGCTAACCCACGAAATGAAACAGCTAAAGCTATTACCACAAGAAGTGGTACAACACTTAAACCACCTGAAATACATGTAACTTCTGATGAAACTATTCCTACTCCACAAGAACCACAACCTGATCAAGATAAGGAAAAAGAACCGGTAGTTGAAAAGATTAATGAAAATAACACAGTTAAGGATAAACCTTATGTTAAACCATACCAACCACCACTTCCTTACCCGAGTAAAATGAAGAAAGAAAAACTTGAAGTCGAGCAATCCAAATTCTTGGATATGTTTAAACAGATAAATGTAAATCTTCCTTTCATTGATGTGATTTCAGGAATGCCTAGATATGCTAAATTCTTGAAAGATCTAATCACAAATAGAAAGAAAATGGAAGAACTCTCGGCTGTCACTATGAATGCTAATTGTTCAGCAGTGCTGTTGAATAAGATACCAGAAAAATTATCTGATCCAGGAAGTTTCACAATTCCATGTTTTCTGGGTAGTCTTAGTTCAATAGAAGCATTGGCAGACTTAGGTGCTAGTATAAATCTAATGCCGTATTCACTATACGCTAAACTAGACCTTGGAGAATTGAAACCAACAAGAATAAGTATACAACTAGCCGACCGATCAGTAAAATATCTTAGAGGGATAATGGAGAACATGCTAGTTAAAGTTGGTACTTTAGTATTTCCAGTAGATTTTGTTGTTTTGGACATGGAAGAAGATTCTCAAGTTCCTCTCATATTAGGAAGACCATTCTTAAACACGGCTAAAGCAATGATAGACGTGTTCGGTAAGAAACTGACCCTAAGTATAGAGGATGAGAGTGTTACCTTTTCAGTTGATAGAGCAATGCAACAACCACAATCTGCAGATGATACATGTTATTATATTCAAACTATAGATGCACATGCAGAATTATTAGAAGAATTTCCAGAATTACAAGGAACAGGAGAATGTTCTTTAGGAGAAGGTAATGAACCAATTGATGAAGCTGAAATGTTAGCTACACTTATAGCTAATGGATATGAACCAACAACAGAAGAAATTCAAATGCTAAAAGAAGAAGACAGATATCGATATAAATCATCGATAGAAGAACCTCCGAAATTAGAGTTAAAGCCACTTCCAAACCATTTGGAATACGCTTATTTACATGGTGAATCTGAATTACCTGTAATAATATCGTCTTCTCTTACTGAAAATGAGAAATCACAACTCATTTCTGTGTTGAAAGCTCATAAACCAGCCATTGCATGGAAGATTCATGATATTAAAGGAATAAGTCCTTCGTATTGCACACATAAAATCCTTATGGAAGAAGGTCATAAAACGTATGTGCAACGCCAACGAAGACTAAATCCTAATATGCAAGATGTAGTTAAGAAAGAGATTATTAAACTGCTAGATGCAGGTTTGATATATCCAATTTCTGATAGTCCATGGGTAAGCCCAGTTCAATGCGTACCTAAGAAGGGTGGCATGACTGTCATTACAAATGAGAAAAATGAGCTTATTCCTACTAGGACTGTAACAGGATGGCGTGTATGTATTGATTATAGAAAATTAAATGACGCCACCAGAAAAGATCACTTTCCCTTACCTTTCATAGATCAAATGTTGGAAAGATTAGCCGGAAATAGTTACTATTGTTTTCTAGATGGATTTTCCGGATATTTTCAAATTCCAATAGCACCCGAAGATCAAGAGAAAACCACATTCACGTGCCCTTATGGTACTTTTGCTTACAAAAGAATGCCATTTGGACTTTGTAACGCCCCTGCAACCTTTCAAAGGTGTATGATGGCGATTTTTCATGACATGATAGAAGAATGCATGGAAGTATTCATGGATGACTTTTCAGTCTTCGGTGATACATTTAAATCATGTCTAGTTAATCTGGAACGAATGCTAATTAGATGCGAAAAATCAAATCTAGTACTTAATTGGGAGAAATGCCATCTCATGGTTAAAGAAGGCATCGTTCTTGGACATAAAATTTCAAAAGAAGGGATTGAAGTGGATAGAGCTAAAGTAGATGTAATTGCTAAACTTCCACATCCCACCAATGTTAGAGGAGTTAGGAGTTTTCTAGGGCATGCCGGTTTTTACCGACGTTTTATAAAAGATTTTTCTAAAATTGCCACTCCTATGAATAAACTCCTAGAAAAGGATGCGCCATTCATCTTTTCAGATGAGTGTATCAAATCTTTTAATATTCTTAAAGAAAAACTCACTAATGCACCAATCATGATAACACCAAATTGGAATCTACCATTTGAACTAATGTGCGATGCAAGTGATTTTGCAATGGGAGCCATTTTAGGACAAAGGATTGAAAAACGATTTCAACCTATATATTATGCTAGTAAGACATTACAAGGAGCACAAACAAACTATACAACTACTGAAAAAGAACTCCTTGCTATTGTATTTGCTTTTGACAAATTTCGATCATATCTCGTTCTAGCAAAAACGGTGGTCTATACCGACCATTCTGCTCTTAGATACCTATTTTCAAAACAAGATGCTAAACCAAGATTAATCCGTTGGATCTTACTCTTACAAGAGTTTGATATTGAAATCCGAGATAAAAGAGGAGCAGAAAATCTCGCCGCTGATCATCTTTCTCGTCTTGAAAATCCCGAATTAGAAGTTCTAAATGAATCGGCCATACAAGACAACTTTCCTGATGAATATCTATTGAAGATAGATTATAAAGAAATCCCATGGTTTGCAGACTATGCAAACTACTTAGTTTGTGGATTCCTTGAAAAAGGATTATCGTACCAAAGACGAAAGAAATTCTTCAGTGATATAAAACACTATTTCTGGGAAGATCCACATCTGTTTAAAAGTTGTCCCGATGGAATAATACGCCGATGTGTATTTGGAGATGAAGCTAGTAAAATTTTAAACCATTTTCACACAGGACCAACAGGAGGGCATTATGGGCCTCAACTAACAGCAAGAAAAGTTTATGAAGCTCGATTCTATTGGCCTACAATTTACAAAGACGCACACCTTCTTTGCAAATCCTGTGATGCATGTCAAAGGGCCGGAAAAATAAGTCAACGTGATGAAATGCCACAAAATGTCATCCAAGTATGTGAAGTATTTGACATTTGGGGTATTGACTTTATGGGTCCATTTCCAAAATCTCATAATAATCTATATATACTCGTAGCCATTGATTATGTATCTAAATGGGCGGAAGCACAAGCTCTCCCAACTAACGATGCACGAGTTGTAGTCAACTTTTTAAAACGTCTTTTTGCAAGGTTTGGAACACCGAAAGCTTTAATAAGTGATCGGGGTACTCATTTCTGTAATAATCAACTTGAGAAAGTTCTTAAAAGATATGGAGTAACTCATAAAATCTCCACCGCATATCATCCACAAACAAGTGGACAAGTTGAAAATACCAACCGAGCTTTAAAACGTATTCTAGAGAAAACCGTAGGATTAAATTCGAAGGAATGGTCCATTAAATTGGAGGATGCACTCTGGGCTTTTAGAACAGCCTACAAAACTCCAATTGGAACCACACCTTTTAGACTTGTTTATGGAAAAGCATGTCATCTTCCAGTAGAAATTGAACACAAAGCATTTTGGGCTTTGAAGACATGTAATCTTGATTTACATGAAGCCGGACGTCTACGATTAAGTCAACTAAACGAATTAGAAGAATTAAGACATGAAGCATACGAAAATTCGTTAATCTATAAAGAAAGAACGAAGAAATGGCATGATAAAAGAATCAGAAGTTCAAAAGAATTTAAAGAAGGAGACAGAGTTCTTCTTTTCAATTCACGATTCAAGCTATTTCCTGGAAAATTGAAATCAAGATGGTCTGGACCATTCATAGTCAAAAGAGTTTTCCCATACGGAACGATAGAATTAATAAATTCAAATGGGATTAAATTTAAAGTTAATGGTCACAGAGTTAAACATTACATACATGGTCCGATGGAAGTCGACAACGAAGTTAATCACAATTTCGACACCACAGCTAACTAAGTGTGGGGAGAATCAAGTCTTTAAAGGATAATATGTATTTCTGTTAGAGTTAGATTGTCTGTTTTCGTGTAGTTTTCGAAAATGGAACACGTATGGTCTTTCCCTAGCAGACCCTAAAGAACTAGTCTTCTCCCCTCATTCTGAATTTTTATTTTTTTAGGTTTCTACGAAATGAAGACTGCCTGTGAACTAAACCATGGTCTAATGCTACATGCTTTGATCACTAAACGTAATAATGACATACTACCGAGCGAATTAGTATCAGTAATCAGAGAAAGAATGGACGGAGTTAGAAAAGAATCCAGATGCGAAGATAATAAGTTACAATTTGGTAAAGGAAAATCAAAATCCGCAGCGAAAAGAAGAGCACGACACCTAGAACGATGTCACAAATGCGGAAAATGGTCACATGGAGGTAAATGTTCAAATAATCAAACCTATTCAAATACCGAATTTGTTACTTTATGCAGAGACGGACCGTTCATATGTTTAGAAGAAAAGACACTGAATGCTCGGGGTTACGCCTATGCAGCCATGGAAAACCAATTAAACCGACTATCTTATGAATGGAATAGATCATATAACTAAGAAATCTATTTCACAGGTATGTCTGTACAGTTTTTATTTTTATTTTTATTTTTAACCTTTTGATAATAAACGCTAATTTGTTCGCTAAAAAGTATTAAATTGGTATTAAATAAAATTAGGTTTGGCGACCGAAATTATTGATATCATTCAAAAATTTATTACATCACTGCGAAATTTAACGTTTATTCTTAAGGTATAAATATCTTTAATCAATCAACCCAAAATATTTCAAAAATTCGTCATGAGTTAAATTAGGTCTTGGAACCGAAATTACTTTACCGAAAAGAGGGGCGCATATTTTTGATAATATTTGATTGATTAAAGTGGGATAAAAAGACAAAAAGATTTTTAAATTTATCTTTACCATGTTTTTAAAATTAATATTTAAATCTTAAATTAATATTGTAAACTTTGTAAAAACAATATATTTAAAATTGTAAATATTTGAAAAATTAATATAAGTTTGGTGTGAATTTATAATATGAATTTTTAAATTAAGTTTGGTGTGAATTTTTAATTTTTAAAATATGAATTTTTAATTTTATGCATTTCAAATTTTAAGTTTGGTGTGAATTTTTAATATTAATTTTGAATTTCATATTTAAGTTGTGTGAATTTAAAAACAAAAATTTACTTTATCTCATTAAGTTAAGAATATGATTTTTAAAATTCGTCGTAAGTTGAAGACTAGGTCTTTGAACCGAAATTGCTTTACCCGAGGGAGGGACGAGAACTTTTATTATCATTATTTTTAATCTTATTGATTTAAAGTATACCAAAAACATAAAAAAAAAACTAAAAATCTTAGCTTTTAAAACAATCGCTACAAAAAGACAAATTTTAAAATTTTGTCGAGAGACGGACTAGGACATCGATCCGAAACGACCTCGTCCTAAATAACAAGGGAAACAAAATTTTAAAATTAAATACTTAATTGTTTTATAAGTTAAAGATTATAAAAAAAAAAAAAAAAAAAAAAGAGCAAACTCCGCTACTCGCGGAGTTTGAAAGGGAAACCTCCGCGACTCGCGGAGGGACCAAAACCCAGAAAAAAAAAATAAAACGCAAAAACAGATCAGTTTACTCCCCACAAAAAAAAAACACACTGCAAAAATACAGCTCGAAACTGCACCCGAAAAACACGAAAAAAACCCCCAAAAATCCCAATTTTTAACCGTTAATCACCAAATTTTTTGCTAAAATCATGTTGAGAAGGTTGCTATCTAAGAATTACTCAAGAAAAACGGTAAATTTCTACACCTAAACACCATTTAATTCGAAATTTGATGTTCTTGAGCTATTTTTTCCCCAATTTGATTTTGATGCTTTTTAGTGTAATTAAGCTTAAATTGTTTATGTATTATGCTTGTATAACCTAGATTGATGCTGTTTAACATGATTAGAAGCCTTAAACTTCAAATTTTGAGTAATCTAGGGTTTGTGTTCTTGAGCAAATTTGGGGCTTTTTGATATAAACAGGTTATGGCCGATTTTTGTCATGAATTGTTGCTAAATTGAGTAGTGTAACATGTCTAGGTAGTTAAATTATCCAAACTTTGAGCCTAAACATGATTTTGAGAATTAAAGTGGACTTTTTCAAGTCTAAAATTCATGAACTTGATTTTTGAAAGATAATGCCATTTGAGACTTGTTTAATTGCTAGTAATGATTATTTTGACATGTTATTTGAGTTGAATGCTTATGAACTTGGCGAAAATTTTCGTATATGCTTATTTGAAAAAGTGTAGATTTGATAAAAATGTTAAAATAAGCTTAAGTTTGATATAAATTGATAATGTCATTGTAATTATTTTGATTGATGATTTTGCTGACACTAATGCATATTTGGATGCACAAAATTTGTGTTTGATGTGTTTTGCAGAATGAAAGGGGTGAATCTTCATCCCAAGCCCGCAATGCTCCTGCTGAGAATTTGGAACAACAGGAGGTGGATAACTACTACAAGCAGGATGTACCTCATCCAGTCATGACCTTTTCCGATATGCATTTGGAGGAGTTGCACCCGAACCTGAGATTTGACAGACTTTGGATAGATTATCTAAAATATCAACGGGGTTTGCATACTCTTCACTCTAAGGTTGTTGAGGTACCGAGGGTCATAGAATGGGGACCCTTAGAAGCTGTAGAATTGGCCGGGCCAATTAGGGAATTACTTGTACAGAGGTATGGTAGTTCTTCTTTTAATGACTGGATATGTTTATTCACCATACGTAGACCTGTATATAAAGTATGGTGTGAAGAGTTGTTATGTAGTATAGAGTTGAATGATCGGGTAGCTAGTTTAACCGATCGTTCTTTTATTAGATTTTTGTTAGGCGGTTCGATGCGCCACATGTCTTTACTAGACATGGCTCAGGCTTTACGTATATATACGCCTGAGGAGTTAGCGTCTGCCGATTGTAGAGGATTGATACTAAACGGTAGAAAGATAGATGAGAATTTTGATACACACGGTGTGTGGAGTCAAATGACAAGCCATCACCGTTTCAAAGGGGGAAACTACTCTTATTTGGATATAGATAGAGCCGAATTAAGAGTGATACATAGGTTTTTAGCTAATTCGATTACACAAAGGGGTAAGAACAAAGAAAAAGTAAATGAACAAGATTTGTTTTACCATATGTGTATTCAAGACCCACAGAGCGCTGTAAGTATACCATATTGTGTGGGTTATTATTTATCAGCTATGGTTCGGGGGATGCGACCACATAGCATAATAGGAGGTGGTATTTTTATTACTTTGATTGGTGAATATCTCGGTGTGGATATAAGTCGGGGGGGATTATTACTAGAAGAGCCGAAACCCCGCGATACTATAGGTTTAAATGTATACCATGGTGCGAAAGTTTTGAAGAGGCGAAATAACGCCGCAGTACGATACCATGGTAGACATCCACAGGTGGAGAGAAACCAGCAACAAGGTAATGTAGGAGGGGGGAATGAGATGCAAGAAATGCATAGGTTTATAGCTTCTCAGGAATACGAAAATGCTAGACAGAGAGCATTTGAAGATTGGCAAGTTCATCAGAACCAGATCATAGCTCATTGCCAACATATAAGTAGAAACTATATTCCTACACCGAAACCCGTCTTCCCTCCTTGGTCTATAGAGATGCAGCCACCATATCCTACGTATGACCCTGCCGAAGCATTCTATAGCACTTATGGTTATGCCTGGAACCCCTATTGGTACCAATATCATCCTTAGTTTACTTATTATTTTTTTTTTATTTTGTAATTTGTAATTATTGATACATTTAATATTTTAGTTAATATTGTAATCATTTTTATAATTATCTAACTTTTATTCTTAGATTTTAATAATTTTTGAATGTGGGGTAATATACCAAACTTCAAAAATATGTATATATGTTTGCAGTTTATCTTATGTACACAACAGGGTAAAACAACGCATTTTCAAAGACTGGCATTAAGTTCAGCAAAAGCAAATAATTTTGACGACAAGATGCAAAATATATGTGAAATAACAATAAGACGGAATGAACAAATGATGTGCACCATTTATCATTCAGCAAACAAACGCCAATATATTTGGAAACTTTGGTAAAAATTTAATCATTTTCACACAAATCACCCTCAATAATTTAAATTGTTACTGATTTCTTGCAAATGAGGACATTGCAAGATCTTAAGTGTGGGAAGGGATTAAATTCTTTCGGATTTTAAAATTTTTATATTAAACACTTGGTTACCATTAAAAATACTAGTAAAGCAGTAGTTGTATTAGAATCTAGTGCTCTCTGATAAAAAAAGAACAGCCCTAGTCTTATATACTGACTACCCAATTCTAGTAAAATTTTTCAAAATTTTCAATTAAATGAATTCAAAATCATGTTTATACATATTTATGAACGATAAAACTAGGTTTTAACACCGAAATTATTGTTACCTCGGAAAGGACATAAATTGAGAAACAAACTAAAATGTTAAAATTCATTTAAAATGGAATAGAGGACGATAAAAAGGAAAATAAAAGCCAAGTGTGGGAAAATTTACCAAGTTATTTTAAACATATGTCACATATATCTGTAACAAATAACTGAAAATACTTTTGCTTTGGACTAAACTAAACTGTTTTACCCGATGAAAGAAAAGAAGAGATGGATCTACACGATGAATCAATTCCATCATTAAAAGGAAGTAAAGTCTTTCGAAAAAGATACGCGCTTCTTGATTTAGGTCATGAAGTTGTCGTCCAGACCAGCTGTAGGTTGACGAAAAATCTAGAAAAGTCATCACTAAAATCAGCGGGAAATCCACGGACCTCAGCATTAAACAGGGTCGCCAAGTGGTCAGATTTATCCTAACCATGAGAAGGATTTATCTCGTACAATGGGGGGGCACCATGCAAATTAGCTGGATAAGACTAATGAATCAGATCCACAGAAAGGATAATCTCCTTAAAGATTAAAAATCAGCTTTTAAGACTAATATTACTCAATCCTAGAGATTGACCTTAAAGATTGAGAATTACAAACTCATGGAATTCGATGATATCTAAACTCGAGCTTAAACGAGAAAATATTTTGATAAAAATTACAAACCGATTTGTTTTCTGAAAACCCTATTTTCAATGCGTTCATTACCATTGAACGTAAAATCCTAGGAATTCACCTGGAATTCATTAGGTCACCTGAACCAAATTGGGTGTCAACCGTAAGAACGGTGGTTGCATAGTGGTCAAAGACAGGACCTTGTGCCAGACCGAAAAATTATAAGGGTGAGCTTTACTATTGCTCCTACCAAGGATAGTAATTGCGTCCGACACGTTATAGACCATAATCAAAAGCATGTCACGGGACATTGCCTTAACAGTTGCTTGTTCAACGCTTTCCTTTACAACCGGACGGTAGTTTGCCGAAAGGTAATATACGGAACAAGTAAACTGGACGTGTTGCTTTCCAAATACAAGGTTAGCAAGTGGGTGACACAAAACAGCAAGTTTTGAGCTAAAATTTTCAAATCTAAAACCCACCAAACCCACAAAAATATTTTGCAAACACCGGTAAAGGGTTATTCCGGAAAACTTATCTAGGGTAAAAACTAGATTTAATTTTCAAAAGATCAAATGTTTTCATAAAGATCCAATTTCCTTAATGGATCTAAATTTTTATAGTCATGTGGGACTGTAAACCATATCATTACTACCATTGTTTATACCGCCGTATAGAAATCACTGATGTACAAAGTGTGAAGAATAAAGAAGTGATTCTAGTGTTTCAAGACGATATTGCTTGAGGACAAGCAACGCTCAAGTGTGGGAATATTTTATAATGCTAAAAACGAACATATATTTCATAGCATTATTCCTCAAGAAAGACAAGCTTTTAGTTGCAATTGTTCTATTTACAAGTGATATTCGTTTGTATAATAAAAGGTGAAGACAAAAGACAGATTCGACGAATTGAAGACGCAAACGACCAAAAAGCTCAAAAGTACAAAAGACAATCAAAAAGGTTCCAATTATTGATAAGAAACGTCTCGAAATTACAAAAGTACAAGATTCAAAACGCAAAGTACAAGATATTAAATTGTACGCGAGGACGTTCGAAAATCCGGAACCGGGACCAGAGTCAACTCTTAACGCTCGACGCAACGGACTAAAAATTACAAGTTAACTATGTATATAAATATAATATAATATATAATTAATTATATTAATTATATATATATATTATATATATAATAAAAACCGTCGGCAGAGAAAACTCCAAGATGTGAGCTGTAATTTCTATCTCCGCGACTCGCGGAGTGTGAAGGCCAAAAGGGCCACGAGTCGCGGAGCCCCAAAAATCACAAATCCCTATAAAGCAAACCGAATTCTGATCAAAATTTCATATTCTATTTTCTCTCTTCTCTATCTATACGATATATATATATATATATACATAATTTATATTTTAATTTTAATTTTAATTATAATTCTAATAATAAGGGTATGTTAGCGATGTTGTAAGGGTGTAAGTCGAAATTCTGTCCGTGTAACGCTACGCTATTTTTAATCATTGTAAGTTATGTTCAACCTTTTTATATTAATGTCTCGTAGCTAAGTTATTATTATGCTTATTTAAAACGAAGTAATCATGATGTTGGGCTAATTACTAAAATTGGGTAATTGGGCTTTGTACCATAATTGGGGTTTGGACAAAAGAACGACACTTGTGGAAATTAGACTATGGGCTATTAATGGGCTTTATATTTGTTTAACTAAATGAAAGTTTGTTAATGTTAATATAAAGATTTACAATTGGGCGTCCCTATAAATTACCATATACACTCGATCGGACACGATGGGCGGGGTATTTATATGTACGAATAATCGTTCATTTAACCGGAAACGGGAATGGATTAATAGCCACTAGAATAATTAAAACAGGGGTGAAATTACATTCAAGGGTAATTGGTGTAATTGTTAACAAAGTAGTAAAACCTTGGTTTACACGCAGTCGATAACCTGGTGTATTCATTAAACAAAGTATTAAAACCTTGTTACAATTCGAATCCCCAATTAGTTGGAATATTTATCTTCGGGTATAATAATAATTTGACAAGGACACTTGCAATTTATATTTATGACTGATGGACTGTTATGGACAAAAACCAGATGGACATATTAAATAATCCAGGACAAAGGACAATTAACCCATGGGCATAAAACTAAAATCAACACGTCAAACACCATGATTACGGAAGTTTAAATAAGCATAATTCTTTTATTTCATATTTAATTTCCTTTATTTTATATTTAATTGCACTTCTAATTATCGTACTTTTTAATTATCGCAAATTTTATTTTATCGCATTTTTATTATTCGCAATTTCATTATCGTTATTTACTTTACGCTTTAATTTAAAGTCTTGTATTTATTTAATATTTTACATTAGGTTTTAACTGCGACTAAAGTCTTAAAATCGACAAACCGGTCATTAAACGGTAAAAACCCCCCTTTATAATAATAATATTACTTATATATATATTTGTATTTTTATAAAAGTAAAATAATATAGCGTTGAGCTTTGTTTAAAGATTTCCCTGTGGAACGAACCGGACTTACTAAAAACTACACTACTGTACGATTAGGTACACTGCCTATAAGTGTTGTAGCAAGGTTTAAGTATATCCATTCTATAAATAAATAAATATCTTGTGTAAAATTGTATCGTATTTAATAGTTTTTCCTAGTAAAATATAAACTATTTTATATACACCTCGTACGACATCAATAGCCATCTAAGCTCCGGAAGCAACGTCATCAGAATGAATCAACCAATCATCCATCCCCAATTCATCTGATGGATTCGTAGTCGACTTAATCAATGGAGACGCGCAGAAGGCGATCCCTTCCATTAACCGAATTCAACTTTTGGCGAAGAACCTGAAGCACTTACCGGCGAACCTGTTCGTAACACCATTTTCACCCTCATTTCTCGAATATATCGCCACGACTATATCATAACTCAGATTCTAAACCTTATTCATCCGCTCGTTCCGACCCACAATCATCCCGGAGTAATACAAGAAGTCAGTGAACTTCGCGCTCTAGTAATCAATTTGGAGAATATGGTGCAAAACGTACCAGCTTCAGCAACATCACCAGCACCAACATCAATACCAGTACCACCAACAACTCAAGTTCACATCATACACCTCAACATCTAATTATGTACCTCGAGCATAATCATCAATCTGCGAATCGTTCTACATCATTTATCTTCGTTCGACATGACGATTATGTAATCTTCAATGTTTTAGAGATTATATATTCTAGTTCAAACGGTAAATCAAATGAGATTAATATTATAATAACTCATTAAATCTATGATTACATCTGAAGAAAATATATATGTAAGTATATTATCATAAAGATTGTAATTAAAAATTCTTTCGTATAAACTGTTAATGGTGAAAATATTTTAACGGGTAGGTAATACCCGAGGAATATTTAGATTTCACTTTAATAAATTATACTGTACATTCTTCGAATCTGATTCAACATTCATTTACTATCTTACTTACATCTACAGAGATACGAATCCGTTCACCGCAGAATAACCATTTTTATTCAATTTGATATTTGGATTTTGACTTATCATAATCCAACAAGTGGCATAATGAAGAAAACATTTGACAAAATAAAATTTGTTAGAAACAAACAAATTAACTATGATGAATTTTGTTAAGAATTCACGCTAACAAAATCCTAGCTAACTGTTCCTAGCTAATTGTTAATTCCGTATTACATTTTAAATATCGCAATTTATTTATCGCAATTTAATTACCGCAATTTTAATTCTCACAATTTTATTTATTGTCATTTAATTTCTGTTATTTATGATACGCACTTCAAATATCGGGACACGTATACAAGGTTTTGACATATCATATCGACGCATTTATATATATTATTTGGAATAACCATAGACACTCTATATGCAGTAATGATCGAGTTCTCTATACAGGGTTGAGGTTAATTCTATAATAATATATATAATTTGAGTTGTGATCGAGTCTGAGACATGTACACGGGTCACGATACGTATTAATTAATTTGAATATTATATATTAAATTATATATGAATTATTGGACTGTTAACTGTGGACTATCGACTGTGGACTAATAATATTGGACAATTAAAATGAATTAAAATATTGATGATAACATATGAAACTAAACATTTCTTCAAGTTTGCCACTTGATTTCATCTTAAACCTCATTTGTATCTTGACTATTACAATCTGCGTTCAAAACCTTTCATGACTCTTGAAGACACCTCAATTGAGAGGATGAACCAACCGCACTTCATCTACAAAAGGAAGAACTTATGCATATAGTTATGCATCTGAAAACTCTCAGAAACTGAGTAAACGTTTAACACGTAGTTGTGCTAATTCCTTAGTGTTATTATTACCCAAAATAACTTGATAATCCCTTTTCAAAGTAGTGAATTTTGTCACAGCTCCAGCAAGACAACTTTGATTTTTCGTTCGAAACAACCTTATTATAACCTTGATATATACATGCGTGCTCTTTTATTGTTACCGGGAAACCCTTTATATTCCACCATATTACCAGAAGACGTACCAGCAACCTCGTGCTCCTTGGTTTAAATCTCACCGACAAATCACTATATTTATCTATTGAAGTCTCATCATGTACTCATCCGCATCTTGTAACAAGAAATGCCATACCAATTACTGGGAATCAACAAATCTGAATTATGAGTCTCACAACGTTGCCACATCAACAGTTATATGTATACGTATAACATTTATCTCTTAGAATTATGATCTTTCATTATGAAATTCTGAAAAGCACTCAGTCTACAAATCAATACTCTGAATGTTGAAAAAAAAAACAAAAAAAAAAAACTGAATGAAGCAGCAGAAACCGTAGACAACCGTAAACGACCTTAATCGTCAAAAATTTGATGATAAAGAATAGTATGTTGGAAAATCTCAGAAACATTGGAACTGGAAAACGGATTGAGCTAACCACGAAGGAGACCAAGGACAAATACAAGGACCATACCCTCTATTCAAAGAATCCAGGTAATTCTGGATCCATTGAAATCTCTAGAGAATATCTTGCTCTGAAGTCATGTTAAAATCTTGCGGAAAATTTTTCTTCATCAACCTTCGAACTTGAAAATTCCAAGATATCATCGTATCTTTCATTATAAATATCTTCTATATTTCTGAAGATATTTTCATAACTATTCTCATCTGAAATCATTAATCTCTTCATGCTATCCGTGTTACATCATATAGAAACTGTTAGTTTCTATATTCTGTAAACTTTCGAGCTTAAAATATGAATGTTATTGAAGTAATGTTGGGGACTGAAGCATGAGTTAGTATAATATAATGACACTTGATCAACGTGATTATATTACAGTAAGTCATGCTGAGTTTCTAATGGAACGGGATGATTCACAGACCCTAACGTCATCATGTGCCATGTTACATAACTCTTTCTTTCTACTTAACTCCTAAACAAATCAAGAAAATGTATTCTTGATGGTTCTATCTTCCGTGATGTTGATAAATTTGAAAATCAAATCGTGCTATCACGTTCATTCCTGCTTAGAACATAATAATCATTTGAAACTCTATATCTACAAATTCTGGACCATTATTAGCTTGACTTGAAGTCAGGAAGAGAAAACAAAAGCATAGAGCTTTGAAATATAAGGGAGAATGTAAAGCCGATCACAAACATCGAAATTACAAACCGTGTATATCAATGTTTATCGCAACATAAAGACACGGGAGAATTAAAAACATTATAACCCCAAGAGCGAAGTAGAAGAAAACAGATTCCTCCGGTGGTAATGGGAAAAGGAGAATGATTGTTGTGATAGTGAGGATAAGAACAAGAATCAGAACAGGATTAAGCATTTTCACAATCTTTTGAAATTAGGAATTGAGTATAGAAGTGATGAAAATTAATGGAACGGAAAAGGTAAATTTATATTGGAAATATCATACATAGTAATCGGGACAGATCATCACATTTAATTAAAGAGATCTTAATTTCCTTAAATCTCAAAGAATCAGATCTTATAGCTTTCCAAGATTTTCTTTTAAATCCCTTGAATTCCGGAAATCAACCGTGACTACGTCACCGATTAAGACAAACCTGCATTTATTCGTTTCATTTTTTATATATATATAACTTCACTTGTACTCTTCGCGAAATTGAATTGTTTTATCCTTATTACTCAATGGTGATAAAGCTCTATCTATCAACTCATATTCGTCATAAAAACATTCTTATTGTTAGCCATGACGACCACACTCAAATTTCGGGACGAAATTTCTTTAACGGGTAGGTACTGTGACGACCCGGAAATTTTCAATAAAATTTAAACTTTAACCTTTATATGTTTTCGATACGATAAGCAAAGTCTGTAATATTGAGTCTTGAGATTTTTGAATCATTTACATAGATTCATTTACCCTGTGACTATTTCTGACAATTCACGAACCTATAAATTATAAACAGAAATTCATATATAAATAAATGTATATGTAGATAAATACATATAATAAATTAAATATATTAATAAACTATTATGGGATTTAATTATTATGAAAGATAACTTAATATAACTAAAACTTATTTATATAGTGGATAAATAGTTTTCGAACATAATTTGTCAACATAATGTAATAAATATATAAGTATACAATGAGTTTAATTTTTTAATATATATAATTAATTATCTACTTAACATGTAACACATAATTATATATAAAGTAGTATATATATATATATATATATATATATATATATATATATATATATATATGTATGTATATAAATATAAATCTATACATGATTCCTAATCAAGATTATATGGTAATATACAAAAAGTATAAATATTAAGTACTCAATGAAAGATATCACATAATATATTATGTAATTACTAAATATTACAAATTAATAAATTGAATATTAATATATTAATATAATGTGGTTACAAGCTAAAAATATAGTTGTTATACTAATTTTATTATTATTACCTCATTATTATTATTGAAAATAATATTAATGTTAGTATTAATATCAGTATTATTAATATTATCGGATATGAGATTTGATACATATTATATGTTAAAAGTTCTACCATTTTTAGTTAATAATATCATTATCATTATTTTATCACTTTACTCATTATTATTAAGTATTATAAGTATTATTAGAAATTATAATAGGAGATTTTACATGTAATTGATTATATTATTATTAGTATTATTATTAATATTAACATAATTATTTTTAATATATATATTTATTATGTATAAAAATTAAACACAGATAACTACCAATTATGTTTAGGTATTGAATAATTACTGTATCTAAACCAATTCAATATCAAAATCAAATCCACAATCAAACAAAAGCAGTTGAAGGATGACATCTGTTTTATTTTCTTTTCTTACCTGCTGGAACAATCCTTGTCGATCCACTCACAGAATCACAACAAAAATTGTCAAATAATTTGGTACGAATTCAATTAACAAATCCTTATCTTTAATATTTTTTTATATATATACTTTATACCTGATGGAACCTGTCGACAATTATGTAATTACAAAACAAACTGAAAGTGATTCGATTTAGCTGTAATAATACCACATAATCACAATAAATCATGATCGATCTATTCACAGTCATCCGGTTGTTATTCGATCAAACCCAACAAATACCCATCCACCATCTAAACCATCACACCTTTGTGAATCACCACCAAAATCATTGCATCTGTTTCCTTTGATCGAGCAAAAACAAACCGACACACACCACCACCCATCGTTGACGACAAAACCACAATTATTGCAAACAATCCCCACCGGCATCATATCAACACCACCACCATGGAATCATGCTACTACTGCGTTCTCATTTCGATTCAAACAGACCCAAAGCCATCGCCCAAATTAAAGGTGACTAATAATACAACTCATTTTTACTTATGTTCTCTAAATTCTGTCATTATCAACAACATATGGATTAGTTTGAAACTCACCCAAAAACATTCATGAAGTTGCATTTATCGTTGAATGTTCGTAGTACACCACTGCTATTGTTATCCCTTGGTTGTTGTTGAAACCATCTTTGAACACCGCCACTTTACCTACGATTTGCACTACTAGATTACCATGTTACTACTTCAATCCATCATCATCACATCTATGATGCTATTAATCTTCTGCTACTGCTGTTCGTTTAAACCAAAACAAAACATAACCATAAACCATAAAACTTTTCTTGTGTTTCATTCTATTCAGTTTTTCTATTGAACCAGACCACGAAGAGAACACCATTTGTAACTATCTCTGCTGCAGTCTTTGTTTTCAGGTTCGAACACCACAAACCCGCCACCATTACAGCAACATCTACACTTTAGTTTCTGTTTCTGTTCAATCCCTTGTAAACCAACTTATAGTGTCTCCTGTCTACTACTCCTATTACTTTCGAACGTTCCATAAACACTGCTACAGCAGCCTTTATATCTGTTTCTAAAACCGCTGCTGTTTTCTTTTTTTTTTTTTGCAGCCCAATTCGCTGTCAACTGTGTTTCCTACTGCTGCACGCAGGTATTGCTTTATTGTTACTCGACAACCTGCTAATTAGAAGTATTTTCAATTGTTGAGAAATAAAACAAGTGAAGGGAATAAGATAGGGTCACGGTTTATAACACCAACATGGAAATAAAGTTGTAGTTGGTACATCATCAAATGATAATTGAAACAAAAACAACTTTATTATATGGCCGACATTTTTTGCTATTTGATCATGTCAATTTAGTGGTGAGACAAAAGAAACCCACTAGGTTTCTAATCAATATTTGCCATATAGATTTTCTATTAGTTTTTGCTGAATTTTTGAGAGAACCGGGGACGTCCACGAATATTTTATTGGGTTTTGAAAGTTAGAACTTGGGCACGTTCCATTTTATTCATTATTGGACCGACGTATAATGCTAGTGACGAATTCATATCCATAAGGGTAACGGTTAAGGGATGATGATGATAATTGGGTTATAAAAAGAAAGGAACAGAAAAGCTGGTTATATAGTTTAGGTACGCGAATTAAATCAAAAAATCAAGTTAGTTCAACTGGTTTAAGGATGTGTGGGGTGTTTTCAGATTACCCAGAGGTCACAGGTTCAATCCTGGGCTAGAACATATTTTTTTTTGAAAATGAAGAAGATAAATCAAACAGCTACAGATAGACAGATTACATAATTATGGGTTGGATATATTTATAGAAAACGAGTCAGAGAGAGGTGGTCTTGGGAGTTGTTTGGGTGGTGAGAAGTCATGGGTTCGAATCCAGGCAGTGACATTTTTTTTTATGCTGCAACATACTTGTTTCTCTTAAGGTAGTACCATCATCATCATTATTATTATTATTATTATTATTATTATTATTATTATTATTATTATTATTATTATTATTATTATTATTATTATTATTATTATTATTATTATTATTATTATTATTAATAGTATTATTTTTGTAACAAATTATTGATTTTGAAATAATACAAATTACAGATATATATATATATATATATATATATATATATATATATATATATATATATTTTAAACATAACTATATATATGAATATTTATTCTTTTACAAAATAACCATATATATAAAACATAACAGAGGATATAAAACATACATGCAAATGCTTTATTAACTATTTTACAATATTTATATGCGTGAGTTTCATTAATCCCTTTTTAAATGCTTTTGCAATATATATTTTTGGGACTGAGAATACATGCGATGTTTTTATAACTGTTTTACGAAATAGACACAAGTAATCGAAACTACACTCTATGGTTGAATGATCGAAATCGAATATGCCCCTTTTTATTAAGTCTGGTAATCTAAGAATTAGGGAACAGACACCCTAATTGACGCGAACTCTAAAGATAGATCTATTGGGCCTAACAAGCCCCATCCAAAGTACCGGATGCTTTAGTACTTCGAAATTTATATCCTGTTCGAAGGAGGATCCCGGAATGATGGGGATATTCTTATATGCATATTGTGAATGTCGGTTACCAGGTGTTCACCATATGAATGATATTTTTGTCTCTGTGCATGGGACGTATATTTATGAGAACTGGAAATGAAATTCTTGTGGTCTATTAAAATGATGGAAATGATTATTTATGTTAAACTAATGAACTCACCAACCTTTTGGTTGACATTTGAAAGCATGTTTATTCTCAGGTATGAAAGAAATCTTCCGCTGTGCATTTGCTCATTTTAAGGACTTTACTTGGAGTCGATCATCGCTCTGAAATCAAATGTTGATGACTTCGTCCAGATGGATTAGGGCGGGACATTTCAAGGCTCCCTATTTATAGTATCCGTGATATCCGCGGTCTGCGAGATGCTCGGCTCTCCGCGGAAAGTCAGTGGATCAAACCGCAGTTTGGTATTTCAGCGAATACATAACCGCAGTATTTATTTTCAGCGAATATTGCATAACTTTGCCTTATAATCCGCGTAGTTCTGTCCTTAGCTTTTAGAAAATAAAATATACATATACAATGTTATGTATATGATCAACTGCAGCGGTGAAGATGGTTCATGGCTCAACACACAAAGAGTAAAGAAAGATAGAGAGGGGATGAGAGAGATATATGGATGGGTGGCGGTTTAACCAGAAAACCATGAATCGAATTATAAACGGAATTAATTAAGTGTTGTAGCAATAGAAATAGCATCTAGTAGCTGCAAGTATTCGGTGATTTATGGTGATGGCTGACCGGACAGAAACAGAAATTAGTTTTTAGGAGGTAGAGCTAGTGAGAGAGAGGAGAGAGAGATAGAGAAGTGGTGGTTTATGGTGGTCTTTCGGTGTTGATTGGTGAAGATAACCGTGGTGGGGATCGTGCTAGAAAGTGTTGGTGACGGTTGATGATGGAAGTGGCGGTTTTGGGTTGTGGGGTGGCGATTTAGGGATGAAGGTGGTGGTCCGGTGGTGTCATGGGAGTTGAAGAATATGGCAGTGATGGGTGTCCTATGGTGGTGAGGTTGACGGTGGTAGGGGCAGCCGGTGGTGGCGGTCAGGTGTGGTAAGTAAATGTGGAGATGAGAAGAGAGTTGGTTTGATTACTTGTTGTATATATGTCACGATGTATGTGTATGTATATATATTCAGCTACTTAGAAAGAACAAAAAGAAAAGTATCATTGTCCAATATATTAGAACGTGCATAAATAATGAATAATTAATAAACAGTATAGCCATCAAAACATTTGTAATATTGTGCCGACAATTTCTCCCGGAATGCTATATCATGTCCATTGCTAAACAGTTGTCGTATAAAAGTGTTCCTAAAAATCCCAAATTCTTAGAATAATTATATTTAATTATTTCACTCATTAACTGTTTGAAACCTGATCAAAAAGGTTCGATAATTATTTATTTTATGTTCCAATTTATGTGTACGGAGTACTAATATTTAAACTTAAAAAGGTAAAAATATTTTTAACAAATCTAACATCTTCGTAATCTATTTACGGTTCAACTTTTATTTCGATCCATCATGAACATGTATTATTTTTATATTAAAACTAACGAAACGTCAACCGAGTATTACTGACGTTTACTAATTAGGCCCGAAATTATTCATTTTCAATATACTATACATATGTATATATATATATATATATATATATATATATATATTATAAATAACAAGTTTTATTACATAAATGACTTTACTAATTATATATATATATATATATATATATATATATATATATATATATATATATATATATATATATATATATATATATATATATTTTTAAAACAAATAACTTTAATATTATTATTCATATATGTATATATAATAATTTCATTACTTAGTATTTTATTTTACATAATTATTTATAACAACAATTTCATTTAATAGATAAATATCAGTTCAAGTTATTATATAAATATATTTATTTATATATATCTATATACATATCTATTTACAATTAGTTGTTCGTGAATCGTCGAGAACAGTCGAAGGTCAATTGAATATATAAAACAGTTCAAACTTTTTGAGACTCAACCTAACAGAATTTTCTTATTGCGTCAAAAATATTAAATCGTATCGAGAGTTTGGTTCAAAATTAGTCGAAATTTTCCGGGTCGTGACAATATCAAAGTATGATTAAAATATAATTACAACCATTTTTATTATGTTTTAAAGATTTGAGTGTATTAAGTCAGCTGTCCTCGTTAGTAACCTACAACTAGTTGTCCACAGTTAGATGTACAGAAATAAATCGATATATATATTATCTTGAATCAATCCACGACCCAGTGTATACACGTCTCAGGCTAAATCACAACTCAAAGTATATATATTTTTGGAATCAACCTCAACCCTGTATAGCTAACTCCAACATTATTGCATATAGAGTGTCTATGGTTGTTCCAAATAATATATATACATGGGTCGATATGATATGTCAAAACATTTGTATACGTGTCTATGGTATCCTAAGATTACATAATATATTAGAATACAGGTATAATACAATATAAGTTAGCTAGGATATGATTTGTATAGATTTGTTAAACATTTCCCGTAGCTAAAAAGATCAAAAATATCCAATCTTGTTTTACCCATAACTTCTTCATTTTAAATCCGTTTTGAGTGAATCAAATTGCTATGGTTTCATATTGAACTCTAATTTAAGAATTCAAACAGAAAAAGTATAGGTTTATTGTCGAAAATTTAAGTTATATGTCAATTACTAAAGAGGTAGTCATTTCCGTCAAAAGAACGACATCTTGATGACCATTTTGAAAAACATACTTTCACTTTGAGTTTAACTAAGATTTTTGGATATAGTTTCATGTTCATATGAAAAATCATTTTTCCAGAAGAACAACTTTTAAATCAAAGTTTATCATACTTTTTAATTATCCAAACCAAAACAGCCCCCGGTTTCACTACGACGGCGTATATCCGATTTTATGGTGTTCATCGTGTTTCCAGGTTTTAAATCATTAAGTTAGCATATCATATAGTTATAGAACATGTGTTTAGTTGATTTTAAAAGTCAAGTTAGAAGGATTAACTTTTGTTTGTGAACAAGTTTAAGAATTAACTAAACTATGTTCTAGTGATTACAAGTTTAAACCTTCGAATAAGATAGCTTTATATGTATGAATTGAATGATGTTATGAAAATCATTACTACCTCAAGTTCTCTGGATAAAACTACTGGAAATGAGAAAAATGGATCTAGCTTCAAAGGATCCTTGGATGGCTTGAAAGTTCTTGAAGCAGAATCATGACACAAAAATAGTTCAAGTAAGATTTTCACTCGAAATAAGATTGTTATAGTTGTAGAAATTGAATCAAAGTTTGAATATGAATATTACCTTAAATCAGAAAGATAACCTACTGTAAATAACAAAGGTTCTTTGATCTTAGATGATTACTTGGAATGGATTAGAAAGCTTGGAAGTAGACTTGCAAACTTGGAAGTATTCTTGATTTTTATGAAACTATACTTATGGAATTTATGAAGAACACTTAGAACTTGAAGATGGAACTTGAGAGAGATCAATTAGATGAAGAAAACTGAAGAATGAAAGTGTTTGTAGGTGTTTTTGGTCGTTGGTATATGGATTAGATATAAAGGATAAGTAATTTTGTTTTCATGTAAATAAGTCATGAATAATTACTAATATTTTTGTAATTTTATGAGATATTTTATGCTAGTTGCCAAATGATGGTTCCCACATGTGTTAGATAACTCACATGGGCTGCTAAGAGCTAATCATTGAAGTGTATATACCAATAGTACATACATCTAAAAGTTGTGTATTTTACGAGTACGAATACGAGTGCATACGAGTAGAATTGTTGATGAAACTGAACGAGGATGTAATTGTAAGCATTTTTGTTAAGTAGAAGTACTTTGATATGTGTCTTGAAGTCTTTCAAAAGTGTAAGAATACATATCAAAACACAACATGTATATACATTCTAATGGAGTCGTTAAGTCTTCGTTAGTCGTTACATGTAAGTGTTGTTTGGAAACCTTTAAGTTAACGATCTCAATTAATGTTGTTAACCCAATGTTTATTATATCAAATGAGATGTTAAATTATTATATTATCATGATATTATGATGTATGAATATCTCTTAATATGATATATACATTAAAATATCGTTACAACGATAATCGTTACATATAAGTCTTGATCAAGTGATGGGATGTTTAATGATTATTTTGGGCCCCGATGATCATTTTTCACTTTAACTATCAAGTGATCAACCACCCCAACACGGTCTTCGTTATCGATTAGCATGATTCACCTTAACTCAATGTAAGAAGTCCTTGGGAAAAGTCACAAGTGAAATCTACAAAGGCTTAGGCAAATGGCAGAGAATCAACAACCTATAAATGAGAGGCTAAGCTCCCTATTTATAGTATCCGTGATATCCGCGGTCTACGAGATGCTCGGCTCTCCGCGGAAAGTCAGCGGGTCAAACCGCAGTTTGGCATTTCAGCGAATACTTAACCGCAGTATTTATTTTCAGCGAATATGGCATAACTGTGCCTTATAATCCGCGTAGTTCTGTCCTTAGCTTTTTAGAAAATAAAATATACATATACAATGCTATGTATATGATCAAGTCCCCCCAGTTTATTATGATGCATTTTCGCGAAGCAAATGCATCATGATAAACTCTAAAAATAAAGAAGTGCATCTTTAAAATATCTCGCGAACTTTATTATATATTTTTTACTGTCCGTTTATTACCGTTGTTTTAATTAGGTGAAACGCGTAATTACAACGGTAACTTTCGCTATTCTGTCAAATCAGCTTATTTTAACGGCTAGATTTTTACCGTTTTACGCGTCACAGTAATTACAGCCGTTAAAATTCAATGATTACCTTTTCAACTTGCTCGACCTAGTCCCAATTATAAATAGCAGACAACGCCGCACAAAAACTTTACGCTTTCCTTTCCCAATTTCGCATTCAAATTCGTTGAATCATAATCGTACCGTGCAATTAATCAATTTCAATCTTTAATTTCTTCAATTTTATCATCCAATTTATTTGCAAATGGCATCGTCTTCTTCAATGCACACTCCCGGAGGATATGTTTCCTACATGACGGAAGCAAAACTGCAAACTTTGCAAGAATGGTACCCACCACTTGCCCAGTTCGTTCCTACCATGCCTGCGGCAAAGCAGCGAGCCGATACTCCCCCTAAAGGGATGATATCCGTGTACGAGGTTGCCATTTCTCAAGGCAACCTTCGATTTCCCCTTACCCATTTTTTTCGCAGCGTTTGCGAATATTATAACATCGCTATGGTGCAGTTGCATCCTAACGCAATTAACAAGATTGTGCTATTTGAGATGTATTGCAACGCCATCAGCCAACCACCGCTGCTAAACGTTTTTCGGATGTGCAATAGCCTGGTGCTATATGACGTTGGGTGGTTTTCTTTCCGCAGTAAACTTGGCGTAATGACTTCACCAAAAGATTCAATTGGGAATTGGCGCAGTTCCTTCTTCTATATTAACGATACCGCATATGTGAATTGCAAAATACCGAAAACGTGGTGTACAGAGCTTAATCCCGACGTCAATGAGAGGCCTGTACTCGATGATCTTGAGAATGACACTCTCAAGATACTTAAAAACGCGGGTATATTTCTGCGACCTTACTCGAATGTACCACTGTACATTGGCAGAGTGTCGATTCAATGGCCGTGGAGCGACTATGATGCG
The DNA here is from genome assembly GCF_046630445.1 of Rutidosis leptorrhynchoides. Taxonomy (NCBI): domain Eukaryota; kingdom Viridiplantae; phylum Streptophyta; class Magnoliopsida; order Asterales; family Asteraceae; genus Rutidosis; species Rutidosis leptorrhynchoides. Next base: position 223,051,308 of record NC_092337.1, on the reverse strand, counting down.
CTTTTAGTTGACCAATCAAAAAACAGTATGCCGCTTAACTTTATCGCAATGTATCAATCGTACTTTCATTTTTCGCAATATTTTTGCTTTGCATAACTTTACCCGCTTTTATTTTTTCAGCGGTTGCACTTGACCTTGTCATGAGGTCCGCTGATATAAGCAGGATTAGCCCTGCCCGTTGCCTAAAAAATGGCGACGGAAACATTATTCTTATTGATGAACCGATCATCAATACATGCTTTATTATTGGAGGTGAGGACCGCGGTAAGCGCAAGGTTGCGGATACGACTCCCACTCCACGCAGAAAACGCCTGCGCAATCACTCTGAACAAGAAGCAAGTAAGCAAATGCTATTTCGCAGTATTTATTTGATTACGCATTGTTTATATTGGCATGAACTTGCTATATTTGCTGATCTGTTTATAGCTATTCTTCCACGGTCATCCGCTGAAGCTACACCGCTTTATAACATCAGAGGGAGAATCCCTACAGATGTTCTTAATGAACCCGGGAATGAAGATTTATCTCTTCCATCTGACGCAGAAGCGTCCAACGAGGAAGAGGAAAGAGAAACCACTACGGAAGAAACTGCCGCAGCAGATCGGGCGTTTAAGCTGTACCAAAAGCTTTATAAATTTGTTCTTGCAGAAACAAGGGAGCAATACCGCAAACTATCTTATCTCGCAGCGGCCAGTCAATGACTGCATAATTGCTATAATGCAATTTATCTAACAGTCGATAGCATGGAGCGTTTTACTGAGATGTCAGACGAGTATGAGAAAGCAACTAAGGCTGCCAACGCCCAAGAGAGAAGGGCGCGAAAGGCTGAATCGTGGCTTGAAAAGGTGATGGAAGAGAACGCCCGACTTAAAAGAAGGGCAGAGGTCACGGAACACGAGTTCGCACAGCTAGTCAAATATCTACCGACATTTGCGGATAAAGTGATGGACTCCGAGCCAATCACTGAAAAATTTCAAACATATGCCCAAGCATCAAATCTCGCCACTCGCTGCGAGTGGCACGATTTATTATGCCAACTTGACGATCTTTCGCAACCTCTTCCCTCTGACATGGCGAAAGAAATTATCGCCACCGATGATGCTCGCGAAATACTTGAGAGGGCAAAGAAAGAGGTTGAGAAAATCAACATACCTGTTCTTGAGGAACTCAGTCAGCGGGAAGGTGTTACATTTGCAGATATCAAAGCATTAGAATTTTAGCTTTTCCTTAACTAATTTGCTTATTGAATGTATTTTCGCAATTACAACTTTCGTCTGTTGTAAGATTCCGCGTTGCATACGCGTTTAATATTAATTACTTTTTCGCAGTTCGCAGTTGCAACTTTTTTATTTTTATACCGCTTTTACTTTAATTATTCATAATTCAGACTTGTCCATTACAATTTCCGCATTCGTTATTGTGCACATAACAAAGCGTACTTTGTGCGAAACAATCTTTTAACATTATGAATCTTCTAAGTCCGACAAAACGATCCTTACATAAAATCTAGCATTGCAAAGCATCTAAGTGTTGGCAAGATCAAACACTTAGGAAAATTTATCCTTTCGCAATTTTTATTAACATAAGTGGGCAATTTCATCACTTGGCTTTTCTGCAAAATTTTTCGCAATACAGTTATGTATTGATTTATTATTTTAAGCAGGTCATGTTTAGTGAAAACAATGCCACCTTACTTAAAGCATCCGCAGAGCAAACATTAACTTAATGTTTCAAAAAGATAAGTATTTGTATTCTGCGAAATAAACACTACGCGTGGCCACACGCAGTGTTTTCGCTGTTTAAAGAAACAAGTACTAACACTGAAATTAACTTCGCTTTATTCTTTATTAATTTGCATTACATTATTCAAATCATGAACATAACATGTCTCGCATTAATGGAATTTCAATACAATATTTTGTTAATCATTTTCGCACTAAGCAGGGTTAACTGAATGCCCTTCAACACACATATCCGCACTTGTCATAACCATAGCACATGAAGGCTCCATTTCTGCAGAAATCAGCGTGCCAATTCCCTTATTAGCAGAAAACTTTAGCATACCATGTATTGTAGATGGTATAGCGCCAAACATGCGCAAAGCTGTGCGGCCAAGTATCATATTGAACCGCGATTGATTCCGCATAATGTACAAATTCAATAAGGCTTGACGCCTTAGCGACTCATCGCTATCATCAACCAATTCCATTTGTAATTCCAATTGGCCAACAGGCCATGATGATTCTCCCGAAAAACCAGCCAATGAAACCGCAATAGGTTTCATCAAAGCCTGAATTTGTGCGGGCAGCTTGAGAAAACATTGCTCGTACATGATATCTACACTACTACTAGTGTCAACATGTACCTTCATGATTATAATGCCGGTATTAGCAACACGACATGAAATAACCACGGGCTTATCAACATCCGCATTCAAACGCGCTGAGGGAAATGTAATAGAGGGACATTTCCAGCTAACAATTTGCCCCGAAATTTGCAGCACTGACATTTCACCGTGCACTTCCACCACATTAATCACTTGTACCCCGCGCTGATTTTCTTTCTTATTTACCATCCGTACTTCCAAATTTTGCACCGCAGGAGGTTTCCGCTCAACCGCGTTTGGGGAACTCGAACCATTAGCTTCAGCTGGCATAATGATCGCATTCGCAGTGCTGGATGAGTTCTGCGCCAACAAATGGTCCAACTTACCCTGTTCATACGCTTCCGCAATAAATTCTGCTAAATCTCTGTAGCGATTGGTGTCATGACCGTAATCGTCGTGAAAGACACAAAACTTTGATCTGTCACGCCTGCTGTTTTCTCCCAATGGCTGCGGATCCGGGAAAAACTTAGCAACTCGCTCTTGCAGTAAGATTTCTTTGGGCATTTTTGTTAGCATCTGAATGATATTGAATGACTCATTATTCCACTTGCGCGTAGAATAGCGGTTATTACGGCCATATGAATTGTTATCGTTCTGACCTTGAAACCTGTCATTACGCTGATATCCTCCGCCACCATTTTTTCGCGAAAAGCCTGGACCGCGATAGCTATCGCTGTTACCATCTCTGAAAGAGTCATTGTCATCTCGCCAACTTTTATCTCTACCCCAGCCACATGCAGGGGTAATACTGCTATCTTCTCCTCCGCGGATATAATCATAAGTTTCCTGTTGCACTTTTGCGAATGTCTGCAGGACATCTCTTCTTAATTGCCGCACAAGCGTAGGGTGTCGCTGTGGGTTGATAGCATGCAAGAAACCAGAAATTTTCTGATCTTCATTCAACCGCGGAATCTTCTGGCACTCATAAATATACCGCGTAAGTAGCGCACTTAGAGTCTCCTTGTTGCCTTGTTTAATATCGTGACACTCTATATGTGTCTTTTTCTGCGGTAATAAATTTTGAAACTGCAGCAAAAACTTTTCTCGCAGATCCACAAAGCCAACGATACTGCGAGATGGCAAGCTGTGACACCATTCCCTTGCTGACCCCTGCAAGGCCATAGGAAACACTCTACATGTGACTGGTTCATCCCAGTTGTAAGTGCTTACGACGCCCTCAAAGCATTGCAGAAAATCCAAGGGATCAGTGAGGCCTGAGTAAACTCCCAACGTCGCCGGCACAATCGGCGGAGAAACAATTGGATAGTCAAAAATGTGCTGGACAAATTTATCTGCAGCAGTGGTAAGCATATCTTGCAAAAAATTTGGCTGATTGAACTTATGTTGCATTGATTTCGGCGCAATGCTTCTGAATGCATCCGCTAAAAAATTTTGGGCGTTTTCTCTGCGCGCTGCTTCAGACGCTTCACCTTCCTCCCCATAGCGAGGGAAAGGTGTTGGTGGTCGCTTTCGCTTAACGTATGGATTTCTAACAAACTCTTCTGCGCTGTCTGAGTCATCAAAAAATTCATCTTCCTGCCTTGGCGCTTTCGCCAATCTGGACTTGTGTACGGAGCGCGCGTGGATTTGATCATCCGCGTTATCACTATCGCTGTCATTGTGCTCAAGAACCAACCGATCACTTTATGATCCAGAACCACTTAATGGCCATAAGTATGTGCGCGGTATGAGAGATTCACAATTATGCTTAGCGTCTCTTTTGGCTTGCTCAATAGCAGTATTAACAATTTTCTCAGTGCGTAAACTGGATTTTCCCGATAAGATTTTCGCTCGCTTTCCTTCAGCGATTGATTCTTCGCGATTTTGCAATAACGTTCTGCGTGCGATCATTTTTTCATCGGCAGCTTTAGGCTGCGAATCGTTAGCATTGTTTGCATTAGATTTTTTAGCATTCATTTCCTGAACCTATTTTCCTGCAGTAACACTTGCATCTGTTTGCATTGGAAATACGATAACGTTCTTCGAATCGCCAGGCAATGCATCAGCATTCCCAGAGACGCCTATTTGTTTTGCATTCGACGTCATGATTGTTAAGCAGATTAACAATTTGCGTATTGGAAAAAACACCTGCAAATCATCACAACAAAATCATGATTTGAAATTAAACCGTTGAATTAATTGTTTAATCGGCGTAAAACAAAAAATTTTCAGTTTAATTTGTAAAACGAGTCCCACGGATGGCGCCAATTGATCAATCCTTAATTAATGATGTTGCTTAATTACGGATTGAGTGCAATAAGATTATAATGGAGGATGGGATGTTCAATGATTATTTTGGGCCCCGATGATCGTTTTTCACTTTAACTATCAAGTGATCAACCACCCCGACCCGGTCTTCGTTATCGATTAGCATGATTCACCTTAACTCAATGTAAGAAGTCCTTGGGCAAAGTCACAAGTGAAATCTACAAAGGCTTAGGCAAATGGCAGAGAATCAACAACCTATAAATGAGAGGCTAAGCTCCCTATTTATAGTATCCGTGATATCCGCGGTCTGCGAGATGCTCGGCTCTCCGCGGAAAGTCAGCGGATCAAACCGCAGTTTGGCATTTCAGCGAATACTTAACCGCAGTATTTATTTTCAGCGAATATGGCATAACTGTGCCTTATAATCCGCGTAGTTCTGTCCTTAGCTTTTTAGAAAATAAAATATACATATACAATGCTATGTATATGATCAAGTCTCGTTTCGTAATTCTTGAGTTAGTAGTCTTGTTTTTACATATGTAGTTCATTGTTAACACACTTAATGATATATTTAAATATCATTTTATTATGTTAAATATAGTGTATCAATATCTTAATATGATACATATATATTTAGTAGACATTATCATAACGATAATCGTTATATATATCATTTCGAGTTTCTTAACTTAGTAATCTCATTTCTTATGTATATCACACATTGTTAATATACTTAGTGAGATACGTACTCATCATAATCTCATGTCAACCATATATATATATGTCTATATATACCACAACATGTAGTTTTTACAATTTTGTAACGTTCGTGAATCGCCGGTCAACTTGGGTGATCAATTGTCTATATGAAACTTATTTCATTTAATCAAGTCTTAACAAGTTTGATTGCTTAACACGTTGGAAACATTTAGTCATGTAAATATCAATCTCAATTAATATATATAAACATGGAAAAGTTCGGGTCACTACAACACTGCTTTCGGAGCTTGAGTGGGATTCCATTTCGAAATCCGAGGGACTTGAACTAATGACGAATTCCATTTCGTACGATTGAATAAAGGACTTTTCGATATGAAATAATTTTCTGGCTATCGGGTGGTATTCTAATTACATAGAATATCTATATTTATAGAGCAAAAGATTTCGTAGATTATGGAGGAATTTACGGAATGTGTCGGGAAAAGTTTACAGTAGCAGATACGCTAAGATATGAATTAGCAGATACGCTAAGATATGAATTTTGTCTATACACTATTCATGCAATTAATGTAATACGATGTGTCTAGACTAAGAATGATAAGCAGGTAATTTTCGACAAAAATTATAAGCAAAAACTTTTGACATGCAACTAAGGTCGAAGTCCAGACTCACTAATGTATCCTAACAACTATCTGTTAGACACACTAATGCAGACTTGGTTCGCTAAGACCACCGCTCTGATACCACATGTAAAGACCCGTCCTAATCCATAAGAATGAATACAATAACATATGATTACATTGCGAGGTATTTGACCTCTATATGATACATTTTACAAACATTGCATTCGTTTTAAAAGATAAACTTTCATTACATCGAAAGTTAACAGGCATGCATACCATTTCATAATATCCAACTATAAATGATCTAATCTGTCATTTACTTAATCATAATCTTTACTGAACTCAACGACTTGAATGCAACGTCTTATGAAATATGCCATGAATGACTCCAAGTAATATCTTTAAATTGAGAAAATGCATAGCGGAATATTTTTTTCAATCCTAAGAATAAACATGCCTTATAGTGTCAACCAAAAGGTTGGTGAGTTCATTAGTTTATCATAATCGATCATTTCCATAATTTTAATAGACCACAAGATTTCCTTTATTCAATAATCATACACTCGCAAGTGTTTAAAAATCATTCATATGGATTGAACACCTGGTAACCGACGTTAACATAATGCATATAGAATATCCCCAAAACTGAAATCCATCTGTATTAATAACTCGAAGTACTAAAGCATACCATTTTCCAGTATGGGGGGAGTTAGGGGTCGTAGATCTACCTTTAGAATTCGCGTCAATTAAGGTGTATGTTCCCTAATTCTTAGGTTACCAAGCTAAAAGGGTGAAATTCGGTATTCATAATCCAACATAGAATGTAATTTCAAGTACTTGTGTCTATTTTGTAAAACATTTACAAAATTTCATGTATTCTCATCCTAAAAATATTAGATTTAAAAGTGGGACTATAACTCACAATACTGTATTTTGTAGTAAAAATACATATGACGGCATTGAACAACTGTAGGGTTGGCCTCGGATTCACGAACCTATATCAATTATATATATTAACACGTATATTCATAATCGAACACATTTATTTACTAGTAGTGATATAATGGTTACATTAATGGATTATATGTTTTATTAATAACTTAATTAACTATATTTATTTTATATACTTTAGATAAATAGTTAGTATTTATTATGAAAATATTAATGTTGTTATGTGATATATATTAAATATATTCTTATATAGTTATTTATTTGGTAAAATAATATCAATAGTAATAAATAACAATTTGTATCTTTAATAATAATACTATTGATACTACTAATAATCTAAATGATAATTTTAATAATAATATAAATTTTGATAAAAATGATAATAATAATAATAATAATAATAATAATAATAATAATAATAATAATAATAGTAGTAATAATAATAACTATAATAACTTATAAAAATAATAAATTTTTTTCTAATAATGATAATAATAATGATATTAATACTAATAATACTTATTTTAATAATAATAATGATATTAATGATAATAATACTTATAATAACTAAAGCTAATACTTATTAATTATATACTTATTAATGATAATAATATTAATCATATAACAACAATAATAACAATAAATATAATAATAATAATAATAATAATAATAATAATAATAATAATAATAATAATAATAATAATAATAATAATAATAATAATAATAATAATAATAATAATAATAATAATAATAATAATAATAATAATAATAATAGAAATATTAAAATAGATACCTCATTGTAAAAAGCCTTAAAAATAAACGCCTCTGCCAGGGTTTGAATCCGCATGATTATTTATTTAATATCTCAGCCTATTTCATCTTCATCAAACACTTATCATTTCATTTATCATCCCATCATCACCATCCCATATTGATCATTATCATCATAACCCTAACATCGACATGAATCATAATCATCATCGTACACATCCCATCGTACCATCATCGTATCAAACCATCATCATATTCATTATTAACACTTAACATCATCTTCTTATTCCATCATCATCATCAAAACCATTGATCATAATACTATATTATCATAACAACTAAATCATCTAAACATTATCATCATCATACGGTAATCATCATCATCATCAATATAACTATGATCATAGTCATTCGTTACTAATAAAACTGTACCCTCATCATATTATTTGAAATGTCCCGTTCATATTGATTATAAACCTTCCATATTTATTGATTTCGTTGCGAGGTTTTGCCCTCTATATGAGACGTTTTTCAAAGACTGCATTCATTTTTAAAACAACCATAACCTTTATTTTATCAATAAAGGTTTCAAAAGCATTACGTATATTATCAAATAATGATAATCTAAAATATAACTGTTTACACACGACCATTACATAATGGTTTACAATAAAAATATATTACATCGACATATGTTTCTTGAATGCAGTTTTTACACAATATCATACAAACATGGACTCCAAATCTTGTCCTTATTTTAGTATGCAACAACGAAAGCTCTTAGTATTCACCTGAGAATAAACATGCTTTAAAGGTCAATAAAAATGTTGGTGAGTTATAGGTTTAACCTATATATATCAAATCGTAACAATAGACCACAAGATTTCATATTTCAATATACATCCCATACATAGAGATAAAAATCATTCATATGGTGAACACCTGGTAACCGACATTAACAAGATGCATATATAAGAATATCCCCATCATTCCGGGACACCCTTCGGGTATGATATAAATTTCGAAGTACTAAAGCATCTGGTACTTTGGATGGGGTTTGTTAGGCCCAATAGATCTATCTTTAGGATTCGCGTCAATTAGGGTGTCTGTTCCCTAATTCTTAGATTACCAGACTTAATAAAAAGGGGCATATTCGATTTCGATAATTTAACCATAGAATGTAGTTTCACGTACTTGTGCCTATTTTGTAAATCATTTATAAAACCTGCATGTATTCTCATCCCAAAAATATTAGATTTTAAAAGTGGGACTATAACTCACTTTCACAGATATTTCCTTCCTCGGAAATAAGACTTGGCCACAGATCGATTCACGAACCTATACAAATATGTACATATATATCAAAGTGTGATCAAAATATAATTACAACCATTTTTATTATGTTTTAAAGATTTGAGTGTATTAAGTCAGCTATCCTCGTTAGTAACTTACAACTAGTTGTCCACAGTTAGATGTACAGAAATAAATCGATATATATATATATATTATCTTGAATCAATCCACGACCCAGTGTATACACGTCTCAGGCTAGATCACAACTCAAAGTATATATATTTTTGGAATCAACCTCAATCATGTATAGCTAACTCCAACATTACTGCATATAGAGTGTCTATGGTTGTTCCAAATAATATATATACATGGGTCGATATGATATGTCAAAACATTTGCATACGTGTCTATGGTATCCCAAGATTACATAATATATTAGAATACATGTATAATACAATATAAGTTAGCTAGGATATGATTTGTATGGATTTGTTAAACATTTTCCGTAGCTAAAAAGATCAAAAATATCCAATCTTGTTTTACCCATAACTTCTTCGTTTTAAATCCGTTTTGAGTGAATCCAATTTCTATGGTTTCATATTGAACTTAAGTTTATGAATCTATACATAAAAAGTATAAGTTTATAGTCGGAATTACAAGTTACAAGTCATTTTTGTAAAGGTAGTCATTTCAGTCGAAAGAACGACGTCTAGATGACCATTTTGGAAAACATACTTCCACTTTGAGTTTAACCATGATTTTTGGATATAGTTTCATGTTCATAAGAAAAATCATTTTTCCAGAAGAACAACTTTTAAATCAAAATTTATCATAGTTTTTAATTAACTAAGCCAAAACAGCCCGCGGTGTTACTACAACGGCGTATATCCGGTTTTACGGTGTTTTTCGTGTTTTCCGGTTTTAAATCATTAAGTTAGCATATCATATAGATATAGAACACGTGTTTAGTTGATTTTAAAAGTCAAGTTAGAAGGATTAACTTTTGTTTGCGAACAAGTTTAGAATTAACTAAACTATGTTCTAGTGATTTCAAGTTTAAACCTTCGAATAAGATAGCTTTATATGTATGAATCGAATGATGTTATGAACATCATTACTACCTCAATTTTTCTGGATAAAACTACTGGAAATGAGAAAAATGGATCTAGCTTCAAAGGATCCTTGGATGGCTTGAAAGTTCTTGAAGCATAATCATGACACGAAAACAAGTTCAAGTAAGATTTCCACTCGAAATAAGATTGTTATAGTTATAGAAATTGAATCAAAGTTTGAATATGAGTATTACCTTGTATTAGAAAGATATCTTACTGTAAATAAGAAAGATTTCTTGAAGTTGGATGATCACTTTACAAGATTGGAAGTAAGCTAGCAAACTTGGAAGTATTCTTGATTTTATAAAACTAGAACTTATAGAATTTATGAAGAACACTTAGAACTTGAAGATAGAACTTGAGAGAGATCACTTAGATGAAGAAAATTGAAGAATGAAAGTGTTTGTAGGTGTTTTTGGTCGTTGGTATTTGGATTAGATATAAAGGATGTGTAATTTTGTTTTCATGTAAATAAGTCATGAATGATTACTCATATTTTTGTAATTTTATGAGATATTTCATGCTAGTTGCCAAATGATGGTTCCCACATATGTTAGGTGACTCACATGGGCTGCTAAGAGCTGATCATTGGAGTGTATATACCAATGGTACATACATCTAAAAGGTGTGTATTGTACGAGTACGAATACAGGTGCATACGAGTAGAATTGTTGATGAAACTGAACGAGGATGTAATTGTAAGCATTTTTGTTAGATAGAAGTATTTTGATAAGTGTCTTGAAGTTTTTCAAAAGTGTATGAATACATATTAAAACACTACATGTATATACATTTTAACTGAGTCGTTAAGTCATCGTTAGTCGTTACATGTAAATGTTGATTTGAAACCTTAAGTTAACGATCTTGTTAAATGTTGTTAACCCAATTTTTATTATATCTAATGAGATGTTAAATTATTATATTATCATGATATTATGATATATTAATATATCTTAATATGATATATATACATTTAAATGTCGTTACAACGATAATCGTTACATATATGTCTCGTTTCGAAATCATTAAGTTAGTAGTCTGGTTTTTAGATATGTAGTTCATTGTTAACACACTTAATGATATATTTAAATATCATTTTATCATGTTAAATAAAGTGTATCAATATCTTAATATGATACATATGTATTTAGTAGACGTTATCATAACGATAATCGTTATATATATCATTTCGAGTTTCTTAACTTAGTAATCTCATTTCTTATGTATATCACACATTGTTAATATACTTAGTGTCAAGACCCGTCCTAATCCATCCGAACGAAGTCCATATCGATTATAAATGATTCACAACAGTTGATTACATCGCGAGGTACTTGACCTCTATATGATACATTTTACAAACATTTCATTCGTTTTTGAAAAGACAATCTTTCATTACATCGAAAGTTGACAGGCATGCATACCATTTCATAATATATCCAACTATAATTGACTTAATAATAATCTTGATGAATGATCATATACATAGCATTGTATATGTATATTTTATTTTCTAAAAGCTAAGGACAGAACTACGCGGATTATAAGGCACAGTTATGCAATATTCGCTGAAAATAAATACTGCGGTTATGTATTCACTGAAATACCAAACTGCGGTTTGATCCGCTGACTTTCCGCGGAGAGCCGAGCATCTCGCAGACCGCGGATATCACGGATACTATAAATAGGGAGCTTGGCCTCTCATTTATGGGTTGTTGATTCTCTGCCATTTGCCTAAGCCTTTGTAGATTTCACTTGTGACTTTGCCCAAGGACTTCTTACATTGAGTTAAGGTGAATCATGCTAATCGATAACGAAGACCGGGTCGGGGTGGTTGATCACTTGATAGTTAAAGTGAAAAACGATCATCGGGGCACAAAATAATCATCGGACATCCCATCCTCCATTATAATCTTATTGCACTCAATCCGTAATTAAGCAACATCATTAATTAAGGATTGATCAATTGGCGCCATCCGTGGGTGTTTAATTTCAATCGTGTTTTTGTTGCGATGATTTGCAGGTGCGTGTTTTCAAATTGGCAGTAAATAATGAATAACATTGGCGATAATAGTGATAACATGGCCACTATGCGAATGAATGTCCAAAAAAGAGGAAAGAAACGAAAATCTGCCAAAATGTATCATAATTGGCAATCAGCGCCAATTAGCTTTCCAAAAATGCAGAGCGACGATTTTTCTGAAATGCCGATAATAGTATCGTGTAAAATTGCGGACGCTAATATCACAGTGATGAAAGTTCATGTTGATAATGGTAGTAGCGTTGATATTATTTACGAACAATGTTTCGCTCAGTTGCCAGAGGATATTAAAGCAAATCTGCAAACGACTGCGGTTTCGCTAACCGGTTTTGCAGGAGAATTTTCACTACCAATCGGTGTCTTGTCGCTGAACATCGAGCTAGCTGATGTAAATGATAATGCTTTAGCGCGACAAGCACGGCTAGATATCTATGTTATGCGAGCTTCTTCTCGCTATAACATGTTGCTAGGAAGGACCGCTATAAGCAAATTTGGAATTGTACCGTCCACAATTCATGGCATGATTAAATTTCCAACATATAAAGGAATCGCCGCAATATGTTCAGCGAGCATAGTGCCTATTTGCGTGGCTGTCAATGTAAAAACCGCAGGTCAGAAACCTGAGGATACTGCGGATAAGGAGGATAGCATGGAAATAGTTAATCCTGCATATCCAGAACAGAAAATCAAAGTAGGTCGCAATCTTAGTGCGGATACTCGAAAGCAAATTGTGCAATTACTTGATGAATATATGGATGTTTTTGCCTGGTGCGAAAACGATATGTGTAGTGACACGAACTTTTCCATGTTTATATATAATTGAGATTGATATTTACATGATTAAATGTTTCCAACATATTAAGCAATCAAACTTGTTAAGACTTGATTAATTGAAATATGTTTCATATAGACAATTGACCACCCAAGTTGACCGGTGATTCACGAACGTTAAAACTTGTAAAAACTATATTATGACATATATATGGATATATATATAGTTAACATGATACTATGATAAGTAAAAATATCATTAAGTATATTAACAATGAACTACATATGTAAAAACAAGACTACTAACTTAATGATTTTTAAACGAGACATATATGTAACGATTATCGTTGTAAAGACATTTAATGTATATATATATCATATTAAGAGATATTCATACATGATAATATCATGATAATATAATAATTTAAAATCTCATTTGATATTATAAACATTGGGTTAACAACATTTAACAAGATCGTTAACCTAAAGGTTTCAAAACAACACTTACATGTAACGACTAACGATGACTTAACGACTCAGTTAAAATGTATATACATGTAGTGTTTTAATATGTATTTATACACTTTTGAAAGACTTCAATACACTTATCAAAATACTTCTACTTAACAAAAATGCTTACAATTACATCCTCGTTCAGTTTCATCAACAATTCTACTCGTATGCACCCGTATTCGTACTCGTACAATACACAGCTTTTAGATGTATGTACTATTGGTATATACACTCCAATGATTAGCCCTTAGCTGCCCATGTGAGTCACCTAACACATGTGGGAACCATCATTTGGCAACTAGCATGAAATATCTCATAAAATTACAAAAATATGAGTAATCATTCATGACTTATTTACATGAAAACAAAATTACATATCCTTTATATCTAATCCATACACCAATGACCAAAAACACCTATAAACACTTTCATTATTCAATTTTCTTCATCTAATTGATCTCTCTCAAGTTCTATCTTCAAGTTCTATGTGTTCTTCATATATTCAACAAGTTCTAGTTACATAAAATCAAGAATACTTTCAAGTTTGCTAGCTCACTTCCAATCTTGTAAGGTGATCATCCAACCTCAAGAAATCTTTGTTTCTTACAGTAGGTTATCATTCTAATACAAGGTAATAATCATATTCAAACTTTTTTTTAATTTCTATAACTATAACAATCTTATTTCAAGTGATGATCTTACTTGAACTTGTTTTCGTGTCATGATTCTGCTTCAAGAACTTCGAGCCATCCAAGGATCCGTTGAAGCTAGATCCATTTTTCTATTTTCCAGTAGGTTTATCCAAGGAACTTAAGGTAGTAATGATGTTCATAACATCATTCGATTCATACATATAAAGCTATCTTATTCGAAGGTTTAAATTTGTAATCACTAGAACATAGTTTAGTTAATTCTAAACTTGTTCGCAAAAAAAAAGTTAATCCTTCTAACTTGACTTTTAAAATCAACTAAACACATGTTCTATATCTATATGATATGCTAACTTACTGATTTAAAACCTGGAAACAAGAAAAACACAGTAAAACCGGATTTACGCCGTCGTAGTAACACCGCGGGCTGTTTTGGGTTAGTTAATTAAAAACTATGATAAACTTTGATTTAAAAGTTGTTATTCTGAGAAAATGATTTTTATTATGAACATGAAACTATATCCAAAAATTATGGTTTAACTCAAAGTGGAAGTATGTTTTCTAAAATGGTCATCTAGACGTCGTTCTTTCGACTGAAATGACTACCTTTACAAAAACGACTTGTAACTTATTTTTCCGACTATAAACCTATACTTTTTCTGTTTATATTCATAAAGTAGAGTTTAATATGAAACCATAGCAATTTGATTCACTCAAAACGGATTTAAAATGAAGAAGTTATGGGTAAAACAAAATTGGATAATTTTTCTCATTTTAGCTACGTGAAAATTGGTAACAAATCTATTCCAACCATAACTTAATCAACTTGTATTGTATATTATGTAATCTTGAGATACCATAGACACGTATACAATGTTTCGACCTATCATGTCAACACATCTATATATATTTCGGAACAACCATAGACACTCTATATGTGAATGTTAGAGTTAGCTATACAGGGTTGAGGTTGATTCCAAAATATATATAGTTTGAGTTGTGATCAATACTAAGATACGTATACACTGGGTCGTGGATTGATTCAAGATAATATTTATCGATTTATTTCTGTACATCTAACTGTGGACAACTAGTTGTAGGTTACTAACGAGGACAGCTGACTTAATAAACTTAAAACATCAAAATATATTAAAAGTGTTGTAAATATATTTTGAACATACTTTGATATATATGTATATATTGTTATAGGTTCGTGAATCAACCAGTGGCCAAGTCTTACTTCCCGACGAAGTAAAAATCTGTGAAAGTGAGTTATAGTCCCACTTTTAAAATCTAATATTTTTGGGATGAGAATACATGCAGGCTTTATAAATGATTTACAAAATAGACACAAGTACGTGAAACTACATTCTATGGTTGAATTATCGAAATCAAATATGCCCCTTTTTATTAAGTCTGGTAATCTAAGAATTAGGGAACAGACACCCTAATTGACGCGAATCGTAAAGATAGATCTATTGGGCCTAACAAACCCCATCCAAAGTAACGGATGCTTTAATACTTCGAAATTTATATCATATCCGAAGGGTGTCCCGGAATGATGGGGATATTCTTATATATGCATCTTGTTAATGTCGGTTACCAGGTGTTCACCATATGAATGATTTTTATCTCTATGTATGGGATGTGTATTGAAATATGAAATCTTATGGTCTATTGTTACGATTTGATATATATAGGTTAAACCTATAACTCACCAACATTTTTGTTGACGTTTAAAGCATGTTTATTCTCAGGTGAATATTAAGAGCTTTCGCTGTTGCATACTAAAATAAGGACAAGATTTGGAGTCCATGTTTGTATGATATTGTGTAAAAACTGCATTCAAGAAACTGATTTCGATGTAACATATTTGTATTGTAAACCATTATGTAATGGTCGTGTGTAAACAGGATATTTTAGATTATCATTATTTGATAATCTACGTAAAGCTTTTTAAACCTTTATTTATGAAATAAAGGTTATGGCTTGTTTTAAAAATGAATGCAGTCTTTGAAAAACGTCTCATATAGAGGTCAAAACCTCGCAACGAAATCAATTAATATGGAACGTTTTTAATCAATAAGAACGGGACATTTCAGTTGGTATCCGAGCGTTGGTCTTAGAGAACCAGAATTTTGCATTAGTGTGTCTTATCGAGTTTGTTAGGATGCATTAGTGAGTCTGGACTTCGACCATGTTTACTTGAAAAATGATTGCTTAACAAATTTTGTTGGAAACTATATATTTTTAACATGTGAATATTATGTGATATATTAATCTCTTAACGCGTTTGATATTATGTGATAGATGTCTACCTCTAGAACAAGTCCCATTGACTCACCTAACAATAATGAAGAGTCAAATGTAAATTGGAATGATTCGCAGACTGATTCACAAGTTCCCGAAGAGGAACCGGAAGAAGAGTCGGAACCGGAAGAAGAATCGGAACCGGAAGAAGAATCGGAACCGGATGAAGAAATAGAACCGGTGGGGGAAATAATAAAACGGTTAAGTAAAAGAAAATCCTCAACCAACCGACCAAGGTTAATTATGGTCAATGGTGTTTCCGCCAAGGAAGCAAAATATTGGGAGGATTACCAATTCTCCGATGAATCGGATTCCGACGAGAATTCCGATGATGTTATAGAAATTACCCCAACAGAATTTAAAAAGGCAAAAGAAAATAATAAGGGAAAGTGCATAAAAATGGAGAAATCTAATTCCAACCCCGATGAACTTTATATGTATCGTCAACCCCCGAAGTCCTTAAGTTGTAACAATGACCCGGGAACCTCTAAACCACCAGGTTTTTCTTAACCAATATGGAAAACGACGGCTCATATTAGGGGAACATCATATATCCCTAGAAACTTGGCAAAACGAACCAAAACCGAAGAAGAAGAAATAAGCGAGTCGGAATAAGATAGTTGTATTCGGGTGGTGTAATATATGTAATATAGTGTGCTTTTGCTTTATGATATATGTAAAAATTGCTTGTATTAATAAGTATTTTTTTTATGAATCTAACTCTTGTCTATTTTACAGTATAAAAACACAAAATGGATAGACAACCCAATATTTTAAGAGACCTACCCGGAGACATGATTGATGAAATCTTGTCTAGAGTCGGTCAGAATTCTTCGGCACAACTATTTAAGGCGAGATCAGTTTGTAAGACAATCGAAGAATGTTCCAAGAATGCCTTGGTTTATAAAAGGCTTTCGTTCGAAAGATGGGGGATATCACATTGGGAAATCCATAAGTTACGATGTGTTTACTTTGACGCATATATTGCGGGGAACCCAAATGCTATTTTACGCAGTGGGTTAAGAAATTATTTTGACTCAATATATCCGAATATTGGACTTCGTGATTTAGAAAAAGCGGCTAACATGCAACATAAAGAAGCATGTTATGCTTACGGATTAGTAATGTTCGCTTCTCACCAAAGTGAGAACAAGAACATCGGGCTACAACTATTAAACAAAACGTTTCCACAAGTGACGGAGTCGGTAATTGGGGTAAGAAATGAGGTTTTTAGATTGTTACGGGACTGTTGGACATTACGTAACCCTCGTCCCTTTAACGACGTTACAACACGCTGTCTTATCAACGGCCATAACGGTTATGTTCCACAAGACCAAGGATGGGAAGTAATCCTAGTAAAACCAGAATGCATGACTTGTTTCTGGACGTATGAATTACGTGTCTTTATTGCCTTTGCTGAACGACTTGTGTACTAGCTAGAATTATCTTCACAACCATCTTGTATCAAATTTATTGTGTACTATATTTCATGCTATATGTAAAATAAGCGGTATTGTAAGTTTGTAAAATATTGTGTAAAAGTTTGAACGTGAAATATTATTATAATCAGTTTTTCATATAGAATTGTAGTAGTTGAATTGTATATTAGCTACTAAGTATGAACTTAACGGGTAGGTACTACCCGAATTTAAACTTATAAAACGCTAATATGAAGAAAAAGCTTTTATAAATGAGTTCATATTATGCTACGAAATACTATTAACTGCTCTTAATATTCTGTATGATTAACTTGTTCCATTTGACTATTTTGAAGGAAATGGCACCGACTACTCGACACACCGTGAATATGAATGAAGAGGAATTCCGTACTTTTCTAGCTTCAAACATAGCCGCAGTACAGGCTGCGCTACATACCAACAATAACCTTGGATCTAGCAGTACAGGAAATCGTGTAGGATGCACCTACAAAGAATTCACTGCGTGCAAACCTTTGGAATTTGATGGAACCGAAGGACCGATCGGATTGAAACGGTGGACCGAGAAGGTCGAATCGGTGTTTGCCATAAGTAAGTGTACTGAAGAGGACAAAGTGAAGTAAGCTACGCATACCTTCACAGGTTCTGCGTTAACATGGTGGAATACCTATCTAGAGCAAGTGGGACAAGACGATGCGTACGCACTACCGTGGTCAGCATTCAATCACTTGATGAACGAGAAGTACCGTCCCAGAACCGAGGTCAATAAGCTCAAGACAGAACTTAGAGGGTTATGAACCCAAGGATTTGATATTACCACGTACGAAAGACGATTCATAGAATTGTGCCTATTGTGTCCGGGAGCATTCGACGATGAGGAAGAGAAGATCGACGCGTTTGTGAAAGGATTACCGGAAAGAATCCAAGAAGATATAAGTTCACACGAGCCTGCCTCCATACAACATGCATGTAGAATGGCTCACAAACTAGTGAACCAGATTGAAGAAAGAATTAAAGAACAGACTGCTGAAGAGGCCAATGTGAAGCAAGTCAAAAGAAAGTGGGAGGAAAACGGTGATAAGAATCACCAATACAACAACAACAGCAATTACAACAATAATCGCAACAATTATCCCAACAATCGCAACATCAATCGCAACTACAACAAACGGCCCAACAGCAACAACAACAACAACAACAACAGCAACTACAACAATCATTCCAACAACAATAATAACCGCAACAACAACAACAATCAGAAGCAGCTATGCCAAAGGTGTGAAAAGTATCACTCGGGGTTCTGCACCAAATTTTGCAACAAGTGTAAAAGAAATGGTCATAGCGCGGCGAAGTGTGAGGTCTACGGACCAGGGGTTAATAGAACGAAAGGAACAAATGGTGTCGGAACGAGTAATGGCGGAGCAAGTAGTGTCGGAGCAAGTTATGCCAATGTAGTTTGTTATAAATGTGGAAAACCGGGCCACATTATAAGAAATTGCCCGAACCAGGAGAACACGAATGGACAAGGCCGCGGAAGAGTTTTCAATATTAATGCGGCAGAGGCACAGGAAGACCCGGAGCTTGTTACGGGTACGTTTCTTATTGACAATAAATCTGCTTACGTTTTATTTGATTCGGGTGCGGATAGAAGCTATATGAGTAGAGATTTTTGTGCTAAATTAAGTTGTCCATTGACGCCTTTGGATAGTAAATTTTTACTCGAATTAGCAAATGGTAAATTAATTTCAGCAGATAATATATGTCGGAATCGAGAAATTAAACTGGTTAGCGAAACATTTAAGATTGATTTGATACCAGTAGAGTTAGGGAGTTTTGATGTGATAATCGGTATGGACTGGTTGAAAGAAGTGAAAGCAGAGATCGTTTGTTACAAAAATGCAATTCGCATTATACGAGAAAAAGGAAAACCCTTAATGGTGTACGGAGAAAAGGGCAACACGAAGCTACATCTTATTAGTAATTTGAAGGCACAAAAACTAATAAGAAAAGGTTGCTATGATGTTCTAGCACACGACGAAAAAGTACAAACTGAAGAAAAGAGCATCAATGATGTTCCCATTGCAAAAGAATTTCCCGATGTATTTCCGAAAGAATTACCGGGATTACCCCCACATCGATCCGTTGAATTTCAAATAGATCTTGTACCAGGAGCTGCACCAATAGCTCGTGCTCCTTACAGACTCGCACCCAGCGAGATGAAAGAACTGCAAAGCCAATTACAAGAACTTTTAGAGCGTGTTTCATTCGACCAAGCACATCACCGTGGGGAGCTCCTGTTTTGTTTGTCAAGAAGAAAGATGGTACATTCAGGTTGTGTATCGACTACCGAGAGTTGAACAAACTTACCATCAAGAACCGCTACCCACTACCGAGAATCGACGACTTATTTGATCAACTACAAGGCTCGTCTGTTTATTCAAAGATTGACTTACGTTCCGGGTATCATCAAATGCGGGTGAAAGAAGATGATATTCCAAGAATGATTTCAGAACACGTTACGGTCATTACGAGTTTATGGTCATGCCGTTTGGTTTAACTAATGCACCAGCTGTGTTCATGGACCTTATGAACCGAGTGTGTGGACCATACCTTGACAAGTTTGTCATTGTTTTCATTGATGACATACTTATTTACTCAAAGAATGACCAAGAACACGGTGAACATTTGAGAAAGGTGTTAGAAGTATTGAGGAAGGAAGAATTGTACGCTAAGTTTTCAAAGTGTGCATTTTGGTTGGAAGAAGTTCAATTCCTCGGTCACATAGTGAACAAAGAAGGTATTAAGGTGGATCCGGCAAAGATAGAAACTGTTGAAAAGTGGGAAACCCCAAAAACTCCGAAACACATACGCCAGTTTTTAGGACTAGCTGGTTACTACAGAAGGTTCATCTAAGACTTTTCTAAAATAGCAAAACCCTTGACTGCATTAACGCATAAAGGGAAGAAATTTGAATGGAATGATGAACAAGAGAAAGCGTTTCAGTTATTGAAGAAAAAGCTAACTACGGCACCTATATTGTCATTGCCTGAAGGGAATGATGATTTTGTGATTTATTGTGATGCATCAAAGCAAGGTCTCGGTTGTGTATTAATGCAATGAACGAAGGTGATTGTTTATGCTTCTAGACAATTGAAGATTCACGAACAAAATTATAAGACGCATGATTTGGAATTAGGCGCGGTTGTTTTTGCATTAAAGACTTGGAGGCACTACTTATATGGGGTCAAAAGTATTATATATACCGACCACAAAAGTCTTCAACACATATTTAATCAGAAACAACTGAATATGAGGCAACGTAGGTGGATTGAATTATTGAATCATTACGACTTTGAGATTCGTTACCACCCGGGGAAGGCAAATGTGGTAACCGGTGCCTTGAGCAGGAAGGACAGAGAACCCATTCGAGTAAAATCTATGAATATAATGATTCATAATAACATTACTATTCAAATAAAGGAGGCGCAACAAGGAGTTTTAAAAGAGGGAAATTTAAAGCATGAAATACCCAAAGGATCGGAGAAGCATCTTAATATTCGGGAAGACGGAACCCGGTATAGGGCTGAAAGGATTTGGGTACCAAAATTTGGAGATATGAGAGAAATGGTACTTAGATAAGCTCATAAAACCAGATACTCAATACATCCTGGAACGGGGAAGATGTACAAGGATCTCAAGAAACATTTTTGGTGGCCGGGTATGAAAGCCGATGTTGCTAAATACGTAGGAGAATGTTTGACGTGTTCTAAGGTCAAAGCTGAGCATCAGAAACCATCAGGTCTACTTCAACAACCCGAAATCCCGGAATGGAAATGGGAAAACATTACCATGGATTTCATCACTAAATTGCCAAGGACTGCAAGTGGTTTTGATACTATTTAGGTAATAGTTGATCGTCTCACCAAATCAGCACACTTCCTGCCAATAAGAGAAGATGACAAGATGGAGAAGTTAGCACGACTGTATTTGAAGGAAGTCGTCTCCAGACATGGAATACCAATCTCTATTATCTCTGATAGGGATGGAAGATTTATTTCAAGATTCTGGCAGACATTACAGCAAGCATTAGGAACTCGTCTAGACATGAGTACTGCCTATCATCCACAAACTGATGGGCAGAGCGAAAGGATGATACAAACGCTTGAAGACATGCTACGAGCATGTGTTATTGATTTCAGAAACAGTTGGGATCGACATCTACTGTTAGCAGATTTTTCCTACAACAACAGCTACCATTCAAGCATTGAGATGGCGCCGTTTGAAGCACTTTATGGTAGAAAGTGCAGGTCTCCGATTTGTTGGAGTGAAGTGGGGGATAGACAGATTACGGGTCCGGAGATTATACAAGAAACTACCGAAAAGATCATCCAAATTCAACAACGGTTGAAAACCGCCCAAAGTCGACAAAAGAGCTACGCTGACATTAAAAGAAAAGATATAGAATTTGAAATTGGAGAGATGGTCATGCTTAAAGTTGCACCTTGGAAAGGCGTTGTTCGATTTGGTAAACGAGGGAAATTAAATCCAAGGTATATTGGACCATTCAAGATTATTGATCGTGTCGGACCAGTAGCTTACCGACTTGAGTTACCTCAACAACTCGTGGCTGTACATAACACTTTCCACGTCTCGAATTTGAAGAAATGTTTTGCTAAAGAAGATCTCACTATTCCGTTAGATGAAATCCAAATCAACGAAAAACTTTAATTCATCGAAGAACCCGTCGAAATAATGGATCGTGAGGTTAAAAGACTTAAGCAAAACAAGATACCAATTGTTAAGGTTCGATGGAATGCTCGTAGAGGACCCG
This sequence comes from Rutidosis leptorrhynchoides, assembly GCF_046630445.1. Lineage (NCBI taxonomy): Eukaryota > Viridiplantae > Streptophyta > Magnoliopsida > Asterales > Asteraceae > Rutidosis > Rutidosis leptorrhynchoides. The sequence continues at coordinate 223,028,692 of NC_092337.1, read as the reverse complement.
AGTTCACCTGGGAGCGTGAAGATCAGATGAAGAAGAAATACCCGCATCTATTTCCAGAAGATTCGTCAACACCTTCAACAGCTTAAAATTTCGGGACGAAATTTATTTAACGGGTAGGTACTGTAGTGACCCGAACTTTTCCATGTTTATATATAATTGAGATTGATATTTACATGATTAAATGTTTACAACATGTTAAGCAATCAAACTTGGTAAGACTTGATTAATTGAAATATGTTTCATATAGACAATTGACCACCCAAGTTGACCGGTGATTCACGAACGTTAAAACTTGTAAAAACTATATGATGACATATATATGGATATATATATAGTTAACATGATACTATGATAAGTAAAAATATCATTAAGTATATTAACAATGGACTACATATGTAAAAACAAGACTACTAACTTAATGATTTTTAAACGAGACATATATGTAACAATTATCGTTGTAAAGACATTTAATGTATATATATCATATTAAGAGATATTCATACATGATAATATCATGATAATATAATAATTTAAAATCTCATTTTATATTATAAACATTGGGTTAACAACATTTAACAAGATCGTTAACCTAAAGGTTTCAAAACAACACTTACATGTAACGACTAACGATGACTTAACGACTCAGTTAAAATGTATATACATGTAGTGTTTTAATATGTATTTATACACTTTTGAAAGACTTCAATACACTTATCAAAATACTTCTACTTAACAAAAATGCTTACGATTACATCCTCGTTCAGTTTCATCAACAATTCTACTCGTATGCACCCGTATTCGTACTCGTACAATACACAGCTTTTAGATGTATGTACTATTGGTATATACACTCCAATGATCAGCTCTTAGCAGCCCATGTGAGTCACCTAACACATGTGGGAACCATCATTTGGCAACTAGCATGAAATATCTCATAAAATTACAAAAATATGAGTAATCATTCATGACTTATTTACATGAAAACAAAATTACATATCCTTTATATCTAATCCATACACCAACGACCAAAAACATCTACAAACACTTTAATTCTTCAATTTTCTTCATCTAATTGATCTCTCTCAAGTTCTATCTTCAAGTTCTAATTGTTCTTCATATATTCTACAAGTTCTAGTTACATAAAATCAAGAATACTTTCAAGTTTGCTAGCTCACTTCCAATCTTGTAAGGTGATCATCCAACCTCAAGAAATCTTTGTTTCTTACAGTAGGTTATCATTCTAATACAAGGTAATAATCATATTCAAACTTTGGTTCAATTTCTATAACTATAACAATCTTATTTCAAGTGATGATCTTACTTGAACTTGTTTTCGTGTCATGATTCTGCTTCAAGAACTTCGAGCCATCCAAGGATCCGTTGAAGCTAGATCCATTTTTCTCTTTTCCAGTAGGTTTATCCAAGGAACTTAAGGTAGTAATGATATTCATAACATCATTCGATTCATACATATAAAGCTATCTTATTCGAAGGTTTAAACTTGTAATCACTAGAACATAGTTTAGTTAATTCTAAACTTGTTCGCAAAAAAAAGTTAATCCTTCTAACTTGACTTTTAAAATCAACTAAACACATGTTCTATATCTATATGATATGCTAATTTACTGATTTAAAACCTGGAAACACGAAAAACACCGTAAAACCGGATTTACGCCGTCGTAGTAACACCGCGGGCTGTTTTGGGTTAGTTAATTAAAAACTACGATAAACTTTGATTTAAAAGTTTTTATTCTGAGAAAATGATTTTTATTATGAACATGAAACTATATCCAAAAATTATGGTTAAACTCAAAGTGGAAGTATGTTTTCTAAAATGGTCATCTAGACGTCGTTCTTTCGACTGAAATGACTACCTTTACAAAAACGACTTGTAACTTATTTTTCCAACTATAAACCTATACTTTTTCTGTTTATATTCATAAAATAGAGTTTAATATGAAACCATAGCAATTTGATTCACTCAAAACGGATTTAAAATGAAGAAGTTATGGGTAAAACAAGATTGGATAATTTTTCTCATTTTAGCTACGTGAAAATTGGTAACAAATCTATTCCAACCATAACTTAATCAACTTGTATTGTATATTATGTAATCTTGAGATACCATAGACACGTATACAATGTTTTGACCTATCATGTCGACACATCTATATATATTTCGTAACAACCATAGACACTCTATATGTGAATTTTGGAGTTAGCTATATAGGGTTGAGGTTAATTCCAAAATATATATAGTTTGAGTTGTGATCAATAATGAGATACGTATACACTGGGTCGTGGATTGATTCAAGATAATATTTATTGATTTATTTCTGTACATCTAACTGTGGACAACTAGTTGTAGGTTACTAACGAGGATAGCTGACTTAATAAACTTAAAACATCAAAATATATTAAAAGTGTTGTAAATATATTTTGAACATACTTTGATATATATGTATATATTGTTATAGGTTCGTGAATCAACCAGTGGCCAAGTCTTACTTCCCGACGAAGTAAAAATCTTTGAAAGTGAGTTATAGTCCCACTTTTAAAATCTAATATTTTTGGGATGAGAATACATGCAGGTTTTATAAATGATTTACAAAATAGACACAAGTACGTGAAACTACATTCTATGGTTGAATTATCGAAATCAAATATGCCCCTTTTTATTAAGTCTGGTAATCTAAGAATTAGGGAACAGACACCCTAATCGACTCGAATCGTAAAGATAGATCTATTGGGCCTAACAAACCCCATCCAAAGTACCGGATGCTTTAGTACTTCGAAATTTATATCATATCCAAAGGGTGTCCCGGAATGATGGGGATATTCTTATATATGCATCTTGTTAATGTCGGTTACCAGGTGTTCACCATATGAATGATTTTTATCTCTATGTATGGGATGTGTATTGAAATATGAAATCTTGTGGTCTATTGTTACGATTTGATATATATAGGTTAAACCTATAACTCACCAACATTTTTGTTGACATTTAAAGCATGTTTATTCTCAGGTGAATATTAAGAGCTTCCGCTGTTGCATACTAAAATAAGGACAAGATTTGGAGTCCATGTTTGTATGATATTGTGTAAAAACTGCATTCAAGAAACTGATTTCGATGTAACATATTTGTATTATAAACCATTATGTAATGGTCGTGTGTAAACAGGATATTTTAGATTATCATTATTTGATAATCTACGTAAAGCTTTTTAAACCTTTATTTATGAAATAAAGGTTATGGCTTGTTTTAAAAATGAATGCAGTCTTTGAAAAACGTCTCATATAGAGGTCAAAACCTCGCAACGAAATCAATTAATATGGAATGTTTTTAATCAATAAGAACGGGACATTTCAATATGACCGGTGTTCCGCGTCACATTGCGGAACATAAGCTAAATATAAATCCAGCTCTAAAACCAGTAGTGCAAAAGCGAAGGGGTATGGGCCCAGATCGCATCAAATGGTTGTGCGAAGAAGTCACAAAATTAGTCCGAGCTGGAATTTTGCGCGAAGTACAATATCAGTCATGGATCGCGAATCCAGTATTGGTGAAAAAACCAGATAATTCCTGGCGAATGTGTATTGACTACAAAGATCTGAATAAAGCGTGCACCAAAGATAATTATCCGCTGCCAGAAATTGATTTAAAGGTGGAATCTTTGCATGCATTTCCATATAAATGTTTTCTGGATGCGGAAAGAGGTTATCATCAAATCCCTATGGCGCAAGAGGACGCAGATAAAACCGCGTTTCACACAGGCAAAGGCATATATTGTTATATAATGATGCCTTTTGGACTAATCAATGCGGGTGCGACATATCAGCACTTGATTGACACCGTGTTTGATAAGCAAATAGGGCGTAATCTTGAGGCCTATGTCGATGATTTAGTCATCAAAAGTACAACGCAAGAGCGAATCGTTGAAGATATACGCGAAACATTTGATAAACTGCGTGAGATAAACATGAAGCTCAATCCGCTGAAATGCAGTTTCGGCGAAACTGAAGGAAAGTTTTTAGGATATCTTGTTACGGAACAAGGTATTCAAGCTAATCCAAAAAAGATCGCGGCTATCGAAAATATGACCGCGCCAAAGACGGTTAAGAAAGTGCAAAATTTAACAGGCAAATTGGCCGCCCTAACGCGTTTTTTGTCTAAAGCTGCTGAGCGACAATTGCTATTTTTCAAAACTTTAAAAGGTTGCTTGAAGCAGAAGAATTTTGTTTGGACCGCTGAAGCAGATTCTGCGTTTCAAGAGATGAAAAACCTGTTGAAAACTTTGCCTACACTAACAGCGCCAATTCATGGCGAAATTCTCTATCTATAAATTTCAGTAGCAAATGAAGCGTTTGGCTCAGTCTTGATAGCGGAAAGGAACAAAATACAAAAGCCAGTGTATTTTGTTAGCAAAGCTCTTACGGGAAGCGAAATAAACTATGCGCCGATCGAAAAGTTTGTATATGCGCTCATTTTAACAACGCGAAGGCTACGTAGATATTTTCAGGGGTATCCAGTGCATGTGCTAACCAATCTGCCAATCACGCAAGTCTTAACAAAACCGGAGATTTCCGGTAGACTCGCATTATGGGCAGTGGAGTTGGGTGCCTATCAAATATCCTACTTTCCACGAAGTGCGGAAAAAGGTCAAGTTATGGCAGATTATCTCGCAGAGCTGTCTGGAGAGTTGGAAGTAATTAATGAGCGAACCGCGCTAAAATTAGCAGTTAATGAAACTTAGGAGTTATATACTGATGGTGCTTCTTGTGCGGAAGGTGCAGGTGCGTGTTTAGTTTTGGTAAGTTCTAACGGCGAAGAGCACACTTACGCACTGCTGTTTAATTTTGATGTGACAAACAATGAGGCAGAATATGAAGCATTGCTTGCAGGCTTAAATATCGCGCAAAAAATGAATATTGTTAAGTTGCGTGCATTTACAGATTCGCAACTAGTAGCGAATCAGTTTAGCGGATCTTTCGAAGCGCATGATCCCTCTATGCAGAAGTACTTGCAACTGCTAAAAGAAACTACTGCGCGGTTTGAATACTTTGAACTCGCGCAAGTGCCTAGAAGTCAAAACAAAAAGGAAGATGCTTTGAGCAAATTAGCCGCTCTAACATTTTCGCATTTTCAAAAACAAGTATGGGTTGAGGAATTGCCAAGTAAGTCAATTGATAGTGATTTAATGGTAGCATCTGTTACAGAGGCGCAGCCAAATTGGATGGAACCAATCCTGCAATATATTCGCAATGATATTTTGCCAGAGGATAGTCGCGAAGCTCGTTTAGTGCGAGAGTGAACGCCGATGTATCTCATACAAGATGATGTCTTATATCGCAAATCGTACTGCGGACCGATGATGCGGTGTGTTGGACCAATTGAGGCGGAAATGCTTGTTGAAGAAGTGCATAATGGTACTTGTGCGCTACATTCAGGATACAAGACTATTGCTGCGAAAATTATGCGGATGGGATACTTTTGGCCGTCCCTATACCGCGATGTGGCAAAAATTGTTAAACGCTGTAAAAGTAGCCAAAGGCATGCTCCGCAGAATCGAATGCCGCGGCATGATATGATCCATGTTAATTCGCCATGGCCGTTTAGTAAATGGGCCATTGACATTGTGGGACCATTTCCTGCAGGACCTGGCAATGTTAAATTCCTAATCATTGCAATTGATTATTTTACTAAATGGGTTGAAGCGAAAGCGGTTCGCACAGTCACTGGTGTGCATGTGCGAAATTTTATGTGGGAATACATTGTGTGCAGATTTGGTATTCCGCGAGAATTGGTTAGCGATAACGGCGCACAAATAGCGAAAGATCCATTTAAGACGTGGTGCACTGACTTAAACATAATACAAAAGTTCACGTCAGTAGCGCACCCGCAAGCTAATGGTTTATGCGAGGTAACAAATCGCGATATTGTAAGCGGAATAAAAAAGAGGTTGTGCGAAAGGCGAACTGGTTGGGTAGATGAATTACCCAATGTCTTATGGGCACATCGTACAACTTTCAAAAAGAGTACAGGTGAAACACCATTTAGCCTGGTTTATGGCTCTGAGGCAGTAATCCCCGCTGAAATTTTAGTACCAACGCATCGAATCGCTAACTTTGATGAAGAAGCAAATGATGCTGCGTTGTGCGAAAATCTCAATTTTATAGAAGAGCAGAGATTAATAGCTGCTATCAGAGAATCGAATAATAAACAGCAAATTGCTAAGTATTATAATAAAAGAGTGCGAGCTTTATCATTCGCTATAGGTGAATGGGTGTTGCGTAATAATGAGGCAAGCAGAGCAGAAAAGCTAGGAAAATTGGGTCCTAATTGGGAAGGCCCTTATCAAATTGTGGCAATTAATGCGGCAGGCTCATATAAGCTCGCGGACGTGGAAGGGTGAACTTTGCCTAATGCATGGCATGCTGTCCTTTTAAAGCGATATTATGCATAGTTTTGCGGAAATTAACAATTGTATATGTAAAAAATCGCGAAAATTATATTCAATACACATGGCTGAAATACTTATTAAGTGTCCTTGTTTTTAATTTTTTGCAAGTCTTGATCACGCTTGTTAAAATTTTAAGAATACTCACTTGTAAAAGTATGCGAAAGTTCTAATGCGAATAAATATGATATGTTTTGCAGTTAATTTCATATTTTTATATTCCGCATTGTTTATATAGCAAAGTGATGAAATTGCCCACTTTTGCACGCGAATTATTGCGAAAGGAATATTATCTCCTAAATATTTGATCTTGCCAATATTTAGATGCTTCGCAATGCTGATTACATACCTAAGGATCGTTACGACGGACTTAGAAGATTCATAACGTATAAGTATATACGCATACAAATTGTTTCGCGAAAGTACGCGCTTATTATGTGCACAATAATAAAGTGTTGGAAATTGCAAAGGAAAAGTTTGTGTTATGAATATTGCTAAAATAAAAAGTGCTATATAAATATTGAGTACTCGCAAATAAAGATAAAACGCTGAAATTTTATTAACAAAACCGCAGAGATAGCTGCGTGCTATATTACATATCCCTAATCTAATTTTGACAAGTCAAGTGCTATGATGTCTTGAGCAGTAGCATCCTCTGCATAACTAATAGCAACGACTTTGTCAATAGGGATATCCGCTAACTTAGCTTCTGCCACAGCAGCTGCGTTCCGTGCGTCTTCAAGAGCACAAATGCGGTCACTAATTCCGGAGGGAAGAGGATCTGGTATGGTGCAAAGCGGTGCAATTTCATGCAGAAACTCTACCCTTTCGCGCAATTGCAAGGCAGATGCATAAGTTTTGAACTGCGCGTTCACGAGTGCTGAATTAAGCACCTTTTTCGAAAACTCCGGTAAGTGTTGGCGGAGTAGAGAAAATTCATGCTTTGCAGCAGTCGCTTTAGCCAGAGCATTATCCCGCTCTGCGGTGAGCTGAAACTTGAGTGAGGAAATAGAAGATTCCAGTTTCTTCTCATTTTCAGCAGCGGCTGAAACTTGAGATTGCAAATCCTCTGCGGTAGTCTTCGCCACAGTAAGTTGATAAGTATTAACACCTATTTCCTTATGAGGTAAGGCTTAGTATGTCAACAAGAGACTAGAAGTGATCTAGCTTTTAGGAGGGCGGAGTGTTGCCGATTGATTTTTACCCTCGGGAAATAATCCCTGCAGACCCGGTTCACAAGTGTAGAAACTTGTGGGGTGGCTTAATCAATCTGTCGTCCGTACAGTGTAAGAGTGCTAGCCGGATGACTTCTAGTGAGAGAAGGTAGAGAGAGAAAGAGAAGTGAAGTCTCAGCTCTCAAAGTTGTCAGAATATCTGAACTTTTGTAAAATGACGACCCAAGGGGTCTATTTATAGTATCAGATCTACCAGATTTGTTTGGGGACACGTGTCGAATGATGATACGTTCTGTTACATGTGCTCCGAAATTTATGCTAAATGCGGGGCTCTCCGGCCAGGGCTTATGCGCTAGGCGACCTTCAGGGCTTACGCATGACGGAGCAGCCTGTACAGCGGAGAACGCTGGACGGACAATCTCCACAAAACTGTTGTCTCCAGCCTTCCTGATGCTACTTTTATGCAACCATTATGCCTTTTATGCGTGTATATGATAGGATACACCATTAAGTCCCCCCAGTTTAAGGACTTAAGCATTTGAAAAATGATTAAGTTGTTAAACTTTTGATAACGCATGCCAAACCATCCGGTTCATTGCCCACTTGCATCGGGGAAAACATTTTAGGCATTAAATGCAGACGAATTTTACTGACACTGTTATGATTGTCTTCTTACGGCTAAGATCATCCACGCGCCTCCAGTTGTAAAAAGTATTATCTTGCACCCTTCGTTTAAACTCACCCATACACGTGTCTCAATCATGACCATAAAAATTGCACCGATGAACCCTTATAAAAACCGTCATAACCCTGTTACCATCACTTTTTTACCTTTGCCAAGATCCAAAAAGCATATTTCTCCCAAATCTTCATCGCCTTCTTCAATCTTCAACTTTTTAAGGTTCACCGTCTTCCAAGGTCAGTAGACTTCATCTTACTGCTATTTTCTTGTTGTTGATATCTGTTACTGTATTATCATGGCTTCTTCACGGAGTACTGGCCAAGAACACGCCAAGCCTTCTTCATCAAATACTGCTAACATTCCAGAAGTTAGCACGATGGCTTCATCATTGACTAGTGAATACTTAGATGGATTAAAGATTGCCTTTCGCCATCTCAATCAATACAACCATGTTCTTCCCACTATCGGACAAACTGCTGACAATCCTCCTGAGAGAAAAATTACTTTATACACTTTACAAATTACCCACGGCAACCTCTGTGTTCCCCTTACTAACTTTCTTCTTCGCCTTCTTAGATATTACGGGGCCTGTCTTAGTCAGATACATCCCCATGGTCTTCAAAAAATCATCGTTTTTGAAATGTACTGCAATGCTATTAATATAAAGCCTCGCATTAATGTTTTTATCTCTTTGTTTAGAATCCGCACAATTAGCGATTGCTGGCTTACTATTGATAGTAAGAAAAATAATCATTTTGTTGGTCTAAATAGAGTTTCAAACTTGAAGGACTGGAAAAGCCCATTTTTCTTTGTTGATGAAACTGTTATTCCGGAAGAATACTCCGTTGTCCGGTAGTGGGGTGCTATTGATGCTGGTATAGGAAAGGGTGTTAAAATTTCTCCCGCAGAACAGCGGATAGTAAATAGCTTGAAAGGACTCCGTATTCTGTAGTGACCCGAACTTTTCCATGTTTATATATATTAATTGAGATTGATATTTACATGATTAAATGTTTCCAACATGTTAAGCAATCAAACTTGTTAAGACTTGATTAATTGAAATATGTTTCATATAGACAATTGACCACCCAAGTTGACCGGTGATTCACGAACGTTAAAACTTGTAAAAACTATATGATGACATATATATGGATATATATATATATATATATATATATATATATATATATATATATATATATATATATATATATATATATATATATATATATATATATATATATATATATATATATAGTTAACATGATACTATGATAAGTAAACATATCATTAAGTATATTAACAATGAACTACATATGTAAAAACAAGACTACTAACTTAATGATTTTTAAACGAGACATATATGTAACGATTATCGTTGTAAAGACATTTAATGTATATATATCATATTAAGAGATATTCATACATGATAATATCATGATAATATAATAATTTAAAATCTCATTTGATATTATAAACATTAGGTTAACAACATTTAACAAGATCGTTAACCTAAAGGTTTCAAAACAACACTTACATGTAACGACTAACGATGACTTAACGACTCAGTTAAAATGTATATACATGTAGTGTTTTAATATGTATTTATACACTTTTGAAAGACTTCAATACACTTATCAAAATACTTCTACTTAACAAAAATGCTTACAATTACATCCTCGTTCAGCTTCATCAACAATTCTACTCGTATGCACCCGTATTCGTACTCGTACAATACACAGCTTTTAGATGTTTGTACTATTGGTATATACACTCCAATGATCAGCTCTTAGCAGCCCATGTGAGTCACCTAACATATGTGGGAACCATCATTTGGCAACTAGCATGAAATATCTCATAAAATTACAAAAATATGAGTAATCATTCATGACTTATTTACATGAAAACAAAATTACATATCCTTTATATCTAATCCATACACCAACGACCAAAAACACCTACAAACACTTTCATTCTTCAATTTTCTTCATCTAATTGATCTCTCTCAAGTTCTATCTTCAAGTTCTAAGTGTTCTTCATATATTCTACAAGTTCTAGTTACATAAAATCAAGAATACTTTCAAGTTTGCTAGCTCACATCCAATCTTGTAAGGTGATCATACAACCTCAAGAAATCTTTGTTTCTTACAGTAGGTTATCATTCTAATACAAGGTAATAATCATATTCAAACTTTGGTTCAATTTCTATAACTATAACAATCTTATTTCAAGTGATGATCTTACTTGAACTTGTTTTCGTGTCATGATTCTGCTTCAAGAACTTCGAGCCATCCAAGGATCCGTTGAAGCTAGATCCATTTTTCTCTTTTCCAGTAGGTTTATCCAAGGAACTTAAGGTAGTAATGATGTTCACAACATCATTCGATTCATACATATAAAGCTATCTTATTCGAAGGTTTAAACTTGTAATCACTAGAACATAGTTTAGTTATTTCTAAACTTGTTCGCAAACAAAAGTTAATCCTTCTAACTTGACTTTTAAAATCAACTAAACACATGTTCTATATCTATATGATATGCTAACTTAATGATTTAAAACCTGGAAACACGAAAAACACCGTAAAACCGGATTTACGCTGTCGTAGTAACACCGCGGGCTGTTTTGGGTTAGTTAATTAAAAACTATGATAAACTTTGATTTAAAAGTTGTTATTCTGAGAAAATGATTGTTATTATGAATATGAAACTATATCCAAAAATTATGGTTAAACTCAAAGTGGAAGTATGTTTTCTAAAATGGTCATCTAGACGTCGTTCTTTTAACTGAAATGACTACCTTTACAAAAATGACTTGTAACTTATTTTTCCGACTATAAACCTATACTTTTTATGTTTAGATTCATAAAATAGAGTTCAATATGAAACCATAGCAATTTTATTCACTCAAAACGGATTTAAAATGAAGAAGTTATGGGTAAAACAAGATTGGATAATTTTTCTCATTTTAGCTACGTGAAAATTGGTAATAAATCTATTCCAACCATAACATAATCAACTTGTATTGTATATTAGGTAATCTTGAGATACCATAGACACGTATACAATGTTTTGACCTATCTTGTCGACACATCTATATATATTTCGGAACAACCATAGACACTCTATATGTGAATGTTGGAGTTAGCTATACAGGGTTGAGGTTGATTCCAAAATATATATAGTTTGAGTTGTGATCAATACTGAGATACGTATACACTGGGTCGTGGATTGATTCAAGATAATATTTATCAATTTATTTCTGTACATCTAACTGTGGACAACTAGTTGTAGGTTACTAACGAGGACAGCTGACTTAATAAACTTAAAACATCAAAATATATTAAAAGTGTTGTAAATATATTTTGAACATACTTTGATATATATGTATATATTGTTATAGGTTCGTGAATCCACCAGTGGCCAAGTCTTACTTCCCGACGAAGTAAAAATCTGTGAAAGTGAGTTATAGTCCCACTTTTAAAATCTAATATTTTTGGGATGAGAATACATGCAGGTTTTATAAATGATTTACAAAATAGACACAAGTACGTGAAACTACATTCTATGGTTGAATTATCGAAATCGAATATGCCCCTTTTTATTAAGTCTGGTAATCTAAGAATTAGGGAACAGACACCCTAATTGACGTGAATCCTAAAGATAGATCTATTGGGCCTAACAAACCCCATCCAAAGTACCGGATGCTTTAGTACTTCGAAATTTATATCATATCCGAAGGGTGTCCCGGAATGATGGGGATATTCTTATATATGCATCTTGTTAATGTCGGTTACCAGGTGTTCACCATATGAATGATTTTTATCTCTATGTATGGGATGTGGATTGAAATATGAAATCTTGTGGTCTATTATTATGATTTGATATATATAGGTTAAACCTATAACTCACCAACATTTTTGTGGACGTTTTAAGCATGTTTATTCTCAGGTGATTATTAAGAGCTTCCGCTGCCGCATACTTAAATAAGGACGAGATTTGGAGTCCATGCTTGTATGATATTGTGTAAAAACTGCAATCAAGAAACTTATTTTGTTGTAACATATTTGTATTGTAAACCATTATGTAATGGTCGTGTGTAAACAGGATATTTTAGATTATCATTATTTGATAATCTACGTAAAGCTTTTTAAACCTTTATTGATGAAATAAAGGTTATGGTTTGTTTTAAAATGAATGCAGTCTTTGAAAAACGTCTCATATAGAGGTCAAAACCTCGCAACGAAATCAATTAATATGGAACGTTTTTAATCAATAAGAACGGGACATTTCAGTTGGTATCCGAGCGTTGGTCTTAGAGAACCAGAATTTTGCATTAGTGTGTCTTATCGAGTTTGTTAGGATGCATTAGTGAGTCTGGACTTCGACCGTGTTTACTTGAAAAATGATTGCTTAACAAATTTTGTTGGAAACTATATATTTTTAACATGTGAATATTATGTGATATATTAATCTCTTAACGCGTTTGATATTATGTGATAGATGTCTACCTCTAGAACAAGTCCCATTGACTCACCTAATAATAATGAAGAGTCAAATGTAAATTTGAATGATTCGTGGACTGACTCACAAGTTCCCGAAGAGAAACCGGAAGAAGAGTCGGAACCGGAAGAAGAATCGGAACCAGATGAAGAAATAGAACCGGTGGGGGAAATAATAAAACGATTAAGTAAAAGAAAATCCTCAACCAACCGATCAAGGTTAATTATGGTCAATGGTGTTTCCGCCAAGGAAGCAAAATATTGGGAGGATTACCAATTCTCCGATGAATCGGATTCCGACGAGAATTCCGATGAACTTTATATGTATCGTCAACCCCCGAAGTCCTTAAGTTGTAACAATGACCCGGAAACCTCTAAACCACCAGGTTTTTCTAAACCAATGTGGAAAATGACGGCTCGTATTAGGGGAACATCATATATCCCTAGAAACTTGGCAAAACGAACCAAAACCGAAGAAGAAGAAACAAGCGAGTCAGAATAAGATAGTATTATTCGTGTGGTGTAATATATGTAATATAATGTGCTTATGCTTTATGATATATGTAAAAATTGCTTGTATTAATAAGTATTTTTTTTTATGAATCTAACTCTTGTCTATTTTACAGTATAAAAACACAAAATGGATAGACAACCCAATATTTTAAGAGACCTACCCGGAGACATGATTGATGAAATCTTGTCTAGAGTCGGTCAGAATTCTTCGGCACAACTATTTAAGGCGAGATCAGTTTGTAAGACATTCGAAGAACGTTCCAAGAATGCCTTGGTTTATAAAAGGCTTTCGTTCAAAAGATGGGGGATATCACATTGAGAAATCCATAAGTTACGATGTGTTTACTTTGACGCATATATTGCGGGGAACCCAAATGCTATTTTACGCAATGGGTTAAGAAATTATTTTGACTCAATATATCCGAATATTGGACTTCGTGATTTAGAAAAAGCGGCTAACATGCAACATAAAGAAGCATGTTATGCTTACGGATTAGTAATGTTCGCTTCTCACCAAAGTGAGAACAAGAACATCGGGCTACAACTATTAAACAAAACGTTCCCACAAGTGACGGAGACGGTAATTGGGGTAAGAAATGAGGTTTTTAGATTGTTACGGGACTGTTGGACATTACGTAACCCTCGTCCCTTTGACGACGTTACAACACGCTGTCTTATCAACGGCCATAACGGTTATGTTCCACAAGACCAAGGATGGGAAGTAATCCTAGTAAAACCAGAATGCATGACTTGTTTCCGGACGTATGAATTACGTGTCTTTATTGCCTTTGCTGAACGACTTGTGTACTAGCTAGAATTATCTTCACAACCATCTTGTATCAAATTTATTGTGTGCTATATTTCATGCTATATGTAAAATAAGCGGTATTGTAAGTTTGTAAAATATTGTGTAAAAGTTTGAACGCGAAATATTTTGTAAAATATTGTGTAAAAGTTTGAACGCGAAATATTATTATAATCAGTTTTTCATATAGAATTGTGGTAGTTGAATTGTATATTAGCTACTAAGTATGAACTTAACGGGTAGGTACTACCCGAATTTAAACTTATAAAACGCTAATATGAAGAAAAAGCTTTTATAAATGAGTTCATATTATGCTACGAAATACTATTAACTACTCTTAATATTCTGTATGATTAACTTGTTCCATTTGACTATTTTGAAGGAAATGGCACCGACTACTAGACACACCGTGAATATGAATGAAGAGGAATTCCGTACTTTTCTAGCTTCAAACATAGCCGCAGTACAGGCTGCGCTACATACCAATAATAACCTTGGATCTAGCAGTACAGGAAATCGTGTAGGATGCACCTACAAAGAATTCACTGCCTGTAAACCTTTGGAATTTGATGGAACCGAAGGACCGATCGGATTGAAACGGTGGACCGAGAAGGTCGAATCGGTGTTTGCCATAAGTAAGTGTACTGAAGAGGACAAAGTGAAGTACGCTACGCATACCTTGACAGGTTCTGCGTTAACATGGTGGAATACCTATCTAGAGCAAGTGGGACAAGACGATGCGTACGCACTACCGTGGTCAGCATTCAAGTACTTGATGAACGAGAAGTACCGTCCCAGAACCGAGGTCAATAAGCTCAAGACAGAACTTAGAGGGTTACGAACCCAAGGATTTGATATTACCACGTACGAAAGACGATTCACAGAATTGTGCCTATTGTGTCCGGGAGCATTCGAAGATGAGGAAGAGAAGATCGACGCGTTTGTGAAAGGATTACCGGAAAGAATCCAAGAAGATATAAGTTCACACGAGCCCGCCTCCATACAACAGGCATGTAGAATGGCTCACAAACTAGTGAACCAGATTGAAGAAAGAATTAAAGAACAGACTGCTGAAGAGGCCAATGTGAAGAAAGTCAAAAGAAAGTGGGAGGAAAACGGTGATAAGAATCACCAATACAACAACAACAGCAATTACAACAATAATCGCAACAATTATCCCAACAATTGCAACATCAATCACAACTACAACAAACGGCCCAACAACAACAACAACAACAACAACAACAACAACAGCAACTACAACAATCATCCCAACAACAATAATAACCGCAACAACAACAACAATCTGAAGCAGCTATGCTAAAGGTGTGAAAAGTATCACTCGGGGTTCTGCACCAAATTTTGCAACAAGTGTAAAAGAAATGGTCATAGTGCAGCGAAGTGTGAGGTCTACGGACCAGGGGTTAATAGAACGAAAGGAACAAATCGTGTCAGAACGAGTAATGGCGGAGCAAGTAGTGTCGGAGCAAGTTATGCCAATGTAGTTTGTTATAAATGTGGAAAACCGGGCCACATTATTAGAAATTGCCCGAACCAGGAGAACACGAATGGACAAGGCCGCGGAAGAGTTTTCAATATTAATGCGGCAGAGGCACAGGAAGACCCAGAGCTTGTTACGGGTACGTTTCTTATTGACAATAAATCTGCTTACGTTTTATTTAATTCGGGTGCGGATAGAAGCTATATGAGTAGAGATTTTTGTGCTAAATCAAGTTGTCCATTGACACCTTTGGATAGTAAATTTTTACTCGAATTAGCAAATGGTAAATTAATTTCAGCAGATAATATATGTCGGAATCGAGAAATTAAACTGGTTAGCGAAACATTTAAGATTGATTTAATACCAGTAGAGTTAGGGAGTTTTGATGTGATAATCGGTATGGACTGGTTGAAAGAAGTGAAAGCAGAGATCGTTTGTTACAAAAATGCAATTCGCATTATACGAGAAAAAGGAAAACCCTTAATGGTGTACGGAGAAAAGGGCAACACGAAGCTACATCTTATTAGTAATTTGAAGGCACAAAAACTAATAAGAAAAGGTTGCTATGCTGTTCTAGCACACGTCGAGAAAGTACAAACTGAAGAAAAGAGCATCAATGATGTTCCCATTGCAAAAGAATTTCTCGATGTATTTCCGAAAGAATTACCGGGATTACCCCCACATCGATCCGTTGAATTTCAAATAGATCTTGTACCAGGAGCTGCACCAATAGCTCGTGCTCCTTACAGACTCGCACCCAGCGAGATGAAAGAACTGCAAAGCCAATTACAAGAACTTTTAGAGCGTGGTTTCATTCAACCAAGCACATCACCGTGGGGAACTCCTGTTTTGTTTGTCAAGAAGAAAGATGGTACATTCAGGTTGTGTATCGACTACCGAGAGTTGAACAAACTTACCATCAAGAACCGCTACCCACTACCGAGAATCGACGACTTATTTGATCAACTACAAGGCTCGTCTGTTTATTCAAAGATTGACTTACGTTCCGGGTATCATCAAATGCGGGTGAAAGAAGATGATATTCCAAAGACCGCTTTCAGAACACCATACGGTCATTACGAGTTTATGGTCATGCCGTTTGGTTTAACTAATGCACCAGCTGTGTTCATGGACCTTATGAACCGAGTGTGTGGACCATACCTTGACAAGTTTGTCATTGTTTTCATTGATGACATACTTATTTACTCAAAGAATGACCAAGAACACGGTGAACATTTGAGAAAGGTGTTAGAAGTATTGAGGAAGGAAGAATTGTACGCTAAGTTTTCAAAGTGTGCATTTTGGTTGGAAGAAGTTCAATTCCTCGGTCACATAGTGAACAAAGAAGGTATTAAGGTGGATCCGGCAAAGATAGAAACTGTTGAAAAGTGGGAAACCCCGAAAACTCCGAAACACATACGCCCGTTTTTAGGACTAGCTGGTTACTACAGAAGGTTCATCCAAGACTTTTCCAGAATAGCAAAACCCTTGACTGCATTAACGCATAAAGGGAAGAAATTTGAATGGAATGATGAACAAGAGAAAGCGTTTCAGTTATTGAAGAAAAAGCTAACTACGGCACCTATATTGTCATTGCCTGAAGGGAATGATGATTTTATGATTTATTGTGATGCATCAAAGCAAGGTCTCGGTTGTGTATTAATGCAACGAACGAAGGTGATTGCTTATGCGTCTAGACAATTGAAGATTCACGAACAAAATTATACGACGCATGATTTGGTATTAGGCGCGGTTGTTTTTGCATTAAAGACTTGGAGGCACTACTTATATGGGGTCAAACGTATTATATATACCGACCACAAAAGTCTTCAACACATATTTAATCAGAAACAACTGAATATGAGGCAGCGTAGGTGGATTGAATTATTGAATGATTACGACTTTGAGATTCGTTACCACCCGGGAAAGGCAAATGTGGTAGCCGATGCCTTGAGCAGGAAGGACAGAGAACCCATTCGAGTAAAATCTATGAATATAATGATTCATAATAACCTTACCACTAAAATAAAGGAGGCGCAACAAGGAGTTTTAAAAGAGGGAAATTTAAAGGATGAAATACCCAAAGGATCGGAGAAGCATCTTAATATTCGGGAAGACGGAACCCGGTATAGGGCTGAAAGGATTTGGGTACCAAAATTTGGATATATGAGAGAAATGGTACTTAGAGAAGCTCATAAAACCAGATACTCAATACATCCTGGAACGGGGAAGATGTACAAGGATCTCAAGAAACATTTTTGGTGGCCGGGTATGAAAGCCGATGTTGCTAAATACGTAGAAGAATGTTTGATGTGTTCTAAGGTCAAACCTGAGCATCAGAAACCATCAGGTCTACTTCAACAACCCGAAATCCCGGAATGGAAATGGGAAAACATTACCATGGATTTCATCACTAAATTGCCAAGGACTGTAAGTGGTTTTGATACTATTTGGGTAATAGTTGATCGTCTCACCAAATCAACACATTTCCTGTCAATAAGAGAAGATGAGAAGATGGAGAAGTTAGCATGACTGTATTTGAAGGAAGTCGTCTCCAGACATGGAATACCAATCTCTATTATCTCTGATAGGGATGGCAGATTTATTTCAAGATTCTGGCAGACATTACAGCAAGCATTAGGAACTCGTCTAGACATGAGTACTGCCTATCATCCACAAATTGATGGGCAGAGCGAAAGAACGATACAAACGCTCGAAGACATGCTACGAGCATGTGTTATTGATTTCGGAAACAGTTGGGATCGACATCTACAGTTAGCAGAATTTTCCTACAACAACAGCTACCATTCAAGCATTGAGATGGCGCCGTTTGAAGCACTTTATGGTAGAAAGTGCAGGTCTCCGATTTGTTGGAGTGAAGTGGGGGATAGACAGATTACGGTTCCGGAGATTATACAAGAAACTACCGAGAAGATCATCCAAATTCAACAACGGTTGAAAACCGCCCAAAGTCGACAAAAGAGCTACGCTGACATTAAAAGAAAAGATATAGAATTTGAAATTGGAGAGATGGTCATGCTTAAAGTTGCACCTTGGAAAGGCGTTGTTCGATTTGGTAAACGAGGGAAATTAAATCCAAGGTATATTGGACCATTCAAGATTGTTGATCGTGTCGGACCAGTAGATTACCGACTTGAGTTACCTCAACAACTCGCGGCTGTACATAACACTTTCCACGTCTCGAATTTGAAGAAATGTTTTGCTAAAGAAGATCTCACTATTCCGTTAGATGAAATCCAAATCAACGAAAAACTTCAATTCATCGAAGAACCCGTCGAAATAATGGATCATGAGGTTAAAAGACTTAAGCAAAACAAGATACCAATTGTTAAGGTTCGATGGAATGCTCGTAGAGGACCCGAGTTCACCTGGGAGTGTGAAGATCAGATGAAGAAGAAATACCCGCATCTATTTCCAGAAGATTCGTCAACACCTTCAACAGCTTAAAATTTCGAGACGAAATTTATTTAACGGGTAGGTACTGTAGTGACCCGAACTTTTCCATGTTTATATATATTAATTGAGATTGATATTTACATGATTAAATGTTTCCAACATGTTAAACAATCAAACTTGTTAAGACTTGATTAATTGAAATATGTTTCATATAGACAATTGACCACCCAAGTTGACCTGTGATTCACGAACGTTAAAACTTGTAAAAACCATATGATGACATATATATGGATATATATATATATAGTTAACATGATACTATGATAAGTAAACATATCATTAAGTATATTAACAATGAACTACATATGTAAAAACAAGACTACTAACTTAATGATTTTTAAACGAGACATATATGTAACGATTATCGTTGTAAAGACATTTAATGTATATATATCATATTAAGAGATATTCATACATGATAATATCATGATAATATAATAATTTAAAATCTCATTTGATATTATAAACATTAGGTTAACAACATTTAACAAGATCGTTAACCTAAAGGTTTCAAAACAACACTTACATGTAACGACTATCGATGACATAACGACTCAGTTAAAATGTATATACATGTAGTGTTTTAATATTTATTTATAAAATTTTGAAAGACTTCAATACACTTATCAAAATACTTCTACTTAACAAAAATGCTTACAATTACATCCTCGTTCAGCTTCATCAACAATTCTACTCGTATGCACCCGTATTCGTACTCGTACAATACACAGCTTTTAGATGTATGTACTATTGGTATATACACTCCAATGATCAGCTCTTAGCAGCCCATGTGAGTCACCTAACACATGTGGGAACTATCATTTGGCAAATAGCATGAAATATCTCATAAAATTACAAAAATATGAGTAATCATTCATGACTTATTTACATGAAAACAAAATTACATATCCTTTATATCTAATCCATACACCAACGATCAAAAACACCTACAAAGACTTTTATTCTTCAATTTTATTCATCTAATTGATCTCTCTCAAGTTCTATCTTCAAGTTCTAAGTGTTCTTCATATATTCTACAAGTTCTAGTTACATAAAATCAAGAATACTTTCAAGTTTGCTAGCTCACTTCCAATCTTGTAAGGTGATCATCCAACCTCAAGAAATCTTTGTTTCTTACAATATGTTATCATTCTAATACAAGGTAATAATCATATTCAAACTTTGGTTCAATTTCTATAACTATAACAATCTTATTTCAAGTGATGATCTTACTTGAACTTGTTTTCGTGTCATGATTCTGCTTCAAGAACTTCGAGCCATCCAAGGATCCGTTGAAGCTAGATCCATTTTTCTCTTTTCCAGTAGGTTTATCCAATTAACTTAAGGTAGTAATGATGTTCATAACATCATTCGATTCATACATATAAAGCTATCTTATTCGAAGGTTTAAACTTGTAATCACTAGAACAAAGTTTAGTTAATTCTAAACTTGTTCGCAAACAAAAGTTAATCCTTCTAACTTGACTTTTAAAATCAACTAAACACATGTTCTATATCTATATGATATGCTAACTTAATGATTTAAAACCTGGAAACACGAAAAACACCGTAAAACTGGATTTACGCCGTCGTAGTAACACCGCGGGCTGTTTTGGGTTAGTTAATTAAAAACTATGATAAACTTTGATTTAAAAGTTGTTATTCTGAGAAAATAATTTTTATTATGAACATGAAACTATATCCAAAAATGATGGTTAAACTCAAAGTGGAAGTATGTTTTCTAAAATGGACATCTAGACGTCGTTCTTTCGACTGAAATGACTACCTTTACAAAAACGACTTGTAACTTATTTTTCCGACTATAAACCTATACTTTTTACGAATCAATAACGTGGACATCATTACGAATCACAAACTCCGTCAGTTCAAGAATCACTGTGGACATCATTACGAATCAATAACGTGTATATTGTATCAACGAGTTATGAAGAATTAACTCATTCCCTCTGAAGAAATTATATATATATTTTGAAATAAATCTTTCCGTGCTAAGCTATTGTGTGTGAATCTTAACTACTCGGTTAATTCATATTACAAATATGCAATAATGTACGTCCTTCGGCCGCAACTTAACCAGCGTTAACTACAATCTCTGTTGCAATACAACAAATTCCAATTCATAATAAATCAAGTATATATTTGATTTTACACTTTCATCATCGATGTACCCGAAACTTTTCAGATAACATCATTCGTACTTTGAGAAATTCACAAGAATTTCATGAACCGAATGAAATGTCCCGTTCTTATTGATTAAAAACGTTCCATATTAATTGATTTCGTTGCGAGGTTTTGACCTCTATATGAGACGTTTTTCAAAGACTGCATTCATTTTAAAACAAACCATAACCTTTATTTCATCAATAAAGGTTTAAAAAGCTTTACGTAGATTATCAAATAATGATAATCTAAAATATCCTGTTTACACACGACCATTACATAATGGTTTACAATACAAATATGTTACAACAAAATAAGTTTCTTGAATGCAGTTTTTACACAATATCATACAAGCATGGACTCCATATCTCGTCCTTATTTAAGTATGCGACAGCGGAAGCTCTTAATAATCACCTGAGAATAAACATGCTTAAAACGTCAACAAAAATGTTGGTGAGTTATAGGTTTAACCTATATATATCAAATCATAATAATAGACCACAAGATTTCATATTTCAATTCACATCCCATACATAGAGATAAAAATCATTCATATGGTGAACACCTGGTAACCGACATTAACAAGATGCATATATAAGAATATCCCCATCATTCCGGGAAACCCTTCGGATATGATATAAATTTCGAAGTACTAAAGCATCCGGTACTTTGGATGGGGTTTGTTAAACCCAATAGATCTATCTTTAGGATTCGCGTCAATTAGGGTGTCTGTTCCCTAATTCTTAGATTACCAGACTTAATAAAAAGGGGCATATTCGATTTCGATAATTCAACCATAGAATGTAGTTTCTCGTACTTGTGTCTATTTTGTAAATCATTTATAAAACCTGCATGTATTCTCATCCCAAAAATATTAGATTTTAAAAGTGGGACTATAACTCACTTTCACAGATTTTTACTTCGTCGGGAAGTAAGACTTGGCCACTGGTTGATTCACGAACCTATAACAATATATACATATATATCAAAGTATGTTCAAAATATATTTACAACACTTTTAATATATTTTGATGTTTTAAGTTTATTAAGTCAGCTGTCCTCGTTAGTAACCTATAACTAGTTGTCCACAGTTAGATGTACAGAAATAAATCGATAAATATTATCTTGAATCAATCCACGACCCAGTGTATACGTATCTCAGTATTGATCACAACTCAAACTATATATATTTTGGAATCAACCTCAACCCTGTATAGCAAACTCCAACATTCACATATAGAGTGTCTATGGTTGTTCCGAAATATATATAGATGTGTCGACATGATAGGTCGAAACATTGTATACGTGTCTATGGTATCTCAAGATTACATAATATACAATACAAGTTGATTAAGTTATGGTTGGAATAGATTTGTTACCAATTTTCACGTAGCTAAAATGAGAAAAATTATCCAATCTTGTTTTACCCATAACTTCTTCATTTTAAATCCGTTTTGAGTGAATCAAATTGCTATGGTTTCATATTCAACTCTATTTTATGAATCTAAGCAGAAAATGTATAGGTTTATAGTCGGAAAAATAAGTTACAAGTCGTTTTTGTAAAGGTAGTCATTTCAGTCGAAAGAACGACGTCTAGATGACCATTTTAGAAAACATACTTCCACTTTGAGTTTAACCATAATTTTTGGATATAGTTTCATGTTCATAATAAAAATCATTTTCTCAGAATAACAACTTTTAAATCAAAGTTTATCATAGTTTTTAATTAACTAACCCAAAACAGCCCGCGGTGTTACTACGACGGCGTAAATCCGGTTTTACGGTGTTTTTCGTGTTTCCAGGTTTTAAATCATTAAGTTAGCATATCATATAGATATAGAACATGTGTTTAGTTGATTTTAAAATTCAAGTTAGAAGGATTAACTTTTGTTTGCGAACAAGTTTAGAATTAACTAAACTTTGTTCTAGTGATTACAAGTTTAAACCTTCGAATAAGATAGCTTTATATGTATGAATCGAATGATGTTATGAACATCATTACTACCTTAAGTTAATTGGATAAACCTACTGGAAAAGAGAAAAATGGATCTAGCTTCAACGGATCCTTGGATGGCTCGAAGTTCTTGAAGCAGAATCATGACACGAAAACAAGTTCAAGTAAGATCATCACTTGAAATAAGATTGTTATAGTTATAGAAATTGAACCAAAGTTTGAATATGATTATTACCTTGTATTAAAATGATAACCTACTGTAAGAAACAAAGATTTCTTGAGGTTGGATGATCACCTTACAAGATTGGAAGTGAGCTAGCAAACTTGAAAGTATTCTTGATTTTATGTAACTAGAACTTGTAGAATATATGAAGAACACTTAGAACTTGAAGATAGAACTTGAGAGAGATCAATTAGATGAATAAAATTGAAGAATGAAAGTGTTTTTAGGTGTTTTTGATTCGTTGGTGTATGGATTAGATATAAAGGATATGTAATTTTGTTTTCATGTAAATAAGTCATTAATGATTACTCATATTTTTGTAATTTTATGAGATATTTCATGCTAGTTGCCAAATGATGGTTCCCACATGTGTTAGGTGACTCACATGGGCTGCTAAGAGCTGATCATTGTATATACTAATAGTACATACATCTAAAAGCTGTGTATTGTACGAGTACGAATACGGGTGCATACGAGTAGAATTGTTGATGAAACTGAACGAGGATGTAATTGTAAGCATTTTTGTTAAGTAGAAGTATTTTGATAAGTGTATTGAAGTCTTTCAAAAGTGTATAAATACATATTAAAACACTACATGTATATATATTTTAACTGAGTCGTTAAGTCATCGTTAGTCGTTACATGTAAGTGTTGTTTTGAAACCTTTAGGTTAACGATCTTGTTAAATGTTGTTAACCCAATGTTTATAATATCAAATGAGATTTTAAATTATTATATTATCATGATATTATCATGTATGAATATCTCTTAATATGATATATATAAATTAAATGTCTTTACAACGATAATCGTTACATATATGTCTCGTTTAAAAATCATTAAGTTAGTAGTCTTGTTTTTACATATGTAGTTCATTGTTAATATACTTAATGATATGTTTACTTATCATAGTATCATGTTAACTATATATATATCCATATATATGTCATCATATAGTTTTTACAAGTTTTAACGTTCGTGAATCACCGGTCAACTTGGGTGGTCAATTGTCTATATGAAACATATTTTAATTAATCAAGTCTTAACAAGTTTGATTGCTTAACATGTTGGAAACATTTAATCATGTAAATATCAATCTCAATTAATATATATAAACATGGAAAAGTTCGGGTCACTGCAGTACCTACCCGTTAAATAAATTTTGTCCCGAAATTTTAAGCTGTTGAAGGTGTTGACGAATCTTCTGGAAATAGATGCGGGTATTTCTTCTTCATCTGATCTTCACGCTCCCAGGTGAACTCGGGTCCTCTATGAGCATTCCATCGAACCTTAACAATTGGTATCTTGCTTTGCTTAAGTCTTTTAACCTCACGATCCATTATTTCGACGGGTTCTTCGATGAATTGAAGTTTTTCGTTGATTTGGATTTCATCTAACGGAATAGTGAGATCTTCTTTAGCAAAACATTTCTTCAAATTCGAGACGTGAAAAGTGTTATGTACAGCCGCGAGTTGTTGAGGTAACTCAAGTCGGTAAGCTACTGGTCCGACACGATCAATAATCTTGAATGGTCCAATATACCTTGGATTTAATTTCCCTCGTTTACCAAATCGAACAACGCCTTTCCAAGGTGCAACTTTAAGCATGACCATCTCTCCAATTTCAAATTCTATATCTTTTCTTTTAATGTCAGCATAGCTCTTTTGTCGACTTTGGGCAGTTTTAAACCGTTGTTGAATTTGGATGATCTTCTCGGTAGTTTCTTGTATAATCTCTGGACCCGTAATCTGTCTATCCCCCACTTCACTCCAACAAATCGGAGACCTACACTTTCTACCATAAAGTGCTTCAAACGGCGCCATCTCAATGCTTGAATGGTAGCTGTTATTGTAGGAAAATTCTGCTAACGGTAGATGTCGATCCCAACTGTTTCCGAAACCAATAACACATGCTCGTAGCATGTCTTCAAGCGTTTGTATCGTCCTTTTGCTCTGCCCATCAGTTTGTGGATGATAGGTAGTACTCATGTCTAGACGAGTTCCTAATGCTTGCTGTAATGTCTGCCAGAATCTTGAAATAAATCTGCCATCCCTATCAGAGATAATAGAGATTGGTATTCCATGTCTGGAGACGACTTCCTTCAAATACAGTCGTGCTAACTTCTCCATCTTGTCATCTTCTCTTATTGGCAGGAAGTGTGCTGATTTGGTGAGACGATCAACTATTACCTAAATAGTATCAAAACCACTTGCAGTCCTTGGCAATTTAGTGATGAAATCCATGGTAATGTTTTCCCATTTCCATTCTGGGATTTCGAGTTGTTGAAGTAGACCTGATGGTTTCTGATGCTCAGCTTTGACCTTAGAACATGTCAAATATTCTCCTACGTATTTAGCAACATCAGCTTTCATACCCGGCCACCAAAAATGTTTCTTGAGATCCTTGTACATCTTCCCCGTTCCAGGATGTATTGAGTATCTGGTTTTATGAGCTTCTCTAAGTACCATTTCTCTCATATCTCCAAATTTTGGTACCCAAATCCTTTCAGCCCTATACCGGGTTCCGTCTTCCCGAATATTAAGATGCTTCTCCGATCCTTTGGGTATTTCATCCTTTAAATTTCCCTCTTTTAAAACTCCTTGTTGCGCCTCCTTTATTTGAGTAGTAAGGTTATTATGAATCATTATATTCATAGATTTTACTCGAATGGGTTCTCTGTCCTTCCTGCTCAAGGCATCGGCTACCACATTTGCCTTCCCCGGGTGGTAACGAATCTCAAAGTCGTAATCATTCAACAATTCAATCCACCTACGCTGCCTCATATTCAGTTGTTTCTGATTAAATATGTGTTGAAGACTTTTGTGGTCGGTATATATAATACTTTTGACCCCATATAAGTAGTGCCTCCAAGTCTTTAATGCAAAAACAACCGCACCTAATTCCAAATCATGCGTCGTATAATTTTGCTCGTGAATCTTCAATTGTCTAGACGCATAAGCAATCACCTTCGTTCGTTGCATTAATACACAACCGAGACCTTGCTTTGATGCGTCACAATAAATCACAAAATCATCATTCCCTTCAGGCAATGACAATATAGGTGTCGTAGTTAGCTTTTTCTTCAATAACTGAAACGCTTTCTCTTGTTCATCCTTCCATTCAAATTTCTTCCCTTTATGCGTTAATGCAGTCAAGGGTTTTGCTATTCTGGAAAAGTCTTGGATGAACCTTCTGTAGTAACCAGCTAGTCCTAAAAACTGGCGTATGTGTTTCGGAGTTTTCGGGGTTTCCCACTTTTCAACAGTTTCTATCTTTGCCGGATACACCTTAATACCTTTTTTGTTCACTATGTGACCGAGGAATTGAACTTCTTCCAACCAAAATGCACACTTTGAAAATTTAGCGTACAATTCTTCCTTCCTCAATACTTCTAACACCTTTCTCAAATGTTCACCGTGTTCTTGGTCATTCTTTGAGTAAATAAGTATGTCATCAATGAAAACAATGACAAACTTGTCAAGGTATGGTCCACACACTCGGTTCATAAGGTCCATGAACACAGCTGGTGCATTAGGTAAACCAAATGGCATGACCATAAACTCGTAATGACCGTAACGTGTTCTGAAAGCAGTCTTTGGAATATCATCTTCTTTCACCCGCATTTGATGATACTCGGAACGTAAGTCAATCTTTAAATAAACAGACGAGCCTTGTAGTTGATCAAATAAGTCGTCGATTCTCGGTAGTGGGTAGAGGTTCTTGATGGTAAGTTTGTTCAACTCTCGGTAGTCGATACACAACCTGAATGTACCATCTTTCTTCTTGACAAACAAAACAGGAGCTCCCCACGGTGACGTGCTTGGTCGAATGAAACCATGCTCTAAAAGTTCTTGTAATTGGCTTTGTAGTTCTTTCATCTCGCTGGGTGCGAGTCTGTAAGGAGCACGAGCTATTGGTGCAGCTCCTGGTACAAGATCTATTTGAAATTCAACGGATCGATGTGGGGGTAATCCCGGTAATTCTTTCGGAAATACATCGGGAAATTCTTTTGCGACGGGAACATCATTGATGCTCTTTTCTTCAGTTTGTACTTTCTCGATGTGTGCTAGAATAGCATAGCAACCTTTTCTTATTAGTTTTTGTGCCTTCAAATTACTAATAAGATGTAGCTTCGTGTTGCCCTTTTCTCCGTACACCATTAAGGGTTTTCCTTTTTCTCGTATAATGCGAATTGCATTTTTGTAACAAACGATCTCTGCTTTCACTTCTTTCAACCAGTCCATACCGATTATCACATCAAAACTCCCTAACTCTACTGGTATCAACTCAATCTTAAATGTTTCACTAACCAGTTTAATTTCTCGATTCTGACATATATTATCTGCTGAAATTAATTTACCATTTGCTAATTCGAGTAAAAATTTACTATCCAAAGGCGTCAATGGATAACTTAATTTAGCACAAAAATCTCTACTCATATAGCTTCTATCCGCACCCGAATCAAATAAAACGTAAGCAGATTTATTGTCAATAAGAAACGTACCCGTAACAAGCTCCGGGTCTTCCTGTGCCTCTGCCGCATTAATATTGAAAACTCTTCCGCGGCCTTGTCCATTCGTGTTCTCCTGGTTCGGGCAATTTCTAATAATGTGGCCCAGTTTTCCACATTTATAACAAACTACATTGGCATAACTTGCTCCGACACTACTTGCTCCGCCATTACTCGTTCCGACACCATTTGTTCCTTTCGTTCTATTAACCCCTGGTCCGTAGACCTCACACTTCGCCGCGCTATGACCATTTCTTTTACACTTGTTGCAAAATTTGGTGCAGAACCCCGAGTGATACTTTTCACACCTTTGGCATAGCTACTTCAGATTGTTGTTGTTGTTGCGGTTATTATTGTTGTTGGGATGATTGTTGTAGTTGCTGTTGTTGTTGTTGTTGTTGTTGTTGTTGTTGTTGTTGTTGTTGGGCCGTTTGTTGTAGTTGCGATTGATGTTGCGATTGTTGGGATAATTGTTGCGATTATTGTTGTAATTACTGTTGTTGTTGTATTGGTGATTCTTATCACCGTTTTCCTCCCACTTTCTTTTGACTTGCTTTACATTGGCCTCTTCAGCAGTCTGTTCTTTAATTCTTTCTTCAATCTGGTTCACTAGTTTGTGAGCCATTCTACATGCCTGTTGTATGGAGGCGGGCTCGTGTGAACTTATATCTTCTTGGATTCTTTCCGGTAATCCTTTCACAAACACGTCGATCTTCTCTTCCTCATCTTCGAATGCTCCTGGACACAATAGGCACAATTCTGTGAATCGTCTTTCGTACATGGTAATATCAAATCCTTGGGTTCGTAACCCTCTAAGTTCTGTCTTGAGCTTATTGACCTCGGTTCTGGGACGGTACTTCTCGTTCATCAAGTGCTTGAATGCTGACCACAGTAGTGCGTACGCATCGTCTTGTCCCACTTGCTCTAGATAGGTATTCCACCATGTTAACGCAGAACATGTGAAGGTATGCGTAGCGTACTTTACTTTGTCCTCTTCAGTACACTTACTTATGGCAAACACCGATTCGACTTTCTCGGTCCACCGTTTCAATCCGATCGGTCCTTCGGTTCCATCAAATTCCAAAGGTTTGCAGGCAGTGAATTCTTTGTAGGTGTATCCTACACGATTTCCTGTACTGCTAGATCCAAGGTTATTGTTGGTATGTAGCGCAGCCTGTACTGCGGCTATGTTTGAAGCTAGAAAAGTACGGAATTCCTCTTCATTCATATTCACGGTGTGTCGAGTAGTCGGTGCCATTTCCTTCAAAATAGTCAAATGGAACAAGTTAATCATACAGAATATTAAGAGTAGTTAATAGTATTTCGTAGCATAATATGAACTCATTTATAAAAGCTTTTTCTTCATATTAGCGTTTTATAAGTTTAAATTCGGGTAGTACCTACCCGTTAAGTTCATACTTAGTAGCTAATATACAATTCAACTACTACAATTCTATATGAAAAACTGATTATAATAATATTTCGCGTTCAAACTTTTATACAATATTTTACAAACTTACAATACCGCTTATTTTACATAAAGCATGAAATATAGCACACAATAACTTTTATACAAGATAGTTGTGAAGATAATTCTAGCTAGTACACAAGTCGTTCAGCAAAGGCAATAAAGACACGTAATTCATACGTCCAGAAACAAGTCATGCATTCTGGTTTTACTAGGACTACTTCCCATCCTTGGTCTTGTGGAACATAACCGTTATGGCCGTTGATAAGACAGCGTGTTGTAACATCGTCAAAGGGACGAGGGTTACGTAATGTCCAACAGTCCCGTAACAATCTAAAAACCTCATTTCTTACCCCAATTACCGACTCCGTCACTTGTGGGAACGTTTTGTTTAATAGTTGTAGGCCGATGTTCTTGTTCTCACTTTGGTGAAAAGCGAACATTACTAATCCGTAAGCATAACATGCTTCTTTATGTTGCATGTTAGCCGCTTTTTCTAAATCACGAAGTCCAATATTCGGATATATTGAGTCAAAATAATTTCTTAATCCATTGCGTAAAATAGCATTTGGGTTCCCCGCAATATATGCGTCAAAGTAAACACATCGTAACTTATGGATTTCCCAATGTGATATCCCCCATCTTTCGAACGAAAGCCTTTTATAAACCAAGGCATTCTTGGAACGTTCTTCGAATGTCTTACAAACTGATCTCGCCTTAAATAGTTGTGCCGAAGAATTCTGACCGACTCTAGACAAGATTTCATCAATCATGTCTCCGGATAGGTCTCTTAAAATATTGGGTTGTCTATCCATTTTGTGTTTTTATACTGTAAAATAGACAAGAGTTAGCTTCATAAAAAAAATACTTATTTAATACAAGCAATTTTTACATATATCATAAAGCATAAGCACACTATATTACATATATTACACCACACGAATACAACTATCTTATTCCAACTCGCTTGTTTCTTCTTCTTCGGTTTTGGTTCGTTTTGCCAAGTTTCTAGGGATATATGATGTTCCCCTAATACGAGCCGTAATTTTCCACATTGGTTTAGAAAAACCTGGTGGTTTAGAGGTTCCCGGGTCATTGTTACAACTTAAGGACTTCGGGGGTTGACGATGCATATAAAGTTCATCGGGGTTGGAATTAGATTTCT
Organism: Rutidosis leptorrhynchoides; assembly: GCF_046630445.1. Lineage (NCBI taxonomy): Eukaryota > Viridiplantae > Streptophyta > Magnoliopsida > Asterales > Asteraceae > Rutidosis > Rutidosis leptorrhynchoides. Next base: position 222,998,081 of record NC_092337.1, on the reverse strand, counting down.
CTATTTTTATGCCCTTTCCCTTATTATTTTCTTTTGCCTTTTTAAATTCAGTTGGGGTAATTTCTATAACATCATCGGAATTCTCGTCGGAATCCGATTCATTGGAGAATTGGTAATCCTCCCAATATTTTGCTTCCTTGGCGGAAACACCATTGACCATAATTAACCTTGGTCGGTTGGTTGAGGATTTTCTTTTACTTAACCGTTTTATTATTTCCCCCGCCGGTTCTATTTCTTCATCTGGTTCCGATTCTTCTTCCGGTTCCGATTCTTCTTCCGGTTCCGACTCTTCTTCCGGTTCCTCTTCGGGAACTTGTGAATCAGTCCACGAATCATTCCAATTTACATTTGACTCTTCATTATTATTAGGTGAGTCAATGGGACTTGTTCTAGAGGTAGACATCTATCACATAATATCAAACGCGTTAAGAGATTAATATATCACATAATATTCACATGTTAAAAATATATAGTTTCCAACAAAATTTGTTAAGCAATCATTTTTCAAGTAAACACGGTCGAAGTCCAGACTCACTAATGCATCCTAACAAACTCGATAAGACACACTAATGCAAAATTCTGGTTCTCTAAGACCAACGCTCGGATACCAACTGAAATGTCCCGTTCTTATTGATTAAAAACGTTCCATATTAATTGATTTCGTTGCGAGGTTTTGACCTCTATATGAGACGTTTTTCAAAGACTGCATTCATTTTAAAACAAACCATAACCTTTATTTCATCAATAAAGGTTTAAAAAGCTTTACGTAGATTATCAAATAATGATAATCTAAAATATCCTGTTTACACACGACCATTACATAATGGTTTACAATACAAATATGTTACAACAAAATAAGTTTCTTGAATGTAGTTTTTACACAATATCATACAAGCATGGACTCCATATCTCGTCCTTATTTAAGTATGAGACAGCGGAAGCTCTTAATAATCACCTGAGAATAAACATGCTTAAAACGTCAACAAAAATGTTGGTGAGTTATAGGTTTAACCTATATATATCAAATCATAATAATAGACCACAAGATTTCATATTTCAATTCACATCCCATACATAGAGATAAAAATCATTCATATGGTGAACACCTGGTAACCGACATTAACAAGATGCATATATAAGAATATCCCCATCATTCCGGGACACCCTTCGGATATGATATAAATTTCGAAGTACTAAAGCATCCGGTACTTTGGATGGGGTTTGTTAAACCCAATAGATCTATCTTTAGGATTCGCGTCAATTAGGGTGTCTGTTCCCTAATTCTTAGATTACCAGACTTAATAAAAAGGGGCATATTCGATTTCGATAATTCAACCATAGAATGTAGTTTCTCGTACTTGTGTCTATTTTGTAAATCATTTATAAAACCTGCATGTATTCTCATCCCAAAAATATTAGATTTTAAAAGTGGGACTATAACTCACTTTCACAGATTTTTACTTCGTCGGGAAGTAAGACTTGGCCACTGGTTGATTCACGAACATATAACAATATATACATATATATCAAAGTATGTTCAAAATATATTTACAACACTTTTAATATATTTTGATGTTTTAAATTTATTAAGTCAGCTGTCCTCGTTAGTAACCTACAACTAGTTGTCCACAGTTAGATGTACAGAAATAAATCGATAAATATTATCTTGAATCAATCCACGACCCAGTGTATACGTATCTCAGTATTGATCACAACTCAAACTATATATTTTTTGGAATCAACCTCAACCCTGTATAGCTAACTCCAACATTCACATATAGAGTGTCTATGGTTGTTCCGAAATATATATAGATGTGTCGACATGATAGGTCGAAACATTGTATACGTGTCTATGGTATCTCAAGATTACATAATATACAATACAAGTTGATTAAGTTATGGTTGGAATAGATTTGTTACCAATTTTCACGTAGCTAAAATGAGAAAAATTATCCAATCTTGTTTTACCCATAACTTCTTCATTTTAAATCCGTTTTGAGTGAATCAAATTGCTATGGTTTCATATTGAACTCTATTTTATGAATCTAAACAGAAAAAGCATAGGTTTATAGTCGGAAAAATAAGTTACAAGTCGTTTTTGTAAAGGTAGTCATTTCAGTCGAAAGAACGACGTCTAGATGACCATTTTAGAAAACATACTTCCACTTTGAGTTTAACCATAATTTTTGGATATAGTTTCATGTTCATAATAAAAATCATTTTCTCAGAATAACAACTTTTAAATCAAAGTTTATCATAGTTTTTAATTAACTAACCCAAAACAGCCCGCGGTGTTACTACGACGGCGTAAATCCGGTTTTACGGTGTTTTTCGTGTTTCCAGGTTTTAAATCATTAAGTTAGCATATCATATAGATATAGAACATGTGTTTAGTTGATTTTAAAAGTCAAGTTAGAAGGATTAACTTTTGTTTGCGAACAAGTTTAGAATTAACTAAACTTTGTTCTAGTGATTACAAGTTTAAACCTTCGAATAAGATAGCTTTATATGTATGAATCGAATGATGTTATGAACATCATTACTACCTTAAGTTAATTGGATAAACCTACTGGAAAAGAGAAAAATGGATCTAGCTTCAACGAATCCTTGGATGGCTCGAAGTTCTTGAAGCAGAATCATGACACGAAAACAAGTTCAAGTAAGATCATCACTTGAAATAAGATTGTTATAGTTATAGAAATTGAACCAAAGTTTGAATATGATTATTACCTTGTATTAGAATGATAACCTACTGTAAGAAACAAAGATTTCTTGAGGTTGGATGATCACCTTACAAGATTGGAAGTGAGCTAGCAAACTTGAAAGTATTCTTGATTTTATGTAACTAGAACTTGTAGAATATATGAAGAACACTTAGAACTTGAATATAGAACTTGAGAGAGATCAATTAGATGAATAAAATTGAAGAATGAAAGTGTTTGTAGGTGTTTTTGATCGTTGGTGTATGGATTAGATATAAAGGATATGTAATTTTGTTTTCATGTAAATAAGTCATGAATGATTACTCATATTTTTGTAATTTTATGAGATATTTCATGCTAGTTGCCAAATGATGGTTCTCACATGTGTTAGGTGACTCACATGGGCTGATAAGAGCAGATCATTGGAGTGTATATACTAATAGTACATACATCTAAAAGCTGTGTATTGTACGAGTACGAATACGGGTGTATACGAGTAGAATTGTTGATGAAACTGAACGAGGATGTAATTGTAAGCATTTTTGTTAAGTAGAAGTATTTTGATAAGTTTATTGAAGTCTTTCAAAAGTGTATAAATACATATTAAAACACTACATGTATATACATTTTAACTGAGTCGTTAAGTCATCGTTAGTCGTTACATGTAAGTGTTGTTTTGAAACCTTTAGGTTAACGATCTTGTTAAATGTTGTTAACCCAATGTTTATAATATCAAATGAGATTTTAAATTATTATATTATCATGATATTATCATGTATGAATATCTCTTAATATGATATATATACATTAAATGTCTTTACAACGATAATCGTTACATATATGTCTCGTTTAAAAATCATTAAGTTAGTAGTCTTGTTTTTACATATGTAGTTCATTGTTAATATACTTAATGATATGTTTACTTATCATAGTATCATGTTAACTATATATATATCCATATATATGTCATCATATAGTTTTTACAAGTTTTAACGTTCGTGAATCACCGGTCAACTTGGGTGGTCAATTGTCTATATGAAACATATTTTAATTAATCAAGTCTTAACAAGTTTGATTGCTTAACATGTTGGAAACATTTAATCATGTAAATATCAATCTCAATTAATATATATAAACATGGAAAAGTTCGGGTCACTACACCGAACATCATACATCAACAAATAACGAAGTATTGATTCATAATTTCAATGTCATTAAAGAAATACTGCGTAAAAGTTATGTACTTTTTAAAGCCTTTAGGGATTATTCAATTCTAGTTTCAACCGTAAATCAAATGAGTTTAATTTAACATTAACTCATTAAATCTATGTTACATCTGAAGAAAATATACACATATATATATTTTCATAAAGACTGTAATAAAATTCTTTTGTACAAAATATTAATTGTGAAATTTTTTTTTTAACGGGTAGGTAATACCCGAGAGATATATAAATTCACAAATAATATGTTACATTCTTCGAATCTGATTCAGCAAATCATCCATTATACTCCCTACTTTCACAACAATATACATTCTTTTATAGAAATTAAAACAACCATACTCATTCAAAATTTAATTACATATTCTGATTTTGAAATCTCAAAATTCAACTCGAGATATGACCAAAATCATCACTCTTAGATCCTTACATCTTTCACATGCTATATTTTGACTTCAAAACTGTGTTAGAACATCAAATGTATGTTAACAATTACAATCTGTGTTCAAACCCTTCGAAAATTTCTGAAGACACTTCGAATGATGAGCAATCGAGATGATGATCCAACCACATGTTACCCACAGTTATGTACCCGAAAAAAACTCTTGAAACCAAAGTAAAAGTTTAAACAATGTATCCGCGTCAGATTCTTTGGCATTTATTAACAAAAATAACTTTGCGACTCCTATTCAAAGTAGCCAGTTTTGTCACAGCTCCAGCAAGTCAACTTCGACTTTTCAGTCAGACTAACTTTATTATAACCTTGAGATATACACCATCGTTACCAGGGAACCTTTTACATTCTACCACATTATTAGCAGATGTACCAACAACTTCATTACCCTTTGACTTTAGCCTCTCCAAAAAGTCATTATAATTATTTATTGAAACCCCATCATTTACTCATTCGCATCTTGTAATGAGAATTGCCATACGAATCATTGGGAATTAGCAATCAGTATTTTGAAATCTCGCAGCATGTCTACGCCAACAGTTATATGTGTATATATAACGTCTATCTTCTGGACTTAATTTGAATGTGAAGTTTCTGAAAAATACTCCGAACTACGAATTGGTTCTCCGAAAAAAAAAATACTGATGAAGCAGCAAAAACTATGAACGACTTTAAACGGTAAAAGCTGGATGATAATGATGAAGTGTGCTGGAAAAGCGCAGAAAAAGAGAAGTTTTGGAACTGGAAAACGGATTGAGCAAAGTAGGAAGGAGGTTGTGGACAAATTACAAAGACTGAACCTGACTTCAAAGGATCCAAATGATTCAGTACCTACTGAAGTCATTAACGAATACCTTGCTCCTGACTCTAAACCACTGCGGACAATATTCTTCATCATCCTCTGATATTAGAAATTCTAAAATATCATCATATCTTTCATTATAAATATCCTCCATATTTCTGAAGATATTTTCTTAATTTTTCTTATTTGAAATCATTTAGTTTCTAAATTCTGAAACATTCAAGTTTAAAATAGGAATATTTTGAAGTAGTGTTGGGAACTGAAGCATGAATTAGTATAATATAATGACACTTGATCAACGTGATTATATTACAGTAAGTCATGCTGAGTTTCTAAACGGAACGTGATGATTCACAGATCATAACATCATCATGTGCCATGTTATACGACTCTTGTATTCTATTTAACCTCTAAAATATCAAGAAAATATTTCTTGATGATTCGGCCTTTTCCAAGGTATTCTAGTAATTTGACAAGTCAAGATCGTGCCATCACAATTTCCTTCCTAGAACATTAACAATGTTCATTCTGAAATTCATATCTGTGAATTCTGGACCATTACAAGCGGTGCTTAATCGCAAGAAGAAGAAACGATGTAACATCCCGCGTTTTTCCGTTAAATTTATTTTTAACACTATCTTTTTTTTTAAAGTAATATCTTTCGTTATTTAAATTAAAGTTTCCGTTAACTAACGTTCATTATATTCCCGCTATTTAATTATAACATCACTCGGTAACTCGAGCGTTTTTTTAAAATATTCGTTTGGTTAATTCCCGCACCCGCTTTGAAACTTGAGGGACCAATGTTGTCAAGAGAGCAAAGTGGTGACTAGGTCAACTAGTCAACCACTTCACCTCCTCCACTCATTTTCATCTTCACCATCTTCATTACTTCCATCTTTTCTCTCAACCTTCAAACAAGAGATTCATCATCTAAATTCGATTGGAGAAGCAAACATCAAAAAAAATTACATATTCGTGATCCTCTCTTTATCCTCTTCGATTTGGTACAAATTTCATAGCATGGGGTAAGGTTTCTACAAACACTAGATTTCTCTAAATTCGTTTTATATACTTTAAATGGTGTTAGTTAGTGTCTATGGCTCGTGTATAACATGAATATATGATTTGTTTGCTCGATTTGTTGTTTTGAGTATCTAGTTTGAACATTTGAAATGGGTTTGCTTAATCCTTGAGTTTGGATGAGTTAATGTTGTTAAATTGTTAAAGATCATGTTTTAATTGTGTTACTAGTATCACTAGCTTCGTTTTGATGCGTAGGTTGATTAAGAAAACTTCAAAAACATGAATATTGATTTTTGTGGATTTTGGTTAGGGTTTTATAGACTTAAAATGAGCTTTGGATGTTTCGAATGCCATGAAATGTTATTAGTAAGTGTTTAGTTGTAATGTATGTTTCATTACCTTCAAAACGGCATATCATAGGTGTGAATTGGATTCCCGAAACTTAAAATGCATTTGATGAACTTGAAACTTTGAAAATAACCCTATAATGATCCCTTGACGAGATTTCGGTTTTTGAAATTGATGTTTTTGTTTGGTGAAAAGTAGTTAGTTGTACTACTCGACAAAAGAGCTTTCCAACGATATAAGATACGCGTTCTAAGTGTTTACGGTTTGCGTTTTGTGCTAAATTGAATTTTGGATCAAGACTTGAACTTTTGAAACTGACCAGGCACCAGGCCACGCCCATTGTCGCGGCGCGGCCACCATATGTCGCGGCGCGACATTTGCCTTGTTCAGGGGCTGACCAACTTTGCACTTTTTCGTTTAATTCCAACTATGCTACGCACCTCCGATTAACATGTAACTTGGCCAACATGCTCATATATGACTTCTAAGCTTAGAAAAATAGTTCGGGAGCCGACCCGAACGTGTTGACTTTTTCGTTGACTTTGACCAAGTTTGAATTTTAGTCAAACTTAACCAAACGTTTATGCAATCGTTCTAATCTTCTTTTATACTTGATTCTTGCATGAAACTTGACAACGTGATTCACATGCTATACTATTCGAGTCGTAACGAGCCATAGGACTAATTGAACACATTTCTCCCGACCTTGTGTCGTAACCGGTTAATTGATACAACTTACTTGTTTAGGTCAAGGCTAAGCAACTATCATGCACATGTTTACTTTGTGAAGTACTTTTATTCTCGTGCACTCGAGGTGAGATCATAGTCCCATCTTTCAACAACTTTTATGCTTTAAACTATGGGATGAGAAACATATACGTATCATACTTTTACACTTGAACACAAGTACGAAAACGAACATTCCACGTACGGGTTTGAACAAAAAGCCTCAATTCAATTATCATTAGTTACACTTGCAGGGTGTAAACGTGAACTTATATTATGTGATCACATGGGCTTGACGAGCCTCATTCGGACGGTTCGCTACCGTTAGCGGATGAAATATATTTTCGGGTCTAGTGTATGTTCTAACACTACGCAAAGGGTGCAAAACAGTTAAGTTTGATAATTGGGTGCCCGGGATACAAACAACAACTTTGGAATGCAAATGATTTTGATAATCATCTTATACTAAATCTCGTGGTTCAAATACAACGATTACTAAAACACCTATGATTTCACCAACGTTTTTCGTTGATAGTTTTCTATATGTTTCTCAGGTTCATACTTGGCTATTTGATACATGCTTCCGCGTACACTCATACTTGCTTGGAGTCAAGCATGCATGCATACACTCTGATTTCTTGCTTGGGGTCAAGCATACATACATACATACGCTAGTGATAGCACCTTTGGATTCAAACATATTGTTTACATACTTACGCTATTTATAGCAACCGCGATTTTAAACTAATTATGTCGCAAGTTATTTCATTTATACTTTATACTCTTGTAAACTTAAACTTGTCGTCGAACGGTTTTGTAAACTAAACTTTGCAAGCATGATACGTTTCAAAAGAATGCGACATAATTTTGGTCAAACGAGTCTTATATAGGGACTACGACCACGTAACGGGACCTAAGTAGTCGGCGCCGTCAATGACGATTTGGTCGGGTCGCTACAGATGGTATCAGAGCGTTGGTTGTAGGGATCTAGGATGTGCATTAGTGTGTCTGACAGAGTCGTTAGGACGCATTAGTGAATCTAGACTACAACCGGATAGTTAGCCATTGCATTCTGACATACATTTGCTATAGATAGCACTTACTTGACTACTTGTGCATTATACTTGAATCATTCTTAGGCAAACTTCTTAATGGTACCAAGTTTTCATCATACGAACTCGTATTCTGCAACTTTCTGGTAACACGCGTAAATTCAGGATTCATACCCGTAAGGATGACGACGACTTCATTAGTCACACTTGTTCGGGAACTCTGTCTCCCAGATTGTTATTCGCCACCGTTTCAACTTACTATCGGTGTCACACCGGTGTTCCTTACTATCTACCACTTCTTGTTACTACCATCACTACTCTATGTGAGTATCGTCATCAATGCTTATCACTAAGGCTGCGTACTATTTGTTATCATGATTCGTTACTCTTTTCGTGCCTAAAGGCATTATCGTTTGACTTGAACCGCATTGACGTGAACAATCATTTATACACTTCCGTCGGGGAACGCTTCTTTAGAGTTGCACTAATTCTTGATATTAAATACGAGTCACGTTGGTGATGTCGCTATGCTTTGTTTATTTTAAACTTCACGATTACACGAACTTGAATCTATAGAGTGATGTGGGAATGGAGGTATGAGTTAGCGTAATATAACGACACTCGATCAACGTGGTTATATTACGGTAAGTCATACCAAAGTTCTAATGACACATGATGGTGGTTGGACTCGATCAACCTAATCACCACCATGTGCCATGTACATGACTTTATTTTTCTTGTTTGAACATCCAAAAACTCCGAGAATACTGATAACAACCATACCCGGGACACATCTTCGATTATTGTCGAACCATATTGATGCTTCTGAATGAATGACAAATTCTTTCGACTTCAAACATATGTTACACGTGTGTACTATCTCGTTTTCTTATAGTTTTTATAGACGAACTACAAAATGCTTGGTATGCTCACATCGAGGCGAAAACTTCTCTCGCCTTACACTCGTACTTCCGTTTAAGGAAATATTTTATCTAAATTCTCAATGGAGAGAGAGACTCTTCACACTATACTAGTATTCGTCTCGAGGGTGAATAGTCCTATCGAACATTTTCGGAAACCGATAAATCTTCCGCGGCGCGAAATTCTTGAGAAACAGAAACTTGTTCCGACAAATGTTTTCACGTCCTAACAAACTCTTTCAAATATACCTTAAAGAGATGTACCTCGTTTCGGATCGAGATCCTCGTTTCACTTCTAGATTTTGGAGTGCCTCACAAAAAGTCTCGGGACCACGTTTAGACATGAGTACCGCACATCAACCACAACCCGACGGACCGAGCAAACATACGATTCAAACCTTGGAAACCGTAACACGAATTTGTGTTATCAACTTCAAATTTACTTGAGAAAAGTTTTTGCCTTTAACCAAATTCTCTTACAACGATGGTTATCATTCAAGTCTTAACGTCACACTTTCGAGGACCCGTATAGCCGTAATTGTCGTTTTCTTAAATTGTTGAACCGAAGTAGGTGACAAGCGAACCACCGGACCCGAAATCATTCATGAAACAACCGGAAAATTTTTCAATTCCAAGAAAGGCTTAAGGCGGATCGTAGTCGCCAAAAGAACTATGCCGATGTTAGACGTGAACCTCTCGAATTCCAAGTGGGTAACCGCGTAACGTTAAAGTCGCACCTTGAAAAGGTGTAATCCGTTTCGGGAAACGTAGATAGCTAAATCCGCGATATTTTTAGTCCTTTTAAAATCCTGGGGCGTTTTGGACCCGTTACTAGCCGTTTAGATTTTTCAACTCATTCGAGTCTCCGTTCATCCTAAATTCTACGTATCAAACTTAAAGGCGTGTCTTGCGAAACAAGAACTTGTTATCCTCTTCGATGAACTTACTATCAACGATAAACTCCACCTCATAGGAGGACCGATTGAAACTATAAATCGTGAAACCAAACTTTAAACCAACGTAAAAACCCCGACTGTCAAAGTTCGTTGAAATGCCCAAGGAAGTACCTTCACTTATTCGTAGAATTGGCAACACAAGATCTCGAGGAAGAAACAACGACTACTACTTCCAACTAAATTTCGGGACGAAATTTCTTTTAAGGTGTAGGTAATGTAACATCCCGCGTTTTTCCGTTAAATTTATTTTTAACACTATCTTTTTTTTTTTTAAGTAATATCTTTTGTTATTTAAATTAAAGTTTCCGTTAACTAACATTCATTATATTCCCGCTATTTAATTATAACATCACTCGGTTACTCGAGCGTTTTTTTAAAATATTCGTTTGGTTAATTCCCGCACCCGCTTTGAAACTTGAGGGACCAATGTTGTCAAGAGAGAAAAGTGGTGACTAGGTCAACTAGTCAACCACTTCACCTCCTCCACTCATTTTCATCTTCACCATCTTCATTACTTCCATCTTTTCTCTCAACCTTCAAACAAGAGATTCATCATCTAAATTCGATTGGAGAAGCAAACATCAAAACAAATTACATATTCGTGATCCTCTCTTTATCCTCTTCGATTTGGTACAAATTTCATAGCATGGGGTAAGGTTTCTACAAACACTAGCTTTCTCTAAATTCGTTTTATATACTTGAAATGGTGTTAGTTAGTGTCTATGGCTCGTGTATAACATGAATATATGATTTGTTTGCTCAATTTGTTGTTTTGAGTAACTAGTTTGAACATTTGAAATGGGTTTGCTTAATCCTTGAGTTTGGATGAGTTAATGTTGTTAAATTGTTAAAGCTCATGTTTTAATTGTGTTACTAGTATCACTAGCTTCGTTTTGATGCGTAGGTTGATTAAGAAAACTTCAAAAACATGAATATTGATTTTTGTGGATTTTGGTTAGGGTTTTATAGACTTAAAATGAGCTTTGGATGTTTCGAATGCCATGAAATGTTATTAGTAAGTGTTTAGTTGTAATGTATGTTTCATTACCTTCAAAACGGCATATCATAGGTGTGAATTGGATTCCCGAAACTTAAAATGCATTTGATGAACTTGAAACTTTGAAAATAACCCTATAATGATCCCTTGACGAGATTTCGGTTTTTGAAATTGATGTTTTTGTTTGGTGAAAAGTAGTTAGTTGTACTACTCGACAAAAGAGCTTTCCAACGATATAAGATACGCGTTCTAAGTGTTTACGGTTTGCGTTTTGTGCTAAATTGAATTTTGGATCAAGACTTGAACTTTTGAAACTGACCAGGCACCAGGCCACGCCCATTGTCGCGGCGCGGCCACCATATGTCGCGGCGCGACATTTGCCTTGTTCAGGGGCTGACCAACTTTGCACTTTTTCGTTTAATTCCAACTATGCTACGCACCTCCGATTAACATGTAACTTGGCCAACATGCTCATATATGACTTCTAAGCTTAGAAAAATAGTTCGGGAGCCGACCCGAATGTGTTGACTTTTTCGTTGACTTTGACCAAGTTTGAATTTTAGTCAAACTTAACCAAACGTTTATGCAATCGTTCTAATCTTCTTTTATACTTGATTCTTGCATGAAACTTGACAACGTGATTTACATGCTATACTATTCGAGTCGTAACGAGCCATAGGACTAATTGAACACATTTCTCCCGACCTTGTGTCGTAACCGGTTAACTGATACAACTTACTTGTTTAGGTCAAGGCTAAGCAACTATCATGCACACGTTTACTTTGTGAAGTACTTTTATACTCGTGCACTCGAGGTGAGATCATAGTCCCATCTTTCAACAACTTTTATGCTTTAAACTATGGGATGAGAAACATATACGTATCATACTTTTACACTTGAACACAAGTACGAAAACGAACATTCCACGTACGGGTTTGAACAAAAAGCCTCAATTCAATTATCATTAGTTACACTTGCAGGGTGTAAACGTGAACTTATATTATGTGATCACATGGGCTTGACGAGCCTCATTCGGACGGTTTGCTACCGTTAGCGGATGAAATATATTTTCGGGTCTAGTGTATGTTCTAACACTACGCAAAGGGTGCAAAACAGTTAAGTTTGATAATTGGGTGCCCGGGATACAAACAACAACTTTGGAATGCAAATGATTTTGATAATCATCTTATACTAAATCTTGTGGTTCAAATACAACGATTACTAAAACACCTATGATTTCACCAACGTTTTTTGTTGACAGTTTTCTATATGTTTCTCAGGTTCATACTTGGCTATTTGATACATGCTTCCGCGTACACTCATACTTGCTTGGAGTCAAGCATGCATGCATACACTCTGATTTCTTGCTTGGGGTCAAGCATACATACATACATACGCTAGTGATAGCACCTTTGGATTCAAACATATTGTTTACATACTTACGCTATTTATAGCAACCGCGATTTTAAACTAATTATGTCGCAAGTTATTTCATTTATACTTTATACTCTTGTAAACTTAAACTTGTCGTCGAACGGTTTTGTAAACTAAACTTTGCAAGCATGATACGTTTCAAAAGAATGCGACATAATTTTAGTCAAACGAGTCTCATATATGGACTACGACCACGTAACGGGACCTAAGTAGTCAGCGCCGTCAATGACGATTTGGTCGGGTCGCTACAAACGAAAGGACAAAACTCCGAAATAGAAATTGGGGTATAAATTGCAGCAAATAAAAGAGAGCATTAAATGTGAATGATAATGATTATAGAAGACAGAAGCAGAGACTTTGAAATATAAGGGAACATATAAAGCCCAACGATAAACCAGAAATTATAAACCATATATATCGATGTATATAGCAATATAAAGACACGGGAGAACTGGAAACACTATAAACCCAAGAGTATAGTAGAAGTAAATAGATTCTTCTGGCAGTAGATGAAAAAGAAGAATGACCGATATGAAAGTTAGAAGTATATCGAGAATCAGAACTGGATGGAGCATATTGATGAATACTTTAAAATATGAGTTGAGGGGGAAAGAATAGAAAGAGATGAAACATGACTAGAAACTTAGAAATCAACAGATTTAACTCACACAATGAGGGAATAAGTGAATCAAACCCTCTAGTGAATAGGTTAAGTTTTTTTTTTTTATTAATTTAGTCAAACCACAACTAAATCTAATGTGATTAGATCAACACCTAGAGCTATTATTCACCACCTGGGTGATTTGGACTGAGAGAGAATCGGAGGAGCTCACTAGATATGAGTGTGTGTAACAAATGAGAGGCTTAACCTAAAATGAAGAACATAAGACTTTATATACCTCTGCTGTTGACTCACCCATACGATTCATTCATCACACGTACGAGTTGGCTTCATCAGCCGTACGGGTGATCACTCACTCGTGTCTTCTCATTTAGGTTGTAATTGTGACTTAGCTCAGCATCAACCGTGCGTATGAGCCTGTCAGCCGTACTAGTGAGGCTTCACTCGTACGTCTGACTAAGTCTAACATAATCAAACATCTAAATCTCATTCCTGCAGTTCCTGTAACCACATACAAACACGGATAGGATAATAACGAGCAATCATGGTGGCCTGTAAACTGTTGTACCTGCAATGGACGTGGGTAGATGTCTAGGGACTTGCATAAAATGCATCAACAGAAGGTGTGAGTTGTAAGAAAATGTAGGAGGTGAATTTATAAGAAAATCTCCGACAGAACAATTAAAATGGACGATCGCATTTAAAGCGGATCCTAATTCCCTTGATTACCGGAGAGTCAAATCTTATTAAGAAGATTTTCTTCAAATCCCTTGAATTCTGGGAATCAATCATATCTACGTCAAATGATAAGATGAATCTACACTTACTCATTTCACTCTTCTATGTTAGCTTCATTCGTACTCTTCATATAAATGGATTGTTTATCCAAATTATTCGCTGATGATAAAACTCTAATTTTCAGCCCGTATGCATCATGAAAACATACTTATTATCATTCACGACCTTTCCACGCAAATTTCGGGACGAAATTTCTTTAACGGGTAGGTACTGTGACAACCCGGAAATTTCCAACCAAATTTAAACTTTAATCTTTATATGTTTCCGACACGATAAGCAATATTTGTTAAGTTAAATTTCAAGAATTTTAAACTATGTTCATACATTCATTCAACCTCGACCAAGTTCCAACGATTCACGAACCATTAAACGAATATGATTATATATGCATATGTGTATATATTATAACTTGAAATGTAAACAAAAATATTAGATTAAATACTTTATATGATTGTATCTGTTTCAAAATGTTTATCAATGGAACTAGAAGATAAGATCAAATGATTGAATTATCAGATATATTGAATTATGATTACAAGTCTCTGTTGAAAGGCCCATGTTGATTTGAGAAATCTTTCCATTTTAACAATATTCGAAAAATGGTAAAGTGATTTATAAATAAGAATAAATTGTGAATCATTGAGAACTAGACAAAGGATAGTGGAAGATTGAATCTCATAAAGACTCGATTGATCTATTTAGTTTCAAACGTACAAAAACGTTTTCAGTTTAAAAAGAACTTTATTATTAAAACGTATATAAATATCTAGAACCACTTTTGACAACTCATTACTTAACTAGTATGATAAAGATAACGATATTTATATTTTATTTCATTAAGTATATATAACGATTTAAATTAATATTATATATATTTATACGCGTATTATACGTACATAGTTTTATACTTTTACTATACTTAAACTTTATCTTTACTTTATTTTTACTTTACTTTAACTTTAATAATTCACTTTAATAATTCATACTTTAATAATTCATACTTTAATAATTCACTTTAATAATTCATACTTTAATAATTCACTTTAATAATTCACTTTAATAATTCATACTTTAATAATTCACTTTAATAATTCAAAAATCTATTATAAATAGAATTCAATAGGTTTCATTATTTCATAGAAACTTGAAAATATTTTTCTCTAAACTCTCTCAATCGATTTACATATATATATTTACTCCGTATTATTTCAAGATATTATTAGTATACATAAAATATTACGACCGAGTGCTGTCCGAGTGATTTCGAAGTTGTTTTTCGAGTGGGATAGGATTAAGGAAATTATGGGTTATAGCTATGGAGGTGATTGAGTATGGTTCATGGGTATGCTCGTGAGGTCAATATAGTGTTTATCATTTCCGTTGCGTCTACGTACCTTTCCTGCAATATTGAATCTCAATATTGATACGTGAGTACTCATAATTTAACTTTTACATACTAATAGTGTATCCCTGACTAGTGCTCGAGTAATTAGGATTATGCATGCTTGTACTTTTGATATTGCCCTTAGACAGGTTAGGTTGAATCTTGAATTAGTTACACTTGCGGTTGAGATAAGGTATAAGATATGCATGTCCTTGGAAAGCTAGCGAAAAATTAAGAACTTTTCCTTTAGATATCGAATGGTTTCGATGAACGGATTAGAAGTTATAATCAATTGAATTTTCGATATTTTTATTAAAAAATGATTATTATTATTATCGTCGTTTTTATCGTCGTTCTAGTTTTATCTTATTATTATCATTATTATTATCTTTATCAATAAAAATGATTTATCATTAAAAAATGTTATTTTTATTTTATTTTATAATTACTATCGTTATTATCGTTAAAGTTATAATTAGTATTATTATTATTATCCAATTATTATTATTATTATTATTATTATTATTATTATTATTATTATTATTATTATTATTATTATTATTATTATTATTATTGGTATTATTATTATTATCATTATTAATATATATCATTATTTAAAAATGGTTATTGTTATTGTTATTATTATTATTACTATATTATCATTAAGATAATTATTAGTATTATCGTTAATAATGTCATAGTAACTATCATTATTAATATTAGTGTAATTAAAACAAATATTTGTAACACCTAATTATTTTGATTACTATTATTATCATTATTATGAACACGATATAAAAGACGATTAAAAGCTATTAAACGAAACGATTAGGAAATAATGGGTAAGAGTATCATGATGAAATTAAAATATTATATGATATTGATTTAGATAAAATTATCATTCTTATTATTTTTATCATTACTATTATTATTAAAAGTATCGTTAGTATTAAAACTATCATTTTAACAAAAATTATCATTTTAATAGAAATGTCATTGTTACTATAAAATATCATTGTTATTATTATTTTAAATAGAATTATTATTTTAAAGATAATATTAAAAATTATTGTAAATATTAAAGTTATCATAATTAGAATTATCGTTTTATCATAATGTCATCTTGGTAATTATAAATATTGATATTTTTATAATAATAATTATTATTACAAAATAATACAACTTTTACTTACTAACATTATAGATATTATTTTATCAAATAAATATGTGATACAAACATATTTTACTATGTGTAATAACTTACTTTAATAATACCTATCATATTATCTTTATGATATTAAATGAACCCTATAAATTTTATTACTTAATATATATAAAAGTATATTTTATTATATAAATTTAATATAAAAGTTTATTTATTAATAAATAAATTATATTATTTACTCTATTAAATCTTTTAAAAATATTTAAAAATATAAAATGACGATATTTAAACTATATATTAATCATGTATAGATTTTTGGAAATTATTTTGAGTCAAATTTACTTTTGTTGACTTTTGCATATTAGTCTCGAGCATTAGGATTGTGGTACACTATGACTTGACCTAATTTGTTAGACAAATATTGACCAACACATAAATATATATAATTAATTTAGGTTCGTGAATTTGAGGCCAACCTTGCACTTGTTCAATGACGTTATATGTATTTTTACTACGAAATACAGTATGGTGAGTTTCATTTACCTTTTTACCCTTTATATTTTTGGGACTGGGAATACATGCGCTTTTATAAATGTTTGACGAAATAGACACAAGTAATTGAAACTACATTCTATGGTTGAATTATCGAAATCGAATATGCCCCTTTTTATTAAAGTATGGTAATCTAAGAATTAGGGAACAGACACCCTTATTGACGCGAATCCTAAAGATAGATCTATTGGGCCTAACAAACCCCATCCAAAGTACCGGATGCTTTAGTACTTCGAAATGTATATCATGTCCGAAGGAGGATCCCGGAATGATAGGGGATATTCTTATATGTATCTAGTTAATGTCGGTTACCAGGTGTTCACCATATGAATGATTATTTTTGTCTCTATGCATGGGACGTATATTTATGAGAACTGGAAATGAAATTCTTGTGGTCTATTAAAATGATGGAAATAAGTGATTATGATAAACTAATGAACTCACCAACCTTTTGGTTGACACTTTAAAGCATATTTATTCTCAGGTGTTAAAGAAATCTTTCGCTGTGCATTTGCTCATTTTAAAGATATTACTTGGAGTCTTTCATAGCATATTTCGAAGAACGTTGCATTCGAGTCATTGAGTTCATCAAAGATTATTATTAAATCAATTTATAGTTGGATAGTGGATATTATGAAATGGTATGCATGCCTGTCAATTTTCGATGTAAAGAAAGGTTGTCTTTTAAAAACGAATGCAATGTTTGTATAATGTATCATATAGAGGTCAAATACCTCGCAATGTAATCAACTATTGTGAATCGTTTATAATGTATATGAACGGGTCCTTTCACAAACCATCCTGATCACAACTCCTGGAGTTGTCTCACGCTCTGTGATCCGTTCTCCGTACTGCGGTTGGTTCCGATTATCTCTTCCGCCCTGCTGCTCTCTTCTGTTCTCTCCACGGCGTCCTCTGCTACCATCATTCCTTTGCCACGCAAATTTCCTTCGAGGATCATTCCTCCTGTACTGTTTGCCAGGCAACAAATGATTCAATTCTCCTGCCTTGATTTTCACTATGATTTCCCTCATCAAAGATTTGCAATTGTCCGTATCATGGCCCCATGCCTCATGGAAATCGCACCACAACTCACTCTTTGGACCCTCCCTTTCTTCTATAGGTGCTGGAGCATTGAAAGTGGTCCGAATTGGTTCAGTGAAGAGGATCTCTTTCGGAGTTTTGGTAAGCGCCATAATCAACGGGTGCCTTTCTATTGGCTTTCTGTTGTGGTGAAAATCATTAGGGTGATTGTTTCCTCTCCATCCTCCATTTGAATTGTCATTCCTTCTCTGATTTCTGTCAAAATACCGTCCTCCGTTGTGCGGCTTGCTACTACTGCCAGTATCAAACTTGTTCAACCCACGCTCACCAGCTCGAACATGCCTCTGTGCAACCTCCAAAGCTTGATGCAATGTTTTTGGCAAGTCATACCGTAATGCATGAACAAGTGCACTAAATCGTCGTTGGTCCAAACAGAAAATGAAACCAGATACAAGCTGTGATTCTGGACAATCAGGAATCTTCTGTGCTTCAAGTGTATAACGCTTCATAAAATTTCTCAAAGATTCGTTATGATGCATTGTGATCTCGTGTGCATCAAGATGTGTCAGAGTACAGCTCCGTAGATTTTGGTATTGCATCACAAATTTTGCTCTCAAATCAAGAAAACTGGTAATACTCCTTAGTGGCAAACTAGCAAACCATTCGCGTGCCATTTTCTGCAATACCATAGGAAACATATGGCACGCAGTTTCATCTTCCCAATGCTGCAACCTCATAACACCTTCAAACATAGTCAGAAAGTCTTCCGGATCCGTTGTACCATCATAAACTCCAATTGCTGGTATAGCAAGATTTCTGGGCAATGGATAATTAGCAATTCGATCAATGAAACACTGTGTTGATTCTGCCATCGCTGGTGGCTTGGTGGCTTGTTCTCCAGTAATGAGGGCAAAAAAGTTGTCCACAGCCACAGCACGGACGGCGGGCTGCGCTAAGCGCTGCTTGTATTTTGCTGGAGCTGTCTGCTTAAGAATGTCATTTAAAAGCAACACTGCCTGCTTTTCTGACATGAACTCATGTTTGTCAATTTCATCATCAGAGTCATTATTATCACAACTCAGGTCATTATCATCCCCAGAATCATCAATAAGATTGCCCAGCTTGTCAAGTAGCCTGGATAACTTGTACTTTGATATAGATTGCCTTTTCATTATCTGCTTGTCTTTGCCATCCGCCATCCGCCGAAAAGGTATAAATGACAGACATCTCCGTGGCTGCATCAATGGTCGTCGCTCTGGATTAGAAACAAAATTTGGAAGTCTTTCTGCACTTTTAGCTGTCACTTCTTCGATTACTGGCCTTTTCTCCGAATTAGTTGCCAAATGTTTAAGCCTCTCTGTTGTTTCAGCAACTGTTTCTTCAATCGTACCATCTAGTGGTGAAATAGGTACATCTTCAACAGTGACCATGTCGTCGGTTGATGGATGATTGACTGCTTCAAGTACAAATGGAGCTTCAGCTGCTTTTGTTCCTTTTCCGTTTCGTGTGTTCTTTGCATTAGTGGATGGCGCCATTGTTAACACCTATTTCCTTATGAGGTAAGGCTTAGTATGTCAACAAGAGACTATAAGTGATCTAGCTTTTAGGAGGGCGGAGTGTTGCCGATTGATTTTTACCCTCGGGAAATAATCTCTGCAGACCCGGTTCACAAGTGTAGAAACGTGTGGGGTGGCTTAATCAATCTGTCGTCCATAGAGCGTAAGAGTGCTAGCCGGATGACTTCTAGTGAGAGAAAGTAGAGAGAGAAAGAGAAGTGAAGTCTCAGCTCTCAAAGTTGTCAGAATATCTGAACTTTTGTAAAATGACGACCCAAGGGGTCTATTTATAGTGTCAGATCTACCAGATTTGTTTGAGGACACGTGTCGAATGATGATACGTTCTGTTACATGTGCTCCGAAATTTATGCTAAATGCGGCGCTCTCCGGCCAGGGCTTATGCGCTAGGCGGCCTTCAGGGCTTACGCATGACGGAGCAGCCTGTACAGCGGAGAACGCTGGACGGACAATCTCCACAAAACTGTTGTCTCCAGCCTTCCTGATGCTACTTTTATGCAACCATTATGCCTTTTATGCGTGTATACGATAGGATACACCATTAATAAGCTAGGTCAACAGCGCGCTTCTCGCTATTTTCAGCTCTGATCCGCTCAGAGTTATATTTTTGCTGCTCAGTGTCGAGGATGTCGAAGAATTTTTCTTCGCGCAAAATCATATCATATGCCGAGTTAAAGCACATGTAAAAGTTTTGTACAAAACTATTATGTACATCAACGGCAGAACGTTTGGCGAATTCACGGCGAAGTTCGCTCGGAATTGCAAGCTTCATTTGTTCGCGCTGATCTGCAGCAGCGCCGGGAGAAGCGTAAGTATATCCTGATAACCCATCAATTCGCACTCCATATGAATTAGGAGGAGTGCGAAGAAGCTCTGTGATCTGCGCTACAGTGTTCGGGCTGGGAAACAAAGGATTGAAGGATGCGCTTTCTGCAAACAAAAAAAGAAACGCGGATTATAATCATAACAATAAATATTTCAGATAAAGGTATGAGATCATGGTTATTAGATTTATACCTGTTTGTTGTTCTCCTTCATAATCCGCTGATATCGGATTATCGAAAAGGGGAGAACTTTGTTTGGCCCTCTTGCTTTGCGTAGAAGGCGGGTTTTCGAGCGGTCGTTTACCAGTACTTGACTGGGGCGGTGGTGACTTTGCCGTCAAATCTACAAGAGGAATGTCAGGCTTCTCTTGTTTAATTTGACGGCCGGATAATACTGACTTCGCCTCCGGGCTTAAGAGTAGCTTGTTAATTAGCGTTTTTGGGTCCACCTTTCGATCAACTTCATCCATCTTCATGATTAATGATTGAAGGTTGTGATTGTCGACTTGATAATGTTTCAAAGAGAACAAATGAATTGAGAATAAGCGAAAGAAAGTGAGAATAGCGAGGGTAAGTGTGACGTTGGTGATTGTGAACCACAATATATATAGGCGAATGCAAGGGGTAATCAAGTGTTTTAATTATCCGTTGTAAAAAACTCAAACTGTAATATTTGAGTTAGCAGGAAACAACGGTAACTTTTACAATGGTAACTATGCCAACGCCACATTAATTAAAGCGGAAAATAACTGCGAACATTGCGAATTTTAGAGTTTATCATGATGCATTTGCTTCGTGAAAATACATCATAATAAACTGGGGGACTTGATCATATACATAGCATTGTATATGTATATTTTATTTTCTGAAAGCTAAGGACAGAACTACGCGGATTATAAGGCACAGTTATGCAATATTCGCTGAAAATAAATATTGCGGTTATGTATTCGCTGAAATACCAAACTGCGGTTTGATCCGCTGACTTTCCGCGGAGAGCCGAGCATCTCGCAGACCGCGGATATCACGGATACTATAAATAGGGAGCTTGGCCTCTCATTTATTGGTTGTTGATTCTCTGCCATTTGCCTAAGCCTTTGTAGATTTCACTTGTGACTTTGCCCAAGGACTTCTTACATTGAGTTAAGGTGAATCATGCTAATCGATAACGAAGACCGGGTCGGGGTGGTTGATCACTTGATAGTTAAAGTGAAAAACGATCATCGGGGCCCAAAATAATCATCGTACATCCCATCCTCCATTATAATCTTATTGCACTCAATCCGTAATTAAGCAACATCATTAATTAAGGATTGATCAATGAACTCGACGACTCGAATGCAACGTCTTTTGAAATATGCCATGAATGACTCCAAGTAATATCTATAAAATGAGCAAATGCACAGCGAAAGATTTCTTTCGTACCTGAGAATAAACATGCTTTCAAGTGTCAACCAAAAGGTTGGTGAGTTCATTAGTTTATCATAAATAATCATTTCATAATTTTAATAGACCACAACATTTCATATCTCCATTTCTCATAAACATACATCCCATGCATAGAGACAAAAATATCATTCATATGGATTGAACACCTGGTAACCGACATTCCCAATATGCATATAAGAATATCCCCATCATTCCGGGATCCTCCTTCGAACATGATATAAATTTTGAAGTACTAAAGCATCTGGTACTTTGGATGGGGCTTGTTGGGCCCGATAGATCTATCTTTAGGATTCGCGTCAATTAGGGTGTCTGTTCCCAAATTCTTAGATTACCAGACTTAATAAAAAGGGGCATATTCAATTTCGATAATTCAACCATATAATGTAGTTTTGATTACTTGTGTCTATTTCGTAAAACAGGTATAAAAAGTTGCGCATGTATTCTCAGCCCAAAAATATAAAGGGTAAAAAGGCAAATGAAACTCACGCAAAATCAGTTTTAGTATTTGTATTCATTTCATAAAACAATTATAAAACAGCGCATGTATTCTCAGCCCAAAAATGTAAATTGCAAAGCAAATAAAAAGGGAGTAATGAAACTCACGCATATAAATATTGTAAAACAGTTATTAAAACAATGCATGTATTCTCATCCCCAAAAATGTAAAGAGTAAAAGGGGAGCAAATGAAACTCACCATACGATATTTTGTAGTAAAAATATGCATACGACAATACTGAACAATGTAGGGTTGGCCTTTGATTCACGAACCTATATAATTTATATATATATTAACACATAAAATGGTAATCGAACAATTTATATATTATTAGTGTATTAATTGTTACTTTACATATGTTTTTCATTAATAACCTAATTACTTACATTTATTAATATTTATTGTAAAAATATTAATATAGTTATGTGATATGTAATAAATATGATTTTATATAGCTAATAGTTATGAAATAAAATAATATTGATAATAATAGATAAAAAGTTTACCCATCCTATAATAATAATACTAATAATTACAACAACAATAATAATAATAATAATAATAATAATAATAATAATAATAATAATAATAATAATAATAATAATAATAATAATAATAATAATAATAATAATAATAATAATAATAATAATAATTCTAAAAATGATAATTTTATTGAAAATGCTGTTTTTTTATGATAACGTTAATAATAATAAAATGATAATTTTTAATAAGAATGATAGTTTTGATAATAATGATAATTCCTTTAATTGAGACTTTTATTATAGTTATACTCATAACCAACTATTTATATCATTTTAATCATAATCTTCTCCTAATCAAATTAAATAAATGAATCATAATCTTCATATCATTCTATTTATAATTATATCCATAATTATATTCAACAAGTTCTTAATTAGTAATAACAATAATAATAATAAGTGAGAAAACTACCTCACAAGAGTTCTAAAAAAAAAGTTGCCCACGCCCGGGCTCGAACCCCCGATCTGTGACAACCCGGAAATTTTCAACCAAATTTAAACTTTATCTTTATATTATTCCGACACGATAAGCAAAGTTTGTTAAGTTAAATCTCAAGAATTTTAAATTGTGTTCATACATTCATTATAACCTCGACCAAATTCCGACGATTCACGAACCGTTATATATAAATAAATATGTATATATATATATTATTACTTGAGAATATTAATAAAGTATTAAACGTATAATACTTTACATGAACGTATTTGTTTCAATATGTTTATCGATGGAATTAGAAGATAATATCAAATGATTGATTTATCAGATACATTGTGATATGATTACGGGTCTATGTTATGAGGTCCACTGTGATTTAAGAAATCTATTCTTTTTGACAACATTCGGAAAATGGTAAAGTGATTTATAAGTAAGAACGTGGAGTGTAAATAACTTAGATGTTGGATATCGACAAGTTAAGTAACTCGACGTTTTTTATTAAAATAATTTCATACATTTATTTAACCTTTGAACTTTATCGCATGCTTCACCAACAGACTGTAATTTAAAAACTTGAAATCTATTATGAATATATATGATTCTACTTTTCTAAAACGTTTTATGATATAACGATTTCCATTATTTTAACCATTAAACAAAATGATTCTTAAATATATTTAGTTTTGGAAAACAAAATTATCATATTTATTTGATTTAGTTTCAAACGTACAAAAATGTTTTCAGTTTAAAAAGAACATTATTATTAAAACATATATAACTTTTATAAATATCTAGAACCACTTTTGACAACTCATTACTTAACCAGTATGATAAAGATAACGATATTTATATTAAATATATATCAAGATTTTAATTAATATTATATATATTTATACGCGTATTATACGTACATAGTTTTATACTTTTACTATACTTAAACTTTACCTTTACTTTATTTTTACTTTACTTTAACTTTAATAATTCATACTTTAATAATTCACTTTAATAATTTATACTTTAATAATTCACTTTAATAATTCATACTTTAATAATTCACTTTAATAATTCATACTTTAATAATTCACTTTAATAATTCAAAAATCTATTATAAATAGAATTCAATAGATTTCATTATTTCATAGAAACTTGAAAATATTTTTCTCTAAACTCTCTCAATCGATTTACATATATATATTTGCTCCGTATTGTTTCAAGATATTATTAGTATACATAAAATATTGCGACGGAGTGATGTCCGAGTGATTTCGAAATTGTTTTTCGAGCGGGATAGAGCTAAGGAAATTATGGGTTATAGCTATGAAGGTTATGGGTATGGTTCGGGAGTATTGCTCGTGAGTCAAACTAGTGTTTATCATCTCCGTTGCATCTACGTACCTTTCCTGCAATATTGAATCTCAATATTGATATGTGAGTACTCATAATTTAACTTTTACATACTAATAGTGTATCCCTGACTAGTGCTCGAGTATATAGAATTATGCATGTTTGTACTTTTAATATTGCCTTTAGTTAGGTTATGTTAAATCCTGAATTAGTTATATATGCGACTGAGATAAGGTATCAGATATGCATGTCGTTGGAAAGCTAGCGAAAAATTAAGAACTTTTCATTTACATATCGAATGATTTCGATGAACGGATTTGAAGTTATAGTCCATCAAATTTTTGTATTATTATTAAAAATGATTATTATTATCGTCGTTCTAGTTTTATCTTATTATTATTATTATTATTATTATTATTATTATTATTATTATTATTATTATTATTATTATTATTATTATTATTATTATTATTATTATTATTATTATTATTATTTTTATTATTATTATTATTATTATTATTTTTATTATTATTATTATTATTATTATTATTATTATTATTATTATTATTATCTTTATCAATAAAAGAATTTATCATTAAAAATTGTTATTTTTATTATTATTACTATCGTTATTATCGTTAAAGTTATAATTAGTATTATTATTATTATCCAATTATTATTATTATTATTATTATTATCATTATTAATATATAAATCATTATTTAAAAATGGTTATTGTTATTGTTATTATTATTATTACTATATTATCATTAAGATAATTATTAGTATTATCGTTAATAATGTTATAGTAACTATCATTATTAATATTAGTGTAATTAAAACAAATATTTATAACACCTAATTATTTTGATTACTATTATTATCATTATTATGAACACGATATAAAAGACGATTAAAAGCTATTAAACGAAATGATTAGAAAATAATGAGTAAGAGTATCATGATGAAATTAAAATATTATAAGATATTGATTTAGATAAAATTATCGTTCTTATTATTTTTATCATTACTATTATTATTAAAAGTATCGTTAGTATTAAACCTATCATTTTAACAAAAATTGTTATTTTAATAGAAATATCATTTTTACTATAAAATATCATTATTATTATTATTATTTTAAATAGAATTATTATTTTAAAGATAATATTAAAAATTATCGTAAATATTAAAGTTATCATAATTAGAATTATCGTTTTATCATAATGTCGTCTTAGTAATTATAAATATTGATATTTTTATAATAATAATTATAATTACAAAATAATACAACTTTTACTTACTATCATTATAGATATTATTTAATCAAATAAATATGTAATACAAACATATTTTACTACGTGTAATAACTTACTTTAATAATACATATCATATTATCTTTATGATATTAAATGAACCCTATAAATTTTATTACTTAATATATATAAAAGTATATTTTATTATATAAATTTAATATAAAATTTTATTTATTAATAAATAAATTATATTAGTTACTCTAATAAATCTTTTAAAAATATTTAAAAATATAAAATGACGATATTTAAACTATATATTAATCATGTATAGACTTTTGAAAATTATTTTGAGTCAAATTTACTTTTGTTGACTTTTGCATACTAGTCTCGAGCATTAGGATTGTGGTACACTATGACTTGACCTAATTTGTTAGACAAATATTGACCAACACATAAATATATATAATTAATTTAGGTTCGTGAATCCGAGGCCAATCTTGCACTTGCTCAATGACGTTATATGTATTTTTACTACGAATTACAGTATGGTGAGTTTCATTGATCCCCTTTTACTCTTTACATTTTTGGGGCTGAGAATACATGCAAATGCTTTAGTAATTGTTTTACAATAATTATATGCGTGAGTTTCATTTGCCTTTTTACCCTTTATATTTTTGGGACAGAGAATACATGCACTTTTATAAATGTTTGACGAAATAGACACAAGTAATTGAAACTACATTCTATGGTTGAATTATCAAAATCGAATATGACCCTTTTTATTAAAGTCTGGTAATCTAAGAATTAGGGAACATACACCCTAATTGACGCGAATCCTAAAGATAGATCTATTGGGCCTAACAAACCCCATCCAAAGTACCGGATGCTTTAGTACTTCGAAATTTATATCATGTCTGAAGGAGGATCCCGGAATGATACGGGATATTCTTATATGTATCTAGTTAATGTCGGTTACCAGGTGTTCACCATATGAATGATTATTTTTGTCTCTATGCATGGGACGTATATTTATGAGAACTGGAAATGAAATTCTTGTGGTCTATTAAAATGATGGAAATAAATGATTATGATAAACTAATGAACTCACCAACCTTTTGGTTGACACTTTAAAGCATGTTTATTCTCAGGTGTTAAAGAAATCTTCCGCTGTGCATTTGCTCATTTTAAAGATATTACTTGGAGTCTTTCATAGCATATTTCGAAGAACGTTGCATTCGAGTCATTGAGTTCATCAAAGATTATTATTAAATCAATTTATAGTTGGATAGTGGATATTATGAAATGGGATGCATGTCTGTCAATTTTCGATGTAAAGAAAGATTGTCTTTTAAAAACGAATGCAATGTTTGTAAAATGTATCATATAGAGGTCAAATACCTCGCAATGTAATCAACTATTGTGAATCGTTTATAATGTTTATGAACGGGTCCTTTTAGTTGGTATCAGAGAGGTGGTCTTAGCGAACCAGGTCTGCATTAGTGTGTCTAACTGATAAGTCGATAGGATGCATTAGTGAGTCTGGACTTCGACTGTGTCTGCATGTCAAAAGTTTTGCTTATCATTTTGTGTCGAAAATTAACTACTTATCATCCTCGGGAAATTACCTGCTTATCATTTTTAGTCTAAGACACGTCTTGCTACATTGATTGCATGAATAGTGTATAGACAAAAATTCATATCTTTGCATATCTGCTAAATCATATCTTATCGTATCTGTTACTTTAAACTTTGCCTGACATATCCCGCAAAGTCCTCCGTAATCTACGAAATCTTTTGATCTATATATATATATATATATATATATATATATATATATATATATATATATATATATATATATATATATATATATATATTTTATGTAATTAGAATACCATCCGTTAGCCAAAATCATTTCATATCGGAAAAAAAAAATCCTTTATCCAATCGTACGAAATGGAATTCGTCATCAGTTCAAGTCACTCAGATTCCGAAATGGAATCCCATTCAAGCTCCGAAAGCAGTGTGACCGGAATAGATCAACCAATCAGTCATCACCTATTTTGGATGAGTTGGGGATGGGTTCGTAGCCTCCTTAATCATTGGAGACAAGAAGAAGGTGATCCCTTCCATCCACCACATTGCCCTCTTGACGAAGAACGTGAAGCACTTACCAGTGAACCTGTCTGAAACACCATTTTCCCGCTCATTTCCAGAGTATCTCGTCACGATTATATATTACATCAAATTCTAGATTTTATTTATCCGCTCGTCCGAACCGACAACCACCCCGGTGTAATAGAAGAAGTCAACGAGCTTCGCGCTCGGGTAGTGGCTTTGGAGAATATGGTGCAGAGATTACAAACACCAGCAGCAGCACCAGCAGCATAACCAGTACCACCATCATCAACGCCAACAGTACCATTACCACCTCCAACCACAACCACGTCGTAAACCTCAACTTCACAATCTGTCCCACGAGCATCAACGTCATACGCACCATGGATACCAAGGAGTACCAACAACAATAACTGGCGAAGTATTAATTCATAACTTCATTGGAGAAACATTCCGCGGCGATTATGTAATCTCTAAAGTTTTAGAGATTATCTAATCTAGCCCTAACCATAAATCAGTTAAGCAAAGCAAAATGATAGAAGGAAGAGTAGAAACCCTAACAAAAATGGTGTGTGATTAATAAGCTAAACTTGTTTTACCAACAGCATCAACAGTATCGTCAGCGTCATTAGCATCGTTAGTACAGTCAACATAAGAATCAAGAACACCTATAATATCACAAACTCCGTCAGTTCAAGAATCACTGTGGACATCACTACGAATCAATAACACGTATATTGCATCAACGAGTTACGAAGAGTTAACTCATTCCCTCTGAAGAAATTATATGTATATTTTATATATATATATATATATATATATATATATATATATATATATATGTATATATATATATATATATATATATATATATATATATATATTTTGAAATAAAAATAAATCTTTCCATGCTAAGCTATTGTGTGTGAATCTTAACTACTCGGTTAATTCATATTACAAATATGTAATAATGTACGTCCTTCGCCCGCAACTTAACCATCGTTAACTACAATCTCTGTTTTAATTCAATAAATTCCATCTCATAATAAATCAAGTATATTATTCAAATATATGTTTGATTTTACACTTTCATCATCGATGTACTCGAAACTTTTGAAATAACATCATTCGTACTTTGCGAAATTCACAAGAATTCCACGAACCGAACATCATACATCAACAAATAACTAAGTATTGATTAATAATTTCAATATCATTAAAGAAATACTCCGTAAAAGTTATGTAATTTTTTAAAGCCTTTAGGGATTATTCAATTGTAGTTTCAACCGTAAATCAAATGAGTTTAATTTAACATTAACTCATTAAATCTATGTTACATCTAAAGAAAATATACATATATATGTATATTTTCATAAAGACTGTAATAAAATTCTTTTGTACAAAATATTAATTGTGAAATTTTTTTTTAACGGGTAGGTAATACCCGAGAGATATATAAATTCACAATTAATATGTTACATTCTTCGAATCTGATTCAGCAAATCATCAATTATACTCCCTACTTTCACAACAATATACATTCTTTTATAGAAATCAAAACAACCATACTCATTCAAAATTTAATTACATATTTTGATTTTGAAATCTCAGAATTCAACTCGAGATATGACCAAAATCATCACTCTTAGATCGTTACATCTTTCACAAGCTATACTTTGACTTCAAAACTGTGTTAGAACATCATATGTATATTAACGATTACAATCTGTGTTCAAAACCCTTCAAAATTCTTGAAGACACTTCAAATAATGAAAAATTGAGATGATGATCCAACCACATATTAACCACAGTCTTGCATCTGAAAAGCTCTCGAAATCAGAGTCATAATTTAACACGTATTCATGTCAGACCCTTTGGCATTTATTAGCAAAAATAACTTTGCGATTCCTTTTCAAATTAGTCAGTTTTGTCACAGCTCCAACAAGTCAACTTCGACTTTTTAGTTGAAACAGTCTTATTATAATCTTGATATAGACGTTGCCCTTTCGTCATCGTGACCGGAGAACCTTTTATGTCTCACCACATTAGAAATGAACTTACCAACAACTTCACTGATCTTTGACTTTCCGAGTCATTATATTTATCGAAACCCCATCATTTACTCATCCGCATCTTGTAACAAGAATTGTCATGCCAATTACTGGGAATCAGCAATCAGTATTTTGAAATCTTGCAGCATGTCTCCGCCAACGGTTATAGCTGTATATATAACGTCTATCTCCTAGACTTATATACATTGAATGTGAAGTTTCTGAAAAACACCCTAAACTGCGAACTAGTTCTCCGAAGTTTGGAAAATGCTGATGAAGCAGCAAAAACTGTAAATGACCTTAACAGTCAAAAGTTTGATAATAAAGGATAGTGTGTTGGAAAAGCTCAGAAAAAGAGAAGGTTTGGAACTGGAAAACGGATTAAGCAAACCATGAAGGAGGCTATGGACAAATCACAAAGACTAAACCTGCCTTCAAAGAATCCAAATGATTTAGTGTCTGCTGAAATTATTATCAAATACCTTACTCCTGACTCTAAACTCTTGTGAATAATATTCTTCATAATTTTCTGATCTTAGATATTCTAAGATATCATCATATCTTTCATTATAAATATCTTCAATGTTTCTGAAGATATCTTCATAACTATTG
The DNA here is from genome assembly GCF_046630445.1 of Rutidosis leptorrhynchoides. NCBI lineage: Eukaryota > Viridiplantae > Streptophyta > Magnoliopsida > Asterales > Asteraceae > Rutidosis > Rutidosis leptorrhynchoides. The sequence continues at coordinate 222,967,173 of NC_092337.1, read as the reverse complement.
TTATTCGAAATCATTTATCTCTTTGCGCTATCTGTGTTACATCATAAAAGAAACTATTTTAGTTTCTAAATTCTGAAAAATTCGAATTTAAAATATGTATACTATTGAAGTAGTGTTGGGAACTGAAGCATGAGTTAGTATAATATAATGACACTTGATCAATGTGATTATATTACAGTAAGTCATGCTGAGTTTTTAAATGGAACGTGATGATTCACAGATCATAACATCATCATGTGCCATGTTACACGACTCTTGTATTCTATTTAACCTCTAAAATATTAAGAAAATATTTCTTGATGATTCGGTCTTTTCCAGGGTATTCTGGTAATTTAACAAATCAAGACCGTGCCATTACCATTTCCTTCTTAGAACATTAACAATGTTCATTCTGAAATTTATATCTACGAATTATGGACCATTACAAGCGATGCTTAATCGCAAAAAGAAAAAACGAAAGGACAAAGCTCCAAAATAGAAATCGGAGTATAAATCGCAGCAAATAGGAGGGAGTATTAACTGTAGATGACAATGATTATAGAAGACAGAAGCACGGACTTTGAAGTATAAGGGAAGATATAAAACCCAACAACAACCCAGAAATTACAAACCATATATATCGATGCATATAGCAATATAAAGACACGGGAGGACTAAAAACACCATAAAACCAAGAGTATAGTAGAAGTAAATAGATTCTTCTGGCGGTAGATGAAAAAGAAGAACGACAGATATGAAAGTTAGGAGTATATCAAGAATCAGAACTGGATGGAGCATATTAGCGAGTGCTATAAAGTATGAATTGAGGGAGAAAGAATAAAAGGTGTGAGTTGTGGAAATAAGGAAATGAAGGGGGTGGATATATAGTAAAATATCTGACAGAGAAATCAAAACAGATTATCGCATTTAATCAAAGCAGATCCTAACTTCCTTAATTACCAAAGAACCAAATCTTATTATGAAGATTTTCTCTAAATTCCTTGAATTCCGGAAATCAACCGTGACTATATCATTGGTTAAAAAGAACGTGCATTTACTCATTTCATTCTTTTGTGATAACTTCACTCGTACTCTTCACAAAAATCAAATTGCTTTATCTATATTACTTGATGATAATAAAACTCTAAATTTCAACTCGTATACGTCATGAAAACATACTTATTGTCAGCCATGACCATCCCATTCAAATTTCGGGACGAAATTTCTTTAACGGGTAGGTACTGTGACAACCCGGAAATTTTCAACCAAATTTAAACTTTATCTTTATATTATTCCGACACGATAAGCAAAGTTTGTTAAGTTAAATCTCAAGAATTTTAAATTGTGTTCATACATTCATTATAACCTCGACCAAATTCTGACGATTCACGAACCGTTATATATAAATAAATATGTATATATATGTATATATATATATGTATTATTACTTGAGAATATTAATAAAGTATTAAACGTATCATACTTTACATGAAGGTATTTGTTTCAATATGTTTATCGATGGAATTAGAAGATAATATCAAATGATTGATTTATCAGATACATTGTGATATGATTACGGGTCTATGTTATGAGGTCCACTGTGATTTAAGAAATCTATTCTTTTTGACAACATTCGGAAAATGGTAAAGTGATTTATAAGTAAGAACGTGGAGTGTAAATAACTTAGATGTTGGATATCGACAAGTTAAGTAACTCGACATTTTTATTAAAATAATTTCATACATTTATTTAACCTTTGAACTTTATCGCATGCTTCACCAACAGACTGTAATTTAAAAACTTGAAATCTATTATGAATATATATGATTCTACTTTTCTAAAACATTTTATGATATAACGATTTCCATTATTTTAACCTTTAAACAAAATAATTCTTAAATATATTTAGTTTTGGAAAACAAAATTATCATATTTATTTGATTTAGTTTCAAACGTACAAAAATGTTTTCAGTTTAAAAAGAACATTATTATTAAAACATATATAACTTTTATAAATATCTAGAACCACTTTTGACAACTCATTACTTAACCAGTATGATAAAGATAACGATATTTATATTAAATATATATAATGATTTAAATTAATATTATATATATTTATACGCGTATTATACGTACATAGTTTTATACTTTTACTATACTTAAACATTACCTTTACTTTATTTTTACTTTACTTTAACTTTAATAATTCACTTTAATAATTCATACTTTAATAATTCACTTTAATAATTCATACTTTAATAATTCACTTTAATAATTCATACTTTAATAATTCACTTTAATAATTCAAAAATCTATTATAAATAGAATTCAATAGGTTTCATTATTTCATAGAAACTTGAAAATATTTTTCTCTAAACTCTCTCAATCGATTTACATATATATATTTACTCCGTATTGTTTCAAGATATTATTACTATACATAAGATATGGCGACGGAGTGATGTCCGAGTGATTTCGAAATTGTTTTTCAAGCGGGATAGAGCTAAGGAAATTGTGGGTTATAGCTATGAAGGTTATGGGTATGGTTCGGGAGTATTGCTCGTGAGTCAAACTAGTGTTTATCATCTCCGTTGCGTCTACATACCTTTCCTGCAATATTGGATCTCAATATTGATACGTGAGTACTCATAATTTAACTTTTACATACTAATAGTGTATCCCTGACTAGTGCTCGATTATATAGGATTATGCATGTTTATACTTTTAATATTGCCTTTAGTTAGGTTATGTTAAATCCTGAATTAGTTATATATGTGACTGAGATAAGGTATAAGATATGCATGTCGTTGGAAAGCTAGCGAAAAATTAAGAACTTTTCATTTACATATCGAATGATTTCGATGAACGGATTTGAAGTTATAGTCCATCGAATTTTTGTATTATTATTAAAAATGATTATTATTATCGTCGTTATTATCGTTGTTCTAGTTTTATCTTATTATTATTATTATTATTTTTATTTTTATTATTATTATTATTATTATTATTATTATTATTATTATTATTATTATTATTATTATTATTATTATCTTTATCAATAAAAGAATTTATCATTAAAAATTGTTATTTTTATTATTATTACTATCGTTATTATCGTTAAAGTTATAATTAGTATTATTATTATTATCCAATTATTATTATTATTATTATTATTATTATCATTATTAATATATATATCATTATTTAAAAACAGTTATTGTTATTGTTATTATTATTATTACTATATTATCATTAAGATAATTATTAGTATTATCGTTAATAATGTTATAGTAACTATCATTATTAATATTAGTGTAATTAAAACAAATATTTGTAACACATAATTATTTTGATTACTATTATTATCATTATTATGAACATTATATAAAAGACGATTAAAAGCTATTAAACGAAATGATTAGAAAATAATGAGTAAGAGTATCATGATGAAATTAAAATATTATAAGATATTGATTTAGATAAAATTATCGTTCTTATTATTTTTATCATTACTATTATTATTAAAAGTATCGTTAGTATTAAAACTATCATTTTAACAAAAATTGTTATTTTAATAGAAATATCATTGTTACTATAAAATATCATTATTATTATTATTTTAAATAGAATTATTATTTTAAAGATAATATTAAAAATTATCGTAAATATTAAAGTTATCATAATTAGAATTATCGTTTTATCATAATGTCATCTTAGTAATTATAAATATTGATATTTTTATAATAATAATTATTATTACAAAATAATACAACTTTTACTTACTATCATTACAGATATTATTTAATCAAATAAATATGTAATACAAACATATTTTTCTACGTGTAATAACTTACTTTAATAATACATATCATATTATCTTTATGATATTAAATGAACCCTATAAATTTTATTACTTAATATATATAAAAGTATATTTTATTATATAAATTTAATATAAAATTTTATTTATTAATAAATAAATTATATTAGTTACTCTAATAAATCTTTTAAAAATATTTAAAAATATAAAATGACGATATTTAAACTATATATTAATCATGTATAGACTTTTGAAAATTATTTTGAGTCAAATTTACTTTTGTTGACTTTTGCATACTAGTCTCGAGCATTAGGATTGTGGTACACTATGACTTGACCTAATTTGTTAGACAAATATTGACCAACACATAAATATATATAATTAATTTATGTTCGTGAATCCGAGGCCAACCTTGCACTTGCTCAATGACGTTATATGTATTTTTACTATGAAATACAGTATGGTGAGTTTCATTGATCACCTTTTACTCTTTACATTTTTGGGACTGAGAATACATGCAAATGCTTTAGTAACTGTTTTACAATAATTATATGCGTGAGTTTCATTTGCCTTTTTACCCTTTATATTTTTGGGACTGAGAATACATGCGCTTTTATAAATGTTTGACGAAATAGACACAAGTAATTGAAACTACATTCTATGGTTGAATTATCGAAAACGAATATGCCCCTTTTTATTAAAGTCTGGTAATCTAAGAATTAGGGAACAGACACCCTAATTGATGCGAATCCTAAAGATAGATCTATTGGGCCTAACAAACCCCATCCAAAGTACCGGATGCTTTAGTACTTCGAAATTTATATCATGTCCGAAGGAGGATCCCGGAATGATAGGGGATATTCTTATATGTATCTAGTTAATGTCGGTTACCAGGTGTTCACCATATGAATGATTATTTTTGTCTCTATGCATGGGACGTATATTTATGAGAACTGGAAATGAAATTCTTGTGGTCTATTAAAATGATGGAAATAAATGATTATGATAAACTAATGAACTCACCAATCTTTTGGTTGACACTTTAAAGCATGTTTATTCTCAGGTGTTAAAGAAATCTTCCGCGGTGCATTTGCTCATTTTAAAGATATTACTTGGAGTCTTTCATAGCATATTTCGAAGAACGTTGCATTCGAGTCATTAAGTTCATCAAAGATTATTATTAAATCAATTTATAGTTGGATAGTGGATATTATGAAATGGTATGCATGCCTGTCAATTTTCGATGTAAAGAAATATTGTCTTTTAAAAACGAATGCAATGTTTGTAAAATGTATCATATAGAGGTCAAATACCTCGCAATGTAATCAACTATTGTGAATCGTTTATAATGTATATGAATGGGTCCTTTCACGATCTCTCGCTACCCCAACACCCCAACAAGCCATTCAGCTGTTTCGGTTTTAGTGATTTAAGTTGTACCCGAAAATATATAACCCTTTACTTAAAAAGTGTAGTCCAATAACCCTTAACCCAACAACAACAACACAAAAGCCCATTAATATTGTTTGGTTTATTAGTTTCTCGAACAAATGCAGAAACTAAGCAGCGAGATTAACAGTAACTTGAAAAGTAGGGTTTCGGTTCATCATCATGTTTCATGATTTTCATTATCATCACTATATATTGTAACCTCGTCATCAACATCGTTCTATAAATATCATCGAAGCACAACTTCATGGTTACGTAATCGTTATCATCTTCATATTATTTCATCATCATCATTAATTCATATACACTGTTCATCGTCACTTTCCTTACTTCATCTTCTCTGTAATAGTAACCGAAGAACAGGAAATAGCCACAGCCGGTTCACGATGGTTGCACTAAAACAGGATCATGGCAGCAGGTTGGGTAATCGTTTGATGATGGTGTTGGTGTTTAAAATAAACAGTAACATAAACATGATGGAGGTGATGTTAAGGTGATCTCCGATGATGTGTTACATGGTGGAGGATAGCTCATGGAGAAAGTTGTAGTGATATGGGGGTTTGATGGTAGTGGGTTTTGATTGGGGATGATGGTTGTTTATAATGGTGGTTTATTTTGGCCACAACAACAGCGAAAAATACAAAATAAATGATGTGATGTTGGTGGTTTACGATGGCAACAGGAGCACAGCAGGAGCAAAAGCATCAATACAACGAAGAGTTTTTGCAGTTTTTGTTCGACAGAAGAAAGAATAAAAATGGGTGTTCGGTTGATATTGTTTGATGAAGGTGGCGATTGGTGCTGATTTCGGATTGTTTATGATGGTGATTGACGATAAGGATGAAGGTAGTGTTGTCTTGTTCGTTGCTCAAACAAAAACGAAAGGGGAAAGAAATAATGACGATGGTGGTGTTTTGTAGTGGTTTCAACAAGAACCGATTCATGTAGGTGACGGAGGTGGTTCTCAGCGGTGGTAGTTACCGGTGGTCTGAAGAAGAAGTATAGAGTGGAAAAACAAGTATGGGTTTTGGTTTATGGTTTTCAAGATGAAGATATATATAAATAATTCTAATGATAAATAAAATAATATAATATTTAATATATAGTAATATATCAATCATATGAAACGTGTTACCACCCTTAGCAGCCTTACTATTGTGCTGACACTTTTTCTCGGATATTATTTCGTGTCCATTACTAAACAGTTAAAATATAGAAGTGTTCCTAAAAATCTCAAATTTTTAGATTAAACATATTTAATTATTTCACTCATTACCAGTTTGAAACCTGATCAAAAAGGTTCAATAATTATTTATTTTCTTTTCCAATTTATATGTACGGAGTACAATAACTTTGATTGAAATGGTAAAAAAAATATTTATCAAAACTATTATCTTTTTAATCAAATTTTGGAACAACTTTTATTTTAAAACTTCTTATATATATGTTAGACCTATTTTAAAAATTATTAAACGTCAACCGAAAGTTACAGACATTTACCATTTAAGCTCAAAATTAATTATATTTAATATACACTATGTATATATATAAACAGTTTTAAATAACAAAATTTACTACCCAAATAAATATACATTAAATAATTAAATTAAATATAACAATATATATACAAGAAATATACATATAAAATAATAGTTTTTATTACAATGTATTTTATTTTACATATTTATTTATAACAATAAATGTATATAATTGCTTTATTAATGTTCACATTATTATATATATTATACATATATTCATATATACACATATTTATATATATATATATATATATATATATATATATATATATATATATATATATATATATATATATATATATATATATATATATATACATATATATATATATCCACATATTTACAAGCAATGGTTCGTGAATCATCGGGGACATTCGAAGGTCACATGAACATATGAAAATAGTTCAAACTTTTTGAGACTCAACTTTTCAGACTTTGCTTATCGTGTCGGAATCATATAAAGATTAAGTTTAAAATTTGGTCGGAAATTTTCGGGTCATCACAGTACCTACCCGTTAAAGAAATTTCGTCCCGAAATTTGAGTGAGGTCGTCATGGCTAACAATAAATATGTTTTCCTGACGAATATGAGCTGATAAATAGAGAGTTTTATCATTATTGAATAATACAGATAAAATAATTCGATTATTCGAAGCGTACGAGTGAAGCTATCACATCCGGGTGAAATGAGGAAATAGAGACGCGTTATAACTTTTGACATAGTCATGGTTGAATTTAGAAAATAAGGTGCATCTTAACTTTTGACGTTGCCTTGGTTGAATTCCGGAATTCAAGGGATTTAAAGAAAATCTTCTAAATCTAAAAGATTTTACTCTTCGGCGAGTAAGGAAATTAAGATCTCTATAATTAAATACGGTGATCTGCATCGATTACTCTATCTGATATTTCCATTATAAATTAAACTTTCTCCGTTCCATTATTTTCCACCACTCCCATTTTCTATACTTTCATTCTTAATTCTTACTTTTAAAAGATTTTGAAAATGCTTCATCCAGTTCTAATCATTGATATTTTCCTAATTATCCTTTCTGTCATCCTTCTTTTTAATCTTCCACCAGAAGAATCAGTTTACCTCTACTATTACCTTGGGATGATACTATTCTTAATTCTACCGTGTCTTTATATTGTTATTCATATTAATATCCACGGGTTGTAATCTCCGTGTTGTTATTGGGCTTTATATTTTCTCTTATATTTCGGTGTTCCTGCTTCTGTCTCCTATAATCATTGTCATCCACAGTTAATGCTCTCTCTTATTTGCTGCGATTTATACCCCCTTTCTATTTCGGAGCTTCATGCTTTTGTTTTCTTTTCGCAAGTATTGGTCCAGAATTTCTAGGTATGGAGTTCCGAATGAACTTAATGTTCTAAGCAAGAAAGAACGTAATAGCACGATTTGATTTGTCAAATTACCAGAATCACTGAGAATAGAACTATCAAGAATATATTTTCATGATATGTTCAGAAGTTAATTTGAATAAAAGAGTTATGTAACGTGGCACGTGATGACGATATGATCTGTGAATCATCACGTTCCATTAAAAACTCAGCATGACTTACTGTAATATAATCACGTTGATCAAGTGTCATTATATTATACTAATTCATGCATCAATTTCTTTACATTTCTTCAGAATTTATTCATAAATTAAACTTAGATTTTTCAGAAGTTTCCAATATAATGAAACACATGAAGCACGAAGAGGTATATAATTTCAGACGAGAATATTTATGAAAATATCCTCAGAAATATCGAAGATATTGATGATGATATTTTGAAATTTCTAAGTTCGATGGTTGATGGAGAAAGATTTTCCTTAAGATTTTAACATGACTTCGGAGCAAGATATTCTCTAAAGATTTCAACGGATCCAGAATTATCTGGATTCTCTGAATATAGGGTATGGTCCTTGTATTTGTCCTTGGTCTCCTTCATGGTTAGCTCAATCCGTTTTCCAGTTCCAATGTTTCTCCTTCATGGTTAGCTCAATCCGTTTTCCAGTTCCAATGTTTCTGAGCTTTTCCAGCATACTATTCTTTATCATCAAACTTCTGACGACTAAGGTCATTTACGGTTGCCTACAGTTTCTGCTGCTTCATTCAGCTTTTTCAACATTCAGAGTATCGATTCGTAAACTGGGTGCCTTTTCAAAATTTCAGAATTGAAGATCGTAATTCTAGGAGATAATTGTTATATGTATACATATAAATATTGATGTAGAAATGCTACGAGATTCGAAATACTGATTGCTGATTCTTGGTAATTGGTATGGCAATTATTGTTATAGGGTATAGATGAATACACGATGGGGTTTCAATGAATATAATGATGTTTCGGAAAGTCCAAATTCATTAAAGTTGCTGGTAATTTTACTGCTAACATGGTGAAATATAAACGGTTCTCCAGTAACGATGACGACAGGAAAACTTATATATCGAGGTTATAATAAGGCTAATTCGAATGGAAGTCGAAGTTGATTTGTTGAAGCTGTGACAAAATTGGTTAATTTGAAAAGGAGTTGCAATGTTATTTTCGGTAATAACAATGCCAAAGGAGCTAACACAGACACGTGTTAAACTTTCACTTAGGTTCCGAGAGTTTTCAGGTGCATAACTATATGCATCAATATTTTCTTCCGTAGATGAAGTGCGGTTGGTTCATCCTCTTGATTGAGGTGTTTTCAAGAATCATGAAAAGTTTGAACGTAGATTTGAATCGTCAAGATACAAATGAGGTTTAAGATGAAATCAAGTGGAAAACTTGAAGAATTGTTTAGTTTCATATGTTATAATCAATATTTTAATTCATTTTAATTGTCCAATGTTGGCAGTCCACAGTCGATAGTCCACAGTTAACAGTCCAATAATTCATATATAGTTTAATATATAATATTCGAATTAATTAATACGTATCGTGACCCGTATACGTCTCAGACTCGATCACAACTCAAAGTATATATATTATTTGAGAATCAACCTCAACCCTGTATAGAGAACTCGATCATTACTGCATATAGAGTGTCTATGGTGATTCCAAATAATATATATAGATGTGTCGATGTGATATGTCAAAACCTTGTATACGTGTCTCGATATTTAAAGTGCGTAAAAATAAATAACAGAAATTTAAATGACGATAAATAAAGTGCGTAAAGTAAATAACAGAAATTAACTGACGATAAATAAAATTCCAAGAATGTAAATTGCGATAATTAAATTGCGATAAATAAAATGTAATCAGTTAGCTAGGAACAATTAGCTAGGAACAGTTAGCGTGGATTCTTAACAAAATTTCTCATAGTTAATTTGTTTGTTTCTAACAAATTTTATTTTGTCAAATGTTTTCTTCATTATGCCACTTGTTGGATTCTGATAAATCAAAATCCAAATATGAAATTGGATGAATATGGTTATTTTGTGGTGAATGGATTTGTATATCGGTGGATGTAAGTAGGATAGTATATGACTGTTGAAACAGATTCGAAGAACGTACAATGTAACTTATTAATGTGAAATTTAAATATTCCTCGGGTATTACCTACCCGTTAAAATATTTTCACCATTAACAGTTTGTACAAGAGAATTTTTAATTACAATCTTTATGAAAACATATATACATATATATTTTCTTCAGATGTATTCATGAATTTAATGAGTTAATATGATATTAAACTCATTTGCTTTTCGGTTGGAACTAGAATAAATAATCTCTAAAACTTTAGAGATTACATATTCGCCATGTCGAACGAAGATAAATGAGGTAGAACGATACGTAGAACGATACGTAGAATGAAGATCATACTTAAAGCACAGATGATGATATTGAAGCATGGATTGTTGATGGTACTGGTGCTGTTATCGATGGTACTATTGGTGCCGGTGATGTTGCTGAAGTTGGTACATTTTGCACCATATTCTCCGAATTGATTATTTCAAGCGCGAAGTTCGTTGACTTATTACTCCAGGATGATTGTCGATCGGAACGAGCGGATGAATAAGGTTCAGAATTGTGGATAGAATATAATTTGTCGAGTTACCCTGGAAATGAGACTGAAAATGGTGTTTCGAACAGGTTCGCCGGTAAATGCTTCAGGTTCATTGTCAAGAGGTGAATTCGGTTGGTGGAAGGGATTACCTTCTGCGCGTTTCCATTAATTAAGTCGACTACGAATCCATCAGATGAATTGATAATGGCTGATTCATGCCGATGACACTGTTTTCAGAGCTTAGATGAACATCTATGTCGGAATAGCTGTCGGAATAACTACCGGAATAGCTATTGTAATCTGAGGGACTCGAACTAGTTGCAGTATTCATATCGTACGATCAGATGAAGGATTTTCGATAAGAAATAGATTATAGGATGTAGATTAGTACCCTGCAATACATAATTTAGATATGCATATATAATACTAAAATCCCATAAGTTACGGAGGAAGCTACGGAAGTTGTCAGGCAAAGTTACAGTAACAAATACGCTAAGATATGAAGTAGCAGATACGCTAAGATATGAATTTGGTCTATACACTATTTATGCAATCAATGCAGTAAGATGTGTCTAGACTAAGAATGATAAGCAGGAAATTTCCTAAGGAGGATAAGCAGAGGATTTCCGACTAGAAATGATAAGCAAAACTTTTGACATGCAGACACGGTCAAAGTCCAGACTCACTAATGCATCCTAACGACTATCAGTTAGACTTACTAATGCAAGACCTGGTTCGCTAAGACCTCTGCTCTGATACCAACTGTCAAGACCCGTCCTAATCCATTCGGACGAAGTCCATATCGATTATAAACTATTCACAACAGTTGATTACATCGCGAGGTAGTTGACCTCTATATGATACATTTTACAAACATTTCATTCATTTTTGAAAAGACAATCTTTCATTACATCGAAAGTTGACAGGCATTCATAATATATCCAACTATAATTGACTTAATAATAATCTTGATGAACTCGATGACTCGAATGCAACGTCTTTTGAAATATGACATGAATGACTCCAAGTAATATCTATAAAATGAGCAAATGCACAGCGGAAGATTTCTTTCGTACCTGAGAATAAACATGCTTTCAAGTGTCAACCAAAAGGTTGGTGAGTTCATTAGTTTATCATAAATAATCATTTCATAATTTTAATAGACCACAAGATTTCATATCTCCATTTCTCATAAACATACGTCCCATGCATAGAGACAAAAATATCATTCATATGGATTGAACACCTGGTAACCGACATTCACAATATGCATATAAGAATATCCCCACCATTCCAGGATCCTCCTTCGGACATGATATAAATTTCAAAGTACTAAAGCATCCGGTACTTTGGATGGGGCTTGTTGGGCCCGATAGATCTATCTTTAGGATTCGCGTCAATTAGGGTGTTTGTTCCCTAATTCTTAGATTACCAGACTTAATAAAAAAGGGCATATTCGATTTAGATAATTCAACCATATAATGTAGTTTTGATTACTTGTGTCTATTTCGTAAAACAGTTATAAAAAGTTGCACATGTATTCTCAGCCCAAAAATATAAAGGGTAAAAAGGTAAATGAAACTCACGCAAAATCAGTTTTAGTATTTGTATTCATTTCATAAAACAGTTATAAAACAGCGCATGTATTCTCACCCCAAAAATATAAATTACAAAGCAATTAAAAAGAGAGTAATGAAACTCACGCATATAAATATTGTAAAACAGTTATTAAAACAGTGCATGTATTCTCATCCCCAAAAATGTAAAGAGTAAAAGGGGAGCAAATGAAACTCACCATATGATATTTTGTAGTAAAAATATGAATACGACGATACTGAACAATGTAGGGTTGGCCTTTGATTCATGACCCTATATCATTTATATATATATATTAACACATAAAATGGTAATCGAACAATTTATATATTATTAGTGTATTAATTGTTACTTTACTTATGTTTTTCATTAATAACCTAATTACTTACATTTATTAATATTTATTGTAAAAATATTAATATAGTTATGTGATATGTAATAAATATGATTATATATAGCTAATAGTTATTTCATAAAATAATATTGATAATAATTGATCAATCCTTAATTAATGAAGTTGCTTAATTACGGATTGAGTGCAATAAGATTATAATGGAGGATGGGATGTTCGATGATTATTTTGGGCCCCGATGATCGTTTTTCACTTTAATTATCAAGTGATCAACCACCCCGACCCGGTCTTCGTTATCGATTAGCATGATTCACCTTAACTCAATGTAAGAAGTCCTTGGACAAAGTCACAAGTGAAATCTACAAAGGCTTAGGCAAATGGTAGAGAATCAACAACCTATAAATGAGAGGCTAAGCTCCCTATTTATAGTATCCGTGATATCTGCGGTCTGCGAGATGCTCGGCTCTCCGCGGAAAGTCAGCGGATCAAACCGCAGTTTGGCATTTCAGCGAATACTTAACCGCAGTATTTATTTTCAGCGAATATGGCATAACTGTGCCTTATAATCTGCGTAGTTCTGTCCTTAGCTTTTTAGAAAATAAAATATACATATACAATGCTATGTATATGATCAAGTCCCCCCAGTTTATTATGATGCATTTTCGCGAAGCAAATGCATCATGATAAACTCTAAAAATAAAGAAGTGCATATTTAAAATATCTCGCGAACTTTATTATATATTTTTTACTGTCCATTTATTACCGTTGTTTTAATTAGGCGAAAAGCGTAATTACAACGGTAACTTTAGCTATTCTGTCAAATCAGCTTATTTTAACGGCTAGATTTTTACCGTTTTACGCGTCATAGTAATTACAGCAGTTAAAATTCAATGATTACCTTTTCAACTTGCTCGCCCTAATCCCAATTATAAATAGCAGACAACGCCGCACAAAAACTTTACGCTTTCCTTTCCCAATTTCGCATTCAAATTCGTTGAATCATAATCGTACCGTGCAATTAATCAATTTCAATCTTTAATTTCTTCAATTTTATCATCCAATTTATTTGCAAATGGCATCGTCTTCTTCAATGCACACTCCCGGAGGATATGTTTCCTACATGACGGAAGCAAAATTGCAAACTTTGCAAGAATGGTACCCACCACTTGCCCAATTCGTTCCTACCGTGCCTGCGGCAGAGCATCGAGCCGATACTCCCCCTAAAGGGATGATATCCGTGTACGAGGTTGCCATTTCTCAAGGAAACCTTCGATTTCCCCTTACCCATTTTTTTCGCAGCGTTTGCGAATATTATAACATCGCTATGGCGCAGTTGCATCCTAACGCAATTAACAAGATTGTGCTATTTGAGATGTATTGCAACGCCATCAGCCAACCACCGCTGCTAAACATTTTTCGGATGTGCAATAGCTTGGTGCTATATGACGTTGGGTGGTTTTCTTTCTGCAGTAAACTTGGCGTAATGACTTCACCAAAAGATTCAATTGGGAATTGGCGTAGTTCCTTCTTCGATATTAATGATACCGCATATGTGAATAGCAAAATACCGAAAACGTGGTGTACAGAGCATAATCCCGACGTCAATGAGAGGCCTGTACTCGATGATCTTGAGAATGACACTCTTAAGATACTTAAAAACGCGGGTATATTTCTGCGACCTTACTCGAATGTACCGCTGTACATTGGCAGAGTGTCGATTCAATGGTCGTGGAGCGACTATGATGCGCTTTTAGTTGACCAATCAAAAAATAGTATGCCGCTTAACTTTATCGCAATGTATCAATCGTACTTTCATTTTTCGCAATATTTTTGTTTTGCATAACTTTACGCGCTTTTATTTTTTCAGCGGTTGCACTTGACTTTGTCATGAGGTCCGCTGATATAAGCAGGATTAACCCTGCCCGTCGCCTAAAAAATGGCGACGGCAACATTATTCTTATTGATGAACCGATCATCAATACATGCTTTATTATTGGAGGTGAGGACCGCGGTAAGCGCAAGGTTGCGGATACGACTCCCACTCCACGCAAGAAATGCCTGCGCACTCACTCTGAACAAGAAGCAAGTAAGCAAATGCTATTTCGCAGTATTTATTTGATTACGCATTGTTTATATTGGCATGAACTTGCTATATTTGCTGATCTGTTTATAGCTATTCTTCCAGGGTCATCCGCTGAAGCTACACCGCTTTATAACATCAGAGGGAGAATCCCTACAGATGTTCTTAATGAACCCGGGAATGAAGATTTATCTCTTCCATCTGACGCAGAAGCGTCCAACGAGGAAGAAGAAAGAGAAACCACTACGGAAGAAACTGCCGCAGCAGATCGGGCGTTTAAGCTGTACCAAAAGCTTTATAAATTTGTTCCTGCAGAAACAAGGGAGCAATACCGCAAACTGTCTTATCCCGCAGCGGCCAGGCAACGACTGCATAATTGCTATAATGCAATTTATCTAACAGTCGATAGCATGGAGCATTTTACTGAGATGTCAGACGAGTATGAGAAAGCAATTAAGGCTGCCAACGCCCAAGAGAGAAGGGCGCAAAAGGCTAAATCGCAGCTTGAAAAGGTGATGGAAGAGAACGCCTGACTTAAAAGAAGGGCAGAGGTCGCGGAACACGAGTTCGCACAGCTAGTCAAATATCTACCGACATTTGCGGATAAAGTGATGGACTCCGAGCCAGTCACTGAAAAATTTCAAACATATGCCCAAGCATCAAAGCTCGCCACTCGCTGCGAGTGGCACGATTTATTATGCCAACTTGGTGATCTTTCGCAACCTCTTCCCTCTGACACGGCAAAAGAAATTATCGCCACCGATGATGCTCGCGAAATACTTGAGAGGGCAAAGAAAGAGGTTGAGAAAATCAACATACCTGTTCTTGAGGAACTCAGTCAGCGGGAAGGCGTAACATTTGCAGATATCAAAGCATTAGAATTTTAGCTTTGCCTTAACTAATTTGCTTATTGAATGTATTTTCGCAATTACAACTTTCGTCTGTTGTAAGATTCCGCGTTGCATACGCGTTTAATATTAATTACTTTTTTGCAGTTCGCAGTTGCAACTTTTTTATTTTTATAGCGCTTTTACTTTAATTATTCATAATTCAGACTTGTCCATTGCAATTTCCGCATTCGTTATTGTGCACATAACAAAGCGTACTTTGTGCGAAACAATCTTTTAACATTATGAATCTTCTAAGTCCGACAAAACGATCCTTAGGTAAAATCTAGCATTGCGAAGCATCTAAGTGTTGGCAAGATCAAACACTTAGGAAAATTTATCCTTTCGCAATTTTTATTAACATAAGTGGGCAATTTCATCACTTGGCTTTTTTGCAAAATATTTCGCAATACAGTTATGTATTGATATATTATTTTAAGCAGGTCATGTTTAGTGAAAACAATGCCACCTTACTTAAAGCATCCGCAGAGCAAACATTAACTTAGTGTTTCAAAAAGATAAGTATTTGTATTCTGCGAAATAAACACTACGCGTGGCCACACGCAGTGTTTTCGCTGTTTAAAGAAACAAGTACTAACACTGAAATTAACTTCGCTTTATTCTTTATTAATTCGCATTACATTATTCAAATCATGAACATAACATGTCTCGCATTAATGGAATTTCCATACAATATTTTGCTAATCATTTTCGCACTAAGCAGGGTTAACTGAATGCCCTTCAACACACATATCCGCACTTGTCATAACCATAGCACATGAAGGCTCCATTTCCGTAGAAATTAGCGTGCCAATTCCCGTATTAGCAGAAAACTTTAGCATACCATGTATTGTAGATGGTATAGCGCCAAACATGCGCAAAGCTGTGCGGCCAAGTATCATATTGAATCGCGATTGATTCCGCATAATGTACAAATTCAATAAGGCTTGACGCCTTAGCAACTCATCGCTATCATCAACCAATTCCATTTGTAATTCCAATTGGCCAACAGGCCATGATGATTCTCCCGAAAAACCAGCCAATGAAACCGCAGTAGGTTTCATCAAAGCCTGAATTTGTGCGGGCAGCTTGAGAAAACATTGCTCGTACATGATATCTACACTGCTACCAGTGTCAACATGTACCTTCATGATTATAATACCGGTATTAGCAACACGACATGAAATAACCACAGGCTTATCAACATTCGCATTCAAACGCGCTGAGGGAAATGTAATAGAGGGACATTTCCAGCTAACAATTTGCGCCGAAATTTGCAGCACTGGCATTTCACCGTGCACTTCCACCACATTAATCACTTGTACCCCGCGCTGATTTTCTTTCTTATTTACCATCCGTACTCCCAAATTTTTCACCGCAGGAGCTTTCAGCTCAACCAGTTTTAGGGCACTCGAACCATTAGCTTCAGCTGGCATAATGATCGCATTCGCAGTGCTGGATGAGTTCTGCCCCAACAAATGGTCCAACTTACCCTGTACATACGCTTCCGCAATAAATTCCGCTAAATCTCTGCAGCGATTGGTGTCATGACCGTAATCGTCTTGAAAGACACAAAACTTTGATCTGTCACGCCTGCTGTTTTCTCCCAATGGCTGCGGATCAGGGAAAAACTTAGCAACTCGCTCTTGCAGTAAGATTTCTTTGGGCATTTTTGTTGGCATCTGAATGATATTGAATGACTCATTATTCCACTTGCACGTAGAATAGCGGTTATTACGGCCATATGAATTGTTATCATTCTGACCTTGAAACCTGTCATTACGCTGATATCCGCCGCCACCATTTTTTCGCGAAAAGCCTGGACCGCAATAGCTATCGCTGTTACCATCTCTGAAAGAGTCATTGTCATCTCGCCAACTTTTATCTCTACCACAGCCACATGCAGGGGTAATACTGCTATCTTCTCCTCTACGGATATAATCATAAGTTTCCTGTTGCACTTTTGCGAATGTCTGCGGGACATCTCTTCTTAATCGCCGCACAAGCGTAGGGTGTCGCTGTGGGTTGATAGCATGCATGAAACCAGAAATTTTCTGATCTTCATTCAACCGCGAAATTTTCTGGCACTCATAAATATACCGCGTAAGTAGCGCACTTAGAGTCTCCTTGTTGCCTTGTTTAATATCGTGACACTCTATATGTGTCTTTTTCTGTGGTAATAAATTTTGAAACTGCAGCAAAAACTTTTCTCGCAGATCCACAAAGCCAACGATACTGCGAGATGGCAAGCTGCGAAACCATTCCCTTGCTGACCCCTGCAAGGCCATAGGAAACACTCTACATGCGACTGGTTCATCCCAGTTGTAAGTGCTTACGACGCCCTCAAAGCGGTGCAGAAAATCCAAGGGATCAGTGAGGCCTGAGTAAACTCCCAACGTCGCCGGCACAATCGGCGGAGAAACAATTGGATAGTCAGAAATGTGCTGGACAAATTTATCTGGAGCAGTGGTAATTTCTGTTGCCTTTTTTGCGCGAATGTCTGTGTTATCCACACAGAATTTGGTAAGCATATCTTGCAGAAAATTTGGCTGATCGAACTTATGCTGCATTGATTTCGGCGCAATGCTTCTGAAAGCATCCGCTAAAAAATTTTGGGCGTTTTCTCTGCGCGCTGCTTCAGACGCTTCACCTTCCTCCCCATAGCGAGGGAAAGGTGTTGGTGGTCGCTTTCGCTTGACGTATGGATTTTTAACAAACTCTTCTGTGCTGTCTGAGTCATCAGAAAATTCATCTTCCTGCCTTGGCGCTTTCGCCAATCTGGACTTGTGTGCGGAGCGCGCGTGGATTTGATCATCCGCGTTATCACTATCGCTGTCATTGTGCTCAAGAACCAACCGATCGCTTTGTGATCCTGAACCACTTAATGGCCATAAGTATGTGCGCGGTATGCGAGATTCACAATTATGCTTAGCGTCTCTTTTGGCTTGCTCAATAGCAGTATTAACAATTTTCTCAGTGCGTAAAGTGGATTTTCCCGATAAGATTTTCGCTCGCTTTCCTTCAGCGATTGATTCTTCGCGATTTTGCAATAACGTTCTGCGTGCGATCATTTTTTCAGCGGCAGCTTCAGGCTGCGAATCGTTAGCATTGTTTGCATTAGATTTTTTAGCATTCGTTTCCTGAACCGATTTTCCCGCAGTAACACTTGCATCTGTTTGCATTGGAAATACGATAACGTTCTGCGAATCGCCAGGCAATGCATCAGCATTCGCAGAGACGCCAGTTTGTTTTGCATTCATGATTGTTAAGCAGATTAACAATTTGCGTATTGGAAAAAACACCTGTAAATCATCACAACAAAATCATGATTTGAAATTAAACCGTTGAATTAATTGTTTAATCGGCGTAAAACAAAAAATTTTCAGTTTAATTTGTAAATCGAGTCCCACGGATGGCGCCAATTGATCAATCCTTAATTAATGAAGTTGCTTAATTACGGATTGAGTGCAATAAGATTATAATGGAGGATGGGATGTTCGATGATTATTTTGGGCCTCGGTGATCATTTTTCACTTTAACTATCAAGTGATCAACCACCCCGACCCGGTCTTCGTTATCGATTAGCATGATTCACCTTAACTCAATGTAAGAAGTCCTTGGGCAAAGTCACAAGTGAAATCTACAAAGGCTTAGGCAAATGGCAGAGAATCAACAACCTATAAATGAGAGGCTAAGCTCCCTATTTATAGTATCCGTGATATCCGCGGTCTGCGAGATACTCGGCTCTCCGCGGAAAGTCAGCGGATCAAACCGCAGTTTGGCATTTCAGCGAATACTTAACCGCAGTATTTATTTTCAGCGAATATGGCATAACTGTGCCTTATAATCCGCGTAGTTCTGTCCTTAGCTTTTTAGAAAATAAAATATACATATACAATGCTATGTATATGATCAATAATAGATAAAAAGTTTACCCATCCTATAATAATAATACTAATAATTACAATAATAATAATAATAATAATAATAATAATAATAATAATAATAATAATAATAATAATAATAATAATAATAATAATAATAATAATAATAATAATAATAATAATAATAATAATAATAATAATAATAATAATAATAATTCTAAAAATGATAATTTTATTGAAAATGTTATTTTTTTTTATGATAACGTTAATAATAATAAAATGATAATTTTTAATAAGAATGATAGTTTTGATAATAATGATAATTCCTTTAATTGTGACTTTTATTATAGTTATACTCATAACCAACTATTTATATCATTTTAATCATAATCTTCTCCTAATCAAATTAAATAAATGAATCATAATCTTCATATCATTCTATTTATAATTATATCCATAATTATATTCAACAAGTTCTTAATTAGTAATAAAAATAATAATAATAAGTGAGAAAACTACCTCACAAGAGTTCTAAAAAACAAAGTTGCCCACGCCCGGGCTCAAACCCCCGATCTCTCGCTACCCCAACACCCCAACAAGCCATTCAGCTGTTTCGGTTTTAGTGATTTAAGTTGTACCCGAAAATATATAACCCTTTACTTAAAAAGTGTAGTCCAATAACCCTTAGCCCAACAACAACAACACAAAAGCCCATTAATATTGTTTGGTTTATTAGTGTCTCGAACAAATGCAGAAACCAAGCAGCAAGATTAACAGTAACTTGAAAAGTAGGGTTTCGGTTCATCATCATGTTTCGTGATTTTCATTATCATCACTATATATTGTAACCTCGTCATCAACATCGTTCTATAAATATCATCGAAGCACAACTTCATGGTCACGTAATCGTCATCATTAATCCATATACACTATTCATCGTCACTTTCCTTACTTCATCTTCTCTGTAACAGTAACCGAAGAACAGGAAATAGCCACAGCCGGTTCACGATGGTTGCACTAAAACAGGATCATGGCAGCAGGTTGGGTAACCGTTTGATGATGGTGTTGGTGTTTAAAATAAACAGTAACATAAACATGATGGAGGTGATGTTAAGGTGATCTCCGGTGATGTGTTACATGGTGGAGGATAGCTCATGGAGAAAGTTGTAGTGATATGGGGGTTTGATGGTAGTGGGTTTTGATTGGGGATGATGGTTGTTTATAATGGTGGTTTATTTTGGCCACAACAACAGTGAAAAATACAAAATAAATGATGTGATGTTGGTGGTTTACGATGGCAACAGGAGCACAGCAGGAGCAAAAGCATCAATACAACGAAGAGTTTTTGCAGTTTTTGTTGACAGAAGAAAGAATAAAAATGGGTGTTCGGTTGATATTGTTTGATGAAGGTGGCGATTGGTGGTGATTTCGGATTGTTTATGATGGTGATTGACGATAAGGATGAAGGTAGTGTTGTGTTGTTCGTTGCTCAAACAAAAATGAAAGGGGAAAGAAATAATGACGATGGTGGTGTTTTGTGGTGGTTTCAACAAGAACCGATTCATGTAGGTGACGGAGGTGGTTCTCCGCGGTGGTAGTTACCGGTGGTCTGAAGAAGAAGTATAGAGTGGAAAAACAAGTATGGGTTTTGGTTTATGGTTTTCAAGATGAAGATATAAATAAATAATTCTAATGATAAATAAAATAATATAATATTTAATATATAGTAATATATCAATCATATGAAACGTGTTACCACCCTTAGCAGCCTTACTATTGTGCCGACACTTTTTCTCGAATATTATTTCGTGTCCATTACTAAACAGTTAAAATATAGAAGTTTTCCTAAAAATCTCAAATTTTTAGATTAAACATATTTAATTATTTCACTCATTACCTGTTTGAAACCTGATCAAAAAGGTTCAAAAATTATTTATTTTCTGTTCCAATTTATATGTACGGAGTACAATAACTTAGATTGAAATGGTAAAAAAAATATTTATCAAAACTATTATCTTTTTAATCAAATTTTGGAACAACTTTTATTTTAAAACTTCTTATATATATATTAGACCTATTTTAAAAATTATTAAACGTCAACCAAAAGTTACAGACATTTACCATTTAAGCTCAAAATTAATTATATTTAATATACACTATGTATATATATAAACAGTTTTAAATAACAAAATTTACTACGCAAATAAATATACATTAAATAATTAAATTAAATATAACAATATATATACCAGAAATATCCATATAAAATAATAGTTTTTATTACAATGTATTTTATTTTACATATTTATTTATAACAATAAATGTATATAATAGCTTTATTAATGTTCACGTTATTATATATATTATACATATATTCATATATACACATATTTATATATATATATATATATATATATATATATATATATATATATATATATATATATATATATAGATATATATATATATATATATATATATATATATATATATATATATATATATATATCCACATATTTACAAGCAATGGTTCGTGAATCATCGGGGACATTCGAAGGTCACATGAACATATGAAAATAGTTCAAAATTTTTAAGACTCAACTTTTCAGACTTTGCTTATCGTGTCGGAATCATATAAAGATTAAGTTTAAAATTTGGTCGAAAATTCCCGGGTAATCACACTTAGTGAGATACTTACTCATCATAATCTCATGTCAACCATATATATATATATATGTCTATATATACCACAACATGTAGTTTTTACAAATTTGTAACGTTCGTGAATCGCTGGTCAACTTGGGTGATCAATTGTCTATATGAAACTTATTTCATTTAATCAAGTCTTAACAAGTTTTGTTGCTTAACACGTTGGAAACATTTAGTCATGTAAATATCAATCTCAATTAATATATATAAACATGGAAAAGTTCGGGTCACTACAGTACCTACCCGTTAAATAAATTTCGTTCCGAAATTTTAAGCTGTTGAAGCTGTTGACGAATCTTCTGGAAATAGATGCGAGTATTTCTTCTTCATCTAATCTTCACGCTCCCAGGTGAACTCGGGTCCTCTACGAGTATTCCATCGAACCTTAACAATTGGTATCTTGTTTTGCTTAAGTCTTTTAACCTCACGATCCATTATTTCGACGGGTTCTTCAATGAATTGAAGTTTTTCATTGATTTGGATTTCGTCCAACGGAATAGTGAGATCTTCTTTAGCAAAACATTTCTTCAAATTCGAGACGTGAAAAGTGTTATGTACCACCGCGAGTTGTTGAGGTAGCTCCAGTTGGTAAGCTACTGGTCCGACACGATCTATAATCTTGAATGGTCCAATGTACCTTGGATTTAGTTTCCCCCGTTTACCAAATCGAACAATGACTTTCCAAGGTGAAACCTTAAGCATGACCATTTCTCCAATTTCAAACTCTATATCTTTTCTTTTACTGTTCGCGTAGCTCTTTTGTCGACTCTGGGCTGTTTTCAATCGTTGTTGAATTTGGATGATTTTCTCGGTAGTTTCTTGTATTATCTCCGGACCCGTAATCTGTCTATCCCCCACTTCATTCCAACAAATTGGAAACCTGCATTTTCTACCATAAAGTGCCTCAAACGGCGCCATCTCAATACTAGAATGATAAATGTTATTGTAGGAAAATTATGCTGACGGTAGGTGTCGATCCCAACTGTTTTCGAAATCAATAACACATGCTCGTAGCATGTCTTCAAGCGTTTGTATCGTCCTTTTGCTCTGCCCATTAGTTTGTGGATGATAGGTAGTACTCATGTCAAGACGATTCCCCAATGCTTGTTGCAACATCTGCCAGAACCTTGAAACAAATCTACCATCCCTATGAGAGTTAATAGAGACGGGTATTCCATGTCTGGAGACAATCTCCTTCAAATACAATCGCGCCAACTTCTCCATTTTGTCATCTTCTCTCATTGGCAGGAAGTGTGCTGACTTGGTGAAACGATCAACTATTACCCAAATAGTATCATAACCACTTGCAGTCCTTGGCAATTTAGTAATGAAATCCATGGTAATGTTTTCCCATTTCCATTCCGGGATTTCAGGTTGTTGTAGTAGACCTGATGGTTTCTGATGTTAAGCTTTGACCTTAGAACACGTCAAACATTCTCCCACATATTTAGCAATATCGGCTTTCATACCAGGCCACCAAAAGTGTTTCTTGAGATCTTTATACATCTTCCCCACTCCGGAATGTATTGAATATATGGTTTTATGTGCTTCTTTAAGTACCATTTCTCTCACATCTCCAAACCTTGGTACCCAAATTCTATCAGCCCTATATCGGGCTCCGTCTTCCCGAATATTAATATGTTTCTCTGATCCTTTGGGTATCTCATTCTTCAACTTTCCTTCTTTTACAACCCCCTGTTGCGCCTCCTTTATTTGAGTAGTAAGGTTAGTACGAATAATTATATTCATAGCTTTTACCCGTATAGGTTCTCAGTCCTTTCTACTCAAAGCATCGGCTACCACATTCGCCTTCCCCGGGTGGTATCGAATCTCAAAATCATAATCATTCAATAGTTCAATCCACCTGCGTTGTCTCATATTCATTTGCTTCTGATTAAATATGTGTTGGAGACTTTTGTGGTCGGTATATATAATACTTTTGACCCCATATAAATAATGCCTCCAAGTCTTTAATGCAAAAACAACAGCACCCAATTCCAAATCGTGAGTTGTATAATTTTGCTCGTGAATCTTCAATTGTCTAGACGCATAAGCAATCACCTTCCTTCGTTCATTGCATCACAATAAATCACAAAATCATCATTCCCTTCAGGCAATGACAATATAGATGCCGTAGTTAGCTTTTTCTTCAATAACTGAAATGCCTTCTCTTGTTCATCCTTCCATTCAAATTTCTTCCCTTTATGCGTTAATGCAGTCAAGGGTTTTGCTATTTTAGAGAAATCTTGGATGAATCTTCTGTAGTAACCAGCCAATCCTAAAAATTGACGTATATGCTTCGGAGTTTTTGGGGTTTCCCACTTTTCAACGGTTTCGATCTTTGCCGGGTCCACCTGGATACCTTCTTTGTTCAGTATATGACCTAGGAATTGAACTTCTTCCAACCAAAATGCACACTTTGAAAACTTAGCGTACAGTTTTTCTTTCCTCAATACTTCTAGCAATTTTCTCAAATGTTCTTCGTGCTCTTGATCATTCTTTGAGTAAATAAGTATGTCATCGATGAAAACAATGACAAACTTGTCAAGATATGGTCCACACACTCGGTTCATAAGGTCCATGAACACAGCTGGTGTGTTAGTCAATCTAAACGGCATAACCATAAACTAGTAATGACCATAACGCGTCCTAAAAGTAGTTTTTGGAATATCATCCTCCTTTACTCGCATTTTTGGAATAAACCGACGAGCCTTGTAGTTGATCAAATAAGTCGTCAATTCTCGGCAGTGGATAACAGTTTTTGATGGTAAGTTTATTCAACTCTCTGTAGTCAATACACAACCTAAATGTACCATCCTTCTTCTTGACAAACAAAATAGGAGCTCCCCATGGTGATGTGCTTGGTCGAATGAAACCACGTTCTAATAGTTCTTGCAGTTGGCTTTGTAGTTCTTTCATCTCGCTGGGTGCGAGTCTGTAAGGAGCACGAGCTATTGGTGCAGCTCCTGGTACAAGATCTATTTGAAATTTAATAGATCGATGTGGAGGTAGTCCCGATAATTCTTTCAGAAATACATCGGGAAATTCTTTTGCAACGGGAACATCATTGATGCTCTTTTCTTCAGTTTGTACTTTCTCGACGTGTGCTAGAACAACATAGCAACCTTTTCTTATTAGTTTTTGTGCCTTCAAATTACTAATAAGATGTAGCTTCGTGTTGCCCTTTTCTCTGTACACCATTAAGGGTTCTCCTTCTTCTCGTACAATGCGAATTGCATTTTTGTAACATACGATCTCTGCTTTCATCTCCTTCAGCCAGTCCATGCCAACTATTATATCAAAACTCCCTAACTCTACTGGTATCAAATCAATCTTAAATATTTTGCTACCCAGTTTAATTTCTCGATTCCGGCATATATAATCTGCTGAAATTAATTTACCGTTTGCTAATTTGAGTAAAAATTTACTATCCAATGGTGTCAATGGACAACTTAATTTAGCACAAAAATCTCTACTCATATAGCTTCTATCCGCACCCGAATCAAATAAAACGTAAGCAGATTTATTGTCAATAAGAAACGTACCCGTAACAAGCTCCGGGTCTTCCTGTGCCTCTGCCGCATTAATATTGAAAACTCTTCCGCGGCCTTGTCCATTAGTGTTCTCCTGGTTCGGGCAATTTCTAATAATGTGGCCCGGTTTTCCACATTTATAACAAACTACATTGGCATAACTTGCTCCGACACTACTTGCTCCGCCATTACTCGTTCCGACACCATTTGTTCCTTTCCTTCTGTTAACCCCTGGTCCGTAGACCTCACACTTCGCCGCGCTATGACCATTTCTTTTACACTTGTTGCAAAATTTGGTGCAGAACTCCGAGTGATACTTTTCACACCTTTGGCATAGCTGCTTCTGATTGTTGTTGTTACGGTTGTTATTATTGTTGGGATGATTGTTGTAGTTGTTGTTGTTGTTTTGCCGTTTGTTGTAGTTGCGATTGTTGTTGCGATTGTTGGGATAGTTGTTGTTGTTTTGGTGACTCTTATCACCGTTTTCCTCCCACTTTCTTTTGACTAGCTTCACGTTAGCCTCTTCGGCCGCCTGTTCTTTAATTCTTCCCTCAATCTGGTTCACTAGTTTATGAGCCATTCTACATGCCTTTTGTATGGAGGCAGGCTCGTGTGAACTTATATCTTCTTGGATTCTCTCCGGTAACCCTTTCACAAATGCGTCGATCTTCTCTTCCTCATCTTCGAACGCTCTCGGACATAATAGGCACAATTCTGTGAATCGTCTTTCGTACGAAGTAATATCGAATCCCTATGTTCGTAACCCTCTAAGTTCTGACTTGAGCTTATTAACCTCGGTTCTGGGACGGTATTTCTCGTTCATCAAGTGTTTGAATGCTGACCACGGTAGCGCGTAAGCAGCATCTTGTCCCACTTGCTCTAGATAGGTATTCCACCATGTTAACGCATTACCTGTGAAGGTATGCGTAGCGTACTTCACTTTGTCTCCTTCAGCACACTTACTTATGGCAAACACCGATTCAACTTTCTCGGTCCACTGTTTCAATCCGATTGGTCCTTCGGTCCCATCAAATTCTGAAGGTTTGCAGGCAGTGAATTCCTTGTAGGAGCATCCTACACGATTTCTTGCGCCGTTAGCTGTATTGCTAGATTCAGAGTTATTGTTGGTATGTAGTGCGGTCTGTACTGCGGCTATGTTTGAAGCAAGAAAGGCACGAAATTCCTCTTCGCTCATATTCAAGGTGTGTCGAGTAGTCGGTGTCATTTCCTTCAAAATAATCAAATGAAACAAGTTAATCATACAGAATATTAATAGTAGTCAAAAGTATCTCGTAGCATAATATGAACTCATTTATAAAAGCTTTTTCTTCATATTAGCGTTTTATAAGTTTAAATTCGGGTACTACCTACCCGTTAAGTTCATACTTAGTAGCTAATATACAATTCAACTACTACAATTTCATATGAAAAACTGATTATAATAATATATCACATACAAATATTCTTCAAACTTACAACTTCGCTATATTACATATAACATGAAATATAGTACACTATGATACAGGACAGTTTTGAAGATAAATCTAGTTAATACGCAAGTTGTTCAGCAAAGGAAATAAAGACACGTAATTCATAAGTCCAGAAACAAGTCATGCATTCTGGTTTTACTAAGACGACTTCCCATCCTTGGTCTAGTGGAAAATAACCGTTATGACCATTGGCTAGGCAGCATGTTGTAATGTCGTCAAAAGGACAAGGGTTTAGTAATGTCCAACAGCCCCGTAATAATCTAAAAACCTTGTTTCTCACCCCAACTACTGAATCCGTCACTTGTGGGAAAGTTTTATTTAAAAGCTGCAATCCGATGTTCTTTTTCTCACTTTGGTAAGAAGCGAACATCACTAACCCGTAAGCATAACATGCTTCTTTATGTTGCATGTTAGAAGCTCTTTCTAATTCATGAAATCCTATGTTGGGATATGTTGAGTCAAAATAGGTTCTTAACCCGTAGCGTAAAATTGTATTTGGGTTCCCCGCATTTAACGCTTTAAAGAAAACACGGCGTAACTTACGGTCTCTCCAATGTGATATACCCCAACTATCAAAGGAAAGCCTTTTATAAACTAAGGCATTTCTGGAAAGTCTTTCAAATGTTTGACAAGTTAATTTCGCCATAACTAAATGTGCTGATGAATTCTGACCGACTCTAGACAAGATTTCCTCAATCATATCCTCTGGTAGGTCTTCTAAAATATTCGGTTGTCTACCCTTAACGTCCATTTTGTTTTATACTGTAAAATAGACAAGGATTATATTCGTAAAAACAAACAATACAAGCAATTTTTACCTAGAACATAAAAGTACAAGCACACTACAATACATTTATTACACAACATGCTCACACCCCTCTAATCTGAATCACTGGTTTCTTCTTCTTCGAACTTGGTTCTTTTTCCTAATCTTCTAGGGATATATGATGTTTCTCTAATACGAGTAGTCATTTTCCACATTGGTTTAGAAAAACCTGGTGGTTTAGATGTTCCCGGGTTATTGTCACGATATTGAAAATACGGGTGTTGACGGTACATATAAAGTTCATCGGGGTCGGAATCAGATTTCTCTATTTTGATGCATTTTCCCTTATTATTTTCTTTTGCCTCATTAAATTGGGTCGGGGTAATTTCTATAACATCATCGGAATCCTCATCAGGATCCGATTCATCAGAAAATTGGTAATTTTCTCAATGTTTTGCTTTCTTAGCGGAAACACCATTGACCATTATTAACTTTGGTCCATTGGTTGAGGATTTTCTTTTATTTGACCGGTTTTCTGTGGTTCCTACTATTCCCCCCTCCGGAACCTCTTCTTCTTCTTCCAGTTCCTCTTCTTCTGGTTCCTCTTCTTCCGGTTCCTCTTCTTCAAGTTCCGTTTCCTCTTCTTCTGGTTCTTCGGGAACTTGTGAATCTTGCCAATATATATTCGACTCTTCGTTATTATTAGTTGAGTCAATGGGATTTGTGCTAGAGGTAGACATCTATCACACAATATCAAACATGTTAAGAGATTAGTATATCACATAATATTTACATGTTAATAATATATAATTTCCAACAAAAATGTTAAGCAATCATTTTTAAAGAAAACACGGTCGAAGTCCAGACTCACTAATGCATCCTAACAAACTCGATAAGACACACTAATGCAAATTTTCTGGTTCTCTAAGACCAACGCTCGGATACCAACTGAAATGTCCCGTTCATATTGATTATAAACGTTCCATATTAATTGATTTCGTTGCGAGGTTTTGACCTCTATATGAGACATTTTTCAAAGACTGCATTCATTTTTAAAACAACCATAACCTTTATTTTATCAATAAAGGTTTCAAAAGCATTACGTAAATTATCAAATAATGATAATCTAAAATATACTGTTTACACACGACCATTACATAATGGTTTACAATAAAAATATATTACATCGACATATGTTTCTTGAATGCAGTTTTTACATAATATCATACAAAATGGACTCCAAATCTTGTCCTTATTTTAGTATGCAACAGCGGAAGCTCTTAGTATTCACCTGAGAATAAACATGCTTTAAACGTCAACAAAAATCTTGGTGAGTTATAGGTTTAACCTATGTATATCAAATCGTAACAATAGACCACAAGATTTCATATTTTAATATACATCCCATACATATAGATAAAAATCATTCATTGGTGAACACCTGGTAACCGACATTAACAAGATGCATATATAAGAATATCCCCATCATTCCAGGACACCCTTCGGGTATGATATAAATTTCGAAGTACTAAAGCATCCGGTACTTTGGATGGGGTTTGTTAGGCCCAATAGATCTATCTTTAGGATTCGCGTCAATTAGGGTGTCTGTTCCCTAATTCTTAGATTACCAGACTTAATAAAAAGGGGCATATTCGATTTCAATAATTCAACCATAGAATGTAGTTTCACGTACTTGTGACTATTTTGTAAATCATTTATAAAACCTGCATGTATTCTCATTCCAAAAATATTAGATTTTAAAAGTGGGACTATAACTCACTTTCACAGATATTTTCTTCCTCGGAAATAAGACTTGGCCACGGATCGATTCACGAACCTATACAAATATGTACATATATATCAAAGTATGATCAAAATATAATTACAACCATTTTTATTATGTTTTAAAGATTTGAGTGTATTAAGTCAGCTGTCCTCGTTAGTAACCTACAACTAGTTGTCCAAAGTTAGATGTACAGAAATAAATCGATATATATTATCTTGAATCAATCCACGACCCAGTGTATACACATCTCAGGCTAGATCACAACTCAAAGTATATATATTCTTGGAATCAACCTCAACCATGTATAGCTAACTCCAATATTACTGCATATATAGTGTCTATGGTTGTTCCAAATAATATATATACATGGGCGATATGATATGTCAAAACATTTGCATATGTGTCTATGGTATCCCAAGATTACATAATATATTAGAATACATGTATAATACAATATAAGTTAGCTAGGATATGATTTGTATAGATTTGTTAAACATTTTCCGTAGCTAAAAAGATCAAAAATATCCAATCTTGTTTTACCCATAACTTCTTCGTTTTAAATCCGTTTTGAGTGAATCCAATTGCTATGGTTTCATATTGAACTTAAGTTTATGAATCTATACAGAAAAAATATAATTTTATAGTTAGAATTACAAGTTACAAGTCATTTTTGTAAAGGTAGTCTTTTCAGTCGAAAGAACGACGTCTAGATGACCATTTTGGAAAACATACTTCCACTTTGAGTTTAACCATGATTTTTGGATATAGTTTCATGTTCATAAGAAAAATCATTTTTCCAGAAGAACAACTTTTAAATCAAAATTTATCATAGTTTTTAATTAACTAACCCAAAACAGCCCGCGGTGTTACTACAACGGCGTATATCCGGTTTTACGGTGTTTTTCATGTTTTCCGGTTTTAAATCATTAAGTTAGCATATCATATAGATATAGAACATGTGTTTAGTTGATTTTAAAAGTCAAGTTAGAAGGATTAACTTTTGTTTGCGAACAAGTTTAGAATTAACTAAACTATGTTCTAGTGATTTCAAGTTTAAAACTTCGAATAAGATAGCTTTATATGTATGAATCGAATGATGTTATGCACATCATTACTACCTCAAGTTTTCTGGATAAAACTACTGAAAATGAGAAAAATGGATCTAGCTTTAAAGGATCCTTGGATGGCTTGAAAGTTCTTGAAGCAGAATCATGACACGAAAACAAGTTCAAGTAAGATTTCCACTCAAAATAAGATTGTTATTGTTAACACCTATTTCCTTATGAGGTAAGGCTTAGTATGTCAAAAAGAGACTAGAAGTGATCTAGCTTTTAGGAGGGCGGAGTGTTGCCGATTGATTTTTACCCTCGAGAAATAATCCCTGCAGACCCGGTACACAAGTGTAAGAACTTGTGGGGTGGCTTAATCAATCTGTCGTCCGCAGAGCATATAGGTGCTAGCCGGATGACTTCTAGTGAGAGAAAGTAGAGAGAGAATGAGAGAAGTGAAGTCTCAGCTCTCAAAGTTGTCAGAATATCTGAACTTGTGTAAAATGACGACCCAAGGGGTCTATTTATAGTGTCAGATCTACCAGATTTGTTTGGGGACACGTGTCGAATGATGATACGTTCTGTTACATGTGCTCCGAAATTTATGCTAAATGTGGTGCTCTCTGGCCAGGGCTTATGCGCTAGGTGGCCTTCAGGGCTTACGCATGACGGAGCAGCCTGTACAGCGAAGAACGCTGGACGGACAATCTCCACAAAACTGTTGTTTCCAGCCTTCCTGATGCTACTTTTATGCAACCGTTATGCCTTTTATGCGTGTATACAATAGGATACACCATTAAGTCCCCCCAGTTTAAGGACTTAAGCATTTGAAGAATGATGAAGTCGTTAAACTTTTGAAAAACGCATGCCAAACCAGCCTGTTCATTACCCACTTGCATCGGGGAAAACATTTTAGGCATTAAATGCAGACGAGTTTTACTGACGCTGTTATGATTAATTTTTTACGGCTAAGATCATCCACACACCTCCAGCTGTAAAAAGTGTTATCTCGTACCCTTCGTTTAAACTCGCCCATACACGTGTCTCAATCATGACCATAAAAATTGCACCGATGAACCCTTATAAAAACCGTCATAATCCTGTTACCATCACTTTTTTACCTTTGCCAAGATCTAAAAAGCATATTTCTCCCAAATCTTCATCGCCTTCTTCAATCTTCAACTTTTTACGGTTTACCGTCTTCCAAGGTCAGTACACTTCATCTTACTGCTATTTTCTTCTTGTTGATATCTGTTACTGTATTATTATGGCTTCTTCACGGAGTACTGGCCAAGAACACGCCAAGCCTTCTTCATCAAATACTGCTGACATTCCAGAAGTTAGCACGATGGCTTCATCATTGACTAGTGAATATTTAGATGGATTAAAGATTGCCTTTCGCCATCTCAATCAATACAACCTTGTTCTTCCCACTATCGGACAAACTGCTGACAATCCTCCTGAGGGAAAAATTACTTTATACGCTTTACAAATTACCCATGGCAACCTCCGTGTTCCCCTTACTAACTTTCTTCTTCGCCTTCTTAGATATTACGGGGCCTGTCTTAGTCAGATACATCCCCATGGTCTTCAAAAAATCATCCTTTTTGAAATGTACTGCAATGCTATTAATATAAAGCCTCGCATTAATGTTTTTATCTCTTTGTTTAGAATCCGCACGATTAGCGATTGCTGGCTTACTATTGATAGTAAGAAAAATAATCATTTTGTTGGTCTAAATAGAGTTTCAAACTTGAAGGACTGGAAAAGTCCATTTTTCTTTGTTGATGAAACTGTTATTCCGGAAGAATACTCCGTTGTCCGGGAGTGGGGTGCTATTGATGCTGGCATAGGAAAGGGTGTTAAAATTGCTCCCGCAGAACAGCGGATACTAAATAGCTTGAAAGGACTCCGTATTCCACCCAGATCATACGAAAGGTATGAGGGAATCCTTGTGCTGTGCAAAGTGAGCCAAGAATGGCCAAGCAATTCTGTGCCAGTACTTCGTGAGAAAAAACAGGGTAGGATGTGATATGATCATCCTATTATATAGATTTTTGTCCACTGTTTGTCATGTGTACTTATATTGCTATTAATGTGTAATCTTTGTAGGCAACTCCGTGATGCAGGTCCGCTCTGCTCTTTTATCCCCTGATCTTGATGATGATGTAGAGGTCACTGCTCGTGACAAAACTGTTGAAGAGCTTGAGGCGGAGAGAGTTGTAGCTGAAGCTAAAGCTGCTGCTGATGCTGAAAAGGGGAAAGAAATTGCTGTGAGCAGCTCAGACAGCGAATCCGGGTCTGATCATACAGACATTGAGCGGACAACGGATGACACCACCACCGCCGATCAGCAAACATCGACATCAATTGACATCACGGGTGAAACCAACCCTACTCCTCCTCCAACCCAAAAGACAAGAAAGAAGAGCATAGGCTCTAAAAGGGTGAAGAGTACTGAGGAGGGCAAAAAGCAAAAACGTAGGAGAAGTATGTCCATTCTGCTCTCTTTTGAAAATGCACATGTTTTTGCTTATAACTGTTATGTTTGTTCATAATACTAATTTGTTTTTGTTAGTAATTTTAGTAGAGTCGGATGATAGCCAAGGGAAGACTACGGAGGGCGGTGACCGGAGGCCGGAGAGGAATCTTGAAAGTGAAAGAGAGAAGGGCCTGAAAATGCCTGACCCAAACTTTGCCCCCTTCGATGAATCTGAATTTCATGAAGATAGGCCTGAAGGCAACTCTGCTTATGATTCTCCTCTTCCTAATATCACTAATCCTGCTGTCACCTCCTCCAATGTTCAAGAGCCAACTCTTCCTGCTCATGTGAGGGCTTTGCAAGCCATCATTGCAAACCCCGCCACTAAAGATAAAGAATTTGCAACTCTTATTCAGGTATGAACGATAAGGCCCTCTGCATATATATGCTTTTATTGATGTGAGCTGTTTGAAATAACTCATAAAATTTTATTGATGTACAGGGTTGTGTTATCCCTGAGCTGAAACCCCAATTCTCTGCTCTCCGTTCTCATCAACTCAGGGAATCAACTATGGCAGCTCATGTATTGCTAACCAACCATCTGGACTCTGTGCTGCAACTGTAGGAACATCAAGAGTCTATTCTTGCCTTTGCTCGTAAAGACATAGGTGAAAGTGCAAATGCTCGTAAAAGAGCTGCTGATGCTGAGCGTGCCTTAAATGATGCGCAGAAAATAATAAAGGCTAAAGAAGTTGAGTTAAAAAATGCTCAAGATGTTGCTGCTATTCTGCAAGGGGAAAAGGATGCTGAGCAGGTGAAAGTGGGTGAGCTGGAGAAATAGCTGAGTGAAGAGAGAGAGAAGTCTGCTGAGCTACTCCGGAGGGCGGAGAAAGGCGAGGGCAATTTTGCTGAGCTTAAGAAAGGTGTGCCAGGTCTGATAGCTAAGGTGCTTGGATCCAGTCTTGTAGGGAATCCCTACAATGATTATGTTGATGCTGCCTGCGCCCATGCTATTGCTGATGTGATCGGCAAGCTGTTCAAATGCCTTGCTCCCAACCAAACGCCTTCTGCTGCCATTGCCAAACTTATGCCTCCTGGTACTCTAGAAAAAGTTGATAAGGCCAAGAACAAATTGATAAATCTGAAGATAAATGTTTATGATGAAGTATGCAGCAAAGAAGACTCTTCTGCTCAAGATGTACTTGGCGTGCAGTTTAATTGATCTTTGTAAAAATTTCAAATAATGTTTTGAAATAAACTTCTTACTGACTTTAACATTATATATATATATATATATATATATATATATATATATATATATATATATATATATATATATATATATATATATATATATATATATATATATATATATATATATATATTGACTTTATTGTGATGACTATGTGTGCTTATATGCTTGTTGCAAATATTTTTATGCTTAACACTTTAAAACCAATCAATTATGCACCTGAGCATAAAATTTCTATACACAATTGTACAGTGTATAATTTGAGCAAATCAAAAAGTGCATAAGGTAACTCATATGTAATGCCTTGCAGTATCAAGAATACGATGTCTGATTACGCCTTCCATCATAAAATTAATGAGGAAGAATTATGAAGTGTTTTAGAAGAATGACTATAAATCAATAAACTCTCCATCTTACGCCTTCCGTCATAAAGTATATGAGGAACAATTGCTAATTATTTTGCCTTCATACATAAAATATATAACTTCGTTCTGTGAAGTAATTTTTTATAATGTTTGTCATGACAAGTATCTGAGTTTTGTATCATGCCTCGGTGCGTTCTAGTAAAACTTAAACGTTTTCTAGCCGATCCCTTTTGCCTTTACTGGCCGGCACAAAAGCTTCCTCCATCGGAGGTATTTAAAAATACGATCCTTCTGTGGGCAGGTTATAAATGTAATGTTTTACATTTGTCACGGGCAGCACTTTGTTTAAGAAGAATATAAAATTATTGTTCAGTACTGTGCAATACATAAACGATTGATGACGACTTTTAGGTGGATCTAGCCTAATTAGTACGTCATGAATGTTTAATGTATGCAATTGCTAATGTATGCACTGCAAAATAACCACAATGGTTCACAGTAAGTTTGATAAACGCTGCTTCATCTTATAATTCGAAATGTGTTCTTCAAATGCCAAACAGGCATGAGTACAACGATTGTAAAAGACTGTTTTTATTGAAATGCTAAATGAAACTGCTCTTTATTGAAAAGATAAACACTGTTCTTGATAACTTGTTGACAAATTCCTTCTTCATATGTCGAGCGCCCAGCGCTGTCCGGCTTTCACTCTTGCTTACGGGACGAAAAACTCCTGTACTTCTTCCTCGCTGAATAACCTATCACGCCTTCTCTGATTCATTCTGCCTTTTGGCCCATTTGCAAATGTTGATCTTTCCCTTGTTGGCTGCACATATTGTTAATGTATGGCTGCGATGTGACAACCCGGAAATTTCCGACCAAATTTAAACTTTAATCTTTATATATTCCTGACACGATAAGCAAAGTTTGTAAGTTGAATCTCAAGAATTTTAAACTGTGTTCATACACTCATTTAACCTCGACCAAATTCCAATGATTCACGAACCATTATTTGAACGAATATGATTATATATGTATATATGTATATATTATAACTCGAAAATGTTAACAAATATTAGATGTATAATACTTTACATGAACGTGTTTGTTTCAAAATATATTTAAGATAATTATTAACGAAATTAGAAGATAATATCAAATGATTAATTTATCATATACATTGTAAGATTGCGAGTCTCTGTAGAGAGGTCCACTTTGATTTAGGAAACCTTTCATTTTTAACCATATTCAGAAAAATGGTAAAGTGATTTATTAGAAAGAACAAAAGTGTCAATTAACGGGAACTAGTCAAGGGTTAGTGGAGATTCCCGTTTGATTTTCAATTTATGCTTTACAATAATTGTCTCGTGACTTTTGATAAAGTTAAACTATTAAACTTGTATGTTATTTAACGTGGGAGTAAAATTGTAGAATATAGATAACTTAGAAGATGGATATCGACAAGTTAAGTAATTTAACGTTTTACAGTAAAATGATTTTATATGTTTATCTAACTTTTAGACTTTATACCACGTTGCACCAACAAACGTTAAGAACATGAGACCTATGAAGAGTATATTTAATTTTATTCTCTAAAATGTTTTATGATATAACAACCTCTACTAATATAACTTTTTAGTAAAATGATTCTTAAAAATACTTAGTTTGGAAAATAAAGTTTTCATATTTATTTAATATTGTTTCAAACGTACAAAAACAATTTTTAAAGAACTTTAATAGTGAAACGTTTTATAAGATAAATTGTTCATAAGTATATTTTCTATTACTTAAACGTTTTGAACTTTGAAATATAATTAGATAGATATTTCAATTATATATAAGATATATAAAATTATATTTTGAAGTAAGAACATATATATTTTACAAACGCGTTGATGCTTAATTTAAAACGTTTCGATATTATTAAAAGTATTTTAATAAACAAACGAGACATTGATTTATAGAAGCAAATGACCACAACGCTAAATTTTATAAGTTACATTTTTTTATAAGGTAATTTATTGATGAGTAAGTCAAATTATTAATAAGGGTACACGTCGCGTAATGTAAAAGACTAGTTTTCTAAACGTACGAAAATGCGTTCGAAAAACTGAAAGTAGTACATGATTCGAGTGACAACGTACGAGTCATTTGAACAAAAATTATATTTTTACCATGCACGTAAATATAATATAATATTTATATAATTATATAGATTAAATATTAAATATATATAAATAATATTAATTAAAACCGTCGGTGGTGTAAATCAAATGAATGTGTACATGTTAGAGGTGGTGGG
Source organism: Rutidosis leptorrhynchoides (assembly GCF_046630445.1). Taxonomy (NCBI): domain Eukaryota; kingdom Viridiplantae; phylum Streptophyta; class Magnoliopsida; order Asterales; family Asteraceae; genus Rutidosis; species Rutidosis leptorrhynchoides. Next base: position 222,929,848 of record NC_092337.1, on the reverse strand, counting down.
GTCCAGTTTCAATCTATAAAGCTCAATTAACTCGATTCACTCATCAATCTCTCAATCTTATTAATACTCCGTAGATATTTATTCATTTTATTATTTTTATTATTATTATTGTTAATGATAATTATTAATAAGTTATATATATTAATATTAGTAGAGTTATTATTATTAGTATTATACATAAAATACTACGACGAGGTCATGAACACATTATTTCAAAAACGGATTTTTCGAGTAGGATAGGGCTAAGGAAATTATGGGTTATAGCTATGGAGGTGATGGGTATGGTTCATGGGTATGCTCGTGAGGTCAATCTAGTGTTTATCATCTCTGTTGCGTCTACGTACCTTTCCTGCAATATTGAATCTCAATATTGATACGTTCGTGAATCCGAGGCCAACCTTGCACTTGTTCAATGATGTTATATGTATTTTTACTATGAAATACAGTATGGTGAGTTTCATTTGCCTTTTTACCCATTATATTTTTGGGCTGAGAATACATGCGCAACTTTTATAAATGTTTTACGAAATAGACACAAGTACGTGAAACTACATTCTATGGTTGAATTATCGAAATCGAATATGCCCCTTTTTATTAAGTCTGGTAATTTAAGAATTAGGGAACAGACACCCTAATTGAAGTGAATCCTAAAGATAGATCTATTGGGCCTAACAAACCCCATCCAAAGTACCGGATGCTTTAGTACTTCGAAATTTATATCATGTCCGAAGGAGGATCCCGGAATGATAGGGGATATTCTTAGATGTATCTAGTTAATGTCGGTTACCAGGTGTTCACCATATGAATGATTATTTTTGTCTCTATGCATGAGACGTATATTTATGAGAACTGAAAATGAAATTCTTGTGGTCTATTAAAATGATGGAAATAAATGATTATGATAAACTAATGAACTCACCAACCTTTTGGTTGACACTTTAAAGTATGTTTATTCTCAGGTGTTAAAGAAATCTTCCGCTGTGCATTTGCTCATTTTAAAGATATTACTTGGAGTCTTTCATAGCATATTTCGAAGAACGTTGCATTCGAGTCATTGAGTTCATCAAAGATTATTATTAAATCAATTTATAGTTGGATAGTGGATATTATGAAATGGTATGCATGCCTGTCAATTTTCGATGTAAAAAAAAGTTTGTCTTTTAAAAACGAATGCAATGTTTGTAAAATGTATCATATAGAGGTCAAATACCTCGCAATGTAATCAACTATTGTGAATCGTTTATAATGTATATGAACGGGTCCTTTCAGTTGGTATCAGAGCGGTGGTCTTAGCGAACCAGGTCTGCATTAGTGTGTCTAACTGATAAGTCGATAGGATGCATTAGTGAGTCTGGACTTCGACCGTGTCTGCATGTTAAAAGTTTTGCTTATCATTTTGTGTCAAAAATTAACTACTTATCATCCTCAGGAAATTAACTGCTTATCATTTTTAGTCTAAGACACGTCTTGCTGCATTGATTGCATGAATAGTGTATAGACAAAAATTCATATCTTAGCATATCTGCTAAATCATATCTTATCGTATCTGTTACTTTAAACTTTGCCTGACATATCGTAATCTTATCGTAATCTACGAAATATATATATATATATATATATATATATATATATATATATATATATATATATATATATATATATATATATATATATATATATATATATATATATATATTCTATGTAATTAGAATACCATCCGTTAGCCAAAATCATTACATATCGAAAAATTCTGTATCCAATCATACGAAATGAAATTCGTCATCAAGTCAAGTACCTCGAATTCCGAAATGGAATCCCACTCAAGCTCCGAAAGCAGTGTGACGGGAATGGATCAACCAATTAGCCATTATCACTTCTGGATGAATTGGGGATGGATTCGTGGACGACTTAAACAATGAAGACAAGAAGATGGTGACCCTTTCCACTAACCATTATGTAACAAACCTAAAAAAAAAAAAAAAAAAAATTTCAATACATATATGATTCAATATATTTATTGGATTAGTAACTTTGACATATTAGGTATATTTTTATTTTCCCATGAATTAGTTCTTAAAAATTAAAAAAAAATTTATTGATTATTTAATATGTATCTAGTCATAATTTATTTTTACTATTTTTCACATATTATTGAGATTGAGATAATAAAGTTATTATCTAATATAGATTTAAACATGTACCAATAACTGTAAAAATTGGCCATCACTATATATATGGATACGGGAGTTTTAATAATAGATCCTATATTGTTATTAGCCTTAAATTCGAGATTATTTATCTAATATAACTTGTGGAAGAATTTATTAGTTTATAACTATTGTAAGACATGAGCCAACGAGTGTCCTTGGCTATGTCATTCCTTAGAATCAAAAGATAGTGTTGGCAATTACTTGTCATTTTAAGTCTTAAAAAAAAAAAGAAAAATTTCAAATTGTCTTTTTGACGAACTAAAAAGAAGGAAACGGAGGGCCACGTAAATAATTTTATGTTGAAAATTGACGATGGATCTAATATAAATAGACACTACGGAGTAAAACTTGTTTATTTGTATCTTAAAATATTCAATTTAAAAAAAAAAATTTCTATTTTTAAGAAAACTGCATGCCTCGTTTTTATTTTATTTGTTTGATTTTTATTCTAAAATTTAAATTTAAAAAAAAAATTACTCCACTTTTAATAACTATTTATTTCTTTTTCATTTATGTAATGTATTAAATATAATGAGTTGGTCCCAAAATAATTTTTGGACGGTTTTAGTAATGGTGACTAGTATGTGACCCTCTTGCTATTTTATTCACCATCACCTTAATATACAAATTGCTCATGACTGCCTACTTTTCAAACATATATAAGATTTTATATTCGTTTGTTAACATTAGTTCGCACCACTATTATTAAATTTTAATTCCATCAATAATTTGTGCTGCACCAACCGATTGGTAGGGTAAAAAAAAGGTAATATTGTAGGGTCCGCAAAATGATATTGTTATTCTCACCTAACCCTGAGTTTTTATTTTATTTTTTTGATTTTGACTATTCTCATACTCCGTACTATTTTTATTGTTATATTATTTTCTTAAAATATGAATTATATATATTTTTTTTAGAACAACGATTTTGGGATCACCCGAGGGGGACTTAACCACCCGATGCGATCATCTCCCATTTCGATTATGCCGATGCAGTGATATTAACCTGCCCCCTATCGCTGCCAGGGGAGGAAACCTTGAACCGATCCAAGAGCACGGCCAAGTAAAATCCCCTCCCCTTTTACCCCCCAACACAATGTGGGAAAGGTGTCATAGGTGGATCCTTATATGGCAGAAATATAATTGCTTTAATTGTTGCCCTGGAGTAGAGTCGAACTCCTGACCTCAAGTGTGTTAGAGTCAGGCCACTACCACTCAGGTAAAACTGCAATATTAATCATTTAAATATTAATTATATATTGTATGTACATTCAAATGGAAAAATCAAGATTGCTACGGTTGAATTAGTCTAATATATTCATTTAGAAACATAAGTTAGGATACAAATATACAATGTTACCCTTGGATTGAGCCTAAGGCTTGGAAGTTACTGTTTATGACCATGCATTTTTTTCAAAAAAAAAAAAAATTCAATATTTATACGGGATAAATAAAGAATATTATATTATGACATATATAATTTGAAAGTCATATTGGTTCAGCGGAAAGGCGAGCAATAAGTAACCTGTGAAGTCAACAGTTCAATTGATGCCTCCCCTTCTTTTTAGTATTTTTTTAATTTTTTTTCCATCTATTTACCGTTTTTATGTCTCCTAACCAATTTTTTTTTCTTTCCAAATTTAGAATACAGTCATTTGTTCTTATGTTATAAAACCGACTTTGACCTTTCTACACACACATTCTCATCCTTTGTCCCATCTACCCATTATCAATCGTTCTTTGTTAGTTGTTCAATTAATTTTGTTTCAACTAAATAAAAAATGCATTAAATCCTCTACCATACTCCATCGAAATAATTTTTTTTTTTTACTTTTAAAATTTGTAAATTGTGCGTTTGTTTAACTCAATCAAATGGGAATAAATTCTCACGTTTTGGCAGAGAATTTGAAGCGCTTACCAGCGAACCCGTTCAAAATACCATTATCTCTCTCCTCTCTAGGATATGTCACCACGAATATAACATTATTAATATTATTGAGGTTATCCGACCTTTACTCCGCTTAAATAATCAACCAAACCTGGTAGATAAAGTGAATCAAATTCGTGCTGGAGTAGTGGCACTCGAGAATAACGTGCACAATTTACAAGCACCGCAGGTACCACCAGCACCGGTACCAGCAACAACGGTACTATCAACAACAACACCAGCATCACCACAAACCTCAACATCACAATCTCCACCACGAACATCAACATTATACACCCCATAGATACCAAGGAATATCAACAACAACAAACGATGAAGTGTTGATTCATAACTTCATTGGAGAAACACTCCGCGGCGATTATGTAATCTCTAGAGTCTTCGAGATTACCAATTCTAACCCTAACCATAAATTAGATGAGTAAATCAAAATGATATATGGAAGAGTAGAAAACCCTGACAAGAATGATGCGTGATTTATAAGCTAGACTTGTTTTACCAACAGCATCAACAGTACCGTAGCATCACCAGCACAGTCAGTGCCATCAGCATCGTCAGAATCATCAGCACCTATAACATCACAAACTCCGTCAGTTCAAGAATCACTGTGGACGTCATTCCGAATCAATAACACGTATATTGTATCAATGAGTTATGAAGTATTAACTCATTCCCTCTGAAGAAATTATATGTATGTTTTAAATATATATAAATTTTGAGATCAAAATAAATCTTTCCGTACTAAGCTATCATGTGTGAATCTTAACTACTCGGTTAATTCATATTACAAATATGCAATGATGTACGTCTTTCGCCAGCAACTTAACCATCATTAACTACAATCTCTGTTTTAACTCAATAAATTCCACCTCATAATAAAACAAGTGTATTAATCAAATATATGTTTGATTTTACACTTTCATCATCGATGTACTCGAGACTTTTCAAATAACATCATTTGTACCTTGTGAAGTTCACAAGAATTCCACGAACACCAACATCATGCATCAACAAATAACGAAGTACTGATTCATAAATTCAATTTCATTGAAGAAATACTCCGTAAGAGTTATGAAATTTCTAAAGTCTTTAGGGACTATTCAATTCTAGTTTCAACCGTAAATCAAATGAGTTTAATTTAACATTAACTCATTAAATCTATGTTACATCTGAAGAAAATATGCACAAATATATTTTCATAAAGACTGTAATAAAAATTCTTTTGTACAAAATATTAATTGTGAAATTTTTTTAACGGGTAGGTAATACCCGAGAGATATATAAATTCACAATTAATATGTTACATTCTTCGAATCTGATTCAGCAAATCATCCCTTATACTCCCTACTTTCACAACAATATACATTCTTTCATAAAAATCAAAACAACCATACTCATTCAAATTCAATTACATACTCTGATTTTGAAATCATAGAATTCAATTCGAGATATAACCAGTATCATCATTCTTAGATTCCTGTATCTTTCAAAACTATACTCTGACTTCAAAACTGTGTTAGAACATCGTATGTATATTAACGATTACAATCTGTGTTCAAACCCTCCGAAATTCCTGAAGACACTTCAAATAATGAGCAATCGAGATAATGATCTAACCACATATTACCCATAATTATGAAAAGCTCTCGAAATCAAAGTCATAGTTCCACACGTATCCGTGTTAGACCCTTTGGCATTTACTAGCTAAAATAACTTTTCAATTCCGTTTCAAAATAGACAGTTTTGTCACAGCTCCAGCAAGTCAACTTCAACTTCTCAATCAAAATAGCCTTATTATAACCTTGATATATACGTTGCCCTTTCACCATTGTTACTGGGGAACCTTTCATATTCCACCACATCAACAATAAACTTACCAACAACTTCATTGACCTTTGACATTCTGATAAATCAATATATTTATCAAAACCCCATCAATTACTCATCTGCATTTTGTAACGAGAATTTCCATACGAATCATCAAAAATTAGCAATTAGTATTTTGAAATCTCGTAGCATATCTACGCCAACAGTTATATGTGTATATATAACGTCTATCTATTGGACTTAATTTGAATGTGAAGTTTCTGAAAAATACCCTGAACCGTGAAATAGTTCTCGAAACTTTGAAAATGCTGATAAAGCAGCAAAAACTTCAAACGACCTTAAGAGTAAAAAGTTTGACGATAAAGAATAGTGCGTTGGCGAAGCACAGAAAAAGAAAAGGTCTGGAACTGGAAAACGGATTGAGCAAAGTATGAAGGAAGTGGTGGACAAATCTCAAAGACTAAACATGCCTTCAAAGAATCCAAATGATTCAGTATCTGTTGAAGTCATTAACGAATACCTTGCTCCTGACCTTAAACCCCTACCGACAATATTCTTCATCATCCTCTGATATTAGAAATTCTAAGATATCATCCTATCTTTCATTATAAATATCCTCCATATTTCTGAAGATATTTTTATAATTATTCTTATCTGAAATCATTTACCTCTTCGCGCTATCTGTATTACATCGTAAAAGAAACTATTCCAGTTTCTAAATTTTGAAACATTCGAAGTTTAAAATAGGAATATTTTTGAAGTAGTGTTGGGGGCTGAAGCATGAGTTAGTATAATATAATGACACTTGATCAACGTGATTATATTACAGTAATTCATGCTGAGTTTCTAAATGGAATGTGATGATTCATAGATCATAACATCATCATGTGCCATATTATACGACTCTTGTATTCTATTTAACCTCTAAAATATCAAGAAAATATTTCTTAATGATTCGGCCTTTTCTGAGGTATTCTGGTAATTTGACAAGTCAAGATTGTGCCATTACAATTTCCTTCCTAGAACATTAATAATGTTCATTCCGAAATTCATATCTGCGAATTCTGTACCATTACAAGTGGTGCTTAATCGCAAGAAGAAGAAACGAAAGGACAAAGCTCCGAAACAGAAATTGGGGTATTAATCGCAGCAAATAAAAGAAAGCATTAACTGGGGATGACAATGATTATAGAAGACAGAAGCAGGGACATCGAAGTAAAAGGGAAGATATAAAACCCAACAACAATGTAGAGATTACAAACCATATATATCGATGCAAATAGCAATATAAAGACACGGAAGAACTAAAAACACTATAAACCCAAGGGTATAGTAAAAGTAAATAGATTCTTTCGGCGGCAGATGAAAAAGAAGAATGACAGATATGAAGGTAAGGAGTATATCAAGAATCAGAACTGGATGGAGCATATTGACAAATACTTTAAAGTATGAGTTGAGGGAGAAAGAAGAGAAGGTGTGAGTTGTAAGGAAACGAAGGAAGTTGATTTATAGTAAAATAACCGACAGAGCAATCAAAATGGATGATCGCATTTAAAACGGATCCTAAATTTCCTTAATCAAATCTTATTACTAAGATCTTCCCCTTATCTCTTGAACTTCAGAAATCAACTTGTCTACGTCAAACGATATGACGAAACTTTACCTTTCTCATTTCACTCTTTTGGTAATAGCTTCACTCGTACTCTTCACAAAATCAAATGATTTTATCCATATTACTCAATGATGATAAAACCCTAATCTTCAGCTTATATGCGTCATGAAAACATACTTATTGTCAACCATGACCATCCCAATCAAATTTCGGGACGAAATTTCTTTAACGGGTAGGTACTGTGACAACCCGGAAATTTCTGACCAAATTTAAACTTTAATCTTTATATATTCCTGACACGATAAGCAAAGTTTGTAAGTTGAATCTCAAGAATTTTAAACTGTGTTCATACACTCATTTAACCTCTACCAAATTCCAATGATTCACGAACCATTATTTGAACGAATATGATTATATATGTATATATGTATATATTAAAACTCGAAAATGTTAACAAATATTAGATGTATAATACTTTACATGAACGTGTTTGTTTCAAAATATATTTAAGATAATTATTAACGGAATTAGAAGATAATATCAAATGATTAATTTATCATATACATTGTAAGATTGCGAGTCTCTGTAGAGAGGTCCACTTTGATTTAGGAAACCTTTCATTTTTAACCATATTCAGAAAAATGGTAAAGTGATTTATTAGAAAGAACAAAAGTGTCAATTAACGGGAACTAGTCAAGGGTTAGTGGAGATTCCCGTTTGATTTTTAATTTATGCTTTACAATAATTGTCTCGTGACTTTTGATAAAGTTAAACTATTAAACTTGTATATTATTTAACGTGGGAGTAAAATTGTAGAATATAGATAACTTAGAAGATGGATATCGACAAGTTAAGTAATTTAACGTTTTACAGTAAAATTATTTTATATGTTTATCTAACTTTTAGACTTTATACCACGTTGCACCAACAAACGTTAAGAACATGAGACCTATGAAGAGTATATTTAATTTTATTCTCTAAAATGTTTTATGATATAACAACCTCTACTAATATAACTTTTTAGTAAAATGATTCTTAAAAATACTTAGTTTGGAAAATAAAGTTTTCATATTTATTTAATATTGTTTCAAACGTACAAAAACAATTTTTAAAGAACTTTATTAGTGAAACGTTTTATAAGATAAATTGTTCATAAGTATATTTTCAATTACTTAAACGTTTTGAACTTTGAAATATAATTAGATAGATATTTCAATTATATATAAGATATATAAAATTATATTTTGAAGTAAGAACATATATATTTTACAAACGCGTTGATGCTTAATTTAAAACTTTTCGATATTATTAAAAGTATTTTAATAAACAAATGAGACATTGATTTATAGAAGCAAATGACCACAACGCTAAATTTTATAAGTTACATTTTTTTATAAGGTAATTTATTGATGAGTAAGTCAAATTATTAATAAGGGTACACGTCGAGTAACGTAAAAGACTAGTTTTCTAAACGTACGAAAATGCGTTCGAAAAACCGAAAGTAGTACATGAGTCGAGTGACAACGTACGAGTCATTTGAACAAAAATTACATTTTTACCATGCACGTAAATATAATATAATATTTATATAATTATATAGATTAAATATTAAATATATATAAATAATATTAATTAAAACCGTCGGTGGTGTAAATCAAATGAATGTGTACATGTTAGAGGTGGTGGGGTCCAGTTTCAATCTATAAAGCACAATTAACTCGATTCACTCATCAATCTCTCAATCTTATTAATACTCCGTAGATATTTATTCATTTTATTATTTTTATTATTATTATTGTTAATGATTATTATTAATAAGTTATATATATTAATATTAGTAGAGTTATTATTATTAGTATTATACATAAAATACTACGACGAGGTCATGAACACATTATTTCAAAAACGGATTTTTCGAGTAGGATAGGGCTAAGGAAATTATGGGTTATAGCTATGAAGGTGATGGGTATGGTTCATGGGTATGCTCGTGAGGTCAATCTAGTGTTTATCATCTCTGTTGCGTCTACGTACCTTTCCTGCAATATTGAATCTCAATATTGATACGTTCGTGAATCCGAGGCCAACCTTGCGCTTGTTCAATGATGTTATATGTATTTTTACTATGAAATACAGTATGGTGAGTTTCATTTGCCTTTTTACCCATTATATTTTTGGGCTGAGAATACATGCGCAACTTTTATAAATGTTTTACGAAATAGACACAAGTACGTGAAACTACATTCTATGGTTGAATTATCAAAATCGAATATGCCCCTTTTTATTAAGTCTGGTAATTTAAGAATTAGGGAACAGACACCCTAATTGACGCGAATCCTAAAGATAGATCTATTGGGCCTAACAAACCTCATCCAAAGTACCGGATGCTTTAGTACTTCGAAATTTATATCATGTCCGAAGGAGGATCCCGGAATGATAGGGGATATTCTTATATGTATCTAGTTAATGTCGGTTACCAGGTGTTCACCATATGAATGATTATTTTTGTCTCTATGCATGAGACGTATATTTATGAGAACTGAAAATGAAATTCTTGTGGTCTATTAAAATGATGGAAATAAATGATTATGATAAACTAATGAACTCACCAACCTTTTGGTTGACACTTTAAAGCATGTTTATTCTCAGGTGTTAAAGAAATCTTCCGCTGTGCATTTGCTCATTTTAAAGATATTACTTGGAGTCTTTCATAGCATATTTCGAAGAACGTTGCATTCGAGTCATTGAGTTCATCAAAGATTATTATTAAATCAATTTATAGTTGGATAGTGGATATTATGAAATGGTATGCATGCCTGTCAATTTTTGATGTAAAAAAAAGTTTGTCTTTTAAAAACGAATGCAATGTTTGTAAAATGTATCATATAGAGGTCAAATACCTCGCAATGTAATCAACTATTGTGAATCGTTTATAATGTATATGAACGGGTCCTTTCCGTTGGTATCAGAGCGGTGGTCTTAGCGAACCAAGTCTGCATTAGTGTGTCTAACTGATAAGTCAATAGGATGCATTAGTGAGTCTGGACTTCGACCGTGTCTGCATGTCAAAAGTTTTGCTTATCATTTTGTGTCGAAAATTAACTACTTATCATCCTCAGGAAATTACCTGCTTATCATTTTTAGTCTAAGACACGTCTTGCTGCATTGATTGCATGAATAGTGTATAGACAAAAATTCATATCTTAGCATATCTGCTAAATCATATCTTATCGTATCTGTTACTTTAAACTTTGCCTGACATACCCCGCAAAGTCCTCCGTAATCTATGAAATCTTTTGATCTATATATATATATTCTATGTAATTAGAATACCATCCGTTAGCCAAAATCATTACATATCAAAAAATTCTTTATCCAATCATACGAAATGAAATTCGTCATCAATTCAAGTACCTCGGATTCCGAAATGGAATCCCACTCAAGCTCCGAAAGCAGTGTGACCGGAATGGATCAACCAATTAGCCATTATCACTTCTGGATGAATTGGGGATGGATTCGTGGACGAATTAAACAATGAAGATAAGAAGATGGTGACCCTTTCCACGAACCATTATGTAACAAACCTAAAAAAAAAATAAATAAAAAATAATTTCAATACATATATGATTCAATATATTTATTGGATTAGTAACTTTGACATATTAGGTATATTTTTATTTTCCCATGAATTAGTTCTTAAAAATTAAAAAAAAAATTATTGATTATTTAATATGTATCTAGTCATAATTTATTTTTACTATTTTTCACATGTTATTGAGATTGAGATAATAAAGTTATTATCTAATATAGATTTAAACATGTACCAATAACTGTAAAAATTGGCCATCACTATATATATGGATACGGGAGTTTTAATAATAGATCCTATATTGTTATTAGCCTTAAATTCGAGATTATTTATCTAATATAACTTGTGGAAGAATTTATTAGTTTATAACTATTGTAAGACATGAGCCAACGAGTGTCCTTGGCTATGTCATTCCTTAGAATCAAAAGATAGCGTTGGCAATTACTTGTCATTTTAAGTCTTAAAAAAAAAAAAAAAAAAAACTTCAAATTGTCTTTTTGACGAACTAAAAAGAAGGAAACGGAGGTCCACGTAAATAATTTTATGTTGAAAATTGACGATGGATCTAATATAAATAGACACTACGGAGTAAAACTTGTTTATTTGTATCTTAAAATCTTCAATTTAAAAAAAAAAAATTCTATTTTTAAGAAAACTGCATGCCTCGTTTTTATTTTATTTGTTTGATTTTTATTCTAAAATTTAAATTTAAAAAAAAAATTACTCCACTTTTAATAACTATTTATTTCTTTTTCATTTATGTAATGTATTAAATATAATGAGTTGGTCCCAAAATAATTTTTGGACGGTTTTATTAATGGTGACTAGTATGTGACCCTCTTGCTATTTTATTCACCATCACCTTAATATACAAATTTCTCGTGACTGCCTACTTTTCAAACATATATAAGATTTTATATTCGTTTGTTAACATTAGTTCGCACCACTATTATTAAATTTTAATTCCATCAATAATTTGTGCTGCACCAACCGATTAGTAGGGTAAAAAAAAGGTAATATTGTAGGGTCTGCAAAATGATATTGTTATTCTCACCTAACCCTGAGTTTTTATTTTATTTTTTTGATTTTGACTATTCTCATACTCCGTACTATTTTTATTGTTATATTATTTTCTTAAAATATGAATTATATATATATTTTTTAGAACAACGATTTTGGGATCACCCGAGGGGGACTTAACCACCCGATGCGATCATCTCCCATTTCGATTATGCCGATGCAGTGATATTAACCCGCCCCCTATCGCTGCCCGGGGAGGAAACCTTGAACCAATCCAAGAGCACGGCCAAGTAAAATTCCCTCCCCTTTTACCCCCAACACAATGTGAGAAAGGTGTCATAGGTGGATCCTTACATGGCAGAAATATAATTGCTTTAATTGTTACCCTGGAGTAGAGTCGAACTCCTGACCTCAAGTGTGTTAGAGTCAGGCCACTACCACTCAGGTAAAACTGCAATATTAATCACTTAAATATTAATTATATATTGTATGTACATTCAAATGGAAAAATCAAGATTGCTACGGTTGAATTAGTCTAATATATTCATTTAGAAACATAAGTTAGGATACAAATATACAATGCTACCCTTGGATTGAGCCTAAGGCTTGGAAGTTACTGTTTATGACCATGCATTTTTTTCAAAAAAAAAATTATTTCAATATTTATACGGGATAAATAAAGAATATTATATTATGACATATATAATTTGAAAGTCATATTGGTTCAGCGGAAAGGCGAGCAATAAGTAACCTGTGAAGTCAACAGTTCAATCGATGCCTCCCCTTCTTTTTAGTATTTTTTATTTTTATTTTTCCATCTATTTACCGTTTTTATGTCTCCTAACCAATTTTTTTTTCTTTCCAAATTTAGAATACAGTCATTTGTTCTTAAGTTATAAAACCGACTTTGACCTTTCTACACACACATTCTCATCCTTTGTCCCATCTACCCATTATCAATCGTTCTTTGTTAGTTGTTCAATTAATTTTGTTTCAACTAAATAAAAAATGCATTAAATCCTCTACCATACTCCATCGAAATAATTTTTTTTTTACTTTTAAAATTTGTAAATTGTGCGTTTGTTTAACTCAATCAAATGGGAGTAAATTCTCACGTTTTGGCAGAGAATTTGAAGCGCTTACCAGCGAACCCGTTCAAAATACCATTATCTCTCTCCTCTCTAGGATATGTCACCACGAATATAACATTATTAATATTATTGAGGTTATCCGACCTTTACTCCGCTTAAATAATCAACCAAACCTGGTAGATAAAGTGAATCAAATTCGTGCTCGAGTAGTGGCACTCGAGAATACGGTGCACAATTTACAAGCACCGCAGGTACCACCAGCACCGGTACCAACAACAACGGTACTATCAACAACAACACCAGCATCACCACAAACCTCAACATCACAATCTCCGCCACGAACATCAACATTATACGCCCCATAGATACCAAGGAATATCAACAACAACAAACGATGAAGTGTTGATTCATAACTTCATTGGAGAAACACTCCGCGGCGATTATGTAATCTCTAGAGTCTTAGAGATTACCAATTCTAACCCTAACCATAAATCATATGAGTAAATCAAAATGATAGAAGGAAGAGTAGAAAACCCTGACAAGAATGATGCGTGATTTATAAGCTAGACTTGTTTTACCAACAGCATCAACAGTACCGTAGCATCACCAGCACAGTCAGTGCCGTCAGCATCGTCAGAATCATCAGCACCTATAACATCACAAACTCCGTCAGTTCAAGAATCACTGTGGACGTCATTCCGAATCAATAACACGTATATTGTATCAATGAGTTATGAAGTATTAACTCATTCCCTCTGAAGAAATTATATGTATGTTTTAAATATATATAAATTTTGAGATCAAAATAAATCTTTCCGTACTAAGCTATCATGTGTGAATCTTAACTACTCGGTTAATTCATATTACAAATATGCAATGATGTACGTCTTTCGTCAGCAACTTAACCATCATTAACTACAATCTCTGTTTTAACTCAATAAATTCCACCTCATAATAAAACAAGTGTATTAATCAAATATATGTTTGATTTTACACTTTCATCATCGATGTACTCGAGACTTTTCAAATAACATCATTTGTACCTTGTGAAGTTCACAAGAATTCCACGAACACCAACATCATGCATCAACAAATAACGAAGTACTGATTCATAAATTCAATTTCATTGAAGAAATACTCCGTAAGAGTTATGAAATTTCTAAAGTCTTTAGGGACTATTCAATTCTAGTTTCAACCGTAAATCAAATGAGTTTAATTTAACATTAACTCATTAAATCTATGTTACATCTGAAGAAAATATGCACAAATATATTTTCATAAAGACTGTAATAAAAATTCTTTTGTACAAAATATTAATTGTGAAAATTTTTTAACGGGTAGGTAATACCCGAGAGATATATAAATTCACAATTAATATGTTACATTCTTCGAATCTGATTCAGCAAATCATCCCTTATACTCCCTACTTTCACAACAATATACATTCTTTCATAAAAATCAAAACAACCATACTCATTCAAATTCAATTACATACTCTGATTTTGAAATCATAGAATTCAATTCGAGATATAACCAGTATCATCATTCTTAGATTCCTGTATCTTTCAAAACTATACTCTGACTTCAAAACTGTGTTAGAACATCGTATGTATATTAACGATTACAATCTGTGTTCAAACCCTCCGAAATTCCTGAAGACACTTCAAATAATGAGCAATCGAGATAATGATCTAACCACATATTACCCACAATTATGAAAAGCTCTCGAAATCAAAGTCATAGTTCAACACGTATCCTTGTTAGACCCTTTGGCATTTACTGGCTAAAATAACTTTTCAATTCCGTTTCAAAATAGACAGTTTTGTCACAGCTCCAGCAAGTCAACTTCAACTTCTCAATCAAAATAGCCTTATTATAACCTTGATATATACGTTGCCCTTTCACCATTGTTACTGGGGAACCTTTCATATTCCACCACATCAATAATAAACTTATCAACAACTTCATTGACCTTTGACATTCTGATAAATCAATATATTTATCAAAACCCCATCAATTACTCATCTGCATTTTGTAACGAGAATTTCCATACGAATAATCAAAAATTAGCAATTAGTATTTTGAAATCTCGTAGCATATCTACGCCAACAGTTATATGTGTATATATAACGTCTATCTATTGGACTTAATTTGAATGTGAAGTTTCTGAAAAATACCCTGAACCACGAAATAATTCTCGAAACTTTGAAAATGCTGATAAAGTAGCAAAAACTTCAAACGACCTTAAGAGTAAAAAGTTTGACGATAAAGAATAGTGCGTTGGCGAAGCAAAGAAAAAGAAAAGGTCTGGAACTGGAAAACGGATTGAGCAAAGTATGAAGGAAGATGTGGACAAATCTCAAAGACTAAACATGCCTTCAAAGAATCCAAATGATTCAGTATCTGCTGAAGTCATTAACGAATACCTTGCTCCTGACCTTAAACCCCTGCCGACAATATTCTTCATCATCCTCTGATATTAGAAATTCTAAGATATCATCCTATCTTTCATTATAAATATCCTCCATATTTCTGAAGATATTTTTATAATTATTCTTATCTGAAATCATTTACCTCTTCGCGCTATATGTATTACATCGCAAAAGAAACTATTCCAGTTTCTAAATTTTGAAACATTCGAAGTTTAAAATAGGAATATTTTTGAAGTAGTGTTGGGGACTGAAGCATGAGTTAGTATAATATAATGACACTTGATCAACGTGATTATATTACAGTAATTCATGCTGAGTTTCTAAATGGAATGTGATGATTCATAGATCATAACATCATCATGTGCCATATTATACGACTCTTGTATTCTATTTAACCTCTAAAATATCAAGAAAATATTTCTTAATGATTCGGCCTTTTCTGAGGTATTCTGGTAATTTGACAAGTCAAAATTGTGCCATTACAATTTCCTTCCTAGAACATTAATAATGTTCATTCCGAAATTCATATCTGCGAATTCTGTACCATTACAAGCGGTGCTTAATTGCAAGAAGAAGAAATGAAAGGACAAAGCTCCGAAACAGAAATTGGGGTATTAATCGCAACAAATAAAAGAAAGCATTAACTGGGGATGACAATGATTATAGAAGACAGAAGCAGGGACATCGAAGTAAAAGGGAAGATATAAAACCCAACAACAATGTAGAGATTACAAACCATATATATCGATGCAAATAGCAATATAAAGACACTGAAGAACTAAAAACACTATAAACCCAAGGGTATAGTAAAAGTAAATAGATTCTTTCGGCGGAAGATGAAAAAGAAGAATGACAGATATGAAGGTAAGGAGTATATCAAGAATCAGAACTGGATGGAGCATATTGACAAATACTTTAAATTATGAGTTGAGGGAGAAAGAAGAGAAGGTGTGAGTTGTAAGAAAATGAAGGAAGTGGATTTATAGTAAAATAACCGACAGAACAATCAAAATGGATGATCGCATTTAAAACGGATCCTAAATTTCCTTAATCAAATCTTATTACTAAGATCTTCCCCATATCTCTTGAACTTCAGAAATCAACTTGTCTACGTCAAACGATATGACGAAACTTTACCTTTCTCATTTCACTCTTTTGGTAATAGCTTCACTCGTACTCTTCACAAAATCAAATGATTTTATCCATATTACTCAATGATGATAAAACCCTAATCTTCAGCTTATATGCGTCATGAAAACATACTTATTGTCAACCATGACCATCCCAATCAAATTTCGGGACGAAATTTCTTTAACGGGTAGGTACTGTGACAACCCGGAAATTTCCGACCAAATTTAAACTTTAATCTTTATATATTCCTGACACGATAAGCAAAGTTTGTAAGTTGAATCTCAACAATTTTAAACTGTGTTCATACACTCATTTAACCTCTACCAAATTCCAATGATTCACGAACCATTATTTGAACGAATATGATTATATATGTATATATGTATATATTATAACTCGAAAATGTTAACAAATATTAGATGTATAATACTTTACATGAACGTGTTTGTTTCAAAATATATTTAAGATAATTATTAACGGAATTAGAAGATAATATCAAATGATTAATTTATCATATACATTGTAAGATTGCGAGTCTCTGTTGAGAGGTCCACTTTGATTTAGGAAACCTTTCATTTTTAACCATATTCAGAAAAATGGTAAAGTGATTTATTAAAAAGAACAAAAGTGTCAATTAACGGGAACTAGTCAAGGGTTAGTGGAGATTCCCGTTTGATTTACAATAATTGTCTCGTGACTTTTGATAAAGTTAAACTATTAAACTTGTATATTATTTAACGTGGGAGTAAAATTGTAGAATATAGATAACTTAGAAGATGGATATCGACAAGTTAAGTAATTTAACGTTTTACAGTAAAATGATTTTATATGCTTATCTAACTTTTAGACTTTATACCACGTTGCACCAACAAACGTTAAGAACATGAGACCTATGAAGAGTATATTTAATTTTATTCTCTAAAATGTTTTATGATATAACAACCTCTACTAATATAACTTTTTAGTAAAATGATTCTTAAAAATACTTAGTTTGGAAAATAAAGTTTTCATATTTATTTAATATTGTTTCAAACGTACAAAAACAATTTTTAAAGAACTTTATTAGTGAAACGTTTTATAAGATAAATTGTTCATAAGTATATTTTCTATTACTTAAACGTTTTGAACTTTGAAATATAATTAGATAGATATTTCAATTATATATAAGATATATAAAATTATATTTTGAAGTAAGAATATATATATTTTACAAACGCGTTGATGCTTAATTTAAAACGTTTCGATATTATTAAAAGTATTTTAATAAACAAACGAGACATTGATTTATAGAAGCAAATGACCACAACGCTAAATTTTATAAGTTACATTTTTTTATAAGGTAATTTATTGATGAGTAAGTCAAATTATTAATAAGGGTACACGTCGCGTAACGTAAAAGACTAGTTTTCTAAACGTACGAAAATGCGTTCGAAAAACCGAAAGTAGTACATGAGTTGAGTGACAACGTACGAGTCATTTGAACAAAAATTACATTTTTACCATGCACGTAAATATAATATAATATTTATATAATTATATAGATTAAATATTAAATATATATAAATAATATTAATTAAAACCGTCGGTGGTGTAAATCAAATGAATGTGTACATGTTAGAGGTGGTGGGGTCCAGTTTCAATCTATAAAGCTCAATTAACTCGATTCACTCATCAATATCTCAATCTTCTTTATACTCCGTAGATATTTATTCATTTTATTATTTTTATTATTATTGTTGTTAATGATTATTATTAATAAGTTATATATATTAATATTAGTAGAGTTATTATTATTAGTATTATACATAAAATACTACGACGAGGTCATGAACACATTATTTCAAAAACGGATTTTTCGAGTAGGATAGGGCTAAGGAAATTATGGGTTATAGCTATGGAGGTGATGGGTATGGTTCATGGGTATGCTCGTGAGGTCAATCTAGTGTTTATCATCTCTGTTGCGTCTACGTACCTTTCCTGCAATATTGAATCTCAATATTGATACGTTCGTGAATCCGAGGCCAACCTTGCACTTGTTCAATGATGTTATATGTATTTTTACTATGAAATACAGTATGGTGAGTTTCATTTGCCTTTTTACCCTTTATATTTTTGGGCTGAGAATACATGCGCAACTTTTATAAATGTTTTACGAAATAGACACAAGTACGTGAAACTACATTCTATGGTTGAATTATCGAAATCGAATATGCCCCTTTTTATTAAGTCTGGTAATTTAAGAATTAGGGAACAGACACCCTAATTGACGCGAATCCTAAAGATAGATCTATTGGGCCTAACAAACCCCATCCAAAGTACCGGATGCTTTAGTACTTCGAAATTTATATCATGTCCGAAGGAGGATCCCGGAATGATAGGGGATATTCTTATATGTATCTAGTTAATGTCGGTTACCAGGTGTTCACCATATGAATGATTATTTTTGTCTCTATGCATGAGACGTATATTTATGAGAACTGAAAATGAAATTCTTGTGGTCTATTAAAATGATGGAAATAAATGATTATGATAAACTAATGAACTCACCAACCTTTTGGTTGACACTTTAAAGCATGTTTATTCTCAGGTGTTAAAGAAATCTTCCGCTGTGCATTTGCTCATTTTAAAGATATTACTTGGAGTCTTTCATAGCATATTTCGAAGAACGTTGCATTCGAGTCATTGAGTTCATCAAAGATTATTATTAAATCAATTTATAGTTGGATAGTG
The DNA here is from genome assembly GCF_046630445.1 of Rutidosis leptorrhynchoides. NCBI lineage: Eukaryota > Viridiplantae > Streptophyta > Magnoliopsida > Asterales > Asteraceae > Rutidosis > Rutidosis leptorrhynchoides. The sequence continues at coordinate 222,910,264 of NC_092337.1, read as the reverse complement.
GATATTATGAAATGGTATGCATGCCTGTCAATTTTTGATGTAAAAAAAAGTTTGTCTTTTAAAAACGAATGCAATGTTTGTAAAATGTATCATATAGAGGTCAAATACCTCGCAATGTAATCAACTATTGTGAATCGTTTATAATGTATATGAACGGGTCCTTTCATGCGACTCCATTTGGAGTGGGGAATCTGACCTCTGCATGGGCCGTCGATGTTATTGAAATGTCCCGTTCTTATTGATTAAAAACGTTCCATATTAATTGATTTCGTTGCGAGGTTTTGACCTCTATATGAGACGTTTTTCAAAGACTGCATTCATTTTTAAAACAAACCATAACCTTTATTTCATCAATAAAGGTTTAAAAAGCTTTACGTAGATTATCAAATAATGATAATCTAAAATATCCTGTTTACACACGACCATTACATAATGGTTTACAATACAAATATGTTACATCGAAATTAGTTTCTTGAATGCAGTTTTTACACAATATCATACAAGCATAGACTCCAAATCTCGTCCTTATTTAAGTATGCGACAGCGGAAGCTCTTAATAATCACCTGAGAATAAACATGCTTAAAACGTCAACAAAAATGTTGGTGAGTTATAGGTTTAACCTATATATATCAAATCATAATAATAGACCACAAGATTTCATATTTCAATACACATCCCATACATAGAGATAAAAATCATTCATATGGTGAACACCTGGTAACCGACATTAACAAGATGCATATATAAGAATATCCCCATCATTCCGGGACACCCTTCGGATATGATATAAATTTCGAAGTACTAAAGCATCCGGTACTTTGGATGGGGTTTGTTAGGCCCAATAGATCTATCTTTAGGATTCGCGTCAATTAGGGTGTCTGTTCCCTAATTCTTAGATTACCAGACTTAATAAAAAGGGGCATATTCGATTTCGATAATTCAACCATAGAATGTAGTTTCACGTACTTGTGTCTATTTTGTAAATCATTTATAAAACCTGCATGTATTCTCATCCCAAAAATATTAGATTTTAAAAGTGGGACTATAACTCACTTTCACGATTTTTTTTACTTCGTCGGGAAGTAAGACTTGGCCACTGTTGATTCACGAACCTATAACAATATATACATATATATTAAAGTATGTTCAAAATATATTTACAACACTTTTAATATATTTTGATGTTTTAAGTTTATTAAGTCAGCTGTCCTCGTTAGTAACCTATAACTAGTTGTCCACAGTTAGATGTACAGAAATAAATCGATAAATATTATCTTGAATCAATCCACGACCCAGTGTATACGTATCTCAGTATTGATCACAACTCAAACTATATATATTTTGGAATCAACCTCAACCCTGTATAGCTAACTCCAACATTCACATATAGAGTGTCTATGGTTGTTCCGAAATATATATAGATGTGTCGACATGATAGGTCGAAACATTGTATACGTGTCTATGGTATCTCAAGATTACATAATATACAATACAAGTTGATTAAGTTATGGTTGGAATAGATTTGTTACCAATTTTCACGTAGCTAAAATGAGAAAAATTATCCAATCTTGTTTTACCCATAACTTCTTCATTTTAAATCCGTTTTGAGTGAATCAAATTGCTATGGTTTCATATTGAACTATATTTTATGAATCTAAACAGAAAAAGTATAGGTTTATAGTCGGAAAAATAAGTTACAAGTCGTTTTTGTAAAGGTAGTCATTTCAGTCGAAAGAACGACGTCTAGATGACCATTTTAGAAAACATACTTTCAATTTGAGTTTAACCATAATTTTTGGATATAGTTTCATGTTCATAATAAAAATCATTTTCTCAGAATAACAACTTTTAAATCAAAGTTTATCATAGTTTTTAATTAACTAACCCAAAACAGCCCGAGGTGTTACTACGACGGCGTAAATCCGGTTTTACGGTGTTTTTCGTGTTTCCAGGTTTTAAATCATTAAGTTAGCATATCATATAGATATAGAACATGTGTTTAGTTGATTTTAAAAGTCAAGTTAGAAGGATTAACTTTTGTTTGCGAACAAGTTTAGAATTAACTAAACTATGTTCTAGTGATTACATGTTTAAACCTTCGAATAAGATAGCTTTATATGTATGAATCGAATGATGTTATGAACATCATTACTACCTTAATTTCCTTGGATAAACCTACTGGAAAATAGAAAAATGGATCTAGCTTCAACGGATCCATGGATGGCTCGAAGTTCTTGAAGCAGAATCATGACACGAAAACAAGTTCAAGTAAGATCATCACTTGAAATAAGATTGTTATAGTTATAGAAATTGAACCAAAGTTTGAATATGATTATTACCTTGTATTCGAATGATAACCTACTATAAGAAACAAAGATTTCTTGAGGTTGGATGATCACCTTACAAGATTGGAAGTGAGCTAGCAAACTTGAATGTATTCTTGATTTTATGAAACTATAACTTTTGAAATTTATGAAGAACACTTAGAACTTGAAGATAGAACTTGAGAGAGATCAATTAGATGAAGAAAATTGAAGAATGAAAGTGTTTGTAGGTGTTTTTGGTCGTTGGTGTATGGATTAGATATAAAGGATATGTAATTTTGTTTTCATGTAAATAAGTCATGAATGATTACTCATATTTTTGTAATTTTATGAGATATTTCATGCTAGTTGCCAAATGATGGTTCCCACATGTGTTAGGTGACTCACATGGGCTGCTAAGAGCTGATCATTGGAGTGTATATACCAATAGTACATACATCTAAAAGTTGTGTATTGTACGAGTACGAATACGGGTGCATACGAGTAGAATTGTTGATGAAACTGAACGAGGATGTAATTGTAAGCATTTTTGTTAAGTAGAAGTATTTTGATAAGTGTATTGAAGTCTTTCAAAAGTGTATAAATACATATTAAAACACTACATGTATATACATTTTAACTGAGTCGTTAAGTCATCGTTAGTCGTTACATGTAAATGTTGTTTTGAAACCTTTAGGTTAACGATCTTGTTAAATGTTGTTAACCCAATGTTTATAATATCAAAAGAGATTTTAATTTATTATATTATCATGATATTATGATGTACGAATATCTCTTAATATGATATATATACATTAAATGTCGTTACAACGATAATCGTTACATATATGTCTCGTTTCAAAATCATTAGGTTAGTAGTCTTGTTTTTACATATGTAGTTCATTGTTAATATACTTAATGATATGTTTAATTATCATAATATAATGTTAACTATATATATAACAATATATATGTCATCATATAGTTTTTACAAGTTTTAACGTTCGTGAATCACCGGTCAACTTGGGTGGTCAATTGTCTATATGAAACCTATTTCAATTAATAAAGTCTTAACAAGTTTGATTGCTTAACATGTTGGAAACATTTAATCATGTAAATATCAATCTCAATTAATATATATAAACATGGAAAAGTTCGGGTCACTACAGTTATTGCTCAAAACTTAGCCAAAGCTGTTCTTCCAAAAAGGACATTAAAACGAGAATTGCCATCTATGATTGTGAAATCAATTGTTTCCGTTCTTAACAATGGGAATGTGCCCATAACAACTTCCAAACGAATCTACCCCATGGCATTTATCGGTGCTCTTGTTAGTCCAGAAACTTTCAACCTCATTTGCCTAGCTCTGCTCTGCACATGCCTTGGAAAAGTTCTCAAACAATGCCAGTAGATGATGTCAGCTTCACTTCCTGTATCTGTGTAGATACAATTGACAAACTTATTTGCTATCTCTGCTGAAATGATCACTGGTTGGACGGACAACGCCCAATTCTGAATTGGTTGAAAGATAATTGGGGCATATCTCCAGCTGTCCAAATTGTTGTTTGATGATTCACCTTCTTCATAATGACCATCATTAATCCAAACCATCCTGATTACAACTTCTAGAGTTGTCTCACGCTCTGTGATCCGTTCTCCGTACTGCGGTTGGTTCCGATTATCTCTTCCGCCATGCTGCTCTCTTCTGTTCTCTCCACGGCGTCCTCTGCTACCATCATTCCTTTGCCACGCAAATTTCCTGCGAGGATCATTCCTCCTGTACTGTTTGCCAGGCAACAAATGATTCAATTCTCCTGCCTTGATTTTCGCTATGATTTCCCTCATCAAAGATTTGCAATTGTCCGTATCATGGCCCCATGCCTCATGGAAATCGCACCACAACTCACTCTTTGGACCCTCCCTTTCTTCCATAGGTGCTGGAGCATTGAAAGTGGTCCGAATTGGTTCAGTGAAGAGGATCTATTTCGGAGTTTTGGTAAGCGCCATAATCAACGGGTGCCTTTCTATTGGCTTTCTGTTGTGGTGAAAATCATTAGGGTGATTGTTTCCTCTCCATCCTCCATTTGAATTGTCATTCCTTCTCTGATTTCTGTCAAAATACCGTCCTCCGTTGTGTGGCTTGCTACTACTGCCAGTATCAAACTTGTTCAACCCACGCTCACCAGCTCGAACATGCCTCTGTGCAACCTCCAAAGCTTGATGCAATGTTTTTGGCAAGTCATGCCGTAATGAATGAACAAGTGCACTAAACTGTCGTTGGTCTAAACAGAAAATGAAACCAGATACAAGCTGTGATTCTGGATAATCAGGAATCTTCTGTGCTTCAAGTGTATAACGCTTCATAAAATTGCTCAAAGATTCGTTATGATGCATTGTGATCTCGTGTGCATCAAGATGTGTCAGAGTACAGCTCCGTAGATTTTGGTATTGCATCACAAATTTTGCTCTCAAATCAAGAAAACTGGTAATACTCCTTGGTGGCAAACTAGAAAACCATTCGCGTGCCATTTTCTGCAATACCATAGGAAACATATGGCACGCAGTTTCATCCTCCCAATGCTGCAACCTCATAACACCTTCAAACATAGTCAGAAAATCTTCCGGATCCGTTGTGCCATCATAAACTCCAATTGCTGGTATAGCAAGATTTCTGGGCAATGGATAATTAGCAATTCGATCAATGAAACACTGCGTTGATTCTGCCATCGCTGGTGGCTTGGTGGCTTGTTCTCCAGTAATGAGGGCAAAAAAGTTGTCCACAGCCACAGCACGGACGGCGGGCTGCGCTAAGCGTTGCTTGTATTTTGTTGGAGCTGTCTGCTTAAGAATGTCATTTAAAAGCAACACTGCCTGCTATTCTGACATGAACTCATCTTTGTCAATTTCATCATCAGAGTCATTATTATCACAACTCAGGTCATTATCATCCCCAGAATCATCAATAAGACTGCCCAGCTTGTCAAGTAGCCTGGATAACTTGTACTTTGATATAGATTGCCTTTTCATTATCTGCTTGTCTTAGCCATCCGCCATCCACCGAAAAGGTATAAATGACGGACATCGCCGTGGCTGCATCAATGGTCGTCGCTCTGGATTAGTAACAAAATTTGGAAGTCTTTCTGCACTTTTAACTGTCACTTCTTCGATTACTGGCCTTTTCTCCGAATTAGTTGCCAAATGTTTAAGCCTCTCTGTAGTTTCAGCAACTGTTTCTTCAATCGTACCATCTAGTGGTGAAATAGGTACATCTTCAACAGTGACCATGTCGTCAGTTGATGGAGGATTGACTGCTTCAAGTACAAATGGAACTTCAGCTGCTTTCGTTTCTTTTCCGTTTCGTGTGTTCTTTGCATTAGTGGATGGCGCCATTGTTAACACATATTTCCTTATGAGGTAAGGCTTAGTATGTCAACAAGAGACTAGACGTGATCTAGCTTTTAGGAGGGCGGAGTGTTGCCGATTAATTTTTACCCTCGGGAAATAATCCCTGCAGACCCGGTACACAAGTGTAAGAACTTGTGGGGTGGCTTAATCAATCTGTCGTTCGCAGAGAGTATAGGTGCTAGCCGGATGACTTGTAGTGAGAGAAAGTAGAGAGAGAAAGAGAGAAGTGAAGTCTCAGCTCTCAAAGTTGTCAGAATATCTGAACTTGTGTAAAATGACGACCCAAGGGGTCTATTTATAGTGTCAGATCTACCAGATTTGTTTGGAGACATGTGTCGAATGATGATACGTTCTGTTACATGTGCTCCGAAATTTATGCTAAATACGGCGCAATCCGGCCAGGGCTTATGCGCTAGGCGGCGTTCAGGGCTTACGCATGACGGAGCAGCCTGTACAGCGGAGAACGCTGGACGGACAATCTCCACAAAACTGTTGTTTCCAGCCTTCCTGATGCTACTTTTATGCAACCATTATGCCTTTTATGCGTGTATACGATAGGATACACCATTAGTTATAGTTATAGAAATTGAATCAAAGTTTGAATATGAGTATTACTTTGTATTAGAAAGATATCTTACTGTAAATAAGAAAGATTTCTTGAAGTTGGATGATCACTTTACAAGATTGGAAGTAAGCTAGCAAACTTGGAAGTATTCTTGATTTTATGAAACTAGAACTTATAGAATTTATGAAGAACACTTAGAACTTGAAGATAGAACTTGAGAGAGATCACTTACACGAATAAAATTGAAGAATGAAAGTGTTTGTAGGTGTTTTTGGTCGTTGGTATATGGATTAGATATAAAGGATGTGTAATTTTGTTTTCATGTAAATAAGTCATGAATGATTACTCATATTTTTGTAATTTTATGAGATATTTCATGCTAGTTGTCAAATGATGGTTCCCACATGTGTTAGGTGACTCACATGGGCTGCTAAGAGCTGATTATTGGAGTGTATATACCAATAGTACATACATCTAAAAGCTGTGTATTGTACGAGTACAAATACAGGTGCATACGAGTAGAATTGTTGATGAAACTGAACGAGGATGTAATTGTAAGCATTTTTGTTAAGTAGAAGTATTTTGATAAGTGTCTTGAAGTCTTTCAAAAGTGTATGAATACATATTAAAACACTACATGTATATACATTTTAACTGAGTCGTTATGTCATCGTTAGTCGTTACATGTAAATGTTGATTTGAAACCTTTAAGTTAACGATCTTGTTAAATGTTGTTAACCCAATGTTTATTATATCTAATGAGATGTTAAATTATTATATTATCATGATATTATGATATATAAATATATTTTAATATGATATATATACATTTAAATGTCGTTACAACGATAATCGTTACATATATGTCTCGTTTCGAAATCATTAAGTTAGTAGTCTTGTTTTTACATATGTAGTTCATTGTTAACACATTTAATGATATATTTAAATATCATTTTATCATGTTAAATAAAGTGTATCAATATCTTAATATGATACATATGTATTTAGTAGGCGTTATCATAACGATAATCGTTATATATATCATTTCGAGTTTCTTAACTTAGTAATCTCATTTCTTATGTATATCACACATTGTTAATATACTTAGTGAGATACTTACTCATCATAATCTCATGTCAACCATATATATATGTCTATATATACCACAACATGTAGTTTTTACAAATTTGTAACGTTCGTGAATCGCCGGTCAACTTGGGTGATCAATTGTCTATATGAAAGTAATTTCATTTAATCAAGTCTTAACAAGTTTTATTGCTTAACACGTTGAAAACATTTAGTCATGTAAATATCAATCTCAATTAATATATATAAACATGAAAAGTTCGGGTCACTACATTATTACCCTTAACAGTCCATAAGCCCAGGTTCATCTTGGCCCAACAGAAAAGAAATAAGGCCCAATACACTTACAGGATCACGGTCCAAGTATTTAAATTGCTTAAGCCCACTTGTGTGATTATTTTAAATGGTCTGATTTTAGAACAAAAAGTAATGAAAGAAAAGTAAACGCGGTTATAGCAACAACCTGCAATTGGGTTTGGTTTGGTTTCCTTGGAACGAAATTAAGAGCAGCAAAAGTAGCAGAGCTGGATAGAAGCAACACTATCAATCGATGTAAAGTCGTTGTTATTTGAAACAGAAAAATAGAAATAGCAGGTACTCGGTTCCTATTTTATATTTTCATATCCATAGTAATAGTTTCAGGTTTGTATTGTTTTGTTGTGTTGGTTTTCGAGTAGAGATATATGTAAAAATCGTTGATGACAAGAGGTGGTTGTTGAACAGCTGCAAACAAACAGAGCAGCAGTAGGAACGAACGAAGTAGAAACAGAAGGTGAACTGCAGTTGTAGCAGCGTATGATGTATAATCAAAATAGAAAACTAATAATGTAGATGTGTTCTAATTAATTTCGTGAAACTATCCACCAATTTTAAAAGGCTGAATCGAAGGATTGATAATGAATTTCGAAGTCAAAGCTTCAAAACAAAAAAGTCAAACGTCAGTTCAAGAATCAAATTCGTAATTAATTCGAGGTTTCTGATGAAATTGATGATTGAGGATGGTTCTATGGAAGATTTAACATATACTTCATGAAGAAATTGAACAATAAAACTAACCAGATTGCAAAAATCATATTTTATCTTCATCTTTCCAAATTCGCCACTATATGAAGATGTGTTCTGTGATTTTGTTGAAATAATGGATCGAAATCATTCATCAGTGTTATAAATCGTTTTCTAGGGTCATGTCTGATTTGTATTCAAATGATAATTGGGAACACGGATGGGAGAAAGAACAGAAAAAGAGAAGAAAAAGAATAAAAGATGATAGAGATAGAAAAACTGATTTCACACATTTTATTATATCTGTAATTTATTTATATATAACTATATTTATAAAGTATATAATCAATATTAATAATAAATCTATATAAGTAATTATAATAATTCTAATTAATAAAAATTATATTAATAATACTTATTATTAATTATAGAAATAGAAATACTTATAATAATAATAAAAGTAAATATAATAACAATATAGAAAAAAAATTGATAATAATATTAACAATAATAATATTAATATAATAATTTATACATATCTGATTTCATATTTATATCATACTATTATTAATACTGATATTAATATTAATATATTTATTTTAATAATAATACTAAAAGTAATAATATTAAAACAACTATATTTTAACTTTACTTAATATTATACATTATTATTTTTGTTATATTTACTAATTATATAATATATTCATTTTATTAGTAACTTAATTATTTTATATATACCTTAAATTTTCAATTCAATCAGAATGATTTGTTTGTATTATATTAATTTAAATTAATATATACACTTATAATTATATTTACATCTATACACATTTATTTACAACAACTGTTCGTGAATCGTCGGGCATTGCCAAAGGTTAACTGATTCCATGTAAATAGTTCAAAAATTTTTGAGATTCAACATTACAGACTTGCTTATTGTGTCAAAATCATATTCAGATTAAGTTTAAATTTGGTCAGAAATTTTCAGGTCGTCACAGAGTTGGTGTGGAAGATGATAATGTTTGGGAACCAAACTTACAAAAATGCAAGTGTGCAATGATAGGAGTAATTGTGGGCAACCAACTCTCAACATCTAGACGTTGAGAGTTGACTTGATTTTGACTCATTCTAGTATCTGCTTAACATCGAGTCGGCTTATACAATCTTAGAAGCATATCATTTGTTTCTTTTAGTAGATCAAATGAGTTGGAGGAACATGAGAAAGCAATGCAATTGATCAAGTAAGCAATAGGTGATTCTCTCAAGTCAAGATTTAGATGTGGATAATACACTAAATGAGATGAGTGTGCATAGGATTCAGACGCACAAGGATATCATGATTTATATTGATGTTGTTCAAAACTGTATGAATTATTTTGATATTGATTATCAAGGTCTAAATATCCTAGGTTTTTTAAATGTGTCATACTATTTTGTTGACATCCTACATCTAAGTGCTCAGCAACATTACTTCTAATATGTTGCATTTAAAAATATAATTTTGAAACTTCATTTAAAAAATATTTTTTTATATTAAAATATTATTTTAGTAATTTTTTTAATAATAAAATATTATCTTAGTAACTTCAATTTTTTATTGTATTTAATTTTTATTTACTTATTTTAACATTTTTAAATTTTTTATTATTATTTTATAAAGTATTATTGAATATATAATAAATAGATTTTTATTTTTTATTATTACGATTTTTTATTTTTTTAAATTAATATTTTTATAAAATATATCAAATTTATTAAACTAAAATTTTTTATTATATTTTTTATTATTATAATATTATTATAATTAATAATTATTTTTTTAAAAGTTATTAAAATAGTATTATTATTATTATATAATTTTAATTTTATATTTTTAACTAATTAATCTATATAAGATTCAAATCGTACTTCCGTCTCCCTGGCAGTACCACCAAAATGTTGATGTGCGGCATACGGTCACATATTTTTCTCGACGCCGGTCGTTGCTGAAATGTCCCGTTCTTATTGATTAAAAACGTTCCATATTAATTGATTTCGTTGCGAGGTTTTGACCTCTATATGAGACGTTTTTCAAAGACTACATTCATTTTTAAAACAAACCATAACCTTTATTTCATAAATAAAGGTTTAAAAAGCTTTACGTAGATTATCAAATAATGATAATCTAAAATATCCTGTTTACACACGACCATTACATAATGGTTTACAATACAAATATGTTACATCGAAATCAGTTTCTTGAATGCAGTTTTTACACAATATCATACAAACATGGACTCCAAATCTTGTCCTTATTTTAGTATGCAACAGCGGAAGCTCTTAATATTCACCTGAGAATAAACATGCTTTAAACGTCAACAAAAATGTTGGTGAGTTATAGGTTTAACCTATATATATCAAATCGTAACAATAGACCACAAGATTTCATATTTCAATACACATCCCATACATAGAGATAAAAATCATTCATATGGTGAACACCTGGTAACCGACATTAACAAGATGCATATATAAGAATATCCCCATCATTCCGGGACACCCTTCGGATATGATATAAATTTCGAAGTACTAAAGCATCCGGTACTTTGGATGGGGTTTGTTAGGCCCAATAGATCTATCTTTAGGATTCGCGTCAATTAGGGTGTCTGTTCCCTAATTCTTAGATTACCAGACTTAATAAAAAGGGGCATATTCGATTTCGATAATTCAACCATAGAATGTAGTTTCACGTACTTGTGTCTATTTTGTAAATCATTTATAAAACTTGCATGTATTCTCATCCCAAAAATATTAGATTTTAAAAGTGGGACTATAACTCACTTTCACAGATTTTTACTTCGTCGGGAAGTAAGACTTGGCCACTGGTTGATTCACGAACCTATAACAATATATACATATATATCAAAGTATGTTCAAAATATATTTACAACACTTTTAATATATTTTGATGTTTTAAGTTTATTAAGTCAGCTGTCCTCGTTAGTAACCTACAACTAGTTGTCCACAGTTAGATGTACAGAAATAAATCGATAAATATTATCTTGAATCAATCCACGACCCAGTGTATACGTATCTCAGTATTGATCACAACTCAAACTATATATATTTTGGAACCAACCTCAACCCTGTATAGCTAACTCCAACATTCACATATAGAGTGTCTATGGTTGTTCCGAAATATATATAGATGTGTCGACATGATAGGTCGAAACATTGTATACGTGTCTATGGTATCTCAAGATTTCATAATATATAATACAAGTTGATTAAGTTATGGTTGGAATAGATTTGTTACCAATTTTCACGTAGCTAAAATGAGAAAAATTATCCAATCTTGTTTTACCCATAACTTCTTCATTTTAAATCCGTTTTGAGTGAATCAAATTGCTATGGTTTCATATTGAACTCTATTTTATGAATCTAAACAGAAAAGTATAGGTTTATAGTCGGAAAAATAAGTTACAAGTCGTTTTTGTAAAGGTAGTCATTTCAGTCGAAAGAACGACGTCTAGATGACCATTTTAGAAAACATACTTCCACTTTGAGTTTAATCATAATTTTTGGATATAGTTTCATGTTCATAATAAAAATCATTTTCTCAGAATAACAACTTTAAAATCAAAGTTTATCATAGTTTTTAATTAACTAACCCAAAACAGCCCGCGGTGTTACTACGACGGCGTAAATCCGGTTTTACGGTGTTTTTCGTGTTTCCAGGTTTTAAATCATTAAGTTAGCATATCATATAGATATAGAACATGTGTTTAGTTGATTTTAAAATTCAAGTTAGAAGGATTAACTTTTGTTTGCGAACAAGTTTAGAATTAACTAAACTATGTTCTAGTGATTACAAGTTTAAACCTTCGAATAAGATAGCTTTATATGTATGAATCGAATGATGTTATGAACATCATTACTACCTTAAGTTCCTTGGATAAACCTACTGGAAAAGAGAAAAATGGATCTAGCTTCAATGGATCCTTGGATGGCTCGAAGTTCTTGAAGCAGAATCATGACACGAAAACAAGTTCAAGTAAGATCATCACTTGAAATAAGATTGTTATAGTTATAGAAATTGAACCAAAGTTTGAATATTATTATTACCTTGTATTAGAATGATAACCTACTGTAAAAAACAAAGATTTCTTGAGGTTGGATGATCACCTTACAAGATTGGAAGTGAGCTAGCAAACTTGAAAGTATTCTTGATTTTATGAAACTAGAACTTTTGGAATTTATGAAGAACACTTAGAACTTGAAGATAGAACTTGAGAGAGATCAATTAGATGAAGAAAATTGAAGAATGAAAGTGTTTGTAGGTGTTTTTGGTCGTTGGTGTATGGATTAGATATAAAGGATATGTAATTTTGTTTTCATGTAAATAAGTCATGAATGATTACTCATATTTTTGTAATTTTATGAGATATTTCATGCTAGTTGCCAAATGATGGTTCCCACATGTGTTAGGTGACTCACATGGGCTGCTAAGAGCTGATCATTGGAGTGTATATACCAATAGTACATACATCTAAAAACTGTGTATTGTACGAGTACGAATACGGGTGCATACGAGTAGAATTGTTGATGAAACTGAACGAGGATGTAATTGTAAGCATTTTTGTTAAGTAGAAGTATTTTGATAAGTGTATTGAAGTCTTTCAAAATTGTATAAATACATATTAAAACACTACATGTATATACATTTTAACTGAGTCGTTAAGTCATCGTTAGTCGTTACATGTAAGTGTTGTTTTGAAACCTTTAGGTTAACGATCTTGTTAAATGTTGTTAACCCAATGTTTATAATATCAAATGAGATTTTAAATTATTATATTATCATGATATTATCATGTATGAATATCTCTTAATATGATATATATACATTAAATGTCTTTACAACGATAATCGTTACATATATGTCTTGTTTAAAAAATCATTAAGTTAGTAGTCTTGTTTTTACATATGTAGTTCATTGTTAATATACTTAATGATATGTTTACTTATCATAGTATCATATTAACTATATATATATCCATTATATGTCATCATATAGTTTTTACAAGTTTTAACGTTCGTGAATCACCGGTCAACTTGGGTGGTCAATTGTCTATATGAAACATATTTCAATTAATCAAGTCTTAACAAGTTTGATTGCTTAACATGTTGGAAAAATTTAATCATGTAAATATCAATCTCAATTAATATATATGAACATGGAAAAGTTCGGGTCACTACAGTACCTACCCGTTAAATAAATTTCGTCCCGAAATTTTAAGCTGTTGAAGGTGTTGACGAATCTTTTGGAAATAGATGCGGGTATTTCTTCTTCATCTGATCTTCACGCTCCCAGGTGAACTCGGGTCCTCTACGAGCATTCCATCGAACCTTAACAATTGGTATTTTGTTTTGCTTAAGTCTTTTAACCTCACGATCCATTATTTCGACGGGTTCTTCGATGAATTGAAGTTTTTCGTTGATTTGGATTTCATCTAACGGAATAGTGAGATCTTCTTTAGCAAAACATTTCTTTAAATTCGAGACGTGGAAAGTGTTATGTACAGCCGCGAGTTGTTGAGGTAACTCTAGTCGGTAAGCTACTGGTCCGACACGATCAATAATCTTGAATGGTCCAATATACCTTGGATTTAATTTCCCTCGTTTACCAAATCGAACCACGCCTTTCCAAGGTGCAACTTTAAGCATGACCATCTCTCCAATTTCAAATTCTATATCTTTTCTTTTAATGTCAGCGTAGCTCTTTTGTCGACTTTGGGCGGTTTTCAACCGTTGTTGAATTTGGATGATCTTCTCGGTAGTTTCTTGTATAATCTCCGGACCCGTAATCTGTCTATCCCCCACTTCACTCCAACAAATCGGAGACCTGCACTTTCTACCATAAAGTGCTTCAAACGGCGCCATCTCAATGCTTGAATGGTAGCTGTTGTTGTAGGAAAATTCTGCTAACGGTAGATGTCGATCCCAACTGTTTCCGAAATCAATAACACATGCTCGTAGCATGTCTTCAAGCGTTTGTATCGTCCTTTCGCTCTGCCCATCAGTTTGTGGATGATAGGCAGTACTCATGTCTAGACGAGTTCCTAATGCTTGCTGTAATGTCTGCCAGAATCTTGAAATAAATCTGCCATCCCTATCAGAGATAATAGAGATTGGTATTCCATGTCTGGAGACGACTTCCTTCAAATACAGTCGTGCTAACTTCTCCATCTTGTCATCTTCTCTTATTGGCAGGAAGTGTGCTGATTTGGTGAGACGATCAACTATTACCCAAATAGTGTCAAAACCACTTGCAGTCCTTGGCAATTTAGTGATGAAATCCATGGTAATGTTTTCCCATTTCCATTCCGGGATTTCGGGTTGTTGAAGTAGACCTGATGGTTTCTGATGCTCAGCTTTGACCTTAGAACACGTCAAACATTCTCCTACGTATTTAGCAACATCGGCTTTCATACCCGGCCACCAAAAATGTTTCTTGAGATCCTTGTACATCTTCCCCGTTCCAGGATGTATTGAGTATCTGGTTTTATGAGCTTCTCTAAGTACCATTTCTCTCATATCTCCAAATTTTGGTACCCAAATCCTTTCAGCCCTATACCGGGTTCCGTCTTCCCGAATATTAAGATGCTTCTCCGATCCTTTGGGTATTTCATCCTTTAAATTTCCCTCTTTTAAAACTCCTTGTTGCGCCTCCTTTATTTGAGTAGTAATGTTATTATGAATCATTATATTCATAGATTTTACTCGAATGGGTTCTCTGTCCTTCCTGCTCAAGGCATCGGCTACCACATTTGCCTTCCCCGGGTGGTAACGAATCTCAAAGTCGTAATCATTCAATAATTCAATCCACCTACGCTGCCTCATATTCAGTTGTTTCTGATGAAATATGTGTTGAAGACTTTTGTGGTCGGTATATATAATACTTTTGACCCCATATAAGTAGTGCCTCCAAGTCTTTAATGCAAAAACAACCGCGCCTAATTCCAAATCATGCGTCGTATAATTTTGTTCGTGAATCTTCAATTGTCTAGACGCATAAGCAATCACCTTCGTTCGTTGCATTAATACACAACCGAGACCTTGCTTTGATGCATCACAATAAATCACAAAATCATCATTCCCTTCAGGCAATGACAATATAGGTGCCGTAGTTAGCTTTTTCTTCAATAACTGAAACGCTTTCTCTTATTCATCATTCCATTCAAATTTCTTCCCTTTATGCGTTAATGCAGTCAAGGGTTTTGCTATTCTGGAAAAGTCTTGGATGAACCTTCTGTAGTAACCAGCTAGTCCTAAAAACTGGCGTATGTGTTTCGGAGTTTTCGGGGTTTCCCACTTTTCAACAGTTTCTATCTTTGCCGGATCCACCTTAATACCTTCTTTGTTCACTATGTGACCGAGGAATTGAACTTCTTCCAACCAAAATGCATACTTTGAAAACTTAGCGTACAATTCTTCCTTCCTCAATACTTCTAACACCTTTCTCAAATGTTCACCGTGTTCTTGGTCATTCTTTGAGTAAATAAGTATGTCATCAATGAAAACAATGACAAACTTGTCAAGGTATGGTCCACACACTCGGTTCATAAGGTCCATGAACACAGCTGGTGCATTAGTTAAACCAAACGGCATGACCATAAACTCGTAATGACCGTAACGTGTTCTGAAAGCAGTCTTTGGAATATCATCTTCTTTCACCCGCATTTGATGATACCCGGAACGTAAGTCAATCTTTGAATAAACAGACGATCCTTGTAGTTGATCAAATAAGTCATCGATTCTCGGTAGTGGGTAGCGGTTCTTGATGGTAAGTTTGTTCAACTCTCGGTAGTCGATACACAACCTGAATGTACCATCTTTCTTCTTGACAAACAAAACAGGAGCTCCCCACGGTGATGTGCTTGGTCGAATGAAACCACGCTCTAAAAGTTCTTGTAATTGGCTTTGTAGTTCTTTCATCTCGCTGGGTGCGAGTCTGTAAGGAGCACGAGCTATTGGTGCAGCTCCTGGTACAAGATCTATTTGAAATTCAACGGATCGATGTGGGGGTAATCCCGGTAATTCTTTCGGAAATACATCAGGAAATTCTTTTGCGACGGGAACATCATTGATGCTCTTTTCTTCAGTTTGTACTTTCTCGACGTGTGCTAGAACAGCATAGCAACCTTTTCTTATTAGTTTTTGTGCCTTCAAATTACTAATAAGATGTAGCTTCGTGTTGCCCTTTTCTCCGTACACCATTAAGGGTTTTCCTTTTTCTCGTATAATGCGAATTGCATTTTTGTAACAAACGATCTCCGCTTTCACTTCTTTCAACCAGTCCATACCGATTATCACATCAAAACTCCCTAACTCTACTGGTATCAAATCAATCTTAAATGTTTCGCTAACCAGTTTAATTTCTCGATTCCGACATATATTATCTGCTGAAATTAATTTACCATTTGCTAATTCGAGTAAAAATTTACTATCCAAAGGCGTCAATGGACAACTTAATTTAGCACAAAAATCTCTACTCATATAGCTTCTATCCGCACCCGAATCAAATAAAACATAAGCAGATTTATTGTCAATAAGAAACGTACCCGTAACAAGCTCCGGGTCTTCCTGTGCCTCTGCCGCATTAATATTGAAAACTCTTCCACGGCCTTGTCCATTCGTGTTCTCCTGGTTCGGGCAATTTCTAATAATGTGGCCTGGTTTTCCACATTTATAACAAACTACATTGGCATAACTTGCTCCGACACTACTTGCTCCGCCATTACTCGTTTCGACACCGTTTGTTCCTTTCGTTCTATTAACCCCTGGTCCGTAGACCTCACACTTCGCCGCGCTATGACCATTTCTTTTACACTTGTTGCAAAATTTGGTGCAGAACCCCGAGTGATTCTTTTCACACCTTTGGCATAGCTGCTTCTGATTGTTGTTGTTGTTGCGGTTATTATTGTTGTTGGGATGATTGTTGTAGTTGATGTTGTTGTTGTTGTTGTTGTTGTTGGGCCGTTTGTTGTAGTTGCGATTGATGTTGCGATTGTTGGGATAAGTGTTGCGATTATTGTTGTAATTGTTGTTGTTGTTATATTGGTGATTCTTATCACCGTTTTCCTCCCACTTTCTTTTGACTTGCTTCACATTGGCCTCTTCAGCAGTCTGTTCTTTAATTCTTTCTTCAATTTGGTTCACGAGTTTGTGATCCATTCTACATGCCTGTTGTATGGAGGCGGGCTCGTGTGAACTTATATCTTCTTGGATTCTTTCCGGTAATCCTTTCACAAACGCGTCGATCTTCTCTTCCTCATCTTCGAATGCTCCCGGACACAATAGGCACAATTCTGTGAATCGTCTTTCGTACGTGGTAATATCAAATCCTTGGGTTCGTAACCCTCTAAGTTCTGTCTTGAGCTTATTGACCTCGGTTCTGGGACGGTACTTCTCGTTCATCAAGTGCTTGAATGCTGACCACGGTAGTGCGTACGCATCGTCTTGTCCCACTTGCTCTAGATAGGTATTCCACCATGTTAACGCAGAACCTGTGAAGGTATGCGTAGCGTACTTTACTTTGTCCTCTTCAGTACACTTACTTATGGCAAACACCGATTCGACCTTCTCGGTCCACCGTTTCAATCCGATCGGTCCTTCGGTTCCATCAAATTCCAAAGGTTTGCAGGCAGTGAATTCTTTGTAGGTGCATCCTACACGATTTCCTGTACTGCTAGATCCAAGGTTATTGTTGGTATGTAGCGCAGCCTGTACTGCGGCTATGTTTGAAGCTAGAAAAGTACGGAATTCCTCTTCATTCATATTCACGGTGTGTCGAGTAGTCGGTGCCATTTCCTTCAAAATAGTTAAATGGAACAAGTTAATCATACAGAATATTAAGAGTAGTTAATAGTATTTCGTAGCATAATATGAACTCATTTATAAAAGCTTTTTCTTCATATTAGCGTTTTATAAGTTTAAATTCGGGTAGTACCTACCCGTTAAGTTCATACTTAGTAGCTAATATACAATTCAACTACTACAATTCTATATGAAAAACTGATTATAATAATATTTCGCGTTTAAACTTTTATACAATATTTTACAAACTTACAATACCGCTTATTTTACATAAAGCATGAAATATAGCACACAATAACTTTTATACAAGATAGTTGTGAAGACAATTCTAGCTAGTACACAAGTCGTTCAGCAAAGGCAATAAAGACACGTAATTCATACGTCCAGAAACAAGTCATGCATTCTGGTTTTACTAGGACTACTTCCCATCCTTGGTCTTGTGCAACATAACCGTTATGGCCGTTGATAAGACAGCGTGTTGTAACGTCATCAAAGGGACGAGGGTTACGTAATGTCCAACAGTCCCGTAATAATCTAAAAACCTCATTTCTTACCCCAATTACCGACTCCGTCACTTGTGGAAACGTTTTGTTTAATAGTTGTAGCTCGATGTTCTTGTTCTCACTTTGGTGAGAAGCGAACATTACTAATCCATAAGCATAACATGCTTCTTTATGTTGCATGTTAGCCGCTTTTTCTAAATCACGAAGTCCAATATTCGGATATATTGAGTCAAAATAATTTCTTAACCCGTTGCGTAAAATAGCATTTGGGTTCCCCGCAATATATGCGTCAAAGTAAACACATCGTAACTTATGGGTTTCCCAATGTGATATCCCCCATCTTTCAAACGAAAGTCTCTTATAAACCAAGACATTCTTGGAACGTTCTTCGAATGTCTTACAAACTGATCTCGCCTTAAATAGTTGTGCCGAAGAATTCTGGCCGACTCTAGACAAGATTTCATCAATCATGTCTCCGGGTAGGTCTCTTAAAATATTGGGTTGTCTATCCATTTTGTGTTTTTAAACTGTAAAATAGACAAGAGTTAGATTCATAAAAAAATACTTATTAATACAAGCAATTTTTACATATATCATAAAGCATAAGAACACTATATTACATATATTACACCACACGAATACAACTATCTTATTCCGACTCGCTCGTTTCTTCTTCTTCGGTTTTGGTTCGTTTTGCCAAGTTTCTAGGGATATATGATGTTCCCCTAATACGAGCCGTCGTTGTCCACATTGGTTTAGAAAAACCTGGTGGTTTAGAGGTTCCCGGGTCATTGTTACAACTTAAGGACTTCGGGCGTTGACGATACATATAAAGTTCATCGGGGTTGGAATTAGATTTCTCTATTTTTATGCCCTTTCCCTTATTATTTTCTTTTGCCTTTTTAAATTCAGTTGGGGTAATTTCTATAACATCATCGGAATTCTCGTCGGAATCCGATTCATCGGAGAATTGGTAATCCTCCCAATATTTTGCTTCCTTGGCGGAAACACCATTGACCATAATTAACCTTGGTCGGTTGGTTGAGGATTTTCTTTTACTTAACCGTTTTATTATTTCCCCCACCGGTTCTATTTCTTCATCCGGTTCCGATTCTTCTTCCGGTTCCGATTCTTCTTCCGGTTCCGACTCTTCTTCCGGTTCCTCTTCGGGAACTTGTGAATCAGTCCACGAATCATTCCAATTTACATTTGACTCTTCATTATTATTAGGTGAGTCAATGGGACTTGTTCTAGAGGTAGACATCTATCACATAATATCAAACGCGTTAAGAGATTAATATATCACATAATATTCACATGTTAAAAATATATAGTTTCCAACAAAATTTGTTAAGCAATCATTTTTCAAGTAAACACGGTCGAAGTCCAGACTCACTAATGCATCCTAACAAACTCGATAAGACACACTAATGCAAAATTCTGGTTCTCTAAGACCAACGCTCGGATACCAACTGAAATGTCCCGTTCTTATTGATTAAAAACGTTCCATATTAATTGATTTCGTTGCGAGGTTTTGACCTCTATATGAGACGTTTTTCAAAGACTGCATTCATTTTTAAAACAAACCATAACCTTTATTTCATAAATAAAGGTTTAAAAAGCTTTACGTAGATTATCAAATAATGATAATCTAAAATATCCTGTTTACACACGACCATTACATAATGGTTTACAATACAAATATGTTACATCGAAATCAGTTTCTTTAATGCAGTTTTTACACAATATCATACAAACATGGACTCCAAATCTTGTCCTTATTTTAGTATGCAACAGCGGAAGCTCTTAATATTCACCTGAGAATAAACATGCTTTAAACGTCAACAAAAATGTTGGTGAGTTATAGGTTTAACCTATATATATCAAATCGTAACAATAGACCACAAGATTTCATATTTCAATACACATCCCATACATAGAGATAAAAATCATTCATATGGTGAACACCTGGTAACCGACATTAACAAGATGCATATATAAGAATATCCCCATCATTCCGGGACACCCTTCGGATATGATATAAATTTCGAAGTACTAAAGCATCCGGTACTTTGGATAGGGTTTGTTAGGCCCAATAGATCTATCTTTAGGATTCGCGTCAATTAGGGTGTCTGTTCCCTAATTCTTAGATTACCAGACTTAATAAAAAGGGGCATATTCGATTTCGATAATTCAACCATAGAATGTAGTTTCACGTACTTGTGTCTATTTTGTAAATCATTTATAAAACTTGCATGTATTCTCATCCCAAAAATATTAGATTTTAAAAGTGGGACTATAACTCACTTTCACAGATTTTTACTTCGTCGGGAAGTAAGACTTGGCCACTGGTTGATTCACGAACCTATAACAATATATACATATATATCAAAGTATGTTCAAAATATATTTACAACACTTTTAATATATTTTGATGTTTTAAGTTTATTAAGTCAGCTGTCCTCGTTAGTAACCTACAACTAGTTGTCCACAGTTAGATGTACAGAAATAAATCGATAAATATTATCTTGAATCAATCCACGACCCAGTGTATACGTATCTCAGTATTGATCACAACTCAAACTATATATATTTTGGAACCAACCTCAACCCTGTATAGCTAACTCCAACATTCACATATAGAGTGTCTATGGTTGTTCCGAAATATATATAGATGTGTCGACATGATAGGTCGAAACATTGTATACGTGTCTATGGTATCTCAAGATTTCATAATATATAATACAAGTTGATTAAGTTATGGTTGGAATAGATTTGTTACCAATTTTCACGTAGCTAAAATGAGAAAAATTATCCAATCTTGTTTTACCCATAACTTCTTCATTTTAAATCCGTTTTGAGTGAATCAAATTGCTATGGTTTCATATTGAACTCTATTTTATGAATCTAAACAGAAAAGTATAGGTTTATAGTCGGAAAAATAAGTTACAAGTCGTTTTTGTAAAGGTAGTCATTTCAGTCGAAAGAACGACGTCTAGATGACCATTTTAGAAAACATACTTCCACTTTGAGTTTAATCATAATTTTTGGATATAGTTTCATGTTCATAATAAAAATCATTTTCTCAGAATAACAACTTTAAAATCAAAGTTTATCATAGTTTTTAATTAACTAACCCAAAACAGCCCGCGGTGTTACTACGACGGCGTAAATCCGGTTTTACGGTGTTTTTCGTGTTTCCAGGTTTTAAATCATTAAGTTAGCATATCATATAGATATAGAACATGTGTTTAGTTGATTTTAAAAGTCAAGTTAGAAGGATTAACTTTTGTTTGCGAACAAGTTTAGAATTAACTAAACTATGTTCTAGTGATTACAAGTTTAAACCTTCGAATAAGATAGCTTTATATGTATGAATCGAATGATGTTATGAACATCATTACTACCTTAAGTTCCTTGGATAAACCTACTGGAAAAGAGAAAAATGGATCTAGCTTCAATGGATCCTTGGATGGCTCGAAGTTCTTGAAGCAGAATCATGACACGAAAACAAGTTCAAGTAAGATGATCACTTGAAATAAGATTGTTATAGTTATAGAAATTGAACCAAAGTTTGAATATGATTATTACCTTGTATTATAATGATAACCTACTGTAAGAAACAAAGATTTCTTGAGGTTGGATGATCACCTTACAAGATTGGAAGTGAGCTAGCAAACTTGAAAGTATTCTTGATTTTATGAAACTAGAACTTTTGGAATTTATGAAGAACACTTAGAACTTGAAGATAGAACTTGAGAGAGATCAATTAGATGAAGAAAACTGAAGAATGAAAGTGTTTGTAGGTGTTTTTGGTCGTTGGTGTATGGATTAGATATAAAGGATATGTAATTTTGTTTTCATGTAAATAAGTCATGAATGATTACTCATATTTTTGTAATTTTATGAGATATTTCATGCTAGTTGCCAAATGATGGTTTCCACATGTGTTAGGTGACTCACATGGGCTGCTAAGAGCTGATCATTGGAGTGTATATACCAATAGTACATACATCTAAAAACTGTGTATTGTACGAGTACGAATACGGGTGCATACGAGTAGAATTGTTGATGAAACTGAACGAGGATGTAATTGTAAGCATTTTTGTTAAGTAGAAGTATTTTGATAAGTGTATTGAAGTCTTTCAAAAGTGTATAAATACATATTAAAACACTACATGTATATACATTTTAACTGAGTCGTTAAGTCATCGTTAGTCGTTACATGTAAGTGTTGTTTTGAAACCTTTAGGTTAACGATCTTGTTAAATGTTGTTAACCCAATGTTTATAATATCAAATGAGATTTTAAATTATTATATTATCATGATATTATCATGTATGAATATCTCTTAATATGATATATATACATTAAATGTCTTTACAACGATAATCGTTACATATATGTCTTGTTTAAAAAATCATTAAGTTAGTAGTCTTGTTTTTACATATGTAGTTCATTGTTAATATACTTAATGATATGTTTACTTATCATAGTATCATATTAACTATATATATATCCATTATATGTCATCATATAGTTTTTACAAGTTTTAACGTTCGTGAATCACCGGTCAACTTGGGTGGTCAATTGTCTATATGAAACATATTTCAATTAATCAAGTCTTAACAAGTTTGATTGCTTAACATGTTGGAAACATTTAATCATGTAAATATCAATCTCAATTAATATATATGAACATGGAAAAGTTCGGGTCACTACAGTTGCTGATTCAGCTGAGGTGAGATCTGCTCGTGCAACGGAAGTGTAAGGTTTTATATTTTTATTGCTGGGAACCGTAGCATGGTGGGCTTAGAATCCTTTTGCATCCCAGATTACAATACTATTGTTTCGTGGAATACTATCACTTTTATTATATCAAATATATATTTTTACTCATTAATTGATTTCCAGGAAACTTAATTCAAGCATAAATAATTAATGTGTCACGTAATAAAAATATAAGGATTATTATAAAAAAGAGTTTCTGTAATAAAATAGACCAACCCAACAACCACACTTGAATCTTAATTCTCTTATGGAAACTCCTGCGAATGTGTAACAATAAAGATTATACCTGTTAACAAAACAGGTCAGAAACAGAAATATTATTCCTACCGAATTAAGTTGGCAATGGTTAATTTGAATAGTTGAGAATGATCTTCGGCTATGAATAAAGTGATATATATTCGTAGTTGAAATTTAAAACATCTGTTAATGACTACTACTTTATAAAGACCTTTGACTCCAAATATAAAATGATAGACTTGCATAAGGTGACTGAAAACGGCATCGGCTGCGTATCAATCCATTTGTTGAAAGAGTGTTGTTATGTTATTTAGTTTCATAGAGCATAAATACCCCAGATTTCTCTATCATGGTATTTATCATAGTTTTTGAAAACACATTTATCTCGAGTCTTATACCTCGTGCCCGGCCTAATCTATTTCAATTTCCGAGAAACCAGACATATGCTTTTTAGACGCATAATACTTAAAACCACTTACGTAGATTTAAGCACGATACAAGTTAGATAAACTTTATATTTGTTGTCAAAAACTCACTTCGTTTATAAAGCATTGAATCAAAGACTTATAGTGATTTAAACGACCGCAATAGTAAAACATCCTAAACTTAAATCACAATAAACACGAGAAGTTATACTAATCCATTTTAACAATATTATAATCAATGAGTATTATTATTATTATTATCATTATTATTATTATTATTATTATTATTATTATTAATATTATTATTATTATTATTATTATTATTATTATTATTATTATTATTATCATCATCATTATTATTATTATTATTATTATTATTATTATTATTATTATTATTATTATTATTATTATTATTATTATTATTATTATTATTATTATTATTATTATAATATCTACTAATAACAACCAAAAAGTTGGTCGTTTCATTCCCAAACATTTGTGTTTTGGCCAAGGAAGGTATCACACCCCCAGTTAGAGCCTGAACGAAATGTGACTTAATATCAAATAAACCAACATATTATAATATATGAGAACAATACTAAATGATAAAATAAACTTTATTGAGAGTACGCAGCGGAAAATGAAATGTCGTTACAATGATGGAAGTAACAATAATGTAAATGTTCAAATGCAAAAGTAACTAATGCGATATCTCTTAATCCTATGTCCAAGTAGCATCACATAAGTAGTAAGTAAGAAAGCTTGAATCAATCAGCACATGAGACAAAACATGCTAAAGTGTCAAACAAAAAGGTTGAGTGAAGTTCATAGGTTTAACAAATAAGTTTGACCGTTGTTTTAGACCACAAGATTTAGTTTGTAAAGTTGATCTCCCGCAGGATCAAAAAGTTATACCAGTGCGTGATATTTAGACTAAACGTTCAAGTTTGCCCCAAAGACAAGTTGTAGTTTATACTTGTCGGTTTAATTTCATTATTAAGTAATACAATGACTTAGTCAAATGTATCAGGGACGTTACTCCCGATAGGCCTACCCCTAATAATTAAGCATGCAATCAATGAGCAATTAAAAATATCACTGTAGGGACTTAGTCGGACATAGTCGGGTATAGCATAGTGTTAGCAGTTGGTACTTGTGTCCAAAGTGTAAAATGTAAAAACAGCATGTGTCTCACCCCAATAAAAGTAAATAAGTTTGCTAGCGATAAAGAGTGGGGCTATGAGTTCACCTTAATAAGTAGAGAGAGAGAGAGAGTTATGAAAGGACCCGTTCATATACATTATAAACGATTCACAATAGTTGATTACATTGCGAGGTATTTGACCTCTATATGATACATTTTACAAACATTGCATTCGTTTTTAAAAGACAATTTTTCTTTACATCGAAAATTGACAGGCATGCATACCATTTCATAATATCCACTATTCAACTATAAATTGATTTAATAATAATCTTTGATGAACTCAATGACTCGAATGCAACGTTCTTCGAAATATGCTATGAAATCCTCCAAGTAATATCTTTAAAATGAGCAAATGCACAGCGGAAGATTTCTTTAACACCTGAGAATAAACATGCTTTAAAGTGTCAACCAAAAGGTTGGTGAGTTCATTAGTTTATCATAATCATTTATTTCCATCATTTTAATAGACCACAAGAATTTCATTTCCAGTTCTCACAAATATACGTCCCATGCATAGAGACAAAAATAATCATTCATATGGTGAACACCTGGTAACCGACATTAACAATATGCATATAAGAATATCCCCTATCATTCCGGGATCCTCCTTCGGACATGATATAAATTTCGAAGAACTAAAGCATCCGGTACTTTGGATGGGGTTTGTTAGGCCCAATAGATCTATCTTTAGGATTCGCGTCAATTAGGGTGTCTGTTCCCTAATTCTTAGATTACCAGACTTAATAAAAAGGGGCATATTCGATTTTGATAATTCAACCATAGAATGTAGTTTCACGTACTTGTGTCTATTTTGTAATTCATTTATAAAACCTGCATGTATTCTCATCCCAAAAATATTAGATTTTAAAAGTGGGACTATAACTCACATATCAATATTGAGATTCAATATTGCAGGAAAGGTACGTAAACGCAACGGAGATGATAAACATTATATTGACCTCACGAGTATACCCATGAACCATATTCAATCACCTTCATAGCTATAACCCATAATTTCCTTAATCCTATCCCACTCGAAAAAACAACTTCGAAATCACTCAGACAGCACTCCGTCGTAATATTTTATGTATACTAATAATATCTTGAGATAATACGGAGTAAATATATATATGTAAATCGATTGAGAGAGTTTAGAGAAAACTATTTTCAAGTTTCTATGAAATAATGAAACCTATTGAATTCTATTTATAATAGATTTTTGAATTATTAAAGTGAATTATTAAAGTATGAATTATTAAAGTGAATTATTAAAGTATGAATTATTAAAGTGAATTATTAAAGTATGAATTATTAAAGTGAATTATTAAAGTATGAATTATTAAAGTGAATTATTAAAGTATGAATTATTAAAGTTAAAGTAAAGTAAAAATAAAGTAAAGGTAAAGTTTAAGTATAGTAAAAGTATAAAACTATGTACGTATAATACGCGTATAAATATATATAATATTAATTTAAATCGTTATATATATTTAATAAAATAAAATATAAATATCGTTATCTTTATCATACTAGTTAAGCAATGAGTTGTCAAAAGTGGTTCTAGATATTTATAAAAGTTATATACGTTTTAATAATAAAGTTCTTTTTAAACTGAAAATGTTTTTGTACGTTTGAAACTAAATAGATTAATCGAGTCTTTATGAGATTCAATCTTCCACTATCCTTTGTCTAGTTCTCAATGATTGACAATTTGTTCATATTTATAAATCACTTTACTATTTTCCGAATATTGTTAAAATGAAAAGATTTCTCAAATCAACGTGGGCCTTTCAACAGAGACTTGTAATCATAATTCAATATATCTGATAATTCAATCATTTGATCTTATCTTCTAATTCCATTGATAAACATTTTAAAATAGATACAATCATATAAAGTATTTAATCTAATATTTTGTTTACGTTTCAAGTTATAACATATATACACATATACATATATAATCATATTCGTTTAATGGTTCGTGAATCGTTGGAACTTGGTCGAGGTTGAATGAATGTATGAACATAGTTTAAAATTCTTGAAATTTAACTTAACAAATATTGCTTATCGTGTCGAAAACATATAAAGATTAAAGTTTAAATTTGGTTGGAAATTTCCGGGTTGTCACAGTACCTACCCGTTAAAGAAATTTCGTCTCGAAATTTGAGTGGAAAGGTCGTGAATGATAATAAGTATGTTTTTATGATGCATACGGGCTGAAAATTAGAGTTTTATCATCAGCGAATAATTTGGATAAACAATCCATTTATATGAAGAGTACGAATGAAGCTAACATAGAAGAGTGAAATGAGTAAGTGTAGATTCATCTTATCATTTGACGTAGATATGATTGATTCCCAGATTTTAAGGGATTTGAAGAAAATCTTCTTAATAAGATTTGACTCTCCGGTAATCAAGGGAATTAGGATCCGCTTTAAATGCGATCGTCCATTTTAATTGTTCTGACGAAGATTTTCTTATAAATTTACCTCCTTCGTTTCCTTACAACTCACACCATATGTTGATGCATTTTATGCAAGTCCCTAGACATCTACCCACGTCCATTGCAGGTACAACAGTTTACAGGCCACCATGATTGCTCGTTATTATCCTATCCGTGTTTGTATGTGGTTACAGGAACTGCAGGAACGAGATTTAGATGTTTGACTATGTTAGACTTAGTCAGACGTACGAGTGAAGCCTCACTAGTACGGCTGACAGGCTCATACGCATGGTTGATGCTGAGCTAAGTCACAATTACAACCTAAATGATAAGACACGAGTGAGTGATCACTCGTACGGTTGATGAAGCCAACTCGTACGTGTGATGAATGAATCGTATGGGTGTGTCAACAGCAGGGGTATATAAAGTATTATGTTCTTCATTCTAGGTTAAGCCTCTCATTTGTTACACACACTCAGATCTAGTGAGCTCCTTCGATTCTCTCTCAGTCCAAATCACCCAGGTGGTGAATAATAGCTCTAGGTGTTGATCTAATCACACTTGATTTAGTTGTGGTTTGACTAAATTAATCAAAAAAAAACTTAACCTATTCACTAGAGGGTTTGATTCACTTATTCTACCATTGTGTGAGTTAAATCTGTTGATTTCTAAGTTCCTAGTCATGTTTCATCACCTTCTATTCTTTCCCCCTCAACTCATATTTTAAAGTATTCATCAATATGCTCCATCCAGTTCTGATTCTCGATATACTTCTAACTTTCATATCGGTCATTCTTCTTTTTTTCATCTACGGCCGGAAGAATCTATTTACTTCTACTATACTCTTGGGTTTATAGTGTTCCTAGTTCTCCCGTGTCTTTATATTACTATATGCATCGATATATATGGTTTATAATTTCTGGTTTGTCGTTGGGCTTTATATGTTCCCTTATATTTCAAAGTCTCTGCTTCTGTCTTCTATAATCATTATCATTCACAGTTAATGCTCTATTTTATTTGCTGCAATTTATACCCCAATTTCTATTTCGGAGTTTTGTCCTTTCGTTTCTTCTTCTTGCGATTAAGCACCGCTTGTAATGGTCCAGAATTCACAGATATGAATTTCGAAATGAACATTGTTAATGTTCTAGGAAGGAAATTGTGATGGCACGATCTTGACTTGTTAAATTACTAAAATACCTTGGAAAAGGCCGAATCATCAAGAAATATTTTCTTGATATTTTAGAGGTTAAATAGAATACAAGAGTCGTATAACATGGCACATGATGATGTTATGATCTGTGAATCATCACGTTCCATTTAGAAACTCAGCATGACTTACTGTAATATAATCACATTGATCAAGTGTCATTATATTATACTAATTCATGCTTCAGTTCCCAACACTACTTCAAAATATTCCTATTTTAAATTTGAATGTTTCAGAATTTAGAAACTAAAATAGTTTCTTTTATGATGTAATACAGATAGCGCGAAGAGGTAAATGATTTCAAATAAGAAAAATTAAGAAAATATCTTCAGAAATATGGAGGATATTTATAATGAAAGATATGATGATATTTTAGAATTTCTAATATCAGAGGATGATAAAGAATATTGTCCGCAGGGGTTTAGAGTCAGGAGCAAGGTATTCGTTAATGACTTCAGCAGATACTGAATTATTTGGATCCTTTGAAGTCAGGTTCAGTCTTTGTAATTTGTCCACAGCCTCCTTCCTACTTTGCTCAATCCTTTTTCCAGTTCCAAGACTTCTCTTTTTCTGCGCTTTGCCAGCACACCTATTCATTATCATCAAACTTTTACTGTTAAGGTCGTTTATAGTTTTTTTGCTGCTTCATCAGTATTTTTCCATTTTCGGAGAACCAATTCGTAGTTCGAAGTGTTTTTCAGAATCTTCACATTCAAATTAAGTCCAGAAGATAGATGTTATATATACACATATAACTGTTGGCGTAGACATGCTGCGAGATTTCAAAATACTGATTGCTAATTCCCAATGATTCGTATGGAAATTCTCATTACAAGATGCGAATGAGTAAATGATGGGGTTTCAATGAATAATTATAATGACTTTTTGGAGAGGCTAAAATCAAAGGGTAATGAAGTTGTTGATACATCTGTTAATAATGTGGTGGAATGTAAAAGGTTCCCTGGTAACGATGGTGTATATCTCAAGGTTATAATAAGGTTAGTCTGACTGAAAAGTCGAAGTTGACTTGCTGGAGCTGTGACAAAACTGGCTACTTTGAATAGGAGTCGCAAAGTTATTTTTGCTAATAAATGCTAAAGAATCTGACGCGGGTACGTTGTTTAAACTTTTACTTTGGTTTTAAGAGTTTTTCAGGTACACAACTGTGGGTAACATGTGGTTGGATCATCATCTCGATTGCTCATCATTCGAGGTGTCTTCAGAAATTTTCGAAGGGTTTGAACACAGATTGTAATCATTAACATACATTTGATGTTCTAACACAGTTTTGGAGTCAAAATATAGCTTGTGAAAGATGTAAGGATCTAAGAGTGATGATTTTGGTCATATCTCAAGTTGAATTTTGAGATTTCAAAATCAGAATATGTAATTAAATTTTGAATGAGTATGGTTGTTTTGATTTCTATAAAAGAATGTATATTGTTGTGAAAGTAGGGAGTATAATGGATGATTTGCTGAATCAGATTCGAAGAATGTAATATATTAATTGTGAATTTATTATCTCTCGGGTATTACCTACCCGTTAAAAAAATTTCACAATTAATATTTTGTACAAAAGAATTTTATTACAGTCTTTATGAAAATATATATATATGTATATTTTCTTCAGATGTAACATAGATTTAATGAGTTATTGTTAAATTAAACTCATTTGATTTACGGTTGAAACTAGAATTGAATAATCCCTAAAGGCTTTAAAAAGTACATAACTTTTACGCAGTATTTCTTTAATGACATTGAAATTATGAATCAATACTTCATTATTTGTTGATGTATGATGTTCGGTTCGTGGAATTCTTGTGAATTTCGCAAAGTACGAATGATGTTATCTGAAAAGTTTCGGGTACATCGATGATGAAAGTGTAAAATCAAATATATACTTGATTTATTATGAATTGGAATTTGTTGAATTGCGACAGAGATTGTAGTTAACGCTGGTTAAGTTGCGGCCGAAGGACGTACATTATTGCATATTTGTAATATGAATTAACCGAGTAGTTAAGATTCACACACAATAGCTTAGCACGGAAAGATTTATTTGTATTTCAAAATATATAAAATATACATATAATTTCTTCAAAGGGAATGAGTTAATTCTTCATAACTCGTTGATACAATATACGGGTTATTGATTCGTAATGATGTCCATTGTGATTCTTGAGCTGACGGAGTTTGTGATGTTATAGGTGTTGTTGATTCTGATGTTGACTGTACTGATGATACTGGTGACGCTGACGGTACTGTTGATGTTGTTGGTAAAACAAGTTTAGCTTGTTAATCACACATCATTTTTGTCAGGGTTTCTACTCTTCCTTCTATCATTTTGGTTCGCTTAACTGATTTATGGTTAGGGCTAGATTAGATAATCTCTAAGACTTTAGAGATTACATAATCTGCGCGGAATGTTTCTCCAATGAAGTTATGAATTAATACTTCGTCGGTTATTGTTGTTGGTATTCCTTGGTATCTACAGGGCGTATGACATTGGTGCTCGTGGGACAGAGTGTAAAGTTGAGGTTTACGACGTGGTTGTGGTTGGGGTGGTAATGGTACTATTGGCGTTGATGATGGTGTTACTGGTTATGCTGCTGATGCTGCTGCTGGTGTTTGTAATCTCTGCACCATATTCTCCAAAGCCACTACCCGAGCGCGAAGCTCGTTGACTTCTTCTATTACACCGGGGTGATTGTCAGTTCGGACGAGCGGATAAATAAAATCTAAAATTTGATGTAATATATAAACGTGACGAGATACTCTGGAAATGAGCGAGAAAATGGTGTTTCGGACAGGTTCGCCGGTAAGTGCTTCAGGTTCTTCGTCAAGAGGGAAATGTGGTGGATGGAAGGGATCACCTTCTTCTTGTCTCCAATGATTGAGGAGGCTACGAACCCATCCCCAATTCATCCAGAATAGGTGATGACTGATTGGTTGATCTATTCCGGTCACACTGCTTTCGGAGCTGGAGTGGGATTCCATTTCGAAATCCGAGGAACTTGAATTAATGATGAATTCCATTTCGTACGATTGAATAGGGATTTTTTTTTTTCGATATGAAATGATTTTCGGTTATCGGATGGTATTCTAATTACATAGAATATCCATATATATAGAACAAAAGATTTCGTAAATTACGGAGGAAATTACGAGATATATCAGGCAACGTTTACAGTAATAGATACGATAAGATATGATTTAGTAGATACGCTAAGATATGAATTTTTGTCTATACACTATTCATGCAATCAATGCAGCAAGACGTGTCTTAGACTAAAAATAATAAGCAGGTAATTTCCTGAGGATGATAAGTAGTTAATTTTTGACACAAAATGATAAGAAAAACTATTGACA
Source organism: Rutidosis leptorrhynchoides (assembly GCF_046630445.1). NCBI lineage: Eukaryota > Viridiplantae > Streptophyta > Magnoliopsida > Asterales > Asteraceae > Rutidosis > Rutidosis leptorrhynchoides. The sequence continues at coordinate 222,877,862 of NC_092337.1, read as the reverse complement.
TGTAGACACGGTCGAAGTCCAGACTCACTAATGCATCCTATCGACTTATCTGTTAGACACACCAATGCAGACCTGGTTCGCTAAGACCACCGCTCTGATACCAACTGAAAGGACCCGTTCATATACATTATAAACGATTCACAATAGTTGATTACATTGCGAGGTATTTGACCTCTATATGATACATTTTACAAACATTGCATTCGTTTTTAAAAGACAATTTTTCTTTACATCGAAAATTGACAGGCATGCATACCATTTCATAATATCCACTATCCAACTATAAATTGATTTAATAATAATCTTTGATGAACTCAATGACTCGAATGCAACGTTATTCGAAATATGCTATGAAAGACTCCAAGTAATATCTTTAAAATGAGCAAATGCACAGCGGAAGATTTCTTTAACACCTGAGAATAAACATGCTTTAAAGTGTCAACCAAAAGGTTGGTGAGTTCATTAGTTTATCATAATCATTTATTTCCATCATTTTAATAGACCACAAGAATTTCATTTCCAGTTCTCATAAATATACGTCCCATGCATAGAGACCAAAATAATCATTCATATGGTGAACACCTGGTAACCGACATTAACAATATGCATATAAGAATATCCCCTATCATTCCAGGATCCTCCTTCAGACATGATATAAATTTCGAAGTACTAAAGCATCCGGTACTTTGGATGGGGTTTGTTAGGCCCAATAGATCTATCTTTAGGATTCGCGTCAATTAGGGTGTCTGTTCCCTAATTCTTAGATTACCAGACTTAATAAAAAGGGGCATATTCGATTTTGATAATTCAACTATAGAATGTAGTTTCACGTACTTGTGTCTATTTTGTAAATTATTTATAAAACCTGTATGTATTCTCATCCCAAAAATATTAGATTTTAAAAGTGGGACTATAACTCACATATCAATATTGAGATTCAATATTGCAGGAAAGGTACATAAACGCAACGGAGATGATAAACATTATATTGACCTCACGAGCATACCCATGAACCATACTCAATCACCTTCATAGCTATAACCCATAATTTCCTTAATCCTATCCCACTCGAAAAAACAACTTCGAAATCACTCAGACAGCACTCCGTCGTAATATTTTATGTATACTAATAATATCTTGAGATAATACGGAGTAAATATATATATGTAAATCGATTGAGAGAGTTTAGAGAAAACTATTTTCAAGTTTCTATGAAATAATGAAACCTATTGAATTCTATTTATAATAGATTTTTGAATTATTAAAGTGAATTATTAAAGTATGAATTATTAAAGTGAATTATTAAAGTATGAATTATTAAAGTGAATTATTAAAGTATGAATTATTAAAGTGAATTATTAAAGTATGAATTATTAAAGTGAATTATTAAAGTATGAATTATTAAAGTTAAAGTAAAGTAAAAATAAAGTAAAGGTAAAGTTTAAGTATAGTAAAAGTATAAAACTATGTACGTATAATACGCGTATAAATATATATAATATTAATTTAAATCGTTATATATATTTAATAAAATAAAATATAAATATCGTTATCTTTATCATACTAGTTAAGCAATGAGTTGTCAAAAGTGGTTCTAGATATTTATAAAAGTTATATACGTTTTAATAATAAAGTTCTTTTTAAACTGAAAATGTTTTTGTACGTTTGAAACTAAATAGATTAATCGAGTCTTTATGAGATTCAATCTTCCACTATCCTTTGTCTAGTTCTCAATGATTGACAATTTGTTCATATTTATAAATCACTTTACTATTTTCCGAATATTGTTAAAATGAAAAGATTTCTCAAATCAACGTGGGCCTTTCAACAGAGACTTGTAATCATAATTCAATATATCTGATAATTCAATCATTTGATCTTATCTTCTAATTCCATTGATAAACATTTTAAAATAGATACAATCATATAAAGTATTTAATCTAATATTTTGTTTACGTTTCAAGTTATAACATATATACACATATACATATATAATCATATTCGTTTAATGGTTCGTGAATCGTTGGAACTTGGTCGAGGTTGAATGAATGTATGAACATAGTTTAAAATTCTTGAAATTTAACTTAACAAATATTGCTTATCGTGTCGAAAACATATAAAGATTAAAGTTTAAATTTGGTTGGAAATTTCCGGGTTGTCACAGTACCTACACGTTAAAGAAATTTCGTCTCGAAATTTGAGTGGAAAGGTCGTGAATGATAATAAGTATGTTTTCATGATGCATACGGGCTGAAAATTAGAGTTTTATCATCAGCGAATAATTTGGATAAACAATCCATTTATATGAAGAGTACGAATGAAGCTAACATAGAAGAGTTAAATGAGTAAGTGTAGATTCATCTTATCATTTGACGTAGATATGATTGATTCCCAGATTTTAAGGGATTTGAAGAAAATCTTCTTAATAAGATTTGACTCTCCGGTAATCAAGGGAATTAGGATCCGCTTTAAATGCGATCGTCCATTTTAATTAAAGTAGTATTTTAATGATTAGGGTTTAGGGTTTTGAGGACCTAAATAATATGAATGTTAAGATCATGCACGAATATGATTATGAATATAAACATGAATTGAAAGAAAGATTTAAAAGTTTTAAGATTTTAGATCATACCTTGTTAATGATGATGAAGATTAACAAGAAACAAGAAGAAAACTTGGTGATGAAGATCAAATAACCCAAATAATGAAGAACACGCTTGAAGATCTTGATGAACACGAAGAACAAGCTTAAAGATCACTTGAAGATGGTGGTGGTGTGGTGGTGGTGTTCTTGGCCGAATACCACAAGAGAGGAAGAGGGAGAGATTATTTTTGAGAGATGATTTTGGTGTGATTTGTGAATGAGAAACTAGGAGTCTAGGGGTGTTTATATAGTGCAAGTATTAGAGTGTTATTCAACATAAAGATGTTCTAATTAATGATTTTATTTTATTTTATAATTCTTTTAGTCAACAATAGGTGGTACTAGTTTATATTATATATATATATATATATATATATATATATATATATATATATATATATATATATATATATATATATATATATATATATATATATATATATATATATATATATATATATATATATATATATATATATATATTTAGTCAACATAAGGATGTAATTGTTTAAGATTCTTTAGTCTCATTATTATTATTATTATTATTATTATTATTATTATTATTATTATTATTATTATCATTATTATTATTATTATTATTATTATTATTATTATTATTATTATTATTATTATTATTATTATTATTATTATTATTATTATTATTATTATTATTATTATTATTATTATTATTATTATTATTATTATTATTATTTTTACATTTACTACATGATAAGTATTATTTTCTTTTTACTAATTCATGACTTGTATTTTTTTATTTAGTTCCCAATTGTTTTATTATTTATATAAATGTCACTTTTTATTTATTACTTATAGGTTATTAGTTATAATATTACATAAATGCATAAATTTTAATTAGCAGTGAGTGTCGACTAACAGTTTATTATTTTCATCTTTTATTAACTTGTCAATTATTGCACAAAGTTAATTAATATGTTTTATAACTCTTAACACTTAACAATTGTTGATTAAAGTTTAATCATTAAGTTTTAATTATATTGTTTGGGCATTTAATATTGTAAAAAATATAGAATGGAAAAAAATGAGGGTCGTTATAGCACTTCCCCGTTATTAGAAACTTCGTCCCGAAGTTTTAAGTAGATTTCTCGTTTGCATCAGCAGTTGAGAAGAGATGGGGATATTTCCGTATCATTTAGTCTTTGTGTTCCCATGTATATTCGGGGCCTCTACGCGAATTCCAACGGACTTTAATGATAGGTATGTTGCTTTTACGCGTTTGTTTGACCTCTCCTTCCGTGATTTCTATAGGTTCTTCAACGAAGTGCATTTGTTCATCAATGCGGATATCATCCAAAGGAATAACAAGTGTGTCATCAGCAAGATACCTTTTAAGATTTGAGACATGAAACACATCATGTACTTGGCTAAGTTCAGTTGGTAGTTCTAATCGGTACGCCACGGGACCGACTCTTTGAGTGATCGTGAAAGGTCTAACATATCATGGACTGAGTTTGCTTCGTTTACCGAAACGGATAACACTTTTTCAAGGGGATACTTTCAACATGACTTTATCTCCAACTTGGTATTCTATATCCTTTCATTTCTTATCGGCATAGCTCTTTTGTCGGCTACGGGCAGTTTCTAATCGTTGCTTAATCTGAGCGACCTTTTCGGTAGTTTCATGAATGATTTCGGGACCAGTTAAATGTCTGTCCTCGAGTTTGAAATGTCCCGTTCTTATTGATTAAAAACGTTCCATATTAATTGATTTCGTTGCGAGGTTTTGACCTCTATATGAGACGTTTTTCAAAGACTGCATTCATTTTTAAAACAAACCATAACCTTTATTTCATAAATAAAGGTTTAAAAAGCTTTACGTAGATTATCAAATAATGATAATCTAAAATATCCTGTTTACACACGACCATTACATAATGGTTTACAATACAAATATGTTACATCGAAATCAGTTTCTTGAATGCAGTTTTTACACAATATCATACAAACATGGACTCCAAATCTTGTCCTTATTTTAGTATGCAACAGCGAAAGCTCTTAGTATTCACATGAGAATAAACATGCTTTAAACGTCAACAAAAATGTTGGTGAGTTATAGGTTTAACCTATATATATCAAATCGTAACAATAGACCACAAGATTTCATATTTCAATACACATCCCATACATAGAGATAAAAATCATTCATATGGTGAACACCTGGTAACCGACATTAACAAGATGCATATATAAGAATATCCCCATCATTCCGGGACACCCTTCGGATATGATATAAATTTCGAAGTACTAAAGCATCCGGTACTTTGGATGGGGTTTGTTAGGGCCAATAGATCTATCTTTAGGATTCGCGTCAATTAGGGTGTCTGTTCCCTAATTCTTAGATTACCAGATGATAATGCTAAAAACGAACATATATTTCATAGCATTATTCCTCAAGAAAGATAAGCTTTTAGTTGCAATTATTCTATTTACAAGTGATATTCGTTTAAATAATAAAAGGTGAAGACAAAAGACAGATTCGACGAATTGAAGACGCAAACGACCAAAAAGCTCAAAAGTACAAAAGACAATCAAAAAGGTTCCAATTATTGATAAGAAACGTCTCGAAATTACAAAAGTAAAAAATTCAAAACGCAAAGTACAAAATATAAAATTGTACGCAAGGACGTTCGAAAATCCGGAACCGGGACCAGAGTCAACTCTCAACGCTCGACGCAACGGACTAAAAATTACAAGTTAACTATGTATATAAATATAATATAATATATAATTAATTATATTAATTATATATATATATTATATTTATAAATAAAAACTGTCGGCAGAGAAAGACTCCAAAGTGTGAGCTGGAATTTCAAACTCCGCGACTCGCGGAGTTTGAAGGCCAAAATGGCCGCGAGTCGCCGAGCCCCCAGTTTTGAAACTCCCTATAAAGCAAACCGAAATCTGATCATTTTCATCAATCTTTTTCTTCTTCTCCTCATACGTAAAATATATATATATATATATATATATATATATATATATATATATATATATATATATATATATATATATATATATATATATATATTTATAATTTATATTTTAATTTTAATTATAATTCTAATAATAAGGGTATGTTAGCGAATGTTGTAAGGGTGTAAGTCGAAATTCTGTCCGTGTAACGCTACGCTATTTTTAATCATTGTAAGTTATGTTCAACCTTTTTACATTAATGTCTCGTAGCTAAGTTATTATTATGCTTATTTAAAACGAAGTAATCATGCTGTTGGGCTAATTACTAAAATTGGGTAATTGGGCTTTGTACCATAATTGGGATTTGGACAAAAGAACGACACTTGTCGAAATTAGACTATGGGCTATTAATGGGCTTTATATTTGTTTAACTAAATGAAAGTTTGTTAATGTTAATATAAAGATTTACAATTGGGCGTCCCTATAAATTACCATATACACTCGATCGGACACGATGGGCGGGGTATTTATATGTACGAATAATCGTTCATTTAACCGGACACGGGAATGGATTAATAGCCACTAGAATAATTAAAACAGGGGTGAAATTACATTCAAGGGTAATTGGTGTAATTGCTAATAAAGTAGTAAAACCTTGGTTTACACGCAGTTGATAACCTGGTGTATTCATTAAACAAAGTATTAAAACCTTGTTACAATTCGAATCCCCAATTAGTTGGAATATTTAACTTCGGGTATAAGGATAATTTGACGAGGACACTCGCACTTTATATTTATGACTGATGGACTGTTATGGACAAAAACCAGACGGACATATTAAATAATCCAGGACAAAGGACAATTAACCCATGGGCATAAAACTAAAATCAACACGTCAAACATCATGATTACGGAAGTTTAAATAAGCATAATTCTTTTATTTCATATTTAATTTCCTTTATTTTATATTTAATTGCACTTCTAATTATCGCATTTTTATTGTTATTATATTTAATTGCACTTTTAATTATCGTACTTTTTAATTATCGCAAGTTTATTTTATCGCACTTTTATTATTCGTAATTTCATTTATCGTTATTTACTTCATGCTTTAATTTAAGTCTTGTATTTATTTTTAATATTTTACATTTGGTTTTAACTGCGACTAAAGTTTTAAAATCGACAAACCGGTCATTAAACGGTAAAAACCCCCCTTTATAATAATAATATTACTTATATATATATTTGTATTTTTATAAAAGTAAACTAATATAGCGTTGAGCTTTGTTTAAAAAAAAAAGATTCCCTGTGGAACGAACCGGACTTACTAAAAACTACACTACTGTACGATTAGGTACACTGCCTATAAGTGTTGTAGCAAGGTTTAAGTATATCCATTCTATAAATAAATAAATATCTTGTGTAAAATTGTATCGTATTTAATAGTTTTTCCTAGTAAAATATAAACTATTTCGTATACCTTAGCTTTGACATCAAGTATTTTTGGCGCCGCTGCCGGGGAAACCTCTTAAACGCCGGAAGCGCAACGCTAATATTAAAAAAAAAAAAAAGAGATTTTTAGTTAACTTTTATTAAAATTCGTTTTTGTAAAAATACGTTTTAATTATTCAAAAATATAAAAAGAAAAACAAAAATATAAGTATTTTTAAGATTTTGTTAAATATTTAAGTTTTATAAGTTTCTTTATTTTTATTTTAGTTTATAAAAATATAAGTTTTATTTAAATATCTTTTATTTATTTAAAAACAGAAAACAGAAAATAAAAAAAAAATAAATAAAGAAAAACGCGTCGAATTTAATAAGCTGTCATCTGAATTTCTGAACCCCGCGACTCGCGGGGTTTTCTGCATTAATTACCGCGACTCGCGGAGCTGCTCTTACACGCAAACAGGAAGCCCTAATCCTGCATTTATTACGGATTATTATTAATTATTATTATTATTAACCCTAATTATTATTATTATTATAATTAAGTTTATTTTTAATTTAAGTTTTATTTAATTTATATTTTGTTTAAATTAGTTTAATTAATTTGTAAAATTAGTAGTTTTAATAAATAAATAATATAAAATTAATATTTTTATAAAAATTGTAATTTTTACAACTTTTTGTATATTTTTATATTTTGTCCCTTTTTAATCTCTTTAGCGTAACTTTTGTATTTTTAGCTCATATTTAGTTTTAAACTTAGTTTTTGCCATAGTTATTTTTACTCCTAGATTTTTAGGCTTTGCCGTAGAATTCCTTAAGTGCTTTTTCTTTAGACTAAGATTTAGGTACTTTAGAATTTTGCGACACCTTTTTAAGTTTTAGTTTCTTTTTAAGTTATTTCCATTTGGGATTTAGTTTTTCTTGTAAGCTTTAATATTTTTAGACGACTTTTACTATGTACCAATTATCATTCCAGTTAGTAATTTCAATTTGCGATTATAATTTTAAGTTAGTTGTAGTAATAAGGTTAGGTTAGTCAAGTATTTTTAAAGTTTTATAAGTTTCTTTTATTTTTCCGTCACCTTTTATTTTTCAACTATTTTTCTTTTTCGACCTTTTTCGACGAACTCTTTTTCTTTCTTATTTCTCGCTATTCTAGTTTTAGGACATAGATTTTTATTCTACTTCTTATCTAAATTTCTTAAAATTACGAAAATTTATTTTAAGTGGTTAAATTAATAGACATCAAAATTTTCTGGTTCGTAGTAATAGTTGGATTTGTACGTGGACCGGGTTATTGGAGCCAAACAGTCCTCAATTATATTGAGACCAAACGAATCCTGCCCCTCTGCTGCATCTTTTGGCTATTCGAAACGTGGGCAAAATCAGAAAAGTCTATTAATTGGATAACTTATTATAATTTTTCTTCCTTTTTAAAACTAATAGGATATTCAGTGAATGCACCGAGCAAGACGTTCACCACCTTTTGTACGTTCACCACCTGTAACTAGATCAAGACATTTAGCAAATATAACCGCCGTTGATTTTTCTTTAGAATCGTCATCCAGTCGACCAAGTACTTCAGTTCAAATTTCCGATAATCCATTTTTTGAACCCGACCTCACAATTGAGAATCCGGAGAATATTCAGGAACGGTTCGTAGATCCTGAACCACTAAACTTTCCTCCGGAGCCACCAATCATTCAAACAGAAATTGTTGAGGAACGAACCATTAAATCAGAATCATCTAGTGATACCGATTCAACAAATTCAATTATGGAGAATCTGGAACCTTTAAGTATGGAAGACCGAATGAGAGCTAAACGCACTGGCCAAGGTCACGCAATTACTCATCCAGACATTAATGCGCTAGATTATGAAATCAAAGGACAAATTCTACACATGGTAACTAATCAATGCCAATTTAGTGGTGCGCCGAAGGAAGATCCAAATGAACATCTACGTACCTTTAATAGGATCTGCACACTATTTAAAATCCGAGAAGTGGAGGATGAACAGATATATCTCATGTTATTTCCCTGGACTTTAAAGGGAGAAGCCAAAGATTGGTTGGAATCGTTACCTGAAGGGGCGATTGATACATGGGATGTTTTAGTTGACAAATTTCTTAAACAATTCTTTCCTGCATCTAAAGCCGTAAGACTTCAAGCAGAAATTGTTACGTTTACACAGAAACCAAATGAAACTCTATATGAGGCATGGACAAGATATGGAAAGTTGTTAAGAGGATGTCCGCAACATGGTTTAGACACCTGTCAAATAGTACAAATATTCTACCAAGGATGCGACATCACTACAAGAAAAGACATAGATATAGCAGCTGGTGGTTCTATTATAAAGAAAACCGAAACTGATGCTTACAAAATTATTGATAACACTGCTTCCCACTCACATGAGTGGCACCAAGAAAAAGATATCATTAGATCATCTAAAGCAGCTAGAGCCGATTCTAGCCATGACTTAGATTCCATTTCCGCAAAGATAGTGCTGTGGAGAGACGAATGGAAAAGATGACTAAGGATATTCACTCAATACGAATTAGTTGTGAGCAGTGTGGAGGACCACATTTGACAAAAGATTGTCTCAGTATTGAATTAACAATGGAACAAAGAGAGAATATTTCATACATAAACCAAAGGCCTAGAAATAATTATCAGAATAATTATCAACCGCCAAGACCGATTTACAATCAAAGCCAGAATTATAACCGAAATATTCCATACAACAACCAACAAGGTCCTAGCAATCAACAAGTATCCAATAATACTTATAATCAGCAAAGACCTAATTTTCAAAACAAACCACCACAACAAACCGATGATAAAAAGCCGAATTTAGAAGATATGATGACAAAGCTAGTTGAAACTCAAACGCAGTTTTTCACATCTCAAAAACAAACCAAATGAACAAAATGCTCAAGCATTTAGAAATCAACAAGCTTCTATTCAAAATCTGGAACAAGAAGTAAGTAACCTAGCAAGGTTAATAGGTGAAAGAAAGCCGGGAAGTCTACCTAGTGATACAAATGCTAATCCCCGGAATGAAACAGCTAAAGCCATTACCACAAGAAGTGGCACAACACTTAAACCACCTGAAATACCTGTAACTTCTGATGAAGCCATTCCTACTCCACAAGAACCACAACCTGATCAAGATAAGGAAAAAGAACCGGTAGTTGAGAAGGTTAATGAAGATAACACAGTTAAGGATAAACCTTGTGTTAAACCATACCAACCACCACTTCCTTACCCGAGTAAAATGAAGAAAGAAAAACTTGAAGCCGAGCAATCCAAATTCTTGGATATGTTTAAACAGATAAATGTAAATCTTCCTTTCATTGATGTGATTTCAGGAATGCCTAGATATGCTAAATTCTTGAAAGATCTGATCACGAATAGAAAGAAAATGGAAGAACTCTCGGCTGTTACTATGAATGCTAATTGTTCAGCAGTGCTGTTGAATAAGATACCAGAAAAACTATCTGATCCAGGAAGTTTCACAATTTCATGTTTTCTGGGTAGTCTTAGTTCAATAGAAGCATTGGCAGACTTAGGTGCTAGTATAAATCTAATGCCGTATTCACTATACGCTAAACTAGACCTTGGAGAATTGAAACCAACAAGAATAAGCATACAACTAGCCGATAGATCAATAAAATATCCTAGAGGGATAATGGAGAACATGCTAGTTAAAGTTGGTACTTTAGTATTTCCAGTAGATTTTGTTGTTCTGGACATGGAAGAAGATTCTCAAGTTCCTCTCATATTAGGAAGACCATTCTTAAACACGGCTAAAGCAATGATAGACGTGTTCGGTAAGAAACTGACCTTAAGTATAGAGGATGAGAGTGTTACCTTTTCAGTTGATAGAGCAATGCAACAACCACAATCTGCAGATGATACATGTTATTATATTCAAACTATAGATGCACATGCAGAATTATTAGAAGAATTTCCAGAATTACAAGGAACAGGAGAATGCTCTTTAGGAGAAGGTAATGAACCAATTGATGAAGCTGAAATGTTAGCTACACTTATAGCTAATGGATATGAACCAACAACAGAAGAAATCCAAATGCTAAAAGAAGAAGACAGATATCGATATAAATCATCAATAGAAGAACCTCCGAAATTAGAGTTAAAGCCACTTCCAAAACATTTGGAATATGCTTATTTACATGGTGAATCTGAATTACCTGTAATAATATCGTCTTCTCTTACTGAAAATGAGAAATCACAACTCATTTCTGTGTTGAAAGCTCATAAACCAGCCATTGTATGGAAGATTCATGATATTAAAGGAATAAGTCCTTCGTATTGCACACATAAAATCCTTATGGAAGAAGGTCATAAAACGTATGTGCAACGCCAACGAAGACTAAATCCTAATATGCAAGATGTAGTTAAGAAAGAGATTATTAAACTGCTAGATGCAGGTTTAATTTATCCAATCTCTGATAGTCCATGGGTAAGCCCAGTTCAATGCGTTGCTAAGAAGGGTGGCATGACTGTCATTACAAATGAGAAAAATGAGCTTATTCCTACTAGGACTGTAACAGGATGGCGTGTGTGTATTGATTATAGAAAATTAAATGACGCCACCAGAAAAGATCACTTTCCCTTACCTTTCATTGATCAAATGTTGGAAAGATTAGCCGGAAATAGTTACTATTGTTTTCTAGATGGATTTTCCGGATATTTTCAAATTCCAATAGCACCCGAGGACCAAGAGAAAACCACATTCACGTGCCCTTATGGTACTTTTGCTTACAAACGCATGCCATTTGGACTTTGCAACGCCCCTGCAACCTTTCAAAGGTGCATGATGGCGATTTTTCACGACATGATAGAAGAATGCATGGAAGTTTTCATGGATGACTTTTCAGTCTTCGGTGATACATTTGAATCATGTCTAGTTAATCTGGAACGAATGCTTCTTAGATGCGAACAATCAAATCTAGTACTTAATTGGGAGAAATTCCATTTCATGGTTAAAGAAGGCATCGTTCTTGGACATAAAATTTCAAAAGAAGGAATTGAAGTGGATAGAGCTAAAGTAGATGTAATTACTAAAATTCCACATCCCACCAATGTTAGAGGAGTTAGGAGTTTTCTAGGGCATGCCGGTTTTTACCGACGTTTCATAAAAGATTTTTCTAAAATTGCCACTCCTATGAATAAACTCCTAGAAAAGGATGCGCCATTCATCTTTTCAGATGAGTGTATCAAATCTTTTAATATTCTTAAAGAGAAACTCACTAATGCGCCGATCATGATAACACCAAATTGGAATCTACCATTTGAACTAATGTGCGATGCAAGTGATTTTGCAATGGGAGCCGTTTTAGGACAAAGGATTGAAAAACGATTTCAACCTATATATTATGCTAGTAAGACGTTACAAGGAGCACAAATGAACTATACAACTACTGAAAAAGAACTCCTTGCTATTGTCTTTGCTTTTGACAAATTTCGATCATATCTCGTTCTAGCAAAAACGGTGGTCTATACCGACCATTCTGCTCTTAGATACCTATTTTCAAAACAAGATGCTAAACCAAGATTAATCCGTTGGATCTTACTCTTACAAGAGTTTGATATTGAAATCCGAGATAAAAGAGGAGCAGAAAATCTCGCCGCTGATCATCTTTCTCGTCTTGAAAATCCCGAATTAGAAGTTCTAAATGAATCAGCCATACATGACAACTTTCCTGATGAATATCTATTGAAGATAGATTATAAAGAAATCCCATGATTTGCAGACTATGCAAACTACTTAGTTTGTGGATTCCTTGAAAAAGGATTATCGTACCAAAGACGAAAGAAATTCTTTAGTGATATAAAACACTATTTCTGGGAAGATCCACATCTGTTTAAAAGTTGTCCCGATGGAATAATATGCCGATGTGTATTTGGAGATGAAGCTAGTAAAATATTAAACCATTGTCACACAGGACCAACAGGAGGGCATTATGGGCCTCAACTAACAGCTAGAAAAGTTTATGAAGCTGGATTCTATTGGCCTACAATTTACAAAGACGCACACCTTCTTTGCAAATCCTGTGATGCTTGTCAAAGGGCCGGAAAAATAAGTCAACGTGATGAAATGCCACAAAATGTCATCCAAGTATGTGAAGTATTTGACATTTGGGGTATTGACTTTATGGGTCCATTTCCAAAATCTCATAATAATCTATATATACTCGTAGCCATTGATTATGTATCTAAATGGGCGGAAGCACAAGCTCTCCCAACTAACGATGCACGAGTTGTAGTCAACTTTTTAAAACGTCTTTTTGCAAGGTTTGGAACACCGAAAGCTTTAATAAGTGATCGGGGTACTCATTTCTGTAATAATCAACTTGAGAAAGTTCTTAAAAGATATGGAGTAACTCATAAAATCTCCACCGCATATCATCCACAAACAAGTGGACAAGTTGAAAATACCAACCGAGCCTTAAAACGTATTCTAGAGAAAACCGTAGGATCAAATCCGAAGGAATGGTCCATTAAATTGGAGGATGCACTCTGGGCTTTTAGAACAGCCTACAAAACTCCAATTGGAACCACACCTTTTAGACTTGTTTATGAAAAAGCATGTCATCTTCCAGTAGAAATTGAACACAAAGCATTTTGGGCTTTGAAGACATGTAATCTTGATTTACATGAAGCCGGACGTCTACGATTAAGTCAACTAAACGAATTAGAAGAATTAAGACATGAAGCATACGATAATTCGTTAATCTATAAAGAAAGAACGAAGAAATGGCATGATAAAAGAATCAGAAGTTCAAAAGAATTTAAAGAAGGAGACAGAGTTCTTCTTTTCAATTCACGATTCAAGCTATTTCCTGGAAAATTGAAATCAAGATGGTCTGGACCATTCATAGTCAAAAGAGTTTTTCCATACGGAACAATAGAATTAATAAATTCAAATGGGATTGAATTTAAAGTTAATGGTCACAGAGTTAAACATTACATACATGGTCCGATGGAAGTCGACAACGAAGTTAATCACAATTTCGACACCACAGCTAACTAAGTGTGGGGAGAATCAAGTCTTTAAAGGATAATATGTATTTCTGATAGAGTTAGATTCTCTGTTTTCGTGTAGTTCTCGAAAATGGAACCCGAATGGTCTTTCCCTAGCAGACCCTAAAGAACTAGTCTTCTCCCCCCATTCTGAATTTTTAATTTTTTTTTAGGTTTTTACAAAATGAAGACTGCCTGTGAACTAAACCATGGTCTAATGCTACACGCTTTGATCACTAAACGTAATAATGACATACTACCGAGTGAATTAGTATCAGTAATCAGAGAAAGAATGGACGGAGTTAGAAAAGAATCCAGATGCGAAGATAATAAGTTACAATTTGGTAAAGGAAAATCAAAATCCGCAGCGAAAAGAAGAGCACGACACCTAGAACGATGTCACAAATGCGGAAAATGGTCACATGGAGGTAAATGTTCAAATAATCAAACCTATTCAAATACCGAATTTGTTACTTTATGCAGAGATGGACCGTTCATATGTTTAGAAGAAAAGACACTGAATGCTCGAGGTTACGCCTATGTAGCCATGGAAAACCAATTAAACCGACTATCTTTTGAATGGGATAGATCATATAACTAAGAAATCTATTTCACAGGTATGTCTGTACAGTTTTTATTTTATTTTTATTTTTAACCTTTTGATAATAAACGCTAATTTGTTCGCTAAAAAGTATTAAATTGGTATTGAATAAAATTAGGTTTGGCGACCGAAATTATTGATATCATTCAAAAATTTATTACATCACTGCGAAATTTAACGTTTATTCTTAAGGTATAAATATCTTTAATCAATCAACCCAAAATATTTCAAAAATTCGTCATGAGTTAAATTAGGTCTTGGAACCGAAATTACTTTACCGAAAAGAGGGGCGCATATTTTTGATAATATTTGATTGATTAAAGTGGGATAAAAAGACAAAAAGATTTTTAAATTTATTTTTACCATGTTTTTAAAATTAATATTTAAATCTTAAATTAATATTGTAAACTTTGTAAAAAAAAATATATATTTAAAATTGTAAATATTTGAAAAATTAATATAAGTTTGGTATGAATTTATAAATTTTTAAATTAAGTTTGGTGTGAATTTTTAATTTTTAAAATATGAATTTTTAATTTTATGCATTTCAAATTTTAAGTTTGGTGTGAAATTTTAATATTAATTTTGAATTTTATATTTAAGTTGTGTGAATTTAAAAACAAAAATTTACTTTATCTCATTAAGTTAAAAATATGATTTTTAAAATTCGTCGTAAGTTGAAGACTAGGTCTTTGAACCGAAATTGCTTTACCCAAGGGAGGGACGAGAACTTTTATTATCATTATTTTTAATCTTATTGATTTAAAGTATGCCAAAAACATTAAAAAACCCAAAAATCTTAGCTTTTAAAACAATCACTACAAAAAGACAAATTTTAAAATTTTGTCGAAGGACGGACTAGGACATCGATCCGAAACGACCTCGTCCTAAATAACAAAGGAAACAAAATTTTAAAATTAATTAATTAATTGTTTTAATAAGTTATTATAAAAAAAAAATATCAAACTTCCGCGACTCGCGGAGTTTGAAGGGTTATTCACCGCGAGTCGCGGAGGGGCAGGATTACAGAAAAAAAATAAAGAGCTGCAACAGCTCAGTTTCACACTCCACAACTCAAACAAACTGCGAAAACCCACGAAAAAACCCGAGAAAAAACCCCAAAAATCACAATTTTTAACCGTTAATCACCAAATCTTTTACTAAAATCATGTTTAGAAGGATGTTATCTAGGAATTACTCAAGAAAAACGGTAAATTTCTACACCTAAACACCATTTAATCCGAAATTTGGTGTTCTTGAGCAATTTTTTCCCCAATTTGATTTTGATGCTTTTTAGTGTAATTATGCTTAAATTGTTTATGTATTATGCTTGTAAAACCTAGATTGATGCTGTTTAACATGATTAGAAGCCTTAAACTTCAAATTTTGAGTAATCTAGGGTTTGTGTTCTTGAGCAAATTTGGGGCTTTTTGATATAAACAGGTTATGGCCGATTTTTGTCATGAATTGTTGCTAAATTGAGTAGTGTAACATGTCTAGGTAGTTAAATGATCCAAACTTTGAGCCTAAACATGATTTTGAGAATTAAAGTGGACTTTTTCAAGTCTAAAATTCATGAACTTGATTTTTGAAGGATAATGCCATTTGAGACTTGTTTAATTGCTAGTAATGATTATTTTGACATGTTATTTGAGTTGAATGATTATGAACTAGGCGAACATTTTCGTATATGCTTATTTGAAAAAGTGTAGATTTGATGAAAATATGAAAATGAGCTTAAGTTTGATATAAATTGATAATGTCATTGTAATTATTTTGATTGATGATTTTGCTGACACTAATGCATATTTGGATGCACAAAATTTGTGTTTGATGTGTTTTGCAGACTGAAAGTGGTGAATCTTCATCCCAAGCCCACAATGCTCCTGCTGAGAATGCGGAACAACAGGAGGTGGATAACTACTACAAGCAGGATATACCTCATCCACTCATGACCTTTTCTGATATGCACTTGGAAGAGTTGCACCCGAACCTGAGATTTGACAGACTTTGGATAGATTATCCAAAATACCAAAGGGGTTTGCATACTCTTCATTCTAAGGTTGTTGAGGTACCGAGGGTCATAGAATGGGGACCCTTAGAAGATGTAGAATTGGTCGGGCCAATTAGGGAATTACTTGTACAGAGGTATGGTAATTCTTCTTTTAATGACTGGGTACGTTTATTCACCATGCGTAGACCTGTATATAAAGTATGGTGTGAAGAATTGTTATGTAGTATAGAGTTGAATGATCGGGTAGCTAGTTTAAACGATCGTTCTTTTATTAGATTTTTGTTAGGCGGTTCGATGCGCCACATGTCTTTACTAGACATGGCTCAGGCTTTACGTATATATACGCCTGAGGAGTTAGCATCTGCCGATTGTAGAGGGTTGATACTAAACGGTAGAAAGATAGATGAAAATTTTGATACACACGGTGTGTGGAGTCAAATGACAAGCCATCACCGTTTCAAAGGGGGAAATTACTCTTATTTGGATATAGATAGAGCCGAATTAAGAGTGATTCATAGGTTTTTAGCCAATTCGATTACACAAAGGGGTAAGAACAAGGAAAAAGTAAATGAACAGGATTTGTTTTACCATATGTGTATTCGAGACCCACAAAGTGCTGTAAGTATACCATATTGTGTGGGTTATTATTTATCAGCTATGGTTCGGGGGATGCGACCGCATAGCATAATAGGAGGTGGTATTTTTATTACTTTGATTGGTGAATATCTCGGTGTGGATATAAGTCGGGGGGGATTATTAGTAGAAGAACCAGAACCCCGCGATACTATAGGTTTAAATGTATACCATGGTGCGAAAGTTTTGAAGAGGCGAAATAACGCCGCAGTACGATACCATGGTAGACATCCACAGGTGGAGAGAAACCAACAACAAGGTAATGTAGGAGGGGGGAATGAGATGCAAGAAATGCAAAGGTTTATAGCTTCTCAGGAATACGAAAATGCTAGACAAAGAGCATTTGAAGATTGGCAAGTTCATCAGAACCAAATCATAGCTCATTGCCAACATATAGGTAGAAACTATATTCCTACACCGAAACCCGTCTTCCCTCCTTGGTCTATAGAGATGCAGCCACCATATCCTACGTATAACCCTGCCGAAGCATTCTATAGCACCAATGGTTATGCCTGGAACCCCTATTGGTACCAATATCATCCTTAGTTTACTTATTTTTTTTTATTTTGTAATTTGTAATGATTGATACGTTTAATACTTTTGTTAATATTGTAATCATTTTTATAATTGTCTAACTTTTATTCTTAGATTTTAATAATTTTTGAATGTGGGGTAATATACCAAACTTCAAAAATATGTATATATGTTTGCAGTTTATCTTATGTACACAACAGGGTAAAACAACGCATTTTCAAAGACTGGCATTAAGTTCAGCAAAAGCAACAAATTTTGACGACAAGATGCAAAATATATGTGAAATAACAACAAGACGGAATGAACAAATGATGTGCACCATTTATCATTCAGCAAACAAACGCCAATATATTTGGAAACTTTGGTAAAAATTTAATCATTTTCACACAAATCACCCTCAATAATTTAAATTATTCCTGATTTCTTGCAAATGAGGGCATTGCAAGATCTTAAGTGTGGGAAGGGGTTAAATTCTTTCAGATTTTTAAAATTTTTTACTTTATACACTTGGTTACCATTAAAAATACTAGTAAAGCAGTAGTTGTATTAGAATCTAGTGCTCTCTGATAATAAAGAACAGCCCTAGTCTTATATACTGACTACCCAATTCTAGTAAAATTTTTAAAAATTTTCAACTAAATGAACTCAAAATCATGTTTATACATATTTATGAACGATAAAACTAGGTTTTAACACCGAAATTATTGTTACCTCGGAAAGGACATAAATTGAGGAACAAACTAAAATATTAAAATTCATTTAAAATGGAATAGAGGACGATAAAAAGGAAAATAAAAGCCAAGTGTGGGAAAATTTACCAAGTTATCTTAAACATATGTCACATATATCTGTAACAAATAACTGAAAATACTTTTGCTTTGGACTAAACTAAACTGTTTTACCTGATGAAAGAAAAGAAGAGATGGATCTACACGATGAATCAATTCCATCATTAAAAGGAAGTAAAGTCTTCCGAAAAAGAAACGCGCTTCTTGATTTAGGTCATGAAGTTGTCGTTCAGACCAGCTGTAGGTTGACGAAAAATCTAGAAAAGTCATCTCTAAAATCAGCAGGAAATCCACGGACCTCAGCATCAAACAGGGTCGCCAAGTGGTCAGATTTATCCTAACCATGAGAAGGATTTATCTCGTACAATGGGGGGGCGCCATGCAAATTAGCTGGATAAGACTAATGAATCAGATCCCCAGAAAGGATAATCTCCTTAAAGATTAAAAATCAGCTTTTAAGACTGATATTATTCAATCCTAGAGATTGACCTTAAAGATTGAGAATTACAAACTCATGGAATTCAATGATATCTAAACTCGAGCTTGAACGAGAAAATATTTTGATCAAAATTATAAACCGATTTGTTTTCTGAAAACCCTATTTTCAATGCGTTCATTACCATTGAACGTAAAATCCTAGGAATTCACCTGGAATTCATTAGGTCACCTGAACTAAATCGGGTGTCAACCGTAAGAACGGTGGTTGCATAGCATGGTCAAAGACAGGACCTTGTGCCAGATCGAAAAATTATAAGGGTGAGCTTTACTATTGCTCCTACAAAGGATAGTAATTGCGTCCGACATGTTATAGACCATAATTAAAAGCATGTCAGGGGACATTGCCTTAACAGTTGCTTGTTCAACGCTTTCCTTTACAACCGGACGGTAGTTTACCGAAAGGTAATATACGGGACAAGTGAACTGGACGTGTTGCTTTCCAAATACAAGGTTAGCAAGTGAGTGACACAAAACCGCAAGTTTTGAGCTAAAATTTTCAAATCTGAAACCCACCAAACCTACAAAAATATTTTGCAAACACCGGTAAAGGGTTATTCCGGAAAACTTATCTAGGGTAAAAACTAGATTTAATTTTCAAAAGATCAAATGTTTTCATAAAGATCCAATTTCCTTAATGGATCTAAATTTTTATAGTCATGTGGGACTGTAAACCATATCGTTACTACCATTGTTTATACCGCCGTATAGAAAATCACTGATGTACAAAGTGTGAAGAATAAAGAAGTGATTCTAGTATTTCAAGACGATATTGCTTGAGGACAAGCAACGCTCAAGTGTGGGAATATTTGATAATGCTAAAAACGAACATATATTTCATAGCATTATTCCTCAAGAAAGACAAGCTTTTAGTTGCAA
The DNA here is from genome assembly GCF_046630445.1 of Rutidosis leptorrhynchoides. Lineage (NCBI taxonomy): Eukaryota > Viridiplantae > Streptophyta > Magnoliopsida > Asterales > Asteraceae > Rutidosis > Rutidosis leptorrhynchoides. The sequence continues at coordinate 222,857,815 of NC_092337.1, read as the reverse complement.
TTGTTCTATTTACAAGTGATATTCGTTTAAATAATAAAAGGTGAAGACAAAAGACAGATTCGACGAATTGAAGACGCAAACGACCAAAAAGCTCAAAAGTACAAAAGACAATCAAAAAGGTTCCAATTATTGATAAGAAACGTCTCGAAATTACAAAAGTAAAAAATTCAAAACGCAAAGTACAAAATATAAAATTGTACGCAAGGACGTTCGAAAATCCGGAACCGGGACCAGAGTCAACTCTCAACGCTCGACGCAACGGACTAAAAATTACAAGTTAACTATGTATATAAATATAATATAATATATAATTAATTATATTAATTATATATATATTATATTTATAAATAAAAACCGTCGGCAGAGAAAGACTCCAAAGTGTGAGCTGGAATTTCAAACTCCGCGACTCGCGGAGTTTGAAGGCCAAAATGGCCGCGAGTCGCGGAGCCCCCAGTTTTGAAACTCCCTATAAAGCAAACCGAAATCTGATCATTTTCATCAATCTTTTTCTTCTTCTCCTCATACGTAAAATATATATATATATTTATAATTTATATTTTAATTTTAATTATAATTTTAATTATAATTCTAATAATAAGGGTATGTTAGCGAATGTTGTAAGGGTGTAAGTCGAAATTCTGTCCGTGTAACGCTACGCTATTTTTAATCATTGTAAGTTATGTTCAACCTTTTTACATTAATGTCTCGTAGCTAAGTTATAATTATGCTTATTTAAAACGAAGTAATCATGATGTTGGGCTAATTACTAAAATTGGGTAATTGGGCTTTGTACCATAATTGGGGTTTGGACAAAAGAACGACACTTGTGGAAATTAGACTATGGGCTATTAATGGGCTTTATATTTGTTTAACTAAATGAAAGTTTGTTAATGTTAATATAAAGATTTACAATTGGACGTCCCTATAAATTACCATATACACTCGATCGGACACGATGGGCGGGGTATTTATATGTACGAATAATCGTTCATTTAACCGGACACGGGAATGGATTAATAGCCACTAGAATAATTAAAACAGGGGTGAAATTACATTCAAGGGTAATTGGTGTAATTGCTAACAAAGTAGTAAAACCTTGGTTTACACGCAGTTGATAACCTGGTGTATTCATTAAACAAAGTATTAAAACCTTGTTACAATTCGAATCCCCAATTAGTTGGAATATTTAACTTCGGGTATAAGGATAATTTGACGAGGACACTCGCACTTTATATTTATGACTGATGGACTGTTATGGACAAAAACCAGACGGACATATTAAATAATCCAGGACAAAGGACAATTAACCCATGGGCATAAAACTAAAATCAACACGTCAAACATCATGATTACAGAAGTTTAAATAAGCATAATTCTTTTATTTCATATTTAATTTCCTTTATTTTATATTTAATTGCACTTCTAATTATCGCATTTTTATTGTTATTATATTTAATTGCACTTTTAATTATCGTACTTTTTAATTATCGCAAGTTTATTTTATCGCACTTTTATTATTCGTAATTTCATTTATCGTTATTTACTTCATGCTTTAATTTAAGTCTTGTATTTATTTTTAATATTTTACATTTGGTTTTAACTGCGACTAAAGTTTTAAAATCGATAAACCGGTCATTAAACTGTAAAAACCCCCCTTTATAATAATAATATTACTTATATATATATTTGTATTTTTATAAAAGTAAACTAATATAGCGTTGAGCTTTGTTTAAAAAAAAGATTCCCTGTGGAACGAACCGGACTAACAAAAAACTACACTACTGTACGATTAGGTACACTGCCTATAAGTGTTGTAGCAAGGTTTAAGTATATCCATTCTATAAATAAATAAATATCTTGTGTAAAATTGTATCGTATTTAATAGTTTTTCCTAGTAAAATATAAACTATTTCGTATACCTTAGCTTTGACATCACCAGACTTAATAAAAAGGGGCATATTCGATTTCGATAATTCAACCATAGAATGTAGTTTCACGTACTTGTGTCTATTTTGTAAATCATTTATAAAACCTGCATGTATTCTCATCCCAAAAATATTAGATTTTAAAAGTGGGACTATAACTCACTTTCACAGATTTTTACTTCGTCGGGAAGTAAGACTTGGCCACTGGTTGATTCACGAACCTATAACAATATATACATATATATCAAAGTATGTTCAAAATATATTTACAACACTTTTAATATATTTTGATGTTTTAAGTTTATTAAGTCAGCTGTCCTCGTTAGTAACCTACAACTAGTTGTCCACAGTTAGATGTACAGAAATAAATCGATAAATATTATCTTGAATCAATCCACGACCCAGTGTATACGTATCTCAGTATTGATCACAACTCAAACTATATATATTTTGGAATCAACCTCAACCCTGTATAGCTAACTCCAACATTCACATATAGAGTGTCTATGCTTGTTTCGAAATATATATAGATGTGTCGACATGATAGGTCGAAACATTGTATACGTGTCTATGGTATCTCAAGATTACATAATATACAATACAAGTTGATTAAGTTATGGTTGGAATAGATTTGTTACCAATTTTCACGTAGCTAAAATGAGAAAAATTATCCAATCTTGTTTTACCCATAACTTCATTTTAAATCCGTTTTGAGTGAATCAAATTACTATGGTTTCATATTGAACTCTATTTTATGAATCTAAACAGAAAAAGTATAGGTTTATAGTCGGAAAAATAAGTTACAAGTCGTTTTTGTAAAGGTAGTCATTTCAGTCGAAAGAACGACGTCTAGATGACCATTTTAGAAAACATACTTCCACTTTGAGTTTAACCATAATTTTTGGATATAGTTTCATGTTCATAATAAAAATAATTTTTCCAGAATAACAACTTTTAAATCAAAGTTTATCATAGTTTTTAATTAACTAATCCAAAACAGCCCGCGGTGTTACTACGACGGCGTAAATCCGGTTTTACGGTGTTTTTCGTGTTTCCAGCTTTTAAATCATTAAGTTAGCATATCATATAGATATAGAACATGTGTTTAGTTGATTTTAAAAGTCAAGTTAGAAGGATTAACTTTTATTTGCGAACAAGTTTAGAATTAACTAAACTATGTTCTAGTGATTACAAGTTTAAACCTTCGAATAAGATAGCTTTATATGTATGAATAGAATGATGTTATGAACATCATTACTACCTCAAGTTCCTTGGATAAACCTACTGGAAATGAGAAAAATAGATCTAGCTTCAAAGGATCCTTGGATGGCTTGAAAGTTCTTGAAGCAGAATCATGACACGAAAACAATTTCAAGTAAGATTTCCACTCGAAATAAGATTGTTATAGTTATAGAAATTGAATTAAAGTTTGAATATGATTATTACCTTGTATTAGAAATATAACCTACTGTAAGTAACAAAGTTTTCTTGATCTTAGATGATTACTTGGAATGGATTTAGAAAACTTGGAAGTAAACTTGCAATCTTGGAAGTATTCTTGATTTTATGAAACTAGAACTTTTGGAATTTATGAAGAACACTTAGAACTTGAAGATAGAACTTGAGAGAGATCAATTAGATGAAGAAAATTGAAGAATGAAAGTGTTTGTAGGTGTTTTTGGTCGTTGGTGTATGGATTAGATATAAAGGATATGTAATTTTGTTTTCATGTAAATAAGTCATGAATGATTACTCATATTTTTGTAATTTTATGAGATATTTCATGCTAGTTGCCAAATGATGGTTCCCACATGTGTTAGGTGACTCACATGGGCTGCTAAGAGCTGATCATTAGAGTGTATATACCAATAGTACATACATCTAAAAGCTGTGTATTGTACGAGTACGAATACGGGTGCATACGAGTAGAATTGTTGATGAAACTGAACGAGGATGTAATTGTAAGCATTTTTGTTAAGTAGAAGTATTTTGATAAGTGTCTTGAAGTCTTTCAAAAGTGTATGAATACATATTAAAACACTACATGTATATACATTTTAACTGAGTCGTTAAGTCATCGTTAGTCGTTACATGTAAATGTTGTTTTGAAACCTTTAGGTTAACGATCTTGTTGAATGTTGTTAACCCATTGTTTATTATAACAAATGAGATGTTAAATTGTTATATTATCATGATATTATGATATATAATATATCTTAGTATGATATATATACAGTTAAATGCCGTTACAACGATAATCGTTACATATATGTCTCGTTTCGAAATCATTAAGTTAGTAGTCTTATTTTTTACATATGTATTTCATTGTTAATACACTTAATAATATATTTACTTATTATTTAACATAATTAACCAAGTGTATCAATATCTTAATATGATTCATATATACCTAGTAAGACGTTGTTATAACGATAATCGTTATATATATCGTTTTCGAGTTTCTTAAATTAATAGTCTCATTTTTATGTATATAACTCATTGTTAAAATACCTAATGAGATACATACTTATAATAAAATCATGTTAACTATATACATAACCATATATATGTCATCGTATAGTTTTTACAAGTTTTAACGTTCGTGAATCACCGGTCAACTTGGGTGGTCAATTGTCTATATGAAACCTATTTCAATTAATCAAGTCTTAACAAATTTGATTGCTTATCGTGTTGGAAACACTTAATCATGTAAATAACAATTTCATTTAATATATATAAACATCGAAAAGTTCGGGTCACTACAGTACATACCCGTTAAATAAATTTTGTCCCGAAATTTTAAGCAGTTGGAGGTGTTGACGTATCTTCTGGAAATAAGTGCGGGTATTTCTTCTTCATTTGATCTTCTCGTTCCCAGGTGAACTCAGGTCCTCTACGAGCATTCCATTAAACCTTAACAATTGGTATCTTGTTTTGTTTAATTCTTTTAACTTCACGATCCATTATTTCGACGGGTTCTTCGATGAATTGAAGTTTTTCATTGATTTGGATTTCGTTTAACGGAATAGTGAGATCTTCTTTAGCAAAACATTTCTTCAAATTCGAGACGTGGAAAGAGTTATGTACAGCCACGAGTTGTTGAGGTAACTCAAGTCGGTAAGCTACTGGTCCGATACGATCAATAATCTTGAATGGTCCAATATACCTTGGATTTAATTTACCTCGTTTACCAAATCGAACAACGCCTTTCCAAGGTGCAACCTTAAGCATGACCATCTATCCAATTTCAAATTCTATAACTTTTTCTTTTAATGTCGGCGTAGCTCTTTTATCGACTTTGGGCGGTTTTCAACCGTTGTTGAATTTGGATGATCTTCTCGGTAGTTTCTTGTATTATCTCCGGACCCGTAATCTGTCTATCCCCCACTTCACTCCAACAAATCGGAGACCTGCACTTTCTACCATAAAGTGCTTCAAACGGCGTCATCTCAATGCTTGAATGGTAGCTGTTGTTGTAGGAAAATTCTGCTAACGGTAGATGTCGATCCCAACTGTTTCCGAAATTAATAACACATGCTCGTAGCATGTCTTCAAGCGTTTGTATCGTCCTTTCGCTCTGTCCATCAGTTTGTGGATGATAGGTAGTACTCATGTCTAGACGAGTTCCTAATGCTTGCTGTAATGTCTGCCAAAATCTTGAAATAAATCTGCCATCCCTATCAGAGATAATAGATATTGGTATTCCATGTCTGGAGACGACTTCCTTCAAATACAGTCGTGCTAACTTCTCCATCTTGTCATCTTCTCTTATTGGCAGGAAGTGTGCTGACTTGGTGAGACGATCAACTATTACCCAAATAGTATCATAACCACTTGCAGTCCTTGGCAATTTAGTAATGAAATCCATGGTAATGTTTTCCCATTTCCATTCTGGGATTTCAGGTTGTTGTAGTAGACCTGATGGTTTCTGATGTTCAGCTTTGACCTTAGAACACGTCAAACATTCTCCTACATATTTAGCAATATCGGCTTTCATACCTGGCCACCAAAAATGTTTCTTAAGATCCTTGTACATCTTCCCCGTTCCAGGATGTATTGAGTATCTGGTTTTATGAGCTTCTCTAAGTACCATTTCTCTCATATCTCCAAATTTTGGTACCCAAATTCTTTCAGCCCTATACCGGGTTCCGTCTTCCTGAATATTAAGATGCTTCTTCGATCCTTTGGGTATTTCATCCTTTAAATTTCCCTCTTTTTAAACTCCTTGTTGAGCCTCCTTTATTTGAGTAGTAAGGTTAGTGTGAATCATTATATTCATAGATTTTACTCGAATGAGTTCTCTGTCCTTTCTGCTTAAGTCGCCGGCTACCACATTTGCCTTCCCCGGGTGGTAACGAATCTCAAAGTCTTAATCATTCAACAATTCAATCCACCTACGCTGCCTCATATTCAGTTGTTTCTGATTAAATATGTGTTGAAGACTTTTGTGGTCGATATATATAATACTTTTGACCCCATATAAGTAGTGCCTCCAAGTCTTTAATGCAAAAACAACCGCGCCTAATTCCAAATCATGCGTCGTATAATTTTTTTCGTGAATCTTCAATTGTCTAGACGCATAAGCAATCACCTTCGTTCGTTGCATTAATACACAACCGAGACCTTGCTTTAATGCGTCACAATAAATCACAAAATCATCATTCCCTTCAGGCAATGACAATATAGGTGCCGTAGTTAGCTTTTTCTTCAATAACTGAAACGCTTTCTCTTGTTCATCCTTCCATTCAAATTTCTTCCCTTTATGCGTTAATGCAGTCAAGGGTTTTGCTATTCTGGAAAAGTCTTGGATGAACTTTCTGTAGTAACCAGCTAGTCCTAAAAACTGGCGTATGTGTTTCGGAGTTTTCCGGGTTTCCCACTTTTCAACGATTTCGATCTTTGCCGGGTCCACCTGGATACCTTCTTTGTTCACTATGTGACCGAGGAATTGAACTTCTTCCAACCAAAATGCACACTTTGAAAACTTATCGTACACTTTTTCTTTCCTCAATACTTCTAGCACTTTTCTCAAATGTTCTTCGTGCTCTTGATCATTCTTTAAGTAAATAAGTATGTCATCGATGAAAACAATGACAAACTTGTCAAGATATGGCCCACACACTCGGTTCATAAGGTCCATGAACACAGCTGGTGAGTTAGTCAATCCAAACGGCATAACCATAAACTCGTAATGACCATAACGCGTCCTAAAAGCAGTTTTTGGAATATCATCCTCCTTTACTCGCATTTGATGATATCCAGAACGTAAATCGATCTTCGAATAAACCGACGAGCCTTGTAGTTGATCAAATAAGTCGTCAATTCTCGGCAGTGGATAACGGTTTTTGATGGTAAGTTTGTTCAACTCTCTGTAGTCAATACACAACCTAAATGTACCATACTTCTTCTTGACAAACAAAACAGGAGCTCCCCATGGTGATGTGCTTGGTCGAATGAAACCACGTTCTAATAGTTCTTGCAGTTGGCTTTGCAGTTCTTTCATCTCGCTGGGTGCGAGTCTATAAGGAGCATGAGCTATTGGTGCAGCTCCTGGTACAAGATCTATTTGAAATTTAACAGATCGATGTGGAGGTAGTCCCGGTAATTCTTTCGGAAATACATCGGGAAATTCTTTTGCGACGGGAACATCATTGATGCTCTTTTCTTCAGTTTGTACTTTCTCGATGTGTGCTAGAACAGCATAGCAACCTTTTCTTATTAGTTTTTGTGCCTTCAAATTACTAATAAGATGTAGCTTCATGTTGCCCTTTTCTCCGTACACCATTAAGGGTTCTCCTTCTTCTCGTACAATGCGAATTGCATTTTTATAACATACGATCTCTGCTTTCACCTTCTTCAGCCAGTCCATACCAACTATTACATCAAAACTCCCTAACTCTACTGGTATCAAATCAATCTTAAATATTTCGCTACCCAGTTTAATTTCTCGATTCCGGCATATATTATCTGCTGAAATTAATTTACCGTTTGCTAATTCGAGTAAAAATTTACTATCCAACGGTGTCAATGGACAACTTAATTTAGCACAAAAATCTCTACTCATATAGCTTCTATCCGCACCTGAATCAAATAAAACGTAAGCAGATTTATTGTCAATAAGAAACGTACCCGTAACAAGCTCCGGGTCTTCCTGTGCCTCTGCCGCATTAATATTGAAAACTCTTCCGCGGCCTTGTCCATTCGTGTTCTCCTGGTTCGGGTAATTTCTAATAATGTGGCCCGGTTTTCCACATTTATAACAAACTACATTGGCATAACTTGCTCTGACACTACTTGCTCCGCCATTACTCGTTCCGACACCATTTGTTCCTTTCGTTCTGTTAACCCCTGGTCCGTAGACCTCACACTTCGCCGCGCTATGACCATTTCTTTTATACTTGTTTCAAAATTTGGTGCAGAACCCCGAGTGATACTTTTCACACCTTTGGCATAGCTGCTTCTGATTGTTGTTGTTGTTGCGGTTGTTATTGTTGTTGGGATGATTGTTGTAGTTGCTGTTGTTATTGTTGTTGTTGTTGTTGGGCCGTTTGTTATAGTTGCGATTGATGTTGCGATTGTTTGGATAATTGTTGCGATTATTATTGTAATTGCTGTTGTTGTTGTATTGGTGATTCTTATCACCGTTTTCCGTCCACTTTCTTTTGACTTGCTTCACATTGGCCTCTTCAGCCGTCTGTTCTTTAATTCTTTCCTCAATCTGGTTCACTAGTTTGTGAGCCATTCTACATGCCTGTTGTATGGAGGCGGGCTCGTGTGAACTTATATCTTCTTGGATTCTTTCCGGTAATCCTTTCACAAACGCGTCGATCTTCTCTTCCTCATCTTCGAACGCTCCCGGACACAATAGGCACAATTCTGTGAATCATCTTTCGTACGTGGTAATATCAAATCCATGGGTTCGTAACCCTCTAAGTTCTTTCTTGAGCTTATTGACCTCGGTCCTGGGACGGTACTTCTCGTTCATCAAGTGCTTGAATGCTGACCACGGTAGTGCGTACGCATCATCTTGTCCCACTTGCTCTAGATAGGTATTCCACCATGTTAACGCAGAACCTGTGAAGGTATGCGTAGCGTACTTCACTTTGTCCTCTTCAGTACACTTACTTATGGCAAACACCGATTCGACCTTCTCGGTCCACCGTTTCAATCCGATCGGTCCTTCGATTCCATCAAATTCCAAAGGTTTGCAGGCAGTGAATCCTTTGTAGGTGCATCCTACATGATTTCTTGTACTGCTAGATCCAAGGTTATTGTTGGTATGTAGCGCAGCCTGTACTGCAGCTATGTTTGAAGCTAGAAAAGTACGGAATTCCTCTTCATTCATATTCACGGTGTGTCGAGTAGTCGGTGCCATTTCCTTCAAAATAGTCAAATGGAACAAGTTAATCATACAGAATATTAAGAGTAGTTAATAGTATTTCGTAGCATAATATGAACTCATTTATAAAAGCTTTTTCTTCATATTAGCGTTTTATAAGTTTAAATTTGGGTAGTACCTACCCGTTAAGTTCATACTTAGTAGCTAATATAAAATTCAACTACTACAATTCTATATGAAAAACTGATTATAATAATATTTCGCGTTCAAACATTTATACAATATTTTACAAACTTACAATACCGCTTATTTTACATAAAGCATGAAATATAGCACACAATAACTTTGATACAAGATAGTTGTGAAGATAATTCTAGTTAGTACACATGTCGTTTAGCAAAGGCAATAAAGACACGTAATTCATACGTCCAGAAACAAGTCATGCATTCTGGTTTTACTAGGACTACTTCCCATCCTTGGTCTTGTGGAACATAACCGTTATGGCCGTTGATAAGACAGCGTGTTGTAACGTCGTCAAAGGGACGAGGGTTACGTAATGTCCAACAGTCCCGTAACAATCTAAAAACCTCATTTCTTACCCCAATTACCAACTCCATTACTTGTGGGAATGTTTTGTTTAATAGTTGTAGCACGATGTTCTTGTTCTCACTTTGGTGAGAAGCGAACATTACTAACCCGTAAGCATAGCATGCTTCTTTATGTTGCATGTTAGCTGCTTTTTCTAAATCATGAAGTCCTATATTCGGATACATTGAGTCAAAATAATTTCTTAACCCGTTGCGTAAAATAGCATTTGGGTTCCCCGCAATATATGCGTCAAAGTAAACACATCGTAACTTATGGGTTTCCCAATGTGATATCCCCCATCTTTCAAACGAAAGTCTCTTATAAACCAAGACATTCTTGGAACGTTCTTCGAATGTCTTACAAACTGATTTCCCCTTAAATAGTTGTGCCGAGGAATTCTAACCGACTCTAGACAAGATTTCATCAATCATGTCTCCGGGTAGGTCTCTTAAAATATTGGGTTGTCTATCCATTTTGTGTTTTTAAACTGTAAAATAGACAAGAGTTAGATTCATAAAAAAAATTACTTATTAATACAAGCAATTTTTACATATATCATAAAGCATAAGCACACTATATTACATATATTACACCACACGAATACAACTATCTTATTCCGACTAGCTCGTTTCTTCTTCTTCGGTTTTGGTTCGTTTTGCCAAGTTTCTTGGGATATATGATGTTCCCCTAATACGAGCCGTCGTTTTCCACATTGGTTTAGAAAAACTTGGTGGTTTAGAGGTTCCCGGGTCATTGTTACAACTTAAGGGCTTCGGGGGTTGACGATACATATAAAGTTCATCGGGGTTGGAATTAGATTTCTCTATTTTTATGCCATTTCCCTTATTATTTTCTTTTGCCTTTTTAATTTCAGTTGGGGTAATTTCTATAACATCATCGGAATTCTCGTCGGAATCCGATTCATCGGAGAATTGGTAATCCTCCCAATATTGTGCTTCCTTGGCGGAAACACCATTGACCATAATTAACCTTGGTCGGTTGGTTGAGTATTTTCTTTTACTTAACCGTTTTATTATTTCCCCCACCGGTTCTATTTCCTCCTCCGGTTCCTCCTCTTCCGGTTCTGATTCTTCTTCTGGTTCCGACTCTTCTTCCGGTTCCTCTTCGGGAACTTGTGAATCAGTCCACGAATCATTCCAATTTACATTTGACTCTTCATTATTATTAGGTGAGTCAATGGGACTTGTTCTAGAGGTAGACATCTATCACATAATATCAAACGCGTTAAGAGATTAATATATCACATAATATTCACATGTTATAAATATATAGTTTCCAACAAAATTTGTTAAGCAATCATTTTTCAAGTAAACACGGTCGAAGTCCAGACTCACTAATGCATCCTAACAAACTCGATAAGACACACTAATGCAAAATTCTGGTTCTCTAAGACCAACGCTCTGATACCAACTGAAATGTCTCGTTCTTATTGATTAAAAACGTTCCATATTAATTGATTTCGTTGCGAGGTTTTGACCTCTATATGAGACGTTTTTCAAAGATTGCATTTATTTTTAAAACAAACCATAACCTTTATTTCATAAATAAAGGTTTAAAAAGCTTTACGTAGATTATCAAAAAATGATAATCTAAAATATCCTGTTTACACACGACCATTACATAATGGTTTACAATACAAATATGTTACATCGAAATCAGTTTCTTGAATGCAGTTTTTACACAATATCATACAAACATGGACTCCAAATCTTGTCCTTATTTTAGTATGCAACAGCGGAAGCTCTTAGTATTCACCTGAGAATAAACATGCTTTAAACATCAACAAAAATGTTGGTGAGTTATAGGTTTAACCTATATATATCAAATCGTAACAATAGACCACAAGATTTCATATTTCAATACACATCCCATATATAGAGATAAAAATCATTCATATGGTGAACACCTGGTAACCGACATTAACAAGATGCATATATAAGAATATCCCCATCATTCCGGGACACCCTTCAGATATGATATAAATTTTGAAGTACTAAAGCATCCGGTACTTTGGATGGGGTTTGTTAGGCCCAATAGATCTATCTTTAGGATTCGCGTCAATTAGGGTGTCTGTTCCCTAATTCTTAGATTACCAGACTTAATAAAAAGAGGCATATTCGATTTCGATAATTTAACCATAGAATGTAGTTTCACGTACTTGTGTCTATTTTGTAAATCATTTATAAAACCTGCATGTATTCTCATCCCAAAAATATTAGATTTTAAAAGTGTGACTATAACTCACTTTCACAGATTTTTACTTCGTCGGGAAGTAAGACTTGGCCACTGGTTGATTCACGAACCTATAACAATATATACATATATATCAAAGTATGTTCAAAATATATTTACAACACTTTTAATATATTTATGATGTTTTAAGTTTATTAAGTCAGCTGTCCTCGTTAGTAACCTACAACTAGTTGTCCACAGTTAGATGTACAGAAATAAATCGATAAATATTATCTTGAATCAATCCATGACCCAGTGTATACGTATCTCAGTATTGATCACAACTCAAACTATATATTTTTTGGAATCAACCTCAACCCTGTATAGCTAACTCCAACATTCACATATAGAGTGTCTATGGTTGTTCCGAAATATATATAGATGTGTCGACAAGATAGGTCGAAACATTGTATACATGTCTATGGTATCTCAAGATTACATAATATACAATACAAGTTGATTAAGTTATGGTTGGAATAGATTTGTTACCAATTTTCACGTAGCTAAAATGAGAAAAATTATCCAATCTTGTTTTACCTACAACTTCTTCATTTTAAATCCGTTTTAAGTGAATCAAATTGCTATGGTTTCATATTGAACTCTATTTTATGAATCTAAACAGAAAAAGTATAGGTTTATAGTCGGAAAAATAAGTTACAAGTCGTTTTTGTAAAGGTAGTCATTTCAGTCAAAAGAACGACGTCTAGATGACCATTTTAGAAAACATACTTCCACTTTGAGTTTAACCATAATTTTTGGATATAGTTTCATGTTCATAATAAAAATAATTTTCCCAGAATAACAACTTTTAAATCAAAGTTTATCATAGTTTTTAATTAACTAACCCAAAACAGCCCGCGGTGTTACTACGACGGCGTAAATCCGGTTTTACGGTGTTTTTCGTGTTTCCAGGTTTTAAATCATTAAGTTAGCATATCATATAGATATAGAACATGTGTTTAGTTGATTTTAAAAGTCAAGTTAGAAGGATTAACTTTTATTTGCGAACAAGTTTAAAATTAACTAAACTATGTTCTAGTGATTACAAGTTTAAACCTTCGAATAAGATAGCTTTATATGTATGAATAGAATGATGTTATGAACATCATTACTACCTCAAGTTCCTTGGATAAACCTACTGGAAATGAGAAAAATAGATCTAGCTTCAAAGGATCCTTGGATGGCTTGAAAGTTCTTGAAGCAGAATCATGACACGAAAACAATTTCAAGTAAGATTTTCACTCGAAATAAGATTGTTATAGTTATAGAAATTGAATTAAAGTTTGAATATGATTATTACCTTGTATTAGAAAGATAACCTACTGTAAGTAATAAAGGTTTCTTGATCTTGGATGATTACTTGGAATGGATTTAGAAAACTTGGAAGTAAACTTGCAATCTTGGAAGTATTCTTGATTTTATGAAACTAGAACTTTTGGAATTTATGAAGAACACTTATAACTTGAAGATAGAACTTGAGAGAGATCAATTAGATGAAGAAAATTGAAGAATGAAAGTGTTTGTAGGTGTTTTTGGTCGTTGGTGTATGGATTAGATATAAAGGATATGTAATTTTGTTTTCATGTAAATAAGTCATGAATGATTACTCATATTTTTGTAATTTTATGAGATATTTCATGCTAGTTGCCAAATGATGGTTCCCACATGTGTTAGGTGACTCACATGGGCTGCTAAGAGCTGATCATTGGAGTGTATATACCAATAGTACATACATCTAAAAGCTGTGTATTGTACGAGTACGAATACGGGTGCATACGAGTAGAATTGTTGATGAAACTGAACGAGGATGTAATTGTAAGCATTTTTGTTAAGTAGAAGTATTTTGATAAGTGTCTTGAAGTCTTTCAAAAGTTTATGAATACATATTAAAACACTACATGTATATACATTTTAACTGAGTCGTTAAGTCATCGTTAGTCGTTACATGTAAATGTTGTTTTGAAACCTTTAGGTTAACGATCTTGTTGAATGTTGTTAACCCATTGTTTATTATAACAAATGAGATGTTAAATTGTTATATTATCATGATATTATGATATATAATATATCTTAGTATGATATATATACAGTTAAATACCGTTACAACGATAATCGTTACATATATGTCTCGTTTCGAAATCATTAAGTTAGTAGTCTTATTTTTACATATGTATTTCATTGTTAATACACTTAATAATATATTTACTTATCATTTAACATTATTAACCAAGTGTATCAATATCTTAATATGATTCATATGTACCTAGTAAGACGTTGTTATAACGATAATCGTTATATATATCGTTTTCGAGTTTCTTAAATTAATAGTCTCATTTTTATGTATATAGCTCATTGTTAAAATACCTAATGAGATACATACTTATAATAAAATCATGTTAACTATATATATAACCATATATATGTCATCGTATAGTTTTTACAAGTTTTAACGTTCGTGAATCACCGGTCAACTTGGGTGGTCAATTGTCTATATGAAACCTATTTCAATTAATCAAGTCTTAACAAATTTGATTGCTTATCATGTTGGAAACACTTAATCATGTAAATAATAATTTCATTTAATATATATAAACATCGAAAAGTTCGGGTCACTACAGAGTTCGTCCCAACACAAAGGGAATCTACATTTCCAGCCATATAAAGCTTCAAAAGGTGCAACTTTAATGCTAGAGTGATAACTGTTGTTGTAAGAAAATTCGACCAAAGGTTGATGTCTATTCCAACCTTTGCCGAAATCGATTGCACAAGCACGTAGCATATCCTCCATGGTTTGGATAGTTCATTCACTCTGACCATCAGTTTGCGGATGATAGGCTGTACTCATGTCGAGTTGAGTTCCAAGAGCATATTGTAAAGTTTTCCAGAATCTTGAAACGAATCGACTGTCACGATCAGAAATAATCGAGATAGGAACTCCATGACGTGAGACAATTTCTTTAATATAAAGCTGTGATAATTTCTCCATCTTGTCAGTTTCCTTGATCGGTATGAAATGTGCAGATTTAGTAAGACGATCAACTACGACCCAAATAGTATCGTTACCGTTCGAAGTCTTAGATAACTTAGTAACAAAGTCCATAGTGATACACTCCCACTTCCACTGCGGAATACCAGGTTATGTCAACAAACCAGAAGGCTTTTGATGTTCGGCCTTGACTTTCAAACAAGTGAGACACTTACTAACATAAGTAGTAATGTCGGATTTCATATTAGGCCACCAGTAGAATTGCTTCAAATCATGATACATCTTACTGGAACCGGGATGAATAGAGTACCTAGTCTTATGTGCTTCATCCAAGACTAGTTCGCCGAGATTTTCGAAGGAATCCAAATTCTATTGCCAAAGTACCGTGTACCATTAGCTTTCACTTGAAGTTGGTTCTCAAAACCTATAGGTCCTTCACCTTTGATAAGTGTCGGATTAATAGCTTCCAATTGAGCTTCACAGATTCGTGATATAAGATTCGATTTGATTTTCAGATTTAGAGAACGAACGTGTTTAACATCATCTTTTCAAATAAGATCATCGGAAACTATATTTGCCTTGACGGGATGATATTTTAGCTCACAGTGATAATCGTTCAGTAACTCGAACCATCGGCTTTGCCTCAAATTCAGCTGTTTTTGATCAAAGATGTGTCGAAGACTTTTATGGTCAGTGTACACCATAAAGTAAGTACCATATAGATAATGTCTCCATATCTTCAATGCAAATACCACGTCACCTAACTCAAGGTCATGTGTGGTATAGTTCTTTTCATGTTTCTTCAACTGTCTGGATGCGTAGGCAATAACCGTTTCACGTTGCATTAAAACACAACCAAAGCCTTGCTTTGAGGCATCGCAGTAAACAACGAAGTCGTCAGTACCTTCAGGTAAAGATAGAATCGGGGCTGTGGTTAACTTCTCCTTCAGAATCTTGAAAGCAGATTCCTGTTCTTCGGACCACTCAAATTTCTTCCCTTTTTGAGTCAGCTTTGTAAGAGGTTTAGCAATGAGAGAAAAATCTTTTATGAACCTTCGATAGTAACCGGCAAGTCCCAAAAATTGACGAATATGCTTCGTAGTCTTTAGTATCTCCCAGTTCTGAATAGCAGAAATCTTAGCTGGATCGACATGTATTCTGTTTCTATCAACAACATGTCCAAGAAATTGTACGATTTTGAGCCAAAACTCGCACTTAGAAAATTTAGCATAAAGTTGTTCCTTTCGTAAGAGTTCAAGAATCATGCGCAAATGTTGCTCATGCTCATTCTCACTCTTCGAATATATCAAGATGTCGTCAACGAACACGATGACAAATTTTTCAAGATACGGTTTACAAACACGATTCATGAGATCTATGAACACGGCAGGAGCATTAGTTAAACCAAAAGGCGTGACACAGAATTCATAGTGCCCATAACGATTGCGAAAAGCAGTCTTAGGTGAAATAACCCGGCCTAATCCATCTGGACGAATACATTACATTTGGTTACATCGCGAGGTACTTGACCTCTATATGATACATTTTACAAAATTGCATTCGTTTTTAAAAAGACAAACTTTCATTACATCGAAAGTTGATGGCATGCATACCATTTCATAACATATCCCACTATAATTGACTTAATAATAATCTTTATGAACTCAACGACTCGAATGCAACATCTTTTGAAATATGTCATGAATGACTCCAAGTAATATCTCTAAAATGAGCAAATACACAGCGGAATATTTCTTTCGTACCTGAGAATAAACATGCTTTCAAGTGTCAACCAAAAGGTTGGTGAGTTCATTAGTTTATCATAAATAATCATTTCATAATTTTAATAGACCACAAGAATTTCATATTTTCATTTCTCATAAACATACGTCCCATGCATAGAGACAAAAATCATTCATATGGATTGAACACCTGGTAACCGACATTAACAAGATGCATATCGGAATATCCCCTATCATTTCGGGAAATCCTTCGGACATGATAAAACAACATCGAAGTACTAAAGCATCCGGTACTTTGGATGGGGTTCGTTAGGCCCAATAGATCCATCTTTAGGATTCGTGTCAATTAGTAGATCGGTTTACTAATTCTTAGGCTACCAAGCAAAAAAGGGCATATTCGGCTTCGATCATTCAACCATATAATGTAGTTTCGATTACTTATTTCTATTTCGTAAAACAGTTATAAAAGCAGCGCATGTATTCTCAGTCCCAAAAATATATATTGCAAAAGCATTTAAAAAGGGAGCAAATGAAACTCACCATACTGTATTTTGTAGGAAAAATACATATGACGTCATTGAACAAGTATAGGGTTGGCCTCGGATTCACGAACCTATATCAAGTATGTATATTAACACATATAATACTCAGTTAAATATATATTTTGATATTAGTAGTATACTTGTGATTTAATATTAGTAAATACTTAAATATATTTATCTTATAAATTTTATTAATTTATCATAATAATATATTATATACTTTAGTAAAATATTTTGAATAAATACTTAGTATTAATATTTTTAAGTACTCATAATTTTTATGTATGATTGTACTTTTAATAAATTTGAGTCATATTAAAACGTAAATAAACAAAAAGTATTTTATTAGTAAAAGTAGTATACTTATTATATATACTTCTATATGTCTAATGTTTGTATCCAACTTATAATATCTATCTTTTTAGTTTAAAATCATAAAAACATAGTTATATTTTATATATTAAATACATTTAAAATTAAAGTTATAATTAATAATGTTAATAATAATAATAATAATATTAGTAGTAATAATAATAATAGTAATATTAATATAGTTGTAATAATAATAATAATAATAATGATATTAGTATTAAAAATGATAGTAGTAATAATAATAATAATAATAATAATAACAATAATAATAATAATATAGTTATAATAATGATAATTTTGTAAAAAAAATGTTAATAATAATATAAATGATAAAACTAATAAGAATAATAATAAAAATATAATTAGTCATAAAAATAACTAAATATTGTATGTTAATAAATTAATACTATTTGTGATAATATTAATGTAAATGATATTATAATGATAATAATACTTTTACTTACTAACTATACTAATAATAATAATAATAATAATAATAATAATAATAATAATAATAATAATAATAATAATAATAATAATAATAATAATAATAATAATAATAATAATAATAATAATAATAATAATAATAATAATAATAATAATAATAATAATAATGATTAAAATTAGAATAAAAAAAACATTATAATTATACCTATTAAAAGATGTATGCGTGTTTTTAGTAGTTCCCAAAACAGATCGGGGTTACACAAGCAAAAATTAGGAAGATCACCATGGTTTAGAGTTCTTTAGATTCATCGATCAAAGCAATCAATCAAGCAACTATCAATGATGTTTAATAGATCATTGTTACATCATCATCATCATTTGAGTATCATTCAACACGAATAGCAGATCATTAAGATCGATCGATCTAGGTCTTCAATCGGTCAATCAATTCGAAACAGAAGAGGATAACTGCAACAGTTTGCGAACAAAGGAGCAGTAATTCTGGACAAGTGGTGTTCGGTTTTTTATGTCTATTTGAATTAGGAAGAATAATTAAACATAGCAGCGGGTAATAGCAAGGACCATATCAATTTTTCATCACCATCGATCTAATAATCGTCCAACATCATCAGTCATCATCAGCCATCGCAGAGTTTGTTTTTCTGTTTCAATCGATATATATGATCAAGGATCTATGTACGTAATTCGTTTTCATTTATAATTAATTAGTAAACTAGGGTTCTTATTAGTCCGATTAAATTTGTTTAAACTGAATTTATATTCATAGTTACGACTTTGATGTTTTTATTGAATTATAAAATTGATTGTATATTAGGGAAATTAGGTTGGTTTGGTGATTGTTCAAATGTTATCAGGAAGCAGCAGGCCTTCAATTTTTGTGCAGAACATATACCATTGTTTTAACATAAATACAGAATACGTACGGTTAATAGTGTAGCAGTTCAAGGGTGTGATGGCCCCGTCAAAACACTTAACGGCTCCGTCACTTGGTCCCACAGCTTGATCGAACTTAAATGAATTTAACAAATGACATTGCATTCTTTTATTTCAAAAGTTTCCTTAATTAGAAAGTCAACAAAAGTCAACTGAAAGTCAAAGTCAATCGAAAGTCAACTCAAAAGTTAACCTTGGTCAGACATAGTCAACGTTAATTTTAAAAGTATAAGTTATAATAATAATATAAGTTATAACGTTTATTAAAGTTAAATATGTCTAATTATGTCATAACATAAGTTTAATTAAATTAAAATGATTTATTAACGTTAATATAAATTTAAATGATATAATTAATATAACATAAGTATTTAATTAATTAATTAAATATTACTCATAATATAAGTATTATTAATTAATAATAAATTTTAAATCATATCATAAGTATTATTAATTAATAATGAATTATTAATCATAACATAAGTTTCTAATTATAATTATTAAATCATAAGTATTTAATAATTAAATTATAATTAAATAATAACTAAGCCTTATAATAATTAAATAATTAATTAATCCTTATTATAAGTCTTATTATAATAATCTCATAATATAAGTTTAATACTTATCATAAGTATTTTCCATTAATAAAGAAGTATTATTAATCATATGTTTAATTAAAATGTTAATTAAATCATAAGTATTAATTAAATGATATAATAAATATATATCATAAGTTGTAAATAATAATAATTACTTTTTTTTATCATAAGTAATTAAATGATAATGAAATTCATTATTTATATCATAAGTTTAATAATTAGTCACAAGTTTTAAATCAAAAGTTCAACGGGTCGTATCCTGAGCCCCGGGTGTCGGTTTTCGGCGAGCCTTACATATATCTCCGCCTAAGCAAACCACCCGACACTTTGATACACTCAAGAACACCCTAAGAACAGTCCATAAGTCGTGATGTACAGCCATTACACTACTTGTAACTTCAATTCACTCAAAATCACGGGTGATTCGTGGCTCGGATTGAGATGACCCGAACATGAAAGTTCGCCCCACCATCAGTCCTAACACACTAACACACCCTAAAGTCACCAAATATGGTCACAAAGTCGGACCAAACCTGGTTCATACCAAAATCACATTTCAATCTTAACAACATGTCATACCCCGTCCTAATCCGTCCGGACGAAGTCACCAACATCTGGTTCCATTGCGATGATCGACTCCAAATAATGTCTTTACAATGAGTAAATGCACAGCGAAAGATTTCTTTCATACCTGAGAATAAACATGCTTTCAAGTGTCAACCAAAAAGTTGGTGACTTCATAGGTTTATCATAAAACAATAAAATTCATCATTTTGATAGATCACATGATTTAAATCCTGCATGGTACAAATGGGCCCGAATCCTATACCCACCTGTAATGTACATGCTATATCTTTTAAATAGAGTACATCTTTCTCGTGTACGAAACCATTTTCATAAATCATAGTAACCGTACACATATCTAGTGCACAAAAATAACATACACATAACCTGTGTATAAAATCATTCTCTCGATATATAACATTCACATCAAGTAGTGGTAATTATCATGTCCACATAATTCAACGGTGGCAATTATCATGTCCACATAATTCAATGGTGGCAATTATCATGTCCACATAATTCAATAATAATCCGCAGAACTTCTGTCTGCATAATAATTCATTCGAGGAATGTTTTGCTTATCTCTATCTCGTCAAACATTTATAAAAGCATTTCATGTATTCGCAGTTCAAAATATATTTCGAAAGCATTTAATAAAGCAGTTGTAGAAACAGCGCATGTATTCTCAGTCCCAAAAATGTAAAGAGTAAAAGGGAGCAAATGAAACTCACCATACTGTATTTTGTAGTAAAAATACATATAAAAATATTGAACAATTGAACAATGCAGGGTTGGCCTCAGATTCACGAACCTATATCATTTATATATATATATATCAACACATAATCGTAATCGAATAAGTTTATATATATAACCTATTAATGATGTTATTTTTATATTAATAATATACTTATTTTAATAATAAGTTTATTAGTCATAGTTGAAATGTCCCGTTCTTATTGATTAAAAACGTTCCATATTAATTGATTTCGTTGCGAGGTTTTGACCTCTATATGAGACGTTTTTCAAAGACTGCATTCATTTTAAAACAAACCATAACCTTTATTTCATCAATAAAGGTTTAAAAAGCTTTACGTAGATTATCAAATAATGATAATCTAAAATATCCTGTTTACACACGACCATTACATAATGGTTTACAATACAAATATGTTACAACAAAATAAGTTTCTTGAATGCAGTTTTTACACAATATCATACAAGCATGGACTCCAAATCTCGTCCTTATTTAAGTATACGACAGCGGGAGCTCTTAATAATCACCTGAGAATAAACATGCTTAAAACGTCAACAAAAATGTTGGTGAGTTATAGGTTTAACCTATATATATCAAATCATAATAATAGACCACAAGATTTCATATTTCAATACACATCCCATACATAGAGATAAAAATCGTTCATATGGTGAACACCTGGTAACCGACATTAACAAGATGCATATATAAGAATATCCCCATCATTCCGGGACACCCTTCGGATATGATATAAATTTCGAAGTACTAAAGCATCCGGTACTTTGGATGGGGCTTGTTGGGCCCGATAGATCTATCTTTAGGATTCGCGTCAATTAGGGTGTCTGTTCCCTAATTCTTAGATTACCAGACTTAATAAAAAGGGGCATATTAGATTTCGATAATTCAACCATAGAATGCAGTTTCACGTACTTGTGTCTATTTTGTAAATCATTTATAAAACCTGCATGTATTCTCATCCCAAAAATATTAGATTTTAAAAGTGGGACTATAACTCACTTTCACAGATTTTTACTTCGTCGGGAAGTAAGATTTGGCCACTGGTTGATTCACGAACCTATTACAATATATACATATATATCAAAGTATGTTCAAAATATATTTACAACACTTTTAATATATTATGATGTTTTAAGTTTATTAAGTCAGCTGTCCTCGTTAGTAACCTACAACTAGTTGTCCACAGTTAGATGTACATAAATAAATTGATAAATATTATCTTGAATCAATCCACGACCCAGTGTATATGTATCTCAGTATTGATCACAACTCAAACTATATATATTTTGAAATCAACCTCACCCCTGTATAGCTAACTCCAACATTCACATATAGAGTGTCTATGGTTGTTCCGAAATATATATAGATGTGTCGACATGATAGGTCGAAACATTGTATACGTGTCTATGGTATCTCAAGATTACATAATATACAATAAAAGTTGATTAAGTTATGGTTGGAATAGATTTTTTACCAATTTTCACGTAGCTAAAATGAGAAAAATTATCCAATCTTGTTTTACCCATAACTTCTTCATTTTAAATCCGTTTTGAGTGAATCAAATTGCTATGGTTTCATATTGAACTCTATTTTATGAATCTAAACAGAAAAAGTATAGGTTTATAGTCAGAAAAATAAGTTACAAGTCATTTTTGTAAAGGTAGTCATTTCAGTCGAAAGAACGATGTCTAGATGACCATTTTAGAAAACATACTTCCACTTTGAGTTTAACCATAATTTTTGGATATAGTTTCATGTTCATAATAAAAATCATTTTCTCAGAATAACAACTTTTAAATCATAGTTTATCATAGTTTTTAATTAACTAACCCAAAACAGCCCGCGGTGTTACTACGACGGCGTAAATTCGGTTTTATGGTGTTTTTCGTGTTTCCAGGTTTTAAATCATTAAGTTAGCATATCATATAGATATAGAACATGTGTTTAGTTGATTTTGAAAGTCAGGTTAGAAGGATTAACTTTTGTTTGCGAACAAGTTTAGAATTAACTAAACTATGTTCTAGTGATTACAAGTTTAAACCTTCGAATAAGATAGCTTTATATGTATGAATCGAATGATGTTATGAACATCATTACTACCTTAAGTTCCTTGGATAAACCTACTGGAAAAGAAAAAAATGGATCTAGCTTCAACGGATCCTTGGATGGCTCGAAGTTCTTGAAGCAGAATCATGACACGAAAACAAGTTCAAGTAAGATCATCACTTGAAATAAGATTGTTATAGTTATAGAAATTGAACCAAAGTTTGAATATGATTATTACCTTGTATTAGAATGATAACCTACTGTAAGAAACAAAGATTTCTTGAGGTTGGATGATCACCTTACAAGATTGGAAGTGAGCTAGCAAACTTGAAAGTATTCTTGATTTTATGTAACTAGAACTTGTAGAATATATGAAGAACACTTAAAACTTGAAGATAGAACTTGAGAGAGATCAATTAGATGAATAAAATTGAAGAATAAAAGTGTTTGTAGGTGTTTTTGGTCGTTGGTGTATGGATTAGATATAAAGGATATGTAATTTTGTTTTCATGTAAATAAGTCATGAATGATTACTCATATTTTTGTAATTTTATGAGACATTTCATGCTAGTTGCCAAATGATGGTTCCCACATGTGTTAGGTGACTCACATGGGCTGCTAAGAGCTAATCATTGGAGTGTATATACCAATAGTACATACATCTAAAAGCTGTGTATTGTACGAGTACGAATACGGGTGCATACGAGTAGAATTGTTGATGAAACTGAACGAGGATGTAATTGTAAGCATTTTTGTTAAGTAGAAGTATTTTGATAATTGTATTGAAGTCTTTCAAAAGTGTATAAATACATATTAAAACACTACATGTATATACATTTTAACTGAGTCGTTAAGTCATCGTTAGTCGTTACATGTAAGTGTTGTTTTGAAACCTTTAGGTTAACGATCTTGTTAAATGTTGTTAACCCAATGTTTATAATATCAAATGAGATTTTAAATTATTATATTATCATGATATTATCATGTATGAATATCTCTTAATATGATATATATACATTAAATGTCTTTACAACGATAATCGTTACATATATGTCTCGTTTAAAAATCATTAAGTTAGTAGTCTTGTTTTTACATATGTAGTTCATTGTTAATATACTTAATGATATGTTTACTTATCATAGTATCATGTTAACTATATATATATATATCCATATATATGTCATCATATAGTTTTTACAAGTTTTAACGTTCGTGAATCACCGGTCAACTTGGGTGGTCAATTGTCTATATGAAACATATTTCAATTAATCAAGTCTTAACAAGTTTGATTGCTTAACATGTTGGAAACATTTAATCATGTAAATATCAATATCAATTAATATATATAAACATGGAAAAGTTCGGGTCACTACAGTACCCACCCGTTAAATAAATTTCGTCCCGAAATTTTAAGCTGTTGAAGGTGTTGACGAATCTTCTGGAAATAGATGCGGGTATTTCTTCTTCATCTGATCTTCACGCTCCCAGGTGAACTCGGGTCCTCTACGAGCATTCCATCAAACCTTAACAATTGGTATCTTGTTTTGCTTAAGTCTTTTAACCTCACGATCCATTATTTCGACGGGTTCTTCGATGAATTGAAGTTTTTCGTTGATTTGGATTTCATCTAACGGAATAGTGAGATCTTCTTTAGCAAAACATTTCTTCAAATTCGAGACGTGAAAAGTGTTATGTACAGCCGCGAGTTGTTGATGTAACTCAAGTCGGTAAGCTACTGGTCCGACACGATCAATAATCTTGAATGGTCCAATATACCTTGGATTTAATTTCCCTCGTTTACCAAATCGAACAACGCCTTTCCAAGGTGAAACTTTAAGCATGACCATCTCTCCAATTTCAAATTCTATATCTTTTCTTTTAATGTCAGCGTAGCTCTTTTGTCGACTTTGGGCGGTTTTCAACCGTTGTTGAATTTGGATGATCTTCTCGGTAGTTTCTTGTATAATCTCCGGACCCGTAATCTGTCTATCCCCCACTTCACTCCAACAAATCGGAGACCTGCACTTTCTACCATAAAGTGCTTCAAACGGCGCCATCTCAATGCTTGAATGGTAGCTATTGTTGTAGGAAAATTCTGCTAACGGTAGATGTCGATCCCAACTGTTTCCGAAATCAATAACACATGCTCGTAGCATGTCTTCAAGCGTTTGTATCGTCCTTTCACTCTGCCCATCAGTTTGTGGATGATAGGCAGTGCTCATGTCTAGACGAGTTCCTAATGCTTGCTGTAATGTCTGCCAGAATCTTGAAATAAATCTGCCATCCCTATCAGAGATAATAGAGATTGGTATTCCATGTCTGGAGACGACTTCCTTCAAATACAGTCGTGCTAACTTCTCCATCTTGTCATCTTCTCTTATTGGCAGGAAGTGTGCTGATTTGGTGAGACGATCAACTATTACCCAAATAGTATCAAAACCACTTGCAGTCCTTGGCAATTTAGTGATGAAATCCATGGTAATGTTTTCCCATTTCTATTCCGGGATTTCGGGTTGTTGAAGTAGACCTGATGGTTTCTGATGCTCAGCTTTGACCTTAGAACACGTCAAACATTCTCTCACGTATTTAGCAACATCAGTTTTCATACCCGGCCACCAAAAATGTTTCTTGAGATCCTTGTACATCTTCCCCGTTCCAGGATGTATTGAGTATCTGGTTTTATGAGCTTCTCTAAGTACCATTTCTCTCATATCTCCAAATTTTGGTACCCAAATCCTTTCAGCCCTATACCGGGTTTCGTCTTCCCGAATATTAAGATGCTTCTCCGATCCTTTGGGTATTTCATCCTTTATATTTCCCTTTTTTAAAACTCCTTGTTGCGCCTCCTTTATTTGAGTAGTAAGGTTATTATGAATCATTATATTCATAGATTTTACTCGAATGGGTTCTCTGTCCTTCCTGCTCAAGGCATCGGCTACCACATTTGCCTTCCCCGGGTGGTAACGAATCTCAAAGTCGTAATCATTCAATAATTCAATCCACCTACGCTGCCTCATATTCAGTTGTTTCTGATTAAATATTTGTTGAAGACTTTTGTGGTCGGTATATATAATACTTTTGACCCCATATAAGTAGTGCCTCCAAGTCTTTAATGCAAAAACAACCGCGCCTAATTCCAAATCATGCGTCGTATAATTTTGCTCGTAAATCTTCAATTGTTTAGACGCATAAGCAATCACCTTCGTTCGTTACATTAATACACAACCGAGACCTTGCTTTGATGCGTCACAATAAATCACAAAATCATCATTCCCTTCAGGCAATGACAATATAGGTGCCGTAGTTAGCTTTTTCTTCAATAACTGAAACGCTTTCTCTTGTTCATCCTTCCATTCAAATTTCTTCCCTTTATGCGTTAATGCAGTCAAGGGTTTTGCTATTCTGGAAAAGTCTTGGATGAACCTTCTGTAGTAACCAGCTAGTCCTAAAAACTGGCGTATGTGTTTCGGAGTTTTCGGGGTTTCCCACTTTTCAACAGTTTCTATCTTTGCCGGATCCACCTTAATACCTTCTTTGTTCACTATGTGACCGAGGAATTGAACTTCTTCCAACCAAAATGCACACTTTGAAAACTTAGCGTACAATTCTTCCTTCCTCAATACTTCTAACACCTTTCTCAAATGTTCACCTTGTTCTTGGTCATTCTTTGAGTAAATAAGTATGTCATCAATGAAAACAATGACAAACTTGTCAAGGTATGGTCCACACACTCGGTTCATAAGGTCCATGAACACAGCTGGTGCATTAGTTAAACCAAACGGCATGACCATAAACTTGTAATGACCGTAACGTGTTCTGAAAGCAGTCTTTGGAATATGATCTTCTTTCACCCGCATTTGATGATACCCGGAACGTAAGTCAATCTTTGAATAAACAGACGAGCCTTGTAGTTGATCAAATAAGTCGTCGATTCTCGGTAGTGGGTAGCGGTTCTTGATGGTAAGTTTGTTCAACTCTCGGTAGTCGATACACAACCTGAATGTACCATCTTTCTTCTTGACAAACAAAACAGGAGCTCCCCACGGTGATGTGCTTGGTCGAATGAAACCACGCTCTAAAAGTTCTTGTAATTGGCTTTGCAGTTCTTTCATCTCGCTGGGTGCGAGTCTGTAAGGAGCACGAGCTATTGGTGCAGCTCCTAGTACAAGATCTATTTGAAATTCAACGGATCGATGTGGGGGTAATCCCGGTAATTCTTTCGGAAATACATCGGGAAATTCTTTTGCAATGGGAACATCATTGATGCTCTTTTCTTCAGTTTGTACTTTTTCGACGTGTGCTAGAACAGCATAGCAACCTTTTCTTATTAGTTTTTGTGCCTTCAAATTACTAATAAGATGTAGCTTCGTGTTGCCCTTTTCTCCATACACCATTAAGGGTTTTCCTTTTTCTCGTATAATGCGAATTGCATTTTTGTTACAAACGATCTTTGCTTTCACTTCTTTTAACCAGTCCATACCGATTATCACATCAAAACTCCCTAACTCTACTGGTATCAAGTCAATCTTAAATGTTTCGCTACCCAGATTAATTTCTCGATTCCGACATATATTATCTGCTGAAATTAATTTACCATTTGCTAATTCGAGTAAAAATTTACTATCCAAAGGCGTCAATTGGCAACTTAATTTAGCACAAAAATCTCTACTCATATAGCTTCTATCCGCACCTGAATCAAATAAAACGTAAGCAGATTTATTGTCAATAAGAAACGTACCCGTAACAAGCTCCGGGTCTTCCTGTGCCTCTGCCGCATTAATATTGAAAACTCTTCCGCAGCCTTGTCCATTCGTGTTCTCCTGCTTCGGGCAATTTCTAATAATGTGGCCCGGTTTTCCACATTTATAACAAACTACATTGGCATAACTTGTTCCGACACTACTTGCTCCGCCATTACTCGTTCCGACACCATTTGTTCCTTTCGTTCTATTAACCCCTGGTCCGTAGACCTCACACTTCGCCGCGCTATGACCATTTCTTTTACACTTGTTGCAAAATTTGGTGCAGAACCCCGAGTGATACTTTTCACACCTTTGGCATAGCTGCTTCTGATTGTTGTTGTTGTTACGGTTATTATTGTTGTTGGGATGATTGTTGTTGTTGTTGTTGTTGTTGTTGTTGTTGTTGTTGTTGTTGTTGTTGGGCCGTTTGTTGTAGTTACGATTGATGTTGCTATTGTTGGGATAATTGTTGCGATTATTGTTGTAATTGCTGTTGTTGTTGTATTGGTGATTCTTATCACCGTTTTCCTCCCACTTTCTTTTGACCTGCTTCACATTGGCCTCTTCAGCAGTCTGTTCTTTAATTCTTTCTTCAATCTGGTTCACTAGTTTGTGAGCCATTCTACATGCCTGTTGTATGGAGGCGGGCTCGTGTGAACTTATATATTCTTGGATTCTTTACGGTAATCCTTTCACAAACGCGTCGATCTTCTCTTCCTCATCTTCGAATGCTCCCGGACATAATAGGCACAATTCTGTGAATCGTCTTTCGTACGTGGTAATATCAAATCCTTGGGTTCGTAACCCTCTAAGTTCTGTCTTGAGCTTATTGACCTCGGTTCTGGGATGGTACTTCTCGTTCATCAAGTGCTTGAATGCTGACCACGGTAGTGTGTACGCATCGTCTTGTCCCACTTGCTCTAGATAGGTATTCCACCATGTTAACGCAGAACTTGTGATGGTATGCGTAGCGTACTTCACTTTGTCCTCTTCAGTACACTTACTTATGGCAAACACCAATTCGACCTTCTCGGTCCACCGTTTCAATCCGATCGGTCCTTCGGTTCCATCAAATTCCAAAGGTTTGCAGGCAGTGAATTCTTTGTAGGTGCATCCTACACGATTTCCTGTACTGCTAGATCCAAGGTTATTGTTGGTATGTAGCGCAGCCTGTACTGCGGCTATGTTTGAAGCTAGAAAAGTACGGAATTCCTCTTCATTCATATTCACGATGTGTCGAGTAGTCGGTGCCATTTCCTTCAAAATAGTAAAATGGAACAAGTTAATCATACAGAATATTAAGAGTAGTTAATAGTATTTCGTAGCATAATATGAACTCATTTATAAAAGCTTTTTCTTCATATTAGCGTTTTATAAGTTTAAATTCGGGTAGTACCTACCCGTTAAGTTCATACTTAGTAGCTAATATACAATTCAACTACTACAATTCTATAATAAAAACTGATTATAATAATATTTCGCGTTCAAACTTTTACACAATATTTTACAAACTTACAATACCGCTTATTTTACATATAGCATGAAATATAGCACACAATAAATTTGATACAAGATGGTTATGAAGATAATTCTAGCTAGTACACAAGTCATTCAGCAAAGGCAATAAAGACACGTAATTCCTACGTCCAGAAACAAGTCATGCATTCTGGTTTTACTATGATTACTTCCCATCCTTGGTCTTGTGGAATATAACCGTTATGGCCGTTGATAAGACAGCGTGTTGTAACGTCGTCAAAGGGACGAGGGTTACGTAATGTCCAACATTCCCGTAACAATCTAAAAACCTCATTTCTTACCCCAATTACCGATTCCGTCACTTGTGGGAATGTTTTGTTTAATAGTTGTAGCCCGATGTTCTTGTTCTCACTTTGGTGAGAAGCGAACATTACTAATCCGTAAGCATAACATGCTTCTTTATGTTTCATGTTAGCCGCTTTTTCTAAATCACGAAGTCCAATATTCAGATATATTGAGTCAAAATAATTTCTTAACCCATTGCGTAAAATAGCATTTGGGTTCCCCGCAATATATGCGTCAAAGTAAACACATCGTAACTTATGGATTTCCCAATGTGATATCCCCCATCTTTCGAACGAAAGCCTTTCATAAACTAAGGCATTCTTGGAACGTTCTTCGAATGTCTTACAAACTGATCTCGCCTTAAATAGTTGTGCCGAAGAATTCTGACCGACTTTAGACAAGATTTCATCAATCATGTCTCCGGGTAGGTCTCTTAAAACATTGGGTTGTCTATCCATTTTGTGTTTTTATACTGTAAAAAATACTTATTAATACAAGCAATTTTTACATATATCATAAAGCATAAGCATACTATATCACATATATTACACCACACGAATACAACTATCTTATTCCGACTCGCTTGTTTCTTCTTCTTCAGTTTTGGTTCGTTTTCCCAAGTTTCTAGGGATATATGATGTTCCCCTAATACGAGCCGTTATTTTCCACATTGGTTTAGAAAAACCTGGTGGTTTAGAGGTTCCCGGGTCATTGTTACAACTTAAGGACTTCGGGGGTTGACGATACATATAAAGTTCATCGGGGTTGGAATTAGATTTCTCTATTTTTATGCCCTTTCCCTTATTATTTTCTTTTGCCTTTTTAAATTCAGTTGGGGTAATTTCTATAACATCATCGGAATTCTCGTCGGAATCCGATTCATCGGAGAATTGGTAATCCTCCCAATATTTTGCTTCCTTGGCGGAAACACCATTGACCATAATTAACCTTGGTCGGTTGATTGAGGATTTTCTTTTACTTAACCGTTTTATTATTTCCCCCACCGGTTCTATTTCTTCATCCGGTTCCGATTCTTCTTCCGGTTCCGATTCTTCTTCCGGTTCCGACTCTTCTTCCGGTTCCTCTTCGGGAACTGGTGAATCAGTCCACGAATCATTCCAATTTAGATTTGACTCTTCATTATTATTAGGTGAGTCAATGGGACTTGTTCTAGAGGTAGACATCTATCACATAATATCAAACGCGTTAAGAGATTAATATATCACATAATATTCACATATTAAAAATATATAGTTTCCAACAAAATTTGTTAAGCAATCATTTTTCAAGTAAACACGGTCGAAGTCCAGACTCACTAATGCATCGTAACAAACTCGATAAGACACACTAATGCAAAATTCTGGTTCTCTAAGACCAACGCTCTGATACCAACTGAAATGTCCCGTTCTTATTGATTAAAAATGTTCCATATTAATTGATTTCGTTGCGAGGTTTTGACCTCTATATGAGACGTTTTTCAAAGACTGCATTCATTTTAAAACAAACCATAACCTTTATTTCATCAATAAAGGTTTAAAAAGCTTTACGTAGATTATCAAATAATGATAATCTAAAATATCCTATTTACACACGACCATTACATAATGGTTTACAATACAAATATGTTACAACAAAATAAGTTTCTTGAATGCAGTTTTTACACAATATCATACAAGCATGGACTCCAAATCTCGTCCTTATTTAAGTATGCGACAGCGGAAGCTCTTAATAATCACCTGAGAATAAACATGCTTAAAACGTCAACAAAAATGTTGGTGAGTTATAGGTTTAACCTATATATATCACATCATAATAATAGACCACAAGATTTCATATTTCAATACCCATCCCATACATAGAGATAAAATCATTCATATGGTGAACACCTGGTAACCGACATTAACAAGATGCATATATAAGAATATCCCCATCATTCCAGGACACCCTTCGGATATGATATAAATTTCGAAGTACTAAAGCATCCGGTACTTTGGATGGGGCTTGTTGGGCCCGATAGATCTATCTTTAGGATTCGCGTCAATTAGGGTGTCTGTTCCCTAATTCTTAGATTACCAGACTTAATAAAAAGGGGCATATTAGATTTCGATAATTCAACCATAGAATGCAGTTTCACGTACTTGTGTCTATTTTGTAAATCATTTATAAAACCTGCATGTATTCTCATCCCAAAAATATTAGATTTTAAAAGTGGGACTATAACTCACTTTCACAGATTTTTACTTCGTCGGGAAGTAAGACTTGGCCACTGGTTGATTCACGAACCTATAACAATATATACATATATATCAAAGTATGTTCAAAATATATTTACAACACTTTTAATATATTATGATGTTTTAAGTTTATTAAGTCAGCTGTCCTCGTTAGTAACCTACAACTAGTTGTCCACAGTTAGATGTACATAAATAAATCGATAAATATTATCTTGAATCAATCCACGACCCAGTATATATGTATCTCAGTATTGATCACAACTCAAACTATATATATTTTGGAATCAACCTCACCCCTGTATAGCTAACTCCAACATTCACATATAGAGTGTCTATGGTTGTTCCGAAATATATATAGATGTGTCGACATGATAGGTCGAAACATTGTATACGTGTCTATGGTATCTCAAGATTACATAATATACAATAAAAGTTGATTAAGTTATGGTTGGAATAGATTTGTTACCAATTTTCACGTAGCTAAAATGAGAAAAATTATCCAATCTTGTTTTACCCATAACTTCTTCATTTTAAATCCGTTTTGAGTGAATCAAATTGCTATGGTTTCATATTGAACTCTATTTTATGAATATAAACAGAAAAAGTATAGGTTTATAGTCAGAAAAATAAGTTACAAGTCGTTTTTGTAAAGGTAGTCATTTCAGTCGAAAGAACGACGTCTAGATAACCATTTTAGAAAACATACTTCCACTTTGAGTTTAACCATAATTTTTGGATATAGTTTCATGTTCATAATAAAAATCATTTTCTCAGAATAACAACTTTTAA
Organism: Rutidosis leptorrhynchoides; assembly: GCF_046630445.1. Classification (NCBI taxonomy): domain Eukaryota; kingdom Viridiplantae; phylum Streptophyta; class Magnoliopsida; order Asterales; family Asteraceae; genus Rutidosis; species Rutidosis leptorrhynchoides. The sequence goes on along the minus strand of NC_092337.1, from coordinate 222,825,094 downwards.
ATCAAAGTTTATCATAGTTTTTAATTAACTAACCCAAAACAGCCCGCGGTGTTACTACGACGGCGTAAATTCGGTTTTACGGTGTTTTTCGTGTTTCCAGGTTTTAAATCAATAAGTTAGCATATCATATAGATATAGAACATGTGTTTAGTTGATTTTAAAAGTCAAGTTAGAAGGATTAACTTTTGTTTGCGAACAAGTTTAGAATTAACTAAACTATGTTCTAGTAATTACAAGTTTAAACCTTCGAATAAGATAGCTTTATATGTATGAATCGAATGATGTTATGAACATCATTACTACCTTAAGTTCCTTGGATAAACCTACTGGAAAAGAGAAAAATGGATCTAGCTTCAACGGATCCTTGGATGGCTCGAAGTTCTTGAAGCAGAATCATGACACGAAAACAAGTTCAAGTAAGATCATCACTTGAAATAAGATTGTTATAGTTATAGAAATTGAACCTACTGTAAGAAACAAAGATTTCTTGAGGTTGGATGATCACCTTACAAGATTGAAAGTGAGCTAGCAAACTTGAAAGTATTCTTGATTTTATGTAACTAGAACTTGTAGAATATATGAAGAACACTTAGAACTTGAAGATAGAACTTGAGAGAGATCAATTAGATGAATAAAATTGAAGAATAAAAGTGTTTGTAGGTGTTTTTGGTCGTTGGTGTATGGATTAGATATAAAGGATATGTAATTTTGTTTTCATGTAAATAAGTCATGAATGATTACTCATATTTTTGTAATTTTATGAGACATTTCATGCTAGTTGCCAAATGATGGTTCCCACATGTGTTAGGTGACTCACATGGGCTGCTAAGAGCTGATCATTGGAGTGTATATACCAATAGTACATACATCTAAAAGCTGTGTATTGTACGAGTACGAATACGGGTGCATACGAGTAGAATTGTTGATGAAACAGAACGAGGATGTAATTGTAAGCATTTTTGTTAAGTAGAAGTATTTTGATAAGTGTATTGAAGTCTTTCAAAAGTGTATAAATGCATATTAAAACACTACATGTATATACATTTTAACTGAGTCGTTAAGTCATCGTTAGTCGTTACATGTAAGTGTTGTTTTGAAACCTTTAGGTTAACGATCTTCTTAAATGTTGTTAACCCAATGTTTATAATATCAAATGAGATTTTAAATTATTATATTATCATGATATTATCATGTATGAATATCTCTTAATATGATATATATACATTAAATGTCTTTACAACGATAATCGTTACATATATGTCTCGTTTAAAAATCATTAAGTTAGTAGTCTTGTTTTTACATATGTAGTTCATTGTTAATATACTTAATGATATGTTTACTCATCATAGTATCATGTTAACTATATATATCCATATATATGTCATCATATAGTTTTTACAAGTTTTAACGTTCGTGAATCACCGGTCAACTTGGGTGGTCAATTGTCTATATGAAACATATTTCAATTAATCAAGTCTTAACAAGTTTGATTGCTTAACATGTTGGAAACATTTAATCATGTAAATATCAATATCAATTAATATATATAAACATGGAAAAGTTCGGGTCACTACAATAGTGACATTGATATTAATAATAATACTTGTAAAAGTATTAATTTTACAGTCGATGATAGTTATGATAGTAATTTTAATGATAACAGTATTAATAATAATAATTATAATATCTATAATAATAATCCTTTCACTATTAGTAGTAATAATAATAATAACAATAATAACAATACTTATGTTGATTATAATCCTAGTCTTCCTGTTTAATCTCTAAACTAAAAACTAAAGCTCCTATAACATCCATTTGTAATTCTAGTCATAATAATAATAATAATAATAATAATAATAATAATAATAATAATAATAATAATAATAATAATAATAGTAATATTTATATTAATAGAAATCATGAATATATTTATTTTACTACTAATGAGAATAATGATAATGAGTTAAATAACAATAATACTAGCAATAAATAATGATAATGAAAATAATAATTTTGATATTACTACTTAATACTTAATAATAATAGTAATAAAAATCTTATTACTAATGATGATATTAATAATAATACTAATTAATAATAATACTATTAATGATACAATATATGTAATAACAACAATAATAGTAATAATAATAATAATAATAATAATAATAATAATAATAATAATAATAATAATGATAATAATAATAATAATAGGAATAATAATAATATTAAGTTATACCTTTGTAGCATTAAAAAGAATTAAACTGCCCGAGACGGGACTCGAACTCGCGACGTCTCGCTTAAACACCCATACTCTAACCAATGCTCTGCTGGTACATTTAAGTTTGCAATCACAGCCTAATCTATCTAACCCGTTTAATTCGTCCCACATAAAATAAAAGATCTCAGCCCAACAAAAGATCAATTATACGGCCCAACATAGAAGCCCCAAACAAGCAGTCCATTATACATCCTAATTAGCCCGAGAATTAATTTACAAGTCCGATTCAGTTGTGATATTCGTGGTTATATCATTCGTGAGTTTAAAACAATTTAACAGCTGGATGTTAGGCTTTGTGGGGTTCGGTTCTAATCAGGAACATTAAAGAAACAATCAACAACCTTCATCAATCATAGCCATCAACTATAAAATATCTATATACTCTGTAATATTATACTTAAATAGAAAGAAGAAAGATGTAGAATATATATGCTTCGACAGAAAAGAAACGGATCATAATCATCTTCTTTATCCCTCATTATAATCTCACTGTATCCGTTACTATTGTTTTGGGTTATGATAATTAACGGCAACAACAGGTAACACTATAATAGTAGCAGGAGTAGGGTTCAGTGTGTGGTCGATGGAAAAGAGATAGAAGACAGGATTATTTACGTTTTTGGATAAGTGGTGAGGTGATCGGTTTGAAGATGGTGTTTCTCGTTTGCAAAACAGGAAACAAAAGCATAGCAGCGGCGGTTACCGATGGTGTTGATTGTTGGGTTCTTCGAACAAAAGTACAAAGGTGCGAGTTATCGAAAGAGAAGAGAGAGATAGTGGTGAGGGTGTAATTCGATGATGCTGCAATGAAACAGAAAAATAATCAAAAGCTCGATGTGGGTTTATCATGGAGAAGACGTGACAAAGGTTTGGGTCGTGGTTGGTGACTGGGGTGTCGATCCAAATAACAGTGGAGATTTTGTTAAGTGGCCGATGGTGGTGATAGTTTGTGGGTTAGAAGAGGTTATCAGGTGATGATGACTTGGTTTCGTGGTGATATTTAACTAGCATCAAACAACCCAAATAGTAGTTGCAATTGATGATGGTTCGAGTGATTAAAGTCGATTGATGGGTTGCTTCCTTGATCATGTGTAGTAGAAACCGAATATCATTAGCACTAGATTATGTTCAAATAGAAACAGAAAGAAGAACTCAGTAGTAATAATAATGAAGATGGTGGTTCGAAAGTGATAGTAGCAAAACAATTGGGTTTCGTTGTTTGAATGAGAGTAATGTCTTGGTTGTGATTTTTTTGTCTTCATCAACAATCAGAAACAGATGAGCAGTGGGTTATGCTTCTTGTTGGTTTAGGGATTTTAGAACAAGAGTGATTCGATTAAGCCCGATGCAAGTGGTTTGTTGTGAGTAGTGTTGTGAAAGGTGATGGTTGGCGAATGTAAGAGGAATGGGTGGTGAAGGTGATTGTTCTCGGGTGTGCAACCCGTAGAAAGAAAGAAGAAACACAAGTTGTGCTTGGTTGTAGTTGTAGGTTCATTAGTAAATATATATATTTAAAGAGAGATGATAGATATCAATTTAGTTAATAAGTGATGAGTGATGAATTCACTCGACAGGCACACACATAATTGAGATGGGTAGGGTATAATTAAAAGTGAGTTTGTTATCCAACTAATTCTATATAAATTAGATGATAATGAAAGGTGTAAACACAGTATACATTTAATATTATAATATTGATTATGAAACAAAAACGTGCACTTCACAAACAGCTCAGCAACTTAGTGAATTAGTATTATGTGCCGACAGTTTTGTGGCGATTATTTCGTACTCCGTTGTTCATCAGTGGCGGATAAAAGTACACGGAAAAATCTCAAATTTAAAATTAAATTCCTTTATTTATTTTAGTCATTGTGGTATAAAATTCGATTATTAGTTTATTAAATAAAAATTACACCAACTGTCCTTCTCATTTATGAGTAAAATATAAAAAGTGTTAAAATTAAATTATTAGATCTTGTTCCTAAATATTAGATCCTAAATATACTTTTAATAAGACTATAACTTATATAACTCATTTTTGGATCACCGTTTATTTTAAAATCATATAAGTTTGAATTAAACTTGCTTAGTATCAATCGGGACATCAAACGAGTATTACAATTATTAAATATTTCTTTTCAACATACTTTATTTATATATATAGATATATTTTAAATAATAATTATTATAATACCCTATTTTTATTTTATTAATTTTTAATAACAACAACATATAATACTTCAAATTATATTTTGAATTATTATTTATATATACATACACACATATCTATTTACAATTAATTGATCGTGAATCGTTGAGAGCAGTCGAAGGTCAATTGAATATATGAACATCGTTCCAATGTTTTCTAGACTCAACATTACATACTTTGCTCATCGTATCGAAATCATATAAAGATTAAGTTTAAATTTGGTCGGAAATTCTCGGGTCATCACAGAAAATACCACTTTGATCATATATAGGGCTCCGGGAATCGAAACGACATGAATCCGGAGTCTAAAATTAATGTCTTGATGAGAGGAACTCATCTAGATACTTTATCTTAACTTTTATAATAGTCACAATTCCAGAATTAAATAAAAAGCTGCTGTCCCAATTATATCAAACCGAAAACATATGTATTCGAGTAATTCTACGCATACAAACACCATTACAACAACAAGTAATCATCATACTATTAATATATAATCAAAATACATAAATATAATGAAAAATCAAAAGTTCTAGGGTTAGGGTTTATACCCTAATCAAGAAACGAGAAGTATAATCGCGTAGAGAACGGAACGAGGAACGCGTTGATGTTAATTAATCCTTGATCCAAGCTATAAAAATTGATGAAGATGATGATGTTGGGGAGGTGGTAGGCGACGGCCAAAGGGAAGGGGAAGAGAGAAAAAGAGAAAAATTAGATTTAGGTTTAGGAAATTATGGTGGAATGGAAATTAAAATCACAAAATAAGGAAACAAGGAGTATTACTCCCTCCCTTTGCTATTTCGGCCAAATGGTGGGGTGAGGAGTGTGCCCCACTAGCCCATATTGCTAAAATTTTAATTCCTGATGGCCCAAAAGCCCGAACGAATCCCGAAACGCGAAAACACGCTTACGCGATTAAAAATTCGGAGAGATAACAAACGCGCGACGAAAAATAAATATAAATACTATATATAATTATATGATCTTAAAATATCATATTGAAAATAATTAGGATTTAAATATCCCAAAAACGCGACCGTTGGTTTGAAAACCAAAAAGATTCGCCGGATAGAAATCCGCGACACGTAGAAACGTATAACTTAAAATATGAATACAAATATTCACATAACACATAATAATTAATATATTATTATTAATTTAACAATATAGGCCATAGAAATGACGTAGTACAATTAACAGTTAACGATCGTTAAATAATTAACGGTAAAAGATAACGAAAAAAGTAGGGTCGTGACAGTACCTTCCCGTTACGGAAATTTCGTCCCGAAATTTAAGCAGGTGCAGGGGTTGACTCAGCATCTGGGAACAAATGCGGGTACTTCTGCTTCATCTGATCTTCACGCTCCCAAGTGAACTCGGGACGACGTCTGACGTTCCATCTAACCCGGACAATAGGAATTCGGCTCTGCTTAAGAGCCTTAACTTCTCGATCCATAATTTCAATAGGTTCCTCAATAAAGTGTAGTTGCTTATCAACATGAAGTTCTTCTAAAGGAATAGTTTTGTCGGCCTCGGCCAAACACTTCTTTAAGTTCGACACATGAAAAACATCGTGAACAGCACTGAGTTCTTGTGGCAATTTCAAACGATATGCCGCCGGTCCAACTCTCTCAACAATCTCAAACGGTCCAACAAAACGAGGACTTAACTTTCCCCTTTTACCAAAACGGATCACACCCTTCCAAGGTGAAACCTTTAACATAACACGATCTCCAACTTGGAATTCCACATCTTTCCTTCCTCTATCGGCATAACTCTTTTGTCGACTTCTAGCAGTTCTCAATCTTTCCTTAATCTGTACAATCTTCTCGGTAGTCTCGTGAATAATTTCTGAACCTGTGAGTTGAGCATCCCCAACCTCATTCCAACAGATAGGAGACCTACACTTCCTACCGTATAGAGCTTTAAACGGTGCGGTTTAAATACTTGCGTGATAACTATTGTTATAAGAAAATTCAGCTAGCGGCAAATATTTATCCCACCCATTACCAAAATCGATAACACACGCTCGTAACATGTCTTCTAACGTCTGAATGGTCCTTTCACTCTGACCATCCGTTTGAGGATGATAAGCGGTGCTCATATCCAACTTAGTTCCCAAGGCTTCCTGTAAGGATCGCCAAAACCTCGATACAAATCGACTGTCTCGGTCTGAAATAATGGATACAGGAACACCATGCCTAGAAACAATCTCCTTCAAGTACAAACGAGTAAGCTTTTCCATTGAATCTGTTTCCCTAATCGGCAAAAAGTGAGCCGACTTAGTGAGTCGATCTACAATCACCCAAATAGTGTCATAGCCACCCGCAACTCTTGGTAACTTAGTAATAAAATCCATCGTAATTCATTCCCACTTCCACTCGGGAATCTCAGGTTGCACCAAAAGTCCGGACAGTTTTTGATGTTCAGCTTTAACCTTAGCACAGGTCAAACACTTAGCCACATACGTAGCCACATCACCTTTCAAATTAGGCTACCAATACAGCTCCTTAAGATCATGATACATCTTTCCTGAACCAGGATGAATAGAGTACCTCGACTTATGAGCCTCATCTAAAACAAGTTGTCACAGTTCGCCAAACTTCGGAACCCAAAGACGTCTTGCAAAGTATCTAGTACCATCTGCTCGAATCTCAAATTTCTTAGCCATACCTCTTACGTTCTCTTTCACAAAATTCTCTTCCTTTAAGGCTTCTTGTTGTGCCTCAAGAATCTGCCTTGCGAGGTTTGTTCTAATTATCATATTCAAGGCCCTAAACCTGCGAGGTTCAGCCTTTTCTTTACGACTCAACGCATTTGCCACAACATTGGCCTTACCCGGATGATATAAAAGTTCACAATCGTAATCATTCAACGTCTCAATCCATCTTCGTTGTCTCATGTTCAACTGTTTCTGATCTAGGATATGTTGAAGACTTTTGTGATCTGCGTACACAGTACTCTTGACCCCATACAAATAATGTCTCCAAATCATAAGCGCAAAAACAACGGCCCCCAACTCTAAATCATGAGTTGTATAGTTCTGCTCGTGAATCTTCAACTGACGTGATGCGTACGCAATAACTTTCTTTCGCTGCATCAAAACACAGCCAAAGCCTTGACGCGAAGCATCACAATAAACAACAAAATCATCATTACCCTCAGGCAGTGACAATATCGAAGCGGTAGTCAACTTCTTCTTTAAAATCTGAAAAGCAGCCTCTTGTTCATCCTTCCACTCATACTTCTTCCCCTTATGCGTTAAAGCAGTCAGAGGTTTCGCGATACGAGAGAAATCTTGAATGAACCTTCTATAGTAACCTGCTAATCCTAGGAACTGACGAATTTGAGTAGGAGTTTTCAGAGTTTCCCACTTTTCAATCGCCTCAATCTTAGCAGGATCAACTTGTATCCCTTGTTTACTAACAATATGTCCAAGGAATTGAACTTCTCGTAACCAGAATGCACACTTAGAGAACTTAGCGTACAACTCTTATCTTCTCAACAGATCAAGCACCAACCGCAAATGTTCCTCGTGCTCTTCATCACTCTTCGAATAAATAAGGATGTCGTCGATGAACATAATAACGAACTTGTCCAGATAGGGTCTACACACACGGTTCATGAGGTCCATGAACACAGCAGGTGCATTCGTCAATCCGAACGGCATAACAAGAAACTCAAAGTGACCGTAACGGGTACGAAAAGCAGTTTTCGAAACATCAGATTCTTTTACGCGCAACTGATGATAGCCGAAACGAAGGTCGATTTTTGAATAAACAGATGAACCCTGAAGCTGATCGGACAGATCATCAATTCTTGGAAGGGGATAACGGTTTTTAATATTAAGCTTGTTCAACTCACGATAATCAATGAACAAACGAAAAAACCATCCTTCTTCTTAACAAACAGAACAGGAGCTCCCCAAGGGGACGAACTAGGACGAATAAAACCCTTGTCTAACAACTCGCGGAGTTGACTTGACAATTCTTGAAGTTCAGAAGGCGCAAGACGATAAGGAGCACGTGCTACGGGAGCAGCACCAGGAACAAGATCAATTTGAAATTCTACCGCGCGTTGCGGCGGAAGGCCAGGTAAATCTTCTGGAAATACCTAGGGAAAATCTCTAAAAATATGAACATCACCAACGCTCTTCGTTTCTTTATCGGAATCAACAACATGGGCTAGAATAGCATGACAGCCTTTGCGAAGATGTTTAAGAACTTTCAAACAGCTAATAAGATTTAACTGTCGGCATTTCTTATCTCCAAGAACCATCAGCGGCTCTCCAACCACATTAGTAATATGAATAGCTTTATCATAACACACAATCTCAGCACGATTCGCAGATAACCAATCCATACTAATAACAACATCAAAACTACCAAGTTCAATCGGTACCAAATCTATCTCAAAATCTCTACCAGCTAAACTAATGTTACATTTACGATGCACAGTTGATAGTTATGCGAGGTGTATATAAAATAGCTTATATTTTACTAGGAAAAACTATTAAATACGATACAATTTTACACAAGATATTTATTTATTTATAGAATGGATATACTTAAACCTTGCTACAATACTTATAGGCAGTGTACCTAATTGTACAGTAGTGTAGTTTTTAGTAAGTCCGGTTCGTTCCACAGGGAAAAAATCTTTAAACAAAGCTTAACGCTATATTAGTTTTATTTTATAAAAATACAAATATATATATAATTAATATTTTTATTGTAAAAAGGGGGTTTTTACCGTTTAATGACCGGTTTGTCGATTTTAAAAACTTAAGTCGCAGTTAAAACCAAATGTAAAATATTAAAAATAAATACAAGACTTAATTTAAAGCGTAAAGTAAATAACGATAATGAAATTGTGATAAATAAAAGTGCGATAAAATAAACTTGCGATAATTAAAAAGTACGATAATTAAAAGTGCAATTAAATACAATAACAATAAATAAAAATGTGATAATTAAAAGTGCAATTAAATATAAAATAAAGGAAATTAAATATGAAATAAAAGAATTATGCTTATTTAAACTTCCGTAATCATGATGTTTGACGTGTTGATTTTAGTTTTATGCCCATGGGTTAATTGTCCTTTGTCCTGGATTATTCAATATGTCCGTCTGGTTTTTGTCCATAACAGTCCATCAGTCATAAATATAAAGTACGAGTGTCCTCGTCAAATTATCCTTATACCCGAAGTTAAATATTCCAACTAATTGGGGACTTAAACTGTTACAAGGTTTTAATACTTTGTTTAATAATTACACCAGGTTATCGACTGCGTGTAACCCAAGGTTTTAATACTTTGTTATCAATTATGCCAAGTGTCCTTGTACATAATTTCACCCCTGTTTTAATAATTCCATAGACTATTAATTCATTTCCGTGTCTGGTTAAATGAACTATTATTCGTACATATAAATACCCCGCCCATCGTGTCCGATCGAGTGTATATGGTTATTTATAGGGACGTCCAATTGTAAATCTTTATATTAAAATTAACAAAATATCATTTAGTTAAACAAATATAAAACCCATTAATAGCCCATAGTCTAATTTCCATAAGTGTCGTTCTTTTGTCCAAACCCATATTATGGTACAAAGCCCAATTACCCAATTTTAGTAATTAGCCCAACATCATGATTACTTCGATATTAAATAAGCATAATAATAACTTAGCTATGAGACATTAATGAAAATAATATAAACATAACTTACAATGATTAAAAATAGTGTAGCGTTACACGGACAGAATTTCGACTTACACCCTTACAACATTCGCTAACATACCCTTATTATTAGGATTTAAAATTAAAATTAAAATTAAAATTAAAATATAAATTATATATATATATATTTACGTATATATTGATAGAGAGATAGATTATGGATATTTTTTACGATCAGAATGCGCGAGCTTTATAGGCAGTTTCATATTTTGGGGCTCCGCGACTCGCGGCCCTTTTCTTCTTCAAACTCCACAAGTCGCGGAGTTTGCAAAACCAGCTCACACAAGTTTGTCTTTTAATTTGCCGACGGTTTATTATATAAATATAATATATATATAATTTATATAATTAATTATATATTATATTATATTTATATACATAGTTAACTTGTAATTTTTAGTCCGTTACGTCGAGCGTTGAAAGTTGACTCTGGTCCCGGTTCCGGATTTTCGAACGTCCTTGCATACAATTTAATATCTTGTACTTTGCGTTTTGAATCTTGTACTCTTGTAATTTCGAGACGTTTCTTATCAATAATTGGAACCTCTTTGATTGTATTTTGTACTTTTGAGCTTTTTGGTCGTTTGCGTCTTCAATTCGTCGAATCTGTCTTTTGTCTTCACCTTTTATTATTTAAACGAATATCACTTGTAAATAGAACAATTGCAACTAAAAGCTTGTCTTTCTTGAGGAATAATGCTATGAAATATATGTTCGTTTTTAGCATTATCAAATATTCCCACACTTGAGCATTGCTTGTCTTCAAGCAATATAGTCTTGAAATACTAGAATCACTTCTTTATTCTTCACACTTTGTACATCAGTGATTTCTTTACGACGATATAAACAATGGTAGTAATGATATGGTTTACAGTCCCACATGACTATAAAAATTTAGATCCGTTAAGGAAATTGGATCTTTATGAAAACATTCGATCTTTTGAAAATTCAATCTAGTTTTTACCCTAGATAAGTTTTCCAGAATAACCCTTCACCGGTGTTTGCAAATTCTTTTTGTGGGTTTAGTGGGTTTCAGATTTGAAAATTTTAGCTCAAAACTTGCGGTTTTGTGTCACCCATTTGCTAACCATGTATTAGGAAAGCAACACGTCCAGTATACTTACTCCGTATATTACCTTTCGGTAAACTACCGTCCGGTTGTAAAGGAAAGCATTGAACAAGCAACTGTTAAGGCAATGTCCCCTGACATGCTTTTAATTATGGTCTATAACGTGTCGGACGCAATTACTATCCTTGGTAGGAGCAATAGTAAAGCTCACCCTTATAATTTTTTTGGTCTGGCACAAGGTCATGTCTTTGACCATGCTATGCAACCACCGTTCTTACGGTTGACACCCGATTTGGTTCAGGTGACCTAATGAATTCCAGGTGAAATCCTAGGATTTTACGTTCAATGGTAATGAATGCATTTAAAATGGGTTTTCAGAAAACAAATTGGTTTGTATTTTTGATCAAAATATTTTCTCGTTCAAGCTCGAGTTTAGATATCATTGAATTCCATGAGTTTGTAATTCTCAATCTTTAAGGTCAATCTCAAGGATTGAGTAATATCAGGCTTAAAAGCTGATTTTTAATCTTTAAGGAGATTATCCTTTCTGGGGATCTGATTCATTAGTCTTATCCAGCTAATTTGCACGGCGCCCTCCCCATTTTACGAGACAGATCCTCTCATGGTTAGGATAAGTCTTACCACATGGCGACCCTGTTTGATGCTGAGGTCCGTGGATTTCCTGCTGATTTTAGTAATGACTTTTCTAGATTTTTCGTCAACCTACAGCTGGTCTGGACAACAACTTCCTGACCTAAATCAAGAAGCACGTTTCTTTTTTCGGAAGACTTTACTTCCTTTTAATGATGGAATTGATTCATCGTGTAGATCCATCTTTCTTACAGTGAATTGGGTAAAACTGTTTAGTTTAGTCCAAAGCAAAAGTATTTTCAGTTATTTGTTACAGAAATATGTGACATATGATTAAAATAACTTGGTAAATTTTCCCACACTTGGCTTTTATTTTCCTTTTTATTGCCTTTTTATTCTCCTCTTTCCATTTTAAATGAATTCTAACATTTTGGTTTGTTTCTCAATTTATGTCCTTTCCAAGGTAACAATAAGTTCGGTGTTAACACCTAGTTTTATCGTTCATAAATATGTATAAACATGATTTTGAGTTCATTTAATTGAAAATTTTGAAAATTTTTACTAGAATTGGGTAGTCAGTATATAAGACTAGGGCTGTTCTTTATTATCAGAGAGCACTAGATTCTAATACAACTACTGCTTTACTAGTATTTCTAATGGTAACCAAGTGTATAAAGTAAAAATTTTAAAAATTTGAAAGAATTTAACCCCTTCCCACACTTAAGATCTTGCAATGCCCTCATTTGCAAGAAATCAGTAACAATTTTAAATTATTGAGGGTGATTAGCGTAGAAAAATGATTAAATTTTACCAAAGTTTCCAAACATATCGTTGTTTGTGTTGAATGATAAATGGTGCACATCATTTGTTCATTCCATCTTGTTGTTATTTCACATATATTTTGCATCTTGTCGTCAAAATTAGTTGCTTTTGCTGAACTTAATGCCAGTCTTTGAAAATGCGTTGTTTTACCCTGTTGTGTACATAAGATAAACTGCAAACATATATACATATTTTTGAAGTTTGGTATATTACCCCACATTCAAAAATTATTAAAATCTAATAATAAAACTTAGAAAATTATAAAAAAAAAACTATTACAATATCGACATGAGTGTATAATGTAGTAACATTACAAAAATAAAATAAATAAAACTAAAAAAAAACTAGGGTTGTTACTGATACCAGTAGGGGTTCCATGCATAACCGTATGTGTTATAGAATGCTTCAGCTGGGTTATAAGTAGGATACGGTGGTTGCATCTCTATAGACCAGGGAGGAAATACGGGTGTTGGAGTAGGAATATAGTTTCTACCTATATGTTGGCAATGAGCTATGATTTGGTTTTGATGAACTTGCCAATCTTCAAATGCTCGATGTCTAGCATTTTCATACTCTTGTGAAGCTATAAACCTTTGCATTTCTGTCATTTCATTTCCCCCTCCCACATTACCTGGCTGTTGATTTCTCTCAACCTGTTGATGTCTACCATTATATCGTACTGCGATGTTATTTCGCCTCTTCAAAACTTTAGCACCATGATATACATTTAAACCAATTGTATCGTGGGGTAATTCCCCCCGACTTATATCCACATTGAGATACTCAGCAATTAATGTAATAAATATACCAGCTCCTATTATACTGTGCGGTCTCATCCCCCTAACCGTAGCTGATAAATAATAACCCACACAATAAGGTATACTTACAGCGCTTTGTGGGTCTCGAATACACATGTGGTAAAACAAATCCTATTCATTTGTCCTTATTCTTACCTCGTTGTGTAATCGAATTGGCTAAAAACATGTGAATTACTCTTAATTAGCTCTATCTATATCCAAATAAGAGTAATTTCCCCCTTTAAATCGGTGATGGCTAGTCATTTGACTCCATACACCATGCGTATCAAAACTTTCGTCTATCCTCCTACCATTTAATATCAACCCTCAACAATCGGCAGATGCTAGCTCCTCAGGCGTATATATACGTAAGGCCTGAGCCATGTCTAGTAGAGACATGTGGCGCATCGAACCTCCTAACAAAAATCTAATAAAAGATCGATCGGTTAAACTAGCTACCCGATCATTTATTTCTATACTACACAATAATTCTTCACACCATACTTTATATACAGGTCTACGCATGTTGAATAAACGTACCCAATCGTTAAAAGTAGAATTACCATACCTCTGTGTAAGTAATTCTCTAATTGGCTCCGCCAATTCTACAGCTTCTAATGGTCCCCATTCTATTACCCTAGGTACTTCAACAGCTTTAGAATGAAGAGTATGCAAGCCCCTTTGGTATTTTGGATAATTTATCCAACATCTGTCTAATCTCAAGTTCGAGTGCAAATTTTCCACGTGCATATATGAAAATGTCATAACTGGATGAGGTATATCTTGTTTGTAATAGTTATCAACATCCTGTTGTTCCGCATTCTCAGGAGGAGCAATGCGAGCTTAGGATGAAGATTCACCCCTTTCAGTCTGCAAAACACATCAAACACAATTTTTGTGCATCCAAATATGCATTAGTGTCAGCAAAATCATCAATCAAAATAATTACAATGATATGTTCAATTTATATCAATTTTATGCTCATTTTCATATTTTTATCAAATCTACACTTTTTCAAATAAGCATATACTAAAATGTTCGCCAAGTTCATAAGCATTCAACTCAAATAACATGTCAAAATAATCATTATTAGCAATTAAACAAGTTTCAAATTGCATTATCTCTCAAAAATCTAGTTCATGAATTTTAGACTTGAAAAAGTCCACTTTAATTCTCAAAAATCATGTTTAGGCTCAAAGTTTGGATCATTTAACTACCTAAACATGTTACACTACTTAATTTAGCAACAATTCATGACAAAAATCGGCCATAACCTGTTTATATCAAAAAGCCCCAAATTTCTCAAGAACACAAACCCTAGATTACTCAAAATTTGAAGTTTAAGGCTTCTAATCATGTTAAATAGCATCAATCTAGGTTATACAAGCATAATACACAAACAATTTAAGTATAATTACACTAAAAAGCATCAAAATCGAATTGGGTATAAAATTACTCAAGAACACTAATTTTCAGATTAAAGGGTGTTTATGTAGAAATTTACCGTTTTCCTTGAGTAATTCCTTGATAGCTTCCTTCTCAACATGATTTTGTAAAAGATTTAATGAAAAATGTCCAAAAAATTCAATTTTTGTGTGTGTTTTTCTGGTTTTTTCGCAGTATATTTTGGTGTGGGTGTTTGGGGACTGATCTGTTCGGCCCTTTTATTTTTTTTCTGGATTTTGCAAGCTCCGCGAGTCGCGGCGTTTGGCCCTTTTGATCACTGCAACTCGCGGTGTTTGTAATTTTTTTTTATATAAAAACCTTAACTTATAAAACAATTAATTAATTAATTTTAAAATTTTGTTTCCCTTGTTATTTAGGACGAGGTCGTTTCAGATCGATGTCCTAGTCCGTCCCTCGACAAAATTTTAAAATTTGTCAATTTATAGTGCGGTTTTAAAAGCTAAGATTTTTGAGTTTTTTTTAATGTTTTTGGCATACTTTAATTGAATAAGATTAAAAATAATGATAATAAAAGTTCTCGTCCTTCCCTCGGGTAAAGCAATTTCGGTTCAAAGACCTAGTCTTCAACTCACGACGAATTTTAAAAATTATATTTTTAACTTAACGAAATAAAGTAAATTTTTGTTTTTAAATTCACACCAAACTTAAATTAAAAATGCATAAAATTCAAAAGTAATATTAAAAATTCACACCAAGCTTAAATTTAAAATGCATAAAATTAAAAATTAATATTAAAAATTCACACCAAGCTTAAATTTAAAATGCATAAAATTAAAAATTCACACCAAACTTATTTTATATTTTTGTTTTTATACATACAAACTTATATTAAAAAGATTAATTTTTCAAATATTTACAATTTTAAAGAAGTTTACAATATTAATTTAATTTTTATATATTAATTTTAAAAACATGGTAAAAATAAAATTAAAAATCTTTTTGGCTTTTATCCCACTTTAATCAATCAAATATTATCAAAAATATGCGCCCCTCTTTTCGGTAAAGTAATTTCGGTTCCATGACCTAATTTAACTCATGACGAATTTTTGAAATATTTTAGGTTGATTGATTAAAGATATTTATACCTTAAGAATAAATGTTAAATTTCGCAGTGATGTAATAAATTTTTGTATGATATTAACTATTTCGGTCGCAAGACCTAATTTCATCGAATACCAATTTAATACTTTATAGCGAACAAATTAGCGTTTATTATCAAAAGGTTAAAAATAAAAATAAAAATAAAAACTGTACATACTTACCTGTGAAATAGATTTCTTAGTGATATGCTCTAGCTCACTCATAAGATAGTCGGATTAATTGATTTTCCATGGCTACATAGGCGTAACCTCGAGCATTTAATGTTTTTTCTTCTAAACATATGAACGGTCCATCTCTGCATAAAGTAACAAATTCGGTGTTTGAATAGGTTTGATTATTTGAACATTTACCTTCGTGTGACCATTTTCCGCATTTGTGACATTTTTTAAGGTGTCGTGCTCTTCTTTTCGCTGCGGATTTTGATTTTCCTTTACCAAATTGTAACTTATTATCTTCGCATCTGGATTCTTTTCTTACTCCGTCCAATCTTTCTCAGATTACTGATACCAGTTCACTCGGTAGTGTGTCATTATTACGTTTAGTAATCAAAGCGTGTAGCATTAGACCATGGTTTAATTCACAGGAAGTCTTCATTTCGTAAAAACCTAAAAAAAATAAAAATTCAGAATGGGGGGAGAAGACTAGTTCTTTAGGGTCTGCTAGGGAAAGACCATTCGGGTTCCATTTTCGAGAACTACACGAAAACAGAAAATCTAACTCTAACAGAAATACATATTATCCTTTAAAGACTTGATTCTCCCCATACTTAGTTAGCTGTGGTATCGAAATTGTGATTAACTTCGTTGTCAACTTCCATCGGACTATCTATGTAATGTTTAACTCTGTGACCATTAACTTTAAATTCAATCTCATTTGAATTTATTAATTCTATTGTTCTGTATGGGAAAACTCTTTTGACTATGAACGGTCCAGACCATCTTGATTTCAATTTTCCAGGAAATAGCTTGAATCGTGAATTGAAAAGAAGAACTCTATCTCCTTCTTTAAATTCTTTTGAACTTCTGATTCTTTTATCATGCCATTTCTTCGTTCTTTCCTTATAGATTAACGAATTTTCATATGCTTCATGTCTTAATTCTTCTAATTCGTTTAATTGATTTAACCGTAGACGTCCAGCTTCATGTAAATCAAGATTACATGTCTTCAAAGCCCAAAATGCTTTGTGTTCAATTTCTACTGGAAGATGACATACTTTTCCATAAACGAGTCTAAAAGGTGTGGTTCCAATTGGAGTTTTGTAGGCTGTTCTAAAAGCCCAGAGTGCATCCTCCAATTTTATGGACCATTCCTTCGGATTTGATCCTAAGGTTTTTTCTAGAATACGTTTTAAAGCTCGGTTGGTATTTTCAACTTGTCCACTTGTTTGTGGATGATATGCGGTGGAGATTTTATGAGTTACTCCATATCTTTTAAGAACTTTCTCCAGTTGATTATTACAGAAATGAGTTCCCCGATCACTTCTTAAAGCTTTCGGTGTTCCAAACCTTGCAAAAAGACGTTTTAAAAAGTTGACTACAACTCGTGCATCGTTAGTTGGGAGAGCTTGTGCTTCCGCCCATTTAGATACATAATCTATGGCAACGAGAATGTAGAGATTATTATGAGATTTTGGAAATGGACCCATAAAGTCAATACCCCAAATGTCAAATACTTCACATACTTGAATGACATTTTGTGGCATTTCATCACGTTGACTTATTTTTCCGGTCCTTTGACATGCATCACAGGATTTGCAAAGAAGGTGTGCGTCTTTGTAAATTGTAGGCCAATAGAATCCAGCATCATAAACTTTTCTTGCTGTTAGTTGAGGCCCATAATGCCCTCCTGTTGGTCTTGTGTGACAATGGTTTAAGATTTTACTAGCTTCATCTCCGAATACACATCGGCGTATTATTCCATCGGGACAACTTTTAAACAGATGTGGATCTTCCCAGAAATAGTGTTTTATATCACTAAAGAATTTCTTCCGTTTTTGGTATGACAATCCTTTTTCAAGGAATCCACATACTAAGTAGTTTGCATAGTCTGCAAACCATGGAATTTCATTATAATCTATCTTCAATAGATATTCATCAGGAAAGTTGTCTTGTATGGTCGATTCATTTAGAACTTCTAATTCGGGATTTTCAAGACGAGAAAGATGAACAGCGGCGAGATTTTTTGCTCCTCTTTTATCTCGGATTTCAATATCGAACTCTTATAAGAGTAAGATCCAATGGATTAATCTTGTTTTAGCATCTTGTTTCGAAAATAAGTATCTAAGAGCAGAATGGTCGGTATAGACCACCGTTTTTGCTAGAACGAGATATGAACGAAATTTGTCAAAAGCAAAGACAATAGCAAGGAGTTCTTTTTCAGTAGTTGTGTAATTTGTTTGTGCTCCTTGTAATGTCTTACTATCATAATATATAGGTTGAAATCATTTTTTAATCCATTGTCCTAAAACGGCTCCCTTTGCAAAATCACTTGCATCGCACATTAGTTCAAACGGTAGATTCCAATTTGGTGTTATCATGATCGGTGCATTAGTGAGTTTCTCTTTAAGAATATTAAAAGATTTGATACATTCATCTGAAAAGATGAATGGAGCATCTTTTTCTAGGAGTTTATTCATAGGAGTGGCAATTTTAGAAAAATCTTTTATGAAAAGTCGGTAAAACCGGCATGCCCTAGAAAACTCCTAACTCCTCTAACATTGGTGGGATGTGGAAGTTTAGCAATTACATCTACTTTAGCTCTATCCACTTCAATTCCTTCCTTTGAAATTTTATGTCCAAGAACGATGCCTTCTTTAACCATGAAATGGCATTTCTCCCAATTAAGTACTAGGTTTGATTGTTCGCATCTAATAAGCATTCATTCAAGATTAACTAAACATGATTCAAAAGTATCACCGAAGACTGAAAAGTCATCCATGAAAACTTCCTTGCATTCTTCTATCATGTCGTGAAAAATCGCCATCATGCACCTTTGAAAGGTTGCAAGGGCGTTGCAAAGTCCAAATGGCATGCGTTTGTAAGCAAAAGTACCATAAGGGCACGTGAATGTGGTTTTTTCTTGGTCCTCGGGTGCTATTGGAATTTGAAAGTATCAGGAAAATCCATCAAGAAAACAATTGTAACTGTTTCCGGCTAATCTTTCCAACATTTGATCAATAAAAGGTAAGGGAAAGTGATCTTTTCTGGTGGCATCATTTAATTTTCTATAATCAATACACACACGCCATCCTGTTACAGTCCTAGTAGGAATAAGCTCATTTTTCTCATTTGTAATGACGGTCCTGCCACCCTTCTTAGGTACGCATTGAACTGGGTTTACCCATGGACTATCAGAAATTGGATAAATTAAACCTGCATCTAGCAGTTTAATAATTTCTTTTTTAACTACATCTTGCATATTAGGATTTAGTCTTCGTTGGCGTTGCACATACGTTTTATGACCTTCTTCCATAAGGATTTTATGTGTGCAATACGAAGGACTTATTCCTTTAATATCATGAATTTTCCATGCAATGGCTGGTTTATGAGCTTTCAACATAGAAATGAGTTGTGATTTCTCATTTTCAGTAAGAGAAGACGATATTATTACAGGTAATTCAGATTCACCATGTAAATAAGCGTATTCCAAATGGTTTGGAAGTGGCTTTAACTCTAATGTCGGTGGTTCTTCTATCGATGATTTATATCGATATCTGTCTTCTTCTTTTAGCATTTGAATTTCTTCTGTTGTTGGTTCATATCCATTAGCCATTAGTGTAGCTAATATTTCAGCTTCATCAATTGGTTCAGTACCTTCTCCTAAAGAACATTCTCCTATTCCTTGTAATTCTGGAAATTCTTCTAATAATTCTGCATGTGAATCTATAGTTTGAATATAATAACATGTATCATCTGCAGATTGCGGTTGGTGCATTGTGTAGTGACCCGAACTTTTCCATGTTTATATATATTAACTTTTCCATGTTTATATATATTAATTGAGATTGATATTTACATGATTAAATGTTTCCAACATGATTAAGACTTGATTAATTGAAATATGTTTCATATAGACAATTGACCACCCAAGTTGACCGGTGATTCACGAACGTTAAAACTTGTAAAAACTATATGATGACATATATATGGATATATATATAGTTAACATGATACTACGATAAGTAAACATATCATTAAGTGTATTAACAATGAACTACATATGTAAAAACAATACTACTAACTTAATGATTTTTAAACGAGACATATATGTAACGATTATCGTTGTAAAGACATTTAATGTATATATATCATATTAAGAGATATTCATACATGATAATATCATGATAATATAATAATTTAAAATCTCATTTGATATTATAAACATTGGGTTAACAACATTTAACAAGATCGTTAACCTAAAGGTTTCAAAACAACACTTACATGTAACGACTAACGATGACTTAACGACTCAGTTAAAATGTATATACATGTAGTGTTTTAATATGTATTTATACACTTTTGAAAGACTTCAATACACTTATAAAAATACTTCTACTTAACAAAAATGCTTACAATTACATCCTCGTTCAGTTTCATCAACAATTCTACTCGTATGCACCCGTATTCGTACTTGTACAATACACAGCTTTTAGATGTATGTACTATTGGTATATACACTCCAATGATCAGCTCTTAGCAGCACATGTGAGTCACCTAACACCTGTGGGAACCATCATTTGGCAACTAGCATGAAATATCTCATAAAATTACAAAAATATGAGTAATCATTCATGACTTATTTACATGAAAACAAAATTACATATCCTTTATATCTAATCCATACACCAACGACCAAAAACACCTACAAAAACTTTCATTCTTCAATTTTCTTCATCTAATTGATCTCTCTCAAGTTCTATCTTCAAGTTCTAAGTGTTCTTCATAAATTCTACAAGTTCTAGTTACATAAAATCAAGAATACTTTCAAGTTTGCTAGCTCACTTCCAATCTTGTAAGGTGATCATCCAACCTCAAGAAATATTTGTTTCTTATAGTAGGTTATCATTCTAATACAAGGTAATAATCATATTCAAACTTTGGTTCAATTTCTATAACTATAACAATCTTATTTCAAGTGATGATCTTACTTGAACTTGTTTTCGTGTCATGATTCTGCTTCAAGAACTTCGAGCCATCCAAGGATCCGTTGAAGCTAGATCCATTTTTCTCTTTTTCAGTAGGTTTATCCAAGGAACTTAAGGTAGTAATGATGTTCATAACATCATTCGATTCATACATATAAAGCTATCTTATTCGAAGGTTTAAACTTGTAATCACTAGAACATAGTTTAGTTAATTCTAAACTTGTTCGCAAACAAAAGTTAATCCTTCTAACTTGACTTTTAAAATCAACTAAACACATATTCTATATCTATATGATATGCTAACTTAATGATTTAAAACCTGGAAACACGAAAAACACCGTAAAACCGGATTTACGCCGTCGTAGTAACACCGCGGGTTGTTTTGGGTTAGTTAATTAAAAACTATGATAAACTTTGATTTAAAAGTTGTTATTCTGAGAAAATGATTTTTATTATGAACATGAAACTATATCCAAAAATTATGGTTAAACTCAAAGTGGAAGTATGTTTTTCTAAAATGGTCATCTAGACGTCGTTCTTTCGACTGAAATGACTACCTTTACAAAAATGACTTGTAACTTATTTTTCCGACTATAAACCTATACTTTTTCTGTTTAGATTCATAAAATAGAGTTCAATATGAAACCATAGCAATTTGATTCACTCAAAACGGATTTAAAATGAAGAAGTTATGGGTAAAACAAGATTGGATAATTTTTCTCATTTTAGCTACGTGAAAATTGGTAACAAATCTATTCCAAACATAACTTAATCAACTTGTATTGTATATTATGTAATCTTGAGATACCAAAGACACGTATACAATGTTTCGACCTATCATGTCGACACATCTATATATATTTCGGAACAACCATAGACACTCTATATGTGAATGTTGGAGTTAGCTATACAGGGTTGAGGTTGATTCCAAATTATATATAGTTTGAGTTGTGATCAATACTGAGATACGTATACACTGGGTCGTGGATTGATTCAAGATAATATTTATCGATTTATTTCTATACATCTAACTGTGGACAACTAGTTGTAGGTTACTAACGAGGACAGCTGACTTAATAAACTTAAAACATCAAAATATATTAAAAGTGTTATAAATATATTTTGAACACACTTTGATATATATGTATATATTATTATAGGTTCGTGAATCAACCAGTGGCCAAGTCTTACTTCCCGACGAAGTAAAAATCTGTGAAAGTCAGTTATAGTCCCACTTTTAAAATCTAATATTTTTGGGATGAGAATACATGCAGGTTTTATAAATGATTTACAAAATAGACACAAGTACGCGAAACTACATTCTATGGTTGAATTATCGAAATCGAATATGCCCCTTTTTATTAAGTCTGGTAATCTAAGAATTAGGGAACAGACACCCTAATTGACACGAATCCTAAAGATAGATCTATTGGGCCTAACAAACCCCATCCAAAGTACTGGATGCTTTAGTACTTCAAAATTTATATCATATCCGAAGGGTGTCCCGGAATGATGGGGATATTCTTATATATGCATCTTGTTAATGTCGGTTACCAGGTGTTCACCATATGAATGATTTTTATCTCTATGTATGGGATGTGTATTGAAATATGAAATCTTGTGGTCTATTGTTACGATTTGATATATATAGGTTAAACCTATAACTCACCAACATTTTTGTTGACGTTTAAAGCATGTTTATTCTCAGGTGAATACTAAGAGCTTCCGCTGTTGCATACTAAAATAAGGACAAGATTTGGAGTCCATGTTTGTATGATATTGTGTAAAAACTGCATTCAAGAAACTGATTTTGATGTAACATATTTGTATTGTAAACCATTATGTAATGGTCGTGTGTAAACAGGATATTTTAGATTATCATTATTTGATAATCTACGTAAAGCTTTTTAAACCTTTATTTATGAAATAAAGGTTATGGTTTGTTTTAAAAATGAATGCAGTCTTTGAAAAACGTCTCATATAGAGGTCAAAACCTCGCAACGAAATCAATTAATATGGAACGTTTTTAATCAATAAGAATTGGACATTTCAGTTGGTATCAGAGTGTTGGTCTTAGAGAACCAGAATTTTGCATTAGTGTGTCTTATCGAGTTTGTTAGGATGCATTAGTGAGTCTGGAGTTCGACCGTGTTTACTTGAAAAATGACTGCTTAACAAATTTTGTTGGAAACTATATATTTTTAACATGTGAATATTATGTGATATATTAATCTCTTAACGCGTTTGATATTATGTGATAGGTGTCTACCCCTAGAACAAGTCCCATTGACTCACCTAATAATAATGAAGAGTCAAATGTGAATTGGAATGATTCGTGGACTGATTCACAAGTTCCCGAAGAGGAACCGGAAGAAGAGTCGGAACCGGAAGAAGAATCGGAACCGGAAGAAGAATCGGAACCGGATGAAGAAATAGAACCGGTGGGGGAAATAATAAAACGGTTAAGTAAAAGAAAATCCTCAACCAACCGACCAAGGTTAATTATGGTCAATGGTGTTTCCGCCAAGGAAGCAAAATATTGGGAGGATTACCAATTCCCCGATCAATCGGATTCCGACGAGAATTCCGATGATGTTATAGAAATTACCCCAACTAAATTTAAAAAGGCAAAAGAAAATAATAAGGGAAAGGGCATAAAAATAGAGAAATCTAATTCCAACCCCGATGAACTTTATATGTATCGTCAACCCCCGAAGTCCTTAAGTTGTAACAATGACCCGGGAACCTCTAAACCACCAGGTTTTTCTAAACCAATGTGGAAAATGACGGCTCGTATCAGGGGAACATCATATATCCCTAGAAACTTGGCAAAACGAACCAATACCGAAGAAGAAGAAACAAGCGAGTCAGAATAAAAATTGCTTATATTAATAAGTATTTTTTTTATGAATCTAACTCTTGTCTATTTTACAGTATAAAAATACAAAATGGATAGACAACCCAATATTTTAAGAGACCTACCCTGAGACATGATTGATGAAATCTTGTCTAGAGTCGGTCAGAATTCTTCGGCACAACTATTTAAGGCGAGATCAGTTTGTAAGACATTCGAAGAATGTTCCAAGAATGCCTTGGTTTATAAAAGGCTTTCTTTCAAAAGATGGGGGATATCACATTGGGAAATCCATAAGTTGCGATGTGTTTACTTTGTCGCATATATTGCGGGGAACCCAAATGCTATTTTACGCAATGGGTTAAGAAATTATTTTGACTCAATATATCCGAATATTGGACTTCGTGATTTAGAAAAAGCGGCTAACATGCAACATAAAGAAGCATGTTATGCTTACGGATTAGTAATGTTTGCTTCTCACCAAAGAGAGAACAAGAACATCGGGCTACAACTATTAAACAAAACGTTTCCACAAGTGACGGAGTCGGTAATTGGGGTAAGAAATGAGGTTTTTAGATTGTTACGGGACTGTTGGACATTACGTAACCCTCGTCCCTTTGACGACGTTACAACACGCTGTCTTATCAACGGCCATAACGGTTATGTTCCACAAGACCAAGGATGGGAAGTAATCCTAGTAAAACCAGAATGCATGACTTGTTTCTGGACGTATGAATTACGTGTCTTTATTGCCTTTGCTGAACGACTTGTGTACTAGCTAGAATTATCTTCACAACCATCTTGTCTCAAATTTATTGTGTGCTATATTTCATGCTATATGTAAAATAAGCGGTATTGTAAGTTTGTAAAATATTGTGTAAAAGTTTGAACGCGAAATATTATTATAATCAGTTTTTCATATAGAATTGTAGTAGTTGAATTGTATATTAGCTACTAAGTATGAGCTTAACGGGCAGGTACTACCCGAATTTAAACTTATAAAACGCTAATATGAAGAAAAAGCTTTTATAAATGAGTTCATATTATGCTACGAAATACTATTAACTACTCTTAATATTCTGTATGATTAACTTGTTCCATTTGACTATTTTGAAGGAAATGGCACCGACTACTCGACACACCGTGAATATGAATGAAGAGGAATTCCGTACTTTTCTAGCTTCAAACATAGCCGCAGTACAGGCTGCGCTACATACCAACAATAACCTTGGATCTAGCAGTACAGGAAATCGTGTAGGATGCACCTACAAAGAATTCACTGCCTGCAAACCTTTGGAATTTGATGGAACCGAAGGACCGATCGGATTGAAACGGTGGACCGAGAAGGTCGAATCGGTGTTTGCCATATGTAAGTGTACTGAAGAGGACAAAGTGAAGTACGCTACGCATACCTTCACACGTTCTGCGTTAACATGGTGGAATACCTATCTAGAGCAAGTGGGACAAGACGATGCGTACGCACTACCGTGGTCAGCATTTAAGCACTTGATGAACGAGAAGTACCTTCCCAGAACCGAGGTCAATAAGCTCAAGACAGAACTTAGAGGGTTACGAACCCAAGGATTTGATATTACCACGTACGAAAGACGATTCATAGAATTGTGCCTATTGTGTCCGGGAGCATTCGAAGATGAGGAAGAGAAGATCGACGCGTTTGTGAAAGGATTACCGGAAAGAATCCAAGAAGATATAAGTTCACACGAGCCCGCCTCCATACAACAGGCATGTAGAATGGCTCACAAACTAGTGAACCAGATTGAAGAAAGAATTAAAGAACAGACTGCTGAAGAGGCCAATGTGAAGCAAGTCAAAAGAAAGTGGGAGGAAAACGGTGATAAGAATCACCAATACAACAACAACATCAATTACAACAATAATCGCAACAATTATCCCAACAATCGCAACATCAATCGCAACTACAACAAACGGCCCAACAACAACAACAACAACAATAACAACAACAACAACAACAGCAACTACAACAATCATCCCAATAATAATAATAACCGCAACAACAACAACAATCAGAAGCAGCTATGCCAAAGGTGTGAAAAGTATCACTCGGGGTTCTGCACCAAATTTTGCAACAAGTGTAAAAGAAATGGTCATAGCGCGGTAAAGTGTGAGGTCTACGGACCAGGGGTTAATAGAACGAAAGGAACAAATGGTGTCGGAACGAGTAATGGCGGAGCAAGTAGTGTCAGAGCAAGTTATGCCAATGTAGTTTGTTATAAATGTGGAAAACCGGGCCACATTATTAGAAATTGCCCGAACCAGGAGAACACGAATGGATAAGGCCGCGGAAGAGTTTTCAATATTAATGCGGCAGAGGCACAGGAAGACCCGGAGCTTGTTACGGGTACGTTTCTTATTGACAATAAATCTGCTTACGTTTTATTTGATTTGGGTGCGGATAGAAGCTATATGAGTAGAGATTTTTGTGCTAAATTAAGTTGTCCATTGACGCCTTTGGATAGTAAATTTTTACTCGAATTAGCAAATGGTAAATTAATTTCAGCAGATAATATATGTCGGAATCGAGAAATTAAACTGGTTAGCGAAACATTTAAGATTGATTTGATACCAGTAGAGTTAGAGAGTTTTGATGTGATAATCGGTATGGACTGGTTGAAAGAAATGAAAGCAGAGATCGTTTGTTACAAAAATGCAATTCGCATTATACGAGAAAAAGGAAAACCCTTAATGGTGTACGGAGAAAAGGGCAACACAAAGCTACATCTTATTAGTAATTTGTGTGATAACCCAGAAATTTCCAACCAAATTTAAACTTTAATCTTTATATGTTTCCGACACGATAAGCAATATTTGTTAAGTTAAATTTCAAGAATTTTAAACTATGTTCATACATTCATTAAACCTCGACCAAGTTCCAACGATTCACGAACCATTAAACGAATATGATTATATATGTATATGTGTATATATATTATAACTTGAAATGTAAACAAAATATTAGATTAAATACTTTATATGATTGTATCTGTTTCAAAATGTTTATCAATGGAATTAGTAGAAAAGATCAAATGATTGAATTATCAGATATATTGAATTATGATTACAAGTCTCTGTTGAAAGGCCCACGTTAATTTGAGAAATCTTTCCATTTTAACAATATTCGGAAAATGGTAAACTGATTTATAAATAAGAACAAATTGTCAATCATTGAGAACTAGACAAAGGATAGTGGAAGATTGAATCTCATAAAGACTCAATTGATCTATTTAGTTTCAAACGTACAAAGATGTTTTCAGTTTAAAAAGAACTTTATTATTAAAACGTACATAACTTTTATAAATATCTAGAACCACTTTTGACAACTCATTACTTAACTAGTATGATAAAGATAACGATATTTATATTTTATTTTATTAAATATATATAACGATTTAAATTAATATTATATATTTATACGGGTATTATACGTACATAGTTTTATACTTTTACTATACTAAAACTTTACCTTTACTTTATTTTTACTTTACTTTAACTTTAATAATTCACTTTAATAATTCATATTTTAATAATTCACTTTAATAATTCATACTTTAATAATTCACTTTAATAATTCATACTTTAATAATTCACTTTAATAATTCATACTTTAATAATTTACTTTAATAATTCAAAAATCTATTTTAAATAGATTTCAATAGGTTTCATTATTTCATAGAAACTTGAAAATATTTTTCTCTAAACTCTCTCAATCGATTTACATATATATATTTACTCCGTATTATTTCAAGATATTATTAGTATACATAAAATATTACGACGGAGTGCTGTCCGAGTGATTTCGAAATTGTTTTTTGAGTGGGATAGGATTAAGGAAATTATGGGTTATAGCTATGGAGGTGATTGAGTATGGTTCATGGGTATGCTCGTGAGGTCAATATAGTGTTTATCATTTCCGTTGCGTCTACGTACCTTTCCTGCAATATTGAATCTCAATATTGATACGTGAGTACTCATAATTTAACTTTTACATACTAATAGTGTATCCCTGACTAGTGCTCGAGTATTTAGGATTATGCATGCTTGTACTTTTGATATTGCCATTAGACAGGTTAGGTTGAATGTTGAATTAGTTACACTTGCGGTTGAGATAAGGTATAAGATATGCATGTCCTTGGAAATCTAGCGAAAAATTAAGAACTTTTCCTTTAGATATCGAATGGTTTCGATGAACGGATTAGAAGTTATAATCAATTGAATTTTCGATATTTTTATTAAAAATGATTATTATTATCGTCGTTTTTATCGTCGTTCTAGTTTTATCTTATTATTATCATTATTATTATCTTTATCAATAAAAGGGATTTATCATTAAAAATTGTTATTTTTTTTATTATTACTATCGTTATTATCGTTAAAGTTATAATTAGTATTATTATTATTATCCAATTATTATTATTATTATTATTATTATTATTATTATTATTATTATTATTATTATTGTTATTATTATTATTATTGGCATTATTATTATCATTATCATTATTAATATATATATCATTATTTAAAAATGGTTATTGTTATTGTTATTATTATTATTACTATATTATCATTAAGATAATTATTAGTATTATCGTTAATAATGTTATAGTAACTATCATTATTAATATTAGTGTAATTAAAACAAATATTTGTAACACCTAATTATTTTGATTACTATTATTATCATTATTATGAACACGATATAAAAGACGATTAAAAGCTATTAAACGAAACGATTAGGAAATAATGGGTAAGAGTATCATGGTGAAATTAAAATATTATAAGATATTGATTTAGATAAAATTATCGTTCTTATTATTTTTATCATTACTATTATTATTAAAAGTATCGTTAGTATTAAAACTATCATTTTAACAAAAATTATCATTTTAATAGAAATGTCATTGTTACTATAAAATATCATTATTATTATTATTTTAAATAGAATTATTATTTTAAAGATAATATTAAAAATTATCGTAAATATTAAAGTTATCATAATTAGAATTATCGTTTTATCATAACGTCATCTTAGTAATTATAAATATTGATATTTTTATAATAATAATTATTATTACAAAATAATAAAACTTTTACTTACTATCATTACAGATATTATTTTATAAAATAAATATGTGATACAAACATATTTTACTACGTGTAATAACTTACTTTAATAATACCTATCATATTATCTTTATGATATTAAATGAACCCTATAAATTTTATTACTCAATATATATAAAAGTATATTTTATTATATAAATTTAATATAAAATTTTATTTATTAACAAATAAATTATATTATTTACTCTAATAAATCTTTTAAAAATATTTAAAAATATAAAACAACGATATTTAAACTATATATTAATCATGTATAGATTTTTGGAAATTATTTTGAGTCAAATTTACTTTTGTTGACTTTTGCATATTAGTCTCGAGCATTAGGATTGTGGTACACTATGACTTGACCTAATTTGTTAGACAAATATTGACCAACACATAAATATATACAATTAATTTAGGTTCGTGAATCCGAGGCCAACCTTGCACTTGTTCAATGACGTTATATGTATTTTTACTACGAAATACAGTATGGTGAGTTTTATTTGCCTTTTTACCCTTTATATTTTTGGGACTGAGAATACATGCGCTTTTATAAATGTTTGACAAAATAGACACAAGTAATTGAAACTACATTCTATGGTTGAATTATCGAAATCGAATATGCCCCTTTTTATTAAAGTCTGGTAATCTAAGAATTAGGGAACAGATACCCTAATTGACGCGAATCCTAAAGATAGATCTATTGGGCCTAACAAACCCCATCCAAAGTACCGGATGCTTTAGTACTTCGAAATTTATATCATGTCCGAAGGAGAATCTCGGATATTCTTATATGTATCTAGTTAATGTCGGTTACCAGGTGTTCACCATATGAATGATTATTTTTGTCTCTATGCATGGGACGTATATTTATGAGAACTGGAAATGAAATTCTTGTGGTCTATTAAAATGATGGAAATAAATGATTATGATAAACTAATGAACTCACCAACCTTTTGGTTGACACTTTAAAGCATGTTTATTCTCAGGTGTTAAAGAAATCTTCCGTTGTGCATTTGCTCATTTTAAAGATATTACTTGGAGTCTTTCATAGCATATTTCGAAGAACGTTGCATTCAAGTCATTAAGTTCATCAAAGATTATTATTAAATCAATTTATAGTTGGATAGTGGATATTATGAAATGGTATGCATGCCTGTCAATTTTCGATGTAAAGAAAGATTGTCTTTTAAAAACGAATGTAATGTTTGTAAAATGTATCATATAGAGGTCAAATACCTCGCAATGTAATCAACTATTGTGAATCGTTTATAATGTATATGAACGGGTCCTTTCAATTTGAAGGCACAAAAACTAATAAGAAAAGGTTGCTATGCTGTTCTAGCACACGTCGAGAAAGTACAAACTGAAGAAAAGAGCATCAATGATGTTCCCATTGCAAAAGAATTTCCCGATGTATTTCTGAAAGAATTACCGGGATTACCCCCACATTGATCCGTTGAATTTCAAATAGATCTTGTACCAGGAGCTGCACCAATAGCTCGTGCTCCTTACAGACTCGCACCCAGCGAGATGAAAGAACTGCAAAGCCAATTACAAGAACTTTTAGAGCGTGGTTTCATTCGACCAAGCACATCACCGTGGGGAGCTCCTGTTTTGTTTGTCAAGAAGAAAGATGGTACATTCAGGTTGTGTATCGACTACCGAGAGTTGAACAAACTTACCATCAAGAACAGCTACCCACTACCGAGAATCGACGACTTATTTGATCAACTACAAGGCTCGTATGTTTATTCAAAGATTGACTTACGTTCCGGGTATCATCAAATGCGGGTGAAAGAAGATGATATTCCAAAGACTGCTTTCAGAACATGTTACGGTCATTACGAGTTTATGGTCATGCCGTTTGGTTTAACTAATGCACCAGCTGTGTTCATGGACCTTATGAACCGAGTGTGTGGACCATACCTTGACAAGTTTGTCATTGTTTTCATTGATGACATACTTATTTACTCAAAGAATGACCAAGAACACGGTGAACATTTGAGAAAGGTGTTAGAAGTATTGAGGAAGGAAGAATTGTATGCTAAGTTTTCAAAGTGTGCATTTTGGTTGGAAGAAGTTCAATTCCTCGGTCACATAGTGAACAAAGAAGGTATTAAGGTGGATCCGGCAAAGATAGAAACTGTTGAAAAGTGGGAAACCCCGAAAACTCCGAAACACATACGCCAGTTCTTAGGACTAGCTGGTTACTACAGAAGGTTCATCCAAGACTTTTCCAGAATAGTAAAACCCTTGACTGCATTAACGCATAAAGGGAAGAAATTTGAATGGAATGATGAACAAGAGAAAGCGTTTCAGTTATTGAAGAAAAAGCTAACTACGGCACCTATATTGTCATTGCCTGAAGGGAATGATGATTTTGTGATTTATTGTGACGCATCAAAGCAAGGTCTCGGTTGTGTATTAATGCAACGAACGAAGGTGATTGCTTATGCGTCTAGACAATTGAAGATTCACGAACAAAATTATACGACGCATGATTTGGAATTAGGCGCGGTTGTTTTTGCATTAAAGACTTGGAGGCACTACTTATATGGGGTCAAAAGTATTATATATACCGACCACAAAAGTCTTCAACACATATTTAATCAGAAACAACTGAATATGAGGCAGCGTAGGTGGATTGAATTATTGAATGATTACGACTTTGAGATTCGTTACCACCCGGGGAAGGCAAATGTGGTAGCCGATGCCTTGAGTAGGAAGGACAGAGAACCCATTCGAGTAAAATCTATGAATATAATGATTCATAATAACCTTACTACTCAAATAAAGGAGGCACAACAAGGAGTTTTAAAAGAGGGAAATTTAAAGGATGAAATACCCAAAAGATCGGAGAAGCATCTTAATATTCGGTAAGACGGAACCTGGTATAGGGCTGAAAGGAGTTGGGTACCAAAATTTGGAGATATGAGAGTAATGGTACTTAGAGAAGCTCATAAAACCAGATACTCAATACATCCTGGAACGGGGAAGATGTACAAGGATCTCAAGAAATATTTTTGGTGGCCGGGTATGAAAGCCGATGTTGCTAAATACGTAGGAGAATGTTTGACGTGTTCTAAGGTCAAAGCTGAGCATCAGAAACCATCAGGTCTACTTCAACAACCCGAAATCCGGGAATGGAAATGGGAAAACATTACCATGGATTTCATCACTAAATTGCCAATGACTACAAGTGGTTTTGATACTATTTGGGTAATAGTTGATCGTCTCACCAAATCAGCACACTTCCTGCCAATAAGAGAAGATGACAAGATGGAGAAGTTAGCACGACTGTATTTGAAGGAAGTCGTCTCCAGACATGGAATACCAATCTCTATTATCTCTGATAGGGATGGCAGATTTATTTCAAGATTCTGGCAGACATTACAGCAATCATTAGGAACTCGTCTAGACATGAGTACTGCCTATCATCCATAAACTGATGGGCAAAGCGAAAGGACGATACAAACACTTGAAGACATGCTACGAGCATGTGTTATTGATTTCGAAAACAGTTGGGATCGACATCTACCGTTAGCAGAATTTTCCTACAACAACAGTTACCATTCAAGTATTGAGATGGCGCCGTTTGAAGCACTTTATGGTAGAAAGTGCAGGTCTCCGATTTGTTGGAGTGAAGTGGGGGATAGACAGATTACGGGTCCGGAGATTATACAAGAAACTACCGAGAAGATCATCCAAATTCAACAACGGTTGAAAACCGCCCAAAGTCGACAAAAGAGCTACGCTGACATTAAAAGAAAAGATATAGAATTTGAAATTGGAGAGATGGTCATGCTTAAAGTTGCACCTTGGAAAGGCGTTGTTCGATTTGGTAAACGAGGGAAATTAAATCCAAGGTATATTGGACCATTCAAGATTATTGATCGTGTCGGACCAGTAGCTTACCGACTTGAGTTACCTCAACAACTCGCGACTGTACATAACACTTTCCACGTCTCAAATTTGAAGAAATGTTTTGCTAAAGAAGATCTCACTATTCCGTTAGATGAAATCCAAATCAACGAAAAACTTCAATTCATCAAAGAACCCGTCGAAATAATGGATCGTGAGGTTAAAAGACTTAAGCAAAACAAGATACCAATTGTTAAGGTTCGATGGAATGCTCGTAGAGGACCCGAGTTCATCTGGGAGCGTGAAGATCAGATGAAGAAGAAATACCCGCATCTATTTCCAGAAGATTCGTCAACACCTTAAACAGCTTAAAATTTCGGGATGAAATTTATTTAACGGGTAGGTACTGTAGTGACCCGAACTTTTCCATGTTTATATATATTAACTTTTCCATGTTTATATATATTAATTGAGATTGATATTTACATGATTAAATGTTTCCAACATGCTAAGACATCAAACTTGTTAAGACTTGATTAATTGAAATATGTTTCATATAGACAATTGACCACCCAAGTTGACCGGTGATTCACGAACGTTAAAACTTGTAAAAACTATATGATGACATATATATGGATATATATATAGTTAACATGATACTATGATAAGTAAACATATCATTAAGTATATTAACAATGAACTACATATGTAAAAACAAGACTACTAACTTAATGATTTTTAAACGAGACATATATGTAACGATTATCGTTGTAAAGACATTTAATGTATATATATCATATTAAGAGATATTCATACATGATAATATCATGATAATATAATAATTTAAAATCTCATTTGATATTATAAACATTGGGTTAACAACATTTAACAAGATCGTTAACCTAAAGGTTTCAAAACAACACTTACATGTAACGACTAACGATGACTTAACGACTCAGTTAAAATGTATATACATGTATTGTTTTAATATGTATTTATACACTTTTGAAAGACTTCAATACACTTATCAAAATACTTCTACTTAACAAAAATTCTTACAATTACATCCTCGTTCAGTTTCATCAACAATTCTACTCGTATGCACCCGTATTCGTACTCGTACAATACACAGCTTTTAGATGTATGTACTATTGGTATATACACTCCAATGATCAGCTCTTAGCAGCCCATGTGAGTCACCTAACACATGTGGGAACCATCATTTGGCAACTAGCATGAAATATCTCATAAAATTACAAAAATATGAGTAATCATTCATGACTTATTTACATGAAAACAAAATTACATATCCTTTATATCTAATCCATACACCAACGACCAAAAACACCTACAAACACTTTCATTCTTCAATTTTCTTCATCTAATTGATCTCTCTCAAGTTCTATCTTCAAGTTCTAAGTGTTCTTCATAAATTCTACAAGTTCTAGTTACATAAAATCAAGAATACTTTCAAGTTTGCTAGCTCACTTCCAATCTTGTAAGGTGATCATCCAACCTCAAGAAATCTTTGTTTCTTACAGTAGGTTATCATTCTAATACAAGGTAATAATCATATTCAAACTTTGGTTCAATTTCTATAACTATAACAATCTTATTTCAAGTGATGATCTTACTTGAAATTGTTTTTGTGTCATGATTCTGCTTCAAGAACTTCGAGCCATCCAAGGATCCGTTGAAGCTAGATCCATTTTTCCCTTTTCCAGTAGGTTTATCCAAGGAACTTAAGGTAGTAATGATGTTCATAACATCATTCGATTCATACATATAAAGCTATCTTATTCGAAGGTTTAAACTTGTAATCACTAGAACATAGTTTAGTTAATTCTAAACTTGTTCGCAAACAAAAGTTAATCCTTCTAACTTGACTTTTAAAATCAACTAAACACATGTTCTATATCTATATGATATGCTAACTTAATGATTTAAAACCTGGAAACACGAAAAACACCGTAAAACCGGATTTACGCCGTCGTAGTAACACCGCGGGCTGTTTTGGGTTAGTTAATTAAAAACTATGATAAACTTTGATTTAAAAGTTGTTATTTTGAGAAAATGATTTTTATTATGAACATGAAACTATATCCAAAAATTATGGTTAAACTCAAAGTGGAAGTATGTTTTCTAAAATGGTCATCTAGACGTCGTTCTTTCGACTGAAATGACTACCTTTACAAAAATGACTTGTAACTTATTTTTCCTACTATAAACCTATAATTTTTCTGTTTAGATTCATAAAATAGAGTTCAATATGAAACCATAGCAATTTTATTCACTCAAAACGGATTTAAAATGAAGAAGTTATGGGTAAAACAAGATTGGATAATTTTTCTCATTTTAGCTACGTGAAAATTGGTAACAAATCTATTACAACCATAACTTAATCAACTTGTATTGTATATCATGTAATCTTGAGATACCATAGACACGTATACAATGTTTCGACCAATCATGTCGACACATCTTTATATATTTCGGAACAACCATAGACACTCTATATATGAATGTTGGAGTTAGCTATACAGGGTTGAGGTTGATTCCAAATTATATATAGTTTGAGTTGTGATCAATACTGAGATACGTATACACTGGGTCGTGGATTGATTCAAGATAATATTTATCGGTTTATTTCTGTACATCTAACTGTGGACAACTAGTTGTAGGTTACTAACGAGGACAGCTGACTTAATAAACTTAGAACATCAAAATATATTAAAAGTGTTGTAAATATATTTTGAACATACTTTGATATATATGTATATATTGTTATAGGTTCGTGAATCAACCAGTGGCCAAGTCTTACTTCCCGACGAAGTAAAAATCTGTGAAAGTGAGTTATAGTCCCACTTTTAAAATCTAATATTTTTGGGATGAGAATACATGTAGGTTTTATAAATGATTTACAAAATAGACACAAGTACGTGAAACTACATTCTATGGTTGAATTATCGAAATCGAATATGCCCCTTTTTATTAAGTCTGGTAATCTAAGAATTAGGGAACAGACACCCTAATTGACGCGAATCCTAAAGATAGATCTATTGGGCCTAACAAACCCCATCTAAAGTACCGGATGCTTTAGTACTTCGAAATTTATATCATATCCGAAGGGTGTCCCGGAATGATGGGGATATTCTTATATATGCATCTTGTTAATGTCGGTTACCAGGTGTTCACCATATGAATGATTTTTATCTCTATGTATGGGATGTGTATTGAAATATGAAATCTTGTGGTCTATTGTTACGATTTGATATATATAGGTTAAACCTATAACTCACCAACATTTTTGTTGACGTTTAAAGCATGTTTATTCTCAGGTGAATACTAAGAGCTTCCGCTGTTGCATACTAAAATAAGGACAAGATTTGGAGTCCATGTTTGTATGATATTGTGTAAAAACTGCATTCAAGAAACTGATTTTGATGTAACATATTTGTATTGTAAACCATTATGTAATGGTCGTGTGTAAACAGGATATTTTAGATTATCATTATTTGATAATCTACGTAAAGCTTTTTAAACCTTTATTTATGAAATAAAGGTTATGGTTTGTTTTAAAAATGAATGCAGTCTTTGAAAAACGTCTCATATAGAGGTCAAAACCTCGCAACGAAATCAATTAATATGGAACGTTTTTAATCAATAAGAACGGGACATTTCACATTGCTCTATCAACTGAAAAGGTAACACTCTCATCCTCTATACTTAGAGTCAGTTTATTACCGAACACGTCTATCATTACTTTAGCCGTGTTTAAGAATGGACTTCCTAATATGAGAGGAACTTGAGAATCTTCTTCCATGTCCAGAACAACAAAATCTACTGGAAATACTAAAGTACCAACTTTAACTAGCATGTTCTCCATTATCCCTCTAGGATATTTTATTGATTGATCGGCTAGTTGTATACTTATTCTTGTTGGTTTCAATTCTTCAAGGTCTAGTTTAGCGTATAGTGAATAAGGCATTAAATTTATACTAGCACCTAAGTCTGCCAATGCTTCTATTGAACTAAGACTACCCAGAAAATTTGGAATTGTGAAACTTCCTGGATTAGATAATTTTTCTGGTATCTTATTCAACAACACTGCTGAACAATTAGCATTCATAGTAACAGCCGAGAGTTCTTCCATTTTCTTTCTATTTGAGATTAGATCTTTCAGAAATTTAGCATATTTAGGCATTCCTGAAATCACATCAATGAAAGGAAGATTGACATTTATTTGTTTAAACATATCCAAGAATTTGGATTGCTCGGCTTCAAGTCTCTCTTTTTTCATTTTACTCGGGTAAGGAAGTGGTGGTTGGTATGGTTTAACATAAGGTTTAGCCTTAACTGTGTTATCTTCATTAACCTTTTCAACTACCGGTTCTTTTTCCTTATCTTGTTCAGGTTGTGGTTCTTGTGGAGTAGGAATAGCTTCATCAGAAATTACAGGTATTTCAGGTGGTTTAATTGTTGTACCACTTCTTGTGGTAATGGCTTTAGCTGTTTCATTCCGGGGGTTAGCATTTATATCACTAGGTAAACTTCCCGGTTTTCTTTCACCTATCAACCTTGCTAGGTTACTTATTTCTTGTTCTAAATTTTGAATAGAAGCTTGTTGATTTCTAAATGCTTGAGCATTTTGTTCATTGGTTTGTTTCTGAGATGTGAAAAACTGCGTTTGAGTTTCAACTAGATTCGTCATCATATCTTCTAAATTCGGCTTTTTATCATCGGTTTGTGGTGGTTTGTTTTTAAAATTAGGTCTTTGCTGATTGTAAGTATTATTGGATACTTGTTGATTGCTAGGACCTTGTTGGTTGTTGTATAGAATATTTCGGTTATAATTCTGGTTTTGATTGTAAATCGGTCTTGCGGTTGATAATTATTCTGATAATTATTTCCAGGCCTTTAGTTTATGTATGAAATATTCTATCTTTGTTCCATTGTTAGCTCAATACTGAGACAATCTTTTGTCAAATGTGGTCCTCCACACTGCTCACAACTAATTCGTATTGAGTGAATATCCTTAGTCATCTTTTCCATTCGTCTCTCGACAGCATCTATCTTTGCGGAAATGGAATCTAAGTCATGGCTAGAATCGGCTCTAGCTGCTTTAGATGATCTAACGATATCTTTTTCTTGGTGCCACTCATGTGAGTGGGAAGCAGTGTTATCAATAATTTTGTAAGCATCAGTTTCTGTTTTCCTCATAATAGAACCACCAGCTGCTATATCGATGTCTTTCCTTGTAGTGATGTCGCATCCTTGGTAGAATATTTGTACTATTTGACAGGTGTCTAAACCATGTTGCGGACATCCTCTAAATAACTTTCCAAATCTTATCCTTGCCTCATATTGAGTTTCATTTGGTTTCTGTGTGAACGTAACAATTTCTCCTTGAAGTCTTACGGCTTTAGATGCCGGAAAGAATTGTTTAAGAAATTTTTCAACTAAAACGTCCCATGTATCAATCGCCCCTTCAGGTAACGATTCCAACCAATCTTTGGCTTCTCCCTTTAAAGTCGAGGGAAATAACATGAGATATATCTGTTCATCCTCAACTTCTCGAATTTTAAATAGTGTGCAGATCCTATTAAAGGTATGAAGATGTTCATTTGGATCTTCCTTTGGCGCACCACTAAATTGGCATTGATTAGTTACCATATGTAGAATTTGTCCTTTGATTTCATAATCTGGCACATTAATGTCTGGATGAGTAATTGCGTGACCTTGGCCAGTGCGTTTAGCTCTCATTCAGTCTTCCATACTTAAAGGTTCCAGATTCTCCATAATTGAATTTGTTGAATCGGAATCACTAGAAGATTCTGATTTAATGGTTCGTTCCTCAACAATCTCTGTTTGAATGATTGGTGATTCCGGAGGAAAAATTAATTGTTCGGGATCTATGAATCGTCCTTGAATATTCTCCGGATTCTCAATTGTGAGGTCGGGTTCAAAAAATGGATTATCGGAAATTTGAATTGGAGTACTTGGTCGACTGGATGACGATTCTAAAGAAAAATCAACGGCGGTAATATTAGCTAGATGTCTTGATCGAGTTACAGGTGGTGAATGTACAAAAGGTGGTGAACATCTTGCTCGGTGCATTCACTGAATATCCTATTAGTTTTTAAAAGGAAAGAAAAATTATATAAGTTATCCAATTAATAGACTTTTCTGATTTTACCCACATTTCGAATAGCCAAAAGATGCAGCAGAGGGGCAGGATTCATTTGGTCTCAATATAATTGAGTACTGTTTGGCTCCAATAACCCGGTCCACGTACAAATCCAACTATTACTACGAACCAGAAAATTTTGATGTCTATCAATTTAACCACTTAAAATAAATTTTCGTAATTTTAAGAAATTTAGATAAGAAGTAGAATAAAATCTATGTCCTAAAAACTAGAATGGCGAGAAATAAGAAAGAAAAAGGTCGAAAAAGGTCGAAAAAGAAAAGGGTTGAAAAATAAAAGGCGTCGAAAAATAAGAAAGAAAAAGAGAATGACTATAAAACTTTTAAAACACTCGACTAACCCAATCTTATTACTATCACTAACTTAAAATTAAAATTTCAAATTGAGATTACTAATTGGAGTGATAATTGATACATAGGTAAAAGGCGTCGAAAAATAAAAATAAAAATAAGAAAGTAGCGCGTTGAAACTTAAAAAGGAACTAAAAACTAAAAATTAAAAGTTGCGTCTAAAAATATTAAAGCTTAAAAGTAAAACAATATCTCAAATGGCAATAACTTAAAAAGGTATTAAAACTTAAAAAGGCGTCGCAAAATTTTAGAGCACTTAAATCTTAGTCTAAAGAAAAAGCACTTAAGGGATTTTACGGCAAAGCCTAAAAATCTAAAAGTAAAAATAACTATCACAAAAACTAAGCTTAAAACTAAAAACGAGCGAAAAATACAAAAATTACGCTAAAACGAATAAAAAGGGACAAAATATAAAAATATACTAAAAGTTGTAAAAAGTACAATTTTTATAAAAAATATTATTTTTATTTAATTTATTTTATAATTATTACAAATTAATTAAATCTTAAACTAATTAATAAATTAATTAACCCTAAATACTAATTAATTAATAATAATAATTAAAACTCCGTAATAAATGCCAAATTAGGGTTGCTGTGTGCCCGTCTCAGACGGCTCCGCGAGTCGTGGTACACCAGGCAATAAACTAAGCGAGTCGCGGGGTTTGAATTTTTAGTTTAGGTGCAGGCCAAAATCGTTCGACAGGTTTTTTTTATTTATTTTTTATTATATTTTTTTTTATTTTTTTTGTGTTTTATATTTTCTGTTTTAATAATTAAATAAAATATTTATATAAATGAAATAAAAACTTATGTTTTAAAAACTAAAATAAAAATAGAAATACTTTATAATTTTATAAAAATCTAAAAAAATAGATTTATATATATATTTTTTTTCGGTTTTTTTTTTTGGTTTTATATATGTTTTAAATAAACACAAAATATTTAAATAAAACTTATATTTTTATAAAATAAAAATAAAGAAACTTTATAAAACTTAAATATTTAACAAACTCTTAAAAATATTTTTATTTATATTTTTCTTTTTATGTTTTCGAATATTTAAAACGTATTTTTACAAAAACGTATTTTTATAAAAGTAAACTAAAAATAAAAATCTTTTTTATATATATTAGCGTTGCGCTTCCGGCGTTTAAGCTAGATTTTAAGTTCCCCTGCAGCGGCGCCAAAAATACTTGATAGTTATGCGAGGTGTATATAAAATAGCTTATATTTTACTAGGAAAAACTATTAAATACGATACAATTTTACACAAGATATTTATTTATAGAATGGATATACTTAAACTTTGCTACAACACTTATAGGCAGTGTACCTAATCGTACAGTAGTGTAGTTTTTAGTAAGTCTGGTTCGTTCCACAGGGAAAAAATCTTTAAACAAAGCTTAACGCTATATTAGTTTCATTTTATAAAAATACAAATATATATATAAGTAATATTTTTATTGTAAAAAGGGGGTTTTTACCGTTTAATGACCGGTTTGTCGATTTTAAAAACTTAAGTCGCAGTTAAAACCAAATGTAAAATATTAAAAATAAATACAAGACTTAATTTAAAGCGTAAAGTAAATAACGATAATGAAATTGCGATAAATAAAAGTGCGATAAAATAAACTTGCGATAATTAAAAAGTACGATAATTAAAAGTGCAATTAAATACAATAACAATAAATAAAAGTGCGATAATTAAAAGTGCAATTAAATATAAAATAAAGGAAATTAAATATGAAATAAAAGAATTATGCTTATTTAAACTTCCGTAATCATGATGTTTGACGTGTTGATTTTAGTTTTATGCCCATGGGTTAATTGTCCTTTGTCCTGGATTATTCAATATGTCTGTCTAGCTTTTGTCCATAACAGTCCATCAGTCATAAATATAAAGTGCGAGTGTCCTCGTCAAATTATCCTTATACCCGAAGTTAAATATTCCAACTAATTGGGGACTTAAACTGTAACAAGGTTTTAATACTTTGTTTAATAATTACACCAGGTTATCGACTGCGTGTAACCCAAGGTTTTAATACTTTGCTATCAATTATGCCAAGTGTCCTTTACATAATTTCACCCCTGTTTTAATAATTCCATAGACTATTAATTCATTTCCGTGTCTGGTTAAATGAACTATTATTCGTACATATAAATACCCCGCCCATCGTGTCCGATCGAGTGTATATGGTTATTTATAGGGACGTCCAATTGTAAATCTTTATATTAAAATTAACAAACTATCATTTAGTTAAACAAATATAAAACCCATTAATATCCCATAGTCTAATTTTCACAAGTGTCGTTCTTTTATCCAAACCCCAATTATGGTACAAAGCCCAATTACCCAATTTTAGTAATTAGCCCAACATCATGATTACTTCGGTATTAAATAAGCATAATAATAACTTAGCTATGAGACATTAATGAAAATAATATAAATATTACTTACAATGATTAAAAATAGTGTAGCATTACACAGACAGAATTTTGACTTACACCCTTACAACATTCGCTAATATACCCTTATTATTAGGATTTAAAATTAAAATTAAAATTAAAATATAAATTATATATATATATATATATATATATATATATATATATATATATATATATATATATATATATATATATATATATATATATATATATATATTTACGTATATATTGAGAGAGAGATAGATTATGGATATTTTTTATGATCAGAATGCGCGAGCTTTATAGGCAGTTTCATATTTTGGGGCTCCGCGACTCGCGGCCCTTTTCTTCTTCAAACTCCGCAAGTCGCGGAGTTTGCAAAACCAGCTCACACAAGTTTGTCTTTTAATTTGCCGACGGTTTATTATATAAATATAATATATATATATATATATATATATATATATATATATATATATATATATATATATATATATATATATATATATATATATATATATATATATATATATATATATATATATATATATATATAATTTATATAATTAATTATATATTATATTATATTTATATACATAGTTAACTTGTAATTTTTAGTCCGTTGCGTCGAGCGTTGAAAGTTGACTCTGGTCCCGGTTCCGGATTTTCGAACGTCCTTGCGTACAATTTAATATCTTGTACTTTGTGTTTTGAATCTTGTACTCTTGTAATTTTGAGAGGTTTCTTATCAATAATTGGAACCTCTTTGATTGTATTTTGTACTTTTGAGCTTTTTGGTCGTTTGCGTCTTCAATTCGTCGAATCTGTCTTTTGTCTTTACCTTTTATTATTTAAACGAATATCACTTGTAAATAGAACAATTGCAACTAAAAGCTTGTCTTTCTAGAGGAATAATGCTATGAAATATATGTTCGTTTTTAGCATTATCAACAGTCTTAGCAGTGAGTACCTTACCATTAGCTATTTCAACAACATAAGTATTGTCTAAAGGAGTTAACGGTGTTTTGATTTTTGGACTTAATTTACTCGACACAAAACTCAAATCAGCCCCTGAATCAAATAGTACATAAACTGATAAATCGTTGACTGAGAACGTATCAGTAACAAGTTTAGGATCTTCCTCAGCATCCCTAGCGTTAATGTTGAACGCTCTTCCTCGTGCAGTCTCTGCAGTCTTCTTGTCGGGACAGGCATCACGAAAATGCCCCGGCTTCCCACACTCGTAACAAACTCTCGGATTACCACCATTATTCGACTTTCCATTACCATTACCATTACCATTCCCGTTACCATTCCCACCTCTATTACTAGCATTATTACCATTATTACCACCTGCGTGAAATGTCCCGTTCTTATTGATTAAAAACGTTCCATATTAATTGATTTCGTTGCGAGGTTTTGACCTCTATATGAGACGTTTTTCAAAGACTGCATTCATTTTTAAAACAAACCATAACCTTTATTTCATAAATAAAGGTTTAAAAAGCTTTACGTAGATTATCAAATAATGATAATCTAAAATATCCTGTTTACACACGACCATTACATAATGGTTTACAATACAAATATGTTACATCGAAATCAGTTTCTTGAATGCAGTTTTTACACAATATCATAAAAACATGGACTCCAAATCTTGTCCTTATTTTAGTATGCAACAGCGGAAGCTCTTAGTATTCACCGGAGAATAAACATGCTTTAAACGTCAACAAAAATGTTAGTGAGTTATAGGTTTAACCTATATATATCAAATCGTAACAATAGACCACAAGATTTCATATTTCAATACACATCCCATACATAGAGATAAAAATCATTCATATGGTGAACACCTGGTAACCAACATTAACAAGATGCATATATAAGAATATCCCCATCATTCCGGGACACCCTTCAGATTCGCGTCAATTAGGGTGTCTGTTCCCTAATTCTTAGATTACCAGACTTAATAAAAAGGGGCATATTCGATTTCGATAATTCAACCATAGAATGTAGTTTCACGTACTTGTGTCTATTTTGTAAATCATTTATAAAACCTGCATGTATTCTCATCCCAAAAATATTAGATTTTAAAAGTGGGACTATAACTCACTTTCACAGATTTTTACTTCGTCGGGAAGTAAGACTTGGCCACTGGTTGATTCACGAACCTATAACAATATATACATATATATCAAAGTATGTTCAAAATATATTTACAACACTTTTAATATATTTTGATGTTTTAAGTTTATTAAGTCAGCTGTCCTCGTTAGTAACCTAAAACTAGTTGTCCACAGTTAGATGTACAGTAATAAATCGATAAATATTATCTTGAATCAATCCACGACCCAGTGTATACGTATCTCAGTATTGATCACAACTCAAACTATATATATTTTGGAATCAACCTCAACCCTGTATAGCTAACTCCAACATTCACATATAGTGTGTCTATGGTTGTTCCGAAATATATATAGATGTGTCAACATGATAGGTCGAAACATTGTATACGTGTCTATGGTATCTCAAGATTACATAATATACAATACAAGTTGATTAAGTTATGGTTGGAATAGATTTGTTACCAATTTTCACGTAGCTAAAATGAGAAAAATTATCCAATCTTGTTTT
Source organism: Rutidosis leptorrhynchoides (assembly GCF_046630445.1). Lineage (NCBI taxonomy): Eukaryota > Viridiplantae > Streptophyta > Magnoliopsida > Asterales > Asteraceae > Rutidosis > Rutidosis leptorrhynchoides. The sequence continues at coordinate 222,780,386 of NC_092337.1, read as the reverse complement.
ACCCATAACTTCTTCATTTTAAATCCGTTTTGAGTGAATCAAATTGCTATGGTTTCATATTGAAATCTATTTTATGAATCTAAATAGAAAAAGTATAGGTTTATAGTCGGAAAAATAAGTTACAAGTCGTTTTTGTAAAGGTAGTCATTTCAGTCGAAAGAACGACGTCTAGATGACCATTTTAGAAAACATACTTCCACTGTGAGTTTAACCATAATTTTTGGATATAGTTTTATGTTCATAATAAAAATCATTTTCCCAGAATAACAACTTTTAAATCAAAGTTTATCATAGTTTTTAATTAACTAACCCAAAACAGCCCGCGGTGTTACTACGACGGCGTAAATTCGATTTTACGGTGTTTTTCGTGTTTTCAGGTTTTAAATCATTAAGTTAGCATATCATATAGATATAGAACATGTGTTTAGTTGATTTTAAAAGTCAAGTTAGAAGGATTAACTTTTATTTGCGAACAAGTTTAGAATTAACTAAACTATGTTCTAGTGATTACAAGTTTAAACCTTCGAATAAGATAGCTTTATATGTATGAATCGAATGATGTTATGAACATCATTACTACCTCAAGTTCCTTGGATAAACCTACTGGAAATGAGAAAAATAGATCTAGCTTCAAAGGATCCTTGGATGGCTTGAAAGTTCTTGAAGCAGAATCATGACACGAAAACAATTTCAAGTAAGATTTCCACTCGAAATAAGATTGTTATAGTTATAGAAATTGAACTAAAGTTTGAATATGATTATTACCTTGTATTAGAAATATAACCTACTGTAAGTAACAAAGATTTCTTGATCTTGGATGATTACTTTGAATGGATTTAGAAAACTTGGAAGTAAACTTGCAATCTTGGAAGTATTCTTGATTTTATGAAACTAGAACTTTTGGAATTTATGAAGAACACTTAGAACTTGAAGATAGAACTTGAGAGAGATCAATTAGATGAAGAAAATTGAAGAATGAAAGTGTTTGTAGGTGTTTTTGGTCGTTGGTGTATGGATTAGATATAAAGGATATGTAATTTTGTTTTCATGTAAATAAGTCATGAATGATTACTCATATTTTTGTAATTTTATGAGATATTTCATGCTAGTTGCCAAATGATGGTTCCCACATGTGTTAGGTGACTCACATGGGCTGCTAAGAGCTGATCATTGGAGTGTATATACCAATAGTACATACATCTAAAAGCTGTGTATTGTACGAGTACGAATACGGGTGCATACGAGTAGAATTGTTGATGAAACTGAACGAGGATGTAATTGTAAGCATTTTTGTTAAGTAGAAGTATTTTGATAAGTGTCTTGAAGTCTTTCAAAAGTGTATGAATACATATTAAAACACTACATGTATATACATTTTAACTGAGTCGTTAATTCATCGTTAGTTGTTACATGTAAATGTTGTTTTGAAACCTTTAGGTTAACGATCTTGTTAAGTGTTGTTAACCCAATGTTTATAATATCAAATGAGATTTTAAATTATTATATTATCATGATATTATGATGTATAAATATCTCTTAATATGATATATATATATACATTAAATGTCGTTACAACGATAATCGTTACATATATGCCTCGTTTCAAAATCATTAAGTTAGTAGTCTTATTTTTACGTATGTATTTCATTGTTAATACACTTAATAATATATTTAATTATCATTTAACATAATTAACCAAGTGTATCAATATCTTAATATGATTCATATGTACCTAGTAAGACGTTGTTATAACGATAATCGTTATATATATCGTTTTCGAGTTTCTTAAATTAATAGTCTCATTTTTATGTATATAACTCATTGTTAAAATACCTAATGGGATACATACTTATAATAAAATCATGTTAACTATATATATATAACCATATATATGTCATCGTATAGTTTTTACAAGTTTTAACGTTCGTGAATCACCGGTCAACTTGGGTGGTCAATTGTCTATATGAAACCTATTTCAATTAATCAAGTCTTAACAAGTTTGATTGCTTAACATATTGGAAACACTTAATCATGTAAAAAACAATTTCATTTAATATATATATAAACATGAAAAAGTTCGGGTCACTACAGTACCTACCCGTTAAATAAATTTCGTCCCGAAATTTTAAGCATTTGGAGGTGTTGACGTATCTTCAGGAAATAAATGCGGGTATTTCTTCTTCATCTGATCTTCATGCTCCCAGGTGAACTCGGGTCCTCTACGAGCATTTCATCGAACCTTAACAATCGGTATCTTGTTTTGTTTAAGTCTCTTAACCTCACGATCCATTATTTCGACGGGTTCTTCAATGAATTGAAGTTTTTCATTGATTTGGATTTCGTCCAACGGAATAGTGAGATCTTCTTTAGCAAAACATTTCTTCAAATTTGAGACGTGGAAAGTGTTATGTACAGCCGCGAGTTGTTGAGGTAGCTCCAGTTGGTAAGCTACTGGCCCGACACGATCTATAATCTTGAATGGTCCAATGTACCTTGGATTTAGTTTCCCCCGTTTACCAAATCGAACAACGCCTTTCCAAGGTGAAACCTTAAGCATGACCATTTCTCCAATTTCAAACTCTATATCTTTTCTTTTACTGTCCGCGTAGCTCTTTTGTCGACTCTGTGCGGTTTTCAATCTTTGTTGAATTTGGATGATTTTCTCGGTAGTTTCTTGTATTATCTCCGGACCCGTAATCTTTCTATCCCCCACTTCACTCCAACAAATTGGAGACCTGCACTTTCTACCATAAAGTGCTTCAAACGGCGACATCTCAATGCTTGAATGGTAGCTGTTGTTGTAGGAAAATTCTGCTAATGGTAGATGTCGATCCCAACTATTTCCGAAATCAATAACACAAGCTCGTGGCATGTCTTCCAGCGTTTGTATCGTCCTTTCGCTCTGCCCATCAGTTTGTGGATGATAGGCAGTACTCATGTCTAGACGAGTTCCCAATGCTTGCTGTAATGTCTGCCAGAATCTTGAAATAAATCTGCCATCCCTATCAGAGATAATAGAGATTGGTATTCCATGTCTGGAGACGACTTCCTTCAAATACAGTCGTGCTAACTTCTCCATCTTGTCATCTTCTCTTATTGGCAGGAAGTGTGCTGACTTGGTGAGACGATCAACTATTACCCAAATAGTATCATAACCACTTGCAGTCCTTGGCAATTTAGTAATGAAATCCATGGTAATGTTTTCCCATTTCCATTCCGGGATTTCAGGTTGTTGTAGTAGACCTGATGGTTTCTGATGTTCAGCTTTGACCTTAGAACACGTCAAACATTCTCCTACATATTTAGCAATATCGGCTTTCATACCTGGCCACCAAAAATGTTTCTTAAGATCCTTGTACATCTTCCCCGTTCCAGGATGTATTGAGTATCTGGTTTTATGAGCTTCTCTAAATACCATTTCTCTCATATCTCCAAATTTTGGTACCCAAATTCTTTCAGCCCTATACCGGGTTCCGTCTTCTCGAATATTAAGATGCTTCTCCGATCCTTTGGGTATTTCATCCTTTAAATTTCCCTCTTTTAAAACTCCTTGCTGCGCCTCCTTTATTTGAGTAGTAAGGTTAGTGTGAATCATTATATTCATAGATTTTACTCGAATGGGTTCTCTGTCCTTTCTGCTCAAGGCGTCGGCTACCACATTTGCCTTCCCCGGGTGGTAACGAATCTCAAAGTGGTAATCATTCAACAATTCAATCCACCTACGCTGCCTCATATTCAGTTGTTTCTGATTAAATATGTGTTGAAGACTTTTGTGGTCGGTATATATAATACTTTTGACCCCATATAAGTAGTGCCTCCAAGTCTTTAATGCAAAAACAACTGCGCCTAAATCCAAATCATGCGTCGTATAATTTTGCTCGTGAATCTTCAATTGTCTAGACGCATAAGCAATCACCTTCGTCCGTTGCATTAATACACAACCGAGACCTTGCTTTGATGCGTCACAATAAATCACAAAATCATCATTCCCTTCAGGCAATGACAATATAGGTGCCGTAGTTAGCTTTTTCTTCAATAATTGAAACGCCTTCTCTTGTTCATCCTTCCATTCAAATTTCTTCCCTTTATGCGTTAATGCAGTCAAGGGTTTTGCTATTTTGGAGAAATCTTGGATGAATCTTCTGTAGTAACCAGCCAATCCTAAAAATTGACGTATATGCTTCGGAGTTTTTGGGGTTTCCCACTTTTCAACGGTTTCGATCTTTGCCGGGTCCACCTGGATACCTTCTTTGTTCACTATGTGACCGAGGAATTGAACTTCTTCCAACCAAAATGCACACTTTGAAAACTTAGCGTACAGTTTTCTTTCCTCAATACTTCTAGCACTTTTCTCAAATGTTCTTCGTGCTCTTGATCATTCTTTGAGTAAATAAGTATGTCATCGATGAAAACAATGACAAACTTGTCAAGATATGGCCCACACACTCGGTTCATAAGGTCCATGAACACATCTGGTGCGTTAGTCAATCCAAACGGCATAACCATAAACTCGTAATGACCATAACGCATCCTAAAAGCAGTTTTTGGAATATCATCCTCCTTTACTCGCATTTGATGATATCCAGAACGTAAATCGATCTTCGAATAAACCGACGAGCCTTGTAGTTGATCAAATAAGTCGTCAATTCTCGGCAGTGGATAACGATTTTTGATGGTAAGTTTGTTCAACTCTCTGTAGTCAATACACAACCTAAACGTACCATCCTTCTTCTTGACAAACAAAACAGGAGCTCCCCATGGTGATGTGCTTGGTCGAATGAAACCACGTTCTAATAGTTCTTGCAGTTGGCTTTGCAGTTCTTTTATCTCGCTGGGTGCGAGTCTATAAGGAGCACGAGCTATTGGTGCAGCTCCTGGTATAAGATCTATTTGAAATTCAACAGATCGATGTGGAGGTAGTCCCGGTAATTCTTTCGAAAATACATCGGGAAATTCTTTTGCGACGGGAACATCATTGATGCTCTTTTCTTCAGTTTGTACTTTCTCGACGTGTGCTAGAACAGCATAGCAACCTTTTCTTATTAGTTTTTGTGCCTTCAAATTACTAATAAGATGTAGCTTCATGTTGCCCTTTTCTCCGTACACCATTAAGGGTTCTCCTTCTTCTCGTACAATGCGAATTGAATTTTTATAACATACGATCTCTGCTTTCACCTTCTTCAGCCAGTCCATGCCAACTATTACATCAAAACTCCCTAACTCTACTGGTATCAAATCAATCTTAAATATTTCGCTACCCAGTTTAATTTCTCGATTCCGGCATATATTATCTGCTGAAATTAATTTACCGTTTGCTAATTCGAGTAAAAATTTACTATCCAACGGCGTCAATGGACAACTTAATTTAGTACAAAAATCTCTACTCATATAGCTTCTATCCGCACCCGAATCAAATAAAACGTAAGCAGATTTATTGTCAATAAGAAACGTACCGGTAACAAGCTCCGGGTCTTCTTGTGCCTCTGCTGCATTAATATTGAAAACTCTTCCGCGGCCTTGTCCATTCGTGTTCTCCTGGTTCGGGCAATTTCTAATAATGTGGCCCGGTTTTCCACATTTATAACAAACTACATTGGCATAACTTGCTCCGACACTACTTGCTCCGCCATTACTCATTCCGACACCATTTGTTCCTTTCGTTCTGTTAACCCCTGGTCCGTAGACCTCACACTTCGCCGCGCTATGACCATTTCTTTTACACTTGTTGCAAAATTTGGTGCAGAACCCCGAGTGATACTTTTCACACCTTTGGCATAGCTGCTTCTGATTGTTGTTGTTATTGCGGTTGTTATTGTTGTTGAGATGATTATTGTAGTTGTTGTTGTTGTTGTTGTTGTTGTTGTTGTTGTTGTTGTTGTTGGGCCATTTGTTGTAGTTGCGATTGATGTTGCGATTGTTGGGATAATTGTTGCGATTATTATTGTAATTGCTGTTGTTGTTGTATTGGTGATTCTCATCACTGTTTTCCTCCCACTTTCTTTTGACTTGCTTCACATTGGCCTCTTCAGCCGTCTGTTCTTTAATTCTTTCCTCAATCTGGTTCACTAGTTTGTGAGCCATTCTACATGCCTGTTGTATGGAGGCGGGCTCGTGTGAACTTATATCTTCTTGGATTCTTTTCGGTAATCCTTTCACAAACGCGTCGATCTTCTCTTCCTCATCTTCGAACGCTCCCGGACACAATAGGCACAATTCTGTGAATCGTCTTTCGTACGTGGTAATATTAAATCCTTGGGTTTGTAACCCTCTAAGTTCTGTCTTGAGCTTATTGACCTCGGTTCTGGGACGGTACTTCTCGTTCATCAAGTGCTTGAATACTGACCACGGTAGTGCGTACGCATCATCTTGTCCCACTTGCTCTAGATAGGTATTCCACCATGTTAACGCAGAACCTGTGAAGGTATGCGTAGCGTACTTCACTTTGTCCTCTTCAGTACACTTACTTATGGCAAACACCGATTCGACCTTCTCGGTCCACCGTTTCAATCCGATCGGTCCTTCGGTTCCATCAAATTCCAAAGGTTTGTAGGCAGTGAATTCTTTGTAGGTGCATCCTACACGATTTCCTGTACTACTAGATCCAAGGTTATTGTTGGTATGTAGCGCAGCCTGTACTGCGGCTATGTTTGAAGCTAGAAAAGTACGGAATTCCTCTTCATTCATATTCACGGTGTGTCGAGTAGTCGGTGCCATTTCCTTCAAAATAGTCAAATGGAACAAGTTAATCATACAGAATATTAAGAGTAGTTAATAGTATTTTGTAGCATAATATGAACTCATTTATATAAGCTTTTTCTTCATATTAGCGTTTTATAAGTTTAAATTCGGGTAGTACCTACCCGTTAAGTTCATACTTAGTAGTTAATATACAATTCAACTACTATAATTCTATATGAAAAACTGATTATAATAATATTTCGCGTTCAAACTTTTATACAATATTTTACAAACTTACAATACCGCTTATTTTACATAAAGCATGAAATATAGCACACAATAACTTTGATACAAGATAGTTTTCAAGATAATTCTAGCTAGTACACAAGTCGTTCAGCAAAGGCAATAAAGACACGTAATTCATACGTCCAGAAACAAGTCATGCATTCTGGTTTTACTAGGACTACTTCCCATCCTTGGTCTTGTGGAACATAACTGTTATGGCCGTTGATAAGACAGCGTGTTGTAACGTCGTCAAAGGGACGAGGGTTACGTAATGACCAACAGTCTCGTAATAATCTAAAAACCTCATTTCTTACCCCAATTACCGAAATTTCTTTAACGGGTAGGTACTGTGACGACCCGGAAATTTCTGACCAAATTTAAACTTTAATCTTTATATTATTCCGACATGATAAGCAAAGTTTGTTAAGTTAAATCTCAAGGATTTTAAACTATGTTTATACATTTATTTAAACCTCGACCAAATTCCAATGATTCACGAACCATTAAATGAACATATATGAATATGTATGTATATGTGTATATGTTATAAATTTAAAATGTCAACAAAGTATTTAAATGTATAATGCTTTATATGAACGTATTTGTTTCAATATGATTATCGACGAAATTAAAAAAAAATTTATTAAATGATTGAATTATCAGAAACATTGAATTATGATTACAAGTCTCTGTTGAGAGGTCCACTATGATTTGAGAAAATCTATTCCTCTTAACGATATTCGGAATAATTTGTAAATCTATTTATAAATAAAAATAAAAAGTGTCATTTACGAAAGTTAGACAAAAGCTAGTGGAAAATTGGTTTCCATAATATTCTATTAATCTATTTTCAAACGTACAAAAACATTTTCAGTTTAAAAAGAACTTTATTATTAAAACGTATATAACTTTTATAAATATCTAGAATCACTTTTGACAACTCATTACTTAACCAGTATAATAAATATAACGATATTTATATTTTATTTCATTAAATATATATAACGATTTAAATTAATATTATATATATTTATACGCGTATTATACATACATAGTTTTTATACTTTTACTATACTTTAACTTTACCTTTACTTTACTTTAACTTTACTTTAACTTTAATAATTCACTTTAATAATTCATACTTTAATAATTCACTTTAATAATTCATACTTTAATAATTCACTTTAATAATTCATACTTTAATAATTCATACTTTAATAATTCATACTTTAATAATTCACTTTAATAATTCAAAAATCTATTATAAATAGAATTCAATAGGTTTCATTATTTCATAGAAACTTGAAAATATATTTCTCTAAACTCTCTCAATAGATTTACATATATATATATATATATATATATATATATATATATATATATATATATATATATATATATATATATATATATATATATATATATATATATATATTTTTGCTCTGTATTATTTCAAGATATTATTAGTATACATAAAATATTACGACGGAGTGATGTCCGAGTGATTTCAAAATAGTTTTTTTGAATGAGTCGAAGCTAAGGAAATTATGAGTTATAGCTATGGAGGTGATGGGTATGGTTCATGGGTATGCTCGTGAGGTCAATCTAGTGTTTATCATCTCCGTTGCGTCTACGTACTGTCCAACAATATTGAATCTCAATATTGATATGTGAGCACTCATAACTTAACTTTTATATATCAATAGTGTATCCCTGACTAGTGCTCGAGTATATAGGATTATGCATGCTTGTACATTCGATATTGTCCTTAGATAGGTTTGTTGAATCCTGAATTAGATACATATGCTACTGAGATAGGGTATATGATATGCATGTCATTAGAAAGCTAGCGAAAAATTAAGAACTTTTCATTTAGATATCGAATGGTTTCGATGAACGGATTAGAAGTTATAGTCAACTGAATTTTAGTATTATTGTTAAAATGATTATTATTACTATCGTCGTTATTATTTTAGTAAAAATATCATTGTTATTATAAAATATCATTATTACTATTATGTTAGTATTATCATTTTATCATAATACCATTTTTAGTAAATATGATATTGTTATAGAATAATAATAATTATTATTACAAAATAATACAACTTTTACTTATTATTATTATGATCAATATTATTTTATCAAATAAATAGGGGATACAAAGATATTTTTCACCACGCGTAATATAATTACATTAATAATACTTACCACTATAGTTTTACGATATTAAGTGAACTTTATAAATTTTACTACTTAAGATATATAAAAGTATATTTTATTATATATAAACGTTAATATAAATTTTTATTAATAAATGACTTTTATTATTATAAAATCTAATAAATATATTTAAATATATAAAACGACTATAGTTAAGTTATATAATAAACACGTATAAATTTTAGAAGTCATTTTGAGTCAAGTTGACTTTTGTTGACTTTTGCATATTAGTCTCGAGCATTAGGATTGTGGTACACTATGACTTGACCAAAAATTGTTAGACAAATATTGACCAACATATAAATATATATAATTAATATAGGTTCGTGAATCTGAGGCCAACCTTGCACTTGTTAAATGACGTTATATGTATTTTTACTACGAAATACAGTATGGTGAGTTTCATTTGCTCCCTTTTATATATATTTTTGGGACTGAGAATACATGCGCTGTTTTTATAAATGTTTTACGAAATAGGCACAAGTACTAAAACTAATTCTACGTGGGTTTAAACCAGAAATATACCCTTAGCTTGGTAACATTAAACTACTTGTCTATGTACGGTAGGCGCGAATCCTAAAGATAGATCTATTGGGCCTGACAAACCCCATCCTCACTATGGGATGCTTTAGTACTTCGAGGTTATTTTAAACACACCTGATCTGGTGTACTTCAGAGGGTAAAACATGAATGTTAAGGCTTGTTACCGAGTGCCTACAACTTATAGAATACTTTTATACACTTGCGAGTGTACATATATTTATAAACGAAAATCTTGTGGTCTATTAATATATTGAAATGATTGTTATGATAAACCTATGAACTCACCAACCTTTTGGTTGACACTTTAAAGCATGTTTATTCTCTCGTATTAAAGAAATCTTTCGCTGTGCATTAGCTCATTTTAAGGATATTACTTGGAGTCATTCATGGCATATTTTGAAAGACGTTGCATTCGAGTCATTGAGTTCATCAAGATTATTATTATGTCAATTATAGTTGGATGTATTATCAAATGGTGTGCATGCCGTCAACTTTCGTTGTAAAGAAAGTTTGTCTTTTAAAAACAAATGCAATGTTTGTAAAATGTATCATATAGAGGTCAAATACCTCGCGATGTAATCAACTATTGTGAATCATTTATAATATATATGAACGGGTCCTTTCAATTACCAAATGTCTTATGGGCACATCGTATAACTTTCAAAAAGAGTACAGGTGAAACACCATTTAGCCTGGTTTATGGCTCTGAGGCAGTAATCCCCGCTGAAATTTTAGTACCAACGCATTAAATCGCTAACTTTGATGAAGAAGCAAATGATGCTGCGTTGTGCGAAAATCTCAATTTTATAGAAGAGCGGAGATTAATAGCTGCTATCAGAGAAGCGAATAATAAACAGCAAATTGCTAAGTTTTATAATAACAGAGTGCGAGCTTTATCATTCGCTATAGGTGAATGGGTGTTGCGTAATAATGAGGCAAGCAGAGCAGAAAAGCTAGGCAAATTGGGTCCTAATTGGGAAGGCCCTTATCAAATTGTGGCAATTAATGCGGCAGGCTCATATAAGCTCGCGGACGTGGAAGGGCGAACTTTGCCTAATGCATGGCATGCTGTCCTTTTAAAGCGATATTATGCATAGTTTTGCGGAAATTAACAATTGTATATGTAAAAAATCGCGAAAATTATATTCAATACACATGGCTGAAATACTTATTAAGTGTCCTTGTTTTTAATTTTTTGCAAGTCTTGATCACGCTTGTTAAAATTTTAAGAATACTCAATTGTAAAAGTATGCGAAAGTTCTAATGCGAATAAATATGATATGTTTTGTAGTTAATTTCATATTTTTATATTCCGCATTGTTTATATAGCAAAGTGATGAAATTGCCCACTTTTGCACGCGAATTATTGCGAAAGGAATATTATCTCCTAAATATTTGATCTTACCAATATTTAGATGCTTCGCAATGCTGATTACATACCTAAGGATCATTACGACGGACTTAGAAGATTCATAACGTATAAGTATATACGCATACAAATTGTTTCGCGAAAGTACGCGTTTATTATGTGCACAATAATAAAGTGTTGGAAATTGCAAAGGACAAGTTTGTGTTATGAATATTGCTAAAATAAAAAGCGCTATATAAATATTGAGTACTCGCAAATAAAGATAAAACGCTGAAATTTTATTAACAAAACCGCAGAGATAGCTGCGTGCTATGTTACATATCCCTAATCTAATTTTGACAAGTCAAGTGCTATGATGTCTTGAGCAGTAGCATCCTCTGCATAACTAATAGCAACTACTTTGTCAATAGGGATATCCGCTAACTTAGCTTCTGCCACAGCATCTGCGTTCCGTGCGTCTTCAAGAGCACAAATGCGGTCACTAATTGCGGAGGGAAGAGGGTCTGGTATGGTGCAAAGCGGTGCAATTTCATGCAGAAACTCTACCCTTTCGCGCAATTGCAAGGAAGATGCATAAGTTGTGAATTGCGCGTTCACGGGTGCTGAATTAAGCACCTTTTTCGAAAACTCCGGTAAGTGTTGGCGGAGTAAAGAAAATTCATGCTTTGCAGCAGCCGCTTTAGCCAGAGCATTATCCCGCTCTGCGGTGAGCTGAAACTTGAGTGAGGAAATAGAAGATTCCAGTTTCTTCTCATTTTCAGCAGCGGCTGAAACTTGAGATTGCAAATCCTCTGCGGTAGTCTTCGCCGCAGTAAGTTGATAAGCTAAGTCAACAGCGCGCTTCTCGCTATTTTCAGCTCTGATCCGCTCAGAGTTATATTTTTGCTGCTCAGTGTCGAGGATGTCGAAGAATTTTTCTTCGCGCAAAATCATATCATATGCCGAGTTAAAGCACATGTAAAAGTTTTGTACAAAACTATTATGTGCATCAACGGCAGAGCGTTTGGCGAATTCACGACGAAGTTCGCTCGAATTGCAAGCTTCATTTGTTCGCGCTGATCTGCAGCAGTGCCGGGAGAAGCGTAAGTATATCCCGATAACCCATCAATTCGCACTCCATATGAATTAGGAGGAGTGCGAAGAAGCTCTGTGATCTGCGCCACAGTGTTCGGGCTGGGAAACAAAGGATTGAAGGATGCGCCTTCTGCAAACAAAAAAAGAAACGCGGATAATAATCATAACAATAAATATTTCAGATAAAGGTATGAGATCATGGTTATTAGATTTATACCTGTTTGTTGTTCTCCTTCATAATCCGCTGATATCGGATTATCGAAAAGGGGAGAACTTTGTTTGGCCCTCTTGCTTTGCGTAGAAGGCGGGTTTTCGAGCGGTCGTTTACCAGTACTTGACTGGGGCGGTGGTGACTTTGCGGTCAAATCCACAAGAGGAATGTCAGGCTTCTCTTGTTTAATTTGACGGCCGGATAATACTGACTTCGCCTCCGGGCTTACGAGTAGCTTGTTAATTAGCATTTTTGGGTCCACCTTTCGATAAACTTCATCCATCTTCATGATTAATGATTGAAGGTTGTGATTGCCGACTTGATAATGTTTCAAAGAGAACAAATGAATTGAGAATAAGCGAAAGAAAGTGAGAATAGCGAGGGTAAGTGTGACGTTGGTGATTGTGAACCACAATATATATAGGCGAATGAAAGGGGTAATCAAGTGTTTTAATTATAAGTTGTAAAAAACTCAAACGGTAATATTTGAGTTAGCAGGAAACAACGGTAACTTTTACAACGGTAACTATGCTAACGCGACATTAATTAAAGCGGAAAATAACTGCGAACATTGCGAATTTTAGAGTTTATCATGATGCATTTGCTTCGTGAAAATACATCATAATAAACTGGGGGGACTTGATCATATACATAGCATTGTATATGTATATTTTATTTTCTAAAAGCTAAGGACAGAACTACGCGGATTATAAGGCACAGTTATGCAATATTCGCTAAAAATAAATACTGCGGTTATGTATTCGCTGAAATACCAAACTGCGGTTTGATCCGCTGACTTTCCGCGGAGAGCCGAGCATCTCGCAGACTGCGGATATCACGGATACTATAAATAGGGAGCTTGGCCTCTCATTTATGGGTTGTTGATTCTCTGCCATTTGCCTAAGCCTTTGTAGATTTCACTTGTGACTTTGCCCAAGGACTTCTTACATTGAGTTAAGGTGAATCATGCTAATCGATAACGAAGACCGGGTCGGGGTGGTTGATCACTTGATAGTTAAAGTGAAAAATGATCATCGGGGCCCAAAATAATCATCGAACATCCCATCCTCCATTATAATCTTATTGCACTCAATCCGTAATTAAGCAACATCATTAATTAAGGATTGATCAACTGTGGTTATTTGAACCAGAAGTATCCTGCTTTTTCTGCTGACCTTGGCTTTGATTGCGGTTATTATCCCACTTTCTCTTCCCATTATCAGCTTTCTTAACAGTCTCTTCACTGGGTTCTGTTACAGCAGCCTTGCTTCTTCTCAAGATCTTATCATTCAACTTATGAGCTATTGATATCGCGGCCTCAATAGTCTGGGGCTCACTAGATTCAACCCCATGTTCAATTTTCTCGGACAACCCATCAATGTAAGCTTCAATCTTAAGATTCTCATCGCCATAAACATTAGGGCACAAAAAAGTCAACTTGAAGAACCTCTGCTCGTAGGCATCTAATTCGGTGCCCTTCATTTTCAAGTTTTTAAGTTCAACCTCTAACTTCTTAAGCTCACCCCTAGGACGGTAGCGGGTGATCATTCTTTCCTTGAAATTATTCCAAGTTAAGCCATAAGTCACATCATTTCCCAAACTGTTAACCAAGTTGTTCCACCAGGTCAATGCACTATCCTTCAAAGTGCAGCTAGAAAAACTAACCTTGTCCTCCTCTCAGACTTGACTAACCCTGAAAATAGACTCGATTTTCTCGAACCAGCGGGTGAGTCCTATAGGTCCTTTCGTACCACTGAATTCCTGTAGGCGACTTGCCATGTGTGATGCCCCGACCAAATCCATATGGACGAGAACATTACATTTGATTACATCGCGAGGTACTTGACCTCTATATGATACATTTTACAAACATTGCATTCGTTTTTGAAAAGACAATCTTTCATTACATCGAAAGTTGACAACATGCATACCATTTCGTAATATATATCTTACTATAATAGACTTAATAATAATCTTTATGAGCTCAACGACTCGAATGCAACGTCTTTTAAAATATGTCATGAATGACTCCAAGTAATATCTCTAAGATGAGCAAATGCACAGCGGAAGATTTCTTTCGTACCTGAGAATAAACATGCTTTAAAGTGTCAACCAAAAGGTTGGTGAGTTCATTAGTTTAACATAAATAATCATTTCATAATTTTAATAGACCACAAGATTTCATATATCCATTTCTCATAAACATACGTCCCATGCATAGAGACTAAAATATCATTCATATGGATTGAACACCTGGTAATCGACATTCACAATATGCATATAAGAATATCCCCATCATTCCGGGATCCTCCTTCAGACATGATATAAATTTCGAAGTACTAAAGCATCCGGTACTTTGGATGGGGCTTGTTGGGCCCGATAGATCTATCTTTAGAGTTCGCGTCAATTAGGGTGTCTGTTCCCTAATTCTTAGATTACCAGACTTAATAAAAAGGGGCATATTCGATTTCGATCATTCAACCATATAATGTAGTTTCGATTACTTGTGTCTATTTCGTAAAACATTTATAAAAGCAGCGCATGTAATTCTCAGTCCCAAAAATATATATTGCAAAAGCATTTAAAAAGGGATTAATGAAACTCACGCATATAAATATTGTAAAACAGTTAATAAAGCATTTGCATGTATTCGCAGATCAAAATATATTTCAAAAGTATTTAATAAAGCAGTTATAAAAACAGCGCATGTATTCTCAGTCCCAAAAATGTAAAGAGTAAAAGGGAATCAAATGAACTCACACATATAAATATTGTAAAACAGTTAATAAAGCATTTGCATGTATTCTCAGCCCAAAAATGTAATGAGTAAAAAGGGAGCAAATGAACTCACAATACTGTATTTTGTAATAAAAATACATATGACGACATTGAATAACTGAACAATGCAGGGTTGGCCTTGGATTCACGAACCTATACCATTTGTATATATATTAACACATATAATTGAAATCAATTAATCTCACCTATTAATTATATAATTTTTATATATATTGTGTTTGTAGTTTATATAATATTTTACTAAATCCAAATATATTTTCTTTATATATTATATCTTAGATTAGATGTTTCATATATTTATAAAATATTTATTTGTTATAATCTAGTAATACTAATAATAATAATGATAATAATAAAAATAATACTGATAAAAAAAATTATAATTTTAATAATAATAATAATAATAATAATGATAGTTTTAAATAATAAAATTGATAAATTTAATAAAATGATAAATGTTAACAATCATAATGATAATAATACTTATTTTCATAATAATGATAATAGTATTATTAATAATTCTTATAATAATGATGATAATAATAATAATGTTTTTAACTATAAAGATATACTAATAATAATAAAAATAATACTACCTTAAAAAGATAACAAATGCATCATAGCCCGGGTTCAAACCCATGACCTCTCGTTCCTCTAACAAGCACCTAAACCATTACTCTACTTGTGGCTTTTCTGAAATTATTGCAATCTGTTATTTATTTAACCCTGTTTCGATTTCTCCTTCTTCTTCAACAACAAACCCATTTACAACTTCATCATCATAATTCGATCCATCTATCATCTATACTATCATCATTCATCTTATATCATCATCATCATCTATGTGTTTACTTATATTAGTATTTATATCATTATCTATCTCATCTCTTCTTGATCAAAATCACCATCTTAATCATGTTTATCACCATCATTACCGTACCCTCATCATTAACATCTTAACGTTTCCTTTATCAATTCATTTATCAATAATCCAGAATAAAGATCGTGACCATCGTTTAGAACGTCAACAGAGTAAAAACAAAAACAAAGAGAAATCGATGGCTTGCAAGTCTTGGCTCAAATGAAATCATGAACTTATCGGCCCAATCAGAAAAACTATATATATCGGCCCAAGTAACATATTTGGATTAAATAGATTCAAAAGCCCATCAAACAAATGGATTCATAAGTTAAATTTGTATATCTGTGTTCCAAAATAAAACTGGAATAAACATGGTGGGGAAACAAGCCATCACATTAATCGTTATTTCCCATCCTAGTCACTATCTCACTATCATTTATTATATTATCCTCCTCAATTAACATGATACTATCATGCTTGTCGACTAAAAGCAAAAAGATGAAATAGCATGCGTGATTAAAATAACATATAAAGGTTGTTGATCTCGATCAAACCGGAAGTAACACAGTAGCATACCTTGGTTATTATTTGGGCTGCGTTTGCAAGAAAATAGAAAAAGAAAAAAAAATCAAACGCAGTTAGGTGTTCATGTTCGATTAGGAATAGGAAGACAAGGTGGCAGTTTAGGTGATGTTAAATGGGTTTCATAAGAATGGTGAGATTATCAAACAACAATAATAGCGAACAATCGTGGTGAGTTTGAAAGATTATGGTTCTTGCACATAATTAGTAACAGAAATATAATTTTTGTAGTAAGTAATCGATGGTGGTGATATGGTTGTATTTGAGCCGAAAGTGGTAGTAGTTAGGGTGGTGGAAGGCGATGGTTTGATGAAGGTGATATCGATGGTAGGGTGTGGGTGTTTGTTTTAGTGATCTTTTCGATTGGAACAAGAAACAGAAAACGTAAACTGTAGCAGTTTTGATAATTTCTTTGATAAGTTTAATGAAGATGATCATAAAGATGGTGCTTGACAAAAATGCAGGTGGTGAGTTTAAGATGGCGAGTGATAGTGATCATGGTTGTGATTGAGTTGATTATCAAGTGTATGTATATGTTCTCGTGTATATATATAGAAAATGTTTTGATGGTTGTCAATATGGTTTGTGGTAATTAATTGTTTAGTTTTTGTGTGGAACCGGAAGCATAAACCATAGCAAGAGTAGCGTGTCACCATGGTTTCGGTTATGGGTTTAATTGAACAAAAAGGAAATATATCAACAAGTTGGTGTTTGAGAATGATGAAGATGATGGTGATTATTTTCGGTTTGAAGGTGGTGGCAGATGATGGTAGCCTAGTGGCAGTTGGTGACCAGTGAAGTGGTGATGGTAGAAGGAGAGAAGGGTGTGAGATGCAAAGGTTGATCGAGCAAGTCACAAAATATATCTATATAATCTTACATGTACATATATTACAGATATGAATAAGAATTGATATTATTATATAATAATAATAATTATAATTATAATTTATAATATAATAAAAGTAATCAATCAGTGAAAACAGGAAAGCCATCACAATAATTCTGCCGACGCTTTTCCCCGGATGGCTATATCGTGTCCATTACTAAACAGTTAACGTATAAAAGTGTCCCTAAAAATCCCAAATTTTTAGATTAAAAATATTTAATTATTTCACTCATTAACTGTTTGAAACCTGATCAAAAAGGTTCGCTAATTATTTATTAAATCTTCCAATTTATATGTACGGAGTACTAATATTTAAACTTAAAAAGGTAAAAATATTTTTAACAAATCTAACATCTTCGTAATAGATTTACAGTTCAACTTTTATTTTAGATATTCATAAACTCATATTAGATCTATATGAACACTAACGAAATGTCAACCGAGTATTACAACTGTTGACTAAATCTACTCGAAACCATTCATTTCCAATATACAATTTCTATATATATAACCAATCTTAATTAACAAATTTAAGTAAATAAATATATTAATTATATCTTTTTAAACCAATAAATATAATATTATATGTTTACAAGTATTATTTATATATAATATAAATATCTATATCTATCTATATATATATATATATATATATATATATATATATATATATATATATATATATATATATATATATATATATATATATATATATATATTTAATAATATAATAGTTTTTATTTCATCGGATATTATTTTTACATACCTATCTCCTACCATTCAATCATATAATATTTCAAATAATATTTCAAATTATTATTGATATATACATTTAATTATATATGTATTTATTTACAAATAATTGTTCGTGAATCGTTGGGAGCAGTCGAAGGTCAATTGAATATGTGAAACAGTTCGAACTTTTTAAGACTCAATCTTACAGACTTTGCTTATCATAGTAGAATCATATAAAGATTAAGTTTAAATTTAGTCGGAAATTCCCGGGTCATCACAGTACCTACCCGTTAAAGAAATTTCGTCCCGAAATTTGAGTGAGGTGGTCATGGCTAACATTAAAAATGTTTTCATGACGAATATGAGTTGATAAATAGAGTTTTATCATCATGGAGTTATATGGATAAATTGATTCGATTAATCGAAGCGTATGAATGAAGTTATCACAAAAGATCGAGATGAAGAATTAGAGATTTTTCCATAACTTTTGACGTAGTCGCGATTGAGTTCCGGAATTCAAGGGATTTAAAGAAAATCTTCGAAATCTAAAAGATTTGATTCTTCAGAGTAAGGAAATTAAGATCTCTATAATTAAATACGGTGATCTGCCTCGATTACTCTGTCTGATATCTCCATTATAAATTAAACTCTTCCGTTCCATTATTCTCACCGTTCCTATTCTTTCCTTCTTGTTTCATACATCCAAAAGATTCTGAAAATGCTTAATCCCGTTCTGATCCTTGTCCTCATCCTGACTATTGCAACAATCATTCTCCTTTTCCAACTTCCACCGGAGGAATCTGTTTTCTTTTACTTCACCCTTGGGGTTATAGTGTTTTTAATTCTCCCGTGTCTTTATATTGCGATAAACATTTATATACATGGTCTGTAATTTTTGTGTTGTTATTGTGCTTTATATTCTCTCTTATATTTTATAACTCTATGCTTCCTGACTTCAAGTCAAGCGAATAATGGTCCAAAATTTGTAGATGCAGAGTTTCGAATGATTATAATATTTTAAGCAGGAAGGAACGTGATAGTACGATTTGATTTGTCAATTTACCAGAATCACTGAGAATAGAACGATCAAGAATATACTTTCTTGATATGTTCAGAAGTTAAGCAGAATGAAGGAGTTATGTAACATGGCACATGATGACGTTATTAACTGTGAATCATCACGTTTCATTAGAAACTCAGCATGACTTACTGTAATATAATCACGTTGATCAAGTGTCATTATATTATACTAACTCATGCATCAGTTCCCAACACTACTTCAAAAACATTCATATTTTGAGCTCGAAAGTTTACAGAATATAGAAACTAACAGTTTCTATATGATGTAACACTGATAGCGCGAAAAGATTATTGATTTCAGATAAGAATAGTTATGAAAATATCTTCAGAAATATGGAGGATATTTATAATGAAAGATACGATGATATCTTGGAATTTCTAATATCGAGGGATAATGAAGAAGATTTATCTGTAAGGGTTTAGATTCAGAAGCAAGGTATTCGCTAAGGATTTCATCAGAAACAGAATCATTTGGATTCTTTGAAGTCAAACTTATTCTTTGTGATTTGTCCAAGGCTTCCTTCATAGTTTCGCAAAATCTGCTTTTCGGTGCTAAATTTTCTATTGAATGTTTCCAATATAATGATACACAGGAAGCACGAGGAGGTATATAATTTCGAACGAGAATATTTATGAAAATATCCTCAGAAATATCGAAGATATTGATGATGATATTTTGGAATTTCTAAGTTCGATGGTTGATGGAGAAAGATTTTCCGCAAGATTTTAACATGACTTCGGAGCAAGATATTCTCTAAAGGTTTCAACGGATCCAGAATTACCTGAATCCTTTGAATATAGGGTTTGGTCCTTGTATTTGTCCTTGGTCTCCTTCGTGGGTAGCTCAATCTGTTTTTCAATACTCAATTTTCTATCGAGCGTTCCTAACACTCCTTTCTTTATCATCAAACTTTTGGTCGTTTAGACCATCTACCATTCTTCTGTTTCCTCTGCATTTAATGCTATGATATCTGAATCATTGGTTATTAATCCGAGGTGGTTTCAGGAAAATTGTGTTTTTAGATGATTAAACGCTGATGGTAATATGGTAGAATATGAAAGGTTCCCTAGTAACAATAAAAGAGCACGCGTATATATCAACGTTATAATAAGGTTGTTTCATACGAAAAGTCGAAGTTGTCTTGCTGGAGCTGTGACAAAATTTGCTAATTTGGAAAGGGAATGCAAAGTTATTTTGGGTAATAACAACGCTAAAGGAATTAGCATAGCTACGTGTTAGACGTTTACTCAGGTTCCGAGTGTTTTCAGGTGCATAACTATATGCATAAATCTTTTCTCCCGTAAATGAAGTGCAATTGGTTCAAACTCTCGATTGAGGTGTTTTCAAGAATCATGAAAGGTTTGAACGCAGAATGTAATCGTGAAGATACAAATGATGTTTAAGATGAAATCAAGTGGCAAATTGAAGAATTGTTTAGTTTCATATATTATAATCAATATTTTAATTCATTTTAATTGTCCAATATTATTAGTCCACAGTCGATAGTCCACAGTTAACAGTCTAATAATGTATATATAGTTTAATATATAATGTTCGAATTAATTAATAAATATCGTGACCCGTGTACATGTCTCAGACTCGATCACAACTCAAAGTATATATATATTATATATAGATGGGTCGATATAATATGTCAAAACATTGTATACGTGTCCCGATATTTAAAATGCGTAAATAACAGACTGACGATAAATAAAGTGCATAAAATAAATAACAGAAATTAAATGACGATAAATAAAATTGCGAGAATGTAAATTGCGATAAATAAAATGTAACCAGTTAGCTAGGAATAGTTAGCTAGGAACAGTTAGCTAGGATCTTGTTAGCGTGGTTTCTTAACAAAATTTCATATTGTTAATTAGTCTGTTTCTAATCAATTTTTATTGTGTCCATTATTTCTTTATTATGCCACTTGTTGGATTCTGATAAATCAAAATCCAAATTTGAAATTGGATGAATATGGTTATTCTGTGATGAACGGATTTGTATATCGGTGGATGTAAATATGATAGTAAATGATTGTTGAATCAGATTCGAAGAATGTACAGTTTAACTTATTAATGTGAAATCTTAAATATTTCTCGGGTATTACCTACCCGTTAAAATATTTTTACCATTAACAGTTTGTACGAAAGAATTTTTAATCACAATCTTTATGAAAATATATTTATATATATATATTTTCTTCAGATGTAATTATGGATTTAATGAGTCAATGTGATATTAAACTCATCAGATTTATGATTAGAACTATGATACATAATCTCTAAAACATTAGAGTTTACATAATCGTCATGTCGAACGAAGATAAATGATGTAGAATGATTCGTGGAACGATAATTATACTCGAGGTACAGATTGAGATGTTGAGGCATGGATTGTTGAAACATGGGTTGTTGGTGGTACTGGTGCCATTAATGCTGAGGTTGGTGAGGTGACTAGTGTTGGTGATACTGCTGGTGCTTGCAAACTGTGTACCGTGCTCTCTAAAGTTAACACTCGAGCTCGGAGTACTTTAACTTCTTCTACTAACCCTGGTTGGTTATCAGTGTGGGGTAGAGATTGGATATCTTCTCTAGTTCCTTTAATGGTAGTCTCAAGACGAACAATTCTGGCAAAAAGGGTATAAACGGTGTTGCGAACAGGTTCGCCGGTGAGCGGGTCGAGTACTCCAAGGTTAGGTGGTAGATTCGATTCATGATATGGAGTACCTTCTTCCCTTCTCCATAGGGTGAGTATGTCGCGAACCCACCCCCATTTTCTCCAGTAATCACGATAATTGATCAATTGGTGTGCTCCTGTCACGCTGTCTTCGGAGTCAGATGAAATGTCCCGTTCTTATTGATTAAAAACGTTCCATATTAATTGATTTCGTTGCGAGGTTTTGACCTCTATATGAGACGTTTTTCAAAGACTGCATTCATTTTAAAACAAACCATAACCTTTATTTCATCAATAAAGGTTTAAAAAGCTTTACGTAGATTATCAAATAATGATAATCTAAAATATCCTGTTTACACACGACCATTACATAATGGTTTACAATACAAATATGTTACAACAAAATAAGTTTCTTGAATGCAGTTTTTACACAATATCATACAAGCATGGACTCCAAATCTCGTCCTTATTTAAGTATGTGACAGCGGAAGCTCTTAATAATCACCTGAGAATAAACATGCTTAAAACGTCAACAAAAATGTTGGTGAGTTATAGGTTTAACCTATATATATCAAATCATAATAATAATAGACCACAAGATTTCATATTTCAATACACATCCCATACATAGAGATAAAAATCATTCATATGGTGAACTCCTGGTAACCGACATTAACAAGATGCATATATAATAATATCCCCATCATTCCGGGACACCCTTCGGATATGATATAAATTTCAAAGTACTAAAGCATCCGGTACTTTGGATGGGGTTTGTTAGGCCCAATAGATCTATCTTTAGGATTCGCGTCAATTAGGGTGTCTGTTCCCTAATTCTTAGATTACCAGACTTAATAAAAAGGGGCATATTCGATTTCGATAATTCAACCATAGAATGTAGTTTCACGTACTTGTGTCTATTTTGTAAATCATTTATAAAACCTGCATGTATTCTCATCCCAAAAATATTAGATTTTAAAAGTGGGACTATAACTCACTTTCACAGATTTTTACTTCGTCGGGAAGTAAGACTTGGCCACTGGTTGATTCACGAACCTATAACAATATATACATATATATCAAAGTATGTTCAAAATATATTTACAACACTTTTAATATATTTTGATGTTTTAAGTTTCTTAAGTCAGCTGTCCTCGTTAGTAACCTACAACTAGTTGTCCACAGTTAGATGTACAGAAATAAATCGATAAATATTATCTTGAATCAATCCATGACCCAGTGTATACGTATCTCAGTATTGATCACAACTCAAACTATATATATTTTGGAATCAACCTCAACCCTGTATAGCTAACTCCAACATTCACATATAGAGTGTCTATGGTTGTTCCGAAATATATATAGATGTGTCGACATGATAGGTCGAAACATTGTATACGTGTCTATGGTATCTCAAGATTACATAATATACAATACAAGTTGATTAAGTTATGGTTGGAATAGATTTGTTACCAATTTTCACGTAGCTAAAATGAGAAAAATTATCCAATCTTGTTTTACCCATAACTTCTTCATTTTAAATCCGTTTTGAGTGAATCAAATTGCTATGGTTTCATATTGAACTCTATTTTATGAATCTAAACAGAAAAAGTATAGGTTTATAGTCGGAAAAATAAGTTACAAGTCGTTTTTGTAAAGGTAGTCATTTCAGTCGAAAGAACGACGTCTAGATGACCATTTTAGAAAACATACTTCCACTTTGAGTTTAACCATAATTTTTGGATATAGTTTCATGTTCATAATAAAAATCATTTTCTCAGAATAACAACTTTTAAATCAAAGTTTATCATAGTTTTTAATTAACTAACCCAAAACAGCCCGCGGTGTTACTACGACGGCGTAAATCCGGTTTTAC
Organism: Rutidosis leptorrhynchoides; assembly: GCF_046630445.1. Taxonomy (NCBI): domain Eukaryota; kingdom Viridiplantae; phylum Streptophyta; class Magnoliopsida; order Asterales; family Asteraceae; genus Rutidosis; species Rutidosis leptorrhynchoides. The sequence goes on along the minus strand of NC_092337.1, from coordinate 222,756,497 downwards.
GGTGTTTTTCGTGTTTTCAGGTTTTAAATCATTAAGTTAGCATATCATATAGATATAGAACATGTGTTTAGTTGATTTTAAAAGTCAAGTTATAAGGATTAACTTTTGTTTGCGAACAAGTTTAGAATTAACTAAACTATGTTCTAGTGATTACAAGTTTAAACCTTCGAATAAGATAGCTTTATACGTATGAATCGAATGATGTTATGAACATCATTACTACCTTAATTTCCTTGGATAAACCTACTGGAAAAGAGAAAAATGGATCTAGCTTCAACGGATCCTTGGATGGCTCGAAGTTCTTGAAGCAGAATCATGACACGAAAACAAGTTCAAGTAAGATCATCACTTGAAATAAGATTGTTATAGTTATAGAACTTGAACCAAAGTTTGAATATGATTATTACCTTGTATTAGAATGATAACCTACTGTAAGAAACAAAGATTTCTTGAGGTTGGATGATCACCTTACAAGATTGGAAGTGAGCTAGCAAACTTGAAAGTATTCTTGATTTTATGTAACTAGAACTTGTAGAATATATGAAGAACACTTAGAACTTGAAGATAGAACTTGAGAGAGATCAATTAGATGAAGAAAATTGTAGAATGAAAGTATTTGTAGGTGTTTTTGGTCGTTGGTGTATGGATTAGATATAAAGGATATGTAATTTTGTTTTCATGTAAATAAGTCATGAATGATTACTCATATTTTTGTAATTTTATGAGATATTTCATGCTAGTTGCCAAATGATGGTTCCCACATGTGTTAGGTGACTCACATGGGCTGCTAAGAGCTGATCATTGGAGTGTATATACCAATAGTACATACATCTAAAAGCTGTGTATTGTACGAGTACGAATACGGGTGCATACGAGTAGAATTGTTGATGAAACTGAACGAGGATGTAATTGTAAGCATTTTTGTTAAGTAGAAGTATTTTGATAAATGTATTGAAGTCTTTCAAAAGTGTATAAATACATATTAAAACACTACATGTATATACATTTTAACTGAGTCGTTAAGTCATCGTTAGTCGTTACATGTAAGTGTTGTTTTTAAACCTTTAGGTTAACGGTCTTGTTAAATGTTGTTAACCCAATGTTTATAATATCAAATGAGATTTTAAATTATTATATTATCATGATATTATCATGTATGAATATCTCTTAATATGATATATATACATTAAATGTCTTTACAACGATAATCGTTACATATATGTCTCGTTTAAAAATCATTAAGTTAGTTGTCTTGTTTTTACATATGTAGTTCATTGTTAATATACTTAATGATATGTTTACTTATCATAGTATCATGTTAACTATATATATATCTATATATATGTCATCATATAGTTTTTACAAGTTTTAACGTTCGTGAATCACCGGTCAACTTGGGTGGTCAATTGTCTATATGAAACATATTTCAATTAATCAAGTCTTAACAAGTTTGATTGCTTAACATGTTGGAAACATTTAATCATGTAAATATCAATCTCAATTAATATATATAAACATGGAAAAGTTCGGGTCACTACAGTACCTACCCGTTAAATAAATTTCGTCCCGAAATTTTAAGCTGTTGAAGGTGTTGACGAATCTTCTGGAAATAGATGTGGGTATTTCTTCTTCATCTGATCTTCACGCTCCCAGGTGAACTCGGGTCCTCTACGAGCATTCCATCGAACCTTAACAATTGGTATCTTGTTTTGCTTAAGTCTTTTAACCTCACGATCCATTATTTCGACGGGTTCTTCGATGAATTGAAGTTTTTCGTTGATTTGGATTTCATCTAACGGAATAGTGAGATCTTCTTTAGCAAAACATTTCTTCAAATTCGAGACGTGGAAAGTGTTATGTACAGCTGCGAGTTGTTGAGGTAACTCTAGTCGGTAAGCTACTGGTCCAACACGATCAATAATCTTGAATGGTCCAATATACCTTGGATTTAATTTCCCTCGTTTACCAAATCGAACAACGCCTTTCCAAGGTGCAACTTTAAGCATGACCATCTCTCCAATTTCAAATTCTATATCTTTTCTTTTAATGTCAGCGTAGCTCTTTTGTCGACTTTGGGCGGTTTTCAACCGTTGTTGAATTTGGATGATCTTCTCGGTAGTTTCTTGTATAATCTCCGGACCCGTAATCTGTCTATCCCCCACTTCACTCCAACAAATCGGAGACCTGCACTTTCTACCATAAAGTGCTTCAAACGGCGCCATCTCAATGCTTGAATGGTAGCTGTTGTTGTAGGAAAATTCTGCTAACGGTAGATGTCGATCCCAACTGTTTCCGAAATCAATAACACATGCTCGTAGCATGTCTTCAAGTGTTTGTATCGTCCTTTCGCTCTGCCCATCAGTTTGTGGATGATAGGCAGTACTCATGTCTAGACGAGTTCCTAATGCTTGCTGTAATGTCTGCCAGAATCTTGAAATAAATCTGCCATCCCTATCAGAGATAATAGAGATTGGTATTCCATGTCTGGAGACGACTTCCTTCAAATACAGTCGTGCTAACTTCTCCATCTTGTCATCTTCTCTTATTGGCAGGAAGTGTGCTGATTTGGTGAGACGATCAACTATTACCCAAATAGTATCAAAACCACTTGCAGTCCTTGGCAATTTAGTGATGAAATCCATGGTAATGTTTTCGCATTTCCATTCCGGGATTTCGGGTTGTTGAAGTAGACCTGATGGTTTCTGATGCTCAGCTTTGACCTTGGAACACGTCAAACATTCTCCTACGTATTTAGCAACATCGGCTTTCATACCCGGCCACCAAAAATGTTTCTTGAGATCTTTGTACATCTTCCCCGTTCCAGGATGTATTGAGTATCTGGTTTTATGAGCTTCTCTAAGTACCATTTCTCTCATATCTCCAAATTTTGGTACCCAAATCCTTTCAGCCCTATACCGGGTTCCGTCTTCCCGAATATTAAGATGCTTCTCCGATCCTTTGGGTATTTCATCCTTTAAATTTCCCTCTTTTAAAACTCCTTGTTGCGCCTCCTTTATTTGAGTAGTAAGGTTATTATGAATCATTATATTCATAGATTTTACTCGAATGGGTTCTCTGTCCTTCCTGCTCAAGGCATCGGCTACCACATTTGCCTTCCCCGGGTGGTAACGAATCTCAAAGTCATAATCATTCAACAATTCAATTCACCTACGCTGCCTCATATTCAGTTGTTTCTGATTAAATATGTGTTGAAGACTTTTGTGGTCGGTATATATAATACTTTTGACCCCATATAAGTAGTGCCTCCAAGTCTTTAATGCAAAAACAACCGCGCCTAATTCCAAATCATGCGTCGTATAATTTTGTTCGTGAATCTTCAATTGTCTAGACGCATAAGCAATCACCTTCGTTCGTTGCATTAATACACAACCGAGACCTTGCTTTGATGCGTCACAATAAATCACAAAATCATCATTCCCTTCAGGCAATGACAATATAGGTGCCGTAGTTAGCTTTTTCTTCAATAACTGAAACGCTTTCTCTTGTTCATCATTCCATTCAAATTTCTTCCCTTTATGCGTTAATGCAGTCAAGGGTTTTGCTATTCTGGAAAAGTCTTGGATGAACCTTCTGTAGTAACCAGCTAGTCCTAAAAGCTGGTGTATGTGTTTCGGAGTTTTCGGGGTTTCCCACTTTTCAACAGTTTCTATCTTTGCCGGATCCACCTTAATACCTTCTTTGTTCACTATGTGACCGAGGAATTGAACTTCTTCCAACCAAAATGCACACTTTGAAAACTTAGCGTACAATTCTTCCTTCCTCAATACTTCTAACACCTTTCTCAAATTTTCACCGTGTTCTTGGTCATTCTTTGAGTAAATAAGTATGTCATCAATGAAAACAATGACAAACTTGTCAAGGTATGGTCCACACACTCGGTTCATAAGGTCCATGAACACAGCTGGTGCATTAGTTAAACCAAACGGCATGACCATAAACTCGTAATGACCATAACGTGTTCTGAAAGCAGTCTTTGGAATATCATCTTCTTTCACCCGCATTTGATGATACCCGGAACGTAAGTCAATCTTTGAATAAACAGACGAGCCTTGTAGTTGATCAAATAAGTCGTCGATTCTCGGTAGTGGGTAGCGGTTCTTGATGGTAAGTTTGTTCAACTCTCGATAGTCGATACACAACCTGAATGTACCATCTTTCTTCTTGACAAACAAAACAGGAGCTCCCCACGGTGATGTGCTTGGTCGAATGAAACCACGCTCTAAAAGTTCTTGTAATTGGCTTTGCAGTTCTTTCATCTCGCTGGGTGCGAGTCTGTAAGGAGCACGAGCTATTGGTGCAGCTCCTGGTACAAGATCTATTTGAAATTCAACGGATCGATGTGGGGGTAATCCCGGTAATTCTTTCGGAAATACATCGGGAAATTCTTTTGCGACGGAAACATCATTGATGCTCTTTTCTTCAGTTTGTACTTTCTCGACGTGTGCTAGAACAGCATAGCAACATTTTCTTATTAGTTTTTGTGCCTTCAAATTACTAATAAGATGTAGCTTCGTGTTGCCCTTTTCTCCGTACACCATTAAGGGTTTTCCTTTTTCTCGTATAATGCGAATTGCATTTTTGTAACAAACGATCTCTGCTTTCACTTCTTTCAACCAGTCCATACCGATTATCACATCAAAACTCCCTAACTCTACTGGTATCAAATCAATCTTAAATGTTTCGCTAACCAGTTTAATTTCTCGATTCCGACATATATTATCTGCTGGAATTAATTTACCATGTGCTAATTCGAGTAAAAATTTACTATCCAAAGGCGTCAATGGACAACTTAATTTAGCACAAAAATCTCTACTCATATAGCTTCTATCCGCACCCGAATCAAATAAAACGTAAGCAGATTTATTGTCAATAAGAAACGTACCCGTAACAAGCTCCGGGTCTTCCTGTGCCTCTGCCGCATTAATATTGAAAACTCTTCCGCGGCCTTGTCCATTTGTGTTCTCCTGGTTCGGACAATTTCTAATAATGTGGCCCGGTTTTCCACATTTATAACAAACTACATTGGCATAACTTGCTCCGACACTACTTGCTCCACCATTACTCGTTCCGACACCATTTGTTCCTTTCGTTCTATTAACCCCTGGTCCGTAGACATCACACTTCGCCGCGCTATGACCATTTCTTTTACACTTGTTGCAAAATTTGGTGCAGAACCCCGAGTGATACTTTTCACACCTTTGGCATAGCGGCTTCTGATTGTTGTTGTTGTTGCGGTTATTATTGTTGTTAAGATGATTGTTGTGGTTGCTGTTGTTGTTGTTATTGTTGTTGGGCCGTTTGTTGTAGCTTCGATTGATGTTTCGATTGTTAGGATAGTTGTTGCGATTATTGTTATAATTGCTGTTGTTGTTGTATTGGTGATTCTTATCACCGTTTTCCTCCCACTTTCTTTTGACTTGCTTCACATTGGCCTCTTCAGCAGTCTGTTCTTTAATTCTTTCTTCAATCTGGTTCACTAGTTTGTGAGCCATTCTACATGCCTGTTGTATGGAGGCGGGCTCGTGTGAACTTATATCTTCTTGGATTCTTTCCGGTAATCCTTTCACAAACGCGTCGATCTTCTCTTCCTCATCTTCGAATGCTCCCGGACACAATAGGCACAATTCTGTGAATCATCTTTCGTACGTGGTAATATCAAATCCTTGGGTTCGTAACCCTCTAAGTTCTGTCTTGAGCTTATTAACCTCGGTTCTGGGACGGTATTTCTCGTTCATCAAGTGCTTGAATGCTGACCACGGTAGTGCGTACGCATCGTCTTGTCCCACTTGCTCTAGATAGGTATTCCACCATGTTAACGCAGAACCTGTGAAGGTATGCGTAGCGTACTTCACTTTGTCCTCTTCAGTACACTTACTTATGGCAAACACCGATTCAACCTTCTCGGTCCACCGTTTCAATCCGATCGGTCCTTCGGTTCCATCAAATTCCAAAGGTTTGCAGGCAGTGAATTCTTTGTAGGTGCATCCTACACGATTTCCTGTACTGCTAGATCCAAGGTTATTGTTGGTATGTAGCGCAGCCTGTACTGCGGCTATGTTTGAAGCTAGAAAAGTACGGAATTCCTCTTCATTAATATTCACGGTGTGTCGAGTAGTCGGTGCCATTTCCTTCAAAATAGTTAAATGGAACAAGTTAATCATACAGAATATTAAGAGTAGTTAATAGTATTTCGTAGCATAATATGAACTCATTTATAAAAGCTTTTTCTTCATATTAGCGTTTTATAAGTTTAAATTCGGGTAGTACCTACCCGTTAAGTTCATACTTAGTAGCTAATATACAATTCAACTACTACAATTCTATATGAAAAACTGATTATAATAATATTTCGCGTTCAAACTTTTATACAATATTTTACAAACTTACAATACCGCTTATTTTACATAAAGCATGAAATATAGCACACAATAACTTTGATACAAGATAGTTGTGAAGATAATTCTAGCTAGTACACAAGTCGTTCAGCAAAGGCAATAAAGACACGTAATTCATACGTCCAGAAACAAGTCATGCATTCTGGTTTTACTAGGACTACTTCCCATCCTTGGTCTTGTGCAACATAACCATTATGGCCGTTGATAAGACAGCGTGTTGTAACGTCGTCAAAGGGACGAGGGTTACGTAATGTCCAACAGTCCCGTAACAATCTAAAAACCTCATTTCTTACCCCAATTACCGACTCCGTCACTTGTGGGAACGTTTTGTTTAATAGCTGTAGCCCGATGTTCTTTTTGTCACTTTGGTGAGAAGCGAACATTACTAACCCATAAGCATAGCATGCTTCTTTATGTTGCATGTTAGCCGCTTTTTCTAAATCATGAAGTCCTATATTCGGATACATTGAGTCAAAATAATTTCTTAACCCGTTGCGTAAAATAGCATTTGGGTTCCCCGCAATATATGCGTCAAAGTAAACACATCGTAACTTATGGGTTTCCCAATGTGATATCCCCCATCTTTCAAACGAAAGTCTCTTATAAACCAAGACATTCTTGGAACGTTCTTCGAATGTCTTACAAACTGATCTCGCCTTAAATAGTTGTGCCGAGGAATTCTGACCGACTCTAGACAAGATTTCATCAATCATGTCTCCGGGTAGGTCTCTTAAAATATTGGGTTGTCTATCCATTTTGCGTTTTTATACTGTAAAATAGACAAGAGTTAGATTCATAAAAAAAAAATACTTATTAATACAAGCAATTTTTACATATATCATAAAGCATAAGCACACTATATTACATATATTACACCACATGAATACAACTATCTTATTCCGACTCGCTTGTTTCTTCTTCTTCGGTTTTGGTTCGTTTTGCCAAGTTTCTAGGGATATATGATTTTCCCCTAATACGAGCCGTCGTTATCCACATTGGTTTAGAAAAACCTGGTGGTTTAGAGGTTCCCGGGTCATTGTTACAACTTAAGGACTTCGGGGGTTGACGATACATATAAAGTTCATCGGGGTTGGAATTAGATTTCTCTATTTTTACGCCCTTTCCCTTATTATTTTCTTTTGCCTTTTTAAATTCAGTTGGGGTAATTTCTATAACATCATTGGAATTCTCGTCGGAATCCGATTCATCGGAGAATTGGTAATCCTCCCAATATTTTGCTTCCTTGGCGGAAACACCATTGACCATAATTAACCTTGGTCGGTTGGTTGAGGATTTTCTTTTACTTAACCGTTTTATTATTTCCCCCACCGGTTCTATTTCTTCATCCGGTTCCGATTCTTCTTCCGGTTCCGATTCTTCTTCCGGTTCCGACTCTTCTTCCGGTTCCTCTTCGGGAACTTGTGAATCAGTCCACGAATCATTCCAATTTACATTTGACTCTTCATTATTATTAGGTGAGTGCTCGGATACCAACTGAAATGTCCCGTTCTTATTGATTAAAAACGTTCCATATTAATTGATTTCGTTGCGAGGTTTTGACCTCTATATGAGACGTTTTTCAAAGACTGCATTCATTTTAAAACAAACCATAACCTTTATTTCATCAATAAAGGTTTAAAAAGCTTTACGTAGATTATCAAATAATGATAATCTAAAATATCCTGTTTACACACGACCATTACATAATGGTTTACAATACAAATATGTTACAACAAAATAAGTTTCTTGAATGCAGTTTTTACACAATATCATACAAGCATGGACTCCAAATCTCGTCCTTATTTAAGTATGTGACAGCGGAAGCTCTTAATAATCACCTGAGAATAAACATGCTTAAAACGTCAACAAAAATGTTGGTGAGTTATAGGTTTAACCTATATATATCAAATCATAATAATAATAGACCACAAGATTTCATATTTCAATACACATCTCATACATAGAGATAAAAATCATTCATATGGTGAACACCTGGTAACCGACATTAACAAGATGCATATATAATAATATCCCCATCATTCCGGGACACCCTTCGGATATGATATAAATTTTGAAGTACTAAAGCATCCGGTACTTTGGATGGGGTTTGTTAGGCCCAATAGATCTATCTTTAGGATTCGCGTCAATTAGGGTGTCTGTTTCCTAATTCTTAGATTACCAGACTTAATAAAAAGGGGCATATTCAATTTCGATAATTCAACCATAGAATGTAGTTTCACGTACTTGTGTCTATTTTGTAAATCATTTATAAAACCTGCATGTATTCTCATCCCAAAAATATTAGATTTTAAAAGTGGGACTATAACTCACTTTCACAGATTTTTACTTCGTCGGAAAGTAAGACTTGGCCACTGGTTGATTCACGAACCTATAACAATATATACATATATATCAAAGTATGTTCAAAATATATTTACAACACTTTTAATATATTTTGATGTTTTAAGTTTCTTAAGTCAGCTGTCCTCGTTAGTAACATACAACTAGTTGTCCACAGTTAGATGTACAGAAATAAATCGATAAATATTATCTTGAATCAATCCACGACCCAGTGTATACGTATCTCAGTATTGATCACAACTCAAACTATATATATTTTGGAATCAACCTCAACCCTGTATAGCTAACTCCAACATTCACATATAGAGTGTCTATGGTTGTTCCGAAATATATATAGATGTGTCGACATGATAGGTCGAAACATTGTATACGTGTCTATGGTATCTCAAGATTACATAATATACAATACAAGTTGATTAAGTTATGGTTGGAATAGATTTGTTACCAATTTTCACGTAGCTAAAATGAGAAAAATTATCCAATCTTGTTTTACCCATAACTTCTTCATTTTAAATCCGTTTTGAGTGAATCAAATTGCTATGGTTTCATATTGAACTCTATTTTATGAATCTAAACAGAAAAAGTATAGGTTTATAGTCGGAAAAATAAGTTACAAGTCGTTTTTGTAAAGGTAGTCATTTCAGTCGAAAGAACGACGTCTAGATGACCATTTTAGAAAACATACTTCCACTTTGAGTTTAACCATAATTTTTGGATATAGTTTCATGTTCATAATAAAAATTATTTTCTCAGAATAACAACTTTTAAATCAAAGTTTATCATAGTTTTTAATTAACTAACCCAAAACAGCCCGCGGTGTTACTACGACGGCGTAAATCCGGTTTTACGGTGTTTTTCGTGTTTTCAGGTTTTAAATCATTAAGTTAGCATATCATATAGATATAGAACATGTGTTTAGTTGATTTTAAAAGTCAAGTTAGAAGGATTAACTTTTGTTTGCGAACAAGTTTAGAATTAACTAAACTATGTTCTAGTGATTACAAGTTTAAACCTTCGAATAAGATAGCTTTATACGTATGAATCGAATGATGTTATGAACATCATTACTACCTTAATTTCCTTGGATAAACCTACTGGAAAAGAGAAAAATGGATCTAGCTTCAACGGATCCTTGGATGGCTCGAAGTTCTTGAAGCAGAATCATGACACGAAAACAAGTTCAAGTAAGATCATCACTTGAAATAAGATTGTTATAGTTATAGAACTTGAACCAAAGTTAGAATATGATTATTACCTTGTATTAGAATGATAACCTACTGTAAGAAACAAAGATTTCTTGAGGTTGGATGATCACCTTACAAGATTGGAAGTGAGCTAGCAAACTTGAAAGTATTCTTGATTTTATGTAACTAGAACTTGTAGAATATATGAAGAACACTTAGAACTTGAAGATAGAACTTGAGAGAGATCAATTAGATGAAGAAAATTGAAGAATGAAAGTGTTTGTAGGTGTTTTTGGTCGTTGGTGTATGGATTAGATATAAAGGATATGTAATTTTGTTTTCATGTAAATAAGTCATGAATGATTACTCATATTTTTGTAATTTTATGAGATATTTCATGCTAGTTTCCAAATGATGGTTCCCACATGTGTTAGGTGACTCACATGGGCTGCTAAGAGCTGATCATTGGAGTGTATATACCAATAGTACATACATCTAAAAGCTGTGTATTGTACGAGTACGAATACGGGTGCATACGAGTAGAATTGTTGATGAAACTGAACGAGGATGTAATTGTAAGCATTTTTGTTAAGTAGAAGTATTTTGATAAATGTATTGAAGTTTTTCAAAAGTGTATAAATACATATTAAAACACTACATGTATATACATTTTAACTGAGTCGTTAAGTCATCGTTAGTCGTTACATGTAAGTGTTGTTTTTAAACCTTTAGGTTAACGGTCTTATTAAATGTTGTTAACCCAATGTTTATAATATCAAATGAGATTTTAAATTATTATATTATCATGATATTATCATGTATGAATATCTCTTAATATGATATATATACATTAAATGTCTTTACAACGATAATCGTTACATATATGTCTCGTTTAAAAATCATTAAGTTAGTAGTCTTGTTTTTACATATGTAGTTCATTGTTAATATACTTAATGATATGTTTACTTATCATAGTATCATGTTAACTATATATATATATCTATATATATGTCATCATATAGTTTTTACAAGTTTTAACGTTCGTGAATCACCGGTCAACTTGGGTGGTCAATTGTCTATATGAAACATATTTCAATTAATCAAGTCTTAACAAGTTTGATTTCTTAACATGTTGGAAACATTTAATCATGTAAATATCAATCTCAATTAATATATATAAACATGGAAAAGTTCGGGTCACTACATCAGAGGAACTTGGTCGATTCGTAGAGGCCATCTTACGCGATCTCAGGAAAGATTTTTGATATGAAGAGTTTAGTGACAGTAATTGATAGTTGGATGGTATTCTCAATGCATAATTTACATAGATATATATAGTACCAGGATCCCTTAAATTAAGGAGAAATTTACAAGAGATATCAGGCAAGGTCTACAGTAACAGATACGCTAAGATATGAATTGTCAGATACGCTAAGATATGAATTGTCAGATACGCTAAGATATGAATTTTGTCTATACACTATTCATGCAGTCAATGCAGTAAAACGTGTCTAGACTAAGAATAATGAGCATGTAATTTCCTAAGGATAATAAGTAGATGATTTCCGACAAAAATGATAAGCAAAACTTTTGACATGCAAATACGGTCGAAGTCCAGACTCACTAATGCATCCTAATGACTATCAGTTAGACACACTAATACAAGACCCGGTTCACTAAGACCACCGCTCTGATACCAACTGTGATGCCCCGACCAAATCCATATGGACGAGAACATTACATTTGATTACATCGCGAGGTACTTGACCTCTATATGATACATTTTACAAACATTGCATTCATTTTTGAAAAGACAATCTTTCATTACATCGAAAGTTGACAACATGCATACCATTTTGTAATATATATCTTACTATAATAGACTTAATAATAATCTTGATGAGCTCAACGACTCGAATGCAACGTCTTTTAAAATATGTCATGAATGACTCCAAGTAATATCTCTAAGATGAGCAAATGTACAACGGAAGATTTCTTTCGTACCTGAGAATAAACATGCTTTAAAGTGTCAACCAAAAGGTTGGTGAGTTCATTAGTTTAACATAAATAATCATTTCATAATTTTAATAGACCACAAGATTTCATATCTCCATTTCTCATAAACATACGTCCCATGCATAGAGACTAAAATATCATTCATATGGATTGAACACCTGGTAATCGACATTCACAATATGCATATAAGAATATCCCCATCATTCCGGGATCCTCCTTCGGACATGATATAAATTTCGAAGTACTAAAGCATCCGGTACTTTGGATGGGGCTTGTTGGGCCCGATAGATCTATCTTTAGAGTTCGCGTCAATTAGGGTGTCTGTTCCCTAATTCTTAGATTACCAGACTTAATAAAAAGGGGCATATTCGATTTCGATCATTCAACCATATAATGTAGTTTCGATTACTTGTGTCTATTTCGTAAAACATTTATAAAAGCAGCGCATGTAATTCTCAGTCCCAAAAATATATATTGCAAAAGCATTTAAAAAGGGATTAATGAAACTCACGCATATAAATATTGTAAAACAGTTAATAAAACATTTGCATGTATTCGCAGATCAAAATATATTTCAAAAGTATTTAATAAAGCAGTTATAAAAACAGCGCATGTATTCTCAGTCCCAAAAATGTAAAGAGTAAAAGGGAATCAAATGAACTCACACATATAAATATTGTAAAATAGTTAATAAAGCATTTGCATGTATTCTCAGCCCAAAAATGTAATGAGTAAAAAGGGAGCAAATGAACTCACAATACTGTATTTTGTAGTAAAAATACATATGACGACATTGAATAACTGAACAATGCAGGGTTGGCCTTGGATTCACGAACCTATACCATTTGTATATATATTAACACATATAATTGAAATCAATTAATCTCACTTATTAATTATATAATTTTTATATATATTGTGTTTGTAGTTTATATAGTATTTTACTAAATCCAAATATATTTTCTTTATATATTATATCTTAGATTAGATGTTTCATATATTTATAAAATATTTATTTGTTATAATCTAGTAATACTAATAATAATAATGATAATAATAAAAATAATACTGATAAAAAAAATTATAATTTTAATAATAATAATAATAATAATGATAGTTTTAAATAATAAAATTGATAAATTTAATAAAATGATAAATGTTAACAATCATAATGATAATAATACTTATTTTCATAATAATGATAATAGTATTATTAATAATTCTTATAATAATGATGATAATAATAATAATGTTTTTAACTATAAAGATATACTAATAATAATAAAAATAATACTACCTTAAAAAGATAACAAATGCATCATAGCCCGGGTTCGAACCCATGACTTCTCGTTCCTCTAACAAGCACCTAAACCATTACTCTACTTGTGGCTTTTCTGAAATTATAGCAATCTGTTATTTATTTAACCCTGTTTCGATTTCTCCTTCTTCTTCAACAACAAACCCATTTACAACTTCATCATCATAATTCGATCCATCTATCATCTATACTATCATCATTCATCTTATATCATCATCATCATCTATGTCTTTACTTATATTAGTATTTATATCATTATCTATCTCATCTCTTCTCAATCAAAATCACCATCCTAATCATGTTTATCACCATCATTACCGTACCCTCATCATTAACATCTTAACATTTCCTTTATCAATTCATTTATCAATAATCCAGAATAAAGATCGTGACCATCGTTTAGAAAGTCAACAGAGTAAAAACAAAAACAAAGAGAAATCGATGGCTTGCAAGTCTTGGCTCAAATGAAATCATGAACTTATCGGCCCAATCAGAAAAACTATATATATCGGCCCAAGTAACATATTTGGATTAAATAGATTCAAAAGCCCATCAAACAAATGGATTCATAAGTTAAATTTGTATATCTGTGTTCCAAAATAAAACTGGAATAAACATGGTGGGGAAACAAGCCATCACATTAATCGTTATTTCCCATCCTAGTCACTATCTCACTATCATTTATTATATTATCCTCCTCAATTAACATGATACTATCATGCTTGTCGACTAAAAGCAAAAAGATGAAATAGCATGCGTGATTAAAATAACATATAAAGGTTTTTGATCTCGATCAAACCGGAAGTAACACAGTAGCATACCTTGGTTATTATTTGGGCTGCGTTTGCAAGAAAATAGAAAAAGAAAAAAAAAATCAAACGCAGTTAGGTGTTCATGTTCGATTAGGAATAGGAAGACAAGGTGGCAGTTTAGGTGATGTTAAATGGGTTTCATAAGAATGGTGAGATTATCAAACAACAATAATAGCGAACAATCGTGGTGAGTTTGAAAGATGATGGTTCTTGCACATAATTAGTAACAGAAATATAATTTTTGTAGTAAGTAATCGATGGTGGTGATATGGTTGTATTTGAGCCGAAAGTGGTAGTAGTTAGGGTGGTGGAAGGCGATGGTTTGATGAAGGTGATATCGATGGTAGGGTGTGGGTGTTTGTTTTGGTGATCTTTTCGATTGGAACAAGAAACAGAAAACGTAAACTGTAGCAGTTTTGATAATTTCTTTGATAAGTTTAATGAAGATGATCATAAAGATGGTGCTTGACAAAAATGCAGGTGGTGAGTTTAAGATGGCGAGTGATAGTGATCATGTTTGTGATTGAGTTGATTATCAAGTGTATGTATATGTTCTCGTGTATATATATAGAAAATGTTTTGATGGTTGTCAATATGGTTTGTGGTAATTAATTGTTTAGTTTTTGTGTGGAACCGGAAGCATAAACCATAGCAAGAGTAGCGTGTCACCATGGTTTCGGTTATGGGTTTAATTGAACAAAAAGGAAATATATCAACAAGTTGGTGTTTGAGAATGATGAAGATGATGGTGATTATTTTCGGTTTGAAGGTGGTGGCAGATGATGGTAGCCTAGTGGCGGTTGGTGACCAGTGAAGTGGTGATGGTAGAAGGAGAGAAGGGTGTGAGATGCAAAGGTTGATCGAGCAAGTCACAAAATATATCTATATAATCTTACATGTACATATATTACAGATATGAATAAGAATTGATATTATTATATAATAATAATAATTATAATTATAATTTATAATATAATAAAAGTAATCAATCAGTGAAAACAGGAAAGCCATCACAATAATTCTGCCGACGCTTTTCCCCGGATGGCTATATCGTGTCCATTACTAAACAGTTAACGTATAAAAGTGTCCCTAAAAATCCCAAATTTTTAGATTAAAAATATTTAATTATTTCACTCATTAACTGTTTGAAACCTGATCAAAAAGGTTCGCTAATTATTTATTTTATGTTCCAATTTATATGTACGGAGTACTAATATTTAAACTTAAAAAGGTAAAAATATTTTTAACAAATCTAACATCTTCGTAATCGATTTACAGTTCAACTTTTATTTTAGATATTCATAAACTCATATTAGATCTATATGAACACTAACGAAATGTCAACCGAGTATTACAACTGTTGACTAAATCTACTCGAAACCATTCATTTCCAATATACAATTTCTATATATATAACCAATCTTAATTACCAAATTTAAGTAAATAAATATATTAATTATATCTTTTTAAACCAATAAATATAATATTATATGTTTACAAGTATTATTTATATATAATATAAATATCTATATATATATATATATATATATATATATATATATATATATATATATATATTTAATAATATAATAGTTTTTATTACATCGCATATTATTTTTACATACCTATCTCCTACCATTCAATCATATAATATTTCAAATAATATTTCAAATTATTATTGATATATACATTTAATTATATATGTATTTATTTAAAAATAATTGTTCGTGAATCGTTGGGAGCAGTCGAAGGTCAATTGAATATGTGAAACAGTTCGAACTATTTAAGACTCAATCTTACAGACTTTGCTTATCATAGCAGAATCATATAAAGATTAAGTTTAAATTTAGTCGGAAATTCCCGGGTCATCACACCATGAACGTTTTGTGGGAGCATCCCACCTGATTGTTGTTCGCATTAGCATTAGCATTCGCTGCCATAGCAGCAGCTATCCCTTCGTTAATAAGACGTTGCATACGGGCTTCGTTGGACTCTCTAGGAGGCATGATCTTCAAAACAGAATAACACAACCGTTAGTACTAAGAATAATACTAGTGTTATAAAGGAATAGATCGAACACGAAAAGATTAACCATTAAAATAATAGTCAATAAACACTATGAGTAATAACATGACAGTTATGATTGTTATAGAAATAACCACCACATGCATACATATTTTATGATAACATCATACAACATACATAGCACCTAACATACATGATCTACATTACGCATAATATAACATGCCAAGAGTCACAACATCGGAAATAAAATGTGATAATGATAATAGATGTCATAAAAATAACCATCCATACATAATGCAAAACATCCCATAACAAAATCTTAATAAAATCCTCGGCAAAACGCCGTACATAACTCAAAAATGTATGTATGAAAGGACATTAAGTCTTATGAAATAAATTATCAATCATGAATCATCATATCACATCTGCTTAGAGCGGGTGTGATAAGCTGGGCCGGCATGAGTCTCGGCAGAAGGCTCATACTTCCGCAACTTTCCTTTCACTTCTTCCAACTCTGCCTTCAAACCACGAACTGTGCTTTCTAGAGCCTCGAACCTAGTGTCAACTTCACAGTTACGCTTACAATTCTCAAACCCCACATTCTTCTTGAAGCTAACAAACGAATCCATACTAGCTTGAATCTGGTCCATCATCTCGTTATGTGGCAAAGTACGTATACAATCACTAAGAGCATTAATACGTGTCACTTCATTGTAAGCCCTGTTCATATGAGTAAGGGTGGAAAAGTAGTAGTGAACAGGATCATCGATCATAGGTTGACCAGCACGACGTCTGGCAGAAGCCGGAGGAGCAGGAGCAGTAATGGAGTTATCGCTCGAAGTCGACATCTGCAAACAGTAACACCGCAAACCACATACCAAAAGATATAAATGCTTATGATATAACTTATACGAAATGAAATGCATAATAATGCTATAACAAAAGGTTCGGGCTGTAGACTAGACTCTAATGCACCCTAAGAATCACGGGTTGACCACATTAAGACCGCCTAGTTCCCTACAACCAGAGCTCTGATACCAACTGTGATGGCTCTGTCAAAACACTTAACGGCTCCGTCACTTGGTCCCACAGCTTGATCAAACTTAAATGAATTTAACAAACGACATTGCATTCTTTTATTTCAAAAGTTTCCTTAATTAGAAAGTCAACAAAAGTGAACTAAAAGTTAAAGTCAACCATTATTTAAATGATAATGGAATCCATTATTTATATCATAAGTTTAATAATTAGTCACAAGTTTTAAATCAAAAGTTCATCGGGTCGTATCCTGAGCCCCGGGTGTCGGTTTTCGGCGAGCCTTACATATCTCTCTGCCTAAGCGAACCACCCGACACTTTGATACACTCAAGAACACCCTAATAACAGTCCATAAGTCGTGATGTACATCCATTACACTACTTGGAACTTCAATTCCCTCAAAATCGTGTTTTAGACGTAACGGGTGATTCGTGGCTCGGATTGAGATGACCCGAACATGAAAGTTCTCCACACCATCAGTCCTAACACAATAACACACCCTAAAGTCACTAAATATGGTCATAAAGTCGGACCAAACCTGGTTCATACCAAAATCACATTTCAATCTTAACAAAATACCACTTTGATCATATCTAGGGCTCCGGGAATCGAAACGACATGAATCCGGAGTCTAAAATTATTGTCTTGATGAGAGGAACTCATCTAGATACTTTATTTTAACTTTTATAACAGTCAAAATTCCAGAATTAAATAAAAAGCTGCTGTCCCAATTATATCAAACCGAAAACATATGTATTCGAGTAATTCTACGCATACAAACACCATTACATCAACAAGTAATCATCATACTATTAATATATAATCAAAATACAGAAATATAATGAAAAATCAAAAGTTCTAGGGTTAGGGTTTATACCCTAATCAAGAAACGAGAAGTATAATCGCGTAGAGAACGGAACGAGGAACGCGTTGATGTTAATTGATCCTTGATCCAAGCTATAAAAATTGCTGAAGATGATGATGTTGGGGAGGTGGTAGGTGACGGCCAAAGGGAAGCGGAAGAGAGAAAAAGAGAAAAATTAGATTTAGGTTTAGGAAATTATGGTGGAATGGAAATTAAAATCACAAAATAAGGAAACAAGGAGTATTACTCCCTCCCTTGGCTATTTCCGCCGAATGGTGGGGTGAGGAGTGGGCCCCACTAGCCCATATTGCTAAAAATTTAATTCCTGATGGCTCGAAAGCCCGAACGAATCCCGAAACGCGAAAACACACTTACGCGATTAAAAATTCGGAGAGATAACAAACGCGAGACGAAAAATAAATATAAATACTATATATAATTATATGATCTTAAAATATCATATTTAAAATAATTAGGATTTAAATATCCCATAAACGCGACCGTTGGTTTGAAAACAGAAAAGATTCGCCGGATAGAAATCCGCGACACGTAGAAACGTATAACTTAAAATATGAATACAAATATTCACATAACACATAATAATTAATATATTATTATTAATTTAACAATATAGGCCATAGAAATGACGTAGCACAATTAATAGTTAACGGTCATTAAATAATTAACTGTAAAAGATAACGGAAAAAGTAGGGTCCAGACAAAGGGTGTTTAGGCTTGAGCTTCTCGGGCAGAAACTGTAGGCATACGTAGCAGCAGGTAGCAATAGTCTTGCAATAGCCTAGCAATAGTCTAGTAGTGAAACAATCAACTTAACAAAGGTTTCTTGGTTTTGGGTCAAGCTGGAACAGAAACATTTGCAGCAACAGCTGGGTTGTGTTTGAGCTCGATATCAGAAGAAGTAGAACAGTATAATAGTTTGGTTGTAACAGTTTCGGGTTGGTGATTTAGGTGGTGAAAAGTGGCGAGGATTCTCGGTGTCCGATTGTTGAAGATGAAGATGATATGGTTGATCTTGAATATATATATATATATATATATATATATATATATATATATATATATATATATATATATATATATATATATATATATATATAATCTATATATCTACATATGGTTGTGTATGTATATATATGTAAAGAGAGTTTTCATTAGATAGATGAGAGAAGAAGAACGAAATTGATGTTTTGACAATCATAAACGAATTCAAAAGCATAAAAACAAAATGGGTTGTTTGGATGTCGATAGAAAAGAAAGAAAGGAATGCAAGTGGGGGTGGTGGATTTGTTTGTTATAACATGTATATGTATCTAATGTATCTATAGAAAAGTGATATCATGAAATAAATAAAGATATATAAATTCGGTGGATGATAACATACAAACACACATAGTAACTCACTAATACTAATTATCAAACACAGTATAAATCTTGATCTCAATCTTTTAACATACAGTGATTGAATAATATTATTAATATTTAAATCCATTGCCTCTATGTTTGTAAGAAAGGTGGTTGTAACAAACTCGTACTCTTTTCATTATTTTTATAATTTTTATAATTATTATTAATAATTAATTAAACACACTAGTAATATTAACATTGATTAATTATAATTAATAATACTGATTTGTAATAATAGGAATACAAATTTTATTAATGATATTAATAATAGATTGTATTATTTTCTAATAATAATAACGATAATGATATTAATAGTACTAATATTGATTAGGATAATAATAATAATAATTATTCTTTAATAATAACTAAAATTGTAATCTTACTACTAATTTTGATATAAATAATGATAACAATAATACTAATAATAATAATGGTATAACAAATCAATTGTATCAAATTTCATAACTATGTATTATACATAATAATAATAATAACATTGATATTAATATTTATTCTAATAATAGTAGCGAGGGTAGTTATTAATATTAGTTAATAATAATAATAATGAAAGTATTAATAATATTACTATAATAACTATATTCTAATTTGTTAATATATTATTAATTATGTATTATTTGATAATCATATATAATAACTTTTATTGAATATTTATTATTTATAATTATCATATATACTTAAATTTATGTATATGTATATATATATTTAATTACATATTTATTTATAAATAAATTGTTCGTGAATCGTCGGGAATGGTCGAAGGTTAAATGAATCCATGCAAATAGTTCATAGTTTTTTAGACTTCAATATTACAGACTTTGCTTATCGTGTCAGAATCATTCAAAGATTAAGTTTAAATTTGGTCAAAAATTTCCGGGTCGTCACATTAGGATTATCGGATTCCTTGACTTTAAGTTGGTGATAACCGGACCTTAAATCAATATTTGAATAAACACTTGACCCTTGAAGTTGGTCAAATAGATCATCAATACATGGCAACGGATAATGGTTCTTGATAGTAAGCTTGTTAAGTTAGCGGTAATCAATGCACATCCTTAACGTACCATCCTTCTTTTTAACAAACAAAATAGGAGCTCCCCATGGGGACGAGCTTGGACGAATGAAACCTTTATCCAATAGTTCTTGGAGTTGGTTGGAAAATTCCTTCATCTTGGAAGGTGCTAATTGGTAAGGAGCTTTAGCAATAGGTGCAGCACCGAGAGTTAAATCAATTCGAAATTCAACTTGTCGAGGAGGTGGAAGACCAGAAAGATCTTCGGGAAACACATCGGGATAGTCTTTAACCACTGGTACATCGTCAATACTCTTCTCTTTCGACTCAATCATCTTAACGTTGGTGAGAATAGTTGGATAACCTTTCCTAAGGTATTTGCGGGTTTTGATACATGAGATAATATTGAGATTGGAACCACTCTTTTCACCTTGGATGATGAGAGTTTTTCCATTTCCCAATGGAACATGAACAATTTTATCGTAACACATATACATAAAACACTATATATTATTAAGGAACGAGGCGTTAAAATAAGCCTTTTAATATACGATTCGGGAATAGAAATAGTTTAAGGCATAGCCTTTACATAGATGGAAAAATAGGAAAATAAACTAGGAAATGTTAAGATTGAAGTAGTCTTCATATCTCTTCTTCTCATCCTCAAACTGCTTCATCACTTTCTCCATGTTATCCTTCACAAGTTTCTCTAGCCTTTCGGTTTGAGAGTCGAGGGATTCTTTCATAAACTTCTCATATCGCTCGTTCTTTTCTTTTTGCTTTTCATAGAGGTACTCGAGGTTGTCGTAAAGGTTGGTAACAGGACTGTTAATGGTATTGGTGTCGTACTCTCTTAAAGCAAGCTGTTTGTCGACTCGACTTCTCTCCATTTTCATTCGGACGTCAATATCCTCCTTGAGGTAAGCAAGGGATACGGGTGTTGTGTTCTTCTTCACATCTTAGCATCATTAACTCTTTTCTTAGCTTGATGTTTTCTTCCATAAGTTTCTCCATTCGAAGTTCCACTCGCTACGTGGCGAAGCAAACCTCCAGTGTTCCTCTCGGTATCATTTCGCAGGCTCATGATTTCATACTTAGCACCATCATAAAAAGGAGATCGGGCTCTCTTCCTTGATGGACCAACTTCTTCATGACATTTTCCCTTATCTTGGGTTCTTGGAGTTGGGTAGTATTGAGGAGACCCGTGTGAATCAAGATTAGTATTTGGGCTGAAATTCAGCGGTAGTGAGGCAGGACTATAGAGAGTGCTTCGAACAGGTCTCGAAGTTGAAAAGTGTCCAACACCTACTTCGGTGGTAGGGTGGACACGAGCCATTTCTTCTGAGGGCTGGTAGAGAGTTGCTTTGTTGGGTTTGTTAACGCTTGAGCTTGACATCCTAACATTAGGAAAGAGACTTTGATTAGAATCTTTAAGTCAAGTTTATTAAAGCATAATTGTTAAGATTATAGGAAATCCTAAGTGCTTTAAGTCTAAGGTAGGAAAGGTTATAGTTTCCTAGATTGCTAAGGCACCCTAGCTAACAAATAAGGCACATATAAAAATGCAATCCTGGTTCTCTATAACAGCCTGGTTATGATCTCATACCAATCTATCACACCCCCAGTTAGGGCCTGGGCGAAATGTGACTTAATATCAAATAAACCAACATATTATAATATACGAGAACAATACTAAATGATAAAATAAACTTTATTGAGAGTACACAGCGGAAAATGAAATGTCGTTACAATGATGGAAGTAACAATAATGTAAATGTTCAAATGCAAAAGTAACTAATGCGATATCTCTTGATCCTATGTCCAAGTAGCATCACATAAGTAGTAAGTAAGAAAGCTTGAATCAATCAGCACCTGAGACAAAACATGCTAAAATGTCAACCAAAGAGGTTGAGTGAAGTTCATAGGTTTTGTAACGACCCGTCCTTATCCACCTGGACGAAGTCATCAACATTTGTTCCCATTGCGATGATCGACTCCAAGTAATGTCCTTAAATTGAGCAAATGCACAGCGGAAGACTTAATTCGTACCTGAGAATAAACATGCTTTAAAGTGTCAACCAAAAGGTTGGTGAGTTCATAGGTTTATCATAACAATCATTTCAATATTTTAATAGACCACAAGATTTCATAATCATAAACATAATACACTCGCAAGTGTATGTAAAGAATTCTAAGTGGTTGAGCACTTGGTAACCATACTTAACATTTAATCACGTCGCATATTCCCTTTATTATGAAATCTCACTACACCGTACTAAGTGTAGTCACCGAAACGAAGTACTGTACAACCGTTGAATACTGGTCGTCCAGTCTGGTTGGGGTTGTCAGGCCCGATAGATCTATCAACAGGATTCATGTTTACAATACCACATGTAAATAGTAGTTACCAAGCTACAGGGAAGTATGCTAGTGGTACAACTCAACGTAGAATATATTTTTAAGTACTTGTGTCTATTTCGTAAACATTTATAAAAGCAGCGCATGTATTCTCAGCCCAAAAATATATATTGCAAAAGCAATTAAAAAGAGAGCAAATGAAACTCACCATATTGTATTCTGTAGTAAAAATACATATGACGTCATTTAACAAGTGTAGGGTTGACATCGGATTCACGAACCTTATATACTAAATATGTCCATTAGTATAAAAGAAGTCCAAGACTAGGAAGTCCAATTATGTTTACTTAATGGATCCACAAGCCCAACTCGAAGCCTGGTACTATGCTTGATGGGCCACAGCAGCCCAATTTTTAAGACAGCTTCAAAAAAAAATATAATATGTCGTTGCCTAGTTTCCATCCCACGACCTCTCCTTTAATCTACATATGCCCAGACCATTGCTCTGCTGCTTCTTTTATGTTTTAATTACCGAATTAAAACTATATAACCTATGTCTATCTGTTCTCTCTTCTTCATAACAAGACCCATTTAATCTCTTTATCATCATCATCATCTAATTTCTATATTATCACGACTTCACCTTAATTATTCATTATTAGCAATCTACCATCATCCTAATTCCTTGTGATTATCATAATCACATAAAATCCCGATTCATCATGTATCATGTATATCATAATCCTCATCAACGAACATCTCAGCTTCATCATCTATATCACCGTATCATCTCCATCATGGAATCATCATAAACGTTTCAAAATAATAAGAACAACGAATCAATAGTAGTTTAGCGTGACAATGGTAATAATCTGGATATGAAGCTGACCCATTTTCGGCCCAACAACAAATAAACACAGCCCTTTAATTATATCTTGGCCCAAATGAAATAGTGTCCAACCTTGTGAATTATAGGTGTCGACAGGAAGTTAATGAGTGGGGACCTTCGGTTTTAACCAGAAGCAAAAAGTCATCGACATATCTTATTCATAATCATCATCATTCGCTGTAAAGTATAATCATCGTCATCTCATTTGTTAATTGTTCGTAAAAAAATGCTGAAGCAGAAACAGTATCAGTGATATATATATATATATATATATATATATATATATATATATATATATATATATATATATATATATATATATATATATATATATATATATATATATATATATGATGGTGTTGTAGGGATTTAACAAGTTTGATAAGTCTTAAAACCTTTTAAGAATCATAATAAACGGAAGCGTGTAATTCACCAAATTTAAACTTGTTATCTTTAAACCAATTAAAGCAAAATCCCTTCTTGGATCAAGTTGTGAATATTATGCTTACTAATTAACGAGAAAAGATAGAATTTTATACCTCCCTAAACTAAGTTTAAGGGCTGAAAATTGCTTGAATGATGATGAGAAAGATGATGAAACAAAGTACCAACACACCCTTGTATTGGCTAGACTTTAAGCACCTTGAATCCTAGCTTCAAACCCTCTTTCTTCTCTTTGTAAAAACCGAACAGCAGCACCTCTGAAAAGTGCAGAAACTAATGAAGGAGATGATGAGAATGTAGCCTCTAACTTGAAGCCTCAAGTGTGTTATACCCCAAGCAATAACCTCAACACCTTTGCCTTTAGTTAGGGTTTGATTGACACTTAAAATGAACTTGCAAAAGCAAACTTAGAACCCTCCTTTTGTCCCTCAACAGCCACGGCAGTAGCAGCAGCTATCTGCTGTATTTTTCTGCTTTTCTTTTACACTTGAGAATGTGTATGCATGTATATCTTTAGTCTTTGGTCAAGGGACATACATATGTGTAATTGTGTCATAGAAAGCAACAAGAATAAGCATGGGATGACATTTCTTGGGGCTCCAAAATCTGCACATTCCATATATATATTTTATACCAAGATTTATTTTATAAAACTTGTAATTGTTTTATAAAACTTGTATAAAATAAAAGTGTATTTGTTACTTGTAATAATTTTATAAACCATTTTATAAAATATAACACAAAATAATTATTTAAACCTATAAATAATTAAATCCACATCATATATAAATTATCCAAATAATTTATCTCAAGTGATTATAATTTAGAAAACCGATTTTCTAAAGTTCAAGTGTCGCGTATTCATTTAACAATCCAGCCGTTAAATTAAATACATATAAAGTGTTGGTAAGCTTGTTATTGGGTATGACCCGACTTGGATCGTAACATAGTGGCCACGTTAATTTAATATGTCTCTCGGGCATACGAAATACCTTCAATCTCCCACTTGCACGAGAAACATAAGAAATTAATGCAAGTGATGGATACCACCTAACTACCGTCCATCACCCCCAATATGTTATGACTTTGTGCCATTAAATAACATCATCCTTTTCGAGTTCCCGTCTCGAACATGAATAGGTGAATCTTTCATTATTTCCTTTCGTCCAAGATGTCATGTTAAATCCAAGAGATACAGAGTGATCACTCTATTATAGATTTAACTTTATCAGGCCTTAGACATCTGACTCTCAACGAATAAGAGGGACAAATTCCATCTTGACTACATACGTCCAAGATATACACTTTACATTATACCTGAGTTCTCCCTTATGTACTACCATATTTCAGAATAGCGAAGGAAAGAATCAAGGCACAATATTTGGTGAATATCCGAACCCAATATGTATCTCAGGTCAGAGGATACAATGATATTCTCCTTTACTCAAGATTACATGTGATCAACCACAAAGGCTCTATACAGTAATTCTTGAGAGCGGGTCTTCCAATATTTGTATCCCACAAATATCTATGAACCTTGGTTGCAACCTTGCCCCACATTCAACCTGAATGTATACCAATCCGAGTTCATAATAGTCTAAACCTCACACTTGTTCCCACAAATGTGATCGACTACGGAATTTAGAATAATAGTTTATTCATGGATAAAATATGCAAAATTGGAACATGACTCATAATTAAATTAATACCATAATTATATTAATGAGTTTGAACTAATTCGTTCCGTTACAATACATAAAATAGATCATTTCCAATCACTAGAATATCGAAGCCCCAATGCACAAACATGTCCTTCATGTTTTGGCCCATGTAAAAGCTTCGTGAGTGGATCCGCAACATTTTGATCTGTGTGAACTTTGTGAATACATATCTTTCCCTTTTCAACCTCATCCCTGATGTAGTTGAATCTCCGCTCAATGTGACGAGTCTTTTGATGAGCACGAGGTTCCTTGATTTGAGCAATCGCACCCTCGTTGTCACAAAAGATCTCAAGAGGGTCCTGAATGGAAGGGACCACTCCTAAGTCGTTTATGAATTTCTTCATCCCTGCAGCTTCCTGAGCTGCCAGTGAGGCGGCAATGTACTCTGACTCTGTAGTGGATAACGCAACAACCTCCTGTTTCGAACTCTTCCAAGAGACCGCACCACCATTTAACATGAAGACATAACCGGATTGTGATCGAGAGTCATATCGATCAGTTTGGAAACTCGCATCCACGTAACCTTTTACAGCGAGTTCCTCCTCACCAGACCCATATATTAGAAACATATCCTTAGTCCTCCTAAGGTATTTCAATATACTTTTAACAGTAATCCAATGACTGTTTCCTGGGTTATTCTGGTATCTACTTGTCAAGCTTAGAGCGCATGACACATCCGGCCTAGTACATATCATTGCATACATGATAGACCCAATAGCAGATGCGTATGGGACTTTCTTCATTCTCTCTTGTTCATCTTTCGTGGTAGGACACTGAGATGAACTGAGAACGGTTCCTCTTTGAATAGGTACCAAACCTTTCTTAGAGTTTTCCATCTTGAACCTTTTCAAGATTTTGTCAATGTATGTACTTTGACTTAAACCTATCAATCTCTTGGATCTATTCCTATAGATCCCAATCCCCAATATGTATTGTGCTTCTCCAAGATCCTTAATGGAGAAGCAACCTTTTAGCCAAGTTTTGACCTCTTGTATTGTGGTTATATCATTCCCAAACAATAATATATCATCCACATATAGCACAAGGAACATTATAGAGCTCCCACTAGCCTTCTTGTATACACAAGCTTCATCACCATTTTTAATGAAGCCAAATTTCTTTGCCTCTTCATTAAAACGATGATTCCATATTCTAGATGCTTGTTTCAATCCGTAGATTGATTTCTTTAACTTGCATACCTTTTTAGGATTTTTCGGATCAACAAAACCTTCGGGCTGTACCATATAAACATCTTCCTCAAGATATCCATTTAGGAAAGCGGTTTTGACATCCATTTGCCATATTTCATAGTCATAGTGAGCAGCAATGGCAAATAATATCCTAATAGACTTTAGCATTGCCATTGGTGAGAAAGTTTCATCATAATCAATCCCTTGAGTTTGAGTGAAACCTTTTGCTACAAATCTAGCTTTGTATGTATCCAAGTTTCCATGTATGTCGGTTTTCATTTTGAAAAGCCATTTACAATCAACTAGCCTAGAGCCAGGAGGTTGCGTAACAAGTTCCCAAACTTGGTTGTCATACATGGATTGCATCTCAGATTTCATGGCTTCCTGCCATTTATCTTTATCAATCCTTGATAAAGCATCTTGGTAGTTTGTTGGTTCATCCAAATCAACCGTATAGCAACCATCTATGAGAAAACCATATCTCTCAGGAGGATTGCTAATCCTACCAGATCTACGAATGTCTTGTGTATTTTGATCATCCATTTGATCACTATCAACATTTTCATGTTGAGTGCTAGTGTCAACCAATTGTGTATGATCTATTTGATCTTGAACCTCTTCAAGATCTATCTTCCTTTCACTATTTCCTTCCATTAGGAACTTAGTTTCAAGGAATTCCGCCTTCCGAGCAACAAATACATTTTGTTCAGATGGATCATAGAAATAGTATCCCATATCATTCTTGGGATATCCTATGAAGATACACTTCGTGGATCGAGCATTCAACTTATTAGGGACGTAACGCTTAGGATAAGCTTCACATCCCCATATCTTTAAGTATGATAGAGAAGGAGGTTTTCCAAACCATATCTCGTGAGGAGTTCGTTCCACTTTCTTGGTTGGGGCCATATTTAAAATACGAGCCGCGGAGCTTAGACAATAACCCCAAAATGATAGAGGTAACGAGCTTCTTGCCATCATAGATCGAACCATATCCATTAGGGTTCGGTTCCTCCTTTCGGAAACTCCATTAAGTTGGGGTGTTCCGGGTGGAGTAAGTTGTGAGATAATCCCACAACTCCTAAGATGATCTTGGAAAGCATCGCTTAGGTATTCACCTCCTCTGTCGGTACGAAGTACCTTAATTGTCTTATTGAATTGATTGTGTACTTCGTTTTGATATTCTTTGAATGCTTCTAACGTTTCGTCCTTGTGTCTTAATAAGTAGACATATCCGAAACGACTAAAGTCATCAATGAAAGTAACGAAGTATCTTTCACCATTCCTAGTCATGGGCTTAAAGGGTCCACATACATCCGAATGTATTAATCCCAATAAGTCTTTAGCCCTTTCATAGGTCCCTTTGAAAGGCGCTTTAGTCATTTTGCCTTGTAAACAAGATTCACATACATCAAATGAGTCCATTTCATTTGATTTCAAAAGTCCATTCCTTTGAAGTGTATGCATACGATTCTTGTTTATGTGACCAAGGCGACAATGCCATAAGTAGGAATCACTCAAATCCCTTTTGAGTTTCTTGGTGCTAGTATGGTACATTGAGCTACTAGATGATGCATCATCATGAACCAATTCATAAATTCCATTTGAAGGCGAAGCCTTGAAATAGAATACATTATCTAAATAAACATGGATATCATCATTAACAAAATTAAGATTAAAACCACATTGTTTTAAGCGAGAAATAGAAATAATGTTTCTACACAAATCCGGAGCATACAAAACATTTTCTAAAATAAGTTCCAATCCGCTTGGAAGCTTCAAAACAAAATCTCCTTGAGCTTTAACATGCACCTTTGCACCATTGCCCATATAGAGACTTGATGTTCCCGCCATATGATCACTTCTTTTGAACCCCTGCAAAGAATTGCAAATATGAGTTCCACATCCTGTGTCTAATACCCATGTATTAGAAGAAGAAATATTAAGCTCAATATATACCATATATATGTTACCTGAGGTTTGCCCTGCATCCCTCTTGTCCTTCAACTCCTTAAGATAGACCGGGCAATTTCGCTTCCAGTGACCCATTTCACCGCAACCGAAACACGGGTCTTCTTTGGGGTTTGCTTGTCCGGCAACCTTTTGCTTCTTGTTCTTGTTTTTGGTTGGGGTAACCATCCTCCCCTTCCCTTTGCCTTGATAGGCGGGTCCTTTTCTCTTAGCCACCTTTGGCTTAGAGGTCTTACCTTTGGATCCACCTTGATCGATTGCTAACACGGGTAAAGCCCTTTTACCCATGCTAGTTTCCGCCGTTCTAAGCATACCGTGAAGCTCACCTATGCTTTTATCCATCCCATTCATATTGTAATTAATTACAAATTGATCAAACCTTTTTGATAGGGAGTTAAGGATAAGATCGGTGGCTAACTCATTTGATATGTCTAGGTTAAGACGGTTAGCACGATCAATAAGGCTTTTCATCTTAAGCACATAAGATGAAACCGATTGGGTATCGTCCATACGACAAGCATGTAGCGCCCGAACGGTCTCGAAACGCTCGACACGCGCTTGTTGAAGGAACATCTCCTTCAATTGCGTTATCATGTCGTATGCACTATGATGCTCGAAATCCTTTTGGAGTTCGGGAATCATAGTCCCAAGCATTAGGCATGAGACTTGAAGGGAGTCGCGGCAATACTTATCGTAAAAGGCCATTGCCTCCTCATCATCCTCATCCGGTAGATCGGGAATGGGGTCCTCAAGTACATACGCTTTATCCTCTTGTTTGAGGACAATCCGAAGATTGCGGAACCAATCCATAAAGTTGGTATGGTTGAGTTTGTCTTTCTCTAAGAGAGACCTTAATGATAGGTTGTTTAGGTTAAGTGGTGCGTTTGGTATGTTGTTGTTGTTATTGGCGGCCATCTACAAAATTAACAAAGTTCGTTTAAGTATCGATTTTAATTTAACATTCAATACCCTTTAAATCAAATTGAATTATTAAATTCTAGAATCCAACGGTAAACCAAATTTCGGTTAGGTGACCTTTATCCCGCAATTTGATTTAGCTAGGTAGTCAATAAATGATAATTGCAATCCATTTGCAACTTCTAGAGTATGGAATCATGCAATCCTTTTGCATGGCATATTTATCCCATCAACGCCTATTTGTTCCTCATGCTTCGGTGACCCTAAGTTCATGATTCCCAAATCAAGTCGTCCTACTTGTATAGACTTGTAAATTCAGCATACATGTGGTTAGGTGACCTTTATCCCACAAGCATGCGAAATTTACCTTAATCATATTAGTTTGCTCATAACGGTTAGGTGACCTTTATCCCATTATGAGTTCCCTAGTACTTTTAAGTGTCACACAATAGGATGGCGTTTAACTTGTTTGCCTTGTAATAAGGGATTTTAAGTTTTCATTAATTCTAGTTTGAGAAAACTTTTATGTCATACACCAACATGCATTTAGTGTATGGTACTTATGAAAAACCAATTTCATGTCTTGTAATATGCCAATTACTTGATATAAACCATTTTATATATATGTGATCCTTTTCTTGTTCTTAATAACCATTTATTAAGGTCTTTAGATGCTTTTAATTTTAACCAATTAAATTGTCGTTTTGCATGTACTTAGTACGTCTAATTTAACCAATTAAATTGTCGTTTTGTTTGATGTTATCTTGTGATTAATTGTATCAACCAAACATACAAAACAATAATCATACAAACAACCACACATGCAAAATAAGTGTGTTCACAATCTAGCCATTTTGGTGGACATTTGTTTAGCCGAAAACAAATGTCACCGGGTTAAGGGGTAATAATACAAAGTAGGAGATAACAATCTCCCACTTAACCTTGCATCCATATGCTCCTTGTGTTCTTCAAGTCTTCATCATCTTGTATCTTCATTTTTACAAAATATGTATCCTAATACATTTTATCTAGAAAATGAAAATACAACCTAATCTATTTTACATACCAAATATAAAAATAAAATTACATAGCCTTATGAATGAACTATTACATGCCAAATGAATAAATATTACAACCATATGAATGATTAATAATTACATACCAAATGAATCATACAAATCATTCAAACATTCAACCAAACACAAGGTCAAGGCATAGATTGTGAACTTTAACATGCAACCAAGTATGATCAAAAGAGAGAGTCCAAAACCCATTTTTGGACTTCAAAACTTTCGGCCATTTTGAGTAACCCACCCAAACCCATGAATTTTTTGCATTCTTCTTTCATGCATGTACTTAGAATGCAAAGTTGATGGGTTTTAAAGCAACAATTCGAAGCATATTTCAACAACTTCGGCTCTAGATACCATTGTAGGGATTTAACAAGTTTGATAAGTCTTAAAACCTTTTAAGAATCATAATAAACGGAAGAGTGTAATTCACCAAATTTAAACTTGTTATCTTTAAACCAATTAAAGCTAAATCCCTTCTTGGATCAAGTTGTGAATATTATGCTTACTAATTAACAAGAAAAGATAGAATTTTATACCTCCCTAAACTAAGTTTAAGGGCTAAAAATTGCTTGAATGATGATGAGAAAGATGATGAAACAAAGTACCAACACACCCTTGTATTGGCTAGACTTTAAGCACCTTGAATCCTAGATTCAAACCCTCTTTCTTCTCTTTGTAAAAACCGAACAGCAGCACCTCTAAAAAGTGCAGAAACTAATGAAGGAGATGATGAGAATGTAGCCTCTAACTTGAAGCCTCAAGTGTGTTATACCCCAAGCAATAACCTCAACACCTTTGCCTTTAGTTAGGGTTTGATTAACACTTAAAATGAACTTGCAAAAGCAAACTTAGAACCCTCCTTTTGTCCCTCAACAGCCACGGCAGTAGCAGCAGCTATCTGCTATATTTTTCTGCTTTTCTTTTACACTTGAGAATGTGTATGCATGTATATCTTTAGTCTTTGGTCAAGGGACATACATATGTGTAATTGTGTCATAGAAAGCAACAAGAATAAGCATGGGATGACATTTCTTGGGGCTCCAAAATCTGCACATTCCATATATATATTTTATACCAAGATTTATTTTATAAAACTTGTAATTGTTTTATAAAACTTGTATAAAATAAAAGTGTATTTGTTACTTGTAATAATTTTATAAACCATTTTATAAAATATAACACAAAATAATTATTTAAACCTATAAATAATTAAATCCACATCATATATAAATTATCCAAATAATTTATCTCAAGTGATTATAATTTAGAAAACCGATTTTCTAAAGTTCAAGTGTCGCGTATTCATTTAACAATCCAGCCGTTAAATTAAATACATATAAAGTGTTGGTAAGCTTGTTATTGGGTATGACCCGACTTGGATCGTAACATAGTGGCCACGTTAATTTAATATGTCTCTCGGGCATACGAAATACCTTCAGGTGTTTGGGTTGTGTTTGTACGGGACAGAAACGGAAAAATAGAATGAAGGTATACATAGCAGTAGCATGAAATGAACATCAAAGAAAATATAAATAGCAACCCTAGTTCAATTGGTGTTGCAGTTAAATGAGTTTGGTGGTTGTTAGATTATGGTGGGTTTAGTGTCACGGTGATGGTGATAATAATGGTGTGGTGATGGTTAGTTATGGAGGTGATGATTCTCGTAGGTTTATACGTCTACAATGGTATGAGTGATCAGTTTTGATGATAGGTATACGAGAAAGAAAATCAAGGAGGAGAAGGATAGAGAGAGATGGCGTTTCATGTGCTTGTGGTAGTTGTAATTGTAGCAACAATTTTGGTCATGGTTTAGTGGGTTCATGACTGCAATTTAAGAACACAATCTTGGAAGCATCAATGATGGTGGTGATCAAATGGTTTCGTGTGGTGATGATCTTATGGTGGTTTAAGGTGGTCTTGGGGTCGGTTACAGCTGCATACAGTGATCTAATTGGTGAGGGTTCTCGGCCAATAAAACCATCAACAAGTAGCAGCAATCGTGGTTATAGGGAAACGAGCTGTGTGGTGGTTTGCAAGTGGAAGAAGAAACAGGAAACACAATCATTCACGATGATATGTGATGGTTTTTGGTTTGTTTTACTTGATTAACACAGAATATTTGTAGCGGTCTGTAAGTGAATGATGGTGAGCTATGGTGATTTCAACAAAACGAAATAAGAGAGAGAGAGAGATTGGCGGTTAATGGTTCGATGGTGTGAGATTTTGGGTTTGATCTTCACAATAAAAAAACAAAAGCATTACAGCAGCAGCAGCAGCAGCTAGCTTCGCTAATCATCATCTTTTATAGTTGCAGGCTTCGAAGAATAGAAAGGAAAAGAAGTGGTGTAATATATCTATATTTATCTCTCTGCATGTATTTGTATATATATATAGATCTTAAGTATAATAATAATTAATAATTAATAATAATAACAATAACAGTAATATATATGTATATAAATATCTAAAGGGTGATTGTTTTGATGGAAAGTAATGGGTAACAACCCACTAGTACCCACAGTATTTTCTTTTCAAATCAATCAACGATTCATTGGACAATTGTAATTGATTCCTATCCAAGTAGATTCGACAGAATAGAAGGACAGAAAATAAGAATAAAAAAAATAAAAGTTTGATATTGCTGTAGTACATTTTTACAATTTGAATCGGGCATTATCTGTCAAATAATACAATGGATTAGGTGATAGAAGGCAGCTCATGATAGGGTGTATCATTACTTTATTTTCTGTATGTTAGTTAAAGGAATTATGTATATATATTTATATAATAGATTGATAGTAGTCATATGCAAATAAAGGGCAACAGTAATCAATTTCATAATTTCATGATTTAGAAGATATCAATAGTAAAGGGTGCATGGGATTAAAGGTTCCCCACCATGATAACCTTTTCACTCCTAGATATCAATAGTAAAGCAGTCAAATGAATTTGGAATTTATTAGTGGACATGTTTATAACAGATATTATTTCGTAATTCGTTGTTAATCAGTAGCGGATACAAGTGTTCAAAAAAATCCCATATTTTTAAATTAACTATATTTATTTATTTGGTCATTATGGTATAAAATTCGATCATTAATTTATTAAATAAAAATTACATCAACTGTCCCTCTCATTTATGGGTAAAGTATAAGAAGTGTTAAAACTTAACAAATAGTTCCTAAATACATTTTAATATAATAATAACTGTGAATAAAAATTATACATACATGTATATGCACACACGTATCTATTTACAATTAATTGTTCGTGAATCGTTGGGAATGGTCAACGGTCAAATGAATTTATGAAAAATAGTTCCAACATTTTGAGACTCGGTTTAATAGACTTTTCTTATCGTGTCGGAATCATTAAAATTTAAGTTTAAATTTGGTCGGAAATTTCCGGGTCGTCACAGTACCTACCCGTTAAAGAAATTTTGTCCCGAAATTTGAGTGAGGTGGTCATGGCTAATCATAAAAATGTTTTCATGACGAATATGAGTCGATACATGAAGTTTCATCATCATTGAATAATATGGATAAAACAATTCGATTTCTCGAGGCGTACGAGTGAAGCTATCACTGAAATAGGGAATGAGAAAAGTAAAGATTCGACTTAACTTTTGACGTTGACTTGGTTGAATTCCGGAATTCAAGGGATTTAAAGAAAATCTTCGAAATCTAAAAGATTTGATTCTTCGGCGAATAAGGAAATTAAGATCTCTATAATTAAATACGGTGATCTGCTTCGATTACTCTGTCTGATATTTCCATTATAAATTAAACTCTTCCGTTCCATTATTCTCACCATTCTTATACTTTCTTTCTTAGTTCATATGATCAATCCTTAATTAATGATGTTGCTTAATTACGGATTGAGTGCAATAAGATTATAATGGAGGATGGGATGTTCGATGATTATTTTGGGCCCCGATGATCGTTTTTCACTTTAACTATCAAGTGATCAACCACCCCGACACGGTCTTCGTTATCGATTAGCATGATTCACCTTAACTCAATGTAAGAAGTCCTTGGGCAAAGTCACAAGTGAAATCTACAAAGGCTTAGGCAAATGGCAGAGAATCAACAACCTCTAAATGAGAGGCCAAGCTCTCTCTTTATAGGTTTCGAGATATCCGCGATCCGCGAGTACCTTAACTATCCGCGGAAACTCAGCGGATTAAACCGCAGTCTTTATATCAATGCGAAAACATGACCGATGTGCTTATTTTCAGTGAATATTGCATAGCTTTGCCTTATAATTCGCGCAGTTCAGCCTTTGGCCTTTAGCCAATAAAATATACATATACAATGCTATGTATATGATCAAGTCCCCCCAGTTTATTATGATACATATTGCAAAACAAATGTATCATGATAAACTCTAAAAATTCGCAGTTATCGCAGTCAATATTCACCTTGAGGAATTTCGCATTAACCTAGTTACCGTTATAGCAGTCAATGTTACTGTTTGAATTATCTCAATAGATTATTATCACAATTAAATCCGTCGCCTATATATATTGTGATCTGAAATCACAAATTCACTACTCATTTTTCCAAAATATCAAAGAATTACCCAATTCATCAATCAATCGTTATCATTTTAATCATTTTTTGCAGCTCTCTTTTAATTTGCAATAAAGATTAACGAGTTAGATAGGAAAGCTGATCCAAAAACTCTGATCACTAAACTATTAACGAGCCCGGAGGCTAAATCATCATCATCAAAAGAAAAGCAGCCCATTCCAATCGTTGATTTAACCTCTAAATCTCCTTATTCAAAGCCGAGTACTACCAAGCGACCGTTACAAACACCTCCATCTTTGCAAAGCAAAAAACATAAACAACAGGAAACCATTCCTCACGACGATCCATTTATACCGGAACACGAAGGGGAACAGCAAACTGGTATATTGCGAATTGCCATTGAACATGTAAAATATATATTATTTTTATTTCGCCGACTAACCAACGACGTTATTTTGCAGGCGATTCTTCTGGTGATCCTATCTTTGCAAGTCCGAACACTCTTGATCAAATCACCGAATTGTCCCGCACTCCACCTGACTCTTATGGAGTGCGAATTGATGGTTTAGCAGGATATACTTACGCTTCAGCTGCCACTGCTCTGGATCAGCGCCAATATATGAAGTTAGCAATCCCCGGCGAGCTTCGCCGCGAGTTCTCTAAACTCTCTGCGCTGGACGCACATAATAGTTTTGTTCAAAATTTCTACATGTGCTTTAATTCAGCATATGATGTTATATGCCGTCAAGAACAATTTTTCAATGTTCTTGAAGCTGAACAACTAAAGTATAATGCGGAAAAGATCAAAGCTGAAAACAGCGAAAAACGCTGTATTGATCTCTCCTATGAGTTAACCGCAACAAAAACCACCGTTGATGACTTGAAACAACAGGTTACTGATGCGAATGAGAAAGAAATGCAACTGCAGGACACTATTAAAACACTGTCAGAGAATGTGACGAAGCTAACGACAGAGCGAGACAACGTTCTTGCTGCTAAAGCCTCTACGGAACTTGAGTTCACCAAGGTCCGCCAACATCTCCCTGAACTGGCTAGAAAGATCCTTAATTCCAAGCCTGTTTCTGTAAATTTTTCAACATTTGCCTCCGCATTAAGGCTACGCGAGAGGGTTGAATT
Organism: Rutidosis leptorrhynchoides; assembly: GCF_046630445.1. Taxonomy (NCBI): domain Eukaryota; kingdom Viridiplantae; phylum Streptophyta; class Magnoliopsida; order Asterales; family Asteraceae; genus Rutidosis; species Rutidosis leptorrhynchoides. The sequence continues at coordinate 222,719,774 of NC_092337.1, read as the reverse complement.
TATGGATGAGATTGCTATTCGCTGCCCACTGCCAGACCCACTACCAGCTGCATTAGCTGATCGCCTTTGCTCACTGGAAGATGCGAAGTCAGCATATGCGGTAGCTCAACAGGGCATAGCCGAAATTCCCCTCCACAAGATAACCGCGATAAGTGAGCAAGAAGATGCCACTGCAGATGACATCTAACTTGACTTAACCCATGATTAATACTCACTTTGTATAATCAGCACGCAGCTGCTTCTGCGATTTTATTAATAAAATTTCGCTTTTTCATATTTTTGCAAGTACTTCTATTTTTATAGCGCTTTCATTGTCAATATTCATAACACAAACTTGTCCTTTGCAATTTCCAACATATATTATTGTGCACATAATAAATGCTTACTTTTGCGAAACAATCTGTATGCGTATATGCTTATACGTTATGAATCTTCTAAGTCCGCTGAAACGATCCTTAGGTATGTAATCGGCATTGCGAAGCATCTAAATATTGGCAAGATCAAATATTTAGGAGATAATATTCCTTTCGCAATAATTCGCGTGCAAAAGTAGGCAATTTCATCACTTTGCTATATAAACAATGCGGAATATAAAAATATGAAATTAACTGCAAAACATATCATATTTATTCGCATTAGAACTTTCGCATACTTTTACAAGTGAGTATTCTTAAAATTTTAACAAGCGTGATCAAGACTTGCAAAAAATTAAAAACAAGGACACTTAATAAGTATTTCAGCCATGTGTATTGAATATAATTTTCGCGATTTTTTACATATACAATTGTTAAATTCCGCAAAACTATGCATAATATCGCTTTAAAAGGACAGCATGCCATGCATTAGGCAAAGTTCGCCCTTCCACGTCCGCGAGCTTATATGAGCCTGCCGCATTAATTGCCACAATTTGATAAGGGCCTTCCCAATTAGGACCCAATTTGCCTAGCTTTTCTGCTCTGCTTGCCTCATTATTACGCAACACCCATTCACCTATAGCGAATGATAAAGCTCGCACTCTTTTATTATAATACTTAGCAATTTGCTGTTTATTATTTGCTTCTCTGATAGCAGCTATTAATCTCCGCTCTTCTATAAAATTGAGATTTTCGCACAACGCAGCATCATTTGCTTCTTCATCAAAGTTAGCGATTCGATGCGTTGGTACTAAAATTTCAGAGGGGATTACTGCCTCAGAGACATAAACCAGGCTAAATGGTGTTTCACCTGTACTCTTTTTGAAAGTTGTACGATGTGCCCATAAGACATTGGGTAATTCATCTACCCAACCAGTTCGCCTTTCGCACAACCACTTTTTTATTCCGCTTACAATATCGCGATTTGTTACCTCGCATAAACCATTAGCTTGCGGGTGCGCTACTGACGTGAACTTTTGTATTATGTTTAAGTCAGTGCACCACATCTTAAATGGATCTTTCGCTATTTGTGCGCCATTATCGCTAACGAATTCTCGCGGAATACCAAATCTGCACACAATGTATTCCCACACAAAATTTCGTACCTGCACACCAGTGATTGTACGAACCGCTTTTGCTTCAAACCATTTAGTAAAATAATCAATTGCAACGATTAGGAATTTAACATTGCCAGGTCCTGCAGGAAATGGCCCCACAATGTCAATGGCCCATTTACTAAACGGCCATGGCGAATTAACAGGGATCATATCATGCCGCGGCATTCGATTCTGCGGAGCATGCCTTTGGCAACTTTTACAGCGTTTAACAATTTTTGCCACATCGCGGTATAGGGACGGCCAAAAGTATCCCATCCGCATAATTTTCGCAGCAATAGTCTTGTATCCTGAATGTAGCGCACAAGTACCATTATGCACTTCTTCAACAAGCGCCTCAATTGGTCCAACACACCGCATCATCGGTCCGCAGTACGATTTGCGATATAAGACATCATCTTGTATGAGATACATCGGCGTTCGCTCTCGCACTAAACGAGCTTCGCGACTATCCTCTGGCAAAATATCATTGCGAATATATTGCAGGATTGGTTCCATCCAATTTGGCTGCGCCTCTGTAACAGATGCTACCATTAAATCACTATCAATTGACTTACTTGGCAATTCCTCAACCCATACTTGTTTTTGAAAATGCGAAAATGTTAGAGCGACTAATTTGCTCAAAGCATCTGCCTTTTTGTTTTGACTTCTAGGCACTTGCGCGAGTTCAAAGTATTCGAACCGCGCAGTAGTTTCTTTTAGCAGTTGCAAGTACTTCTGCATAGAAGGATCATGCGCTTTAAAAGATCCGCTAAACTGATTCGCTACTAGTTGTGAATCTGTAAATGCATGCAACTTAACAATATTCATTTTTTGCGCGATATTTAAGCCTGCAAGCAATGCTTCATATTCTGCCTCATTGTTTGTCACATCAAAATTAAACCGCAGTGCGTAAGTGTGCTCTTCGCCGTTAGAACTTACCAAAACTAAACCCGTACCTGCACCTTCCACACAAGAAGCACCATCAGTATATAACTCCCAAGTTTCATTAACTGCTGGTTTTAGCGCGGTTCGCTCATTAATTACTTCCAACTCTCCAGACAGCTCTGCGAGATAATCTGCCATAACTTGACCTTTTTCCGCACTTCGCGGAAAGTAGGATATTTGATAGGTACCCAACTCCACTGCCCATAATGCGAGTCTACCGGAAATCTCCGGTTTTGTTAAGAATTGCCTGATTGGCAGATTAGTTAGCACATGCACTGGATGCCCCTGAAAATATCTACGTAGCCTTCGCGTTGTTAAAATGAGCGCATATACAAACTTTTCGATCGGCGCATAGTTTATTTCGCTTCCCGTGAGAGCTTTGCTAACAAAATACACTGGCTTTTGTATTTTGTTTCTTTCCGCTATCAAGACTGAGCCAAACGCTTCATTTGCTACTGAAATATATAGATAGAGAATTTCGCCATGAATTGGCGCTGTTAGTGTAGGCAAAGTTTTCAACGTGTTTTTCAACTCTTGAAACTCAGAATCTGCTTCAGCGGTCCAAACAAAATTCTTCTGCTTCAAGCAACCTTTTAAAGTTTTGAAAAATGGCAATTGTCGCTCAGCAGCTTTAGACAAAAAACGAGTTAGGGCGGCCAATTTACCTATTAAACATTGCACTTCCTTAACGGTCTTTGGCGCGGTCATATTTTCGATAGCCGCAATCTTTTTTGGATTAGCTTGAATACCTTGTTCCGTAATAAGATATCCTAAAAACTTTCCTTCAGTTCGCCGAAACTGCATTTCAGCGGATTGAGCTTCATGTTTATCTCACGCAGTTTATTAAATGTTTCGCGCATATCTTCAACGATTCGCTCTTGCGTTGTACTTTTGATGACTAAATCATCGACATAGGCCTCAAGATTACGCCCTATTTGCTTATCAAACGCGGTGTCAATCAAGCGCTGATATGTCGCACCCGCATTGATTAGTCCAAAAGGCATCATTATATAACAATATATGCCTTTACCTGTGTGAAACGCTGTTTTATCTGCGTCCTCTTGCGCCATAGGGATTTGATGATAACCTCTTGCCGCATCCAGAAAACATTTATATGGAAATGCATGCAAAGATTCCACCTTTAAATCAATTTCTGGCAGCGGATAATTATCTTTGGTGCACGCTTTATTCAGATCTTTGTAGTCAATACACATTCGCCATGAATTATCTGGTTTTTTCACCAATACTGGATTCGCGATCCATGACTGATATTGTACTTCGCGCAAAATTCCAGCTCGGACTAATTTTGTGACTTCTTCGCACAACCATTTGACGCGATCTGGGGCCATACCCCTTCGCTTTTGCACTACTGGTTTTAGAGCTGGATTTACATTTAGCTTGTGTTCCGCAATGTGACGCGGAACACCGGTCATATCGTTTTCGCACCAGGCAAAAACATCCATATATTCATCAAGTAATTGCACAATTTGCTTTCGAGTATCCGCACTAAGATTGCGACCTACTTTGATTTTCTGTTCTGGATATGCAGGATTAACTATTTCCATGCTATCCCCCTTATCCGCAGTATCCTCAGGTTTCTGACCTGCGGTTTTTACATTGACAGCCGCGCAAATAGGCACTATGCTCGCTGAACATATTGCGGCGATTCCTTTATATGTTGGAAATTTAATCATGCCATGAATTGTGGACGGTACAATTCCAAATTTGCTTATAGCGGTCCTTCCTAGCAACATGTTATAGCGAGAAGAAGCTCGCATAACATAGAAATCTAGCTGTGCTTGTCGAGCTAAAGCATTATTATTTACATCGGCTAGCTCGATGTTCAGCGAAAAGACACCGATTGGTAGCGAAAATTCTCCTGCAAAACCGGTTAGCGAAACCGCAGTCGTTTGCAGATTTGCTTTAATATCCTCTGGCAACTGAGCGAAACATTGTTCGTAAATAATATCAACGCTACTACCATTATCAACATGAACTTTCATCACTGTGATATTAGCATCCGTAATTTTACACGATACTATTATCGGCATTTCAGAAAAATCGTCGCTCTGCATTGTTGGAAAGCTAATTGGCGCTGATTGCCAATTATGATACATTTTGGCAGATTTTCGCTTCTTTCCTCTTTTTTGGACATTCATTTGCATAGTGGCCATGTTATCACTATTATCGCCAATGTTATTCATTATTTACTGCCAATTTGATAACACGCACCTGCAAATCATCGCAACAAAAACACGATTGAAATTAAACCGCCTAATTAATTGTTTAACAGCGTAAAACAAAAAATTTTCAGTTTAATTCGTAAAACGTGTCCCACGGATGGCGCCAATTGATCAATCCTTAATTAATGATGTTGCTTAATTACGGATTGAGTGCAATAAGATTATAATGGAGGATGGGATGTTCGATGATTATTTTGGGCCCCGATGATCGTTTTTCACTTTAACTATCAAGTGATCAACCACCCCGACCCGGTCTTCGTTAGTGATTAGCATGATTCACCTTAACTCAATGTAAGAAGTCCTTGGGCAAAGTCACAAGTGAAATCTACAAAGGCTTAGGCAAATGGCAGAGAATCAACAACCTCTAAATGAGAGGCCAAGCTCTCTATTTATAGGTTTCGAGATATCCGCGATCCGCGAGTACCTTAACTATCCGCGGAAACTCAGCGGATTAAACCGCAGTCTTTATATCAATGCGAAAACATGACCGCTGTGCTTATTTTCAGCGAATATTGCATAGCTTTGCCTTATAATTCGCGCAGTTCAGCCTTTGGCCTTTAGCCAATAAAATATACATATACAATGCTATGTATATGATCATCATACATCCAAAAGATTGTGAAAATGCTTAATCTCGTTCTAATCCTTGATATTTTCCTAATTATCATTCATGTCATTCTTCTTTTCAATATTCCACCAGAAAAATCTGTTTACTTCTACTTTTACCTTGGGGTGATACTATTCTCAACTATACCGTGTCTTTATATTGCTATTCGTATTAATAGCCACGGTTTGTAACTTATGTGTTGTTATTTGGCTTCATATTTTCTCTTATATTTTGGAGCTCTTTGCTTTTTTTATTATCCTCCCGACCTCTAGTAAAGCGAGTAACGGTCCAGAATTCATAAGTATGGAATTTCGAATAAACATCATCTTCTAATATGAAAGAATGTATTAACACGATTTGATTTGTCAAATTATCAGAATCACTGAGAATAGAACTATCAAGAATATATTTTCTTGATATGTTCAGAAGTTAAGCAGAATGAAAGAGTTATGTAACATGACACATGATAATGGTATGATCTACTGTGAACCATCATCACGTTTCATTAGAAACTCAGCATGACTTACTGTAATATAATCACGTAGGCCGAGCGTCATTATATTATACTAACCCATGCTTCAATTCCCAACACTTCTTCACAATTCATTCATAATTTATACTTAGATTTTACAGAAGTTTTCCATATAATGGAATACAGAAAACAAGAAGAGGAAGATAATTTCAGATAAGAATATTTATGAAAATATCCTCAGAAATATCGAAGATATTTATGATGATATTTTGGAATTACTAAGTTCGAAGGTTGATGAAAAAAAAATTTTTCGCCAGATTTTAACATGACTTCTGAGCAAGATATTTTCTAAAGATTTCATCGGATACAGAATCATCTGGATTCTTTGAATATAGGGTTTGGTCCTTGTATTTGTCATTGGTCTCCTTCATGGTTAGCTAAATTCGTTTTTCAGTACCAACTTTTCTATCGAGCGTTCCCAACACTCCATTCTTTATCATCAAACTTTTGACCATTTAAGCCATCTACAATTTTACTGTTTCCTCTGCGTTTAATGTAGCCATATCTGAATCGTTGGTGATCAATCCGAGGTGGTTTCAAGAGAATTGTGCATTTTTAGATGATTAAACGTTGATGGTAATATGGTGAAATATAAAAGGTTCCCCGGTAACAATAAAAGAGCACACATATATATCAAGGTTATGATAAGGTTGTTTCGAAAGAAAGATCGAAATTGTCTTGTTGGAGCTGTGAAAAAATTTGCTACTTTGAAAAAGAACTGCAAAGTTATTTTGGGTAATAATAACACTAAAGGAATTATCACGGCTACTTGTTAAACGTTTACTCAGTTTCTGAGAGTTTTTCAGATGCATAACTATAGGCATCATTCTTTCCTTTCGTGGATGAGGTGTGGTTGGTTTATCCTCTCGTTTGAGGTGTTTTCAAGAATCATGAAAGGTTTGAACGCAGATTGTAATTGCCAAGATACAAATAAAGTTTAAAATGAAATCAAGTGGCAAACTTGAAGAAATGTTTAGTTTCATATGTTATAATCAATATTTTAATTCATTTTAATTGTCCAATATTATTAGTCCACAGTCGATAGTCCACAGTTAACAGTCCAATAATTCATATATAGTTTAATATATAATATTCGAATTAATTAATACGTTTCGTGACCCGTATACGTCTCAGACTCGATCACAACTCAAACTATATATATTATTGTAGAATCAACCTCAACCCTGTATAGCTAACTCCCGCATTACTGCATATAAAGTGTCTATGGTTATTCCAAATAATATATATAGATGCGTCGATATGATATGTCAAAACCTTGTATACGTGTCCCGATATTTACAGTGCGTAAAAATAAATAACAGAAATTAAATGACGATAAATAAAGTGCGTAAAGTAAATGACAGAAATTAAATGACGATAAATAAAATTGCGAGAATATAAATTGCGATAATTAAATTGCGATAAATAAAATGTAATCAGTTAGCTAGGAACAATTAGCTAGGAACAGTTAGCGTAGATTCTTAACAATATTTCAATTAGTTAATTCGTTTGTTTCTAACAAATTTTACTTTGTCCGATGTTTTCTTCATTATGCCACTTGTTGGATTTTGATAGGTCAAAATTCAAATATAAAATTGAACGAAAATGGATTCTGTGGTGAACGGATACGTATATCTGTGGAGGTAAACATAATAGTAAATAATCGTTGAATCAGATTCGAAGGATGTACAGTGTAACTTATTAATGTGAAATCTAAATATTCCTCGGGTATTACCTACCCGTTAAAATATTTTCACCATTAACAGTTGGTACGAAAGAATTTTTAATTACAATCTTTATGAAAATATACTTACATATATATTTTCTTCAGATGAAATATAGATTTAATGAGTTGATATGATATTAATCTCATTTAATTTACCGTTAGAACGAGAATATATAATCTCTAAAACATTAAAGATTACATAATCGTCATGTCGAACGATATGATATTGATGTAGAACGATTCATAGAACGATGATTATACTCGAGGTACAGAATGAGATGGTGAGACATGGATTATTGAAACTTGGGTTATTGGTGGTACTGGTGCCGTTAGTGCTGAAGCTGGTGATGTTACTGGTATTGGTGATACTGCTGGTGCTTGCAAATTGTGTACCGTGCTCTCTAAAGTTAATACTCGAGCTCGGAGTTCTCTAACTTCTTCTATTATTCCGGGATGGTTGTCAGTAGGAATGGGCGAATGAATAAGGTTCAAAATTTTAGATAGAAGATAATCGTGACGAGCTACCTTGGAGATGAGGCTAAAGATGGTGTTTCGGATAGGTTTGCCGGTAAGGGTTTCAGGTTCCTCACCAAGAGGTGAATTCGGTTATTGGAAAGGATCGCCTTGTTCTCATCTCCATTGATTAAGTCGACTACGAAATCCATTAGATGAATTGGGGATGGCTGATTCATTCTGGTGACGCTGCTTAGGTGAACATCCATGTTGGAATAGCGGTCGGAACGACTATCGGAATAGCTTATCGGAATTCGAAGGACTCGAACTGGTTGAGGGATTCATCTCGTACGATTAGATGAAGGATTTTCGTTAGGAAATAGATTATAGGATGTTGATTAGTACCTTGCAATACATAATTTACATATGCATATATAATACTAAAATCCCATAAGTTACGGAGGAATCTACGAAATCTGTCAGGCAAAGGTAACAATAACAGATACGCTAAGATGTGAATTAGCATATACGCTAAGATGTGAATTTTGTCTATACAATATTCATGCACTCATTGCAGTATGATGTGTCTAGATTAAAAATGAATAGTAGGAAATTTTTCGACAAAAATGATAAGCAAAACTTTTGACATGCAGACACGGTCGAAGTCCAGACTCACTAATGCATCCTAACAACTATCAGTTAGACACACTAATGCAAGACCTGGTTCGCTAAGACCATCGCTCTGACACCACCTGTAACGACCCGTCCTTATCCACCTGGACGAAGTCATCAACATTTGGTCCCATTGCGATGATCGACTCCAAGTAATGTCCTTAAATTGAGCAAATGCACAGCAGAAGACTTAATTCGTACCTGAGAATAAACATGCTTTAAAGTGTCAACCAAAAGGTTGGTGAGTTCATAGGTTTATCATAACAATCATTTCAATATTTTAATAGACCACAAGATTTCATAATCATAAACATAATACACTCGCAAGTGTATGTAAAGCATTCTAAGTGGTTGAGCACTTGGTAACCATACTTAACATTTAATCACGTCGCATATTCCCTTTATTATGAAATCTCACTACACCGTACCAAGTGTAGTCACTGAAACGAAGTACTGTTCAACCGTTGAATACTGGTCGTCCAGTCCGGTTGGGGTTGTCAGGCCCGATAGATCTATCAACAGGATTCGCGTTTACAATACCACATGTAAATAGTAGTTACCAAGCTACAGGGAAGTATGCTAGTGGTACAACTCAACGTAGAATATATTTTTAAGTACTTGTGTCTATTTCGTAAACATTTATAAAAGCAGCGCATGTATTCTCAGCCCAAAAATATATATTGCAAAAGCAATTAAAAAGGGAGCAAATGAAACTCACCATATTGTATTTTGTAGTAAAAATACATATGACGTCATTTAACAAGTGTAGGGTTGACCTCGGATTCATGAACCTTATATACTAAATATGTCCATTAGTATAAAAGAAGTCCAAGACTAGGAAGTCCAATTATGTTTACTAAATGGATCCACAAGCCCAACTCGAAGCCTGGTACTATGCTTGATGGGCCACAGCAGTCCAATATTTAAGACAGCTTCAAAAAAAATATAATATGTCGTTGCCTAGTTTCCATCCCACGACCTCTCCTTCAATCTACATATGCCCAGACCATTGCTCTGCTGCTTCTTTTATGTTTTAATTACCCAATTAAAACTATATAACCTATGTCTATCTGTTCTCTCTTCTTCATAACAAGACCCATTTAATCTCTTTATCATCATCATCATCTAATATCTGTATTATCATGATTTAACCTTAATTATTCATTATTAGCAATCTACCATCATCCTAATTCCTTGTGATTATCATAATCACATAAAATCACGATTCATCATGTATCATGTATATCATAATCCTCATCAACGAACATCTCAGCTTCATCATCTATATCACCGTACCATCTCCATCATGGAATCATCATAAACGTTTCAAAACAATAAGAACAACGAATCAATAGTAGTTTAACGTGACAATGGTAATAATCTGGATATGAAGCTGACCCATTTTCGGCCCAACAACAAATAAACACAGCCCTTTAATTATATCTTGGCCCAAATGAAATAGTGTCCAACCTTGTGAATTATAGGTGTTGACAGGAAGTTAATGGGTGGGGACCTTCGGTTTTAACCAGAAGCAAAAAGTCATCGACATATCTTATTCATAATCATCATCATTCGCTGTAAAGTATAATCATCGTCATCTCATTTGTTAATTGTTCGTAAAAAAATGCTGAAGCAGAAACAGTATCAGTGATATATATATATATATATATATATATATATATATATATATATATATATATATACACATATACATATACATATACATATATATATGATGGTGTTTGGGTTGTGTTTGTACGGGACAGAAACGGAAAAATAGAATGAAGGTATACATAGCAGTAGCATGAAATGATCATTGTTAACACCTATTTCCTTATGAGGTAAGGCTTAGTATGTCAACAAGAGACTAGAAGTGATCTATCTTTTAGGAGGGCGGAGTGTTGCCAATTGATTTTTACTCTCGGGAAATAATCCCTGCAGACCCGGTTCACAAGTGTAGAAACTTGTGGGGTGGCTTAATCAATCTGTCGTCCGTAGAGCGTAAGAGTGCTAGTCGGATGACTTCTAGTGAGAGAATGTAGAGAGAGAAAGAGAGAAGTGAAGTCTCAGCTCTCAAAGTTGACAGAATATCTGAACTTGTGTAAAATGACGACCCAAGGGGTCTATTTATAGTGTCAGATCTACCAGATTTATTTGGGGACACGTGTCGAATGATGATACGTTCTGTTACATGTGCTCCGAAATTTATGCTAAATGCGGCGCTCTCCGGCCAGGGCTTATGCGCTAGGCAGCCTTCAGGGCTTACGCATGACGGAGCAGCCTGTACAGCGGAGAACGCTGGACGGAAAACTTCACAGAACTGTTGTTTCCAGCCTTCCTGATGCTACTTTTATGCAACCGTTATGCCTTTTATGCGTGTATACGATAGGACACACCATTAAGTCCCCCCAGTTTAAAGACTTAAGCATTTGAAAAATGATTAAGTTGTTAAACTTTTGATAACGCATGCCAAACCAGCCTGTTCATTGCCCACTTGCATCGGGGAAAACATTTTAGGCATTAAATGCAGACGAATTTTACTGACGCTGTTATGATTGTCTTCTTACGGCTGAGATCATCCACGCGCCTCCAGTTGTAAAAAGTATTATCTTGCACCCTTCGTTTAAACTCACCCATACACGTGTCTCAATCATGACCATAAAAATTGCACCGATGAACCCTTATAAAAAACCGTCATAACCCTGTTACCATCACTTTTTTACCTTTGCCAAGATCCAAAAAGCATATTTCTCCCAAATCTTCATCGCCTTCTTCAATCTTCAACTTTTTAAGGTTCACCGTCTTCCAAGGTCAGTACACTTCATCTTACTGCTATTTTCTTGTTGTTGATATCTGTTACTGTATTATCATGGCTTCTTCACGGAGTACTGGCCAAGAACACGCCAAGCCTTCTTCATCAAATACTGCTAACATTCCAGAAGTTAGCACGATGGCTTCATCATTGACTAGTGAATACTTAGATGGATTAAAGATTGCCTTTTGCCATCTCAGTCAATACAACCCTGTTCTTCCCACTATCGGACAAACTGCTGACAATCCTCCTGAGGGAAAAATTACTTTATACGCTTTACAAATTACCCACGGCAACCTCTGTGTTCCCCTTACTAACTTTCTTCTTCGCCTTCTTAGATATTACGGGGCCTGTCTTAGTCAGATACATCCCCATGGTTCTTCAAAAAATCATCCTTTTTGAAATGTACTGCAATGCTATTAATATAAAGCCTCGCATTAATGTTTTTATCTCTTTGTTTAGAATCCGCACGATTAGCGATTGCTGGCTTACTATTGATAGTAAGAAAAATAATCATTTTGTTGGTCTAAATAGAGTTTCAAACTTGAAGGACTGGAAAAGTCCATTTTTCTTTGTTGATGAAACTGTTATTCCGGAAGAATACTCCGTTGTCCGGGAGTGGGGTGCTATTGATGCTGGCATAGGAAAGGGTGTTAAAATTTCTCCCGCAGAACAGCGGATAGTAAATAGCTTGAAAGGACTCCGTATTCAACCTAGATCATATGAAAGGTATGAGGGAATCCTTATGCTGTGCAAAGTGAGCCAAGAATGGCCAAGCAATTCTGTGCCAGTACTTCGTGAGAAAAAACAGGGTAGGATGTGATATGATCATCCTATTATATATATAGATTTTTGTTCACTGTTTGTCATGTGTACTTATATTGCTATTAATGTGTAATCTTTGCAGGCAACTCCGTGATGCAGGTCCGCTCTGCTCTTTTATCCCCTGATCTTGATGATGATGTGGAGGTCACTGCTCGTGACAAAACTGTTGAAGAGCTTGAGGCGGAAAGAGTTGCAGCTGAAGCTAAAGCTGCTGCTGATGCTGAAAAGGGGAAAGAAATTGCTGTGAGCAGCTCAGACAGCGAATCCGGGTCTGATCATACAGACACTGAGCGAACAACGGATGACACCACCACCGCCGATCAGCAAACATCGGCATCAATTGACATCACGGGTGAAACCAACCCTACTCCTCCTCCAACCCAAAAGACAAGAAAGAAGAGCATAGGCTCTAAAAGGGTGAAGTGTACTGAGGAGGGCAAAAAGCAAAAACGCAGGAGAAGTATGTCCATTCTGCTCTCTTTTGAAAATGCACATGTTTTTGCTTATAACTGTTATGTTTGTTCATAATACTAATTTGTTTTTGTTAGTAATTTTAGCAGAGTCGGACGATAGCCAAGGGAAGGCTACGGAGGGCGGTGATCGGAGGCCGGAGAGGAATCTTGAAAGTGAAGGAGAGAAGGGCCTGAAAATGCCTGACCCAGACTTTGCTCCCTTCGATGAATCTGAATTTCATGAAGATAGGCCGGAAGGCAACTCTGCTTATGATTCTCCTCTTCCTAATATCACTAACCCTGCTGTCACCTCTTCCAATGTTCAAGAGCCAACTCTTCCTGCTCATGTGAGGGCTTTACAGGCCATCATTGCAAACCCTGCCACTAAGGATAAAGAATTTGCAACTCTTCTTCAAGTATGAATGATAAGACCATCTACATGTATATGCTTGTAATTTATTGATGTGAGCTGTTTGAAATAACTCATAAAATTTTACTGATGTACAGGGTTGTGTTATCCCCGAGCTGAAACCCCAATTCTCTGCTCTCCGTTCTCATCAACACAGGGAATCAACTATGGCAGCTCATGTACTGCTAACCAACCACCTGGACTCTGTGCTGCAACTGCAGGAACATCAAGAGTCTATTCTTGCCTTTGCTCGTAAAGACATAGCTGCAGGAACATCAAGAGTCTATTCTTGCCTTTGCTCGTAAAGACATAGCTGAAAGTGCAAATGCTCGTAAAAGAGCTGCTGATGCTGAGCGTGCCTTAAATGATGCGCGAACATAATAAAGGCTAAAGAAGTTGAGTTAAAAAGTTCTCAAGATGTTGCTGCTGTTCTGCAAGGGGAAAAGGATGCTGAGCAGGTAAAAGTGGGTTAGCTGGAGAAACAGCTGAGTGAAGAGAGAGAGAAGTCTGATGAGCTACTCCAGAGGGCGGAGAAAGGTGAGGGCAATTTTGCTGAGCTTAAGAAAGGTGTGCTAGGTCTGATAGCTAAGGTGCTTGGATCCAGTCTTGTAGGGAATCCCTACAATGATTATGTTGATGCTGCATGCGCCCATGCTATTGCTGATGTGACCGGCAAGCTGTTCAAACGCCTTGCTCCCAACCAAAAGCCTTCTGCTGCCATTGCCAAACTTATGCCTCCTGGTACTCAAGAAAAAGTTGATGAGGCCAAGAACAAATTGATAAATCTGAAGATAAATGTTTATGATGAAGTGTGCAACAAAGAAGACTCTTCTGCTCAAGATGTACTTGGCGTGCAGTTTAATTGATCTTTGTAAAAATTTCAAACAATGTTTTGTAATAAACTTCTTACTGACTTTAACATTATATATATATATATATATATATATATATATATATATATATATACTGACTTTATTGTGATGACTATGTGTGCTTATATGCTTGTTGCAAATATTTTTATGCTTAACGCTTTAAAACCAATCAATTATGCACCTGAGCGTAAAATTTCTATACACAATTGTACAGTGTATAATTTGAGCAAATCATTTTGAAAAGTGCATAAGGTAACTCATATGTAAATGCCTTGCAGTATCAAGAATACGATGTCTGATTACGCCTTCCATCACAAAATTAATGAGGAAGAATTATGAAGTGTTTTAGAAGAATGACTATAAATCAACAAACTCTCCGTCTTACGCCTTCCGTCATAAAGTATATGAGGAAGAATTGCTAATTATTTTGCCTTCATACATAAAATGTATAACTTCATTCTGTGAAGTAATTTTTTATAATATTTGTCATGACAAGTATCTGAGTTTTGTATCATGCCTCGGTGCATTCTAGTAAAACTTAAACGTTTTCTAGCCGATCCCTTGTGCCTTTATTGGCCGGCACAAAAGCTTCCGCCATCGGAGGTATTTAAAAATACGATCCTTCTGTGGGCAGGTTATAAATGTAATGTTTTACATTTGTCACGGGCAACACTTTGTTTAAGAAAAATATAAAATTATTGCTCAGTACTGTGCAGTACATAAATGATTGATGACGACTTTTAGGTGGATCAAGCCTAATTAGTACGTCATGAATGTTTAATGTATGCAATTGCTAATGTATGCACTGCAAAATAACCACAATGGTTCACAGTAAGTTTGATAAACGCTGCTTCATCTTATAATTCGAAATGTGTTCTTCAAATGCCAAACAGGCATGAGTACAACGATTGTAAAAGACTGCTTTTATTAAAATGCTAAATGAAACTGCTCTTTATTGAAAAGATAAACATTGTTCTTGATAACTTGTTGACAAATTGCTTCTTCATATGCCGAGCGCCCAGCGCTGTCCGGCCTTCACACTTGCTTACGAAATAAAAACTCCTGAACTTCTTCCTCGCTGAATAACCTATCACGCCTTCTCTGATTCATTCTGCCTTCTGGCCCATTTGCAAACGTTGATCTTTCCCTTGTTGGCTACACATACTGTGAATGTATGGCTGCGACTCCATTTGGAGTGGGGAATCTGACCTCTGCATAGGCCGTCGATGTTATTGCCCCAAACTTAGCCAAAGCTGTTCTTCCAAAAAGGACATTAAAACGAGAATTGCCATCTATGATTGTGAAATCAATTGTTTCCGTTTTCAACAATGGGAATGTGCCCATAACAACTTCCAAACGAATCTGCCCCATGGCATTTATCGGTGCTCCTGTTAGTCCAGAAACTTTCAACCTTGTTTGCCTAGCTCTGCTCTGCACATGCCTTGGAAAAGTTCTCAAACAATGCCAGTAGATGATGTCAGCTTCAATTCATGTATCTGTGTAGATACAATTGACAAACTTATTTGCTATCTCTGCTGAAATGATCACTGGTTGAACGGACAACGCCCAATTCTGAATTGGCTGAAAGATAATTGGGGCATATCTCCAGCTGTCCAAATTGCTGTTTGATGATTCACCTTCTTCATAATGACCATCGTTAATCCAAACCATCCTGATTACAACTTCTGGAGTTGTCTCACGCTCTGTGATCCATTCTCTGTACTGCGGTTGGTTCTGATTATCTCTTTCGCCCTGCTGCTCTCTTCTGTTCTCTCCACGGCGTCCTCTGCTACCATCATTCCTTTGCCACGCAAATTTCCTGCGAGGATCATTCCTCCTGTACTGTTTGCCAGGCAACAAATGATTCAATTCTCCTGCCTTGATTTTCGCTATGATTTCCCTCATCAAAGATTTGCAATTTTCCGTATCATGGCCCCATTCCTCATGGAAATCGCACCACAACTCACTCTTTGGACCCTCCCTTTCTTCCATAGGTGCTGGAGCATTGAAAGTGGTCCGAATTGGTTCAGTGAAGAGGATCTCTTTTGGAGTTTTGGTAAGCGCCATAATCAACGGGTGCCTTTCTATTGGCTTTCTGTTGTGGTGAAAATCATTAGGGTGATTGTTTCCTCTCCATCCTCCATTTGAATTGTCATTCCTTCTCTGATTTCTGTCAAAATACCGTCCTCCGTTGTGCGGCTTGCTACTACTGCCAGTATTAAACTTGTTCAACCCACACTCACCAGCTCGAACATGCCTCTGTGCAACCTCCAAAGCTTGATGCAATGTTTTTGGCAAGTCATACCGTAATGCATGAACAAGTGCACTAAACCGTCGTTGATCCAAACAGAAAATGAAACCAGATACAAGCTGTGATTCTGGACAATCAGGAATCTTCTGTGCTTCAAGTGTATAACGCTTCATAAAATTGCTCAAAGATTCGTTATGACGCATTGTGATCTCGTGTGCATCAAGATGTGTCAGAGTACAGCTCCGTAGATTTTGGTATTGCATCACAAATTTTGCTCTCAAATCAAGAAAACTGGTAATACTCCTTGGTGGCAAAATAGCAAACCATTCGCGTGCCATTTTATGCAATACCATAGGAAACATATGGCAAGCAGTTTCATCCTCCCAATGCTGCAACCTCATAACACCTTCAAACATAGTCAGAAAATCTTCCGGATCCGTTGTACCATCATAAACTCCAATTGCTGGTATAGCAAGATTTCTGGGCAATGGATAATTAGCAATTCGATCAATGAAACACTGCGTTGATTCTGCCATCGCTGGTGGCTTGGTGGCTTGTTCTCCAGTAATGAGGGCAAAAAAGTTGTCCACAGCCACAGCACGGACGGCGGGCTGCACTAAGCGTTGCTTGTATTTTGCTGGAGCTGTCTGCTTAAGAATGTCATTTAAAAGCAACACTGCCTGCTTTTCTAACATGAACTCATCTTTGTCAATTTCATCATCAGAGTCATTATTATCACAACTCAGGGCATTATCATCCCCAGAATCATCAATAAGACTGCCCAGCTTGTCAAGTAGCCTGGATAACTTGTACTTTGATATAGATTGTCTTTTCATTATCTGCTTGTCTTTGCCATCCGCCATCCGCCGAAAAGGTATAAATGACGGACATCGCCGTGGCTGCATCAATGGTCGTCGCTCTGGATTAGTAACAAAATTTGGAAGTCTTTCTGCACTTTTAGCTGTCACTTCTTCGATTACTGGCCATTTTTCCGAATTAGTTGCCAAATGTTTAAGCCTCTCTGTAGTTTCAGCAACTGTTTCTTCAATCGTACCATCTAGTGGTGAAATAGGTACATCTTCAACAGTGACCATGTCGTCGGTTGATGGATGATTGACTGCTTCAAGTACAAATGGAGCTTCAGCTGTTTTCGTTCCTTTTCCGTTTCGTGTGTTCTTTGCATTAGTGTATGGCGCCATTGTTAACACCTATTTCCTTATGAGGTAAGGCTTAGTATGTCAACAAGAGACTAGAAGTGATCTATCTTTTAGGAGGGCGGAGTGTTGCCGATTGATTTTTACTCTCAGGAAATAATCCCTGTAGACCCGGTTCATAAGTGTAGAAACTTGTGGGGTGGCTTAATCAATCTGTCGTCCGTAGAGCGTAAGAGTGCTAGTCGGATGACTTATAGTGAGAGAAGGTAGAGAGAGAAAGAGAGAAGTGAAGTCTCAGCTCTCAAAGTTGTCAGAATATCTGAACTTGTGTAAAATGACGACCCAAAGGGTCTATTTATAGTGTCAGATCTACCAGATTTGTTTGGGGACACGTGTCGAATGATGATACGTTCTGTTACATGTGCTCCGAAATTTATGCTAAATGCGGCACTCTCCGGCCAGGGCTTATGCGCTAGGCGGCCTTCAGGGCTTACATATGACGGACCAGCCTGTACAGCGGAGAACGCTGGATGGAAAACTTCACAGAACTGTTGTTTCCAGCCTTCCTGATGCTACTTTTATGCAACCGTTATGCCTTTTATGCGTGTATACGATAGGACACACCATTAATCATCAAAGAAAATATGTTGCAGTTAAATGAGTTTGGTGGTTGTTAGATTATGGTGGGTTTAGTGTCACGGTGATGGTGATAATAATGGTGTGGTGATGGTTAGTTATGGAGGTGATGATTCTCGTAGGTTTATACGTCTACAATGGTATGAGTGATCAGTTTTGATGATGGGTATACGAGAAAGAAAATCAAGGAAGAGAAGGATAGAGAGAGATGGTGTTTCATGTGCTTGTGGTAGTTGTAATTGCAGCAACAATTTTGGTCATGGTTTAGTGGGTTCATGACTGCAATTTAAGAACACAATCTTGGAAGCATCAATGATGGTGGTGATCAAATGGTTTCGTGTGGTGATGATCTTATGGTGGTTTAAGGTGGTCTTGGGGTCGGTTACAGCTGCATACAGTGATCTAAGTGGTGAGGGTTCTTGGCCAATAAAACCATCAACAAGTAGCAGCAATTGTGGTAATAGGGAAACGAGCTGTGTGGTGGTTTGCAAGTGGAAGAAGAAACAGGAAACACAATCATTCACGATGATATGTGATGGTTTTTGGTTTGTTTTACTCGATTAACACAGAATATTTGCAGCGGTCTGTAAGTGAATGATGGTGAGCTATGGTGGTTTCAACAAAACGAAATAAGAGAGAGAGAGATTGGAGGTTAATGGTTCGATGGTGTGAGATTTTGGGTTTGATCTTCACGATAAAAAAAAAACAAAAGCATTACAGCAGCAGCAGCAGCTAGCTTCGCTAATCATCATCTTTTATAGTTGCAGGCTTCGAAGAATAGAAAGGAAAAGAAGTGGTGTAATATATCTATATTTATCTCTCTGCATGTATTTGTATATATATATAGATCTTAAGTATAATAATAATTAATAATTAATAATAATAACAATAACAGTAATATATATGTATATAAATATCTAAGGGTGAATGTTTTGATGGAAAGTAATGGGTAACAACCCACTAGTACCCACAGTATTTTCTTTTCAAATCAATCAACGATTCATTGGACAATTGTAATTGATTCCTAGCCAAGTAGATTCGACAGAATAGAAGGACAAAAAATAAGAATAAAAAAATAAAAGTTTGATATTGCTGTAGTACATTTTTACAATTCGAATCGGGCATTATCTGTCAAATAATACAATGGATTAGGTGATAGAAGGCAGCTCATGATAGGGTGTATCATTACTTTATTTTCTGTATGTTAGTTAAAGGAATTATGTATATATATTTATATAATAGATTGATAGTAGTCATATGCAAATAAAGGGCAACAGTAATCAATTTCATAATTTCATGATTTAGAAGATATCAATAGTAAAAGGGTGCATGGGATTAAAGGTTCCCCACCATGATAACCTTTTCACTCCTAGATATCAATAGTAAAGCAGTCAAACGAAAACCATACCTTGTCTTTTTATCAAGAGGACATTCATAAGTACGGAAAGCCCCCTCCATATCGGAGATCCATCGGGCACTCTTGAGAGGGTCTCGTTCACCTTCAAAGGTGGGAGGTTGAGAATCCTTAAAATTCTTATAAAAGAAGTCCCGTCTCCCCACATTATCCTCTTGATGAACGGCCTTCACTTGCTCCTTGACTACATTGACTAATTGCTCGTCAATCGTATCAAGAAACATTTTCTTAACATCCTCGAGGAACTCCGCCTTTTGACGTTTAAAGATGGCCTCAACTTTGGCCGTGAACTCAACGTCCTCACTCGTACCCCCATTTTCGGTGTCGTGTCCGTTTCTCATCTTCATTCTATAAAACGGAAAAGATTAAACAACGAACGAACAAAAGGACATAACATAACAATCTTACTCATCTTCATTCTATACGTATACCCCACACTACTCCATCTTACTCAACAATAGTCGTACATTACGTGTTTGACACGATTTGCACCCGTAACAATGGTAGCTAATAATTGTTACAATGGTAGCTAATCATTGTTACGCGAACATGTCGCATTAACTCGCTAGTACAACGTCCATCTCGCTTGATGATTGCTAAACACAACACAATTCAATTAGCACGAGGTTAGTTCACATAAACCAAAGTACTAACAATTTCCCGATTTGACCCAAAGTCCTACAAGTCCCGCATAAAAGTGCATACACAATAAAGTCTAATTCTAGGCACCTATCTCAAGTCGCCTAAATCCCTTAGACCATGCTCTGATACCACTTGAAACAACCCAACCCGTATTCCATACGATAAAATTTTTTTTTTCTAATGATACACATTTACGCGCCAATAAAATATGTAAACCAATTTAAATGTTTACAAAAGGCACGAAGGCCATTAATTAAGTTCAATACAAGTTTGACCCACTACAACGATAGTTTATAATCCAAACGACCCTTTGAGCATGGTTTGGGACTAAACTACCCAAAACGTTAGGCCAACTTTCAAACTTCAACAAAACATCATCAAAGGCCACCTAGTGCCCGATAACCCCTTTGCCCTTATCCGCACCTGCAACTAAAAAGATAAACAACGAGAGGGGTAAGCTAATGCTTAGTGAATGCAATAATTATACATGTTCATATATAACCTACTTACTTGCAATCACTTACACAATACCGTATACAAGCTAGCAATTCGACAATCATGCAAAACATTATGCATATACCAATAACCGCAATTCACATTGAGCTAGAAATAACAAAAGCATCTAGTTCGTATTTAAGTATGCTAATGCACAATTCATACAACCATGGTTAACCAATCGTAAATGGAATGGTACTCTAATTTCCCATTTGGTGTTCATAACAACCGTTAGTGCACAACACATATATCACTAACCCTTGGACAACACAAATCCGTTTATAAAATCGTTAGTGTACAATACATATAACACTAAATCGGACAACACATATCCATTCATAAATCATTAGTGTACAACACATATACACCTAAATTGGACAACATATATCCTTTCTTAAAACTGTTAGCGTACAACGCATATATCACTAACTTGGACAACACATATCCATTTCTACAAGTAAACACATCATATACGTACATGTATACTTATTCCACTCACCTTGACACAGGGATGATGATTATGCACGTCCGAACTTCAAGACAATGTACCTAATTCATTAAGTACACATTCAATACACCAACTAGTGGAATTAACCACATTACACTTACTTGAGCATTTAATGACCCAATTCGCATTAAATGACTCAATCACACCAATACCGCCCTTAAATGGCCAAGACCCGACTTTAACCACTAAAGCTAGTGCATTAAAGTCTACTAACTTCAATTAACACAAACTTAGGGTAATTCATACCCATTTCACCCAACTAGGTCAACTAGTACATTTTGACCCATTTTAAATTACTTAGCCTCTCAATCAAGTCAAACTTACCCATTAACACTTCTTCCATAAATCCAAAAGTGTATTAGTGACTAGCAATACCATTTGACACTTACAACCTCAAATCATAAGACCAAAACCCTAGTTGGTGGCCATTAGGGTTTCATTACAATAACATAACCCAAATTCACCCATTTTACCCTCAAATGGGTCATACAAGTCTCTAGTAACCAAAACCCTAGCCATTAACCAATTAAAACTTAAAACATAGAGTTAGAACTTACCGAGACTATCAACGTGTAGCTAGACACAAGGAGGACAACTTTAATTCTTGCCCCAAAGATCAACCCTCAAACCTTCCCTCTCAAAACTCACTTTTAATCTAAATGGGTGTTGAGTTTTTGGGAGAGAAAATGAAAGAAAAGATAAAAGAAATTAAATGAAATGGATTGGTGTTTGGGATTTAATGCTCCCATCAGATTTATACGCCAAATTACCAATTTGCCCCTTAAAGTCATTTAAATTGAGCTAAAACCGGAGTCTGTCCAGCAGCATTGCCGCGGCGCGGCCCATTTGTCGCGGCGCGACATATCGAAGGAAAAATGACCCTTGTTAACCTGACTTCTAATCTGGAAATGCTTGCAATGCCGCGGCGCGGACCCATTTGTCGCGGCGCGGCATAAGACTGCATCTGAACAGTTCGACCATCATAAACAAGTTTCGACTTAATTTAATTTGTACATTCCAAACCCGCTTCCTATTTTCACCTAGCCTTCAACAATAGTCTCACAAGACTTAACGCTAACTAAACCCACGTATAGACTTGCATATGCACACGTTATCAAGGATACGTAATATATCTATACGTATATTCATACATTTACACATAAGTTAGCGAGTTATAAACGTACGAATGATCAAGTATGTACCTTTCAATACGTACGGGAAAAACGAGATGTTACACAATCCTTTTAACTAGGAAAGTGCTACTATGGAGAAGCAAAGTATGGAATCTCTCATGAAAGCCAACCAACAAGGACATGGATCTACGATTACTCAACCAGAGATTAAGACTGCGTTTGAAATTAAGGAAAATTTTTTTGCATATGATTAGTGATGAGTGTCAATATAGCGGAAATGCAAAGGAAGACATAAATGAGCATCAAAGTACATTCACCGAAATTTGTACATTGTTCAAGGTAAGAACTGTCGAGGATGAAGCGGTTTACCTATGTATTTTTCCATTGACTTTAAAAGGAGAAGCTAAAGACTGGTTACAATCTCTTATTCAAAGAGATATCAAAACATGGAGAGAAATGGTAGACAAGTTCTTAGGAAGAATCTTTCCTGCTTAAAAAATGGTGCAATTACAAGCTGAGATTACTCAATTCATGCAAAAGAGGAAGGAAACTTTATATAAATCATTCATAAGATTTGGTAAGATGATAAGAATTTTTCCGCAACATGGTTTATTTACTTGTCAAAGAGTGCAAATTTTCAATAAAGTAGCTGATGTTGCTACTAGGAAAGAGTTTGATACTGCTGCTGGGGGATCAATTATGAAGAAGACAATCGATGAAGCTTTTAAGATCATTTCTGATTTTTCCTTCCATTCCCATGAATGGCACCAAGATCGAGAGTTACTCCATTCGGCTAGAGTAGCTAGTCCTGGGACATATGATAAAGTGGTTGCTCTAAGTGATCAATTAGCTAAATTTGACCGTCAATTAGAGAAGATTACTTAGGAGTTGTATGCTATGAAAGTTGTAATTAAAGTATGTGGATGTCTGCATTTAACAAAGGATTGTGATTCGACGAGAAGTATGGAGAAAATTTCAAAACTTTTCCTATGTTAATCATCGTCAGAATTTTCAAAACTTCAACAATTATCAAATTCCATCATACCAAACCAACCCAAACAATTATGCTCCACAGAGAGGAAATCCACCTGGTTTTTACACAAGAAATCCGACACCAGATTCTTTTGCTAATCAAGGTAACAATCAAGAAAAACTGAATTTTAGAAGGAATCCTTTCGATGTTCATAAAAATCCATAATGATGCTACTAATTGATCAAAGGTCAAATAAATTAAGTTCAAAACAATCATCAAGCTTCTATCCAAGATTTGCAAAGGAATGTGATTATGTGGAGATTGATAATGAGAGTGAGGTGATTGAACCTTCTGAGAATACTCCTGATAAAGATACGGTTTCTCTTATTGCTCGACACAGCTGCCACACGTACGTCATCATAGCCCTTTCTTTAACCTTCTTTTTTATGCACATTATTAATCATTATGGGGAGCTGTAGGCAGCAATAACATTGTTGCTGATGTCAGCAGAGCAGACACTATTTTTACCTCGATCATTTAGCAACAGAGGTAACCAACCAATGTTAGTAAAAAGAGACATAGTGATATGTATACAAAATGAAGCAAGAAAAAATGAACTGCCATGGCTGCAACTCAAAATTTGCCCCGCCAAGAGATGTTTCAATTTTTCATGAACTGGCATGGATGCAATTTGTAAGTTGCCCCGCCAATATACGTATCATTTTTTTCATATACATCATCACATAGCACAGTTTCCAGTATCAAAGATAGTCCTTGACAAAAATGACAATTCAACAACAATGTTGTTAATGTTGAACAACAAAGGTGATCAACATGTTGACAGGATGTCAAGTCAACATAGTAACGGACAACTTCGAACATTGTAAAGACATGTGAGGACAAAGGGAACAGTAACTCCAATAGCTTCAGTAGGCAACTTTTTCAAATAGTATATTAGAATAATAGTATATCAAACTATGTCTGATAGTGTATTTATATACGGAGTATCATATACAATATAACCTGTACGGAGTATTCCATAAAGCAATAACAGACGACTGTAATATAAGGTATCGAACACAAACCAAGAGCGGGTAATATATATATATATATATAAATGAAAGTTACCGGCCACGAACATCGCTACCCGCCCATTTCAACCATATTCCACCAGGTAAACCAAAACCTAATAAAAAAAACTTGTATAAATAGGCAAAAAATACATCAAACAATTAAATATGCAATGGAGGAAAGATATTACATAAATAACACCAAGGATACCGGGATCGACATTGACGACCGGCCATAGCTGTCGCAGCAGTGACATCAAAACCCTAATTTTTACCCTCGATATTAGGTCGATTTTAAAACATGGGGAAACATTGCAACTGTTAATGACAACATCCGCAAAAACCCGTCCACCATCAAGAACAACCGATTGAATATCCCTCTAAGCACAATTGCTTCACTACACATTAGTAAAAAGAAGGTAAACGATCGAATCCAAAAATTGCCAAAGAGGCGCTACCCCACATCACAAAGAAGGAGGTAAATAATCGGATGTTAAATCCGTCAAAGCAAACGGTGCAAATCCCTCAATCAAAAGGAGTGGGTGGTGGATGATGAGAGAAATTGACAAACGTTCTAGAACAAAATATTAGGTAGAACTGTAGAAGTGGGTAGAAATAGGGATAATGAAGGAAAGGGTAGTTTTGTCCTGTGATATTATAAGCCTGATTATGATTGGATGATATGCTAATAAAGAAAAATGAAAAAAGAGGAAAATATGGTAAACGACATGTAAGGACAAAGGAAACAGTAACTCCAACAGCATCAGTAAGAAACTTTTTCGAATAGTATATTAGGATAATAATAATAACTAGAGAAAGTTTGGACCACGCGTTGCAGCAGTTTCATTTAGATATACGTTGTTTGATACCCGTTTTTAGTATCAGACGATATTTATGTACAAAATGACTATGTAAAAAGAAAGAAAATGTTAGGAGGACTCGAACCCAAGTATTTTCCCTTACAAACTCATGAACTTACCACTTACTCTAGTCATCCATTTGATAAAATTATACATATATACACATACGAAGTATAATTTATCCAAAATAAAAAAAGCTCCATTTTGAAAATAATTAGTTGCATTTTTTCGTAAAATTATTTTGAGTTGAACGATGGTGACGGAGAAACCTAACTCGCGTCGGGAAAAAAGATAAATCCCGTAAAAAAAATTGGGTGAGTTTATTTAGTTATTATTATAATAAATTGTAGAGGTAAATTTTAGTCCCTCAAATTATAGCATTTACCCCAAAAAACTTACAAATTTTACCTCTAAATTATTGGGTATATGAAAAAAGCCTTTAACGACCCTCATATTTTTTCATTCTATATTTTTCCAATGTTAAATGTCCAAACAATATAATTAAAACTTAATGATTAAACTTTAATCAACAATTGTGAAGTGTTAAGAGTTATAAAACATATTAATTAACTTTGTGCAATAATTGACAAGTTAATAAAAGATAAAAATAATAAACTGTTAGTCGACACTCACTGCTAATTAAAATTTTTGCATTTATGTAATATTATAACTAATAACCTATAAGTAATAAATAAAAAGTGACATTTATATAAATAATAAAACAATTGGGAACTAAATAAAAAAAATACAAGTCATGAATTAGTAAAAAGAAAATAATACTTATCATGTAGTAAATGTAAAAATAATAATAATAATAATACTAATAATAATAATAATAATAATAATAATAATAATAATAATAATAATAATAATAATAATAATAATAATAATAATAATAATACTAATAGTAATAATAATAGTAATAATAATAAGAATAAAGAATCTTAAACAATTACATCCTTATGTTGACTAATATATATATATATATATATATATATATATATATATATATATATATATATATATATATATATATATATATATATATATATATAAAATATAAACTAGTACCACCTATTGTTGAATAAAAAAATTATAAAATAAAATATAATCATTAATTAGAACATCTTTATGTTGATTAACACTCTAATACTTGCACTATATAAACACCTCTAGACTACTAGTTTCTCATTCACAACTCACACCAAAATCATCTCTCAAAAACAATCTCTCCCTCTCCCTCTCTTGTGGTATTCGGCCAAGAACACCACCACCACACCACCACCATCTTCAAGTGATCTTCAAGCTTGTTCTTCATGTTCATCAAGATCTTCAAGCGTATTCTTCATTATTTGGGTTATTTGATCTTCATCACCAAGTTTTCTTCTTGTTTCTTGTTAATCTTCATCATCATTAACAAGGTATGATCCAAAATCTTAAAACTTTTAAATCTTTCTTTCAATTCATGTTTATATTCATAATCATATTCGTGCATGATCTTAACATTCATATTATTTAGATCCTCAAAACCCTAAACCCTAATCATTAAAATACTACTTTAATTAACTAACCCTAATTAATGAAACCCTAATACTACTTATACTATTAATTAACATGTATACACTATTACTATTACTAACACCTATAACCTACTACTTATATTATAACACATAAAAACATATTGAGATATGTATTAGAGATGTATAGATCTTAGAACTTTCTTGACGAATGATTTCTACGAAACTCTAGGCGGAAGGTTTTGGATTTCTGATTTAAAGGATCCTATAGCTCAAGCCTCTAGACCTGAAGTGGCCATTCGAAGGGAAAGGGGTGATTGGAAGCTTATCTAATACGGCAAGTATCCTAAAATGGAAAACACTCTTAAAGTTAAAACTTTCTAGTTATAGAAACTTACTAAGATAAGAAATCTACTAAAAGTGGAAACTTTCTGAAAATAGAAACTTACTAGGAAAGGAAACTTAGTAAAACGAACTATACTTACAACACTATCATACTTAAACATCTACTTAAACTTGGGCAAAAACACTTACTACTCTTAAATGTCGATAGGTTGACTTTTCTGCTCACTCATCCAACTTTCTATTCCGAGGAATAACTCTCTCTCTCTCTCTACTTACTAAGGTGAACTCATAGCCCCACTCTTTATTGCTAGCAAACTTATTTACTTTTATTGGGGTGAGACACATGCTGTTTTTACATTTTACACTTTAGACACAAGTACCAACTGCTAAAACTATGCTATACCCGACTATGTCCGACTAAGTCCCTACAGTGATATTTTTAATTGTTCGTTGATTGCATGCTTAATTATTGGGGGTAGGCCTATCTGGAGTAACGTCCCCGATACATTTGACTAAGTCATTGTATTACTTAATAATGAAATTAAACCGACAAGTATAAACTACAACTTGTCTTTGGGGCAAACTTGAACGTTTAGTCTAAATATCACGCACTGACATAACTTTTTGATCCTGCAGGATATCAACTTTACAAACTAAATCTTGTGGTCTAAAACAACGGTCAAACTTATTTGTTAAACCTATGACGACCCGGAAATTTCCGACCAAATTTAAACTTAAATTTTAATGATTCTGACACGATAAGCAAAGTCTATTAAACCGAGTCTCAAAATGTTGGAACTATTTTTCATAAATTCATTTGACCGTTGACCATTCCCGACGATTCACGAACAATTAATTGTAAATAGATACGTGTGTGCATATACATGTATGTATAATTTTTATTCACAGTTATTATTATATTAAAATGTATTTAGGAACTATTTGTTAAGTTTTAACACTTCTTATATTTTACCCATAAATGAGAGGGACAGTTGATGTAATTTTTATTTAATAAATTAATGATCGAATTTTATACCATAATGACCAAATAAATAAATATAGTTAATTTAAAAATATGGGATTTTTCTGAACACTTGTATCCGCTACTGATTAACAATGAATTACGAAATAATATCTGTTATAAACATGTCCACTAATAAATTCCAAATTAAGGGGTGACGCTAAGCTATGGCGGGATGCGAAAATCCAAGTTTATGGTGAAGAACAATGCATGGATTTTACTTGGGATGAATTCAAGGTAGAGTTTTTCGATGAGTACCGAACTTCGGCCGATCTAACTAGGCTTAAGGACGAGTTACGTTCCTTGAGGCAATGGTCGATGGATTTGAACACTCTCAAATCCGTGTTTTTGTCAAAGACCCAATTTTTCCCGGAGTATGTCGGGAACGATAAGATGTTGAAGGAAGATTTTTATAGGATCTTGAATGATAATTATCAAGAGAAAATTAGTGTGAACGTGGTGAAGAGCTTTGATGAATTGTTCAATATGGCGAAGGGTTTTGAAGCGCTTGTGTTGAGAAAGAATAGTTTTACTTTTGGAAAGAGGAAGTTCGAGAATTCGAGTCAATCGAGCTTTTCCAACAAAAGGAACAAGAAGGGCTCCAAAATTGTTAACAGTGTGAAGAAAGGTGGCTCCGGTGGTCATGTACCGGCTTGCTATACTTGTGGGCAAAAAGGTCACATCTCTCGTGATTGCCCCAACTCACCTTCCACACCCAAATTTACTTGTTTCAATTGTGGTAAAGAAGGGCACAAGAGGCCCGAGTGTCCCGAGTTGTGTAATGATAATGTTAAGCGGTTAGAAAAGGCGGCGGGTACGGCTAGAGGTCGAAATTATTTGATGACCAATGATGAAGCCAAACAATCGAACGAAGTTGTCTCAGGTACTTTCATGGTTAACTCTAATCCGGCAAGGATTCTATTTGATAGTGGTGCAAATTTGTCTTTTGTGTCACCTCGATTTGTACCTAAACTTAATAAGCTACTAGCTAAATTAAGTCGTCCGGTAGAAGTCGAAATAGCGGACGGGAAGACGGTGCTAGTGGTTGATGTGTGTAAAAATTGTGATGTTGTGTTTGGTGTCGAAAACTTTAAAATTGATCTCATCCCTATGACTTTGGGCGATTTTAATATCGTTGTTGGTATGGATTGGCTTGATTGAAATAGAGCCGATATCGCATGCCACGAAAAATCTATTCGAGTGAAGACCCCAAGTGGGGAAGAGTTAGTTATTCACGGTGATAAGCGTAGGAGACTTGTGCCGATATGCACTTTTGCACCGGCACGTCGTTCTCTTGTTAGTGGTGGTATGGCTTTTCTTGCCCATGTTGTTGATACTCGTGACGAGCCACCACCTATACGTGAAATTCCGGTGGTTAGTGAGTTCGAAGATGTTTTTCCGGATGAGTTACCCGGTGTTCCGGTGGAAAGACAAGTAGAATTTCGCATTGAGTTAGTTCCGAGAGCTACTCCCATTGCTAAAACTCCTTATCGTTTAGCACCGACGGAAATGCAAAAGTTGTTAAATCAAACCCAAGGGTTGCTTGAAAAGGGTTTCATTCGACCGAGCGCCTCGCCATGGGGTGCTCCGGTCTTGTTTGTGAAAAAGAAAGATGGAAGTATGCGGATGTGCATCGATTATCGGGAGTTGAACAAAGTGACGATCAAGAATCGCTATCCATTACCTAGGATTAACGATTTGTTTGACCAACTCAAAGGCGCAACGTATTTTTCTAAGATTGACTTACGGTCCGGCTATCATCAAGTGCGGGTCCGTGAGGAAGACATAGAGAAAACGGCTTTTCGAACGCGTTATGGGCATTTTGAGTTTGTAGTTATGCCTTTTGGTCTTACGAATGCACCGGCGGCATTCATGGATCTTATGAACCGAGTGTGCCAACCTATGTTGGACAAGTCAGTGATCGTGTTCATTGACGACATACTAGTCTACTCGAAAAGTATGAACGAACATGAACGCCATTTGCGTGAAGTGTTGAAGACATTGAGGAAGGAGAAGTTGTATGCAAAATTCTCCAAATGTGAATTTTGGCTAAGGGAAGTTCAATTCCTTGGCCATATTGTGAATCAAGAAGGAATTCAAGTAGACTCGGGGAAGATAGAAACGGTGAAGGGTTGGGTACAACCGACTACGCCTACATAAATCCGAAGCTTTCTCGGATTGGCCGGTTATTATCGTCGGTTCATCCAAGACTTTTCTAAGATTGCTTCTCCTTTGACTAAATTGACGAGGAAGAACGTAAGATTCAATTGGGAGAACGAGCAAGAAATCGCTTTTC
This sequence comes from Rutidosis leptorrhynchoides, assembly GCF_046630445.1. NCBI lineage: Eukaryota > Viridiplantae > Streptophyta > Magnoliopsida > Asterales > Asteraceae > Rutidosis > Rutidosis leptorrhynchoides. The sequence continues at coordinate 222,689,401 of NC_092337.1, read as the reverse complement.
AACTGTTAAAAGAGAAATTATGTCAAGCTCTGTGTTAGTGTTGCCAGAAGGGGTAGAAGACATGACGTTTTATTGTGATGCTTCTTTAAATGGGCTCGGGTGTGTTTTGATATAAAGAGGTAAAGTCATCGCTTACGCCTCTCGACAATTAAAGGAACACGAAAAGAGATACCCGGCTTACGATCTTGAATTGGCGGTGGTGGTTCATGCGTTGAAAATTTAGCGCCACTACTTGTATGGTGTCAAGTGTACAATTTATTCGGACCATAAGAGTTTGAAACATCTCTTTACTCAACGAGATTTGAATTATCGTCAACGTAGGTGGATGGATGTGGTAAAGGATTATGATTGTGAGATACTTTACCATCCGGGAAAGGCGAACGTGGTCGCGAATGCGTTGAGTCAAAAGAGTCAACATCCGACGATACGAGTAGGATCGTTACGCATGATTATTACTAACGATTTCCTTGTAAAGCTTGGTGAGATTCAAATAGAAGCGTATGTTCACAACAAGCATGAAGAGCGGATTGTGGGGCAAACGAAGTTCATTACTATGGGCTCGCGTGGTTTGTTGTCTTTTCAAGGAAGAGTGTGGGTACCTAAGATGGGTGGTAACTGACAAGTGCTATTTGATGAAGCACATAAGTCAAGGTACTCCATTCATCCGGGTGCAACAAAGATGTACTATGATTTGAATAAAGATTATTGGTGGCCCGATATGAAGCGTGATGTGGTTAAGTATGTTGAACAATGCGTCACGTGTTTGCAAGTTAAAGCCGAACACCAAAAGCCGTACGGTAAGTTCCAACCCTTGGAAGTCCCGAAATGGAAATGGGAGCACATTACCATGGACTTCATTACTAAGTTACCGAAGACGGCGAGAACCCAATGTGATACGATTTGGGTGATAGTTGATCAATTGACGAAAAGTGCTTTGTTTCTTCCCATTCGGGAAACGATATCATCAGAGACTTTATCTAAGTTGTTTATCAAGGAGGTGATATCGAGAAATGGGGTTCCTATATCTATTGTTTCGGATCGAGATACTCGTTTTACGTCCCGATTTTGGAACAAGTTTCATGAAGATATGGGTACTCAATTGAAAATGAGCACGGCGTATCATCCTCAAACGGACGGTCAAACCGAACGTACGAATCAAACTTTGGAAGATATGTTACGAGCGTGCATTATTGATTTCGGTGGTAGTTGGGATGAGCATTTGCCTTTGGTGAAATTCTCGTACAATAATAGTTATCATTCTAGTATCGGGATGCTACCATATGAGATGCTTTATGGGCGTAGTATCGAACCCCGATTTGTTGGGGTGAAGTAGGACAAAACGAAATCGGGAGTTCCGATTTGGTTTTGGAGACGAATAGTAAAATTGAGATGATTCGGGATCGACTTAAAGCAGCGCAAGATCGACAAAAGTCTTATGCCGATAAAGGTAAGAGAACGATTGAGTTTCAAGAAGGTGACATGGTAATGCTTAAGGTTTCTCCATGGAAAGGTGTTATTCAGTTTTGAAAGCGAGGAAAGTTAGCTCCTCGGTTTATTAGTCCTTTCAAGGTTTTGGCACGTGTTGGTGAGGTTGCTTATCGATTAGGGTTACCCGAAGAACTTGCGGGAATCCATAACACGTTTCATGTTTCCCATCTTCGTAAGTGTCTTGCGGATGACTCGACTTGGGTGCCTTTAGATGAAATTATGTTGAATAACAAGCTAGAGTATGCGGAAGAACTGGTTGCAATCCTTGATGAGAAGGTTAAGATGTTGCGGAACAAGGAAGTTAGAACTTTCAAGGTGCAATGGCGACATCGAAAGGGTTCCGAGTTTACATGGGAATCCGAAGAGTTTGTATTGGTCTATCTTCCGGCTTGTCACACGGCTTTGATCGCGAGGACGCACTCCGATACAAGTGGGGGAGAGTTGTAACATCCCGTTTTTCCCGTACGTATTGAAAGGTACATACTTGATCATTCGTACGTTTATAACTCGCTAGCTTATGTGTAAATGTATGAATATACGTATAGATATATATAAACGTACACTTGATAATGTGTGCATATGCAAGGCTATACGTGGGTTTAGTTAGCGTTAAGTCTTGTGAGACTATTGTTGAAGGCTAGGTGAAAATAGGAAGCGGGTTTGGAATGTACAAATTAAATTAAGTCGAAACTTGTTTATGATGGTCGAACTGTTCAGATACAGTCTTATGCCGTGCCGCGACAAATGGGTCCGCGCCGCGGCATTGCAAGCATTTCCAGATCAGAAGTCAGGTTAACAAGGGTCATTTTTCTTTCGATATGTCGCGCCGCGACAAATGGGCCGCGTCGCGGCAATGCTGCTGGACAGACTCCAGTTTTAGCTCAATTTAAATGACTTTAAGGGGCAAATTGGTAATTTGGCATATAAATCTGATGGGAGCATTAAATCCCAACCACCAATCCATTTCATTTAATTTCTTTTATCTTTTCTTTCATTTTCTCTCCCAAAAACTCAACACCCATTTAGATTAAAAGTGAGTTTTGAGAGGGAAGGTTTGAGGGTTGATCTTTGGGGCAAGAATTAAAGTTATCCTCCTTGTCTCTAGCTACACGTTGATAGTCTCAATAAGTTCTAACTCTATGTTTTAAGTTTTAATTGGTTAATGGCTAGGGTTTTGGTTACTAGAGACTTGTATGACCCATTTGAGGGTAAAATGGGTGAATTTGTGTTATGTTATTGTAATGAAACCCTAATGGCCACAAACACTCTTGGATTTGAGGTTGTAAGTGTCAAATGGTATTGTAATGAAACCATAATGGTCTTATGATTTGAGGTTGTAAGTGTCAAATGGTATTGCTAGTCACTAATACATTTTTGGATTTATGGAAGAAGTGTTAATGGGTAAGTTTGACTTGATTGAGAGGCTAAGTAATTTAAAATGGGTCAAAATGTACTAGTTGACCTAGTTGGGTGAAATGGGTATGAATTACCCTAAGTTTGTGTTAATTGAAGTTAGTAGACTTTAATGCACTAGCTTTAGTGGTTAAAGTCGGGTCTTGGCCATTTAAGGGCGGTATTGGTGTGATTGAGTCATTTAATGCAAATTGGGTCATTAAATGCTCAAGTAAGTGTAATGTGGTTAATTCCACTAGTCGGTGTATTGAATGTGTACTTAATGAATTAGGTACATTGTCTTGAAGTTCGGACGTGCATAATCATCATCCTTGTGTCAAGGTGAGTGGAATAAGTATACATGTACGTATATGATGTGTTTACTTGTAGAAATGGATATGTGTTGTCCAAGTTAGTGATATATGCGTTGTACGCTAACAGTTTTAAGAACGGATATATGTTTTCCAATTTAGTGTTATATGTGTTGTACACTAATGATTTATGAATGGATATGTGTTGTCCGATTTAGTGTTATATGTGTTATACCCTAACGATTTTATAAACGGATATGTGTTGTCCAAGGGTTAGTGATATATGTGTTGTGCACTAACGGTTGTTATGAACATCAAATGGGAAATTAGAGTACCATTCCGTTTACGATTGGTTAACCATGGTTATATGAATTGTGCATTAGTATACTTAAATACGAACTATATGCTTTTGTTATTGCTAGCTCAATGTGAATTGCAGTTATTGGTATATGCATAATGTTTTGCATGATAGTCGAATTGCTAGCTTGTATACGGTATTGTGTAAGTGATTGCAAGTAAGTAGGTTATATATGAACATGTATAATTATTGCATTCACTAAGCATTAGCTTACCCCTCTCGTTGTTTATCTTTTTAGTTGCAGGTGCGGATAAGGGCAAAGGGGTTATCGGGCACTAGGTGGCCTTTGATGATGTTTTGTTGAAGTTTGAAAGTTGGCCTAACGTTTTGGGTAGTTTAGTCCCAAACCATGCTCAAAGGGTCGTTTGGATTATAAACTATCGTTGTAGTGGGTCAAACTTGTATTGAACTTAATTAATGGCCTTCGTGCCTTTTGTAAACATTTAAATTGTTGAACGTTTAAATGGAACTTGTGGATTGGAATACGGGTTGGGTTGTTTCAGATTGTTGAATCACTACTTGTAGTATCTCCCTCACTAGAAGTATCACTACTCGAATTATCTTCCTCACTAGGAGTACCTTCCTTCCTCTTACGGTTAGCTTGTCAGAAATGGCTATCGGGATCACTATGTGGTTTGAGTGATTCATTCTTATATGAGCGAGTCATGAGCAGAAAAAGAAAAGAAAAGAAAACAAATAAGAATTTATTTGTAGTAATTTCCTTCCACAATACGAGTATAAAAAACAACGAAAATGTGGTCCTTGATCAATTAATCAATGCTTTCATACAGATTTTTGTTGTCTAACATAACAGCTAAGTTGCACGAAGTGGTAGGATCCTTGTGCTCCTAATTATCGGTGACCGTTCGAGAAATTCAACAACTAATCATTCGTATTAAACCAGCCTATACATCATTACCCCTTAAACAATCTTATCTTAAATATCGATAAGTCTATTTCAACTACCAACATAAAACCAAAATAATTGACACACACTTTCCAACAACAGTGCCAAAATGTTTGATGTGCAGAATCTACTCTTAAATTCATAAAACACAACTAACTAACTAACCACTAGCACACACTATAGGTTACAATCCTGATCACGATAGTAATCGATAGCATGTAAGTTAAGTTCATCCCACAGAGGCTATGACAATTAAGTTTTGTTAAATAGAGGTGTCATAGCATATATGTGTAGTAACCCTACTTTTTCCGTTAATTTCTCCATTAATTATTTATCGACCTTTACTTGACTTTCATGTCTTACGTTTAGTAGACAACGTTTTTATCTTTTAATTTCTATAAATATTATTTGTAATATTTATTTGATGACTATTTCAATGTTAAGAATTGGTAGGCTTTTACATGTTTGGTGTCAAAACATAGAAAATTAAAAGTTACATGATCCCCTCTCATATGGGACAATCGGTTGGGGATGTCCAGGGGTGAAATCTGTAAACATTTGAACTAGTTATGTTAGGTTAGTATTATCTCATTTCAAAAATCACTATACATATTTGATATGCTCTTTTATTGGCCAATTCCTTCACCCACGAAACCATCATCACTATCGACTACCATCTTCATCAATACATCTTGTAATGTCCCTATCAAACCCCATATGTTCGGTTTCTGTGATATCTGCTAAAAAGTCAATTTTTTACATCGATATTAAGTTCCAAATATAATAAAGTTCCAAACTTTATCGCCAAAATAATCACTTTGTTGGTTAATTTCGTAGATTAAGTAATTACAAAGGCAATGCAAAAAGAATCAAGTAAAACGGAGCTAAAACGAAGATTCTAGAGCGAAAACGGTGAAAGACAAGTTACGACCCCGGAAACTAAGTTACGTTCCCGGAACGAGCAAGATGATCCAAGCAAAACAGCAAACCAACACCAAACGGCCTGCCAGGCCGGCTTGCTATTTGGGCCGGCTTTCCAAATCAACCAAACACCGGGCACCACAAACGGCCACCATCACCGGCTTTCCAGGAAAAAGGCATAGGCGCCGGGCATGGGCGCGACTTGCCACATCGACCTGCGAGCCGTTTCCAGTCAAACTCTTTTCTATAATAATTAGATTCATACTTTCAAGGTCTTCGACTCTGAGCGGGAAATTTAGTACACGGAGAAGAACGCCGAAGATTGTATTAGGAGCGGTATGGAGTTTGAAGTTGTCACTTTTGCACTTTAGGAACTCGTTTAATCACTGGTACTTCTATCCTTTATCTTTATATAATATATTTCATTATTATTGTTTATGATATTGTTACCATGATTAGCTAGTAGTTATCTCAAGTGTATGCTATGATGTAGTTAGTTATGATATCGAGCTTTGGATTCCGACTGAGGACTCTTTCGGAGTGAAACATCAAACTAGGCCCATAGTACATTGTCGGTCATAGACCATGCAAGTGTAGTCACCAATCATATAAACTTCGCATGTGCATGCTGAAGTACAACGGTTGTTGTAAGCTGTACCTCTGCAAAGTATGGCCATGGAACCCGGTCAGTGCTAATTAGTACACTTCACCATAACGCGGGCTCAAGCATTGCACCCCGCTTGAGGGATTCATAATTAATTAATGAACTTTTTGTTTAAACTCATAAAGGATTGGACCGTTAGGATAACCGAACATGTTCATGGAAGTCACACCAACTTGGTCATGGTGTTCTTTATGGTTAAACGCTTTTAAGAGCCTAACTATCCTTAAAACTAATCATTAACGAAAGCATCAACATACATCACATCGCTTGGATATGGGATACCTTGTATTTCAGTACGCTTATGAAAGTTTAGACCTTTTGGAACGTTAATACGTCACCTAACCGAGTCACTCAATTGGATGAGCCGTCTGAACATGTATGCTTGTAGTCAGGTTGCACGGGCATCGGGGGAATGGGACGTTCAAGACTAGTGTAGTAAATACAAAGTCAATACCTATTCATGAGCCAGCATATCAGATTCTCGGCAGATTAACTAATGAAATCATAGTATGCACTTTCTTTAACCTTATCTGAATTAGAAATTTGATCGCATTTATTTTATCTTATAAACTAGAAAAAACCCAAAATTAGGTAATTTACTACGACTCCTCTACTTTAGGACTATCCTAAGCTAATAGGTTCGATTCTGCTGACTTTTTAAACATTCGACCCAGGTCATACTTCCCTTACTCCTCATAATAAGTAGTACGATTTAGGTCCTCGCTAAATATAAATTTAAAACTATTACTCCCTTCTGGTAGCTAATTCCGATGTTTTATGACTTAATGACAACGCAAAAATAAAACAGTCAGTTTTGGTCATATCATAAGGGTAGGTAAGTTTTTGGCACCGATGTCGTGGAACTGTTTCTATTAAACCTATTTGCAAGCTTTACTGGTGTATAAGAAAGACAATTATACACGGACTTAGTTGTTGGATTTTTTGAACAGTCTCCAAATATATTGGGATCAAAAGGATCCTGCCTCTTCATAGTCGATCTGGCCACTTGGTTTGTTGAATAGTTCATGTGAAGCTCTGTTATCAAAATACCAGGGAATCAGCAGGAAGAACCAAAGACATATTAACCTTAGGATAATTACCTTAGATTACCTTAGATCACCTTACTTTACCTTAGATTAGGATTACCTTAGACTAAATTAGGATTACCTAGAATATCTACCTAAAACCTTAAAAACAAAAGGACATACCCAGTGTATGATCCATATTTGATCTAGACTACGGCCGTTGTTATTCTTTCCTGATCCAGACACAATAATATCTAAAGCACGCAAGGAAGACCTTAGGGCCGTTGTTATTCGTTCCTGATCCAGACACCAAACCCTCGATTGAAGGTCGAGGAGAACCAATCAGATTTCCTGAGATCGAAGGACCCTCCTTTGAGTTAAAACATCATATTGTACAACTCATTTAAAACGGCTGTCAATTTCATGGATTACCGAATGAAGACCATAACTCTCACTTTGATAAATTCATATCTCTTTCAAAATCCTACAATCAGCCAGGGGTAGGACATGATATAGTCCGGCTATACTTGTATCCATATTCTCTCACTCATTATGTGCAGACGTGGTTTGAAGGATTGGAAAATGATTCCATTAAGTCATGGACGGAGTTAGCTACTAAATTCTTAACCAAATATTTCCCTCTTTCTCAACAAACCAAGCTCAAAAATCACATCATCAACTTCAAGCAAAGTTATGATAAATCTCTTTACACCGCATTGGAGCGATTCAAAACCCTGCTAAAGAAATGCGCCAACCACCAGCTAGAACAATCAGCTCAAATCTGTACCTTCTACAATGGTCTTACGGTAAATCATAGGATGAAGATCGATGCAGCAGCTCAAAGAAATATTATGAACCAAACCGCATACGAAGCATGGGAGTTGCTCAAAAACATGACAATGCATCATCATGACTGGAACAATGGTGAAACAACTTCATCATCTGCGCCACTCTCCGCACTTAATAATCAAACGAAGGCCATCAAATCCCTCATGGACAAGATGTAGTCTCTTGCCAAACAACTCAGAGAATTGAAGACGCAACCGTAGCAGATTAACCAGGCTAAGTCATGTACCAACTCGCAACCTCCAGAAGAAAATCAAGTTGAGTATGAGAATTCTGACGGTTCAGTATATTACGTTCAATACCCTGCTCATCAACCAAATCTTGGATTCAATCAGTAATCCAGAAGTAACAAGTTTCAAAGAAATACCCAAACTTTTCGCAATCGCTACCCACCTTATCCCCTGCAACAACCTTAGTTAACCTACAATCAACCACTTCCACTCATTAGACCACCAGGTGAGGAAAACTCTCCAACCAACCAAATTAGAAAAGTAACCAACCCTGCTATTGTTTCATTCAAGGACAAAACCAGCTAAATCAGAATATCGAGTCTAGACAAGACCAGACGGAGATACTCATGTTAAAACCAATTGGCTCTGCTTAAAAGTTAAGAAACACAGCTCGATCAGTTATCATAATGCCTTGAAACCCGACCACGAGGAAGATTACCTATTAACACTATCCAAAATTGCCACATAGAAGAGTCTAAGAAAATTCATTCCATAATCCCAAAGGAAGAACTAAGGAGGAGGTTAGCTAAGCTTAAGAAAAAATTGACAAGTACTTAGAAGATGCCCGTCCAAAATCCAGTTCGTGTACCTTATCCAGGAAGACTATTGGAAGAATCATCAAAGCTTGATACCTACAATCTTGATGGTAGATTCCTGGAAACCATGTCCAAAGTCTCTAACCAGAAGAGATATATACGAAGGCTTCTCTCTACAGAGGAAAGGATATTAGACTCCAACAAAATTCCACTGAGTGAAGAATGTTTAGCATTACTCATAAACTTTCTACCCAAAAAGCTATGAGATACGGCCCCAATTCATCTTCCCGTGTTCGATCTACCAATATGGAACTATTCATGCATTAGCAGATTTAGGAGCAAGTATCAACCTCATACCCTATTCTCAATATAAGAGATTAGTGCTGGGAGATTTAACGAAAACCAAAATGACAATTCAACTTGCTGATCATACAATTCGATATCCTATGGGCATAGTTGAGAACGTGCTGGTGAAAATCAACAAATTCTTGCATCCTACAAATTTCGTAGTAATAGATATTAAGGAAGACCTACATACACCAATAGTATTAGGAAGACCTTTCATGAACACGACTAGGACTGTCATTGATGTGAACAATTAAACCTTGATTTTACGATCAAATGGGGAGAGCGTTACCTTTAAAATTGACCAACCTACCTATCTTTCTGGACAGAAAGAGATGTTTGCTATTTCCACTAGACGGATCACTTTCGATGATGAGTCCCCACCAGCAGTCGATGATATTGAAATGGGTGTCGAATCACGGTCTGCTGACGACCTATAAATGGAAGAAGATGGATCCTAGTGAGAAACAGAGGATGAGGAACAGTCTGAGGAGGAAGAAGAAATGGGAGGCGTAGAGGAAATTGCAGAAACAGATAGAAAGATATCCTCTCTAACCTCGGAAGCAATTCACAAGCACTATGAAGAAATAATGAGGCTAGAGACGGAAGACCAAAGTTTAATAATTCGTTTCATGAAGAAGGCTAATAAGCCTGTCGAATTTAAGGATATAGAGATTGATCCCAACAGTATAGAAGTAAAACACCATAATACTGAAGAAGCCCGTTCATTAGACGAATCTGTAGAAGAAAGCTATACCAATGATGACGAGGAAGAAGAACAAAATGAAGACATTCTGGGTGATCCTTATTCTCTACCAGCAGTATCAGATCAAGAGGAGCCAGACTCTTCTTATTCAAATCTCTCAAAGATACTGGTCATATCAAATCACACCGATATGATAACCTTCATCAATAATACCGATGAGTTTGAAGATATTCTCGAAGCCATCCGTAAATCAATAATACCGATGAGTTTTTCGACGCGTCGTAACCGTGAATGATCGATTCATGCACGCATACGTGTGCATTTATGTACGTTTGTATGTATCGAAAATTTATTTAAACTTATGAAATTGAACTATAATATATATATATATATATATATATATATATATATATATATATATATATATATATATATATATATATATATATATATATATATACATGATGTGTAAAATCGTGTATATTATTTATCAATGGAAAATACCAGTTATTAAAAGATTACACACTAACGGGCAGTGTTCCCGATCGTGTAGCAGTATACATATTGGTAAAATCCAAAATCGTTCCAAGGACAGTTTAAACGTGAGAATTAAGATTGTAACTAATAAAATAAACTAAGTTAAACTATGAAAATAGAAAGTACGAGATAGTTTGTTTTGTGGCTATTTAACGATTAGCCAAATCAAAGATTGATTAAAAGTAAAAGAACAATATTTTTGTATTTTTAAGTTTATAAGAATTAAATTTCAGACTCAACGGAAAATAAAGATATTTGAATTCAATAGATAAAAGAATGTTCGCCTAGATCTCCTATTCGCAGTGTCGGATGATTTGTTATTAAGCTCTAGTTCAATTTATCAATACATGCAACTACAGAGTCGGTTTACCCAGAGTTCTCTTTTAGCAAATATATCAAACTTGGATTTATTGGCTTAGGGTTCCCTTTCATCAAATACCTCTTTCGTTTGTGACTTAGTAATTAACTAATTACAAGATTAAGATTCAATTGGTTAAGCGTTCGCTCCACACAATTCACTCCTGTTTTGTTTAATCTTTGTTACCCGGTTTACCCCCTTGGTCCAGTAAGCACCCAATTGGTTAAGACAAATCAGTTGAAAACTAGTGTACTAAATTGAAACAGGGTTCCCTTTGTTCAAATAAGATCACTAATCAACCTAGTAACAATAATCAACACCCACAATAATGGTTCTCAATCAAAACTCATAATTATCATGCATTAATCAATAAAACATTAAAGTATCATCCAAACACATACGAATATTCAATCTAGACAAATATTAAAAAGCTTAGCCAATAATCATGGCTAAAACCAAAATTACCAATAAATAATTAAAAGTATTCATAATGATTATAAGAATTAAACCTAATTAAAATTGTTTTCTTGAATGATAGACGGATTGAGACTTGTTTCCGGAATGATTGATGTGTTAGAATGAGCTTGGGATTCCCCAAAAATCACCCTTGTTCGTCAAAAAGCTGCTGGAAATCGTCTGGATGCGATAATGATAAATTAGGGTAAATTTTCGGGCTTTAAATAGGAAAAAATTTGAACCGGGCTGAAAGTGGCGTGGCGCGCCAGATATCGCGCGGCGCTCCAAAACCTCGCGCGGCGCGCCATTTTCTGTGCACCTGCTTTCTGGCCTTCTGAAAACTGTCGACTTAATTTTTACGCCTACTGGAGCGGCGCTCAAGGTTTTGGAGCGGCACTCCAGACCTTTTTTTCTGAATCTGAGTTGAAAACTCACTAATATTCGTCAAAACTCGAATCGGACCAAACTCCTTCACTCGTTTACATAGAAAATCACCAAAAACCATCAAATAACTTCAAATTTAACCTTCTTAGTCTTGGAACTCCAACTTTCGCAACACTTATCAAAATAACACCAAATCGTATCCAAAAGGACCAAAATGTACCCGATATCGCTAAGGAAAACGCGTATGAAATATGCGATATCAAACAACCCCACACTAGACTTTTGCTTGTCCTCAAGCAATTAAACTCGATACTAATCTTCTACCATAAAATAACTCCTCAAACAAGTATGTAGAACCAAACGAACAAGAAACCAAACAAGCAACAACTAGCATGGGCACGATTTAGAGTAAATAACAACCATGGTTCCCACTTGCATTCCCCCTAAATAACTTCCCAAACCGCAATCAATATGTAATGGATATAGTAACCAAAGATAATCTCGAATAACGTACCATACTGATGAAGTAGAGAATCTCGAATCATAAATAAGTCTTCAAAGTAAATGGGAATTAAGTGGGAACCGAACACCAAAAAGTATAGCAATCAAACATGTGTGCCAAAAGAACGCACGGGCTACCCCGTAATTGGTCAAGCCAAGCCTCTCACAGTACCTAACATCGCGAGATGTCGGTAAGAAAATAATGTACTTAGGAGGATACACATTACGTCCAGATATCATCGATAATCATGAGGGGATCATCTATTCCGTTAAGTCAACCATAAAGATTGAGGTTCATCAGGCTTAAAAGCTGATATCTTACCTTTCCGGAGGTTATCCACTGGGAATCTGATCAATCACTGACATTTTGTGTATCAAAGTTTTTCCCTGCGTCTCGAGCTGCTAGACTTCAAGCAGATATTTCTCAATTCAGACAAAAGAGCAGCGAGACACTATTTGATGCTTGGGACCGTTATTCTAATTTGTTATGCTCATGTCCGCAACACGGGTTGAATAATTTATAGAAGGTCCAGATTTTCTATAAGGGGTGTGACATCCCAACTCGTCAGAGTATTGATCAAGTAGCAGGTGGGACTTTGATGGATAAGACAAAAGAAGAGGCACTAGCGATTATTGAAAGCCAGGCTGCTTACACTCACGAATCAAAAACTTGATGTGTAAAATCGTGTATATTATTTATCAATGGAAAATACCAGTTATTAAAAGATTACACACTAACGTGCAGTGTACCCTTTACAACCAAACCATGTTTCATGTTAATCCACATTTCAAAACAATCTCCAAGTTAACAAATAACACTTGAAAAATATGCCAAGACCACAAGTCTTTCTCATATCGTACTATCATTTAAACCAATGCATCATATCAATGACGCTCACATAACACCATTACCAAAATATTAACAAACATTACTACTCATAACACTTTTTAATTTCCACAAATCTAGAAAAGTTCATCATGTTTGCCAATTTTTACCAATTTAAATTACTACTACCAACATACTCATCACAACTCAAAAACACATGTTTAATCCTCACTAGCATGGCATCATACATAAATAAACCAATATATCTCAAGTCATTCAAACTAATATGACCCGCCCATATGAACACAACCCCACACTAGCTCAAAAACACATAGACAATTCAAAAACTAGAGCAATTTCAAGCTTGTAACTCCTTTATCACCTACAAATTCGCATTCCCAAACATACAAACCCTAGGTTCAATTGCAACTTCTAAAAACACAAAATTAATTATGAATTCAAAGCATTCAATCATAATCTAACAAAACCCATCACTAATTAGAACACAAAACCCCAATTGAACAAACCCCACACTAATTCATCATATAAATCAAAGATTAAGCAAGTAATTACATATAATAAGATGAAATTAGTAAGATAGGAAACAAATTCGGACCTTAGGGATAACCATTCTTGCAAGATTTGAAGTTAATTGATCAAGAAATTTAAGTATTTGATATTAGGGTTTTTGGATCTATGTGTTTATATGTGAAGAAAGTGAGATAGAATAGAAAGAATAAGTGTTTTGGGGTGAATAAAGGCTGTAAAATCCGACTCCTATTTTGTGTGGTTAAGAAAATTCGTTTTTTTATATTTAAAAACAAATCAGGCTTCCCGACAGTAATTGGAGCGGCGCTCCAGGTAATCGCCCGGCGCGCCAAATGCTTGCGCGGCGTTCCATTCAACTGAAAAATCATGTCGAGGCTTTTTAAAGATCTGGCAAATCAGGTCTTTTCATTCTGAGCGGCGCGCCATGTTATGGAGCGGCGCTCCAAGTGCTGATACCCTAGTAATTCGATTTTTTAAGCCATTTTAACCCATTTTCTCAACCTAAAAACCAACAAACAACCCCAACAAAAATCCGAGCATGATCATATTGCACATATCATCAAACAAGCACAAAAACATAAAAATCTACAACAATGTGAAGTTTATTACCGAGTCATTCACAAGACTCGTTTCCAACTTCAAGTAACCTTAAGATCGGGTTCAACGTGAACCCCCTCATCAATCTCCAACGGACCATCGAAATATTTCTTAACTCGATGTCCGTTCATCTTAAAGGTAGTACCACTAGCATTTTTTAACTCAATCGCACCGTATGGGTACACCTTAACAACCTCAAATGGTCCCGTCCACCGGGACTTAAGTTTTCCTGGTAAAAGCTTCAACCTAGAGTTAAACAAGAGCACTCGATCGCCCTCATTAAACTCTTTCGGACCTTTTAACCTTCTATCATGCCATTGCTTGGTTTTCTCTTTATAAATTAACGAATTCTCATACGTATCAAGGCGTAATTCACCAAGCTCATTCAATTTCCCCGCCGTGAGGCATCCAGCTTCCTTCAAATCTAAATTACACTTTTTAAGTGCCCACATCGTTTTATGCTCAATCTCCAACGGGAGATGACACGCTTTTCCATAAACCAACCGATAAGGAGTGGTACCAATTGGCGTTTTGTAGGCGGTTCCAAATGCCCACAAAGCTTCATCAAGTTTATTCGCCCACTCCTTCGGATTCGACCCCACAGTTTGATCAACAATCCCCTTAAGAGCTCGATTGGTATTCTCAACTTGTCTGCTCGTTTGGGGATGGTATGAAGTAGAAACTTTATGGAGAACTCCATATCGCTTCAATACCTTCTCCATTTGGGCATTACAAAAATGAGTACCCCTATCGCTAATTAAAGCTTTAGGAGTTCCAAATCGAGAGAATAAATGCTGAAGGAAAGAAATCACAACTCGTGCATCGTTTGTAGCCAAAGCTTGCACTTCGGCCCATTTGGACACGTAGTCAATGGCAACGAGTATGTAACTATAATTCTGAGATTTCGGAAATGGCCCCATAAAGTCAATTCCCCAATCGTCAAATACTTCACAAACTTGAATGCTTTGTTGAGGCATCTCATCCCTTTTGGTGACGTTACTGGCTCTTTAACAAGAATTGCACGATTTGCAAATCCGGTGTGCATCCTTAAAAATTGTCGGCCAAAAGAAGCCGGCATCATAGACTTTACGCCCCGTGATTTGGGGTCCAAAATGCCCACCGGTAGGCCTCCTATGGCACTCGGTCAAAATACGCATACACTCCTCACCGGAAACACACCGGCGGATAACCCCATCGGGACAACAATGAAAAAGATAGGGAGCCTCCCAGAAATAGTACTTAAGGTTACTAAAGAATTTCTTCTTCTTTTGATGTGACCACCCTTTTTCCAAGAATCCCCCAACTAGATAATTAGCAATGTCCACGTACCATGGCTCATCCACCTTATCCATCGCCATGAGATATTCATCGGGAAAATCATCATGGATACTCGATTCGTGAAGGACTTCGAGATTTGGATTCTCGAGTCTAGACAAGTGGTCAGCCGCTAGATTTTTAGCACCCTTCTTATCCCGGATCTCGATATCGAATTCTTGCAAAAGCAAGATCCATCTAAGCAGTCAAGGTTTTGCATCCAGTTTCGAAAACTGGTACTTAAGAGCAGAATGGTCCGTAAAAATAATAGTCTTAGACAAGACTAAGTAGGATCGGAACTTATCAAATGGAATGACCACCGCAAGGAGCTCCTTTTCAGTGGTAGTATAATTCAATTGCGCTCCCTGCAAGGTCTTGCTTGCATAGTAAATGGGTTGGAAATGTTTCTCGACCCTTTGACCCAAAACAGAGCCAACAGCAAAATCAGAAGCATCGCACATAAGCTCGAATGGAAGGGACCAATTCGGAGCAATTATGATTGGTGCATTGATCAGTTTCTCCTTAAGAAGTTTGAATACCTTTAGGCACTCTTCGGAGAAATTCCACGGTGTATCCTTTTCGAGGAGTTTGTTCATCGGGTTAGCAATTTTAGAAAAATCCTTAATGAACCGCCGATAAAAACCGGCGTGCCCGAGAAAACTCCGAACACCCTTAACATCGGTGGGAGGTGGAAGGTTCTTAATAGCCGTTACCTTCACTGGATCCACCTCAATACCGTCCTTAGAAATCTTGTGCCCGAGAACTATGCCCCCTTGAACCATGAAATGGCACTTTTCCCAATTGAGCACAAGATTAGACTTCTCACACCTTTCCAACATCCGTTCCAAATTAAGAAGGCATGAATCAAAAGTGTCACCGAAGATCTAAAAGTCATCCGTGAACACCTCAATGCAATCCTCTATCATATCATGGAATATGGCCATCATTGAAAGGACCCGTCCTAATCCATCCGGACAAAGTCCACATTGATTATAAACGATTCACAATAGTTGATTACATCGCGAGGTATTTGACCTCTATATGATACATTTTACAAACATTGCATTCGTTTTTAAAAGACATACTTTCATTACATCGAAAGTTGACGGCATGCATACAATTTCATAACATATCTAACCATAATTGACTTAATAATAATCTTGATGAACTCAACAACTCGAATGCAACGTCTTTCGAAATATGCCATGAATGACTCCAAGTAATATCTATAAAATGAGCAAATGCACAGCGGAAGATTTCTTTCGTACCTGAGAATAAACATGCTTTCAAGTGTCAACCAAAAGGTTGGTGAGTTCATTGGTTTATCATAAATAATCATTTCATAATTTTAATAGACCACAAGATTTCATATTTCCATTTCTCATAAACATACGTCCCATGCATAGAGACAAAATATCATTCATATGGATTGAACACCTGGTAACCGACATTCACAATATACATATAAGAATATCCCCATCATTCCGGGATCCTCCTTCGGATATGATATAAATTTCGAAATACTAAAGCATCCGGTACTTTGGATGGGGCTTGTTGGGCCCGATAGATCTATCTTTAGAGTTCGCGTTAATTAGGGTGTCTGTTCCCTAATTCTTAGATTACCAGACTTAATAAAAAGGGCATATTCGGTTTAATAATCCAACCATAGAATGTAGTTCAATTACTTGTGTCTATTTCGTAAAACAGTTATAAAAAAACAGCGCATGTATTCTCAGTCCCAAAAATATATATTGCAAAAGCATTTAAAAAGGGATTAATGAAACTCACCTAATGTATTTTGTAGTAAAAATACATATGACTATATTGAACAATGCAGGGTTGGCCTCGAATTCACGAACCTATATCATTTATATATATTAAAACATATACTCGTAATCGAACAATTTCATATGTTATAACTTTATATATTATTTATTTAGTTTGTAAACATATCTGAAAATGATTATTATTTACACAATTTTATATAACTATTATTCATCATTAATAATAATAAAATTGTATATTAAGGTTTATATATGATAAAAATATATATTTATATTTTAAATTGATATTTTTTATATATAGCTTAATTTATATCTTTTTAATAAAAAAATATAGTGTTATATATTTTTATACGAAATCTATTTGTAGTTGTTCTGATAATGATAAAAATGATAGTAATAATATTGATAGCAATAATAGTAATAATAATGATAATGTTAACTTTAACAATAATAATACATATAATTACCAAATGATACAAACTAATAATAATGATAATAATAATAGTCATAATCCTAATAATAATCATAATACATACATTAATAGTGAAAATGATAAAATTAATGATAAGAATATTAATAATACTAATAGTACTTAATGATAATATCATAACTAATATTCATAATAAGAATAATAATAGGTATAATACTTAATATTATTAATAATAATAACACTTCTACTTAATAATAATAACAAATAATAATAACAACAACAATAAAAATAATCATAATAATAATTAATAACTAATAATAATAATAGAATTTGAAAACTACCTCTAGTGATAAGCCTTTAAAAAAAATGCCCGAGACGGGACTCGAACCCGCGACCACCCACATACCCGCTAACACCCTTAGCCATCAGCCCAAGTCCATTTTTCTTAATTACTTCGTAGCCCAAATATATATATCCGTTCTACCTGCCTCAGCCCAACAGAGATCAACAGCTTTCGGCCCAACTCTTAACTTTTGATACAGCCCAGCATTTTTTAAAAAAAAAAAAAATAATTTTTCAGCTGCCTATGCCAAGTTTCGAACCAGGGACCTCTCGTTTACGTGACACACTACCAACCAACTGCGCTGTATATGCTTTTCTATTTTATTTCGTTCCTAAATTTATTTAATCACTATTTCTGGTTTCCATCTTCTTCAATTTACACACCCAGAACTATTCATTAATAACAAAAATCATCATTTATATTCATGGACTTAATATCATTAACAACATAATCGTATTTAATCATCTTCATACGGATCATCATGTCAGTTTCATAATTACCATCGTTGTCCCCCATCTCCATCTTTGTATATTAGTCGAATAATATATATATATATATATATATATATATATATATATATATATATATATATATATATATATATATATATATATATATATATATATACATAACGGCAGTAGGAGCAAGAACTTGAATGTGATTATGGTGATTTTGTTCGAACCAGAAAACGTAACAGTAGCAGTTAAAATAATGATGATGATGGCGGTTTGATGATGATTAAATGATGGGGATCGACGGTTCACATCAGTGAAGTCGTCGGTTGTTTATATGATGAAAGTGGTGGTATTATTAGACTAGAAACAGGAAAATAAACTGCAGTAGCAGTGATATAATTGCGTGGTAGTTCATGGTTAAATATGGTGGTGGGTTTCGATGGTTTGGGACGAAAAAACAGGAGAGAGAGGGAGGAGAGAGAGAGATACATAGATGGTTGTTTACGGTGGACATAGTGGTGGTTGGTGGTGGTATTGGGGTAGAGAATGGTGGTGGTCGAGTGGTTTCATAATGGTGATGGGTGATGGAAGGTGGTTAGCGATGGAGATTATGGTGATTATTAGTGGGTTTATCAATTCAAAATTTTAGAGAGAGAGATACAACGATTGTGTTGATGGTCGGTGTTTGTGGTTTAATCGGTGGTCGACGGTGGTAGTTCATGTAGGGTGATGACGGGTTTAGGTGGTGGTGACGATGGTGGTAGTCTTGAAAGTTGGTGTAAGTTGAGATGGTGATCTTTGGGTGATCTTTGGGGATGACTTTTGCGGGTCTTGATGTTCGTTTAAGTTGTACCCGAATAGAAACATGAAGCATGGTAGAAATAAAATTATAGATCATGCTGTTGATAAATTTGTGATGTTCATTATGTTATTTGATGAGAGTAATGGTGTTGATTTCCAAAATCACAGTAGTTTGAGTGGGTTTTGGTTTAGGAAGTAGGAAAGGAAGATGAGTGGTAGTGTGTCTTGTGATGCATATATAAATATGTATATCTAAAATGCTGGATTCCAAATCACAAAGAAACAAGTGGATATAATATAATAATTAACTAAATTTATTAAAGGTGCATACATAGAATTTAGCAGCCTCACATTTGTCCATACTCCGTCGACAGAATATTTTAGAGTTATTATATCGTGTCCATTGCTAAACAGTTGTCGTATAAAAGTGTTCCTAAAAAAATCCCAAACTTTTAGATTAAATATAATTAATTATTTCACTCATTAGCTGTTTGAAACCTGATCAAAAAGGTTCAAAAATTATTTATTTTCTGTTCCGATTTATATGTACGGAGTACAAATATTTAAACTTAAAAAGATAAAAATACTTTTAACAAATCTATAATCTTCGTAATCAATTTACACTCCAATTTTTATTTAATCATTCATAAACATGTATTATATTTATTTTAAAACTAACGAAACGTCAACCGAGTGTCGCTGACGATTACTAATTAGGCTCGAGATCAATTACTTTTAATATATTCTCTTTCTATATGCAAACAGTTTTAACTAGCAAGTTTCAACTACTAAAATAAATATATTATATATTTTTAAAGAATTAAATTTAATATAATTTGATATATTTACAAGAAACATTTAGATATACATATATATACATATCTATATATTTATAATAATAGTTTTCATTACATCACATATTATTTTACATATTTATTTTCTAAAATTAAATCATATATTATATCAAATAATATTTCAAATTATTTTTATATATACATATTTAAATATATATGTATCTATTTACAAATAGTTGTTCGTGAATCGTCGAGAACAGTCGAAGGTCAATTGAATATATGAATCAGTTCAAATTTTTTTTTTTTTTTGAGACTCAACCTATCAGACTTTGCTTGTTGTGTCAAAAATATATAAAGCTTAAGTTTAAATTTGATTGGAAATTTCCGAGTCTTCACAGTACCTACCCGTTAAAGAAATTTCATCCCGAAATTTGATTGGGATGGTCATAGCTAACAATAAAAATATTTTCATGACGAATATGAGTTGAAAATTTGAGTTTTATCAGTAGTGAGTACTATGGTTGAAACAATTTGATTATGCGAGGAGTATAAGCGAAGCTATCACAAAAGAGTGAAATGAGAAAATAATATTTCGTCATATCCGTTGACGTAGATATGGTTGATTTCCGGAGTTCAAGGGATTTAGAGAAAATCTTCGTAATAAGATTTGATTCTTCGGTAATTCAGAAAATTAGAATCCTCTTTAGTTAAATGCGATGATCTGTCTCGATTGCTCAGTCTGATATGTCACTATAAATTCACTCACTCCATTTCCTTATTTTCACAGCTCATATTTTCTATTCTTTCTTTATTAATCCATACTTCTGTTTTTCTCTTCTCGACTTTAAGTCAAGCGAATAATGATCCAGAATTCGTAGGTCTGAAGTTTAGAATGATCATGACTAATGTTCTGAGAGAGATTGTAATAGCACGATCTTGATTGGTTAAATTACCAGAATTCAAGAGAGAAGATAGAACTATCAGGAAAATATATCCTTAATATGTTTGGAGATTAGGTAGAATGTAAGAGTCGTGTAACATGGCACATGATGACGGGATGGTCTGTGAATCATCATGTTCCATTAGAAACTCAGCATGACTTACTGTAATATAATCACGTTGATCAAGTGTCATTATATTATGCTAACTCATGCATCAGTTCCCAATATTACTTCAATAACATTCATATTTTAAGCTCGAAAGTTTACAGAATATAGAAACTAACAGTTTCTATATGATGTAATACTGATAGCACGAAGAGATTAATGATTTCAGATAAGAATAGTTATGCAAATATCTTCATAAATATGAAGGATATTTATAATGAAAGATACGATGTTATCTTGGAATTTCTAATATCGATGGATGATGAAGAAGATTTATCCGTAAGGGTTTAGATTCGGAAGCAAGGTATTCGCTAAAGATTTCATCAGAAACAGAATCATTTGGATTCTTTGAAGTCAAACTTATTCTTTGTGATTTATCCACAGCTTTCTTCATAGTTTCGCATAATCTGCTTTTCGGTACTGAATTTTCTATTGAATGTTTCCAATATAATGATACACAGGAAGCACGAAGAGGTATATAATTTTGGACGAGAATATTTATGAAAATATCCTCAGAAATATCGAAAATATTGATGATGATATTTTGGAATTTCTAAGTTCAATGATTGATGGAGAAACATTTTCCGCAAGATTTTAACATGACTTCGGAGCAAGATATTTTTTGAAGGTTTCATCGGATCCAGAATTACCTGGATTCTTTGAATATAGGGTTTGGTCCTTGTATTTGTCCTTGGTCTTCTTCATGGTTAGCTCAATCCGTTTTCCAGTTCCAACTTTTCTGAGCTTTTCCAACATACTATTCTTTATCATCAGACCTTCGATGATTAAGGTCGTTTTACGGTTGTCTATGGTTTCTGCTGCTTCATTCAGATTTTTCAACATTCAGCGTATTGATTTGTGACTAAGTGCTTTTCAGAATTTCAGAATAAGAGATCATAATTCTAAGAGATAAATGTCGTACATATAACTGTTGATGTAGATATGCTGTGAGTTTTCAAAGTACTGATTGCTGATTCTCGGTAACTGTTATGGCAGTTCTCGTTACAAGATGAGGATGAGTATATAATAGGGTTTCATTGAATAAATATAATGATTTGTCAAAGAGATTTAAACCAAGAAGCAACAAGGTTGCTGGTACGTCTGCTGGTAATATGGTGGAATATAAAAGAATTCTCCGGTATCAAAAGGGTAATCATATATATCAGGATTATAGTAAGACTACTTCGAATGAAAAGTCGAAGTTGACTTGCTGGAGCTGTGACAAAATTGGCTACTTTGAAAATGGATCACAAAGTTATTTTTGCTAATAAATGCCAATGGGTCTGACGCGGCTATGTGTTAAACTTTTACTCAGTTGCTGAGAGTTTCTCAGGTGCATAACTATATGCATAAATCTTTCCTTCCGTAGATGAAGTGCGGTTGGTTCATCCTCTCGATTGAGGTGTTTTCAAGAATTATAAAAGGTTTGAATGCAGATTGTAATCGTCAAAATACAAATGAGGTTTAAGGTGATATCAAGTGGCAAACTTGAAGAATTGTTTAGTTTCATATGCTATAGTCAATATTTTAATTTATTTTAATTGTCCAATGTTGGTAGTCCACAGTTGATAGTCCACAGTTGACAGTCCAATAATTCATATATAGTTTAATATATAATATTCGAATTAATTAATACGTGTCGTGACCCGTATACGTCTCAGACTCGATCACAACTCAAAGTATATATATTATTATAGAATCAACCTCAACCCTGTATAGAGAACTCGATCATTACTGCATATAGAGTGTCTATGGTGATTCTAAATAATATATATAGATGTGTCGATATGATATGTCAAAACTTGTATACGTGTCCCGATATTTAAAGTGCGTAAAATAAATAACAGAAATTAAATGACGATAAATAAAGTGCGTAAAGTAAATAACAGAAATTAAATGACAATAAATAAAATTGCGAGAATATAAATTGCGATAAAATAAATTGCGATAATTAAATTGCGATAAATAAAATGTAATACGGAATTAACAGTTAGCTAGGAACAGTTAGCTAGGATTTTGTTAGCGTGGTTTCTTAATAAAATTTAATATTGTTAATTAGTCTGTTTCTAATCAATTTTTATTATCCATTATTTCTTCATTATGCCACTTGTTGGATTCTGATAGGTCAAAATCCAAATATGAGATTGAATTTGAATGAAAATAGTTATTCTTTGGTGAATGGATACGTATCTCAGTGGTTGTAATTAGGATAGTGAATAACTGTTGAATCAGATTCGAAGAATATACAGTGTAACTTATTAATGTGAAATTTAAATATTCCTCGGGTATTACCTACCCGTTAAAATATTTTCACCATTAACAGTTTGTACAAAAGAATTTTTAATTACAACCTTTTTGAAAACATATATACATATATATTTTCTTCAGATGAAATCATGGATTTAATGAGTCAATATGATATTAAACTCATTTGATTTATCGTTAGAACAAGAATATATAATTTCTAACATATTAGAGATCACATGCTCACCATGTCGAACGAAGATAAATGATGTAGAACGATATGTAGAACGAAGATCATACTCGAAGTACAGATAGTGATATTGAAGCATGGATTGTTGATGGTACTGGTGCTGTTACTGGTGGTACTGTTGGTGCTGGTGATGTTGCTGAAGCTGGTACATTTTGAACCATATTCTTCGAATTGATTATTCGAGCGCGAAGTTCGTTGACCTATTACTCCAGGATGATTGTCGGTCGGGACGAGTGGATGAATAAGGTTCAGAATTGTGGATAGAATATAATCTTGTCGAGTTACCCTGAAAATGAGACTGAAAATGGTGTCTCGAATAGATTCGCCGGTAAACGCTTCAGATTCATTGTCAAGAGGTGAATTCGGTTGGTGGAAGGGATTGCCTTCTGCGCATTTTCCATTAATTAAGTAAACTACGAACCCATCAGATGAATTGATAATGGTTGATTGGTTGATTCCTGCCGATGACTCTGTTTTCAGAGCTTAGGTGAACATCTATGTCGGAATAGCTGTCGGAATAACTATCGAAATAGCTATCGGAATCTGAGGGACTCGAACTGGTTACATGATTCATCTCGTACGATCAGATGAAGGATTTTCGATAAGAAATAGATTATAGGATGTAGATTAGTGTCCTGCAATACATAATTTACATATGCATATATAATACTAAAAATCCCATAAGTTATGGAGGAATCTACGGAAGTTGTCAGGCAAAGGTAACAATAACAGATACGCTAAGATATGAATTTATCTATACACTGTCTATGCAATTGAGGCAGTAAGACGTGTCTAGACTTTAAGGATGATAAGCAAATAATTTTTCGACACTAAATGATAAGCAAAACTTTTGACATGCAGACACGGTCGAAGTCCAGACTCACTAATGCATCTAAACAACTATCAGTTAGACACACTAATGCAAGACCTGGTTCGCTAGGACCACCGCTCTGATACCAACTGAAAGGACCCGTCCTAATCCATCCGGACAAAGTCCACATCGATTATAAACGATTCACAATAGTTGATTACATCGCGCGGTATTTGACCTCTATATGATACATTTTACAAACATTGCATTCATTTTTAAAAGACATACTTTCATTACATCGAAAGTTGACGGCATGCATACAATTTCATAATATATCTAACCATAATTGACTTAATAATTATCTTGATGAACTCAACAACTCGAATGCAACGTCTTTCGAAATATGCCATGAATGACTCCAAGTAATATCTATAAAATGATCAAATGCACAGCGGAAGATTTCTTTCGTACCTGAGAATAAACATGCTTTCAAGTGTCAACCAAAAGGTTGGTGAGTTCATTGGTTTATCATAAATAATCATTTCATAATTTTAATAAACCACAAGATTTCATATTTCCATTTCTCATAAACATACGTCCCATGCATAGAGACAAAATATCATTCATATGGATTGAACACCTGGTAACCGACATTCACAATATACATATAAGAATATCCCCATCATTCCGGGATCCTCCTTCGGACATGATATAAATTTCAAAGTACTAAAGCATCTGGTACTTTGGATGGGGCTTGTTGGGCCCGATAGATCTATCTTTAGAGTTCGCGTCAATTAGGGTGTCTGTTCCCTAATTCTTAGATTACCAGACTTAATAAAAAGGGCATATTCGGTTTAATAATCCAACCATAGAATGTAGTTAAATTACTTGTGTCTATTTCGTAAAACAGTTATAAAAAAACAGCGCATGTATTCTCAGTCCCAAAAATATATATTGCAAAAGCATTTAAAAAGGGATTAATGAAACTCACCTAATGTATTTTGTAGTAAAAATACATATGACTATATTGAACAATGCAGGGTTGGCCTCGAATTCAGGAACCTATATCATTTATATATATTAAAACATATACTCGTAATCGAACAATTTCATATGTTATAACTTTATATATTATTTATTTAGTTTGTAAACATATCTGAAAATGATTATTATTTACACAATTTTATATAACTATTATTCATCATTAATAATAATAAAATTGTATATTAAGGTTTATATATGATAAAAATATATATTTATATTTTAAATTGATATTTTTTATATATAGCTTAATTTATATCTTTTTAATAAAAAATATAGTGTTATATATTTTTATACGAAATCTATTTGTAGTTGTTCCGATAATGATAAAAATGATAGTAATAATATTGATAGCAATAATAGTAATAATAATGATAATGTTAACTTTAACAATAATAATACAGATAATTACCAAATGATACAAACTAATAATAATGATAATAATAATAGTCATAATCCTAATAATAATCATAATACATACATTAATAGTGAAAATGATAAAATTAATGATAAGAATATTAATAATACTAATAGTACTTAATGATAATATCATAACTAATATTCATAATAAGAATAATAATAGGTATAATACTTAATATTATTAATAATAATAACACTTCTACTTAATAATAATAACAAATAATAATAACAACAACAATAAAAATAATCATAATAATAATTAATAACTAATAATAATAATAGAATTTGAAAACTACCTCTAGTGAAAAGCCTTTAAAAAAAATGCCCGAGACGGGACTCGAACCCGAGACCACCCACATACCCGCTAACACCCTTAGCCATCAGCCCAAGTCCATTTTTCTTAATTACTTCGTAGCCCAAATATATATATCCGTTCTACCTGCCTCAGCCCAACAGAGATCAACAGCTTTCGGCCCAACTGTTAACTTTTGATACAGCCCAGCTTTTTTTTTAAAAAAAAAATAATTTTTCAGCTGCCTATGCCAAGTTTCGAACCAGGGACCTCTCGTTTACGTGACACACTACCAACCAACTTCGCTGTATATGCTTTTCTGTTTTATTTCGTTCCTAAATTTATTTAATCACTATTTCTGGTTTCCATCTTCTTCAATTTACACACCCAGAACTATTCATTAATAACAAAAATCATCATTTATCTTCATGGACTTAATATCATTAACAACATAATCATATTTAATCATCTTCATACGGATCATCATGTCAGTTTCATAATTACCATCGTTGTCCCCCATCTCCATCTTTGTATATTAGTCGAATAATATATATATATATATATATATATATATATATATATATATATATATATATATATATATATATATATATATATACATAACGGCAGTAGGAGCAAGAACTTAAATGTGATTATGGTGATTTCGTTCGAACCAGAAAACGGAACAGTAACAGTTAAAATAATGATGATGATGGCGGTTTGATGATGATTAAATGATGGGGATCGACGGTTCACATCAGTGAAGTCGTCGGTTGTTTATATGATGAAAGTGGTGGTATTATTCGACTAGAAACAGGAAAATAAACTGCAGTAGCAGTGATATAATTGCGTGGTAGTTCATGGTTAAATATGGTGGTGGGTTTCGATGGTTTGGGACGGAAAAACAGGAGAGAGAGGGAGGAGAGAGAGAGATACATAGATGGTTGTTTACGGTGGACATAGTGGCGGTTGGTGGTGGTATTGGGGTAGAGAATGGTGGTGGTCGAGTGGTTTCATAATGGTGATGGGTGATGGAAGGTGGTTAGCGATGGAGATTATGGTAATTATTAGTGGGTTTATCAATTCAAAATTTTAGAGAGAGAGATACAACGATTGTGTTGATGGTCGGTGTTTGTGGTTTAATCGGTGGTCGACGGTGGTAGTTCATGTAGGGTGATGACGGGTTTAGGTGGTGGTGACGATGGTGGTAGTCTTGAAAGTTGGTGTAAGTTGAGATGGTGATCTTTGGGTGATCTTTGGGGATGAGTTTTGCGGGTCTTGATGTTCGTTTAAGTTGTACCCGAATAGAAACATGAAGCATGGTAGAAATAAAATTATAGATCATGCTGTTGATAAATTTGTGATGTTCATTATGTTATTTGATTAGAGTAATGGTGTTGATTTCCAAAATCACAGTAGTTTGAGTGGGTTTTGGTTTAGGAAGTAGGAAAGGAAGATGAGTGGTAGTGTGTCTTGTGATGCATATATAAATATGTATATCTAAAATGCTGGATTCCAAATCACAAAGAAACAAGTGGATATAATATAATAATTAACTAAATTTATTAAAGGTGCATATATAGAATTTAGCAGCCTCACATTTGTCCATACTCCGTCGACAGAATATTTTAGAGTTATTATATCGTGTCCATTGCTAAACAGTTGTCGTATAAAAGTGTTCCTAAAAAAATCCCAAACTTTTAGATTAAATATAATTAATTATTTCACTCATTAGCTGTTTGAAACCTGATCAAAAAGGTTCAAAAATTATTTATTTTCTGTTCCGATTTATATGTACGGAGTACAAATATTTAAACTTAAAAAGATAAAAATACTTTTAACAAATCTATAATCTTCGTAATCAATTTACACTCCAATTTTTATTTTAATCATTCATAAACATGTATTATATTTATTTTAAAACTAACGAAACGTCAACCGAGTGTCGCTGACGATTACTAATTAGGCTCGAGATCAATTACTTTTAATATATTCTCTTTCTATATGCAAACAGTTTTAACTAGCAATTTTCAACTACTAAAATAAATATATTATTTATTTTTAAACAATTAAATTTAATATAATTTGATATATTTACAAGAAACATTTAGATATACATATATATATACATATCTATATATTTATAATAATAGTTTTCATTACATCACATATTATTTTACATATTTATTTTCTAAAATTAAATCATATATTATATCAAATAATATTTCAAATTATTTTTATATATATACATATTTAAATATATATGTATCTATTTACAAATAGTTGTTCGTGAATCGTCGAGAACAGTCGAAGGTCAATTGAATATATGAATCAGTTCAAATTTTTTTTTTTTTTTTTTTTTTTTATACTCAACCTATCAGACTTTGCTTGTTGTGTCAAAAATATATAAAGCTTAAGTTTAAATTTGATTGGAAATTTCCGGGTCGTCACAATCATGCACCTTTGAAAAGTGGCTGGAGCATTGCAAAGGCCAAAGGGCATGCGTCGGTATGAAAATGTGCCATACGGGCACGTGAAAGTAGTTTTCTCCTGGTCCTCGGGCGAGACAGGAATTTGGAAATAGCCTGGAAAACCATCAAGAAAACAATAAAAGCTGTTTCCCGCTAACCTCTCTAGCATTTGATCCATGAAAGGTAACGGGAAGTGGTCTTTGCATGTGGCGTCGTTCAACTTTCGATAGTCAATACAAACACGCCACCCCGTAACAGTCCTAGTGGAAATTAACTCATTTTTATCATTAGTGGTAACAGTCATACCACCTTTCTTAGGTACACAGTATACCGGGCTAATCCAAGGACTGTCAGAGATCGGGTAAATAAGACCTGCATCGAGGAGCTTAATGATCACTTTCTTCACGACATCTTACATGTGCGGGTTCAACCTCTTTTGTCGTTGCACCACAGGTTTGGAGTTATCCTCCATTATGATTTTGTGGGTGCAATAGGAGGGACTAATACCCTTAATGTAGTGAATTTTCCATGCAATGGCCGGTTTATAGGCCTGCAGCATGGTTACAAGCTCAGTTTTCTGACCTGTAGTAAGAGAAGAAGAAATAATTACCGGGAGCTTAGATTCCTCCTGTAAATAAGCGTATTCCAAATGATCAGGAAGTGGCTTCAATTCTAACTCAGGAGGTTCTTCAATTGAAGACTTGCTTCGGTAATCCGCATGACGTTCGAGTTCCTTGAACTCCTCCTCAGTCGGCTCATAGCCGTTTTCCATCAAGGTGGTCAAAATATCCACCTCCTCAACCTGCAACTCTTCATCAATTTCAACCAATGAACATTCTTCTGAACCCTGTAACTCTGAGAATTCCTGCAACAACTCAGACTGAACATTCACAGTGTTAAGAAAATAACATGTATCATCAGTGTAGGTAGGGTATTTTAAAGCATGGTCGATTGAGAAAGTTGCATGCAAATCATCTATCCTAAGCGTCAACTGTTGGCCATAGACATCAATGATACACCTAGCAGTATTTAAAAATGGCCGACCCAAAATAAGTGGAATCCTCTCATCCACTTCCATAACCAACACCACGAAATCGGCCGGGACAACCAACGACCGGATCTTAACTAGCATATTCTCGATAATTCCACGAGAGAATTTAATAGAGCGGTCAGCTAGCTGAATAGCCATACGCGTGGGTTTCAACTCCCGGGGTCTAGCTTCAAGTAAATAGAATAGGGCATTAAATTTATGCTAGCTCCCAAATCTGTCAACGCCCTCATACAATCCAAATTACCCAGTAAACAAGGAATGGTAAAACTCCCAGGTTCCTCAAGCTTCTCGGGAAGCTTGTTTGCAACTACCGCTGAGCATGCGGCATTCAACCTGACTGAAGACACGTTCTCCAGCTTCTTCCTGTTAGTTAGCAAGTCCTTAAGAAACTTTGCATACTTGGGCAATGATCAATCCTTAATTAATGATGTTGCTTAATTACGGATTGAGTGCAATAAGATTATAATGGAGGATGGGATGTTCGATGATTATTTTGGGCCCCAATGATCGTTTTTCACTTTAACTATCAAGTGATCAACCACCCCGACCCGGTCTTCGTTATCGATTAGCATGATTCACCTTAACTCAATGTAAGAAGTCCTTGGGCAAAGTCACAAGTGAAATCTACAAAGGCTTAGGAAAATGGCAGAGAATCAACAACCTATAAATGAGAGGCCAAGCTCCCTATTTATAGTATCCATGATATCCGCGGTCTACGAGATGCTCGGCTCTCCGCGGAAAGTCAGCGGATCAAACCGCAGTTTGGCATTTCAGCGAATACTTAACCGCAGTATTTATTTTCAGCGAATATGGCATAACTGTGCCTTATAATCCGCGAAGTTCTGTCCTTAGCTTTTTAGAAAATAAAATATACATATACAATGCTATGTATATGATCAAGTCCCCCCAGTTTATTATGATGCATTTTCGCGAAGCAAATGCATCCTGATAAACTCTAAAAATAAAGAAGTGCATCTTTAAAATATCTCGCGAACTTTATTATATGTTTTTTACTGTCCATTTATTACCGTTGTTTTAATTAGGCGAAACGCGTAATTACAACGGTAACTTCCGCTATTCTGTCAAATCAGCTTATTTTAACGGCTAGATTTTTATCGTTTTACGCGTCACAGTAATTACAGCCGTTAAAATTCAATGATTACCTTTTCAACTTGCTCGCCCTAATCCCAATTATAAATAGCAGACAACGCCGCACAAAAACTTTACGCTTTCCTTTCCTAATTTCGCATTCAAATTCGTTGAATCATAATCGTACCGTGCAATTAATCAATTTCAATCTTTAATTTCTTCAATTTTATCATCCAATTTATTTGCAAATGGCATCGTCTTCTTCAATGCACACTCCCGGAGGATATGTTTCCTACATGACGGAAGGAAAACTGCAAACTTTGCAAGAATGGTACCCACCACTTGCCCAATTCGTTCCTACCGTGCCTGCGGCAGAGCAGTGAGCCGATACTCCCCCTAAAGGGATGATATCCGTGTACGAGGTTTCCATTTCTCAAGGCAACCTTCGATTTCCCCTTACCCGTTTTTTTGCAGCGTTTGCGAATATTATAACATCGCTATGGCGCAGTTGCATCCTAACGCAATTAACAAGATTGTGCTATTTGAGATGTATTGCAACGCCATCAGCCAACCACCGCTGCTAAACGTTTTTCGGATGTGCAATAGCCTGGTGCTATATGACGTTGGGTGGTTTTCTTTCCGCAGTAAACTTGGCGTAATGACTTCACCAAAAGATTCAATTGGGAATTGGCGTAGTTCCTTCTTCTATATTAACGATACCGCATATATGAATAACAAAATACCGAAAACGTGGTGTACAGAGCTTAATCCCGACGTCAATGAGAGGCCTGTACTCGATGATCTTGAGAATGACACCCTCAAGATACTTAAAAACGCGGGTATATTTCTGCGACCTTACTCGAATGTACCGCTGTACATTGGCAGAGTGTCGATTCAATGGCCGTGGAGCAACTATGATGCGCTTTTAGTTGACCAATCAAAAAACAGTATGCCGCTTAACTTTATCGCAATGTATCAATCGTACTTTCATTTTTCGCAATATTTTTGCTTTGCATAACTTTACGCGCTTTTATTTTTTCAGTGGTTGCACTTGACCTTGTCATGAGGTCCGCTGATATAAGCAGGATTAGCCCTGCCCGTCGCCTAAAAAATGGCGACGGCAACATTATTCTTATTGATGAACCGATCATCAATACATGCTTTATTATTGGAGGTGAGGACCGCGGTAAGCGCAAGGTTGCGGATACGACTCCCACTACACACAGGAAACGCCTGCGCACTCACTCTGAACAAGAAGCAAGTAAGCAAATGCTATTTCGCAGTATTTATTTGATTACGCATTGTTTATATTGGCATGAACTTGCTATATTTGCTGATCTGTTTATAGCTATTCTTCCAGGGTCATCCGCTGAAGCTACACCGCTTTATAACATCAGAGGAAGAATCCCTACAGATGTTCTTAATGAACCCGGGAATGAAGATTTATCTCTTCCATCTGACGCAGAAGCGTCCAACGAGGAAGAAGAAGGAGAAGCCACTACGGAAGAAACTGCCGTAGCAGATCGGGCGTTTAAGCTGTACCAAAAGCTTTATAAATTTGTTCCTGCAAAAACAAGGGAGCAATACCACAAACTATCTTATCCCGCAGCGGCCAGGCAACGACTGCATAATTGCTATAATGCAATTTATCTGACAGTCGACAGCATGGAGCGTTTTACTGAGATGTCAGACGAGTATGAGAAAGCAGTGAAAGCTGCCAATGCTCAAGAGAGGAGGGCGCGAAAGGCTGAATCGCGGCTTGAAAAGGTGATGGAAGAAAACGCCAGACTTAAAAGAAGGGCAGAAGTCGCGGAACATGAGTTCGCCCAGCTAGTTAAGTATCTTCCAACATTCGCAGATAAAGTGATGGACTCCGAGCCAGTCACTGAAAAATTTCAAACATATGCTCAAGCATCAAGGCTCGCCACTCGCTGCGAGTGGTATGACTTACTAACTCCTTCCATCAGACTTAGCCAACGAAATATGTTCAACGGATGATGCTCGCGAAGCATTAAAAGTGGCTAAGAAAGAGGTGGAGAAGGTGAGCATTCCATCTTTGGAAGAGTTATGTCAGCGTGAAGGCGTGACATTCGCTGACATTAAAGTGTTGAAGCTTTAGTTTATAGTTGGTTTATTTTAATGTATGAGTGCAATTTATGAATTGCTTTTTTGGAACTATCTGCGACTTGTTCGCTTTGTTAATATAACATTATTCGCACTTTATTTATCATTCGCAGTTGCAACTTCTTTTATTTATTTAGCGCTTTTACTTTAATTATTCATAATTCAGACTTGTCCATTGCAATTTCCGCATTCGTTATTGTGCACATAACAAAGCGTACTTTGTGCGAAACAATCTTTTAACATTATGAATCTTCTAAGTCCGACAAAATGATCCTTAGGTAAAATCTAGCATTGCGAAGCATCTAAGTGTTGGCAAGATCAAACACTTAGGAAAATTTATCCTTTCGTAATTTTTATTAACATAAGTGGGCAATTTCATCACTTGGCTTTTCTGCAAAGTATTTCAGAATACAGTTATGTATTGATATATTATTTTAAGCAGGTCATGTTTAGTGAAAACAATTCCACCTTACTTAAAGCATCCGCAGAGCAAACATTAACTTAGTGTTTCAAAAAGATAAGTATTTGTATTATGCGAAATAAACACTACACGTGGCCACACGCAGTGTTTTCGCTGTTTATAGAAACAAGTACTAACACTGAAATTAAATTCGCTTTATTCTTTATTAATTCGCATTACATTATTCAAATCATGAACATAACATGTCTCGCATTAATGGAATTTCAATACAATATTTTGTTAATCATTTTCGCACTAAGCAGGGTTAACTGAATGCCCTTCAACACACATATCCGCACTTGTCATAACCATAGCACATGAAGGCTCCATTTCTGCAGAAATCAGCGTGCCAATTCCCTTATTAGCAGAAAACTTTAGCATACCATGTATTGTAGATGGTATAGCGCCAAACATGCGCAAAGCTGTGCGGCCAAGTATCATATTGAACCGCGATTGATTCCGCATAATGTACAAATTCAATAAGGCTTGACGCCTTAGCGATTCATCGCTATCATCAACCAATTCCATTTGTAATTCCAATTGGCCAACAGGCCATGATGATTCTCCCAAAAAACCAGCCAATGAAACCGCAGTAGGTTTCATCAAAGCCTGAATTTGTGCGGGCAGCTTGAGAAAACATTGCTCGTACATGATATCTACACTGCTACCAGTGTCAACATGTACCTTCATGATTATAATGCCGGTATTAGCAACACGACATGAAATAACCACGGGCTTATAAACATTCGCATTCAAACACGCTGAGGGAAATGTAATAGAGGGACATTTCCAGCTAACAATTTGCGCCGAAATTTGCAGCACTGATATTTCACCGTGCACTTCCACCACATTAATCACTTGTACCCTGCGCTGATTTTCTTTCTTATTTACATTAGCATTGTTTGCATCAGATTTTTTAGCATTCGTTTCCTGAACCGATTTTCTCGCAGTAACACTTGCATCTGTTTGCATTGGAAATACGATAACATTCTGCGAATCGCCAGGCAATGCATCAGCATTCGCAGAGATGCCAGTTTGTTTTGCATTCGACGTCTTGATTGTTAAGCAGATTAACAATTTGCGTATTGGAAAAAACACCTGCAAATCATCACAACAAGAACATGATTTGAAATTAAACCGTTGAATTAATTGTTTAACCGGCGTAAAACAAAAAATTTTCAGTTTAATTTGTAAAACGTGTCCCACGGATGGCGCCAATTGATCAATCCTTAATTAATGATGTTGCTTAATTACGGATTGAGTGCAATAAGATTATAATGGAGGATGGGATGTTCGATGATTATTTTGGGCCCCGATGATCCTTTTTCACTTTAACTATCAAGTGATCAACCACCCCGACCCGGTCTTCGTTATCGATTAACATGATTCACCTTAACTCAATGTAAGAAGTCCTTGGGCAAAGTCACAAGTGAAATCTACAAAGGCTTAGGCAAATGGCAGAGAATCAACAACCTATAAATGAGAGGCCAAGCTCCCTATTTATAGTATCCGTGATATCCGCGGTCTGCGAGATGCTCGGCTCTCCGCGGAAATTCAGCGGATCAAACCGCAGTTTGGCATTTCAGCGAATACTTAACCGCAGTATTTATTTTCAGCGAATATGGCATAACTGTGCCTTATAATCCGCGTAGTTCTGTCCTTAGCTTTTTAGAAAATAAAATATACATATACAATGCTATGTATATGATCAGGCATACCTACAATCACATCAATAAAAGGCAAATTAAGATAACTTTTTTAATCAAGTCCATGAACTTGGACTTTTCTGCCTCCAGCTTTTCCAATCTCTGCTTCCTCGAGAATGGGAGCGGTGGTTGATACTCTTTAACTACCGGTTTCGCAGCAACAGTTTTCAGTACCCTCACAACTTTCTCAATCACCTGTTCCGGCTCCTTATCCCCCTTCAGTTCACTAACAACAACCGGCTCACTATCCTTAACCAACAGCACTCTCAAATCATACTCATCGGGCTTCCTCGGTAGATCATATGCTAAACTACTACGGGTAGTTATAGCTTCCTCCGTGCCCATTCTTCGGGTTATTATCTGTCTTACTCGGTAACTCCCCCGGTTTCCTCTCATTATTCTGATTAGCAAGTTGACCAATTTGTTTCTCCAAATTCTGAATAGCTGCTTGTTGATTTCGAAACATTTGATCATTCTTCTCATTGTTCTGAGTAACAGTAGTAACAAGCTGAGTTTGAGACATCACAAGCTTCTCGATCATAGCTTCAAGGTTGGACTTTGTCTCTTCGACTTGGGGTTTCTGAAAATACCCGGGAGCTTGCTGTTAATATCCTCCACTAGAACCTAGCTGGAACCTCGAACCTTGATTACCTTGAGGATTATAGGGATTGTTGAAATTCCTATTAAATTGCGCACGTCCCTGAAACTGATTGTTGTTCTGTTGACTAATATAAGCGATCTCTTCCTTTTGCCCTATCGTTAGCCCTGCATCACAATCTTTTGCCAGATGTAATCCCCCATAATACTCACAACCAACCTTCATACCATGAATATCCTTATTTATCTTCTCCAAATTCCTACCAAAGGAATCCAACTTAGCACTTATAGACCCAAAATCGTCATATGCACCAGTGGTTTCGGTTCTCTTAACTGAAGCTGAACGAGTTGACTCATGATCTTGATGCCATTCGTGAGTGTAAGCAGCCTGCTTTTCAATAATCGCTAGTGCCTCTTCTTCTGTCTTATCCATCAAAGTCCCACCTGCTGCGTGATCAATACTCTGAGAAGTTGGGGTGTCACACCCCTTATAGAAAATCTGGACCTTCTGTAAATCATTCAACCCGTGTTGCGGATACGAGTGTAACAAATTAGAATAACGGTCCCAAGCATCAAATAGTGTCTCGCTGCTCTTTTGTCTGAATTGAGAAATATCTGCTTGAAGTCTAGTAGCTCGAGACGCAGGGAAAAACTTTGATAAGAACTTATCTACCAACGTATCCCAAGAAGTAATCGCTGCTTCTGGTTGCTTATCTAACCATCTCTTGGCTTCTCCCTTAAGAGTCCAGGGAAAAAGCCTCGTCTTGATCGAAGTTTCGGCAACCTCATGCAGTTTGAACAAGTTGTAAACATCATTGAAAATACGAAGATGCTCGTTAGCATCACTACTATCCTTTCCATGAAATTGGCAGTCAGAAGAAATCAAACTCAGGATCGGCCCTGTAATTTGAAAAGGCTGAGTGATGTTCGGTTGAGTAATCGAATTGCCTTGGCCCCCTCGTGTGGCCTTCAACTTTTCTGCCATAGTCTGAGGACGATTCGGTTGATCAGCTTGGTCAGCCATATCTTCAATCTCGAAAAGATCTAATGAAATGTAAGATTCTTCTTCTTCTCTGATTTCAGGTGGTGTATCGGGCACCACAGTCTCAGAACTACTACCCAAATTAATTATATTAGCACTCGAAGAAAAAGATGAATCCACCGTAGACTGTTGTTCTTGACTTAACGCTCTGAATAACTGTCTTTCGGGTTCTGCAAATGGTTGAAGAATCGGAGAATTAGAAGAACGCGTATGTGGCATGCACTACCTGTTATATGCGAAATCACAACTAACAACTGATTAAACGCACCGATTCAACTGAGAATAACGAAAAGAAATAATAAACTATAACTAAAACTAAAACTAAGAACAATTAGATAATAATCTTAATTTTCAACACAACTGTCCCCGGCAGCGGCGCCAAAAACTTGATGTGTAAAATCGTGTATATTATTTAACAATGGAAAATACCAGTTATTAAAAGATTACACACTAACGGGCAGTGTACCCAATCGTGTAGCAGTATAGATATTGGTAAAATCCAAAATCGTCCCAAGGACAGTTTAAACGTGAGAATTAAGATTGTAACTAATAAAATAAACTAAGTTAATCTATGAAAATCGAAAGTACGGGATAGTTTGTTTTGTGGTTATTTAACGATTAGCCAAATCAAAGATTGATTAAAAGTAAAAGAACAATATTTTTATATTTTTAAGTTTATAAGAATTAAATTTCAAACTCAACGGAAAATAAACATATTTGAATTCAATAGATAAAAGAATGTTCGCCTAGATCTCCTATTCGCAGTGTCGGATGATTTGTTATTAAGCTCTAGTTCAATTTATCAATACATGCAACTACAGAGTCGGTTTACCCAGAGTTCTCTTTTAGCAAATATATCAAACTTGGATTTATTGGCTTAGGGTTCCCTTTCACCAAATACCTCTTTCGTTTGTGACTTAGTAATTAACTAATTACAAGATTAAGATTCAATTGGTTACGCGTACGCTCCACAAAATTCACTCCTGTTTTGTTTAATCTTTGTTACCCGGTTTACCCCCTTGGTCCAGTAAGCACCCAATTGGTTAAGACAAATCAATTGAAAACTAGTGTACTAAATTGAAACAGGGTTCCCTTTGTTCAAACAAGATCACTAATAAACCTAGTAACAATAATAAACACCCACAAGAATGGTTCTCAATCAAAACTCATAATTATCATGCATTAATCAATAAAACATTAAAGTATCATCCAAACACATACGAATATTCAATCTAGACAAACATTAAAAAGCTTAGCCAATAATAATGGCTAAAACCAAAATCACCAATAAACAATTAAAAGTATTCATAATGATGATAAGAATTAAACCTAATGAAAATTGTTTTCTTGAATGATAGACGGATCGAGACTTGTTTTCAGAATGATTGATGTGTTAGAATGAGCTTGGGATTCCCCAAAAATCACCCTTGTTCGTCAAAAAGCTGCTGGAAATCGTCTGGATGCGATAATGATAAATTAGGGTAAATTTTCGGGCTTTAAATAGGAAAAAATCTGAACCGGGCTGAAGGTGGCGCGGTGCGCTAGATATCGCACGGCGCTCCAAAACCTCGCGCGGTGCGCCATTTGCTGTGCATGTGATGACCCGGCAATTTCTGACCAAATTTAAACATAATTCTTATTTGATTCTGACAAGATAAGCAAAGTCTGTAATGTTGAGTCTCAAAAACTTTGAACTGTTTTGTATATTAAATTGACCTTCGACCATTCTCAACGATTCACGAACTACTATATAAATAGATACATATACATTAATTTGAAATATTATTTGAAATAATATATGAGTTAATTGTTGGAAATAAATATGTAAACTAATATGTGATATAATGAAAACTACTAATATAAATATATTCATATATATATGCGTGTAAATAAAAATGTATATAAATACTACTTATAAATATATAAAATAATATTAAATCTATTTGTTTAAAAATATATAATATATATTTATGTGATAAAACTTGTTATTTAAAACTGATTATTTTTAGAGAGAGAGTAAATGGAAAATGAATGATTTCGAGCTTAAGTAGTAAGCATCAGTAACACTCGGTTGATGTTTTGATAGTTTAAATATATATATTGTACATGTTCATGATGGACTGAAATAAAATTTGGACTGTAAATTGATTACGAAGATTTTAGATTGGTCAAGAATTTTTTACCTTTTTAAGTTTAAATATTAGTACTCCGTACATATAAATCGGAGCAGAAAATAAATAATTTTTTGAACCTTTTTGATCAGGTTTCAAACAGGTAATGAGTGAAATAAATAAATATGGTTAATTTAAAAGTTTGGAATTTTTAGGAACACTTTTAGATATTAACTGTTTAGCAATGAACCACGATATAGCACTTCGGGAGAGAGGTGTCGGTAGAATAATTTAAATAGTGTGGCTGCTAACTTTTTTTTTGACACGTTATTTAATTTATTTAATTCAATCAATTATTATTATTGCATTATTTTTCACCACTTGGTTCTTTTGTTTGGTGGAAAATAAGACTCAATTATATACATATGTAATACAGACATCCAACTGATCACCATATACCTTCTTTCTAGTTCTTCTATTTATGTTAGTTTGAAACCCTCTTCAACCTCCACAACTAAGCAAACATCGCCATTTAAACCATCATCCCATCATATTTTCTTTCTTCTTTCGTCGGTGTTGTGACCGAATAAACACCACCACACTTATCACTAGCTACCACCATCTTTAATGAAGAATACCACAAACCCACCACCCTTACAGCCACCACACCCGTCACTAATTTTTACCGTATCTAATTCTGTTGCCACCACCGAGCACCACCTCCGGCCACCTTCCATCATTGCCATCACCCTACCTCCATCTCTCTCTCTCTCTCTCTCATCCTTTCTTTCTATATCTATATCTCTCTCTATTATCTTTATAACCGAGAATCGATCACACTAAACCACCCTTGATTGCTTGTTACTTTACTGTTTCGAAAGACTGCAACTACTTCTTTCGGTTTTCTTGTCGAACAACCCACAACCCACATACATCATCACTCAAAATTACTACAGGTACTAGCCTTTGTTTTTTTTCTGTTTCACTTTACGATGATGACTGTGAAATGATGATGGACGTGAAAGAAGTTGTCACGATGATAAATACGATGGTGAGATGAGGACAAGCTGAGATGATGGTAATCGGGATAAAAAGTAAAGATGATGATGAGAGGAGTATGTGAGGTTAACGAGAGTGATTATGATGACGATCATAATGAATATGATACGATGATATGAAAGTGAAAATGATGATTATGATGATGGTAGTGAATGATAGATGATGGAGATGATTGGGTCTGTGAGTTAATGAAGAAGAAGTAGTAGCAGCAGGAGATCTAGGATAAAATGGTTTAGGGTGTTAAATAGAGCATAAATGAATGATCAACGTAATGGTTGGGTGTTTGGGTGCTAACAGATAGGTCACAAGTTCGAAGCCAGGCCACGACATATTATTTTTTAATTAGCAATAAAAGCTGTTGGGCTCCTAATATGCAAATTGGGCCGAGACCCAACTGTAAATCAGTCGGGTTGAATCAATTAATGCTAATGTTAAACGGGTTAAATAAAACACAATCGAGAAATAAAACAGAAAAATAAGGATAGAGGGATGGCTAGAGTGGGAGTCGAGTTAACGAGAGGTCTTGGGTTCGAGTCCGGTTTGAGGCAATTTTTTTGGGAAAAAGCTTTTAAAGGTAGTATTACTTGTTATTATCATTTTCATTATTTTTATTATTTTTATTGTTATTATAATGATTATTGTTATTGTATTATTACTTTTATTATTATTATTATTATTATTATTATTATTAATGTTATTATTATGAAGTATTATGAATATTATCATTATTATTATTAATATTATTATTTATTATTAATATTGTTATAATTATTAGTATTATAATTATCGTTACTATTATTAATATAGGTAACATTAGAAAAATTATTATTTACTAGTTTTTTTTATGATTATAGCTACAAACATAATATTGTTATGAAAAATGGTTATAACTTTAAGTTATAGGAACTATAGATATAGACTACAAAATTTAACACGAGGATTATGATAAAATTTATAATTACTAACACCGTTGTTATTATCATTATATCATCAAAGTAAAGTATCATTATTTTCAAAGTTACTATTTTTATTAAAAACTATCATTTATAACTTAGTATTAAAACTATCATTTTTATTACCATTATTACTATCATAATTATTCTTATCAATATCAGTATTATCACAAATAGCCCCTTTAATATAAAAATACATTACAATAAAATAAATATTACATATCACTATATTCTTATTACTAAAATGATATTAATTAAGTT
Source organism: Rutidosis leptorrhynchoides (assembly GCF_046630445.1). Classification (NCBI taxonomy): domain Eukaryota; kingdom Viridiplantae; phylum Streptophyta; class Magnoliopsida; order Asterales; family Asteraceae; genus Rutidosis; species Rutidosis leptorrhynchoides. The sequence continues at coordinate 222,648,455 of NC_092337.1, read as the reverse complement.
ATAAAAGATATCAGTTAAAAGATAAATATATATTTTTATCATGTATAAACCTTAAAATAAACTGTTATATTAGCTATATATAAAATATATAAACTAAATATATTAAATTTACCTATATCTATATAACATATGAGATAACAAGTATATTATTAACAATAATATATATATAACCTTGTTCGATTTCGATTATATGTTTTAATAGATATACAAATGATATAGCTTCGTGAATCCGAGACCAACCCTACAGTTGTTCAATATAGTCATATGTATTTTTACTACAAAATACATTAGGTGAGTTTCATTAATCCCTTTTTAAATGCTTCTGCAATATCTATTTTTGGGACTGAGAATACATGCGCTGTTTTATAACTGTTTTACGAAATAGACACAAGTAATTGAAACTACATTATATGGTTGAATGATCAAAATCGAATATGCCCCTTTTTAGTCTGGTAATCTAAGAATTAGGGAACAGACACCCTAATTGACGCGAACTCTAAAGATAGATCTATCGGGCGCAACAAGCCCCATCCAAAAGACCGGATGCTTTAGTACTTCGAAATTTATATCATGTCCGAAGGAGGATCCCGGAATGATGGGGATATTCTTATATGCATATTGTGAATGTCGGTTACCAGGTGTTCAATCCATATGAATGATATTTTTGTCTCTATGCATGGGATGTATGTTTATGAGAAAAGGAAATATGAAATCTTGTGGTCTATTAAAATTATGAAATGATTATTTATGTTAAACTAATGAACTCACCAACCTTTTGGTTGACACTTTAAAGCATGTTTATTCTCAGGTACGAAAGAAATCTTCCGCTGTGCATTTGCTCATCTTAGAGATATTACTTGGATTCATTCATGACATATTTCAAAAGACGTTGCATTCGAGTCGTTGAGTTCATCAAGATTATTATTAAGTTAATTATAGTAAGATATATTACGAAATGGTATGCATGTTGTCAACTTTCGATGTAATGAAAGATTGTCTTTTCAAAAACGAATGCAATGTTTGTAAAATGTATCATATAGAGGTCAAGTACCTCGCGATGAAATCAACTGTTGTGAATCGTTTATAATCGATATGGACTTCATCCGGATGGATTAGGACGGGTCTCTACAGTTGGTATCAGAGCGGTGGTCCTAGTGAACCGGGTCTGCATTAGTGTGTCTAACTGATAAGTCATTAGGATGTATTAGTGAGTCTGGACTTCGACCGTGTCTGCATGTCAAAAGTTTTGCTTATCATTTTTGTCGGAAATTATTTGCTTATCATCCTTAGTAAACTACCTGCTTATTATTCTTAGTCTAGACACATCTTATTGCATTGACTGCATGAATAGTGTATAGACAAAATTCATATCTTAGCGTATCTGCTAATTCATATCTTAGCGTATCTGCTAATTCATATCTTAGCGTATCTGTTATTGTTACCTTTGCCTGACAGCTTCTGTAGATTCCTCTGTAACTTATGTGATTTTAGTATTATATACGCATATGTAAATTATGTATTGCAGGGTAATAATCTACATCATATAATCTATTTCTTATCGAAAATCCTTCATGTGATCGTACGAGATGAATCCCTCAACCAGTTCGAGTCCCTCAGATTTCGATAGCCATTCCGATAGTTATTCCGATAGTTATTCCAACATGGATATTCACCTAAACTCCGAAAGCGGTGTCACCAGAATGAATCAACCAATTAGCCATCCCCAATTCATCTGATGGTTTCGTAGTCGACTTAATCAATGGAGACGCGAAAACGGCGATCCTTTCCACCAACTGAGTTGCCCTCTTGGCGAAGAACCTGAAGTACTTACCGGCGAACCTGTTCGTAACACCATTTTCTCTCTCATTTCCAGAGTATCTCGCCACGACTATATCACAATCCAGATTCAAAACCTTATTCATTCGCTCGTTCATACCGACAATCATCCCGGAGTAATAAAGTCAATGAGTTTCGCGCCCGAGTTGTAGCCTTGGAAAATATGGTGCAAAATGTACCAGCTTCAACAACATCAACGGCATCAACTGTACCAACAGCAACAACACAAACCACAACAACACACGCCTCAACATCTCATTCTGTACCTCGAGTATAATTATCGTTCTATGAATCGTTTTACATCATTTATCTTCGTTCGACATGGCGATTATGTAATCTCTAATATTTTAGAGATTATATATTCTTGTTTTAACGGTAAATCAAATGAGTTTAATATCATATTGACTCATTAAACCCATGATTACATCTAAAGAAAATATATATGTATATATATTTTCATAAAAATTGTAATTAAAAATTCTTTCGTACAAACTGTTAATGATGAAAATATTTTAACGGGTAGGTAATACCCGGGGAATATTTAGATTTCACATTAATAAGTTACACTGTACATTCTTCGAATTTAATTCAACGATCATTTACTATCCTATTTACAACCACCGATATACGTATCCGTTCACCAAAGAATAACTATTTTCATTCAAATTCAATTTCATATTTGGATTTTGACCTATCAAAATCCAACAAGTGGCATAATGAAGAAATAATGGACACAATAAAAATTGAATACAAACAGACTAATTAACAATATGAAATTTTGTTAAGAAACACGCTAACAAGATCCTAGCTAACTGTTCCTAGCTAACTGTTAATTCCGTATTACATTTTATTTTATCGCAATTTATTTATCGCAATTTAATTATCGCAATTTATTTATCCCAGTTTATTTATTGCAATTTATATTCTCGCAATTTTATTTATCGTCATTTAATTTCTGTTATTTATTTTACGCACTTTAAATATCGGGACACGTATACAAGGTTTTGACATATCATATCGACCCATCCATATATATTATTTGGAATAACCATAGACACTCTATATGCAGTAATGCGGGAGTTAGCTATACAGGGTTGAGGTTGATTCTACAATAATATATATAGTTTGAGTTGTGATCGAGTCTGAGACGTATACGGGTGACGACACGTATTAATTAATTCGAATATTATATATTAAACTATATATGAAATATTGGACTGTTATTGTGGACTATCGACTGTGGACTATCAAGATTGGACAATTAAAAATGAATTAAAATATTGATTATAACATATGAAACTAAACATTTCTTCAAGTTTGCCACTTGATTTCATCTAAAACCTCATTTGTATCCTGACGATTACAATATGCGTTCAAAACTTTCATGATTCTTGAAAGCACCTCAATCGAGAGGACGAACCAACCGCACTTCATCTACGGAAGGAAAGATTTATGCATACAGTTATGTACCTAAAAACACTCGGAACCTGAGTAAACGTTTAACACATATCAGTGCTAGTTCCTTTGGCCTTGTTATTACCTAAAATAACATTTCAATTCTTTTCAAATTAGTCAATTTTGTCACAGCTCCAACAAGTCAACTTCGACTTTTCGTTATAAACAACCTTATTATAACCTTGATATATATGCTTACTCTTTTATTGTTACCGGAAAATCTTTTATATTGCACCATATTACCAGCAGATGCACCAGCAATCTCGTCGCTCCTTGGTTTAAATCTCTCCGACAAATCACTATATTTATCTATTGAAGTCTCATCATGTACTCATCCGCATCTTGTAACAAGAATTGCCATACCAATTACCGAAAATCAGCAAATCTGTATTGTGAGTCTCGCAACGTTTCCACAACAACAGTTATATGTATTCATATAACATTTATCTCTTAGAACTATGATCTTTCATTCTGAAATTCTGAAAAGCACCCAGTCGGTGAATCAATACTCGGAATGTTAAAAAGGCTGAATAAAGCAGCAAAATGTAAACGACCTTAACTGTCGAAAATTTAATGATAAAGAATGGAGTTTTGGAAACACTCAATAGAAAATTTAGTACCGAAAAGCGGATTATGCGAAACTATGAAGGAAGCCATGGACAAATCATAAAGAATAAGTTTGACTTCAAAGAATCCAAATGATTCTATTTATGATGAAATCTTTAGCATCCTTGCTTCCGAATCTAAACCCTTACGGATAAATCTTCTTCATCATCCATCGATATTAGAAATTCCAAGATATCATCGTATCTTTTATTATAAATATCCTCATATTGAAATGTCCCGTTCTTATTGATTAAAAACATTCCATATTAATTGATTTCGTTGCGAGGTTTTGACCTCTATATGAGACATTTTTCAAAGACTGCATTCATTTTTAAAACAAACCATAACCTTTATTTCATAAATAAAGGTTTAAAAAGCTTTACGTAGATTATCAAATAATGATAATCTAAAATATCCTGTTTACACACGACCATTACATAATGGTTTACAATACAAATATGTTACATCGAAATCAGTTTCTTGAATGCAGTTTTTACACAATATCATACAAACATGGACTCCAAATCTTGTCCTTATTTTAGTATGCAACAGCGGAAGCTCTTAGTATTCACCTGAGAATAAACATGCTTTAAACGTCAACAAAAATGTTGGTGAGTTATAGGCTTAACCTATATATATCAAATCGTAACAATAGACCACAAGATTTCATATTTCAATACACATCCCATACATAGAGATAAAAATCATTCATATGGTGAACACCTGGTAACCGACATTAACAAGATGCATATATAAGAATATCCCCATCATTCCGGGACACCCTTCGGATATGATATAAATTTCGAAGTACTAAAGCATCCGGTACTTTGGATGGGGTTTGTTAGGCGCAATAGATATATCTTTAGGATTCGCGTCAATTAGGGTGTCTGTTCCCTAATTCTTAGATTACCAGACTTAATAAAAAGGGGCATATTCGATTTCGATAATTCAACCATAGAATGTAGTTTCACGTACTTGTGTCTATTTTGTAAATCATTTATAAAACCTGTATGTATTCTCATCCCAAAAATATTAGATTTAAAAGTGGGACTATAACTCACTTTCACAAATTTTTACTTCATCAGGAAGTAAAATTTGGCCACTGGTTGATTCACGAACCTATAACAATATATACATATATATCAAAGTATGTTCAAAATATATTTACAACACTTTTAATATATTTTGATATTTTAAGTTTATTAAGTCAGCTGTCCTCGTTAGTAACCTACAACTAGTTGTCCACAGTTAGATGTACAGAAATAAATTGATAAATATTATCTTGAATCAATCCACGACCTAGTGTATACGTATCTCAGTATTGATCACAACTCAAACTATATATATTTTGGAATCAACCTCAACCCTGTATAGTTAACTCCAACATTCACATATAGAGTGTCTATGGTTGTTCCGAAATATATATAGATGTGTCGACATGATAGGTCGAAACATTGTATACGTGTCTATGGTATCTCAAGATTACATAATATACAATACAAGTTGATTAAGTTATGGTTGGAATAGATTTGTTACCAATTTTCACGTAGCTAAAATGAGAAAAATTATCCAATCTTGTTTTACCCATAACTTCTTCATTTTAAATCCGTTTTGAGTGAATCAAATTGCTATGGTTTTATATTGAACTCTATTTTATGAATATAAATAGAAAAAGTTTAGGTTTATACTCAGAAAATAAGTTACAAGTCGTTTTTGTAAAGGTAGTCATTTCAGTCGAAAGAACGACATCTTGATGACCATTTTGAAAAACATACTTTCACTTTGAGTTTAACCATGATTTTTGGATATAGTTTCATGTTCATAAGAAAAATCATTTTTCCAGAAGTATAGCTTTTAAATCAAAGTTCTTCTTAGCTTTTAATTATCCCAACCAAAACAGCCCCCGGTTTTACTACGACGGCGTATATCCAGTTTTATGGTGTTTATCGTGTTTCCGGGTTTTAAATCATTAAGTTAGCATATCGTATAGATATAGAACATGTGTTTAGTTGATTTTAAAAGTCTAGTTAGAAGGATTAACTTTCTTTGCGAACAAGTTTAGAATTAACTAAACTATGTTCTAGTGATTACAAGTTTATAACGTTGAATAAGACAGCTTTTTATGTATGAATCGAATGATGTTATGAACATCATTACTACCTCGAGTTCCTTGGATAAACCTACTGGAAATGAGAAAAATAGATCTAGCTTCAAAGGATCCTTGGATGGTGATCAATCCTTAATTAATGATGTTGCTTAATTACGGATTGAGTGCAATAAGATTATAATGAAGGATGGGATGTTCGATGATTATTTTGGGCCCCGATGATCGTTTTTCACTTTAACTATCAAGTGATCAACCACCCCGACCCGGTCTTCGTTATCAATTAGCATGATTCACCTTAACTCAATGTAAGAAGTCCTTGGGCAAAGTCACAAGTGAAATCTACAAAGGCTTAGGCAAATGGCATAGAATCAACCACCTATAAATGAGAGGCCAAGCTCCCTATTTATATTATCCATGATATCCGCGGTCTGCGAGATGCTCGGCTCTCCGAGGAAAGTCAGCGGATCAAACCGCAGTTTGGCATTTCAGCGAATACTTAACCGCAGTATTTATTTTTAGCGAATATGGCATAACTGTGCCTTATAATCCGCGTAGTTCTGTCCTTAGCTTTTTAGAAAATAAAATATACATATACAATGCTATGTATATGATCAAGTCCCCCCAGTTTATTATGATGCATTTTCGCGAAGCAAATGCATCATGATAAACTCTAAAAATAAAGAAGTGCATCTTTAAAATATCTCGCGAACTTTATTATATATTTTTTACTGTCCATTTATTACCGTTGTTTTAATTAGGCGAAACGCGTAATTACAACGGTAAATTTCGCTATTCTGTCAAATAAGCTTATTTTAACGGCTAGATTTTTACCGTTTTACGCGTCACAGTAATTACAGCCGTTAAAATTCAATGATTACCTTTTCAACTAGCTCGCCCTAATCCCAATTATAAATAGCAGACAACGCCGCACAAAAACTTTACGCTTTTCTTTCCCAATTTCGCATTCAAATTCGTTGAATCATAATCGTACCGTGCAATTAATCAATTTCAATCTTTAACTTCTTCAATTTTATCATCCAATTTATTTGCAAATGGCATCATCTTCTTCAATGCACACTCCCGGAGGATATGTTTCCTACATGACGGAAGCAAAACTGTAAACTTTGCAAGAATGGTACCCACCACTTGCCCAATTCGTTCCTACCGTGCCTGCGGCAGAGCAGCGAACCGATACTCCCCCTAAAGGGATGATATCCGTGTACGAGGTTGCCATTTCTCAAGGCAATCTTCGATTTCCCCTTACCCGTTTTTTTCGCATCGTTTGCGAATATTATAACATCGCTATGTCCCAGTTACATCCTAACGCAATTAACAAGATTGTGCTATTTGAGATGTATTGCAACGCTATCAGCCAACCACCGCTGCTAAACGTTTTTCGGATGTGCAATAGCCTGGTGCTACATGACGTTGGGTGGTTTTCTTTCCGCAGTAAAATTGGCGTAATGACTTCACCAAAAGATTCAATTGGGAATTGGCGAAGTTCCTTCTTCTATATTAACGATACCACATATGTGAATAGCAAAATACCGAAAACGTGGTGTACAGAGCTTAATCCCGACGTCAATGAGAGGCCTGTACTCGATGATCTTGAGAATGACACTCTCAAGATACTTAAAAACGCGGGTATATTTCTGCGACCTTACTCGAATGTACCGCTGTACATTGGCACAGTGTCGATTCAATGGCCGTGGAGCGACTATGATGCGCTTTTAGTTGACCGATCAAAAAACAGTATGCCGCTTAACTTTATCGCAATGTATCAATCGTACTTTCATTTTTCGCAATATTTTTGCTTTGCATAACTTTACGCGCTTTTATTTTTTCAGCGGTTGCACTTAACCTTGTCATGAGGTCCGCTGATATAAGCAGGATTAGCCCTGCCCGTCGCCTAAAAAATGGCGACGGCAACATTATTCATATTGATGAACTGATCATCAATACATGCTTTATTATTGGAGGTGAGGACCGCGGTAAGCGCAAGGTTGCGGATACGACTCCCACTCCACGCAGGAAAAGCCTGTGCACTAACTCTGAACAAGAAGCAAGTAAGCAAATGCTATTTCGCAGTATTTATTTCATTACGCATTGTTTATATTGGCATGAACTTGCTATATTTGCTGATCTATTTATAACTATTCTTCCAGGGTCATCCGCTGAAGCTACACCGCTTTATAACATCAGAGGGAGAATCCCTACAGATGTTCTTAATGAACCCGGGAATGAAGATTTATCTCTTCCATCTGACGCAGAAGCGTCCAACGAGGAAGAAGAAAGAGAAGCCACTACGGAAGAAACTGCCGCAGCAGATCGGGCGTTTAAGCTGTACCAAAAGCTTTATAAATTTGTTCCTGCAGAAACAAGGGAGCAATACCTCAAACTGTCTTATCCCGCAGCGGTCAGGCAACGACTGCATAATTGCTATAATGCAATTTATCTAACAGTCGATAGCATGGAGCGTTTTACTGAGATGTCAGACGAGTATGAGAAAGCAACTAAGGCTGCCAACGCCCAAGAGAGAAGGGCGCGAAAGGCTGAATCGCGGCTTGAAAAGGTGATGGAAGAGAACGCCCGACTTAAAAGAAGGGCAGAGGTCGCGGAACACGAGTTCGCACAGCTAGTCAAATATCTACCGACATTTGCGGATAAAGTGATGGACTCCGAGCCAGTCACTGAAAAATTTCAAACATATGCCCAAGCATCAAAGCTCGCCACTCGCTGCGAGTGGCACGATTTATTATGCCAACTTGGCGATCTTTCGCAACCTCTTCCCTCTGACATGGCGAAAGGAATTATCGCCACCGATGATGCTCGCGAAATACTTGAGAGGGCAAAGAAAGAGGTTGAGAAAATCAACATACCTGTTCTTGAGGAACTCAGTCAGCGGGAAGGCGTTACATTTGCAGATATCAAAGCATTAGAATTTTAGCTTTGCCTTAACTAATTTGCTTATTGAATGTATTTTCGCAATTACAACTTTCGTCTGTTGTAAGATTCCGCGTTGCATACGCGTTTAATATTAATTACTTTTTCGCAGTTCGCAGTTGCAACTTTTTTATTTTTATAGCGCTTTTACTTTAATTATTCATAATTCAGACTTGTCCATTGCAATTTCCGCATTCGTTATTGTGCACATAACAAAGCGTACTTTGTGCGAAACAATCTTTTAACATTATGAATCTTCTAAGTCCGACAAAACGATCCTTAGGTAAAATCTAGCATTGCGAAACATCTAAGTGTTGGCAAAATCAAACACTTAGGAAAATTTATCCTTTCGCAATTTTTATTAACATAAGTGGGCAATTTCATCACTTGGCTTTTCTGCAAAATATTTCGCAATACAGTTATGTATTGATATATTATTTTAAGCAGGTCATGTTTAGTGAAAACAATGCCACCTTACTTAAAGCATCCGCAGAGCAAACATTAACTTAGTGTTTCAAAAAGATAAGTATTTGTATTCTGCGAAATAAACACTACGCGTGGCCACACGCAGTGTTTTCGCTGTTTAAAGAAACAAGTACTAACACTGAAATTAACTTCGCTTTATTCTTTATTAATTCGCATTACATTATTCAAATCATGAACATAACATGTCTCGCATTAATGGAATTTCAATACAATATTTTGTTAATCATTTTCGCACTAAGCAGGGTTAACTGAATGCCCTTCCACACACATATCCGCACTTGTCATAAACATAGCACATGAAGGCTCCATTTCTGCAGAAATCAGCGTGCCAATTCCCTTATTAGCAGAAAACTTTAGCATACCATGTATTGTAGATGGTATAGCGCCAAACATGCGCAAAGCTGTGCGGCCAAGTATCATATTGAACCGCGATTGATTCCGCATAATGTACAAATTCAATAAGGCTTGACGCCTTAGCGACTCATCGCTATCATCAACCAATTCCATTTGTAATTCCAATTGGTCAACAGGCCATGATGATTCTCCTGAAAAACCAGCCAATGAAACCGCAGTAGGTTTCATCAAAGCCTGAATTTGTGCGGGCAGCTTGAGAAAACATTGCTCGTACATGATATCTACACTGCTACCAGTGTCAACATGTACCTTCATGATTATAATGCCGGTATTAGCAACACGACCTGAAATAACCACGGGCTTATCAACATCCGCATTCAAACGCGCTGAGGGAAATGTAATAGAAGGACATTTCCAGCTAACAATTTGCGCCGAAATTTGCAGCACTGACATTTCACCGTGCACTTCCACCACATTAATCACTTGTAACCCGCGCTGATTTTCTTTCTTATTTACCATCCGTACTCCCAAATTTTTCACCGCAGGAGCTTTCCGCTCAACCGCGTTTGGGGCACTCGAACCATTAGCTTCAGCTGGCATAATGATCGCATTCGCAGTGCTGGATGAGTTCCGTGCCAACAAATGGTCCAACTTACCCTGTTCATACGCTTCCGCAATAAATTCCGCTAAATCTCTGCAGCGATTGGTGTCATGACCGTAATCGTCATGAAAGACACAAAACTTTGATCTGTCACGCCTGCTGTTTTCTCCCAATGGCTGCGGATCAGGGAAAGACTTAGCAACTCGCTCTTGCAGTAAGATTTCTTTGGGCGTTTTTGTTAGCATCTAAATGATATTGAATGACTCATTATTCCACTTGCGCGTAGAATAGCAGTTATTAAGGCCATATGAATTGTTATCGTTCTGACCTTGAAACCTGTCATTACGCTGATATCCGCCGCCACCATTTTTTCGCGAAAAGCCTGGACCGCGATAGCTATCGCTGTTACCATCTCTGAAAGAGTCATTGTCATCTCGCCAACTTTTATCTCTACCCCAGCCATATGCAGGGGTAATACTGCTATCTTCTCCTCCGCGGATATAATCATAAGTTTCCTGTTGCACTTTTGCGAATGTCTGCGGGACATCTCTTCTTAATCGCCGCACAAGCGTAGGGTGTCGCTGTGGGTTGATAGCATGCAAGAAACCAGAAATTTTCTGATCTTCATTCAAACGCGGAATTTTCTGGCACTCATAAATATACCGCGTAAGTAGCGCACTTAGAGTCTCCTTGTTGCCTTGTTTAATATCGTGACACTCTATATGTGCCTTTTTCTGCGGTAATAAATTTTGAAACTGCAGTAAAAACTTTTCTCGCAGATCCACAAAGCCAACGATACTGCGAGATGGCAAGCTGTGAAACCATTCCCTTGCTGACCCCTGCAAGGCCATAGGAAACACTCTACATGCGACTGGTTCATCCCAGTTGTAAGTACTTACAACGCCCTCAAAGCGTTGCAGAAAATCCAAGGGATCAGTGAGGCCTGAGTAAACTCCCAACGTCACCGGCACAATCGGCGGAGAAACAATTGGATAGTCAGAAATGTGCTGGACAAATTTATCTGCAGCAGTGGTAATTTCTGTTGCCTTTTTTGCGCGAATGTCTGTGTTATCCGCACAGAATTTGGTAAGCATATCTTGCAGAAAATTTGGCTGATCGAACTTATGCTGCATTGATTTCGGCGCAATGCTTCTGAAAGCATCCGCTAAAAAATTTTGGGCGTTTTCTCTGCGCGCTGCTTCAGATGCTTCACCTTCCTCCCCATAGCGAGGGAAAGGTGTTGGTGGTCGCTTTCGCTTGACGTATGGATTTTTAACAAACTCTTCTGTGCTGTCTGAGTCATCAGAAAATTCATCTTCCTGCCTTGGCGCTTTCGCCAATCTGGACTTGTGTGCGGAGCGCGCGTGGATTTGATCATCCGCATTATCACTATCGCTGTCATTGTGCTCAAGAACCAACCGATCACTTTGTGATCCTGAACCACTTAATGGCCATAAGTATGTGCGCGGTATGCGAGATTCACAATTATGCTTAGCATCTCTTTTGGCTTGCTCAATAGCAGTATTAACAATTTTCTAAGTGCGTAGACTGGATTTTCCCGATAAGATTTTCGCTCGCTTTCCTTCAGCGATTGATTCTTCGCGATTTTGCAATAACGTTCTGCGTGCGATCATTTTTTCAGCGGCAGCTTCAGGCTGCGAATCGTTAGCATTGTTTGCATTAGATTTTTTAGCATTCGTTTCCTGAACCGATTTTCCCGCAGTAACACTTGCATCTGTTTGCATTGGAAATACGATAACATTCTGCGAATCGCCAGGCAATGCATCAGCATTCGCAGAGAAGCCAGTTTGTTTTGCATTTGACGTCATGATTGTTAAGCAGATTAACAATTTGCGTATTGGAAAAAACACCTGCAAATCATCACAACAAAAACTCGATTTGAAATTAAACCGTTGAATTAATTGTTTAATCGGCGTAAAACAAAAAATTTTCAGTTTAATTTGTAAAACGTGTCCCACGGATGGCGCCAATTGATCAATCCTTAATTAATGATGTTGCTTAATTACGGATTGAGTGCAATAAGATTATAATGAAGGATGGGATGTTCGATGATTATTTTGGGCCCTGATGATCGTTTTTCACTTTAACTATCAAGTGATCAACCACCCCAACCCAGTCTTCGTTATCGATTAGCATGATTCACCTTAACTCAATGTAAGAAGTCCTTGGGCAAAGTCACAAGTGAAATCTACAAAGGCTTAGGCAAATGGCAGAGAATCAACCACCTATAAATGAGAGGCCAAGCTCCCTATTTATAGTATCCGTGATATCCGCGGTCTGCGAGATGCTCGGCTCTCCGCGGAAAGTCAGCAGATCAAACCGCAGTTTGGCATTTCAGTGAATACTTAACCGCAGTATTTATTTTCAGCGAATATGGCATAACTGTGCCTTATAATCTGCGTAGTTCTGTCCTTAGCTTTTTAAAAAATAAAATATACATATACAATGCTATGTATATGATCAGATGGCTTGAAAGTTCTAGAAGCGGAATCATGACACGAAAACAATTTCAAGTAAGATTTCCACTCGAAATAAGATTGTTATAGTTATAGAAATTGAATTAAAGTTAGAATATGATTATTACCTTGTATTAGAAAGATAACCTACTGTAAGTAACAAAGGTTTCTTGATCTTGGATGATTACTTGGAATGGATTTAGAAAACTTGGAAGTAAACTTGCAATCTTGGAAGTATTCTTGATTTTATGAAACTAGAACTTTTGGAATTTATGAAGAACACTTAGAACTTGAAGATAGAACTTGAGAGAGATCAATTAGATGAAGAAAATTGAAGAATGAAAGTGTTTGTAGGTGTTTTTGGTCGTTGGTGTATGGATTAGATATAAAGGATATGTAATTTTGTTTTCATGTAAATAAGTCATGAATGATTACTCATATTTTTGTAATTTTATGAGATATTTCATGCTAGTTACCAAATGATGGTTCCCACATGTGTTAGGTGACTCACATGGGCTTCTAAGAGCTGATCATTGGAGTGTATATACCAATAGTACATACATCTAAAAGTTGTGTATTGTACGAGTACGAATACGGGTGCATACGAGTAGAATTGTTGATGAAACTGAACGAGGATGTAATTGTAAGCATTTTTGTTAAGTAGAAGTATTTTGATAAGTGTCTTGAAGTCTTTCAAAAGTGTATGAATACATATTAAAGCACTACATGTATATACATTTTAACTGAGTCGTTAAGTCATCGTTAGTCGTTACATGTAAATGTTGTTTTGAAACCTTTAGGTTAACGATCTTGTTGAATGTTGTTAACCCATTGTTTATTATAACAAATGAGATGTTAAATTGTTATATTATCATGATATTATGATATATAATATATCTTAGTATGATATATATACAGTTAAATGTCGTTACAACGATAATCGTTACATATATGTCTCGTTTCGAAATCATTAAGTTAGTAGTCTTATTTTTACATATGTATTTCATTGTTAATACACTTAATAATATATTTACTTATCATTTAACATAATTAACCAAGTGTAACAATATCTTAATATGATTCATATGTACCTAGTAAGACGTTGTTATAACGATAATCGTTATATATATCGTTTTCGAGTTTCATAAATTAATAGTGTCATTTTTATGTATATAACTCATTGTTAAAATACCTAATGAGATACATACTTATAATAAAATCATGTTAACTATATATATAACCATATATATGTCATCGTTTAGTTTTTACTAGTTTTAACGTTCGTGAATCACCGGTCTACTTGGGTGGTCAATTGTCTATATGAAACCTATTTCAATTAATCAAGTCTTAACAAGTTTGATTGCTTAACATGTTGGAAACACTTAATCATGTAAATAACAATTTCATTTAATATATATATAAACATGGAAAAGTTCGGGTCACTACAGTACCTACCCGTTAAATAAATTTCGTCCCGAAATTTTAAGCAGTTGGAGGTGTTGACGTATCTTCTGGAAATAAGTGCGGGTATTTATTCTTTATCTTATCTTCTCATTCCCAGGTGAACTCGAGTCCTCTACGAGCATTCTGTAGCGACCCCGACAAATCGTCAAGTGACGGCGTCGGCTACGTGGGTCCCATTACCTGATTATAAGTCTTTAAGATAACGTTTGACCAAAATATGTCGCCTTCATTTCAAAATAAAGATTGTTTCAAAGTTTACAAGAATTGTTCAACCCAAAAGTTAAGTTACAACGTTATAGATACGATTGAAATCTAGGCGACACGGTTTAAAGTAAAGTCAAAAGACGCTCCATGAAATGCATGTATACTCGACATCGGATGCAAGTATCAAATAGTAAGCGGAAGCATGTTTCACATATCGTGCAAGACCTGAGAAAAACATAGAAATCTGTCAACGAAAACGTTGGTGAAATCATAGGTTTAAGTAAGTAAGTACAAGTGAACCACAAGATTTGCATCAATGAAATAATAGTAATACATTCCAAAAGTTTGTTTCACGAGCACCCAATTATCAAAGCTTAACATTCCTTCCATTGTATACCCCATCACTTAGTGCTAGAACAAACACTGATTCTCGAAATTATATTTCATCCGTAGACGGTAGCGAACCGTCATGGATGAGGGTTGTCAACCCATATGGCCATATAACATAAGTTCTCGCTTACACCCGGCAAGTGTAATTAATGATAATCGAATTGAGGATTTTGTTCTAAACTCGTATGTAGAATGTTTGTTTTCCCGTTCTTGTGTTCACTTAGTTCAAAAGAATCGTTTATGTTTTCTCATCCCAATATAAGTTCAAAAAGAGTAAAAGTGGGACTATGATCTCACCTTGAGTGCACGAGTAGTAAAGTACTTCAACAAGTAAACGTGTGCAAAGAACAATGCTAGTCTTGACCTAAACAATAGGTTGTATCAATAACGGTAAACACGATAGGTCAAAGATGTTCAATTAGTCCTATGGCTCAATACGACTCGATTAATATAGCATGTGAAGTAAATTGTCAAGTTTCATGCAAGATACAAGTATAAAAGCATGTTAGGAAGATTGCATAATTAATTGGTTAAGTTTGACAAAAAGTCAAACTTTGGTCGGTCAAAGTCAACGAAAGTCAACACGTTCGGGTCGGGTTTCGGACAAATTTTCTATGCTAGTTATTCATATATAAGCGTGTTAGGACAAGTTGCATGCGAATTGGAAGTCTAAAACATGGCAAACATTTCACGTGAAACGGACATTGGAGACAGAAGCTGGGCACGGCTTATGCCGCGCCGCGGCCAGGCCTGTCGCGCCGCGACAATGGCCGTGGCCTGGTCCCAGGCCTGTTTCACTTGTTCAAGACTTGGTCAATTTTCAAACAAACGCAAAACTCAAACCGTAAACAACTAGAAGACGTATCTTATACCGTTGGAAAGCTCTTTTGACAAGGAACACAACTAAACATGTTTCACCAAACAAAAACATCATTTATAATAGCCGAAAACTCATCAAGTGATCATTAAACGTTCATTTTTAAGGTTTCAAGTTCTTCAAATGCAATTTGAGTTTCGGGAAACCAATTCACACATATAATATGCCGTTTTGAAGGCAATGAAACATACATTACAACTAAACACTAATAATTAACATTCCATGGCATTCAAGCATCCAAAAATTCATGTCAAGAACTATCAAACCCTAGTCAAACATCACAAAATCAATATTCATGTTTTTGAAGTTTTCTTAATCAACCTACGCATCAAAACGAAGCTAGTGATACTAGTAACACAATTAAAACATGCACTTTAACAATCTAACAACATTAACTCATCCAAAATCAAGGATTAAGCACACCCATTTCAAGTTCATGCTAGTTACTCCAAAAACAACAAATCGAGCAAACCAAACATATATTCATGTTAGACTCGAGCCATAGACACTAACTAACACCATTTCAAATCAAAAACACGAATTTAGAGAAATCTAGAGTTTTAGAAATGTTACCCAAACGAGATGAAGTTGGTATCAAATTGTAGAGGATGAAGAGAGGATTCCAAATATGTAATCGGATTTGTTGTGAGCTTCCAAGATTGAATTTAGATGATGAATGAATGGAATGGGTTTGTGTGTGTGTTCTTGAGATGGAGAGAAAAGGGATGAGGGAGATGATGGAATGGATGAAATGGGTTGACTAGTTGACCTAGTCAACTAGTTTGCCCATTTGGCAACTCCGGTCCCTCGAGCTTCAAAGCGGGTGCGGGATTTAACCGATCGAATATTTTATTAACGAGAGATGTTATAATTAAATGACGGAATTATTATGAACGTTAGTCAACGGAAACTACGAATTTAAATAACGAAAGATATTATTTAAAAGAAAAAGACGGTGTTAAAAATAAATTTAACGGAAAAACGCGGGATGTTACATTATCCACAACTCAAAAGAAATTTCGTCCCGAAATTTAGTTGGAAGTAGTAGTCGATATCTCTTACTCGAGACTTTACGTTGTCAATGCTATGAATAAGTGAAAGTACGTTCTTGAGGGTTCTCATGAATTTGGATAGTCAGGGTTTTACGTTGCATTAAGGTTCAGTTTTTACGATCCCCGGTTTCAACTGGTTTTCCTATGAAGAGAAGTTTGTCATCGATAGTTGATGTATCCAGCAGGATTGCACGTTCCTGTTCCGCAGGACACGTTTCTAAGTTTGTTACACGAAATGTAGGGTAAACGGAAACTTAATTGAGTCGGAAGTTCTAAACGGTAGGGAGCGGTTCCAATACGCCCCAAGGTTTCAAAAGGGTTAACATGTCGCGGGTTTAACTTTCCCTGATTCCCGAAACGGATTACACCCTTCCAAGGTGCGGGTTCTCAATATTACGCGGTTACACACTGGGATTTGTGAGGTTCTCCTCTAAGTTTGGTATAACTCTTCTGGCGACAATGGGTTGTCTCGAGCCCTTCTCGGACTTGAACGATCTCAATTGTTGTTTCTTGATGGAGTTCAGATTTCGGTGGTTGATGCTTTGGTTAAATGAACAGGGGTATGACATTAGCGGTCATATAAGGTTTCGAAAAGTGCGCGTGAACACACGAGTGGTAACTACTGTTGTAAGAGTGATCTACTAAAGGTGACAATACGAGTTTGTGAGATGTCTTTCCAAGACGTAAATCGTTCGTTTGCTCGGTTCGTCAGTTTGTGGGTGGTACGCGGTACTCATGTCTAAGCGGGTTCCCAAGGTTTCTTGTAAAACTAGAAGTGAAACGAGTATTTCGATACAGAATAATTGACAAAGATACACCGTGTTGGAATAGAATCTC
This sequence comes from Rutidosis leptorrhynchoides, assembly GCF_046630445.1. NCBI lineage: Eukaryota > Viridiplantae > Streptophyta > Magnoliopsida > Asterales > Asteraceae > Rutidosis > Rutidosis leptorrhynchoides. The sequence goes on along the minus strand of NC_092337.1, from coordinate 222,630,766 downwards.
TTAAGATACGTTTGAACAAGTTAGTTAGGGTTCGAAAAATGTTCGTTAGGACTATTCACCCTCGTGGTGAATACTTATGTAATATGAGGAGTTTCTCTATCCATGGAGAAATGTTACAAGGAGTTTCTTTAAACGGAAATGCGAACGGTAAAGATAGTAGTGAAATGAGGACTTAGAATAGGATGAGTTTACATCTCGAGGTTGCTATAACGTGCCTCTAGTTGTCAAAAGTTGAAGTCTGAAAGAGAAACGAGGTAGTACACGTAGTTGTATAGTTCGGGGTTGAATAATAGTTGACCGATTATCAGAAACACAAGGGCGTTAAGTCAAAGAAGAGTGAAGTATCGTTGGATTGTGTGTTATCTTAATTTCCAGTAATATCAGACGGTAACGGTGAAATAACAGAGGTATGTAGTGTGGTACGTGATGACAAGAATATTGATCGGATCCACAATTTAGTATTCGAATTCTTCGTGCAAAATAACGAATTTCCGTCCCGTTGATTTCGAGTCGAGGGAGTATGCCTTTCGGCGTCCAAGTAGAAATATTTCCATATTTGAGTCCCATCTGGTGTTGTACGAATTTAGCTAGAAATGTTGGTGTGAAGAATCACGCTCAAGGTTCGATCGCGGAGAGATTAAAGTCGTGTAATACGAGAAAAGTCAGAAATGAATCTTCGGTAACAACCGGTGAGATCTAAGATTTTTACGAATACAAGTCTGAGTTGGGAGAGTTTCCTGATTACATGTGGCTTGATTTCGAGATTGATTGTAATGCCTTGACCATTAACTTCATGGTCTAGAAAATTGGACTTCGTTCAACAGAAATTCTCACTCGGAGAATTTGGTATAAAGTTGCTCTTTTCTCAAAAGTTCGAGCGTAAGATGGTGATGTTGTTCGTTTTCCTTCTTTACTTAAATAAGTTAAGATGTCATCTATAAATACGATAACAGATTAGTCTATATGAATTTGCATACGCGGTTCAAGAGGTTTATGGATACGGGCGAGCCCTAAATAAATCAAGCGGTACTAAGAGAGATTTACAACTAACGTTGCGAGTTCGGAAAGTGGCTTAGGAGACATCGTCTCACTTAACTCCCAATTGATGATAACCGGAACGGAGGTCGATTTGGAACATACGGGATTCGTGCAAATAATCATGAGGTCATGGATGCGAGGGAGAGGGTATCGGTTTCCAACCGAAAATTACTCAGTTCACAATAATCTATACAAGATGATGGGGAAACATTTTTTTTTTTTTTTTTTTTTTTTTTTACGAATAGGTTCCGAGCTCCCTAGTTCTATATGTGTCAAGTCAAAAGTCTTAACGTATTTCCTCCAATAAAATTTATAGGCACACAATATTTTTCCGTCGGTCACTTAAATCGTCTAAGTAGTATCTGGGGGAAAGAGGTGGAATATAAAGAGCATGAGTCAAATCCTTGGTTATAAAACGTCTAGCGGTAATCGAATCGAACAAGTATGAAATATACGGTTTGTTGTGAAGAAACGTACCCGTTACTAGTCCATCGTCGTTCCGGGCATCCTTGGTGTCGATGTCGAAGGTTCAACGGCGTGCGTTGGGGATGATTTTCTTATTTGGGCACACATTCCTAAAATGACCCAGTTGGCCACATTCGAAGCAAGCACCCGTTCTGTGTGCGTTGGGCATCTTTCGAGCGACGGGTCCTTGGCGCCGGTGGCGAAACCTGCCACATCCTTCAAAGTGATGCTTGTGGCATTCGTCACAAAAAGGCAGTTTTCCGGCATAGCCTTTCTTGTCGTTGGAGGTAAAAGGCTTCTTGGCGGGGTTGTTGTTATTGTTGTGGTTGCTTGATTGAGAGGCTTCCCATGTTCTTTTGTTGTTACTCGGGTGGTTCTCGACCATTGGTGCCGGTGCTTCCATTTCATTCACCGTTTCTAAGGCTTGGCGGGCCATTGTTAAAGCCTCTTGTAGGTTAGTGGGTTGAGATGTCATTACCTTGTGTTGAATGCTCTTAGGGAGGCCATCCATGTAAAGTTCGACTCTTAGGGATTCGGGAGTCATGAGAATTGGACACATCGAGACTAGTTCGGTAAACCGTTGATTATAAGCCTCGAGGTCCTTTCCGGCCGTTTTTAAATTCCTTAGACCCTGTTCGAGCCTTCGAGTCTCGTCGCGCGGGAAGTATTCGGTGATCATTCTTTCTCTTAATTCGGTCCAAGAGAGTGTGTGGGCTTCATCGCTTCCCACTAATTGTACATACGTGTTCCACCATGAGAGAGCAATACCGGTGAAAGTGAGGGTGGAAAACTTGACCTTATCTTGGTCTCGACAACCGCTTGTGTTAAAAACGGTCTCCATTTGTTCAAACCATCGGGTGAGAGTAACCGGTCCCCCGGTTCCATCGAAAGTGGGAGGATTGTACTTTATGAAGTTCTTGTAGGAGCAACCTTCGATTGAATTACCGGCTCCATGATTGTTGTTGTTAGAAAAGTGATCGGCCACGGCCGTACCCACGGCGGTGGTTATCATTCGTTGAAGAGCTTGTTCTAGAGTTTCGAGAGGAGTATTGTGTTGACCTTGGTGAGCCATTGTTCCTTCATGAGACAAGAATATCGTTGGTTAGTATTTTCAACAATACTAACCGTGGCATGGAATAAGGATAGAGAGAAAATTTTCCTTGACTCGCCTTAAATTCTCTATGTCATAATGTCGGAACGTCCATGTGAATCACCGTAATATAATCCCGGAAATTATATTACCCTGATTCTCATGTGCATTTAACATTACTTCATAAAGTCAAGGTGGCGCACCAACAAAATTTATCAACGTAAGATCAAGATCGAATACGAGTTAGATATGATAGAAGAGTTCGAGTATAAATGCACAATTAGTCAAATAATTCCTACTTCAGTCTATATGCCGGTTGTAGTCTAGATTCACCTATGTACCCTATGACTCGGGGTGAACACAAATGAACTCTAAATCCCTACAACCAAGGCTCTGATACCACCTGTAGCGACCCCGACAAATCGTCAAGTGACGGCGTCGGCTACGTGGGTCCCATTACCTGATTATAAGTCTTTAAGATAACGTTTGACCAAAATATGTCGCCTTCATTTCAAAATAAAGATTGTTTCAAAGTTTACAAGAATTGTTCAACCCAAAAGTTAAGTTACAATGTTATAGATACGATTGAAATCTAGGCGACACGGTTTAAAGTAAAGTCAAAAGACGCTCCATGAAATGCATGTATACTCGACATCGGATGCAAGTATCAAATAGTAAGCGGAAGCATGTTTCACATATCGTGCAAGACCTGAGAAAAACATAGAAATCTGTCAACGAAAACGTTGGTGAAATCATAGGTTTAAGTAAGTAAGTACAAGTGAACCACAAGATTTGCATCAATGAAATAATAGTAATACATTCCAAAAGTTTGTTTCACGAGCACCCAATTATCAAAGCTTAACATTCCTTCCATTGTATACCCCATCACTTAGTGCTAGAACAAACACTGATTCTCGAAATTATATTTCATCCGTAGACGGTAGCGAACCGTCAAGGATGAGGGTTGTCAACCCATATGGCCATATAACATAAGTTCTCGCTTACACCCGGCAAGTGTAATTAATGATAATCGAATTGAGGATTTTGTTCTAAACTCGTATGTAGAATGTTTGTTTTCCCGTTCTTGTGTTCACTTAGTTCAAAAGAATCGTTTATGTTTTCTCATCCCAATATAAGTTCAAAAAGAGTAAAAGTGGGACTATGATCTCACCTTGAGTGCACGAGTAGTAAAGTACTTCAACAAGTAAACGTGTGCAAAGAACAATGCTAGTCTTGACCTAAACAATAGGTTGTATCAATAACGGTAAACACGATAGGTCAAAGATGTTCAATTAGTCCTATGGCTCAATACGACTCGATTAATATAGCATGTGAAGCAAATTGTCAATTTTCATGCAAGATACAAGTATAAAAGCATGTTAGGAAGATTGCATAATTAATTGGTTAAGTTTGACAAAAAGTCAAACTTTGGTCGGTCAAAGTCAACGAAAGTCAACACGTTCGGGTCGGGTTTCGGACAAATTTTCTATGCTAGTTATTCATATATAAGCGTGTTAGGACAAGTTGCATGCGAATTGGAAGTCTAAAACATGGCAAACATTTCACGTGAAACGGACATTGGAGACAGAAGCTGGGCACGGCTTATGCCGCGCCGCGGCCAGGCCTGTCGCGCCGCGACAATGGCCGTGGCCTGGTCCCAGGCCTGTTTCACTTGTTCAAGACTTGGTCAATTTTCAAACAAACGCAAAACTCAAACCGTAAACAACTAGAAGACGTATCTTATACCGTTGGAAAGCTCTTTTGACAAGGAACACAACTAAACATGTTTCACCAAACAAAAACATCATTTATAATAGCCGAAAACTCATCAAGTGATCATTAAACGTTCATTTTTAAGGTTTCAAGTTCTTCAAATGCAATTTGAGTTTCGGGAAACCAATTCACACATATAATATGCCGTTTTGAAGGCAATGAAACATACATTACAACTAAACACTAATAATTAACATTCCATGGCATTCAAGCATCCAAAAATTCATGTCAAGAACTATCAAACCCTAGTCAAACATCACAAAATCAATATTCATGTTTTTGAAGTTTTCTTAATCAACCTACGCATCAAAACGAAGCTAGTGATACTAGTAACACAATTAAAACATGCACTTTAACAATCTAACAACATTAACTCATCCAAAATCAAGGATTAAGCACACCCATTTCAAGTTCATGCTAGTTACTCCAAAAACAACAAATCGAGCAAACCAAACATATATTCATGTTAGACTCGAGCCATAGACACTAACTAACACCATTTCAAATCAAAAACACGAATTTAGAGAAATCTAGAGTTTTAGAAATGTTACCCAAACGAGATGAAGTTGGTATCAAATTGTAGAGGATGAAGAGAGGATTCCAAATATGTAATCGGATTTGTTGTGAGCTTCCAAGATTGAATTTAGATGATGAATGAATGGAATGGGTTTGTGTGTGTGTTCTTGAGATGGAGAGAAAAGGGATGAGGGAGATGATGGAATAGATGAAATGGGTTGACTAGTTGACCTAGTCAACTAGTTTGCCCATTTGGCAACTCCGGTCCCTCGAGTTTCAAAGCGGGTGCGGGATTTAACCGATCGAATATTTTATTAACGAGAGATGTTATAATTAAATGACGGAATTATTATGAACGTTAGTCAACGGAAACTACGAATTTAAATAACGAAAGATATTATTTAAAAGAAAAAGACGGTGTTAAAAATAAATTTAACGGAAAAACGCGGGATGTTACACATTCCATCGAACCTTAACAATTGGTATCTTGTTTTGCTTAAGTCTTTTAACCTTACGATCCATTATTTCAACGGGTTCTTCGATAAATTGAAGTTTTTCGTTGATTTGGATTTCATCTAATGGAATAGTGAGATCTTCTTTAGCAAAACATTTCTTCAAATTCGAGACGTGGAAAGTGTTATGTACAGCTACGAGTTGTTGAGGTAGCTCCAGTTGGTAAGCTACTGGTCCGACACGATCTATAATCTTGAATGGTCCAATGTACCTTGGATTTAGTTTCCCCCGTTTACCAAATCGAACAACGCCTTTCCAAGGTGAAACCTTAAGCATGACCATTTCTCTAATTTCAAACTCTATAACTTTTCTTTTACTGTCCGCGTAGCTCTTTTGTCGACTCTGGGCGGTTTTCAACCGTTGTTGAATTTGGATGATCTTCTCGGTAGTTTCTTGTATTATCTCCGGACCCGTAATCTGTCTATCCCCCACTTCATTCCAACAAATTGGAGACCTACACTTTCTACCATAAAGTGCCTCAAACGGCGCCATCTCAATGCTTGAATGGTAGCTGTTGTTGTATTAAAATTCTGCTAACGGTAGATGTCGATCCCAACTGTTTCCGAAATCAATAACACATGCTCGTAGCATGTCTTCAAGCGTTTGTATCGTTCTTTCGCTCTGCCCATCAATTTGTGGATGATAGGCAGTACTCATGTCTAGACGAGTTCCTAATGCTTGCTGTAATGTCTGCCAGAATCTTGAAATAAATCTGCCATCCCTATTAAAGATAATAGAGATTCGTATTCCATGTCTGGAGACGACTTCCTTCAAATACAGTCGTGCTAACTTATCCATCTTGTCATCTTCTCTTATTAACATGAAGTGTGCTGATTTGGTGAGACGATCAACTATTACCCAAATAGTATCAAAACCACTTGCAGTCCTTGGAAATTTAGTGATGAAATCCATGGTAATGTTTTCCCATTTCCATTCCGGGATTTCTGGTTGTTGAAGTAGACCTGATGGTTTCTGATGCTCAGCTTTGACCTTAGAATACGTCAAACATTCTCCTACGTATTTAGCAACATCGGATTTCATACCCGACCACCAAAAATGTTTCTTGAGAACCTTGTACATCTTCCCCGTTCCAGGATGTATTGAGTATCTGGTTTTATGAGCTTCTCTAAGTACCATTTCTATCATATCTCCAAATTTTGGTACCCAAATCCTTTCAACCCTATACCGGGTTCCATCTTCCCGAATATTAAGATGCTTCTCCGATCCTTTGGGTATTTCATCCTTTAAATTTCTCTCTTATAAAACTCCTTGTTGCGCCTCCTTTATTTGAGTAGTAAGGTTATTGTGAATCATTATATTCATAGATTTTACTCAAATGGGTTCTCTGTCCTTCCTGCTCAAGGCATCGGCTACCACATTTGCCTTCCCCGGGTGGTAACGAATCTCAAAGTCGTAATCATTCAACAATTCAATCCACGTACGCTGCCTCATATTCAGTTGTTTCTGATTAAATATATGTTGAAGACTTTTGTGGTCGGTATATATAATACTTTTTACCCCATATAAGTAGTGTCTCTAAGTCTTTAATGCAAAAATAACTGCGCCTAATTCCAAATCATGCGTCGTATAATTTTGTTCGTGAATCTTCAATTGTCTAGACGCATAAGCAATCACTTTTGTTCATTGCATTAATACACAACCGAGACCTTGCTTTGATGCGTCACAATAAATCACAAAATCATCATTCCCTTCAGGCAATGACAATATAGGTGCCGTAGTTAGCTTTTTCTTCAATAATTGAAACGCCTTCTCTTGTTCATCCTTCCATTCAAATTTCTTCCCTTTATGCGTTAATGCAGTCAAGGGTTTTGCTATTCTGGAAAAGTCTTGGATGAACCTTCTGTAGTAACCAGCTAGTCCTAAAAACTGGCGTATGTGTTTTGGAGTTTTCGGGGTTTCCCACTTTTCAACAGTTTCTATCTTTGCCGGATCCACCTTAATACCTTCTTTGTTCACTATGTGACCGAGGAATTGAACTTCTTCCAACCAAAATGCACACTTTGAAAACTTAGCGTACAGTTTTTCTTTCCTCAATACTTCTAGCACTTTTCTCAAATGTTCACCGTGTTCTTGGTCATTCTTTGAGTAAATAAGTATGTCATCAATGAAAACAATGACAAACTTGTCAAGGTATGGTCCACACACTCGGTTCATAAGGTCCATGAACACAGCTGGTGTGTTAGTCAATCCAAACAGCATAACCATAAACTCGTAATGACCATAACGCGTCCTAAAAGCAGTCTTTGGAATATCATCTTCTTTCACCCGCATTTGATGATACCCGGAACGTAAGTCAATCTTTAAATAAACAGACGAGCCTTGTAGTTGATCAAATAAGTCGTCGATTCTTGGTAGTGGGTAGCGGTTCTTGATGGTAAGTTTGTTCAACTCTCGGTAGTCGATACACAACCTGAATGTACCATCTTTCTTCTTGACAAACAAAACAGGAGCTCCCCACGGTGATGTGCTTGGTCGAATGAAACCACGTTCTAAAAGTTCTTGTAATTGACTTTGCAGTTCTTTCATCTCGCTGGGTGCGAGTCTGTACGGAGCACGAGCAATTGGTGCAGCTCCTGGTACAAGATCTATTTGAAATTCAAAGGATCGATGTGGGGGTAATCCCGGTAATTCTTTCGGAAATACATCGGGAAATTCTTTTGCGACGGGAACATCATTGATGCTCTTTTCTTCAGTTTGTACTTTTTCGACGTGTGCTAGAACAGCATAGCAACCTTTTCTTATTAGTTTTTGTGCCTTCAAATTACTAATAAGATGTAGCTTCTTGTTGCCCTTTTCTCCGTACACCATTAAGGGTTTTCCTTTTTCTCGTATAATGCAAATTGCATTTTTGTAACAAACGATCTCTGCTTTCACTTCTTTCAACCAGTCCATACCGATTATCACATCAAAACTCCCTAACTATGCTGGTATCAAGTCAATCTTAAATGTTTCGCTAACCAGTTTAATTTCTCGATTCCGACATATATTATCTGCTGAAATTAATTTACCATTTGCTAATTCGAGTAAAAATTTACTATCCAAAGGCGTCAATGGGCAACTTAATTTAGCACAAAAATCTCTACTCATATAGCTTCTATCCACACCCGAATCAAATAAAACGTAAGAAGATTTATTGTCAATAAGAAACGTACCCGTAACAAGCTCCGGGTCTTCTTGTGCCTCTGCCGCATTAATATTGAAAACTCTTCCGCGGACTTGTCCATTCGTGTTCTCCTGGTTCGGGCAATTTCTAATAATGTGGCTCGGTTTTCCACATTTATAACAAACTACATTGGCATAACTTGCTCCGACACTACTTGCTCCTCCATTACTCGTTCCGACACCATTTGTTCCTTTCGTTCTGTTAACCCCTGGTCCGTAGACCTCACACTTCGCCTCGCTATGACCATTTCTTTTACACTTGTTGCAAAATTTGGTGCAAAACCCCGAGTGATATTTTCACACCTTTGGCATAGCTGCTTCTGATTGTTGTTGTTGTTGCGGTTGTTATTGTTGTTGGGATGATTGTTGTAGTTGCTGTTGTTGTTGTTGTTGTTGTTGTTGTTGTTGTTGTTGTTGTTGTTGTTGTTGTTGTTGTTGGGCCGTTTGTTGTAGTTGCGATTGATGTTGCGATTGTTGGGATAGTTGTTGCGATTATTGTTGTAATTGCTGTTGTTGTTGTATTGGTGATTCTTATCACCGTTTTCCTCCCACTTTCTTTTGACTTGCTTCACATTGGCCTCTTCAGCCGTCTGTTCTTTAATTCTTTCCTCAATCTGGTTCACTAGTTTGTGAGCCATTCTACATGCCTGTTGTATGGAGGCGGGCTCGTGTGAACTTATATCTTCTTGGATTCTTTCCGGTAATCCTTTCACAAACGCGTCGATCTTCTCTTCCTCATCTTCGAACGCTCTCGGACACAATAAGCACAATTCTGTGAATCGTCTTTCGTACGTGGTAATATCAAATCCTTGGGTTCGTAACCCTCTAAGTTCTGTCTTGAGCTTATTGACCTCGGTTCTGGGACGGTACTTCTCGTTCATCAAGTGCTTGAATGCTGACCACGGTAGTGCGTAAGCAACATCTTGTTCCACTTGCTCTAGATAGGTATTCCACCATGTTAACGCAGAACCTGTGAAGGTATGCGTAGCGTACTTCACTTTGTCCTCTTCAGTACACTTACTTATGGCAAACACCGATTCGACCTTCTCGGTCCACCGTTTCAATCCGATCGGTCCTTCGGTTCCATCAAATTCCAAAGGTTTGCAGGCAGTGAATTCTTTGTAGGTGCATCCTACACGATTTCCTGTACTGCTAGATCCAAGGTTATTGTTGGTATGTAGCGCAGCCTGTACTGCGGCTATGTTTGAAGCTAGAAAAGTAGGAAATTCCTCTTCATTCATATTCACGGTGTGTCGAGTAGTCGGTGCCATTTCCTTCAAAATAGTCAAATGGAACAAGTTAATCATACAGAATATTAAGAATAGTTAATAGTATTTCGTAGCATAATATGAACTCATTTATAAAAGCTTTTTCTTCATATTAGCGTTTTATAAGTTTAAATTCGGGTAGTACCTACCCGTTAAGTTCATACTTAGTAGCTAATATACAATTCAACTACTACAATTCTATATAAAAAACTGATTATAATAATATTTCGCGTTCAAACGTTTACACAATATTTTACAAACTTACAATACCGCTTATTTTACATATAGCATGAAATATAGCACACAATAAATTTGATACAAGATGGTTGTGAAGATAATTCTAGCTAGTACACAAGTCGTTCAGCAAAGGTAATAAAGACACGTAATTCATACGTCCATAAACAAGTCATGTATTCTGGTTTTACTAGGACTACTTCCCATCCTTGGTCTTGTGGAACATGTAGTGACCCAAACTTTTCCATGTTTATATATATTAATTGAGATTGATATTTACATGATTAAATATTTCCAACATGTTAAGTAATCAAACTTGTTAACACTTGATTAATTGAAATATGTTTCATATAGACAATTGACCACCCAAGTTGACCGGTGATTCACGAACGTTAAAACTTGTAAAAACTATATGATGACATATATATGGATATATATATAGTGAACATGATACTATGATAAGTAAACATATCATTAAGTATATTAACAATGAACTACATATGTAAAAACAAGACTACTAACTTAATGATTTTTAAACGAGATATATATGTAACGATTATCGTTGTAAAGACATTTAATGTATATATATCATATTAAGAGATATTCATACATGATAATATCATGATAATATAATAACTTAAAATCTCATTTGATAATATAAACATTGGGTTAACAACATTTAACAAGATCGTTAACCTAAAGGTTTCAAAACAACACTTACATGTAACGACTAACGATGACTTAACGACTCAGTTAAAATGTATATACATGTAGTGTTTTAATATGTATTTATATACTTTTGAAAGAATTCAATACACTTATCAAAATACTTCTACTTAACAAAAATGCTTACAATTACATCCTCGTTCAGTTTCATCAACAATTCTACTCGTATGCACCCGTATTCGTACTCGTACAATATACAGCTTTTAGATGTATGTACTATTGGTATATACACTCTAATGATCAGCTCTTAGCAGCCCATGTGAGTCACCTAACACATGTGGGAACCATCATTTGGCAACTAGCATGAAATATCTCATAAAATTACAAAAATATGAGTAATCATTCATGACTTATTTACATGAAAACAAAATTACATATCCTTTATATCTAATCCATACACCAACGACCAAAAACACCTACAAACACTTTCATTCTTCAAAATTTTTCATCTAATTAATCTCTCTCAAGTTCTATCTTCAAGTTCTAAGTGTTCTTCATAAATTCTACAAGTTCTAGTTACATAAAATCAAGAATACTTTTAAGTTTGCTAGCTCACTTCCAATCTTGTAAGGTGATCATCCAACCTCAAGAAATCTTTGATTCTTACAGTAGGTTATCATTCTAATACAAGGTAATAATCATATTCAAACTTTGGTTCAATTTCTATAACTATAACAATCTTATTTCGAGTGATGATCTTACTTGAACTTGTTTTCGTGTCATGATTCTGCTTCAAGAACTTCGAGCCATCCAAGGATCCGTTGAAGGTAGATCCATTTTTATCTTTTCCAGTAGGTTTATCCAAGGAACTTAAGGTAGTAATGATGTTCATAACATCATTCGATTCATACATATAAAGCTATCTTATTCGAAGGTTTAAACTTGTAATCACTAGAACATAGTTTAGTTAATTCTAAACTTGTTCGCAAACAAAAGTTAATCCTTCTAACTTGACTTTTAAAATCAACTAAACACATGTTCTATATCTATATGATATGCTAACTTAATGATTTAAAACCGGGAAACACGAAAAACACCGTAAAACCGGATTTACGCCGTCGTAGTAACACCGCGGGCTGTTTTGGGTTAGTTAATTAAAAACTTTGATAAACTTTGATTTAAAAGTTGTTATTCTGAGAAAATGATTTTTATTATGAACATGAAACTATATCCAAAAATTATGGTTAAACTCAAAGTGGAAGTATGTTTTCTAAAATGGTCATCTAGACGTCGTTCTTTCGACTGAAATGACTACCTTTACAAAAACGACTTGTAACTTATTTTTTGGACTATAAACCTATACTTTTTCTGTTTAGATTCATAAAATAGAGTTCAATATGAAACCATAGCAATTTGATTCACTCAAAACGGATTTAAAATGAAGAAGTTATGGGTAAAACAAGATTGGATAATTTTTCTCATTTTAGCTACGTGAAAATTGGTAACAAATCTATTCCAACCATAACTTAATCAACTTGTATTATATATTATGTAATCTTGAGATACCATAGACACGTATACAATGTTTTGACCTATCATGTCGACACATCTATATATATTTCGGAACAACCATAGACACTCTATATGTGAATGTTGGAGTTAGCTATACAGGGTTGAGGTTGATTCCAAAATATATATAGTTTGAGTTGTGATCAATACTGAGATACGTATACACTGGGTCTTGGATTGATTCAAGATAATATTTATCGATTTATTTCTGTACATCTAACTGTGGACAACTAGTTGTAGGTTACTAACGAGGACAGCTGACTTAATAAACTTAAAACATCAAAATATATTAAAAGTGTTGTAAATATATTTTGAACATACTTTGATATATATGTATATATTGTTATAGGTTCGTGAATCAACCAGTGGCCAAGTCTTACTTCCCGACGAAGTAAAAATCTGTGAAAGTGAGTTATAGTCCCACTTTTAAAATCTAATATTTTTGGGATGAGAATACATGCAGGTTTTATAAATGATTTACAAAATAGACACAAGTACGTGAAACTACATTCTATGGTTGAATTATCGAAATCGAATATGCCCCTTTTTATTATGTCTGGTAATCTAAGAATTAGGGAACAGACACCCTAATTGACGTGAATCCTAAAGATAGATCTATTGGGCCTAACAAGCCCCATCCAAAGTACCGGATGCTTTAGTACTTTGAAATTTATATCATATCCGAAGGGTGTCCCGGAATGATGGGGATATTCTTATATATGCATCTTGTTAATGTCGGTTACCAGGTGTTCAATATATGAATGATTTTTATCTCTATGTATGGGATGTGTATTGAAATATGAAATATTGTGGTCTATTATTATGATTTGATATATATAGGTTAAACCTATAACTCACCAACATTTTTGTTGACGTTTTAAGCATGTTTATTCTCAGGTGATTATTAAGAGCTTCCGCTGTCGCATACTTAAATAAGGACGAGATTTGGAGTCCATGCTTGTATGATATTGTGTTAAAACTGCATTCAAGAAACTTATTTTGTTGTAACATATTTGTATTGTAAACCATTATGTAATGGTCGTGTGTAAACAGATTATTTTAGATTATCATTATTTGATAATCTACGTAAAGCTTTTTAAACCTTTATTGATGAAATAAAGGTTATGGTTTGTTTTAAAAATGAATGCAGTCTTTGAAAAACGTCTCATATAGAGGTCAAAACATCGCAACGAAATCAATTAATATGGAACATTTTTAATCAATAAGAACGGGACATTTCAGAACATAACCGTTATGGCCATTGATAAGACAGCGTGTTGTAACGTCGTCAAAGGGATGAGGGTTACGTAATGTCCAACAGTCCTGTAATAATCTAAAAACCTCATTTCTTACCCCAATTACCGACTCCGTCACTTGTGGGAACGTTTTGTTTAATAGTTGTAGCCCGATGTTCTTGTTCTCACTTTGGTGAGAAGCAAACATTACTAACCCGTAAGCATAACATGCTTCTTTATGTTGCATGTTAGCAGCTTTTTCTAAATCACGAAGTCCTATATTCGGATATATTGAGTCAAAATTATTTCTTAACCCGTTGCGTAAAATAGCATTTGGGTTCCCCGCAATATATGCGTCAAAGTAAACACATCGTAACTTATGGATTTCCCAATGTGATATCCCCCATCTTTCGAACGAAAGTCTCTTATAAACCAAGACATTCTTGGAACGTTCTTCGAATGTCTTACAAACTGATTTCGTCGTAAATAGTTGTGCCGAAGAATTCTGACCGACTCTAGACAAGATTTCATCAATCATGTCTCCGGGTAGGTCTCTTAAAATATTGGGTTGTCTATCCATTTTGTGTTTTTATACTGTAAAATAGACAAGAGTAAGATTCATAAAAAAAATACTTATTAATACAAGCAATTTTTTTACATATATCATAAAGCATAAGCACACTATATTACATATATTACACCACACGAATACAACTATCTTATTCCGACTCGCTCGTTTCTTCTTCTTCGGTTTTGGTTAGTTTTGCCAAGTTTCTAGGGATATATGATGTTCCCCTAATACGAGCTGTCGTTTTCCACAAAGCTTTAGAAAAACCTGGTGGTTTAGAGGTTCTCGGGTCATTGTTACAACTTAAGGGCTTCGGGGGTTGACGATACATATAAAGTTCATCGGGGTTGGAATTAGATTTCTCTATTTTTATGCCCTTTCCCTTATTATTTTCTTTTGCCTTTTTAAATTCAGTTGGGGTAATTTCTATAACATCATCGGAATTCTCGTCGGAATCCGATTCATCGGAGAATTGGTAATCCTCCCAATATTTTGCTTCCTTGGCGGAAACACCATTGACCATAATTAACCTTGGTCGGTTGGTTGAGGATTTTCTTTTACTTAATCGTTTTATTATTTCCCCCACCGGTTCTATTTCCTCCTCCGGTTCCTCCTCTTCCGGTTCTGATTCTTCTTCCGGTTCTGATTCTTCTTCCGGTTCTTCTTCGGGAACTTGTGAATCAGTACAATATATATTCGACTCTTCGTTATTATTAGGTGAGTCAATGGGATTTGTGCTAGAGGTAGACATCTATCACACATTATCAAACATGTTAAGAGATTAATATATCACATAATATATACATGTTAATAATATATAGTTTCCAACAAAAATGTTAAGAAATTATTTTTAAAGAAAACACGGTCGAAGTCCAGACTCACTAATGCATCCTAACAAACTCGATAAGACACACTAATGCAAATTTTTTGGTTCTCTAAGACCAACGCTCGGATACCAACTGAAATGTCCCGTTTTTATTGATTAAAAACGTTCCATATTAATTGATTTCGTTGCGAGGTTTTGACCTCTATATGAGACGTTTTTCAAAGACTGCATTCATTTTTAAAACAAACCATAACCTTTATTTCATAAATAAAGGTTTAAAAAGCTTTACGTAGATTATCAAATAATGATAACCTAAAATATCCTGTTTACACACGACCATTACATAATGGTTTACAATACAAATATGTTACATCGAAATCAGTTTCTTGAATGCAGTTTTTACACAATATCATACAAACATGGACTCCAAATCTTGTCCTTATTTTAGTATGCAACAGCGGAAGCTCTTAGTATTCACCTGAAAATAAACATGCTTTAAACGTCAACAAAAATGTTGGTGAGTTATAGGTTTAACCTATATATATCAAATCGTAACAATAGACCACAAGATTTCATATTTCAATACACATCCCATACATAGAGATAAAAATCATTCATATGGTGAACACCTGGTAACCGACATTAACAAGATGCATATATAAGAATATCCCCATTATTCCTGGACACCCTTTGGATATGATATAAATTTTGAAGTACTAAAGCATCCGGTACTTTGGATGGGGTTTGTTAGGCCCAATAGATCTATCTTTAGGATTCGCGTCAATTAGGGTGTCTGTTCCCTAATTCTTAGATTACCAGACCTAATAAAAAAGGGCATATTCGATTTCGATAATTCAACCATAGAATGTAGTTTCACGTACTTGTGTCTATTTTGTAAATCATTTATAAAACCTGCATGTATTCTCATCCCAAAAATATTAGATTTTAAAAGTGGGACCATAACTCACTTTCACAGATTTTTACTTCGTCGGGAAGTAAGACTTGGCCACTGGTTGATTCACGAACCTATAACAATATATACATATATATCAAAGTATGTTCAAAATATATTTACAACACTTTTAATATATTTTGATGTTTTAAGTTTATTAAGTCAGCTGTCCTCGTTAGTAACCTACAACTAGTTGTCCACAGTTAGATGTACAGAAATAAATCGATAAATATTATCTTGAATCAATCCACGACCCAGTGTATACGTATCTCATTATTGATCACAACTCAAACTATATATATTTTGGAATCAACCTCAACCCTGTATAGCTAACTCCAACATTCACATATAGAGTGTCTATGGTTGTTCCGAAATATATATAGATGTGTCGACATGATAGGTCAAAACATTGTATACGTGTCTATGGTATCTCAAGATTACATAATATACAATACAAGTTGATTAAGTTATGGTTGGAATAGATTTGTTACCAATTTTCACGTAGCTAAAATGAGAAAAATTATCCAATCTTGTTTTACCCATAACTTCTTCATTTTAAATCCGTTTTGAGTGAATCAAATTGCTATGGTTTCATATTAAACTCTATTTTATGAATCTAAACAGAAAAATTATAGGTTTATAGTCGTAAAATAAGTTACAAGTCATTTTTGTAAAGGTAGTCATTTCAGTCGAAAGAACGACTTCTTGATGACCATTTTGAAAAACATACTTTCACTTTGAGTTTAATCATGATTTTTGGATATATTTTCATGTTCATAAGAAAAATCATTTTTTCATAAGTATAGCTTTTAAATCAAAGTTCTTCTTAGCTTTTAATTATCCCAACCAAAACAGCCACCGATTTTACTACGACGGCGTATATCTAGTTTTATGGTGTTTATCGTGTTTTCGGGTTTTAAATCATTAAGTTAGCATATCGTATAGATATAGAACATGTGTTTAGTTGATTTTAAAAGTCTAGTTAGAAGGATTAACTTTCTTTGCGAACAAGTTTAGAATTAACTAAACTATGTTCTAGTGATTACAAGTTTATAACGTTGAATAAGACAGCTTTTTATGTATGAATCGAATGATGTTATAAACATCATTACTACCTCAAGTTCCTTGGATAAACCTACTGGAAATGAGAAAAATAGATCTAGCTTCAAAGGATCCTTGGATGGCTTGAAAGTTCTTGAAGCAGAATCATGACACGAAAACAATTTCAAGTAAGATTTCCACTCGAAATAAGAATGTTATAGTTATAGAAATTGAATTAAAGTTTGAATATGATTATTACCTTGTATTAGAAAGATAACCTACTGTAAGTAACAAAGGTTTCTTGATCTTAGATGATTACTTGGAATGGATTTAGAAAACTTGGAAGTAAACTTGCAATCTTGGAAGTATTCTTGATTTTATGAAACTAGAACTTTTGGAATTTATGAAGAACACTTAGAACTTGAAGATAGAACTTGAGAGAGAGATCAATTAGATGAAGAAAATTGAAGAATGAAAGTGTTTGTAGGTGTTTTTGGTCGTTGGTGTATGGATTAGATATAAAGGATATGTAATTTTGTTTTCATGTAAATAAGTCATGAATGTTTACTCATATTTTTGTAATTTTATGAGATATTTCATGCTAGTTGCCAAATGATGGTTCCCACATGTGTTAGGTGAATCACATGGGCTGCTAAGAGCTGATCATTTGAGTGTATATACCAATAGTACATACATCTAAAAGCTGTGTATTGTACGAGTACGAATACGGGTGCGTACGAGTAGAATTGTTGATGAAACTGAACGAGGATGTAATTGTAAGCATTTTTGCTAAGTAGAAGTATTTTGATAAGTGTCTTGAAATCTTTCAAAAGTGTATGAATACATATTAAAACACTACATGTATATACATTTTAACTGAGTCGTTAAGTCATCGTTAGTCGTTACATGTAAATGTTGTTCTGAAACCTTTAGGTTAACGATCTTGTTGAATGTTGTTAACCCATTGTTTATTATAACAAATGAGATGTTAAATTATTATATTATCATGATATTATGATATATAATATATCTTAGTATGATATATATACAGTTAAATGTCTTTACAACGATAATCGTTACATATATGTCTCGTTTCGAAATCATTAAGTTAGAAGTCTTATTTTTACATATGTATTTCATTTTTAATACACTTAATAATATATTTACTTATCATTTAACATAATTAACCAAGTATATCAATATCTTAATATGATTCATATGTACCTAGTAAGACGTTGTTATAACGATAATCGTTATATATATCGTTTTCGAGTTTCTTAAATTAATAGTCTCATTTTTATGTATATAACTCATTGTTAAAATACCTAATGAAATACATACTTATAATAAAATCATGTTAACTATATATATAACCATATATATGTCATCGTATAGTTTTTACAAGTTTTAACGTTCGTGAATCACCGGTCTACTTGGGTGGTCAATTGTCTATATGAAACCTATTTCAATTAATCAAGTCTTAACAAGTTTGATTGCTTAACATGTTGGAAACACTTAATCATGTAAATAACAATTTCATTTAATATATATATAAACATGGAAAAGTTCGGGTCACTACACATATTTCTGAAGATATTTTTATAATTATTCTTATCTGAAATCATTAATCTCTTCGTGCTATCAGTGTTACATCATATAGAAACTGTTTGTTTCTATATTCTGTAAACTTTCGAGCTTAAAATATGAATGTTATTGAAGTAATGTTGAGAACTGATGCATGAGTTAGTATAATATAATGATACTTAATCAACGTGATTGTATTACAGTAAGTCATGCTGAGTTTTTAAATAGAACATGATGATTCACAGATTATAACATCATCATGTGTCATGTTACATAACTCTTTCATTCTGATTAACTTCTGAACATATCAAGAAACTATATTCTTGATAGTTCTATTCTCAGTGATTCAGGTAATTTGACAAATCAAATCGTGCGATTACATTCTTTCTTGTTTAGAACATTAAGTTCATTCGAAGCTCCATACTTACGAATTTTGGACCGTTACTTACTTTACTAGAGGTCGAGAAGAGAATAAAAAGGAAAAGAACTCCAAAATGTAAGAGAAAATATAGAGCCCAATAACAACATGGAGGTTACAAACCACGGATATTAATATGAATAGCAATATAAATACACGGTATAATTAAGAATAGTTTCACCCCAAGGTAATAGTAGAAGTAAACAGATCTTTCTGGTGAAAGATTGAAAAGAAGGATGACAGAAATGATAATTAGGAAAATATCAAGGATTAGAACTGGATTAAGCATTTTCACAATCCTTTGGATGTACGAACTAAGAAAGAAAGTATTGGAATGGTGAAAATAATGGAACGGAAGAAGTTCATTTATATTGGAAATACCTGACAGAGCAATCGAAACAAATGATAGCAATTATTTAAAAAGATCTTAAAATTCCATAAATCCCGAAGCAAATGACCACATTAGATAAATATTTTAAATCTCTTGAATTCCGGAATTCAACCAAGACAACGTCAAAAGCTAAGACGCACCTTATTTTCTAATTTCCACCATGACTACGTCAAAAGTTAAATCTCTATCTCAATCTGTTATGACAGCTTCATTCGTACGCTTCACCTAATCGAATCGTTTTATCTATATTAGTCAATAATGATAAAACACCATTTATCAACTCATATTTGTCATGGAAACATTTTTATGGCTAGCCATGACCACCTCACTCAAATTTCGGGACGAAATTTCTTTAACGGGTAGGTACTGTGACGACCCGGCAATTTCTGACCAAATTTAAACTTAATTCTTATATGATTCCGACACAATAAGCAAAGTCTGTAATGTTGAGTCTCAAAAACTTTGAACTGTTTTGTATATTAAATTGACCTTCGACCATTCTCGACGATTCACAAACAACTATATAAATAGATACATATACATTAATTTGAAATATTATTTGAAATAACATATGAGTTAATTGTTGGAAATAAATATGTAAACTAATATGTGATATAATGAAAACTACTAATATAAATATATATATATATATATATATATATATATATATATATATATATATATATATATATATATATATATATCTGTATATATAAAAATGTATATAAATACTACTTATAAATATATAAAATAATATTAAATCTATTTGTTTAAAAATATATAATATATATTTATGTGATAAAACTTGTTATTTAAAACTGATTATTTTAGAGAGAGAGTAAATGGAAAATGAATGATTTCGAGCTTAAGTAGTAAACGTCAGTAACACTCGGTTGATGTTTTGATAGTTTAAATATATATATTGTACATGTTCATGATGGACTGAAATAAAAGTTGGACTGTAAATTGATTACGAAGATTTTAGATTGGTCAAGAATTTTTTTACCTTTTTAAGTTTAAATATTAGTACTCCGTACATATAAATCGGAGCAGAAAATAAATAATTTTTTTGAACCTTTTTGATCAGGTTTCAAACAGGTAATGAGTGAAATAAATAAATATGGTTAATTAAAAGTTTGGAATTTTTAGGAACACTTTTAGATATTAACTGTTTAGCAATGAACCACGATATAGCACTTCGGGAGAGAGGTGTCGGTAGAATAATTTAAATAGTGTGGCTGCTAACTTTTTTTTTGACACGTTATTTAATTTATTTAATTCAATCAATTATTATTATTGCATTATTTTTCACCACTTGGTTCTTTTGTTTGGTGGAAAACAAGACTCAATTATAGACATATGTAATACAGACATCCAACTGATCACCATATACCTTCTTTCTAGTTCTTCTATTTATGTTAGTTTAAACCCTCTTCAACCTCCACAACTAAGCAAACATCGCCATTTAAACCGTCATCCCATCATATTTTCTTTCTTCTTTCGCCGGTGTTGTGACTGAATAAACACCACCACACTTATCACTAGCTACCACCATCTTTAATGAAGAATACCACAAACCCACCACCCTTACAGCCACCACACCCGTCACCAATTTTTACCGTATCTAATTCTGTTGCCACCACCGAGCACCACCTCCGGCCACCTTCCATCATTGCCATCACCCTACCTCCATCTCTCTCTCTCTCTCATCCTTTCTTTCTATATCTATATCTCTCTCTATTATCTTTATAACCGAGAATCGATCACACTAAACCACCCTTGATTGCTTGTTACTTTACTGTTTCGAAAGACTGCAACTACTTCTTTCGGTTTTCTTGTCGAACTACCCACAACCCACATACATCATCACTCAAAATTACTACAGGTACTAGCCTTTGTTTTTTTTTCTGTTTCACTTTACGATGATGACTGTGAAATGATGATGGACGTGAAAGAAGTTGTCACGATGATAAAGACGATGGTGAGATGAGGACGAGCTGAGATGATGGTAATCGGGATAAAAAGTAAAGATGATGATGAGAGGAGTATGTGAGGTTAACGAGAGTGATTATGATGATGATCATAATGAATATGATACGATGATATGAAAGTGAAAATGATGATTATAATGATGGTCTTGAATGATAGATGATGGAGATGATTGGGTCTGTGAGTTAATGAAGAATAAGAAGTAGCAGCAGGAGATCTAGGATAAAATGGTTTAGGGTGTTGATCAATCCTTAATTAATGATGTTGCTTAATTACGGATTGAGTGCAATAAGATTATAATGGATGATGGGATGTTCGATGATTATTTTGGGCCCCGATGATCGTTTTTCACTTTAACTATCAAGTGATCAACCACCCCGACCCGGTCTTCGTTATCGATTAGCATGATTCACCTTAACTCAATATAAGAAGTCCTTGGGCAAAGTCACAAGTGAAATCTACAAAGGCTTAGGCAAATGGCAGAGAATCAACAACCCATAAATGAGAGGCCAAGCTCCATATTTATAGTATCCGTGATATTCACGGTCTGCGAAATGCTCGGCTCTCCACTAAAAGTCAGCGGATCAAACCGCAGTTTGGTATTTCAGCGAATACATAACCACAGTATTTATTTTCAGCGAATATTGCATAACTGTGCCTTATAATCCGCGTAGTTCTGTCCTTAGCTTTTAGAAAATAAAATATACATATACAATGCTATGTATATGATCAAGTCCCCCCAGTTTACTATGATGTATTTTCGCGAAGCAAATGCATCATGATAAACTCTAAAGTTCGCAATGTTCGCAGTTATTTTCCGCTTTAATTAATGTCGCGTTAGCATAGTTACCGTTGTAAAAGTTACCGTTGTTTCTGCTAACTCAAATATTACCGTTTGAGTTTTTTACAACGGATAATTAAAACACTTGATTACCCCTTGCATTCGCCTATATATATTGTGGTTCACAATCAACAACGTCACACTTACCCTCGCTATTCTCACTTTCTTTCGCTTATTCTCAATTCATTTGTTCTCTTTGAAAAATTATCAAGTCGGCAATCACAACCTTCAATCATTAATCATGAAGATGGATGAAGTTGATCGAAAAGTGGACCCAAAAACGCTAATTAACAAGCTACTCGTAAGCCCGGAGGCGAAGTCATTATTATCCAGCCGTCAAATTAAACAAGAGAAGCCTGACATTCCTCTTGTGGATTTGACGGCAAAGTCACCACCGTCCCAGTCAAGTACTGGTAAACGACCGCTCGAAAACCCGCCTTCTACGCAAAGCAAGTGTGATAACCCTTCCTTATCCCCCTGGACGAAATCATCAACATCTGGTCCCATTGCGATGATAGACTCCAAATAATGTCCTTAAAATGAGCAAATGCACAGCGGAAGACTTAATTCGTACCTGAGAATAAACATGCTTAAAAGTGTTAACCAAAAGGTTGGTGAGTTCATAGGTTTATCATAACAATCTTTTTAATATATTAATAGACCACAAGATTTCATAATCATAAACATAATACACTCGCAAGTGTATGTAAAGCATTCTAAGTGGTTGAGCACTTGGTAACCATACTTAACTATTAATCAACGTCGCATATTCCCTTTATTATGAAATCTCGCTACACTGTACAAAGTGTAGCCTACAAAACGAAGTACTGTGCAACCGTTGAATACTGGTCGTCCAGTCCAGTTGGGGTTGTCAGGCCCGATAGATCTATCAACAGGATTCGCGTTTACAATACCACATGTAAATAGTAGTTACCAAGCTACAGGGAAGTATGCCAGTGGTACAACTCAACGTAGAATATATTTTTAAGTACTTGTGTCTATTTCGTAAACATTTATAAAAGCAACGCATGTATTCTCAGCCCAAAAATATATATTGCAAAAGCAATTAAAAAGGGAGCAAATGAAACTCACCATACTGTATTTTGTAGTAAAAATATATATGACATCATTTAACAAGTGTAGGGTTGACCTCGGATTCACGAACCTATATCATTTGTATATCCATTAACACCAAATAGTAATCGAACAAGTTTATATATATTATTATTAATAATATACTTGTTATTTTATACGTTATATAGATAAATTAATATTTAATCTATACAATTTATATAACTAATACTTATCATATTAAATTTTAATATAGTTATGATAAAAATAATACTAGTTATGATAAAAATCATGATAATTCTAATAATAATAATAATGATAATTTTAATAATAAAAATGATAATTTTTAATAAAAATGCAAATTTCAATAAAAATACTAATTTTAAAAATGATAAATTTAAAAATGATGATACTTTTAGTAATAATTATAATAAAAATAATACTACTTACATTAAAAATAATAATGATAATAATAATAATAGAAATGAGTAATCAGTAAACTACCTCAAGGAAGTAATCCTAAAAATATGCCCAAGTCCGGGTTTGAACCCGCGACGTCCCGCTAACCCGATAATATCCTAAACATTCCATTGCCATTTCATTTCTGATTTAACCACTACCCTAAATCATTTAAACTCAAATGAATCTGCTCCGTTCTTCATGATACATTCACGATCATATTTATCAATTCCATTACCGTCCATAGCACCCGTTATCTATCATCTAGTATCAAGTATTATGATTATTCTCATGATAGTGTAACATCACCAACATGTATTTAATTATCATTATCACCAAATTATTCTAACCTCGACATCATTCTTTATTGTTTTCTTATATCATCTCAATCATCATGATCCTAATATCATAATCTAATTCATTGTACGCACCATTTTTGTCAAAATCAATCATCATCTTTTTAGTCATCATCTTAATTCATAATCATATTTATCTTGACAGACCCCAACTTGTCCACTGCTCCCGATGGCCCAAGTTGACAAATCTATTACACGACCCAATTAGAAGCCTATCAAACAATTGGTCTATTTAACGATTTAAAGGAAACCCAAGATACAAAAATCAAATTCATGGCCCAACCTCTTAAATAGCTTACGGTCCATCAATTAATCTGTCTACTCCTTCTACATCATAATACATCACCAACATCTTTATCAAATTATTACAAGCATCTTATTGTAAACACGTATCATCAATCCATGTCACCATCGACCCAAATTATACGTCCAATTAAATATTTGAAGTCCAATAAGTGGCCCAACATATTTGGTATTTTAAAAATCTAAACATCATTGTATCCACATAATAAAAATAACGAGTACGTCCTCAACGAACATGGTAATCCAGACAAGAATTATTGTACAGCTCACACTTCCTTTTCTTTAATACCCAAGTGGGGTTTTATTTAAGTTTAATATTTGTCGACCATAGGGAAAAAAAACACACGATTTCAATCATTGTTATCATCTTGTCTGTTACCATCATTGAATCATCAAGATCACGATTATCATCATACTGTTATAGGTTCAAGGGTTGGGTTTGGTGATCGAATTAAAAACGGATAGGAAGCAGAAGGTTGGAGGTTCAAACAAGTTGGGGTTTATGGTGGTTTATAGCTGTTATAACAATCATCCAAGTTCGATCACAGGCTGTTTGATTTTCGTTATGGGACTGATTGCAATAGGAAAACAGAAATATAAGTGGGTTTGTGATCCAACACAGAAACAGATAGTTACAGTTGTCAGGAGTTTTAGGTGACGGTTTTTGTGGTGGTGAAAGTGGATGATGGTGATCATAGGTGATGGAGGGTGGTGATAGTTCAGGTTGTTTATACAACATACAAAACAGAAAAATAGTTGTACTAGTTAAAGGTTATGGGGTGATTTGATGATGATTCTTGGTGTGTTCTAAATGGATTTTGATGGTGAGGTTTGTGGTGATCTAGAACGGTGAACCAAAGATGGGTTGTGGAAATGTCCGGCTTGAAGGTGAGTCGATGGTGATGATGAATTAAAGTGACCAAGTAGGTTTGAAGGTGATGGTAGTTGTTATCGGCTATCAACAGAAACAAGTATCATTTGTTAAAAAAAATGATGATGGTGATTTGGTTATCGAGATAAAACAGAAAATAAATCGAACAAGTGGTGGCTTTAGGTGTCTCGATGATAGAGTTCTTGTTGTGGTTATGTGTTGATGGCTATGCGGTTGCAGCAAGGATGATGGTGGAAGATGGTTGTGGTATCCGATCAGAAAACAGATATATTAGAGTAGCAACTATGGTGTCAAGTTGGTGGTGGTTAAATGATGGTTGAGATGGGAAGTTGTAGGAGGTGCAAGGTGGCGATGGTTCACGGTGGTCATAGCCGATGGTGGAGGGTGATCATGGAAGCTATCGATCAAAGAGATGAAGAAGGAATGGGTATGATCAAGATTATATAAGTATATGATATATATTCATGTATGTGGTTATGTATATATATAAAGGATAAAAGGATTGAGATAAGATAAAATTTAATCACGGGTGTTTTAAACTGTTCCTCTGCCGACACAATATCACTAATGACTATATCGTGTCCATTGCTAAACAGTTACGGATAAAATTGTTCCAAAAAAAAATTCCAAATTTTTAGATTAAGCATATTAAATTATTTCACTCATTACCTGTTTGAAACCTGATCAAAAAGGTTCGTCTATAATTTATTTTTAATTCCAAGTAATATATACGGAGTACTAAAACTCAACTCTTCAAAGTAAAAATATTTTTAATGATCCTAAATTTTATATATCTTAATTATGGATCATCGTTTATCTTTTTAAAATCTCATAAGTTGGAATTAAGTTTATCTAAATAATAATCGAATGATCAACGAGGGTTACAATCATTTAATAATTTCATTTAATAAACATTATATATATATAGACCCATTTTATTAACAATTTTATTATTTCATATAATATTTTACATCTTTAATTCTAATAATTAAATCGTATTTTTTTTCAAATTATCATATACACATATATATATGCATATACATATTTATTTACAAGTAATTGTTCGTGAATCGTCGGGAATGGTCGAAGGTCAATTTAATATATGAAATAGTTCAAAATTTTTTAGACTTAACCTAACAGACTTTGCTTATCGTGTTGAAATTACACTATCGTATCGAGAGTTTGGTTTAAAATTAGTCGAGATTTTCTGGGTCGTGACAGTACCGACCCGTTAAAGAAATTTCGTCCCCGAAATTTGAGTGAGGTCGTCATGGCTAACAATAAATTTTTTTTTATGACGAATATGAGTTGATAAATAGTGTTTTATCATTTTCGATTAATATAGATAAAACGATTCGATCATGCGAAGTGTACGGGTGAAGCTATCACAAAAGAGTGAAAAGTTTTGTCTTATTTTTTGACGTAGTCATGGTGGATTTCCGGAATTCAAGAAAATTAAGGAAATCTTCTAATCAGAAAGAAAATGAAATGGCACGATTTATTAGAAAACTTTTGAAATTACGGAAGAACAGAAATATCAAGGAAATATTTCCGAGATATGCTTAGAGCTTAAGTAGAATGAAAGAGTTATGTAACATGACACCTGATGAGGGCAAGGTCTGTGAACCATCATCACGTTCCATTAGAAATTTAGCATGACTTACTGTAATATAATCACGTTGGCCGGACGTCATTATATTATACTAACTCATGCTTCAATTCCCAACACTTCTCTAAGAAATCATTCATAATTTAATTTGAATTTTAAAGAATATAGAAACTAAAACAGTTTCTTTTGGGATGTAACACACATAGCACGAAGAGATAGATAATTTCGGACAAGAATATTTATGAATATATCTTCAGAAATATCGAAGATATTTATGATGATATTTTGAAATTTCTAAGTTCGAAGGTTGATGGAAAAGATTTTTCGCAAGATTTTAACATTAGTAAGGAGCAAGATATTCGTTGAAAGTTTCATCGGATCCAAAATTACCTGAATTCTTTGAATATAGGGTTTATCCTTGTATTTATCCTTGGTCTCCTTCATGGTGTGCTCAATCCGATTTTCAGTACCAAATTTTTTTATCGAGCGTTCCAAACACTTCCTTCTTTATCATCAACTTTTGGCGATTAAGACCATCTACAACATGCTGCTTCGTCAGCATTTTCAAAGTTAACGGGTCTGGGTCATCGGTTATCAAACCGAGGGGTTTTAAGAGAATTGTGTTTTTAGATGATTAAACGCTGATGGTAATATGGTGGAATATAAATGGTTTCCCGGTAACAATAAATGAGCACGCATATATATCGATGTTATAATAAGGTTGATTCGAACAGAAAGTCGAAGTTGTCTTGTTGGAGCTGTGACAAAATTTGCTAATTTGAAAGGGATTACCAAATTATTTTGGGTAATAATAACACTAAAGGAATTAGCACGGCTACGTGTTAATTGTTTACTCAGTTTCCGAGGGTTTTTCAGGTGCATATCTATATGCATCAATCTTTTCTTCCGTAGATGAAGTGCGGCCGGTTCATCCTCTCGATCGAGGTGTTTTCAAGAATCAAGAAAGATTTGAACACGGATTGGAATCGTCAAGATTCAAATGATGTTTAATATGAAACCAAGTGGCAAACTTGAAGAATTGTTTAGTTTCATATGTTATAATCAATATTTTAATTCATTTTAATTGTCCAATGTTATTAGTCCACAGTCGATAGTCCACAGTTGACAGTCCAATAATTCATATACAGTTTAATATATATAATATTTGAATTAATTAATACGTATCGTGACCCGTGTACATGTCTCAGACTCGATCACAACTCAAAGTATATATATTACTTGAGAATCAACCTCAACCATGTATAGCTAACTCCAACATTACTGCATATAGAGTGTCTATGGTTATTCCAAATAATATATATAGATGCGTCGATATGATATGTCAAAACCTTGTATATGTGTCCCGATTAAAGTGCATAAAATAAATAACAGAAATTAAATGACGTTAACTAAAATTGCGAGAATATAAATTGCGATAAATAAAATGTAATCAGTTAGCTAGGAACAGTTAGCTAGGAACAGTTAGCGTGGATTCTTAACAATATTTCAATTAGTTAATTCGTTTGTTTCTAACAAATTTTATTTTGTTCAATATTTTCTTCATTATGCCACTTGTTGGATTCTGATAGGTCAAAATCCAAATATGAAATTGAATGAAAAATGGTTATTATGTGGTGAACGAATACGTATATCGGTGGATGTAAATAGGATAGTAAATGACCGTTGAATCAGATTCGAAGAATGTACAATGTAACTTATTAATGTGAAACTCCAATATTCCTCGGGTATTACCTACCCGTTAAAATATTCTCATCATTAACAGTTTGTACAAAAGAATTTTTAATTACAATCTTTATGAAAATATACATACATATATATCTTCTTCAGATGTAATCATGGATTTAATGAGTCAACAAGATATTAAACTCATTCGATTTATCGTTAGTACTAGTTTACATAATCTCTAAAACTTTAGAAATTACATAATTGCCATGTCGAGCGAAGATAATCGATGTAGAACGATATGTAGAACGAAGATCATGCTTGGGGTATAGATTATGATATTGTGGTGTTGATGGTACGAGTGTTGTTGCTGAAGCTGGTAAATTTTGCACCATATCCTCCAAATTGATTACTCGAGCGCGAAGTTCGTTGACTTCTTCTATTGTTCCAGGATGATTGTCGGTCGGAACGAGCGGATGAATAAGGTTTAGAATTTTAGATAGAAGATAATCGTGACGAGATACCCTGGAGATGAGGCTAAAAATGGTGTTTCGAATAGGTTCACCGGTATGTGCTTCAGGTTCTTCGCCAAGAGGTGCAAGTTGGTGGGTGGAAGGGATCGCCTTCTTCTTGTTTTCATTGTTTAAGTCGACTACGAATCCATCAGATGAATTGGTGATGACTATTTGGTTGATCCATTCCGGTTACACTGCTTTCGGAGCTTGAGTGGGACTCCATATCGGAATCCGAGGGACTTGATCTAATGGTGAGTTTCATTGCGTACGATTGAATAAAGGATTTTTTGATATAAAATGATTTTCGGATATCGGATGATATTCTAACTACCTAGAGTACTTATCTGTAGTACAGAAGATCCATTAGATTACGAAGGGATTTAAGGAAACGTGTTAGATAAAGTCTACAGTAACAGATACGCTAAGATATGAATTAATCTGTACACTATCTATCAAATAAGTGCAGAAAGTCGTGTCTAGACTTAGGAATGATAAGCAGGTAGTTTTCAACTAGGAATGATAAATAATACTTATAATATGTAGCTAAGGTCGAAGTCCAGACTCGCTAATGCATCCTAACAACTATCAGTTAGACACACTAATGCAAGACCTGGTTCGCTAAGACCAACGCTCTGATACCATCTGTGATAACCCGTCCTTATCCCCCTGGATGAAATCATCAACATCTGGTCCCATTGCGATGATAGACTCCAAATAATGTCCTTAAAATGAGCAAATGCATAGCGGAAGACTTAATTCGTACCTGAGAATAAACATGCTTAAAAGTGTCAACCAAAATGTTGGTGAGTTCATAGGTTTATCATAACAATCTTTTTAATATATTAATAGACCACAAGATTTCATAATCATAAACATAATACACTCGCAAGTGTATGTAAAGCATTCTAAGTGGTTGAGCACTTGGTAACCATACTTAACTATTAATCAACGTCACATATTCCCTTTATTATGAAATCTCACTACACTGTACAAAGTGTAGCCTACAAAACGAAGTACTGTGCAATCGTTGAATACTGGTCGTCCAGTCCAGTTGGGGTTGTCAGGCCCGATAGATCTATCAACAGGATTCGCGTTTACAATACCACATGTAAATAGTAGTTACCAAGCTACAGGGAAGTATGCCAGTGGTACAACTTAACGTAGAATATATTTTTAAGTACTTGTGTCTATTTCGTAAACATTTATAAAAGCAACGCATGTATTCTCAGCCCAAAAATATATAATGCAAAAGCAATTAAAAAGGGAGCAAATGAAACTCACCATACTGTATTTTGTAGTAAAAATACATATGACGTCATTTAACAAGTGTAGGGTTGACCTCGGATTCACGAACCTATATCATTTGTATATCTATTAACACAAAATAGTAATCGAACAAGTTTATATATATTATTATTAATAATATACTTGTTATTTTATACGTTATATAGATAAATTTATATTTAATCTATACAATTTACATAACTAATACTTATCATATTAAATTTTAATATAGTTATGATAAAAATAATACTAGTTATGATAAAAATCATGATAATTCTAATAATAATAATAATGATAATTTTAATAATAAAAATGATAATTTTTAATAAAAATGCAAATTTCAATAAAAATACTAATTTTAAAAATGATAAATTTAAAAATGATGATACTTTTAGTAATAATTATAATAAAAATAATACTACTTACATTAAAAATAATAATGATAATAATAATAATAGAAATGAGTAATCAGTAAACTACCTCAAGGAAGTAATCCTAAAAATATGCCCAAGTCCGGGTTTGAACCCGAGACGTCCCGCTAACCCGATAATATCCTAAACATTCCATTGCCATTTCATTTATGATTTAACCACTACCCTAAATCATTTAAACTCAAATGAATCTGCTCCCTTCTTCATGATACATTCACGATCATATTTATCAATTCCATTACCGTCCATAGCACCCGTTATCTATCATCTAATATCAAGTATTATGATTATTCTCATGATACTGTAACATCACCAACATGTATTTAATTATCATTATCACCAAATTATTCTAACCTCGACATCATTCTTTATTGTTTTCTTATATCATCTCAATCATCATGATCCTAATATCATAATCTAATTCATTGTACGCACCATTTTTGTCAAAATCAATCATCATCTTTTTAGTCATCATCTTAATTCATAATCATATTTATCTTGACAGACCTCAACTTGTCCACTGCTCCCGATGGCCCAAGTTGACAAATCTATTACACGACCCAATTAGAAGCCTATCAAAAAATTGGTCTATTTAACGATTTAAAGGAAACCCAAGATACAAAAATCAAATTCACGGCCCAACCTCTTAAATAGCTTACGGTCCATCAATTAATCTGTCTACTCCTTCTACATCATCATACATCACCAACATCTTTATCAAATTATTACAAGCATCTTATTGTAAACACGTATCATCAATCCATGTCACCATCGACCCAAATTATACGTCCAATTAAATATTTGAAGTCCAATAAGTGGCCCAACATATTTGGTATTTTAAAAATCCAAACGTCATTGTATCCACATAATAAAAATAACGAGCACGTCCTCAACGAACATGGTAATCCAGATAAGAATTATTGTACAGCTCACACTCTCTTTTCTTTAATACCCAAGTGGGGTTTTATTTAAGTTTAATATTTGTCGACCATAGGGAAAAAAAACACACGATTTCAATCATTGTTATCATCTTGTCTGTTACCATCATTGAATCATCAAGATCACGATTATCATCATACTGTTATAGGTTTTAGGGTTGGGTTTGGTGATCGAATTAAAAACGGAAAGGAAGCAGAAGGTTGGAGGTTCAAACAAGTTGGGGTTTATGGTGGTTTATAGCTATTATAACAATCATCCAAGTTCGATCACAGGCTGTTTGATTTTCGTTATGGGACTGATTGCAATAGGAAAACAGAAATATAAGTGGGTTTGTGATCCAACACAGAAACAGATAGTTACAGGTGTCAGGAGTTTTAGGTGACGGTTTTTGTGGTGGTGAAAGTGGATGATGGTGATCATAGGTGATGGAGGGTGGTGATAGTTCCGGTTGTTTATACAACATACAAAACAGAAAAATAGTTGTACTAGTTAAAGGTTATGGGGTGATTTGATGATGATTCTTGGTGTGTTCTAAATGGATTTTGATGGTGAGGTTTGTGGTGATCTAGAACGGTGAACCAAATATGGGTTGTGGAAATGTCCGGCTTGAAGGTGAGTCGATGGTGATGATGAATTAAAGTGACCAAGTAGGTTTGAAGGTGATGGTAGTTGTTATCGGCTATCAACAGAAACAAGTATCATTTGTTAAAAAAAATGATGATGGTGATTTGGTTATCGAGATAAAACAGAAAATAAATCGAACAAGTGGTGGCTTTAGGTGTCTCGATGATAGAGTTCTTGTTGTGGTTATGTGTTGATGGTCATGCGGTTGCAGCAAGGATGATGGTGGAAGATGGTTGTGGTATCCGGTCAGAAAACAGATATATTAGAGTAGCAACTATGGTGTCAAGTTGGTGGTGGTTAAATGATGGTTGATATGGGAAGTTGTAGGAGGTGCAAGGTGGCGATGGTTCACGGTGATCATAGTCGATGGTGGAGGGTGATCATGGAAGCTATCGATCAAAGAGATGAAGAAGGAATGGGTGTGATCAAGATTATATAAGTATATGATATATATTCATGTATGTGGTTATGTATATATATAAAAGATAAAAGGATTGAGATAAGATAAAATTTAATCACGGGTGTTTTAAACTGTTCCTCTGCCGACACAATATCACTAATGACTATATCGTGTCCATTGCTAAACAGTTACGGATAAAATTGTTCCAAAAAAAAATTCCAAATATTTAGATTAAGCATATTAAATTATTTCACTCATTACCTGTTTGAAATCTGATCAAAAAGGTTCGTCTATAATTTATTTTTAATTCCAAGTAATATATACGGAGTACTAAAACTCAACTCTTCAAAGTAAAAATATTTTTAATGATCCCAAATTTTATATATCTTAATTATGGATCTTCGTTTATCTTTTTAAAATCACATAAGTTGGAATTAAGTTTATCTAAATAATAATCGAATGATCAACGAGAGTTACAATCATTTAATAATTTCATTTAATAAACATTATATATATATAGACCCATTTTATTAACAATTTTATTATTTCATATAATATTTTACATCTTTAATTCTAATAATTAAATCGTATTTTATTTCAAATTATCATATACACACACACACACATATATATATATATATATATATATATATATATATATGCATATACATATTTAATTACAAGTAATTGTTCGTGAATCGTCGGGAATGGTCGAAGGTCAATTTAATATATGAAATAGTTCAAAATTTTTTAGACTTAACCTAACAGACTTTGCTTATCGTGTTGAAATTACACTATCGTATCGAGAGTTTGGTTTAAAATTAGTCGAGATTTTCTGGGTCGTGACAGCAAGAGGGCCAAACAAAGTTCTCCCCTTTTTGATAATCCGATATCAGCGGATTATGAAGGAGAACAACAAACATGTATAAATCTAATAACCATGATCTCATACCTTTATCTGAAATATTTATTGTTATGATTATAATTCGCGTTTCTTTTTTTGTTTGCAGAAGACGCATCCTTCAATCCTTTGTTTCCCAGCCCGAACACTGTGGCGCAGATCACAGAGCTTCTTCGCACTCCTCCTGATTCATATGGAGTGCGAATTGATGGGTTATCGGGATATACTTACGCTTCTCCCGGCGCTGCTGCAGATCAGCGCGAACAAATGAAGCTTGCAATTCCGAGCGAATTTCGTCGTGAATTCGCCAAACGCTCTGCCGTTGATGCACATAATAGTTTTGTACAAAACTTTTACATGTGCTTTAACTCGGCATATGATATGATTTTGCGCGAAGAAAAATTCTTCGACATCCTCGACACTGAGCAGCAAAAATATAACTCTAAGCGGATCAGAGCTGAAAATAGCGAGAAGCGCGCTGTTGACTTAGCTTATCAACTTACTGCGGCGAAGACTACCGCAGAGGATTTGCAATCTCAAGTTTCAGCCGCTGCTGAAAATGAGAAGAAACTGGAATCTTCTATTTCCTCACTCAAGTTTCAGCTCACCGCAGAGCGGGATAATGCTCTGGCTAAAGCGGCTGCTGCAAAGCATGAATTTTCTCTACTCCGCCAACACTTACCGGAGTTTTCGAAAAAGGTGCTTAATTCAGCACCCGTGAACGCGCAGTTCACAACTTATGCATCTGCCTTACAATTGCGCGAAAGGGTAGATTTTCTGCAAGAAATTGCACCGCTTTGCACCATACCAGACCCTCTTCCCTCCGCAATTAGTGACCGCATTTGTGCTCTTGAAGACGCACGGAACGCAGATGCTGTGGCAGAAGCTAAGTTAGCGGATATCCCTATTGACAAAGTCTTGCTATTAGTTATGCAGAGGATGC
The DNA here is from genome assembly GCF_046630445.1 of Rutidosis leptorrhynchoides. Lineage (NCBI taxonomy): Eukaryota > Viridiplantae > Streptophyta > Magnoliopsida > Asterales > Asteraceae > Rutidosis > Rutidosis leptorrhynchoides. The sequence continues at coordinate 222,596,196 of NC_092337.1, read as the reverse complement.
TACTGCTCAAGACATCATAGCACTTGACTTGTCAAAATTAGATTAGGGATATGTAATATAGCACGCAGCTATCTCTGCGGTTTTGTTAATAAAATTTCATCGTTTTATCTTTATTTGCGAGTACTCAATATTTATATAGCGCTTTTTATTTTAGCAATATTCATAACACAAACTTGTCCTTTGCAATTTCCAACACTTTATTATTGTGCACATAATAAGCGCGTACTTTCGCGAAACAATTTGTATGCGTATATACTTATACGTTATGTATCTTCTAAGTCCGTCGTAACGATCCTTAGGTATGTAATCAGCATTGCGAAGCATCTAAATATTGGCAAGATCAAATATTTAGGAGATAATATTCCTTTCGCAATAATTCGCGTACAAAAGTGGGCAATTTCATCACTTTGCTATATAAACAATGCGGAATAAAAAAATATGAAATTAAGTGCAAAACATATCATATTTATTCGCATTAGAACTTTCGCATACTTTTACAAGTGAGTATTCTTAAAATTTTAACAAGCGTGATCAAGACTTGCAAAAAATTAAAAACAAGGACACTTAATAAGTATTTCAGCCATGTGTATTGAATATAATTTTCGCGATTTTTTACATATACAATTGTTAATTTCCGCAAAACTATGCATAATATCGCTTTAAAATGACAGCATGCCATGCATTAGGCAAAGTTCGCCCTTCCACGTCCGCGAGCCTATATGAGCCTGCTGCATTAATTGCCACAATTTGATAAGGGCCTTCCCAATTAGGACCCAATTTGCCTAGCTTTTCTGCTCTGCTTGCCTCATTATTACGCAACACCCATTCACCTATAGCGAATGATAAAGCACGCACTCTTTTATTATAATACTTAGCAATTTGCTGTTTATTATTCGCTTCTCTGATAGCAGCTATTAATCTCCGCTCTTCTATAAAATTGAGATTTTCGCACAACGCATCATCATTTGCTTCTTCATCAAAGTTAGCGATTCGATGCGTTGGTACTAAAATTTCAGCGGGGATTACTGCCTCAGAGCCATAAACCAGGCTAAATGGTGTTTCACCTGTACTCTTTTTGAAAGTTGTACGATGTGCCCATAAGACATTGGGTAATTCATCTACCCAACCAGTTCGCCTTTCGCACAACCTCTTTTTTATTCCGCTTACAATATCGCGATTTGTTACCTCGCATAAACCATTAGCTTGCGGGTGCGCTACTGACGTGAACTTTTGTATTATGTTTAAGTCAGTGCACCACGTCTTAAATGGATCTTTTGCTATTTGTGCGCCATTATCGCTAACCAATTCTCGCGGAATACCAAATCTGCACACAATGTATTCCCACACAAAATTTCGCACCTGCACACCAGTGATTGTGCGAACCGCTTTCGCTTCAACCCATTTAGTAAAATAATCAATTGCAACGATTAGGAATTTAACATTTCCAGGTCCTGCAGGAAATGGCCCCACAATGTCAATGGCCCATTTACTAAACGGCCATGGCGAATTAACAGGGATCATATCATGCCGCGGCATTCGATTCTGCGGAGCATGCCTTTGGCAACTTTTACAGCGTTTAACAATTTTTGCCACATCGCGGTATAGGGACGACCAAAAGTATCCCATCCGCATAATTTTCGCAGCAATAGTCTTTTTAACGACCCGTCAAAGTACACTTGACGACCATCGTTATCTTGGTCCCACAGCTTGATCATAACTCTATATGAATTTAATAAATAACCTTGCATTCTTTATTTAAAAATGATTTCCTATAAAGGAAACCTATCAAAATATGTAAGTTTAGAAAAACCATACACTATTACTTAACCAAAAGTAGACCTAAACAAAGTCAACAACATCCACTATTAAATGTATCAAAATAGAATGCAAGTTAATGTTTAACAAAAGCTGCCATCATAAATATGCAGACTCTCTAAGCACAGCGGAAGCAATCAATCATGAACCTGAGAATAAAATATGCGAGTAACTGTCAACAAAAATGTTAAGTGAATTATAGGTTTAATATTACAAACAATATTTAATTTAAACCATAAAAATTTATGTTTGAAAACATAAAAACTCCTTGTTGGACCACAAAATTATATGCTAGAAAACATATAATAAAACATTATTCCATTTTCCGTGAGCCACCTGGTAACCACTTAACCCTTTATTTACCCTTACCAAACACAATAAATAATATACACCGAACAAGTGTATCTACAACAAAATACGAAGTACTAAACATTTCGATTATAAATTGCTAGCGCGACTAGCTCGAAATGGGGTTGTCAAACCCGATAGATCTATCCGTAGGATTCGCGTTCACTAGTAGAAACCAGTGATTACAGTTACCAGACTAGGGAATATTTTTGTTCAACTCACAATGAATAATTTAAATCAACTTTCACTTGTGTCCAAAATATAAAATAAATTGCATGTATTCTCATCCCAAAAGAGTTAAAGTAGAAAAATGGGACTATAACTCACCTTAATAGCAAACGAAGTAACCACACAAATAAGCGAACAGCAAATGAAGTAAAGTGATCAGGAATGATCACAACACCGACCTATAAATAAAGCAGGTCGATATAAATAACTAACTTAGGTCAAGTCTTAGTATGATAGCTATTGTATATGTTGCAAGTAGACATAGAACAACACTCAACATGCATCGGTTTGATCGGAACAGCGTACGGTCACACACTTTCTATTTTTAGAAAGTTTCTATTTTTAGCAGGTTTCCATTTTTGGAAAGTTTCTATTTTTGGAAAGTTTCTATTTTAGGAAAGTTTCTATTTTTGGAAAGTTTCTATTTTAGGAAAGTTTCTATTTTTGAAAAGTTTTTATTTTAAGAAAGTTTCCATATTTAGAAAGTTTCTATTTTTAGAAAGTTTTTAAGTTAGGGAAGTTTCCTTAATTAGAAAGTCAACAAAAGTCAACTGAAAGTCAAAGTCAACCGAAAGTCAACGCAAAAGTCAACCTTGGTCAAACATAGTCAACATTAATTTTAAAAGTGTAAGTTGTAATAATACCATAAGTTATAATGTTAATTAAAGTTAAATATGTATAATTATATCATAACATAAGTTTAATTAAATTAAAATGAATTTTTAAAGTTAACATAAGTTTAAATGTTATAATTAATATAACATAAGTATTTAATTAATTAATTAAATATTAATCATAATATAAGTATTATTAATTAATAATAGGTTTTAAATCATATCATAAGTATTATTAATTAATAATGAATTATTAATCATATCATAAGTTTCTAATTATAATCATTAAATCATAAGTATTTAATAATTAAATTATAATTAAATAATAATTAAATCTTATAATAATTAAATAATCAATTAATTCTTATGATAAGTCTTATTATAATCACCTCGTAATATAAGTTTAATACTTACCATAAGTACTTTTCATTAATAATAAAAGTATTATTAATCATAAGTTTAATTAAAGTTTCATTAATCATAATTAATTAATAAATGATATAATAAATATGTATATCATAAGTCTTAAATTACAATAATTACTTTTATATCATAAGTAATTTATTAATAATGAAAATCATTATTCATATCATAAGTCTTATTTCATAACCATAAGTTTTAATTAAAAGTTCATCGGGTCATAACTTGAGCCCCGGGAATCAGTTTTCGGCGAGTCTTATATATATCTTCGCCTAACCAACCCACCCGACACCTTAGTGTTCTCAAGAACATCTCAAAAACAGCCACCAAGTCGTGACTTACAGCCATTACTCAATTTGGATCTTTAATCCGTTCAAAAACATGTTTTAGTCATAACGGGTGATCCGTGGCTCGGATTTCGATGACCCGAACATGAATGTTCATCCAATCATAAATCCTAACACACTAGTACACCCTAAAGACTCTAAAAATGGTCACAAAGTCAGACCATACCTGTACCAATTCGTTTTCATATTTTAATTTCAATTAAACAACATTTGATCATAACTTATGTTCCGGGAATCGAAATAACATGAATCCGGAGTCTAAAATTAATGTCTTGATGAGAGGAACTCATCTAGACACTTTAATTTCACTTTTATATCAGTTGTGTTTACAGAAACAATAAAACAAACCGCTGTCCCAAATCAATCAAACCGAAAACATGAATTAACGAGCATTTCTACGCATATTATCAACAATACAATAACATATAATCATCATACTATCAATATAACATATAAAAACAGTAAAATTAAAGAAAAATCAAAAAGTTAGGGTTAGGGTTTATACCCTAATCAAGAATTGAAGGATATGAACATGTAGAGGAGAACGAGAGGAACGCGTTGATGTTAAAAGCCCTTTGATCCAAGCTCTAGATGATGATCAATTGAAGATGATGATGATGAGAAAAATGGCGGCCCTAGGAGAGAAAAAGAGAGGAAGAGAGAAAAAAATAAAATGTGTTTTGGAAAAATGAAGTAGTGATTTAGGTTTAAGATTAAATCAAGTTCAAGAAATTGGCAAAACAAGTCCTCCCCCTCCCTTGGGAGATTTAGGCCGTCCCCCATACATGGGTGGGTCCCTCTTGGCCCATTTTTATGTTACTTGCAATTTCTTGTGGCCCGAAAGCTCGAACGAAGCCTGAAACGCGAAAATGCTACTACGCGATTGATTTTTCGGAGAGATAACAAATACGCGACGAATAAAATATATAAACACTAAATATGATCATATGACATTAAAATATCATATTTAAAATAATTAGAACTTAAAAATCCCAAAAGCTCGACCGTTGGTTTGAAAACCGAAAAGATTCGCCGGATAGAAATCCGCGACACGTAGAAACGTACAATTAAAGATATGAATACAAATATTCATATAACACATAATAATTAATATATTATTACAAAAATAATAATATATGCCATAGAAATGACGTGTCACGAATAACAGTTAACGGTCGTTAAATACTTAACGGTAAAAGATAACGAAAAAAGTAGGGTCGTTACAGTACCTTCCCGTTACGGAAATTTCGTCCCGAAATTTAAGCAGGTGCAGGGGTTGACTCGGCATCTGGGAACAAATGCGGGTACTTCTGCCTCATCTAATCTTCACGTTCCCAAGTGAACTCGGGTCCGCGTCTAGCATTCCATCTAACTCGGACGATAGGAATTCTACCCTGCTTAAGAGTCTTAACCTCTCGATCCATAATTTCAACAGGTTCCTCAATAAAATGAAGTTGCTTATCAACATGAAGTTCCTCCAGAGGAATAGTTTCATCAGCCTCGGCCAAACACTTCTTCAAATTCGATACATGTAAAACGTAATAAACAGTACTGAGTTCTTGTGGCAATTTCAAACGATAAGCCACGGGTCCAACTCTCTCAATAATCTCAAACGGTCCAACAAAATGAGGATTCACTTTCCCCTTTTACCAAAACGTATTACACCCTTTCAAGGTGATACTCTCAACATAACACGATCACCAACCTGAAATTCAATATCGTTCCTTCTAACATCGGCGTAACTCTTTTGCCGACTCCTGGCGGTTTTCAATCTCTCCTTAATCTGTACAATCTCCTCGGTAGTCTCATGAATAATTTCTGGACCTGTGAGTTGAGCATCCCCAACCTCATTCCAATCGACAGGAGACCTACACTTCCTACCATACAGAGCTTCAAACAGTGCGGCTTTAATACTTGCATGATAACTTGTTGTTATAAGAAAATTTAGCCAACGGTAAGTATCTATCCCAACCATTACCAAAATCAATTTCGCATGCCCTCAACAGGCCTTTCAACGTTTGGATGGTCCTTTCATTCTGACCATCCGACTGTGGGTGATAAGCGGTGCTCATATCCAATTTAGTCCCCAAAGCATCTTGTAAGGACTACCAAAACCTCGATGTAAATCAACTGTCTCGGTCCGAAATAATAGATACGGGAACACCATGTCTAGAAACAATCTCCTTCAAATACAAACGAGTGAGCTTCTCCTTCGAATCTGTTTCCTTAATCGGTAAGAAATGAGCTGATTGTGTGAGTCGGTCAACAATCACCCAAATGGTATCATAACCACCCACAACTCTCAGTAACTTCGTAATAAAATCCGTTGTAATACCTTCCTACTTCCACTCGGGAATATCAGGTTGCACCAAAAGTCCAGATGGTTTCTGATGTTCAGCTTTAACCTTAGCACAGATCAAACACTTAGCCACATACGTAGCCACATCAGCTTTCAAATTAGGCCACCAATACAGCTCCTTAAGATCATGATACATCTTTCCTGAACCAGGATGAATAGAGTACCCAGATTTATGAGCTTCATCTAAAATAAGTTGTCGCAAATCACAAAATTTTGAAACCCAAAGACGTCTCGCAAAATACCGAGTACCATTGGTTCATACCTCTAACTATTTACTCAAGCCTCGGACCTTCCCATTACAAAATTCTTATCCTTCAAGGCTTCTTGTTGAGCTGCGAGAATATGCCTTGCGAGGTTTGTTCAAATGGTCATATTCAAGGCCCTAAACCTACGAGGTTCAATTCTCTCTTTTTGACTTAATGCAATGGCCACAACATTGGCCTTTCCCCGGAATGGTTAAAGGAGTTCACAATCAAAACCGTTCAACAATTCCACCCATCTTCGCTACCTCATATACTACTGTCTTTTATCAAAGTTATGTTGAAGACTTTTGTGATCAGTGTACACTGTACATTTGACCCCATAAAAGTAATGTCTCCAATTCTTGAGTGCGAACACGACAGCTCCCAATTCTACATCATGGGTTGTATAATTCTGTTCACGAATCTTCAACTGACGTGACGCGTGAAATGTCCCGTTCTTATTGATTAAAAACGTTCCATATTAATTGATTTCGTTGCGAGGTTTTGACCTCTATATGAGATGTTTTTCAAAGACTGCATTCATTTTAAAACAAACCATAACCTTTATTTCATCAATAAAGGTTTAAAAAGCTTTACGTAGATTATCAAATAATGATAATCTAAAATATCCTGTTTACACAGGACCATTACATAATGGTTTACAATACAAATATGTTACAACAAAATAAGTTTCTTGAATGCAGTTTTTACACAATATCGTACAAGCATGGACTCCAAATCTCGTCCTTATTTAAGTATGCGACAGCGGAAGCTCTTAATAATCACCTGAGAATAAACATGCTTAAAACGTCAACAAAAATGTTGGTGAGTTATAGGTTTAACCTATATATATCAAATTATAATAATAGACCACAAGATTTCATATTTCAATACACATCCCATACATAGAGATAAAAATCATTCATATGGTGAACACCTGGTAACCGACATTAACAAGATGCATATATAAGAATATCCCCATCATTCCGGGACACCCTTCGGATATGATATAAATTTCGAAGTACTAAAGCATCCGGTACTTTGGATGGGGTTTGTTAGGCCCAATAGATCTATCTTTAGGATTCGCGTCAATTAGGGTGTCTGTTCCCTAATTCTCAGATTACCAGACTTAATAAAAAGGGGCATATTCGATTTTGATAATTCAACCATAGAATGTAGTTTCACGTACTTGTGTCTATTTTGTAAATCATTTATAAAACCTGCATGTATTCTCATCCCAAAAATATTAGATTTTAAAAGTGGGACTATAACTCACTTTCACAGATTTTTACTTCGTCGGGAAGTAAGACTTGGCCACTGGTTGATTCACGAACCTATAACAATATATACATATATATCAAAGTATGTTCAAAATATATTTACAACACTTTTAATATATTTTGATGTTTTAAGTTTATTAAGTCAGCTGTCCTCGTTAGTAACCTACAACTAGTTGTCCACAGTTAGATGTACAGAAATAAATCGATAAATATTATCTTGAATCAATCCACGACCCAGTGTATACGTATCTCAGTATTGATCACAACTCAAACTATATATATTTTGGAATCAACCTCAACCCTGTATAGCTAACTCCAACATTCACATATAGAGTGTCTATGGTTGTTCCGAAATATATATAGATGTGTCGACATGATAGGTCGAAACATTGTATACGTGTCTATGGTATCTCAAGATTACATAATATACAATACAAGTTGATTAAGTTATGGTTGGAATAGATTTGTTACCAATTTTCACGTAGCTAAAATGAGAAAAATTATCCAATCTTGTTTTACCCATAACTTCTTCATTTTAAATCCGTTTTGAGTGAATCAAATTGCTATGGTTTCATATTGAACTCTATTTTATGAATCTAAACAGAAAAGTATAGGTTTATAGTCGGAAAAATAAGTTACAAGTCGTTTTTGTAAAGGTAGTCATTTCAGTCGAAAGAACGACGTCTAGATGACCATTTTAGAAAACATACTTCCACTTTGAGTTTAATCATAATTTTTGGATATAGTTTCATGTTCATAATAAAAATCATTTTCTCAGAATAACAACTTTAAAATCAAAGTTTATCATAGTTTTTAATTAACTAACCCAAAACAGCCCGCGGTGTTACTACGACGGCGTAAATCCGGTTTTACGGTGTTTTTCGTGTTTCCAGGTTTTAAATCATTAAGTTAGCATATCATATAGATATAGAACATGTGTGTAGTTAATTTTAAAAGTCAAGTTAGAAGGATTAACTTTTGTTTGCGAACAAGTTTAGAATTAACTAAACTATGTTCTAGTGATTACGAGTTTAAACCTTCGAATAAGATAGCTTTATATGTATGAATCGAATGATGTTATGAACATCATTACTACCTTAAGTTCCTTGGATAAACCTACTGGAAAAGAGAAAAATGGATCTAGCTTCAACGGATCCTTGGATGGCTCGAAGTTCTTGAAGCAGAATCATGACACGAAAACAAGTTCAAGTAAGATCATCACTTGAAATAAGATTGTTATAGTTATAGAAATTGAACCAAAGTTTGAATATGATTATTACCTTGTATTAGAATGATAACCTACTGTAAGAAACAAAGATTTCTTGAGGTTGGATGATCACCTTACAAGATTGGAAGTGAGCTACCAAACTTGAAAGTATTCTTGATTTTATGTAACTAGAACTTGTAAAATATATGAAGAACACTTAGAACTTGAAGATAGAACTTGAGAGAGATCAATTAGATGAATAAAATTGAAGAATGAAAGTGTTTGTAGGTGTTTTTGGTCGTTGGTGTATGGATTAGATATAAAGGATATGTAATTTTGTTTTCATGTAAATAAGTCAAGAATGATTACTCATATTTTTGTAATTTTATGAGATATTTCATGCTAGTTGCCAAATGATGGTTCCCACATGTGCTAGGTGACTCACATGGGCTGCTAAGAGCTGATCATTGGAGTGTATATACCAATAGTACATACATCTAAAAGCTGTGTATTGTACGAGTACGAATACGGGTGCATACGAGTAGAATTGTTGATGAAACTGAACGAGGATGCAATTGTAAGCATTTTTGTTAAGTAGAAGTATTTTGATAAGTGTCTTGAAGTCTTTCAAAAGTGTATGAATACATATTAAAACACTACATGTATATACATTTTAACTGAGTCGTTAAGTCATCGTTAGTCGTTACATGTAAATGTTGTTTTGAAACCTTTAGGTTAACGATCTTGTTAAATGTTGTTAACCCAATGTTTATAATATCAAAAGAGATTTTAAATTATTATATTATCATGATATTATGATGTACGAATATCTCTTAATATGATATATATACATTAAATGTCGTTACAACGATAATCGTTACATATATGTCTCGTTTCAAAATCATTAAGTTAGTAGTCTTGTTTTTACATATGTAGTTCATTGTTAATATACTTAATGATATGTTTACTTATCATAATATCATGTTAACTATATATATAACCATATATATGTCATCATATAGTTTTTATAAGTTTTAACGTTTGTGAATCACCGGTCAACTTGGGTGGTCAATTGTCTATATGAAACCTATTTCAATTAATCAAGTCTTAACAAGTTTGATTGCTTAACATGTTGGAAACATTTAATCATGTAAATATCAATCTCAATTAATATATATAAACATGGAAAAGTTCGGGTCACTACAGTACCTACCCGTTAAATAAATTTCGTCCCGAAATTTTAAGCTGTTGAAGGTGTTGACGAATCTTCTGGAAATAGATGCGGGTATTTCTTCTTCATCTGATCTTCACGATCCCAGGTGAACTCGGGTCCTCTACGAGCATTCCATCGAACCTTAACAATTGGTATCTTGTTTTGCTTAAGTCTTTTAACCTCACGATCCATTATTTCCACGGGTTCTTCGATGAATTGAAGTTTTTCGTTGATTTGGATTTCATCTAACGGAATAGTGAGATCTTCTTTAGCAAAACATTTCTTCAAATTCGAGACGTGGAAAGTGTTATGTACAGCCGCGAGTTGTTGAGGTAACTCTAGTCGGTAAGCTACTGGTCCGACACGATCAATAATCTTGAATGGTCCAATATACCTTGGATTTAATTTCCCTCGTTTACCAAATCGAACAACGCCTTTCCAAGGTGCAACTTTAAGCATGACCATCTCTCCAATTTCAAATTCTATATCTTTTCTTTTAATGTCAGCGTAGCTCTTTTGTCGACTTTGGGCGGTTTTCAACCGCTGTTGAATTTGGATGATCTTCTCGGTAGTTTCTTGTATAATCTCCGGACCCGTAATCTGTCTATCCCCCACTTCACTCCAACAAATCGGAGACCTGCACTTTCTACCATAAAGTGCTTCAAACGGCGCCATCTCAATGCTTGAATGGTAGCTGTTGTTGTAGGAAAATTCTGCTAACGGTAGATGTCGATCCCAACTGTTTCCGAAATCAATAACACATGCTCGTAGCATGTCTTCAAGCGTTTGTATCGTCCTTTCGCTCTGCCCATCAGTTTGTGGATGATAGGCAGTACTCATGTCTAGACGAGTTCCTAATGCTTGCTGTAATGTCTGCCAGAATCTTGAAATAAATCTGCCATCCCTATCAGAGATAATAGAGATTGGTATTCCATGTCTGGAGACGACTTCCTTCAAATACAGTCGTGCTAACTTCTCCATCTTGTCATCTTCTTTTATTGGCAGGAAGTGTGCTGATTTGGTGAGACGATCAACTATTACCCAAATAGTATCAAAACCACTTGCAGTACTTGGCAATTTAGTGATGAAATCCATGGTAATGTTTTCCCATTTCCATTTCGGGATTTCGGGTTGTTGAAGTAGACCTGATGGTTTCTGATGCTCAGCTTTGACCTTAGAACACGTCAAACATTCTCCTACATATTTAGCAACATCGGCTTTCATACCCGGCCACCAAAAATGTTTCTTGAGATCCTTGTACATCTTCCCCGTTCCAGGATGTATTGAGTATCTGGTTTTATGAGCTTCTCTAAGTACCATTTCTCTCATATCTCCAAATTTTGGTACCCAAATCCTTTCAGCCCTATACCGGGTTCCGTCTTCCCGAATATTAAGATGCTTCTCCGATCCTTTGGGTATTTCATCCTTTAAATTTCCCTCTTTTAAAACTCCTTGTTGCGCCTCCTTTATTTGAGTAGTAAGGTTATTATGAATCATTATATTCATAGATTTTACTCGAATGGGTTCTCTGTCCTTCCTGCTCAAGGCATCGGCTACCACATTTGCCTTCCCCGGGTGGTAACGAATCTCAAAGTCGTAATCATTCAATAATTCAATCCACCTACGCTGCCTCATATTCAGTTGTTTCTGATTAAATATGTGTTGAAGACTTTTGTGGTCGGTATATATAATACTTTTGACCCCATATAAGTAGTGCCTCCAAGTCTTTAATGCAAAAACAACCGCGCCTAATTCCAAATCATGCGTCGTATAATTTTGTTCGTGAATCTTCAATTGTCTAGACGCATAAGCAATCACCTTCGTTCGTTGCATTAATACACAACCGAGACCTTGCTTTGATGCGTCACAATAAATCACAAAATCATCATTCCCTTCAGGCAATGACAATATAGGTGCCGTAGTTAGCTTTTTCTTCAATAACTGAAACGCTTTCTCTTGTTCATCATTCCATTCAAATTTCTTCCCTTTATGCGTTAATGCAGTCAAGGGTTTTGCTATTCTGGAAAAGTCTTGGATGAACCTTCTGTAGTAACCAGCTAGTCCTAAAAATTGTCGTATGTGTTTTGGAGTTTTCGGGGTTTCCCACTTTTCAACAGTTTCTATCTTTGCCGGATCCACCTTAATACCTTCTTTGTTCACTATGTGACCGAGGAATTGAACTTCTTCCAACCAAAATGCACACTTTGAAAACTTAGCGTACAATTCTTCTTTCCTCAATACTTCTAACACCTTTCTCAAATGTTCACCGTGTTCTTGGTCATTCTTTGAGTAAATAAGTATGTCATCAATGAAAACAATGACAAACTTGTCAAGGTATGGTCCACACACTCGGTTCATAAGGTCCATGAACATAGCTGGTGCATTAGTTAAACCAAACGGCATGACCATAAACTCGTAATGACCGTAACGTGTTCTGAAAGCAGTCTTTGGAATATCATCTTCTTTCACCCGCATTTGATGATACCCGGAACGTAAGTCAATCTTTGAATAAACAGACGAGCCTTGTAGTTGATCAAATAAGTCGTCGATTCTCGGTAGTGGGTAGCAGTTCTTGATGGTAAGTTTGTTCAACTCTCGGTAGTCGATACATAACCTGAATGTACCATCTTTCTTCTTGACAAACAAAACAGGAGCTCCCCACGGTGATGTGCTTGGTCGAATGAAACCACGCTCTAAAAGTTCTTGTAATTGGCTTTGCAGTTCTTTCATCTCGCTGGGTGCGAGTCTGTAAGGAGCACGAGCTATTGGTGCAGCTCCTGGTACAAGATCTATTTGAAATTCAACGGATCGATGTGGGGGTAATCCCGGTAATTCTTTCGGAAATACATCGGGAAATTCTTTTGCAATGGGAACATCATTGATGCTCTTTTCTTCAGTTTGTACTTTCTCGACGTGTCCTAGAACAGCATAGCAACCTTTTCTTATTAGTTTTTGTGCCTTCAAATTACTAATAAGATGTAGCTTCGTGTTGCCCTTTTCTCCGTACACCATTAAGGGTTTTCCTTTTTCTCGTATAATGCGAATTGCATTTTTGTAACAAACGATCTCCGCTTTCACTTCTTTCAACCAGTCCATACCGATTATCACATCAAAACTCCCTAACTCTACTGGTATCAAATCAATCTTAAATGTTTCGCTAACCAGTTTAATTTCTCGATTCCGACATATATTATCTGCTGAAATTAATTTACCATTTGCTAATTCGAGTAAAAATTTACTATCCAAAGGCGTCAATGGACAACTTAATTTAGCACAAAAATCTCTACTCATATAGCTTCTATCCGCACCCGAATCAAATAAAACGTAAGCAGATTTATTGTCAATAAGAAACGTACCCGTAACAAGCTCCGGGTCTTCCTGTGCCTCTACCGCATTAATATTGAAAACTCTTCCACGGCCTTGTCCATTCGTGTTCTCCTGGTTCGGGCAATTTCTAATAATGTGGCCTGGTTTTCCACATTTATAACAAACTACATTGGCATAACTTGCTCCGACACTACTTGCTCCGCCATTACTCGTTCCGACACCATTTGTTCCTTTCGTTCTATTAACCCCTGGTCCGTAGACCTCACACTTCGCCGCGCTATGACCATTTCTTTTACACTTGTTGCAAAATTTGGTGCAGAACCCCGAGAGATTCTTTTCACACCTTTGGCATAGCTGCTTCTGATTGTTGTTGTTGTTGCGGTTATTATTGTTGTTGGGATGATTGTTGTAGTTGCTGTTGTTGTTGTTGTTGGGCCGTTTGTTGTAGTTGCGATTGATGTTGCGATTGTTGGGATAATTGTTGCGATTATTGTTGTAATTGCTGTTGTTGTTGTATTGGTGATTTTTATCACCGTTTTCCTCCCACTTTCTTTTGACTTGCTTCACATTGGCCTCTTCAGCAGTCTGTTCTTTAATTCTTTCTTCAATCTGGTTCACTAGTTTGTGAGCCATTCTACATGCCTGTTGTATGGAGGCGGGCTCGTGTGAACTTATATCTTCTTGGATTCTTTCCGGTAATCCTTTCACAAACGCGTCGATCTTCTCTTCCTCATCTTCGAATGCTCCCGGACACAATAGGCACAATTCTGTGAATCGTCTTTCGTACGTGGTAATATCAAATCCTTGGGTTCGTAACCCTCTAAGTTCTGTCTTGAGCTTATTGACCTCGGTTCTGGGACGGTACTTCTCGTTCATCAAGTGCTTGAATGCTGACCACGGTAGTGCGTACGCATCATCTTGTCCCACTTGCTCTAGATAGGTATTCCACCATGTTAACGCAGAACCTGTGAAGGTATGCGTAGCGTACTTCACTTTGTCCTCTTCAGTACACTTACTTATGGCAAACACCGATTCAACCTTCTCGGTCCACCGTTTCAATCCAATCGGTCCTTCGGTTCCATCAAATTCCAAAGGTTTGCAGGCAGTGAATTCTTTGTAGGTGCATCCTACACGATTTCCTGTACTGCTAGATCCAAAGTTAATGTTGGTATGTAGCGCAGCCTGTACTGCGGCTATGTTTGAAGCTAGAAAAGTACGGAATTCCTCTTCATTCATATTCACGGTGTGTCGAGTAGTCGGTGCCATTTCCTTCAAAATAGTTAAATGGAACAAGTTAATCATACAGAATATTAAGAGTAGTTAATAGTATTTCGTAGCATAATATGAACTCATTTATAAAAGCTTTTTCTTCATATTAGCGTTTTATAAGTTTAAATTCGGGTAGTACCTACCCGTTAAGTTCATACTTAGTAGCTAATATACAATTCAACTACTACAATTCTATATGAAAAACTGATTATAATAATATTTCGCGTTCAAACTTTTATACAATATTTTACAAACTTACAATACCGCTTATTTTACATAAAGCATGAAATATAGCACACAATAACTTTTATACAAGATAGTTGTGAAGACAATTCTAGCTAGTACACAAGTCGTTCAGCAAAGACAATAAAGACACGTAATTCATACGTCCAGAAACAAGTCATGCATTCTGGTTTTACTAGGACTACTTCCCATCCTTGGTCTTGTGCAACATAACCGTTATGGCCGTTGATAAGACAGCGTGTTGTAACGTCGTCAAAGGGACGAGGGTTACGTAATGTCCAACAGTCCCGTAATAATCTAAAAACCTCATTTCTTACCCCAATTACCGACTCCGTCACTTGTGGAAACGTTTTGTTTAATAGTTGTAGCCCGATGTTCTTGTTCTCACTTTGGTGAGAAGCGAACATTACTAATCCGTAAGCATAACATGCTTCTTTATGTTGCATGTTAGCCGCTTTTTCTAAATCACGAAGTCCAATATTCGGATATATTGAGTCAAAATAATTTCTTAACCC
The DNA here is from genome assembly GCF_046630445.1 of Rutidosis leptorrhynchoides. Lineage (NCBI taxonomy): Eukaryota > Viridiplantae > Streptophyta > Magnoliopsida > Asterales > Asteraceae > Rutidosis > Rutidosis leptorrhynchoides. Next base: position 222,580,769 of record NC_092337.1, on the reverse strand, counting down.
GTTGCGTAAAATAGCATTTGGGTTCCCCGCAATATATGCGTCAAAGTAAACACATCGTAACTTATGGGTTTCCCAATGTGATATCCCCCATCTTTCAAACGAAAGTCTCTTATAAACCAAGACATTCTTGGAACGTTCTTCGAATGTCTTACAAACTGATCTCGCCTTAAATAGTTGTGCCGAAGAATTCTGGCCGACTCTAGACAAGATTTCATCAATCATGTCTCCGGGTAGGTCTCTTAAAATATTGGGTTGTCTATCCATTTTGTGTTTTTAAACTGTAAAATAGACAAGAGTTAGATTCATAAAAAAAAATACTTATTAATGAAAGCAATTTTTACATATATCATAAAGCATAAGAACACTATATTACATATATTACACCACACGAATACAACTATCTTATTCCGACTCGCTCGTTTCTTCTTCTTCGGTTTTGGTTCGTTTTGCCAAGTTTCTAGGGATATATGATGTTCCCCTAATACGAGCCGTCGTTGTCCACATTGGTTTACAAAAACCTGGTGGTTTAGAGGTTCCCGGGTCATTGTTACAACTTAAGGACTTCGGGGGTTGACGATACATATAAAGTTCATCGGGGTTGGAATTAGATTTCTCTATTTTTATGCCCTTTCCCTTATTATTTTCTTTTGCCTTTTTAAATTCAGTTGGGGTAATTTCTATAACAGCATCGGAATTCTCGTCGGAATCCGATTCATCGGAGAATTGGTAATCCTCCCAATATTTTGCTTCCTTGGCGGAAACACCATTGACCATAATTAACTTTGGTCGGTTGGTTGAGGATTTTCTTTTACTTAACCGTTTTATTATTTCCCCCACCGGTTCTATTTCTTTATCCGGTTCCGATTCTTCTTCCGGTTCCGATTCTTCTTCCGGTTCCGACTCTTCTTCCGGTTCCTCTTCGGGAACTTGTGAATCAGTCCACGAATCATTCCAATTTACATTGGACTCTTCATTATTATTAGGTGAGTCAATGGGACTTGTTCTAGAGGTAGACATCTATCACATAATATCAAACGCGTTAAGAGATTAATATATCACATAATATTCACATGTTAAAAATATATAGTTTCCAACAAAATTTGTTAAGCAATCATTTTTCAAGTAAACACGGTCGAAGTCCAGACTCACTAATGCATCCTAACAAACTCGATAAGACACACTAATGCAAAATTCTGGTTCTCTAAGACCAACGCTCGGATACCAACTGAAATGTCCCGTTCTTATTGATTAAAAACGTTCCATATTAATTGATTTCGTTGCGAGGTTTTGACCTCTATATGAGATGTTTTTCAAAGACTGCATTCATTTTAAAACAAACCATAACCTTTATTTCATCAATAAAGGTTTAAAAAGCTTTACGTAGATTATCAAATAATGATAATCTAAAATATCCTGTTTACACACGACCATTACATAATGGTTTACAATACAAATATGTTACAACAAAATAAGTTTCTTGAATGCAGTTTTTACACAATATCGTACAAGCATGGACTCCAAATCTCGTCCTTATTTAAGTATGCGACAGCGGAAGCTCTTAATAATCACCTGAGAATAAACATGCTTAAAACGTCAACAAAAATGTTGGTGAGTTATAGGTTTAACCTATATATATCAAATTATAATAATAGACCACAAGACTTCATATTTCAATACACATCCCATACATAGAGATAAAAATCATTCATATGGTGAACACCTGGTAACCGACATTAACAAGATGCATATATAAGAATATCCCCATCATTCCGGGACACCCTTCGGATATGATATAAATTTAGAAGTACTAAAGCATCCGGTACTTTGGATGGGGTTTGTTAGGCCCAATAGATCTATCTTTAGGATTCGCGTCAATTAGGGTGTCTGTTCCCTAATTCTCAGATTACCAGACTTAATAAAAAGGGGCATATTCGATTTTGATAATTCAACCATAGAATGTAGTTTCACGTACTTGTGTCTATTTTGTAAATCATTTATAAAACCTGCATGTATTCTCATCCCAAAAATATTAGATTTTAAAAGTGGGACTATAACTCAGTTTCACAGATTTTTACTTCGTCGGGAAGTAAGACTTGGCCACTGGTTGATTCACGAACCTATAACAATATATACATATATATCAAAGTATGTTCAAAATATATTTACAACACTTTTAATATATTTTGATGTTTTAAGTTTATTAAGTCAGCTGTCCTCGTTAGTAACCTACAACTAGTTGTCCACAGTTAGATGTACAGAAATAAATCGATAAATATTATCTTGAATCAATCCACGACCCAGTGTATACGTATCTCAGTATTGATCACAACTCAAACTATATATATTTTGGAATCAACCTCAACCCTGTATAGCTAACTCCAACATTCACATATAGAGTGTCTATGGTTGTTCCGAAATATATATAGATGTGTCGACATGATAGGTCGAAACATTGTATACGTGTCTATGGTATCTCAAGATTACATAATATACAATACAAGTTGATTAAGTTATGGTTGGAATAGATTTGTTACCAATTTTCACGTAGCTAAAATGAGAAAAATTATCCAATCTTGTTTTACCCATAACTTCTTCATTTTAAATCCGTTTTGAGTGAATCAAATTGCTATGGTTTCATATTGAACTCTATTTTATGAATCTAAACAGAAAAGTATAGGTTTATAGTCGGAAAAATAAGTTACAAGTCATTTTTGTAAAGGTAGTCATTTCAGTCGAAAGAACGACGTCTAGATGACCATTTTAGAAAACATACTTCCACTTTGAGTTTAATCATAATTTTTGGATATAGTTTCATGTTCATAATAAAAATCATTTTCTCAGAATAACAACTTTAAAATCAAAGTTTATCATAGTTTTTAATTAACTAACCCAAAACAGCCCGCGGTGTTACTACGACGGCGTAAATCCGGTTTTACGGTGTTTTTCGTGTTTCCAGGTTTTAAATCATTAAGTTAGCATATCATATAGATATAGAACATGTGTGTAGTTAATTTTAAAAGTCAAGTTAGAAGGATTAACTTTTGTTTGCGAACAAGTTTAGAATTAACTAAACTATGTTCTAGTGATTACGAGTTTAAACCTTCGAATAAGATAGCTTTATATGTATGAATCGAATGATGTTATGAACATCATTACTACCTTAAGTTCCTTGGATAAACCTACTGGAAAAGAGAAAAATGGATCTAGCTTCAACGGATCCTTGGATGGCTCGAAGTTCTTGAAGCAGAATCATGACACGAAAACAAGTTCAAGTAAGATCATCACTTGAAATAAGATTGTTATAGTTATAGAAATTGAACCAAAGTTTGAATATGATTATTACCTTGTATTAGAATGATAACCTACTGTAATAAACAAAGATTTCTTGAGGTTGGATGATCACCTTACAAGATTGGAAGTGAGCTAGCAAACTTGAAAGTATTCTTGATTTTATGTAACTAGAACTTGTAAAATATATGAAGAACACTTAGAACTTGAAGATAGAACTTGAGAGAGATCAATTAGATGAAGAAAATTGAAGAATGAAAGTGTTTGTAGGTGTTTTTGGTCGTTGGTGTATGGATTAGATATAAAGGATATGTAATTTTGTTTTCATGTAAATAAGTCATGAATGATTACTCATATTTTTGTAATTTTATGAGATATTTCATGCTAGTTGCCAAATGATGGTTCCCACATGTGCTAGGTGACTCACATGGGCTGCTAAGAACTGATCATTGGATTGTATATACCAATAGTACATACATCTAAAAGCTGTGTATTGTACGAGTACGAATACGGGTGCATACGAGTAGAATTGTTGATGAAACTGAACGAGGATGCAATTGTAAGCATTTTTGTTAAGTAGAAGTATTTTGATAAGTGTCTTGAAGTCTTTCAAAAGTGTATGAATACATATTAAAACACTACATGTATATACATTTTAACTGAGTCGTTAAGTCATCGTTAGTCGTTACATGTAAATGTTGTTTTGAAACCTTTAGGTTAACGATCTTGTTAAATGTTGTTAACCCAATGTTTATAATATCAAAAGAGATTTTAAATTATTATATTATCATGCTATTATGATGTACGAATATCTCTTAATATGATATATATACATTAAATGTCGTTACAACGATAATCGTTACATATATGTCTCGTTTCAAAATCATTAAGTTAGTAGTCTTGTTTTTACATATGTAGTTCATTGTTAATATACTTAATGATATGTTTACTTATCATAATATCATGTTAACTATATATATAACCATATATATGTCATCATATAGTTTTTACAAGTTTTAACGTTCGTGAATCACCGGTCAACTTGGGTGGTCAATTGTCTATATGAAACCTATTTCAATTAATCAAGTCTTAACAAGTTTGATTGCTTAACATGTTGGAAACATTTAATCATGTAAATATCAATCTCAATTAATATATATAAACATGGAAAAGTTTGGGTCACTACAACGCGTAAGCAATGACTTTCTTTTGTTGCATCAAAACACAACCAAAGTCTTGACACGAAGCATCACAATAGATAAACAAATCATCATTACCCTCAGGTAGTGATAATATTGGAGCGGTAGTCAACTTCTTCTTCAAAATTTGAAAAGCAGTCACTTGTTCATCCTTCCACTCATACTTCTTCCCCTTGTGTGTTAAAGCAGTTAGAGGTTCCGCTATACGAGAGAAATCTTGAATGAACATTCTTTAGTAACCTGCCAACTCTAGAAACTGACGAATCTGAGTGGGGGTTTTCGGAAATTTCCTACTTTTCAATCGCCTCAATCTTAGCAGGGTCAACTTGTATTCCATGTTTACTAATAATATGTCCAAGAAATTGAACTTCTCTTAACCAGAAAGCACACTTAGAGAACTTAGCGTACTATTCTTCTTTTCTCAACAAATCAAGCACCAACTTCAAATTTTCTTCGTGCTCTTCATCACTCTTGGAATAAATAAGGATGTCGTCGATGAAAACGATAACGAATTTGTCTAGATAGGGTCTGCACACACGGTTCATGAGGTCCGTGAACACAGCAGGTGCGTTAGTCAATCCAGACGGCATAACAAGAAATTCGCAGTGACCATAACGGGTACGAAAAGTGGTTTTCGAAATATCAGTTTCTCTAGCGCGTAATTGGTGATAACCAGATTGAAGATCAATCTTAGAATAAATGGACGAACCTTGAAGTTGATCGAACAGATCATCAATTCTCGGAAAAGGGTAACGATTCTTAATAGTATGCTTGTTTAACTCGCGATAATCAATACACAATCGGAATGAACCATCTTTCTTCTTGACAAACAAAATAGGAGCTCCCCAAGGGGACGAACTGGGACGAATGAAATATAGTTGCAACAATGAAGGAAGAAATATATGGAGTAGTCACATAAGTGGCATAGATATTTAAGGCAATTCTCTCAAAGGAGATAACGAGGATCATGGACTTCAAAGTAAATTTTCATTACATTTCCGAAAGGAAGACGTACGAAAGGTGTGATATTTCAACGAGAGTGTACTTCCTTGTACAATGAGTGAGGACATCTAGGATTCATCCATATTCTTAAATTTATGTGCGGATGAAAAGAACGCGAATCATGGGTTATAAATAATGGCCAACTCCAGGTGGGATGAATCTCCAAAAATAATTTTGTGCACCTCAAAGTATTGAATCCTAGGATTGATGTTTACGAGGGTGTTGCGGTTGACAGCGAATATTGAGAGTAGAAACTCCTCAAATGGTCTAGTGTAATATATATCCATGATACCCACTATAACAACAGTTGGGGTAGAAACCCGCCTAGCGCCTTTTCTACAATAGGGTGACCACCGAGCGTATCCCAGAAAATTGATTTATCGGTCCGTGTTTCGGCCATGTCCAACCATAAGAGGGAAAATTTTATGAGCGCAAAGACTTTCCAACAAATTTTATAAAACCGGCATCCAAAGTGGCGTAAGAGTTTCTATCAATGAACTTAATGGTAAGTTTCATCCTTAAACCGAGGATGAGAAGAACTGTGATCCAGACACTCTGTAGGGTAATGCGAAAAGTTGATAAAATTAATCAAAGGAGTTTTGAAAAAGCTTTAAATGTTTGATGTGACAACATAAATGAAATGAAGTTCTTAGTAATTTAGAAGTACGTACAATGTGTACCATTTTATATAAAATAATCTGACTTAATTAAACAACTCAATAAAGGTGTGGTTTTAAAATAATTTTCAAGGTATAATTTAGTATGTACTAATCAAAATAGGTTAAGGTAAACTTATTCATTTGAATCCATACGTGCATATACGATTTTATAAATTGTATACATGACAAAATATTTCATTACTTCTATTCGCCCGTAAATCTGCGAGAACCACCCAATTAAACAAATGTGTAAAACTCCCAATGATAAACAGAGTATCTGTATTTCAGAGGTTACAAATGAAGTAAGATTGTGAAAGATCGAGTAAATGACCTGAATCGTCGTGCGACATTTGACCAACAATTGTTACGAGGTCATCAAAACCAATGAGTTAAATGTTGTTTTGACTATTATCAGGACATAAGTCCTTGGGCCAAAACTGTTCCCGAGCGAAGCTGTTGCTAACAAGTGAGTTATGAAAGATAGAGCATGAAATAGATAATCTGGTTAAAACAAGCTCCTCGCATATCAATAAATAAGATAATGAATATATTCCCTACCCATGTAATACATCGGAATTTCTGAATGAGTGGTGTAAAAATTTTCTTTGACTCGCTTTCTATTCCTCATGTCACAATATTGGGACTTCTTTATGAATTAACGTAATATAATCACGTTGGCCTGACGCCATTATATTTCACTAATTCATAGTTCCATTCCAATAGCACCACATGAGGTCAGGACACGCGATCAACCTCAGATTTCCACACAATTTCTCTAAAACAATTTCTTAAACAATGTGTTAAGGATAGCACAAGAGATAAAAACATCATAAGTAACGGATATGAGTAACGATGACATAAAAATGTCTTCAAAGTACCAAGAATCTCTAAAAGTCAAGAATGACGTTTTCCGGTTCAAAAACCAAAGCACATAGGCACAACGGCACGTAATATAACAAGAATGTTATATACCTAAACATAATAGCTGACATTGAAATGTCGAGCATTTAGAAGTCAAGAATGACATCTCGCGTAATATAACTCAAACATTATATATACTTAACCATAACAGATGACTTAGAAATGTCGAGAATTTCAGAAGTCAAGAATGACATCCCTCGGTTTCACTACCCGAGGTGTTCTTATAAGGATAAGTTCGCATGAGTCGGAGAGTTCGTTTAAGTCGGAATGGGAGTTCCTCCCGGATTCAGAACATAATTGGAATGTATGTATGATAACAATATACATACCAATACGATACAAATAATCACATATAATAATATATTATAGGCCGGGCTGTAGACTAAACTCAGTAATGCACCCTATTGACTCGGGTAACGACATCAATGCAGCCTAACTCCCTACAACCAAGGCTCTGATACCAACTTTAACGACCCGTCAAAGTACACTTGACGACCATCGTTATCTTGGTCCCACAGCTTGATCATAACTCTATATGAATTTAATAAATAACCTTGCATTCTTTATTTAAAAATGATTTCCTATAAAGGAAACCTATCAAAATATGTAAGTTTAGAAAAACCATACACTATTACTTAAACAAAAGTTGACCTAAACAAAGTCAACAACATCCACTATTAAATGTATCAAAATAGAATGCAAGTTAATGTTTAACAAAAGCTGCCATCATAAATATGCAGACTCTCTAAGCACAGCGGAAGCAATCAATCATGAACCTGAGAATAAAACATGCGAGTAACTGTCAACAAAAATGTTGAGTGAATTATAGGTTTAATATTACAAACAATATTTAATTTAAACTATAAAAATTTATGTTTGAAAACATAAAAACTCCTTGTTGGACCACAAAATTATATGCTAGAAAACATATAATAAAACATTATTCCATTTTCCGTGAGCCACCTGGTAACCACTTAACCCTTTATTTACCCTTACCAAACACAATAAATAATATACACCGAACAAGTGTATCTACAACAAAATACGAAGTACTAAACATTTCGATTATAAATTGCTAGCACGACTAGCTCGAAATGGGGTTGTCAAACCCGATAGATCTATCCGTAGGATTCGCGTTCACTAGTAGAAACCAGTGATTACAGTTACCAGACTAGGGAATATTTTTGTTCAACTCACAATGAATAATTTAAATCAACTTTCACTTGTGTCCAAAATATAAAATAAATTGCATGTATTCTCATCCTAAAAGAGTTAAAGTAGAAAAATGGGACTATAACTCGCCTTAATAGCAAACGAAGTAACCACACAAATAAGCGAACAGCAAATGAAGTAAAGTGATCAGGAATGATCACAACGCCGACCTATAAATAAAGCAGGTCAATATAAATAACTAACTTAGGTCAAGTCTTAGTATGATAGCTATTGTATATGTTGCAAGTAGATATAGAACAACACTCAACATGCATCGGTTTGATCGGAACAGCGTACGGTCACACACTTTCTATTTTTAGAAAGTTTCTATTTTTAGCAGGTTTCCATTTTTGAAAAGTTTCTATTTTTGGAAAGTTTCTATTTTAGGAAAGTTTCTATTTTTGGAAAGTTTCTATTTTAGGAAAGTTTCTATTTTTGGAAAGTTTTTATTTTAAGAAAGTTTCCATATTAAGAAAGTTTCTATTTTTAGAAAGTTTTTAAGTTAGGGAAGTTTCCTTAATTAGAAAGTCAACAAAAGTCAACTGAAAGTCAAAGTCAACCGAAAGTCAACGCAAAAGTCAACCTTGGTCAAACATAGTCAACATTAATTTTAAAAGTGTAAGTTGTAATAATACCATAAGTTATAATGTTAATTAAAGTTAAATATGTATAATTATATCATAACATAAGTTTAATTAAATTAAAATGAATTTTTAAAGTTAACATAAGTTTAAATGTTATAATTAATATAACATAAGTATTTAATTAATTAATTAAATATTAATCATAATATAAGTATTATTAATTAATAATAGGTTTTAAATCATATCATAAGTATTATTAATTAATAATGAATTATTAATCATATCATAAGTTTCTAATTATAATCATTAAATCATAAGTATTTAATAATTAAATTATAATTAAATAATAATTAAATCTTATAATAATTAAATAATCAATTAATTCTTATTATAAGTCTTATTATAATCACCTCGTAATATAAGTTTAATACTTACCATAAGTACTTTTCATTAATAATAAGAGTATTATTAATCATAAGTTTAATTAAAGTTTCATTAATCATAATTAATTAATAAATGATATAATAAATATGTATATCATAAGTCTTAAACTAAAATAATTACTTTTATATCATAAGTAATTTATTAATAATGAAAATCATTATTCATATCATAAGTCTTATTTCATAACCATAAGTTTTAATTAAAAGTTCATCGGGTCATAACTTGAGCCCCGGGAATCAGTTTTCGGCGAGTCTTATATATATCTTCGCCTAACCAACCCACCCGACACCTTAGTGTGCTCAAGAACATCTCAAAAACAGCCACCAAGTCGTGACTTACAGCCATTACTCAATTTGGATCTTTAATCCGTTCAAAAACATGTTTTAGTCATAACGGGTGATCCGTGGCTCGGATTTCGATGACCCGAACATGAATGTTCATCCAATCATAAATCCTAACACACTAGTACACCCTAAAGACTCTAAAAATGGTCACAAAGTCAGACCATACCTGTACCAATTCGTTTTCATATTTTAATTTCAATTAAACAACATTTGATCATAACTTATGTTCCGGGAATCGAAATAACATGAATCCGGAGTCTAAAATTAATGTCTTGATGAGAGGAACTCATCTAGACACTTTAATTTCACTTTTATATCAGTTGTGTTTACAGAAACAATAAAACAAACCGCTGTCCCAAATCAATCAAACCGAAAACATGAATTAACGAGCATTTCTACGCATATTATCAACAATACAATAACATATAATCATCATACTATCAATATAACATATAAAAACAGTAAAATTAAAGAAAAATCAAAAAGTTAGGGTTAGGGTTTATACCCTAATCAAGAATTGAAGGATATGAACATGTAGAGGAGAACGAGAGGAACGCGTTGATGTTAAAAGCCCTTTGATCCAAGCTCTAGATGATGATCAATTGAAGATGATGATGATGAGAAAAATGGCGGCCCTAGGAGAGAAAAAGAGAGGAAGAGAGAAAAAAATAAAATGTGTTTTGGAAAAATGAAGTAGTGATTTAGGTTTAAGATTAAATCAAGTTCAAGAAATTGGCAAAACAAGTCCTCCCCCTCCCTTGGGAGATTTAGGCCGTCCCCCATACATGGGTGGGTCCCTCTTGGCCCATTTTTATGTTACTTGCAATTGCTTGTGGCCCGAAAGCTCGAACGAAGCCTGAAACGCGAAAATGCTACTACGCGATTGATTTTTCGGAGAGATAACAAATACGCGACGAATAAAATATATAAACACTAAATATGATCATATGACATTAAAATATCATATTTAAAATAATTAGAACTTAAAAATCCCAAAAGCTCGACCGTTGGTTTGAAAACCGAAAAGATTCGCCGGATAGAAATCCGCGACACGTAGAAACGTACAATTAAAGATATGAATACAAATATTCATATAACACATAATAATTAATATATTATTACAAAAATAATAATATATGCCATAGAAATGACGTGGCACGAATAACAGTTAACGGTCGTTAAATAGTTAACGGTAAAAGATAACGGAAAAAGTAGGGTCGTTACAGTCTTGTATCCTGAATGTAGCGCACAAGTACCATTATGCACTTCTTCAACAAGCATTTCCGCCTCAATTGGTCCAACACACCGCATCATCGGTTCGCAGTACGATTTGCGATATAAGACATCATCTTGTATGAGATACATCGGCGTTCGCTCTCGCACTAAACGAGCTTCGCGACTATCCTCTGGCAAAATATCATTGCGAATATATTACAGGATTGGTTCCATCCAATTTGGCTGCGCCTCTGTAACAGATGCTACCATTAAATCACTATCAATTGACTTACTTGGCAATTCCTCAACCCATACTTGTTTTTGAAAATGCGAAAATGTTAGAGCGGTTAATTTACTCAAAGCATCTGCCTTTTTGTTTTGACTTCTAAGCACTTGCGCGAGTTCAAAGTATTCGAACCGCGCAGTAGTTTCTTTTAGCAGTTGCAAGTACTTCTGCATAGAAGGATCATGCACTTCAAAAGATCCGCTAAACTGATTCGCTACTAGTTGCGAATCTGTAAATGCACGCAACTTAACAATATTCATTTTTTGCGCGATATTTAAGCCTGCAAGCAATGCTTCATATTCTGCCTCATTGTTTGTCACATCAAAATTAAACCACAGTGCTTAAGTGTGCTCTTCGCCGTTAGAACTTACCAAAACTAAACCCGCACCTACACCTTCCGCACAAGAAGCACCATCAGTATATAACTCCCAAGTTTCATTAACTACTGGTTTTAGCGCGGTTCGCTCATTAATTACTTCCAACTCTCCAGACAGCTCTGCGAGATAATCTGCCACAACTTGACCTTTTTCCGCACTTCGCGGAAAGTAGGATATTTGATAGGCACCCAACTCCACTTCCCATAATGCGAGTCTACCGGAAATCTCCGGTTTTGTTAAGACTTGCCTGATTGGCAGATTGCTTAGCACATGCACTGGATGCCCCTGAAAATATCTACGTAGCCTTCGCGTTGTTAAAATGAGCGCATATACAAACTTTTCGATCGGCGCATAGTTTATTTCGCTTCCCGTAAGAGCTTTGCTAACAAAATACACTGGCTTTTGTATTTTGTTCCTTTCCGCTATCAAGACTGAGCCAAACGCTTCATTTGCTACTGTAATATATAGATAGCGAATTTCGCCATGAATTGGCGCTGTTAGTGCAGGCAAAGTTTTCAACAGGTTTTTCATCTCTTGAAACGCAGAATCTGCTTCAGCGGTTCAAACAAAATTCTTCTGCTTCAAGCAACCTTTTAAAGTTTTGAAAAATGGCAATTGTCGCTCAGCAGCTTTAGACAAAAAACGCGTTAGGGCGGCCAATTTGCCTGTTAAACTTTGCACTTCCTTAACCGTCTTTGGCGCGGTCATATTTTCGATAGCCGCGATCTTTTTTGGATTAGCTTGAATACCTTGTTCCGTAACAAGATATCCTAAAAACTTTCCTTCAGTTTCGCCGAAACTGTATTTCAGCGGATTGAGCTTCATGTTTATCTCACGCAGTTTATCAAATGTTTCGCGCATATCTTCAACGATTCGCTCTTGCGTTGTACTTTTGATGACTAAATCATCGACATAGGCCTCAAGATTACGCCCTATTTGCTTATCAAACGTGGTGTCAATCAAGCGCTGATATGTCGCACCCGCATTGATTAGTCCAAAAGGCATCATTATATAACAATATATGCCTTTGCCTGTGTGAAACGCGGTTTTATCTGCGTCCTCTTGCGCCATAGGGATTTGATGATAACCTCTTACCACATCCAGAAAACATTTATATGGAAATGCATGCAAAGATTCCACCTTTAAATCAATTTCTGGCAGCGGATAATTATCTTTCGTGCACGCTTTATTCAGATCTTTGTAGTCAATACACATTCGCCAGGAATTATCTGGTTTTTTCACCAATACTGGATTCGCGATCCATGACTGATATTGTACTTCGCGCAAAATTCTAGCTCGGACTAATTTTGTGACTTCTTCGCACAACCATTTGACGCGATCTGGGGCCATACCCCTTCGCTTTTGCACTACTGGTTTTAGAGCTGGATTTACATTTAGCTTGTGTTCCGCAATGTGACGCGGAACACCGGTCATATCATTTTCGCACCAGGCAAAAACATCCATATATTCATCAAGTAATTGCACAATTTGCTTTCGAGTATCCGCACTAAGATTGCGACCTACTTTGATTTTCTGTTCTGGATATGTAGGATTAACTATTTCCATGCTATCTTCCTTATCCGCAGTATCCTCAGGTTTCTGACCTGCGGTTTTTACATTGACAGCCGCGCAAATAGGCACTATGCTCGCTGAACATATTGCGGCGATTCCTTTATATGTTGGAAATTTAATCATGCCATGAATTGTGGACGGTACAATTCCAAATTTGCTTATAGCGGTCCTTCCTAGCAACATGTTATAGCGAGAAGAAGCTCGCATAACATAGAAATCTAGCCGTGCTTGTCGCGCTAAAGCATTATCATTTACATCGGCTAGCTCGATGTTCAGCGACAAGACACCGATTGGTAGCGAAAATTCTCCTGCAAAACCGGTCAGCGAAACCGCAGTCGTTTGCAGATTTGCTTTAATATCCTCTGGCAACTGAGCAAAACATTGTTCGTAAATAATATCAACGCTACTACCATTATCAACATGAACTTTCATCACTGTGATATTAGCGTCCGCAATTTTACACGATACTATTTTCGGCATTTCAGAAAAATCGTCGCTCTGCATTTTTGGAAAGCTAATTGGCGCTGATTGCCAATTATGAAACATTTTGGCAAATTTTCGCTTCTTTCCTCTTTTTTGGACATTCATTCGCATAGTGGCCATGTTATCACTATTATCGCCAATGTTATTCATTATTTACTGCCAATTTGAAAACACGCACCTGCAAATCATCGCAACAAAAACACGATTGAAATTAAACCGCCTAATTAATTGTTTAACAGCGTAAAACAAAAATTTTCAGTTTAATTCATAAAACGTGTCCCACGGATGGCGCCAATTGATCAATCCTTAATTAATGATGTTTCTTAATTACGGATTGAGTGCAATAAGATTATAATGGAGGATGGGATGTTCGATGATTATTTTGGGCCCCGATGATCGTTTTTCACTTTAACTATCAAGTGATCAACCACCCCGACCCGGTCTTCGTTATCGATTAGCATGATTCACCTTAACTCAATGTAAGAAGTCCTTGGGCAAAGTCACAAGTGAAATCTACAAAGGCTTAGGCAAATGGCAGAGAATCAACAACCTATAAATGAGAGGCCAAGCTCCCTATTTATAGTATTCGTGATATCCGCGGTCTGCGAGATGCTCGGCTCTCCGCGGAAAGTCAGCGGATTAAACCGCAGTTTGGTATTTCAGCGAATACATAACCACAGTAATTATTTTCAGTGAATATTGCATAAATGTGCCTTATAATCCGCGTAGTTCTGTCCTTAGCTTTTAGAAAATAAAATATACATATACAATGCTATGTATATGATCAGGTGTTAAATAGAGCATAAATGAATGATCAGCGTAATGGTTGGGTGTTTGGGTGCTAACTGAGAGGTCACAAGTTCGAAGCCAGGCCGCGACATATTATTTTTTAATTAGCAATAAAAGCTGTTGGGCTCCTAATATGCAAATTGGGCCGAGACCCAACTGTAAATCAGTCGGGTTGAATCAATTAATGCTAATGTTAAACGGGTTAAATAAAACACAATCGAGAAATAAAACAGAAAAATAAGGATAGAGGGACGGCTAGAGTGGGAGTCGAGTTAACGAGAGGTCTTGGGTTCGAGTCCGGTTTGAGGCAATTTTTTTGGGAAAAAGCTTTTAAAGGTAGTATTACTTGTTATTATCATTTTCATTATTATTACTATTATTATTGTTATTATTATTATTATTATTGTTATTGTATTATTACTATTATTATTATTATTATTATTATTATTATTATTATTATTATTATTATTATTATTATTATTATTATTATTATTATTATTATTATTATTATTATTATTATTATTATTATTATTATTATTATTAGTATTAATATTATTATTATGAAGTATTATGAATATTATCATTATTATTATTAATATTATTATTTATTATTAATATTATTACAATTATTAGTATTATAATTATCGTTACTATTATTAATATAGGTAACATGAGAAAAATTATTATTTACTATTTTTTTTATGATTATAGCTACAAACATAATATTGTTATGAAAAATGGTTATAACTTTAAGTTATAGGAAATATAGATATAGACTACAAAATTTAACACGAGGATTATGATAAAATTTATTATTACTAACACCGTTGTTATTATCATTATATCATCAAAGTAAAGTATCATTATTATCAAAGTTACTATTTTTATTAAAAACTATCATTTATAACTTAGTATTAAAACTGTCATTTTTATTACCATTATTACTATCATAATTATTCTTATCAATATCAGTATTATCACAAATAGCCCCTTTTATATAAAAATACATTACAATAAAATAAATATTACATATCACTATATTCTTATTACTAAAATGATATTAATTAAGTTATAAAAGATATCAGTTAATAGATAAATATATATTTTTATCATGTATAAACCTTAAAATAAACTGTTATATTAGCTATATATAAAATATATAAACTAAATATATTAAATTTACGTATATCTATATAACATATAAGATAACAAGTATATTATTAACAATAATATATATATAACCTTGTTCGATTTCGATTATATGTTTTAATAGATATACAAATGATATAGGTTCGTGAATCTGAGGCCAACCCTACAGTTGTTCAATATAGTCATATGTATTTTTACTACAAAATACATTAGGTAAGTTTCATTAATCCCTTTTTAAATGCTTCTGCAATATCTATTTTTTGGACTGAGAATACATGCGCTGTTTTTATAACTGTTTTACGAAATAGACACAAGTAATTGAAACTACATTATATGGTTGAATGATCGAAATCGAATATGCCCCTTTTTAGTCTGGTAATCTAAGAATTAGGGAACAGACACCCTAATTGACGCGAACTCTAAAGATAGATCTATCGGGCCTAACAAGCCCCATCCAAAGTACCGGATGCTTTAGTACTTCGGAATTTATATCATGCCCGAAGGAGGATCTCGGAATGATGGGGATATTCTTATATGCATATTGTGAATGTCGGTTACCAGGTGTTTAATCTATATGAATGATATTTTTGTCTCTATGCATGGGACGTATGTTTATGAGAAATGGAAATATGAAATCTTGTGGTCTATTAAAATTATGAAATGATTATTTATGTTAAACTAATGAACTCACCAACCTTTTGGTTGACACTTTAAAGCATGTTTATTCTCAGGTACGAAAGAAATCTTCCGCTATGCATTTGCTCATCTTAGAGATATTACTTGGATTCATTCATGACATATTTCAAAAGACGTTGCATTCGATTCGTTGAGTTCATCAAGATTATTATTAAGTCAATTATAGTAAGATATATTACGAAATGGTATGCATGTTGTCAACTTTCGATGTAATGAAAGATTGTCTTTTCAAAAATGAATGCAATGTTTGTAAAATGTATCATATAGAGGTCAAGTACTGAAATGTCCCGTTCTTATTGATTAAAAACGTTCCATATTAATTGATTTCATTGTGAGGTTTTGACCTCTATATCAGACGTTTTTCAAAGACTGCATTCATTTTAAAACAAACCATAACCTTTATTTCATCAATAAAGGTTTAAAAAGCTTTACGTAGATTATCAAATAATGATAATCTAAAATATCATGTTTACACACGACTATTACATAATGGTTTACAATACAAATATGTTACAACAAAATAAGTTTCTTGAATGCAGTTTTTACATAATATCATACAAGCATGGACTCCAAATCTCGTCCTTATTTAAGTATGCGACAGCGGAAGCTCTTAATAATCACCTGAGAATAAACATGCTTAAAACGTCAACAAAAATGTTGGTGAGTTATAGGTTTAACCTATATATATCAAATCATAATAATAGACCACAAGATTTCATATTTCAATACACATCCCATACATAGAGATAAAAATCATTCATATGGTGAACACCTGGTAACCGACATTAACAAGATGCATATATAAGAATATCCCCATCATTCCGGGACACCCTTTGGATATGATATAAATTTCGAAGTACTAAAGCATCCGGTACTTTGGATGGGGTTTGTTAGGCCCAATAGATCTATCTTTAGGATTCGCGTCAATTAGGGTGTATGTTCCCTAATTCTTAGATTACCAGACTTAATAAAAAGGGGCATATTCGATTTCGATAATTCAACCATAGAATGTAGTTTCACGTACTTGTGTTTATTTTGTAAATCATTTATAAAACGTGCATGTATTCTCATCCCAAAAATATTAGATTTTAAAAGTGGGACTATAACTCACTTTCACAGATTTTTACTTCGTCGGGAAGTAAGACTTGGCCACTGGTTGATTTACGAACCTATAACAATATATACATATATATCAAAGTATGTTCAAAATATATTTACAACACTTTTAATATATTTGATGTTTTAAGTTTATTAAGTCAGCTGTCCTCGTTAGTAACCTACAACTAGTTGTCCACAGTTAGATATACAGAAATAAATCGATAAATATTATCTTGAATCAATCCACGACCCAGTGTATACGTATCTCAGTATTGATCACAACTCAAACTATACATATTTTGGAATCAACCTCAACCCTGTATAGCTAACTCCAACATTCACATATAGAGTGTCTATGATTGTTCCGAAATATATATAGATGTGTCGACATGATAGGTCGAAACATTGTATACGTGTCTATGGTATCTCAAGATTACATAATATACAATACAAGTTGATTAAGTTATGGTTGGAATATATTTGTTACCAATTTTCACGTAGCTAAAATGAGAAAAATTATCCAATCTTGTTTTACCCATAACTTCTTCATTTTAAATCCGTTTTGAGTGAATCAAATTGCTATGGTTTCATATTGAACTCTATTTTATGAATCTAAACATAAAAAGTATAGGTTTATAGTCATAAAAATAAGTTACAAGTCGTTTTTGTAAAGGTAGTCATTTCAGTCGAAAGAACGACGTCTAGATGACCATTTTAGAAAACATACTTCCACTTTGAGTTTAAACATAATTTTTGGATATAGTTTCATGTTCATAATAACAATCATTTTCTCAGAATAACAACTTTTAAATCAAAGTTTAACATAGTTTTTAATTAACTAACCCAAAACAGCCAGCGGTGTTACTACGACGGCGTAAATCCGGTTTTACGGTGTTTTTCGTGTTTCCAGGTTTTAAATCATTAAGTTAGCATATCATATAGATATAGAACATGTGTTTAGTTGATTTTAAAAGTCAAGTTAGAAGGATTAACTTTTTTTGCGAACAAGTTTAGAATTAACTAAACTATGTTCTAGTGATTTTAAGTTTAAACCTTCGAATAAGGTAGTTTTATATATACGAATCGAATGATGTTATGAACATCATTACTACCTTAAGTTCCTTGGATAAACCTACTGGAAAAGAGAAAAATGGATCTAGCTTCAACGGATCCTTGGATGGCTCGAAGTTCTTGAAGCAGAATCATGACACGAAAACAAGTTCAAGTAAGATCATCACTTGAAATAAGATTGTTATAGTTATAGAAATTGAACCAAAGTTTGAATATGATTATTACCTTGTATTAGAATGATAACCTACTGTAAGAAACAAAGATTTCTTAAGGTTGGATGATCACCTTACAAGATTGGAAGTGAGCTAGCAACTTGAAAGTATTCTTGATTTTATGTAACTAGAACGTGTAGAATATATGAAGAACACTTAGAACTTGAAGATAGAATTTGAGAGAGATTAATTAGATGAAGAAAATTGAAGAATGAAAGTGTTTGTAGGTGTTTTTGGTCGTTGGTGTATGGATTAGATATAAAGGATATGTAATTTTGTTTTCATGTAAATAAGTCATGAATGATTACTCATATTTTTGTAATTTTATGAGATATTTCATGCTAGTTGCCAAATGATGGTTCCCACATGTGTTAGGTGACTCACATGGGCTGCTAAGAGCTGATCATTGGAGTGTATATACCAATAGTACATACATCTAAAAGCTGTGTATTGTACGAGTATGAATACGGGTGCATACGAGTAGAATTGTTGATGAAACTGAACGAGGATCACCGGTCAACTTGGGTGGTCAATTGTCTATATGAAACATATTTCAATTAATCAAGTCTTAACAAGTTTGATTGCTTAACATGTTGGAAACATTTAATCATGTAAATATCAATCTCAATTAATATATATAAACATGGAAAAGTTTGGGTCACTACAGTACCTACCCGTTAAATAAATTTCGTCCCGAAATTTTAAGCTGTTGAAGGTGTTGACGAATCTTCTGGAAATAGATGCGGGTATTTCTTCTTGATCTGATCTTCACGCTCCCAGGTGAACTCGGGTCCTCTACGAGCATTCCATCGAACCTTAACAATTGGTATCTTGTTTTGCTTAAGTCTATTAACCTCACGATCCATTATTTCGACGGGTTCTTCGATGAATTGAAGTTTTTCGTTGATTTGGATTTCATCTAAAGGAATAGTGAGATCTTCTTTAGCAAAACATTTCTTCAAATTCGAGACATGGAAAGTGTTATGTACAGCCGGGAGTTGTTGAGGTAACTCAAGTCGGTAAGCTACTGGTCCGACACGATCAATAATCTTGAATGGTCCAATATACCTTGGATTTAATTTCCCTCGTTTACCAAATCGAACAACGCCTTTCCAAGGTGCAAATTTAAGCATGACCATCTCTCCAATTTCAAATTCTATATCTTTTCTTTTAATGTCAGCGTAGCTCTTTTGTCGACTTTGGGCGGTTTTCAACCGTTGTTGAATTTGGATGATCTTCTCGGTAGTTTCTTGTATAATCTCTGGACCCGTAATCTGTCTATCCCCCACTTCACACCAACAAATCGGAGACCTGCACTTTCTACCATAAAGTGCTTCAAACGGCGCCATCTCAATGCTTGAATGGTAGCTGTTGCTGTAGGAAAATTCTGCTAACGGTAGATGTCGATCCCAACTGTTTCCGAAATCAATAACACATGCTCGTAGCATGTCTTCAAGCGTTTGTATCATCCTTTCGCTCTGCCCATCAGTTTGTGGATGATAGGTAGTACTCATGTCTATACGAGTTCCTAATGCTTGCTGTAATGTCTGCCAGAATCTTGAAATAAATCTGCCATCCCTATCAGAGATAATAGAGATTGGTATTCCTTGTCTGGAGACTACTTCCTTCAAATACAGTCGTGCTAACTTCTCCATCTTGTCATCTTCTCTTATTGGCAGGAAGTGTGCTGATTTGGTGAGACGATCAACTATTACCCAAATAGTATCAAAACCACTTGCAGTCCTTGGCAATTTAGTGATGAAATCCATGGTAATGTTTTCCCATTTCCATTCCGGGATTTCGGGTTGTTGAAGTAGACCTGATGGTTTCTGATGCTCAGCTTTGACCTTAGAACACGTCAAACATTCTCCTACGTATTTAGCAACATCGGTTTTCATACCCGGCCACCAAAAATGTTTCTTGAGATCCTTGTACATCTTCCCCGTTCCAGGATGTATTGAGTATCTGGTTTTATGAGCTTCTCTAAGTACCATTTCTCTCATATCTCCAAATTTTGGTACCCAAATACTTTCAGCCCTATACCGGTTCCGTCTTCCCGAATATTAAGATGCTTCTCCGATCCCTTGGGTATTTCATCCTTTAAATTTCCCTCTTTTAAAACTCCTTGTTGCGCCTCCTTTATTTGAGTAGTAAGGTTATTATGAATCATTATATTCATAGATTTTACTCGAATGGGTTCTCTGTCCTTCCTGCTCAAGGCATCGGCTACCACATTTGCCTTCCCCGGGTGGTAACGAATCTCAAAGTCGTAATCATTCAACAATTCAATCCACCTACGCTGCCTCATATTCAGTTGTTTCTGATTAAATATGTGTTGAAGACTTTTGTGGTCGGTATATATAATACTTTTGACCCCATATAAGTAGTGCCTCCAAGTCTTTAATGCAAAAACAACCGCGCCTAATTCCAAATCATGCGTCGTATAATTTTGTTCGAGAATCTTCAATTGTCTAGACGCATAAGCAATCACCTTCGTTCGTTGCATTAATACACAACCGAGACCTTGATTTGATGCATCACAATAAATCACAAAATCATCATTCCCTTCAGGCAATGACAATATAGGTGCCGTAGTTAGCTTTTTCTTCAATAACTGAAACGCTTTCTCTTGTTCATCATTCCATTCAAATTTCTTCCCTTTATGCGTTAATGCAGTCAAGGGTTTTGCTATTCTGGAAAAGTCTTGGATGAACCTTCTGTAGTAACCAGCTAGTCCTAAAAACTGGCGTATGTGTTTCGGAGTTTTCGGGGTTTCCCACTTTTCAACAGTTTCTATCTTTGCCGGATCCACCTTAATACCTTCTTTGTTCACTATGTGACCGAGGAATTGAACTTCTTCTAACCAAAATGCACACTTTGAAAACTTAGCGTACAGTTTTTCCTTCCTCAATACTTCTAACACCTTTCTCAAATGTTCACCGTGTTCTTGGTCATTCTTTGAGTAAATAAGTATGTCATCAATGAAAACAATGACAAACTTGTCAAGGTATGGTCCACACACTCGGTTCATAAGGTCCATGAACACAGCTGGTGTATTAGTTAAACCAAACGGCATGACCATAAACTCGTAATGACCGTAACGTGTTCTGAAAGCAGTCTTTGGAATATCATCTTCTTTCACCCGCATTTGATGATACCCGGAACGTAAGTCAATCTTTGAATAAACAGACGAGCCTTGTAGTTGATCAAATAAGTCGTCGATTCTCGGTAGTGGGTAGCGGTTCTTGATGGTAAGTTTTTTCAACTCTCGGTAGTCGATACACAACCTGAATGTACCATCTTTCTTCTTGACAAACAAAACAGGAGCTCCCCACGGTGATGTGCTTGGTCGAATGAAACCACGCTCTAAAAGTTCTTGTAATTGGCTTTGCAGTTCTTTCATCTCGCTGGGTGCGAGTCTGTAAGGAGCACGAGCTATTGGTGCAGCTCCTGGTACAAGATCTATTTGAAATTCAACGGATCGATGTGGGGGTAATCCCGGTAATTCTTTCGGAAATACATCGGGAAATTCTTTTGCGACGGGAACATCATTGATGCTCTTTTCTTCAGTTTGTACTTTCTCGACGTGTGCTAGAACAGCATAGCAACCTTTTCTAATTAGTTTTTGTGCCTTCAAATTACTAATAAGATGTAGCTTCGTGTTGCCCTTTTCTCCGTACACCATTAAGGGTTTTCCTTTTTCTCGTATAATGCGAATTGCATTTTTGTAACAAACGATCTCTGCTTTCACTTCTTTCAACCAGTCCATACCGATTATCACATCAAAACTCCCTAACTCTACTGGTATCAAATCAATCTTAAATGTTTCGCTAACCAGTTTAATTTCTCGATTCCGACATATATTATCTGCTGAAATTAATTTACCATTTGCTAATTCGAGTAAAAATTTACTATCCAAAGGCGTCAATGGACAACTTAATTTAGCACAAAAATCTCTACTCATATAGCTTCTATCCGCACCCGAATCAAATAAAACGTAAGCAGATTTATTGTCAATAAGAAACGTACCCGTAACAAGCTCCGGGTCTTCCTGTGCCTCTGTCGCATTAATATTGAAAACTCTTCTGCGGCCTTGTCCATTCGTGTTCTCCTGGTTCGGGCAATTTCTAATAATGTGGCCCAGTTTTCCACATTTATAACAAACTACATTGGCATAACTTGCTCCGCCATTACTCGTTCTGACACCATTTGTTCCTTTCGTTCTATTAACCCCTGGTCCGTAGACCTCACACTTCGCCGCGCTATGACCATTTCTTTTACACTTGTTGCAAAATTTGGTGCAGAACCCCGAGTGATACTTTTCACACCTTTGGCATAGCTGCTTCTGATTGTTGTTGTTGTTGGGGTTATTATTGTTGTTGGGATGATTGTTGTAGTTGATGTTGTTGTTGTTGTTGTTGTTGTTGGGCCGTTTGTTGTAGTTGCGATTGATGTTGCGATTGTTGGGATAATTGTTGTGATTATTATTGTAATTGTTGTTGTTGTTGTATTGGTGATTCTTATCACCGTTTTCCTCCCACTTTCTTTTGACTTGCTTCACATTGGCCTCTTCAGCAGTCTGTTCTTTAATTCTTTCTTCAATCTGGTTCACTAGTTTGTGAGCCATTCTACATGCCTGTTGTATGGAGGCGGGCTAGTGTGAAATTATATCTTCTTGGATTCTTTCCGGTAATCCTTTCACAAACGCGTCGATCTTCTCTTCCTCATCTTCGAATGCTCCCGGACACAATAGGCACAATTCTGTGAATCGTCTTTCGTACGTGGTAATATCAAATCTTTGGGTTCGTAACCCTCTAAGTTATGTCTTGAGCTTATTGACCTCGGTTCTGGGATGGTACTTCTCGTTCATCAAGTGCTTGAATGCTGACCACGGTAGTGCGTACGCATCGTCTTGTCCCACTTGCTCTAGATAGGTATTCCACCATGTTAACGCAGAACCTGTGAAGGTATGCGTAACGTACTTCACTTTATCCTCTTCAGTACACTTACTTATGGCAAACACCGATTCGACCTTCTCGGTCCACCGTTTCAATCCGATCTGTCCTTTGGTTCCATCAAATTCCAAAGGTTTGCAGGCAGTGAATTCTTTGTAGGTGCATCCTACACGATTTCCTGTACTGCTAGATCCAAGGTTATTGTTGGTATGTAGCGCAGCCTGTACTGCGGCTATGTTTGAAGCTAGAAAAGTACGGAATTCCTCTTCATTCATATTCACGGTGTGTCGAGTAGTCGGTGCCATTTCCTTCAAAATAGTCAAATGGAACAAGTTAATCATACAGAATATTAAGAGTAGTTAATAGTATTTCGTAGCATAATATGAACTCATGTATAAAAGCTTTTTCTTCATATTAGCGTTTTATAAGTTTAAATTCGGGTAGTACCTACCCGTTAAGTTCATACTTAGTAGCTAATATACAATTCAACTACTACAATTCTATATGAAAAACTGATTATAATAATATTTCGCGTTCAAACTTTTTTCACAATATTTTACAAACTTACAATACCGCTTATTTTACATATAGCATGAAATATAGCACACAATAAATTTGATACAAGATGGTTGTGAAGATAATTCTAGCTAGTACACAAGTCGTTCAGCAAAGGCAATAAAGACAAGTAATTCATACGTCCAGAAACAAGTCATGCATTCTGGTTTTACTAGGATTACTTCCCGTCCTTGGTCTTGTGGAACTTAACCGTTATGGCCGTTGATAAGACATCGTGTTGTAACGTCGTCAAAGGGACGAGGGTTACGTAATGTCCAACAGTCCTGTAACAATCTAAAAACCTCATTTCTTACCCCAATTACCGACTCCGTCACTTGTGGGAACATTTTGTTTAATAGTTGTAGCCCGGTGTTCTTGTTCTCACTTTGGTGAGAAGCGAACATTACTAATCCGTAAGCATAACATGCTTCTTTATGTTGCATGTTAGCCGCTTTTTCTAAATCACGAAGTCCAATATTCGGATACATTGAGTCAAAATAATTTCTTAACCCGTTGCGTAAAATAGCATTTGGGTTCCCCGCAATATATGCGTCAAAGTAAACACATCGTAACTTATGGGTTTCCCAATGTGATATCCCCCATCTTTCAAACGAAAGTCTCTTATAAACCAAGACATTCTTGGAACGTTCTTCAAATGTCTTACAAACTGATCTCGCCTTAAATAGTTGTGTCGAAGAATTCTGACCGACTCTAGACAAGATTTCATCAATCATGTCTCCGGGTAGGTCTCTTAAAATATTGGGTTGTCTATCTATTTTGTGTTTTTAAACTGTAAAATAGACAAGAGTTAGATTCATAAAAAAATACTTATTAATACAAGCAATTTTTACATATATCTTAAAGCATAAGCACACTATATTACATATATTACACCACACGAATACAACTATCTTATTCCAACTCGCTTGTTTTTTCTTCTTCGGTTTTGGTTCGTTTTGCCAAGTTTCTAGGGATATATGATGTTCCCCTAATACGAGCCGTCGTTTTCCACATTGGTTTAGAAAAACCTGGTGGTTTAGAGGTTCCCGGGTCATTGTTACAACTTAAGGACTTCGGGGGTTGACGATACATATAAAGTTCATCGGGGTTGGAATTAGATTTCTCTATTTTTATGCCCTTTCCCTTATTATTTTCTTTTGCCTTTTTAAATTCAGTTGGGGTAATTTTTATAACATCATCGGAATTCTCGTCGAAATCCGATTCATCAGAGAATTGGTAATCCTCCTAATATTTTGCTTCCTTGACGGAAACACCATTGACCATAATTAACCTTGGTCAGTTGGTTGAGGATTTTCTTTTACTTAACCATTTTATTATTTCCCCCACCGGTTCTATTTCTTCATCCGGTTCCGATTCTTCTTCCGGTTCCGATTCTTCTTCCGGTTCCGACTCTTCTTCCGGTTCCTCTTCGGGAACTTGTGAATCAGTCCACGAATCATTCCAATTTACATTTGACTCTTCATTATTATTAGGTGAGTCAATGGGACTTGTTCTAGAGGTAGACATCTATCACATAATATCAAACGCGTTAAGAGATTAATATATCACATAATATTCACATGTTAAAAATATATAGTTTCCTACAAAATTTGTTAAGCAATCATTTTTCAAGTAAACACGGTCGAAGTCCAGACTCACTAATGCATCCTAACAAACTAGATAAGACACACTAATGCAAAATTCTGGTACTCTAAGACCAACGCTCGGATACCAACTGAAATGTCCCGTTCTTATTGATTAAAAACGTTCCATATTAATTGATTTCGTTGCGAGGTTTTGACCTCTATATGAGACGTTTTTCAAAGACTGCTTTCATTTTAAAACAAACCATAACCTTTATTTCATCAATAAAGGTTTAAAAAGCTTTACGTAGATTATCAAATAATGATAATCTAAAATATCCTGTTTACACACGACTATTACATAATGGTTTACAATACAAATTTGTTACAACAAAATAAGTTTCTCGAATGCAGTTTTTACATAATATCATACAAGCATGTACTCCAAATCTCGTCCTTATTTAAGTATGCGACAGCGGAAGCTCTTAATAATCACCTGAGAATAAACATGCTTAAAACGTCAACAAAAATGTTGGTGAGTTATAGGTTTAACCTATATATATCAAATCATAATAATAGACCACAAGATTTCATATTTCAATACACATCCCATACATAGAGATAAAAATCATTCATATGGTGAACACCTGGTAATCGACATTAACAAGATGCATATATAAGAATATCCCCATCATTCCGGGACACCCTTCGGATATGATATAAATTTCGAAGTACTAAAGCATCCGGTACTTTGGATGGGGTTTGTTAGGCCCAATAGATCTATCTTTAGGATTCGCGTCAATTAGGGTGTCTGTTCCCTAATTCTTAGATTACCAGACTTAATAAAAAGGGGCATATTCCATTTCGATAATTCAACCATAGAATGTAGTTTCACGTACTTGTGTCTATTTTGTAAATCATTTATAAAACCTGCATGTATTCTCATCCCAAAAATATTATATTTTAAAGTGGGACTATAACTCACTTTCACAGATTTTTACTTCGTCGGGAAGTAAGACTTGGCCACTGGTTGATTCACGAACCTATAACAATATATACATATATATCAAAGTATGTTCAAAATATATTTACAACACTTTTAATATATTTTGATGTTTTAAGTTTATTAAGTCAGCTGTCCTCGTTAGTAACCTACAACTAGTTGTCCACAGTTAGATATACAGAAATAAATCGATAAATATTATCTTGAATTAATCCACGACCCAGTGTATACGTATCTCAGTATTGATCACAACTCAAACTATACATATTTTGGAATCAACCTCAACCCTGTATAGCTAACTCCAACATTCACATATAGAGTGTCTATGGTTGTTCCGAAATATATATAGATGTGTCGAAATGATAGGTCGAAACATTGTATACGTGTCTATGGTATCTCAAGATTACATAATATACAATACAAGTTGATTAAGTTATGGTTGGAATATATTTGTTACCAATTTTCACGTAGCTAAAATGAGAAAAATTATCCAATCTTGTTTTACCCATAACTTCTTCACTTTAAATCCGTTTTGAGTGAATCAAATTGCTATGGTTTCATATTGAACTCTATTTTATGAATCTAAATAGAAAAATTATAGGTTTATAGTCAAAAAAATAAGTTACAAGTCGTTTTTGTAAAGGTAGTCATTTCAGTCGAAAGAACGACGTCTAGATGACAATTTTAGAAAACATACTTCCACTTTGAGTTTAACCATAATTTTTGGATATAGTTTCATGTTCATAATAACAATCATTTTCTCAGAATAACAACTTTTAAATCAAAGTTTAACATAGTTTTTAATTAACTAACCCAAAACAGCCCGCGGTATTACTACGACGGCGTAAATCCGGTTTTACGGTGTTTTTCGTGTTTTCAGGTTTTAAATCATTAAGTTAGAATATCATATAGATATAGAACATGTGTTTAGTTGATTTTAAAATTCAAGTTAGAAAGATTAACTTTTGTTTGCGAATAAGTTTAGAATTAACTAAACTATGTTCTAGTGATTACAAGTTTAAACCTTCGAATAAGATAGCTTTATATATATGAATTGAATAATGTTATGAACATCATTACTACCTTAAGTTCCTTGGATAAACCTACTGGAAAAGAGAAAAATAGATCTAGCTTCAACGGATCCTTGGATGGCTCGAAGTTCTTGAAGCAGAATCATGACACGAAAACAAGTTCAAGTAAGGTCATCACTTGAAATAAGATTGTTATAGTTATAGAAATTGAACCAAAGTTTGAATATGATTATTACCTTGTATTAGAATGATAACCTACTGTAAGAAACAAATATTTCTTGAGGTTGGATGATCACCTTACAAGATTGGAAGTGAGCTAGCAACTTGAAAGTATTCTTGATTTTATGTAACTAGAACTTGTAGAATATATGAAGAACACTTAGAACTTGAAGATAGAACTTGAGAGAGATTAATTAGATGAATAAAATTGAAGAATGAAAGTGTTTGTAGGTGTTTTTGGTCGTTGGTGTATGGATTAGATATAAAGGATATGTAATTTTGTTTTCATGTAAATAAGTCATGAATGATTACTCATATTTTTGTAATTTTATGAGATATTTCATGCTAGTTGCCAAATGATGGTTCCCACATGTGTTAAGTGACTCACATGGGCTGCTAAGAGCTGATCATTGGAGTGTATATACCAATAGTACATACATCTAAAAGCTGTGTATTGTACGAGTATGAATACGGGTGCATACGAGTAGAATTGTTGATGAAACTGAACGAGGATGTAATTGTAAGCATTTTTGTTAAGTAGAAGTATTTTGATAAGTGTATTGAAGTCTTTCAAAAGTGTATAAATACATATTAAAACACTACATGTATATACATTTTAACCGAGTCATTAAGTCATCGTTAGTCGTTACATGTAAGTGTTGTTTTGAAACCTTTAGGTTAACGATCTTGTTAAATGTTGTTAACCCAATGTTTATAATATCAAATGAGATTTTAAATTATTATATTATCATGATATTATCATGTATGAATATCTCTTAATATGATATATATACATTAAATATCTTTATAACGATAATTGTTACATATATGTCTCGTTTAAAAATCATTAAGTTAGTAGTCTTGTTTTTACATATGTAGTTCATTGTTAATATACTTAATGATATGTTTACTTATCATAGTATCATGTTAACTATATATATATCCATATATATGTCATCATATAGTTTTTACAAGTTTTAACGTTCGTGAATCACCGGTCAACTTGGGTGGTCAATTGTCTATATGAAACATATTTCAATTAATCAAGTCTTAACAAGTTTGATTACTTAACATGTTGGAAACATTTAATCATGTAAATATCAATCTCAATTAATATATATAAACATGGAAAAGTTCGGGTCACTACAAGTACCTCGCGATGAAATCACCTGTTGTGAATCGTTTATAATCGATATGGACTTCGTCCGGATGGATTAGGACGGGTCTCTACAGTGCACCTGCTTTCTGTCCTTCTGAAATCTGTCGACTTAATTTTTACGCCTACTGGAGCGGCGCTCCAGACCTTTTTTTCTGAATCTGAGCTGAAAACTCACTAATATTCGTCAAAACTCGAATCGGACCAAACTCCTTCACTCGTTTACATAGAAAATCACCAAAAACCATCAAATAACTTCAAATTTAACCTTCTTAGTCTTGGAACTCCAATTTTCGCAACACTTATCAAAATAACACAAAATCGTATCCAAAAGGACCAAAATGTACCCGATATTGCTAAGGAAAACGCGTATGAAATATGCGATATCAATACATATATATACGTACATACATACATATATATATACATTTTTATACATAAATATATATAGAAGAAAGCTATACCAATAATGACGAGGAAGATGAACAAAACGAAGACATTCTGGGTGATCCTTATTCTCTACCAGCAGTATCAGATCAAGAGGAGCGGACTCTTCTTATTCAAATCTCTCAGAGATACCGGTCATATCAAATCACACCGATATGATAACCTTCATCAATAATACCGATGAGTTTGAAGATATTTTCGAAGCCATCCGTAAATCAATAATACCGATGAGTTTTTCGGCGCATCGCATAACCATGAATGATCGATTCATGCATGCATACGTGTGCATTTATGTACGTTTGTATGTATCGAAAATTTATTTAAACTTATGAAATTGAACTATAATATATATATCTATATATATATATATATATATATACATATATATATACATATATATATATACATATATATATGTACATATATATATACATATATATAGTCAAAAGTTCAAATGAGAACTCCAAAAAAGGCGAGAACCACGAGAACTTTATATTTATAAAGGTTTTCACATGTAACTAGATTGAATCACGCATAAATATTGATAGAAAGTAAAAATGAACATAAAATAGTATATAAACACTTATATTTTACGTATATAATCAAATATATAGTTTCATGTTCACATGCGCAAATTTGTTTCTGAACATGTGAAAAGTTGCATATAATTAACAATCTAACATGTAATTTGTGCTAATGAACATTGGGTTGTTGATGATATGAGCATTAATTAACATTTGCATGTAATTTGTTGCATTTAAATGCACAGAAATTATAAAATAAAAAAGTTCTCGTGGTTCTCGCCTTTTTTGTGGTTCTCGTTTGAACATGCCCCATACATATATATATATATATATATATATATATATATATATATATATATATATGTATATATATATATATATATATATATATATATATATATATATTTATATATATATGTACATATATATACACACACACACATACATATATATATATATATATATATATATATATATAGACACACACACACACACACACATATATATATATATATATATATATATAACGACTCTAACGACTCTATTATATATCAAAACGTATATTATTATAATATGTATTTACCTTTGTGTACACATAAAACGTATTATAAGTATAAATATTTTATATATAAAAGTATATATATATATATATATATATATATATATATATATATATATATATATACACACACACATACATATAAATGAGAATGATATCACCTGAAATGTCAATTTTGTTTGTCGCGAAATGAGGTTGACCGGACGAGTCACAGTAGGGAGATCATGTGTATTAAATTTATATGTTGCGGAGCCTAAATCTTCTTTTGGCTTTCTGTGTGTTTTTTTTCTAAGGACAATAGATTTAGAATGGATAGAATACTTTTTAAACAATCCTAGTTAACAGAACTAAAATATATCAATATATGTGAATTTTAATATCAAAACAATGTATCAATATTTGACAATCAAAACATAGTAAAAAAAATTAAATTTTAAAAACACTTATTTATAAAATAAAACTATTATTAGTAATTTGAAGCCGGTTTAACCGAGTTGAAAAAAATTCAAAACCGATATTAAAACCAAAAACTGATTATTGATTTGCTTTCGATTTTAACGGTTACAAAAACTATTTTCGAATTCGATTTAGTTTAACTAGTTTGACTTCGATTCCGCATTCAAATTTATTGGTTTCAAATTGAATATTGAACGCCCTTTATGTACATATGTGATTGGCTAGCAAAGTATATATTTTTGTCGATTATTTTATACAAATTATGATCTTATTTATGTAGTATTAAAAAGTAGATTTTTTTTCCTTAAAATATTTAAATCCTTTAGCTAATGTCAACAAAAGTTTACTAGCCAACATGTCATGTGATCAAACCAAAATTGTTTGGTTCGAGTGCAAGTAAATTAGAAGAAGAATTCAACCGTTGAAAGGGGTTCCTTCGGTTAAATGGGATACATATGTGGTGGTGTTGTTTGTCTTTTTCCAAGCCTCCAAGGTAAGATACAGAAGAAGATTAGTGTATGCGAGTTGGTTAGATGATCGATTAGCCTTCAAATGAGGCCTGGGGGTGCTATTTATGGATTGATAATCGACGGTTATGCAAGATAACCATTATAATAGCACCCACGATATGTAACTGCCACTAGAACCTTCTAATCATGCCTACAATCTACTCCACGTTCTCCACGTTCCTGAAATGTAGGAATATAGTCCAGTTCAGCAATACCAAGTCAACCTTGTGAGGACTTCACGCTACCAATCGCTTTAAAGTGTCAACCAAAAGGTTGGTGAGTTCATTAGTTTATCATAAACATTCATTTCTATCATTTTAATAGACCACAAGAATTTCATTTCCAGTTTTGATAAATATACGTCTCATGCATAGAGACAAAAATCATTCATATGGTGAACACCTGGTAACCGACATTAACAAGATGCATATAAGAATATCCCCTATCATTCCGGGAAATCCTTCGGACATGATAAAAACAACATCGAAGTACTAAAGCATCCGGTGCTTTGGATGGGGTTCGTTAGGCCCAATAGATCTATCTTTAGGATTCGCGTCAATTAGTAGATCGGTTTACTAATTCTTAGGTTACCAAGCAAAAGGGGCATATTCGGCTTCGATCATTCACCCATATAATGTAGTTTCAATTACTTGTGTCTATTTCGTAAAACATTTATAAAAATTTCGCATGTATTCTCAGCCCAAAAATATAAAGGGTAAAAAAGGAAATGAAACTCACAATACTGTATTTTGTAGTAAAAATACATATGACGACACTGAACAATGCAGGGTTGGCCTCGGATTCACGAACCTATATCATTTATATATATTAACACATATGATTGTAATCGGACATATAATTTTTAGTGATATAAATTATATGTTTCATATATGTATATTTCATATATATTATTACATTGTAACTGATCATAATGTATTCAAATTAATATTTATTTTTATATATGTGTTATTATTACTTATAAGATATATTTATACACTAGATGTAATTTAGTTATTATTATAGTTAGCAAAAATATAGTATGTAATATAATTTTTATATATAAACTCTTTTGTTTGTAAAATCAATAATTATAATAGTACTAAATAGAGATAATAATAATAATAATAATAATAATAATAATAATAATAATAATAATAATAATAATAATAATAATAATAATAATAAAAATGATAATTTTTATGAAAAGATATGATAATAATAATAATAATGATAATAATAATAATAATGTTAAAAGTAATAATAAAAGTAATGTTAATTCTAATAATAATAATAATAATAATAATAATAATAATAATAATAATAATAATAATAATAATAATAATAATAATAATAATAATAATAATAATAATGACATTTTTTAAATTTTAATAAAAAGATAATTTTAATAATAATAATACTAAAAATAAGTAAATTTAGTAATGATACTGATATTAATAGTTTTGATAATAATACTAATAGTAAAAATAATGTTAGTAATAATAATCTTAACGTTAATATTAATGATGATAATAACTACAATAATAACACTTATGATAATTAAATTATTGATAACCGTATTAATAATAATAATCATAATAGTACTACTAATATCAACCTTAATGATAATACTAATAATGATAACAATACTGAATAATAATTACTATAAAAATAACAATGTTACGGGTAATGATAGTTATGATATTGTCTTTAGTGATTACATAATAATATTACTCATAATAATATAAATAATGATACTTATAAATGTAACTATGATAATAATAATAATAATAATAATAATAATAATAATAATAATAATAATAATAATAATAATAATAATAATAATAATAATAATAATAATAATAATAATAATAATAATCCTATTATTAATAGCATTCAATAATACTAATACTAATAATAACAATAATTGTAATACTTAATAATAACAATGATATTAATAATAATGAATTTTAAAAATGAAACTACCTTGAAAACTAGCTCGCAAAAAGAATTGCCTAGAACGGGACTCGAACCCTAGACCTCCCGCTCACACATAAACACCCTTAACCATGTCGCCATTTATATTTTTCTGATTTAAACCCCTCTGTAACATTTATAACCCGTTTTTCAACTGTTGTTCTTCTCCTTTGTTTTTCAATCGACTAAGAACCAAAAATTAGGCTATCAATGAGTTAAATAGCTAACTTTAAGACTTAATAAACTAACAGAAACATTGGGCTGTGGTTATTCGAATTAATAGAAAAAAAATGAATGAGAAACAATACTGCTGCTGTTCGCTATAGTTTAAGAGAAAAAGAAAAAAAATAAACTTTGATTTTTAAGCGTTTTTAGATTACGATTTCTTCACGAATTATTTTCCAAATCTCTCCCAGAAGCTATATCAATCGTCAATTTATCTGTAATTATTAAAACAACTTCAAATTTTAAGATAAACAAAATAGTTGACTTTTTTGAATTTAACTTTGACTCAAAAATTCGTGATCGATTGGAAGAATTGGAACTTAAATTTTTGCAGAAAGTTTCACTAATTGATTACTAATGTATCTGTATTTTTACATTTTGAAGACTCATTTGATTTCGAACTAATGCTCATCACAGTTAAGAGTGCTTTGAACACTAAATTGAATTTTAAGTTTTAGAGCGTTTTAGATTATAATTACAACATGAATTGTGTTGTAAATAAATTATATAAACTTTATGAATCATCAATTGATCCAGAAACTTTAAAACTAATTTTAATTTCATGATGAACAAAACCTTTGACTTTTTAAATTTTAACTTTGACTTCAAAATTAGAAATTAATTGAAAGAGTTGGAAGTTGAAAACTTACAAATAGTTTGAGTGAACGAATCCTAACAAAACTATATTTTTGGATTTTGATAATTGGTTCGTTTTTGAATTTTGGCCAAAAAGAATTAAGAACAGCGCTTTGTTTTTATTTCTTTGATTTTTGGGTTTTTAATTCAATCTGTTTTTGTAGTAAACACTATATAATCAAAGATTTCATGTTTTAAATTGTGATTGAGAATAACCTGTAACTGAATCCGACAATTACAAAATTATAACACAGTGTTTGTTGAATTTAACAGATTCTATATTCTTTACTTGATTTTACATATATATTTTATTATTATTAATAACTAAATATACTATTAATATTAATATTATTTAACAATTATATTAATAATTCAGCATAAAAATGTTAATATTAATAATAATAGAATTGATAATAATGATAATAATATTACTAATACTAATAATAATAATAATAATAATAATAATCACTATATTAATAATGATATTATTTATAATGGTATTTGTGTTAATAATAACAAAGATAACAAATAGAAGATAATAATGCTAATAAAAATCCTATAGTAATAAATAATAATAAAAATAATTTATTAATAATAATATTTAATAACAATACTAATAATGACAAGTTATATGTTTCAATTTTCTTATTTATATATTATATATTATAATAGTATTGATAATAATAACTAACAATATTTGAGTTACACTTAATTTAATCATTCTCATATTTATATTTAACATCTTTATTTTGATAATCAAAACCTTTTAATTATAATTATATCAACCATAATAATATTAATAATACTTAATATTGATATTAACATTAATAGTAATAATGAATGTAATAATAATATTATTATAACAGTTATACTTCCAACTTGTAATTACATTTAATATTACAGTCATTTATTTATTACACTTAATATACTTTGTATATATATATATATATATATATATATATATATATATATATATATATATATATATATATATATATATATATATATATATATATATATAGATTCATTTTAAAATTTAAAATACGACTTTATTATGTCATATTTTATTTTATTTACATGTTTATTTCTAACACTTGAATATTATTTTTGTTCGAATTATATTTCTAATCATTATAAATATATGTATCTATTTACAATTAATTGTTCGTGAATCGTCGAGAATAGTCGAAGGGTAATTGCATATATGAAACAGTTCAAAATTTTTGAGACTCAACATTACAGACTTTGCTTATCGTATCGAAATCATATAAAGGTTAGGTTTAAATTTGATCGGAAATTTCCGGGTCGTCACAGTACCTACCTGTTAAAGAAATTTCGTTCCGAAATTTGAATGTGGTCGTCATGGTTAACAATAAAAATATTTTCATGACGAATATGAGTTGATAAATAGAGTTTTATCATTATTGATTAATATAGATAAAACGATTGGATTATTCGAAGCGTACAAATGAAGCTATCACAAAAGAGTGAAATGAATAAATAAAGTTTCGTCTTAACTTTTGATGTAGTCATGGTTGAATTCAAAAAATAAGGTGCGTCTTAAATTTTGACGTTGTCTTGGTTGAATTCCGGAATTCAAGGGATATAAAGAAAATCTTCGAAATCTAAAAGATTTGATTTTTCGGCGAATAAGGAAATTAAGATCTCTATAATTAAATACGGTGATCTGCCTTGATTACTCTGTCTGATATTCCCATTATAAATTAAACCTTTTTCGTTCCATTATTTTCATCATTCCTATACTTTTTTTCTTAGTTCATACATCCAAAAGATTGTGAAAATGCTTAATCCCGTTCTAATCCTTGATACTTTCCTAATTATCATTTTTGTCATCTTTCTTTTTATTCTTCCACCACAAAAATCTGTTTACTTCTACTATTACCTTGGGGTGATACTATTCTTAATTCTACCGTGTCTTTATATTGCTATTTGTACTAATATCTACGGTTTGTAACCTTCGTGTTGTTATTGGGCTTTATATTTTCTCTTATATTTTGGAGCTCTTTGCCTTTTTATTCTCTACTCGACCTCTAGTAAAGTGAGTAATGGTCCAGAATTCGTAAGTATGGAGTTTCGAATGAACTTAATGTTCTAAACAAGAAAGAACGTAATAGCACGATTTGATTTGTCAAATTACCAGAATTACTGAGAATAGAACTATCAAGAATATACTTTCTTGATATGTTTTGAAGTTAAGCAGAATGAAAGAGTTATGTAACATGGCACATGAGGATGTTATGATCTGTAAATCATCACGTTCCATTAGAAACTCAGCATGACTTACTGTAATATAATCACGTTGATCAAGTGTCATTATATTATACTAATTTATGCATCAATTTCATCACGTTCCATTAGAAACTCAGCATGACTTACTGTAATATAATCACGTTGATCAAGTGTCATTATATTATACTAATTTATGCATCAATTTCTTTACATTTCTCCAGAATTCATTCATAAATTACACTTAGATTTTACAGAAGTTTCCAATATAATGAAACACAGGAAGCACGAAGAGGTATATAATTTCGGATGAGAATATTTATAAAAATATCCTCAGAAATATCGAAGATATTTATGATGATATTTTGGAATTTCCAAGTTTGAAGGTTGATGAAGAAAAATTTTTCGCAAGATTTTAACATGACTTCGGAGCAAGATATTCTCTAAAGATTTCAACGGATCCAGAATTACCTGGATGTTTTTGAATATAGGGTATGGTCCTTGTATTTGTCCTTGGTCTCCTTCGTGGTTAGCTCAATCTGTTTTCCAGTTCCAAATTTTCTGAGCTTTTCCAACATACTATTCTTTATCATCAAACTTCTGATGATTAAGGTTGTTTACGGTTGTATACGGTTTCTGCTGCTTTATTCAGCTTTTTCAACATTCAGAGTATTGATTTATAGACTGAGTGCTTTTCAGAATTTAATAATGAAAGATCATAATTCTAAGAGATAAATGTTATACACAAAACTGTTGATGTAGATATGCTGTGAGTTTTCACAGTACTGATTGCTGATTCCCGGTAATTGGTATGGCAGTTCTCGTTACAAGATGCGGATGAGTATATGATAGGGTTTCAATGAATAAATATAATGATTTATTAGAGAGATTTAAGCCAAGAAGCAACGAGGTTGCTGATACATTTGCTGGTAATATGGTGGAATATAAAAGGTTCCCTGGTAACAATAAAAGAGCACGCATATATATCAAGGTTATAATAAGGTTGTTTCGAATGAAAAGTCGATGTTGACTTACTGGAGTTGTGACAAAATTTGCTACTTTGAAAGGGATTTCCAAGTTATTTTGGATAATAATAACCCTAAGGAATTAGCATAGCTACATTTTAAACGTTTACTCAGTTACCGAGAGTTTCTCAGGTGCATAACTATATGCATAAATCTTTCCTTCCGTAGATGAGATGTAGTTGATTCGTCCTCCCGATTGAGGTGTTTTCAAGAATTATGAAAGGTTTGAACATAGATTGGGATCGTCAAGATACAAATGAGGTTTAAGATAAAATCAAGTGGCAAACTTGAAGAGATGTTTAGTTTCATATGTTATAATCAATATTTTAATTCATTTTAATTGTCCAATGTTGGTAGTCCACAATTGATAGTCCACAGTTAACAATTCAATAATTCATATATAATATTCGAATTAATTAATACGTATCGTGACCCGTGTACATGTCTCAGAGTCGATCACAACTCAAAGTATATATATTATTGTAGAATCAACCTCAACCCTATATAGCGAACTCGATCATTACAGCATATAGAGTGTCTATGGTTATTCCAAATAATTTATATAGATGCGTCGATATGATATGTCAAAACCTTGTATACGTGTCTCGATATTTAAAGTGCGTAATATAAATAACAGAAATTTAAATGACGATAAATGCGTAAAGTAAATAACAGAAATTAAATGACGATAAATAAAATTGCGAGAATATAAATTGCGATAATTAAATTGCGATAAATAAAATGTAATTAATTAGCTAGGAACAGTTAGCGTGGATTCTTAACAAAATTTCTCATAGTTAATCTGTTTATTTCTAATCTTAGTAACTGTACACATATATTGTGCACAAAATAACATACACATAACCTGTGTATAAAATCATTCCCTCGATACATAACATTCATATCAATTGGTGACAATTATCATGTCCACATAATTCAATGGTGGCAATTATCATTTCCACATAATTCAATGGTGGCAATTATCATGTCCACATAATTCAACAGTGGCAATTATCATGTCCACATAATTCAACAATAATCCACAGAACTTTTGTCTGCATAATAATTCATTCGAGGAACGTTTTGCTTGTGTCTATCTCGTCAAACATTTATCAAAGCATTTCATGTATTCGCAGTTCAAAATATATTTCAAAAGCATTTAGTAAAGCAGTTATAAAAATAGCGCATGTATTCTCAGTCCCAAAAATGTAAAGAGTAATAGGGATCATATGAAACTCACGCATATAAATATTGTAAAACAGTTAATAAAGCATTTGCATGTATTCTCAGTCCAAAAACGTAAAGAGTAAAAGGGAGCAAATGAAACTCACCATACTGTATTTCGTAGTAAAAATACATATAACGATATTGAACAAATGCAGGATTGACCTCGGATTCACGAACCTATATCATGGGTATATACATTAACACATATACTCATAATTGAACAAGTTATATATTAATATATATATATGTTATTTCAATTGCTTATATTTTTAGATATACCTTTATATATATGTGTTATATAAGTATTTTAATAATAATTTCTATTGTAATAATAATAATAATATTAATAGAAATCTTGTAAATAATAATAATATAGTTCTTATCATAATAATAATGTTACTAGTAATAGTAAAAATGATAGTAATGATAATAATGTTAATAATAATATTGCTGTTAAAAAATATAGTAATAATAATAATAATAAATATATATATTCATAAAATTAATAATAGTAATCATATTCATAAATAATAATAATAAAGATAATAATGATAAAGATAATGATAATTCTAATAATAATACTAATGATAATTAATATACTTAGTAGTAATAAAAATAATTAATAATCAATAATAATAATAATAATAATAATTATAATAATAATAATAATAATAATAATGGAAAAATAAAAGAGTATACCCCTTAAAAGTTCCTCTAAAAAGAATTGTCGAAGACGAGGCTCGAACCTGAGACCTTTTCTTTCCCTCAAACACCCCTAACCATGGCTCTACTGAATCATTTATCTTTTAATAAGGGACCCGAATTCTTTTAATCAGTATGTACGACTTCCACAGCAACAACAACAAAAAAAATTTGATGGATCTCAGCTCCAATCAGATCAACTACCTACGGCCCAATCAACAATTACAGCCCAACATAAAAAGAAAACAAACTCACGGCCCAATTGCAAGAACATGGCCCAATAGGAAAAATAGTAGTCCAACCGATGAATAAATATACGGCCTGTATATGTGATTAAATTGGTAAAAAAAATCAATTAGCTATTGCACCACTTTGTGTATCTGTTTAAGGGATTTGGCAGCCACGATAGGAAGGAATTTAAAGGGTTTTGGTTGGTAAAGTTGTCGGCCACTAAACTTATTCCACTTGACAAAGAAATCGACAACTCTTATCACTTTAATAAATAATTACGGTGCAAGAATGGATATCACACAGTATTTATTATTTTATATATCATCTTCTACCTTGTGCGTAACATTATCATCAATCTGGAAAAGAAACAGAAAACCTACGCAGTAGCAGCAGTCGTGGTGTGATTCCTGGATAGAAGATAGAAGTGAAATAATGAGTACGAAGGAGGAAACAAGGTTGTTTGCTTGCGACGTCTTAATCAGAAAACAAGGCAGCATCAATTGGGATGCAATATTCGAATTAGGGAAACAAAAGAGGAGAGGGAGAGAGAAGAAATAAGGAGGGTTGTCGATGGTTATTGTAGTTTGAATACTACAGAAACACATAAATGAGTTGTAGTAATAAATCGAAGGTATTACTGACTAATGGTGATCAAAATGGTGATAGTAGTGATGCTAGATGGACGTGGAGGTTTTGGTTTCATGGTGATCATCAACTGTAGCAGTAGTAGTTAATATGGGTTGATTTGTGAGGTGAGATGATCGGTGGAAGGTGGTGATTATTGATTTCATCGACAAAACAAAATAGAAGTAGGAGTGCAACAGCATTTGTTGCAACAGGAAGATAGAAGGCAGCCAATTAGTTAGAGATTAATGGTGGTTTACAGAAACTATCAGGTAAATGATTCGTGTTGGTGTTCAAATAAGGGTTCAATCAAGTGTAGCAGCAGCGTATAAGTAGTTGTTCTTGGTTGGAGTCATGTTTGTGTGGTTGTTTATGATCAAGGTGATGATCGTGGAGTGCTATATGGAGGTTGACAGATGTAAATATAATCACTCAGCTAAATTATCGTTGGTTTGTTTGTTTGATTGACTCGACAATTCCAAATCCTGTCAGAAGGAGCTTTTAGAAAAAGAAGCAATCAAACAAAAACTGAAATTGTTTGTTATAGAAATAGATGGAATCAATCTGTACTGGATGGTTGACAAAAATTGATTTATGATTCAGTTGGAAAACGATGGAGAACAGAAATACGTATGCACTGTTATGAATCCGTATATTTATATAATTCAGTATTTTATTTAATTAACATTATTAATAATAATACAGATTATATAATGGGTCTGTATGTATGTATATAACAGTATATACGTGTGTATATGTATATGTGTTTATATATGTATAATCGTATGTCATGTATGTATATGTATATGTATATATATCTGTAAGTGTATTAATTTTATCACTAGTACCAATAATAGGTATATACATAATAATACTACTAACAATAATGATAATAATAGTACTAATTCTAATAATTAATAGTTAATAATTTGATAATAATACTAATAATATAAATAAAAATTTTATTAATAAAAATAACAAATGAAATATAGTATTACTGATAATAATAATTATTAACAATAATATTCATACTAATATTAATAATAACATTGATAATATTATTAATAAAATACTAGTACAAATATTAACAATAATAGAATACAAACATTATATCTTTATTACTAATTGTATTAATGATGATGTTAACAATAACAATAATTCAAGTGTGTCAAATTTCAGTATTATAATAATGTTATTATTAATATTACTAATAATAATGAATGTAATTATAATATAGTAACTATAATTAAACTCGTAATTACATTTAATATATTAATGTTACAAGTTATTAATTATTTAATAATTATAACATATGTTGCATGATATCATTTATTGAATATTTAATTATAATATAATAAATATTGATAGCCATCATATATGTATATATATTCTTTTTAATAGTAACATAATTATTCTATTTATTATTTTACATTTTAAATTCTAATTGACTAAAATTATTTTATTAATTCAACATATTAAATATATATTTATATTTACATTTATATATATATATTTATATATTTGTTATTCACAATTGTTCGTGAATCATCGGGAATAGTCAAGGGTCAAATGAATATATGATCATTGTTTCAAAATTTTCTAGACTCAACATTACATACTTTGCTTATCGTATCGAAATCATATAAATATTAAGTTTAAATTTAGTCAGAAATTCCCGGGTCGTCACAGTACCTACCCATTAAAGAAATTTCATCCCGAAATTTGATCGTGGTCGTCATAGCTAACAATAAAAATGTTTTCA
The DNA here is from genome assembly GCF_046630445.1 of Rutidosis leptorrhynchoides. NCBI lineage: Eukaryota > Viridiplantae > Streptophyta > Magnoliopsida > Asterales > Asteraceae > Rutidosis > Rutidosis leptorrhynchoides. Next base: position 222,538,518 of record NC_092337.1, on the reverse strand, counting down.
TGACGAATTTGAGCTGATAAATAGAGTTTTATCATCATTGAGTAATACAGATAAAACAATTTGATTACGCGAAGAGTATAAATGAAGCTATCGCAAAATAATGAAATGAGTAAATATAGATTCATTTTAACCGATGACGTAGTTATGATTGGTCCCCAGAAATCGTGGAATTTAATGAAAATCTTTGCGATAAAATTTGATTTTTCGACGATTAGGGAAGTTAGGATCTTCTTTGATTAAATGCAATAATCTGTTTCGATTGATCTGTCGGATATCTTACTATAAATCCACCCCCTTCTTTTCCTTATTTCCATATCTCACATCTTCTATTCTTTCTTCTCAATTCATATTTTAAACATTAGTTAATATGCTCCATCCCATTCTGATCCTTGATATACTCTTAACCTTCATATCTGTCATTCTTCTCTTTCATCTACCGCTGGAAGAATCTATTTACTTCTACTATACTCTTGGGTTTATAGTGTTTCTAGTTCTTCCGTGTCTTTATATTGCTATATGCATCGACATATACGGTTTATAATTTCTGTGTGGTTGTTGGGTTTTATATCTTCCATTATATTTCGATGTCCCTGCTTCTGTCTTCTATAATCATTGTCATCCACAGTTAATGTCCTCTCCTATTTGCTGCGGTTTATACCCCCATTTATACTTTGAAACTTCATTCTTTCGTTTTCCTCTTCTTGCCATTAAGCATCGCATGTAATGGTCCAGAATTCGTAGGTATGAAGTTTTGGATGATCATAGTTAATGTTTTAAGAAGGGAATCGTAATGGCACGATCTTGATTTGGTAAATTACTAGAATATCTGAAAAGATAGAACTATCAATAAGATATGTTCTTAATATATTTGGAGATTGGGTAGAATGTAAGAGTCGTGTAAATGGCACATGATGATGGTATGTTCTGTGAATCATAACGTTCCATTAGAAACTCAGCATGAATTACTGTAATATAATCACGTTGATCAAGTGTCATTATATTATACTAACTCATGCTTCAGTTCCCGACACTACTTCAATACATCCATATTTTAAATTTGAAGGTTCACAGAATATAGAAACTAAAACAGTTCCTTTTATGATATAATACAGATAGCGCGGAGAGATAATTAATATCGAATAAGAATATTTATGAAAATATCTTCAGAAATATCGAGGATATTTAAAATGAAAGATACGATGATATCTTAGAATTTCTAATATCGATGGATGATGCAGAAGATTTTCCCGTAAAGGTTTAGAGTCAGAAGCAAAGTATTCGATAATAACTTCAGCAGGCACTGAATCATTTGGATCCTTTAAAGGCAGGTTTAGTCTTTGTGATTTGTCCACAGTCTCCTTCATGGTCTGCTCAATCTATTTTCCAGTTCCAAACCTTCTTTTTCTCCGCTTTACCACTACACTATTCTTTCTCATCAAACTTTTGACGGTTAAGGTCGTTTACGGTTGTCTACCGTTTCTGCTGCTTCATTCAGCTTTTTCAAAACTCAAAGAACTGATTCGTAGGCTAGTGTGCTTTTCAAAATTTCAGAATGGAAGATCATAATTCTAAAGGTTATATGTATACATATAACTATTGATGTAGAAACGTTGCGTGATTCGAAATACTGTTTACGGATTCTCGGTAATTGGTATGGCAATTCTCGTTATAAGATGTGAATGAGTATATGAATAGGTTTTAACGAACAACTATAATGGTTCTTCGGAGAGACTTAAGCTAATGAGTAATGAAGTTGCTGGTAAGTTTACTACTAACGTGGTGAAATATAAACGATTCTTCGGTAATGATGACGAAAGGCAAACTCGTATAGCAAGGTTATAATAAGGCTAATCCGAATGAGAGTCGAAGTTGATTTGCTGAAGCTGTGACAAAATTGGCTAATTTTGGGAAAGGTATTGTAAAGTTATTTTCGGTAATAACACGCCAATGGATCTGGCACAATTTTGAATTCAAAGTATAGCTTCGAAAGATGTAGGAATCTAAAAGTCATGTCTTCTGTTAAATCCTGACTTGGATTTTGATCGGTCAAAATCCGAATATGAAATTGAATTTGAATGAAAATAGTGGTGCTTCTGTGAACGGATACGTATATGTGTGGATTTGAGTAGTATTGTTAATGACTGCTGAATCTGAATTAGATAATGTACGGTGTAACTTATTAATATGAAAACTAAATATTCCTCGGGTATTACCTACCCGTTAAAATATTTTCATCATTAACAGTTTGTACGAAAGAATTTTCAATCACAATCTTTATGAAAATATATATGCATATATATTTTCTTCAGATGTAATTATGGATTTAATGAGTCAATATAATATCAGACTCATTTGATTTTCGGTTTGAGCTAGAATAAGTAATCTCTAAAACTATTAGGATCCACATATTCTTCGCAGAATATTAATGAAGTTATGGATCAATACTTCATTGTTCATTGCTGTTGGTACTCCTTGGTATCTATGGTGCGTATAATGTTGATGTTCGTGGGACAAATTATGAAATTGAGGCTTGGGATGCGGATGTGGTTGTTGGTGGTACCGTTGATGCTGGAAATGTTGCTGAAGCTAGTACATTTTGCACCATATTTTTCAAGGCTACAACTCGGGTGCGAAGCTCGTTGACTTATTATTCCGGGATGATTGTCGGTAGGAACGGGCGAGTGAATAAGGTTTTGAATTTGAGATGGTATATAATCATAGCAAGATATTAGGAAAATGAGGGTGAAAATGGTGTTCCTAATAGGCTCATCGGTAAGTGTTTCAGGTTTTTTTTTTTCCGCCAAAAGGTGAATTTGGTCGGTGGAAAGTATCGCCTTCTTCTTGTCTCCATTGATTAAGTCGACTATGAACTCATTCGATGAATTGAGGATGGTTGATTGATTGATTCATGCTGGTAACACTGCTTTCGGAGCTGGAGTGGGACTCCATATCAGAATCCGAGGGACTTGAACTAGTTGTGAGTTCCATTTCGTACGATTGAATAAAAGATTTTTTGATATGAAATGATTTTCGGATATCGGATGATATTCTAATTACATAGAATACCTGCAGAAGATCCCGTAGATTACGAAGGGAATTAAGGAACGTGTCAGATAAAGTCTACAGTAACAGATATGCTAAGATATGAATTAGCAGATACGCTAAGATATTAATTTTTGTCTATACACTATTCATGCAATCAATGTAGTAAGATGTGTCTAGACTAAGAATGATAAGCAGGTAATTTTCGACAAGAAATGATAAGCAAAACTTTTGACATGCAAACACGGTCGAAGTCCAGACTCACTAATGCATCCTAACGATTTATCAGTTAGACACACTAATGCAGACCTGGTTCGCTAAGACCACCACTCTGATACCAACTGAAAGGACCCGTCCTAATCCATCTGGATGAAGTCACCAACAACTGGTTCCATTGCGATGATCGACTCCAAATATTGTCTTTAAAATGAGCAAATGCACAGTGGAATGTTTCTTTTATACCTGAGAATAAACATGCTTTCAAGTGTCAACCAAAAGGTTGGTGAGTTCAAAAATTTATCATAAAACAATAAATTTCATCATTTTGATAGACCACAAGATTTAAATCCTGCATGATACAAATGGGCCTGAATCCTATACCCACCTGTAATGCACATGCGATATCTTTTAAATACAGTACACCTTTCTTGTGTACGAAACCATTTTTCATAATCTTAGTAACTGTACACATATATTGTGCACAAAATAACATACACATAACCTGTGTCTAAAATCATTTCCTCAATACATAACATTTATATCAATTGGTGACAATTATCATGTCCACATAATTCAACGGTGGCAATTATCAAGTCCACATAATTCAAAGGTGACAATTATCATGTCCACATAATTCAACGGTGGCAATTATAATGTCCACATAATTCAACAATAATCTACAGAACTTCTGTCTGCATAATAATTCGTTCGAGGAATGTTTTGCTTGTGTCTATCTCGTCAAACATTTATCAAAGCATTTCATGTATTCGCAGTTCAAAATATATTTCAAAAGCATTTAGTAAAGTAGTTATAAAAATAACGCATGTATTCTCAGTCCCAAAAATGTAAAGAGTAAAAGGGATCATATAAAACTCACGCATATAAATATTGTAAAACAGTTAATAAAGCATTTGCATGTATTCTCAGCCCAAAAATATAAAGAGTAAAAGGGAGCAAATGAAACTCACCATATTGTATTTTGTAGTAAAAATACATATAACGATATTGAACAAAAGCAGGGTTGACCTCGGATTCACGAATCTATATCACGGGTATATACATTAACACATATACTCATAATTGAACAAGTTATATATTAATATATATATGTTATTTCAATTGCTTATATTTTTAGATATACTTTTATATATATGTGTTATATAAGTATTTTAATAATAATTTCTATTGTAATAATAATAATAATATTAATAGAAATCTTGTAAATAATAATAATATAGTTCTTATCATAATAATAATGTTACTAGTAATAGTAAAAATGATAGTAATGATAATAATGTTAATAATAATATTGCTGTTAAAAATTATAGTAATAATAATAATAATAATAATAATAATAATAATAATAATAATAAATATATATATTCATAAAATTAATAATAGTAATCATATTCATAAATAATAATAATAAAGATAATAATGATAAAGATAATGATAATTCTAATAATAATACTAATGATAATTAATATACTTAGTAGTAATAAAAATAATTAATAATCAATAATAATAATAATAATAATAATAATAATAATAATAATAATAATAATAATAATAATAATAATAATAATAATAATAATAATAATGGAAAAATAAAAGAGTATACCCCTTAAAACTTCCTCTAAAAAGAATTGCCGAAGACGAGGCTCGAACCTGAGACCTTTTCTTTCCCTCAAACACCCCTAACTGAAGCGACCCGTCCTAATCCATCCGGACGAAGTCCATATCGATTATAAACGATTCACAATAGTTGATTACATTGCATTCGTTTTCAAAAGACAAACTTTCTTTTCATCGAAAGTTGACATTATGCATACTATTTCATAATACATCCAACTAAATTTGACTTAATAATAATCTTGATGAACTCAACGACTCGAATGCAACGTCTTTTGAAATATGTCATGAATGACTCCAAGTAATATATCTAAAATGAGCAATTGCACAGCGGAAGATTTCTTTCGTACCTGAGAATAAACATGCTTTAAAGTGTCAACCAAAAGGTTGGTGAGTTCATTAGTTTATCATAACAATCATTTCCATTATTTTAATAGACCACAAGATATCATATTTCCATTTCTCATAAACATACGTCCCATGCATAGAGATAAAAATATCATTCATATGGATTGAACACCTGGTAATCGACATTCACAATATGCATATAAGAATATCCCCATCATTCCGGGATCCTCCTTCGGACATGATATAAATTTCGAAGTACTAAAGCATCCGGTACTTTGGATGGGGCTTGTTGGGACCGATAGATCTATCTTTAGAGTTCGCGTCAATTAGGGTGTCTGTTCCCTAATTCTTAGATTACCAGACTTAATAAAAAGGGGCATATTCGATTTCGATCATTCAACCATATAATGTTGTTTTGATTACTTGTGTCTATTTCGTAAAAACATTTATAAAAATTGCGCATGTATTCTCAGTCCCAAAAATATATATTGCAAAAGCATTTAAAAAGGGATTAATGAAACTCACCTAATATATTTTGTAGTAAAAATACATATGACTATATTGAACAATGCAGGGTTGGCCTCGGATTCACGAACCTATATCATTTGTATATTTATTAATACATATAATCGTAATTGAATGAATAGATATATATATATATATATATATAAATTTATTGGTTACACCATTTTTATGTTAATAATATATATTTTTAATTTGTATATACATTCAAAATAGTTATTATTTTATAGTTATTTTAATATATATATGTATATCTGCTTAGTGTCATATTATGAATACCTAAATTGTTATATATGAATATTTCTAAAATAATTTGTTAATATAGTTGTTATATACTTATAATCTTAACAACGTCGTTAAAACTTTTATTTTCATAGTTATAATTATTTTAATAATAATGATATAGATAATACCGATACTAATATTAATGATAGTAAAAGAATAATTTTTAGTAAAAATGATAGATTTAAAAGTAATGATACTTTTAATAATAATTATGCTAATCTTTAATAATATAATACCGGTTATGATAATTATATTAATGATAATGATAATATTAATAATAATAGTGATATTGTTAATAACGATACTTTTGTTTAATAATAACACTCGGGATAGTAATATTACATTGGTCAATATTAACACTTCTACTATTTATAAAATGATATTAATACTAATACTTGCGAAAATGATAATAATACTTAAGTTTTAAATGTAATTGTAATATCATATTTAATACTTTTAATAATAATAATAGATATATTACTAATGTTAACAATATTGATAATTATCATAATGGTGATCATAATAATAATAATAATACTAATACTAATAATAATATTAATAACACTAATAACAATAATAATTATAATCATAATTATAACATTAATAAGTTGTAATAATAATCATAACAATAATAATAATAATAATCATAATGATAATGAAAAATGAAATATAAAAAAAAAAAGTATACCCTTTAAGAATCTTTTCTAAAAAGAATGGTCCTGGAGGAGACTCGAACCCAAGACGTCCTTGTAAACCGACACTCTCTCAAACCATTGATCCAATACAATTTTTTTGTTTTAATATACAACCCATATATTATTAAACCAATCTTAATTCTGTTTCACTTGTCTTCTCCTTCTTCCAAAACTAACACTGCATCGACCAATTTATACAATCGATGCAAAACTTTGAAATGGATCGATTTTAGGATTTAATATTCAGTACCAAAATAATTTTAAGTGAGTAATTTGATTAACATACAAAAAAAATAAAAATAAAAAGAAAAATAACAGCTGAGCTGTTCGTCGACTTAAACAAAAAAAAATTGATTTTGACTACGGGCACGTTTTAGATGAAAGTTCCTAAATAACATAAGTTCTAAATCATTGTTGGAAACTATCTTGATCATCAATTGAACCTATAACATCAAAACGATTTCAAATTTCTCTATGAACAAAATTATTGACTTTTTCATTATAAACTTTGACTCTACAATTCGAATTCGTTTTAAAGAATTGGAAACTGAAATTTTGAAGATATTTTGAGTAAAAGATTCCTAACAAAGCTACGTTAATGGATTCTAACAATTATATCGAATTCGAATTCTGATAGTAAGCGGGTTGGAACAGAGGTTTTTCTGAAAAAAGAAGAAAGAAAGAAAGAAATAAATCATATCTGCTTCTTTAGCTCAATATGCAGAACTGGGTTATAATCCTGCTGTGCGAAAGATTGATTTCAAAAAAAAAATAATTGCTGTGGTAGGGTTCCATCTCACAGGCGTAACAGAAAAAGAATATAGATAAAAGAAGAAAACAAAAAATAAAGATGCAGATAGTGATGTACAAATAAATACGCGTACTTATCTATATTTATAAATTTTGTTTAATATTAATAACTAATATATATAATTAATAATAATAAATAATAATGATAATAATAATAGTAATTAACCATGATAATAATAATCTTATTAAAAAATAATACTTTGTATTATTTATTTATATATATATATATATATGTATGTGTATATATATATATATATATATATATATATATGTGTGTATGTGTATATATATATATATATATATATATATATATATATATATATATATATATATATATAGTAATAATAATGATATTGATAATTATAATAATAATAAAGAAAACGATAACATTAATATTGTTATTGATAACAATCATAGTACTAACTAATAAAGATAATAATAATATAAGTAGTAATAATATATCATTTTATATTAAATTTCATATTTATATGTTATGTCTTTAAAATAGTAATATTATAAATGTTGACAATAATATTGGAAGTAAATAATATTATTACTATAACAAATCTTATTTTAACTTGTAATAAAATTTAATATATATATATATACTTTACATATTATAAAGTATGTAATATTTACTATTATAATTATATATAATGAAGGTTTAATATTTATAAATTTTATATATTTTACAATATACATATAATTATATTTATGTATTGAATTCATATTCATATATTTTCAAATTACTATGTCTATAATTATGTTTTCTCAAATTTAATTACATAGATAAGTTTATATTAATTATATATATTGAAACAGATAAATTTAAAATATATATATTTATATTTAACTACAAATAATTGTTCGTGAATCGTCGAGCATAGTCTGAGGTTAAATGCATTCATGTAAACAGTTCAAAAGTTCTGAGGCTCAGTTTATCGTGTCGAAAATATATAAAGATTAAGTTCAAATTTGATCGGAAATTCCCGGGTCATCACAGTACCTACCCGTTAAAGAAATTTCGTCCTAAAATTTGAGTGAGGTCGTCATGGCTAACAATAAAAATGTTTTCATGACGAATATAAGTTGAAAATTAGAGTTTTATCATCATTGGATAATGATGATAAGATTAATTTGATTATTCGAAGTATACGAGTGAAGCTATCGCAAAAGAGTGAATTGAAGAAAATAAGGTTGTCCTTAGCTTTTGATATAAACAGGGTTGAATTTCGGAATGCAAGGGTTTCAAAAGGAAATCTTCGAAATCTAAAAGATTTGATTCTTCGACAAATAAGGAAATTAAGATCTCTATAATTAAATACGGTGATCTGCCTCGATTACTCTGTCTGATGTTCCCATTATAAATTAAACTCTTTCGTTCCATTATCCTCACTATTCCTATACTTTCTTTCTTAGTTCATACATCCAAAAGATCGTGAAAATGCTTAATCCAGTTCTGATCCTTGTCCTTATCCTTACTATCACAACAATCATTCTCCTTTTCCAACTTCCACCGGAGGAATCTGTTTTCTTCTACTTCGCCCTTGGGGTTATAGTGTTTTTAATTTTCCCGTGTCTTTATGTTGCGATAAACATTGATATACACGGTTTGTAGTTTGTGTGTTGTTATCGGGCTTTATATCTTCCCTTATACTTCGAATTCCTTGCTCATGTTTTCTATAATCATTGTCATCCTCAGTTAATACTCCCCCCTATTTGCTGCGATTTATACTCCAATTTCTATTTCGGAGCTTTATCCCTTCATTTCTTCTTCTTACGATTGGTCATCTCTTGTAATGGTCCAGAATTCGTAGATATAAGTTTCAGAATGAACATTGTTAATGTCCTAAGAAAGAAATGGTAATAGCACAATTTGACTTGTCAAATTACCAGAATTCAAGGAAAGATAGGACTATCAAGAAAAATAGGTTCTTGATATGTTTATAAATTAGACAGAACGTAAGAGTCATGTAACATGGCACATGATGACGTTATGATCTGTGAATCATCACGTTCCATTAGAAACTCAGCATGAATTACTGTAATATAATCACGTTGATTAAGTGTCATTATATTATACTAACTCATGCATCAGTTCCCAACATTACTTCAATAACATTCATATGTTAAGCTCGAAAGTTTACAGAATATAGAAACTAACAGTTTTAATATGATGTAAGACTGATAACACCAAAAGATTAATGATTTCAGATAAGAATAGTTATAAAATATCTCCAGAAATATGGAGGATATTTATAATGAAAGATACGATAATATCTCGGAATATCTAAGATCAGAGAATGATAGAAACTATTGTCTGCAAGGGTTTAGAGTAAGGAGCAAGATATTCACTAATGACTTTAGTAGACATTGAATCATTTGGATTCTTTGAAGTCAAACTTATTCCTTGTGATTTGTCCACGGCTTTCTTCATAGTTTCGCATAATCTGCTTTTAGGTACTAAATTTTCTATTGAATGTTTCCAATATAATGGTACACAGGAAGAACGAAGAGGTATATAATTTCGAACGAGAATATTTATGAAAATATCCTCAGAAATATCGAAGATATTGATGATGATATTTTGGAATTTCTAAGCTCGATGGTTGATGGAGAAAGATTTTCCGCAAGATTTTAACATGACTTCGAAGCAAGATATTCTCTAAAGATTTCAACGAATTCAGAATTACCTGAATCCTTTGAATATAGGTTTTGGTCCTTGTATTTGTCATTGGTCTCCTCCATGTGTAGCTCAATCTGTCTTTCAGTACCTAATTTTCTATCGAGCGTTCCTCACACTCCTTTCTTTATCATCAAACTTTTGGCCGTTTAGACCATCTACCATTTTTCTGTTTCCTCTGCATTTAATGCTATGATATCTAAATCATCGGTTATTAATCCGAGATGGTTTCAGGAGAATTGTGTTTTTAGATGATTAAACGCTGATGGTAATATGGTGGAATATGAAAGGTTCCCTGGTAACAATAAAAGAGCACGCGTATATATCAACGTTATAATAAGGTTGTTTCGTACGAAAAGTCGAAGTTGTCTTGCTGGAGCTGTGACAAAATTGGCTATTTTGAAGAAGAACTACAAAGTTATTTTGGGTAATAATAACACTAAAGAAATTAGCACAGTTATGTGTTAGATGTTTACTCAGTTTTCGAGAGTTTTTCAAGTGTATAACTATATGCATTAATCTTTTCTTCCGTAGATGAAGTGCGGTTGGTTCATCCTATCGATTGAGGTGTTTTCAAGAATCATGAAAGGTTTGAATCGCAGATTGTAGTCGCCAAGATACAAATGAGGTTTAAGATGAAATCAAGTGGCAAACTTGAAGAATTGTTTAGTTTCATATGTTTTAATCAATATTTTAATTCATTTTAATTGTCTAAAGTTATTAGTCCACAGTCGATAGTCCACAGTTGACAGTCCAATAATTCATATATAGTTTAATATATAATATTCGAATTAATTAATACGTATCGTGACCCGTATACGTCTCAGACTCGATCACAACTCAAAGTATATATATTATTATAGAATCAACCTCAACCCTGTATAGCTAACTCCTGCATTACTGCATATAGAGTGTCTATGGTTATTCCAAATAATATATATAGATGGGTCGATATGATATGTCAAAACCTTGTATACTTGTCCCGATATTTAAAGTGCGTAAAGTAAATAATAGAATTTAAATGACGATAAATAAAATTGTGATAAATAAATTGCGATAAATAAACTGCGATAAATAAAATGTAATCAGTTAGCTAGGAACAGTTAGCTAGGATTTTGTTAGCGTGGATCTTAACAAAATTTCAATTAGTTAATTCATTTGTTTCTAACAAATTTTATTTTGTCCAATGTTTTCTTCATTATGCCACTTGTTGGATTATGATAAATCAAAATCCAAATATGAAATTGAATAAAAAAATAGTTATTCTGCAGTGAACGAATTCGTATCTCTGTGGACGTAAATAGGATAGTAAATGACTGTTGAATCAGGTTGGAAGATTGTACAGTATAACATTTTAATATGAAAGCTAAATATTTCCTCGGGTATTACCTACCCGTTAAAATAGTTTCACCATTAACGGTTTGTACAAAAGAATTTTTAATTACAATCTTTATGAAAACATATATACATATATATTTTCTTCAGATATAATTATGGATTTAATGAGTAAAAATGATATTAAACTCATTTAATTTATCGTTAGAACTAGAATACATAATCTCTAAAACATTAGAGGTTACATAATTACCATTTAGAATGATGTAGAACGATACGTCGAACGAAAATTATACTCGAGTTAAAGAATGAGATGTTGAGGTATGGATTGTTGATGGTACTGGTGCTGTTACTGATGGTACTGTTGATGTCAGTGATGTTGCTGAAGCTGGTAAGTTTGCACCATATTATCCAAAACTATTACTCGAGCACGAAGTTCGCTAACTTCTTGTATTACTCCTGGATGATTTTGTCGGTCGGAACGAGCAGATGAATAAGGTTTAGAATTGTGGATAGAATATAATCGTGTCGAGCTACTCTTGAAATGAGGCTGAAAATGGTGTTTCGGATAGGTTCGTCGATAAGTGCTTCGGGTTCTTCACCAAGAGGTGAATTCGGTTGGTGGAAGGGATCGCCTTCTTCGCGTCTCCATTGATTAAGTCGACTACGAACCTATCAGATGAATTGAGGATGGATGATTGGCTGATTCATTCTGGTGACACTGCTTTCGGAGCTTAGGTGAATATCCATGTCGGGATACCTGTCGGAATAACTATCGGAATAGCTATCGGAATCCGAGGAATTCGAACTGGTTGAGGGATTCATCTCGTATGATCAGATGAAGGATTTTCGATAAGAAATAGATTATAGGATGTAGATTAGTACCCTGCAATACATAATTTACATATGCATATATAATACTAAAATTCCATAAGTTATGGAGGAATCTACGGAAGCTGTCAGGCAAAGTCTACAGTAACAGATTTGCTAAGATATGAATTAGCAGATACGCTAAGATACGAATTTTGTCTATATACTATTCATGCAATCATTGCAGTAAGATGTGTCTAGACTAGGAATGATAAGCAGGTAATTTCCTAAGGATGATAAGCAGATGATTTTTGACTAGAAATCATATGCAAAACTTTTGACATGCAGACACGGTCGAAGTCCAGACTCACTACTGCATCCTAACAACTATCAGTTAGAAATACTAATGCAAGACCTGGTTCGCTAAGACCACCGCTCTGATACCAACTGAAGCGACCCGTCCTAATCTATCCGGACGAAGTCCATATCGATTATAAACGATTCACAATAGTTGATTACATCGCGAGGTATTTGACCTCTATATGATACATTTTACAAACATTGCATTGGTTTTTAAAAGACAAACTTTCTTTTCATCGAAAGTTGACATTATGCATACTATTTCATAATACATCCAACTAAATTTGACTTAATAATAATCTTGATGAACTCAACGACTCGAATGCAACGTCTTTTGAAATATGTCATGAATGACTCCAAGTAATATCTCTAAATTGAGCAATTGCACAGCGGAAGATTTCTTTCGTACCTGAGAATAAACATGCTTTAAAGTGTCAACCAAAAGGTTGGTGAGTTCATTAGTTTATCATAACAATCATTTCTATTATTTTAATAGACCACAAGATTTCATATTTTCATTTCTCATAAACATACGTCCCATGCATAGAGACAAAAATATCATTCATATGGATTGAACACCTGGTAACCGACATTCACAATATGCATATAAGAATATCCCCATCATTCCGGGATCCTCCTTCGAACATGATATAAATTTCAAAGTACTAAAGCATCCGGTACTTTGGATGGGGCTTGTTGGGCCCGATAGATCTATCTTTAGAGTTCGCGTCAATTAGGGTGTCTGTTCCCTAATTCTTAGATTACCAGACTTAATAAAAAGGGGCATATTTGATTTCGATCATTCAACCATATAATGTAGTTTTGATTACTTGTGTCTATTTCGTAAAAACATTTATAAAAATTGTGCATGTATTCTCAGTCCCAAAAATATATATTGCAAAAGCATTTAAAAATGGATTAATGAAACTCACCTAATGTATTTTGTAGTAAAAATACATATGACTATATTGAACAATGCAGGGTTGACCTCGGATTCATGAACCTATATCATTTGTATATTTATTAATACATATAATCGTAATTGAATGAATAGATATATATATATAAATTTATTGGTTACACCATTTTTATGTTAATAATATATATTTTTTATTTGTATATACATTCAAAATAGTTATTATTTTATAGTTATTTTAATATATATGTATATTTGCTTAGTGTCATATTATGAATACCTAAATTGTTATATATGAATATTTCTAAAATAATTTGTTAATATAGTTGTTATATACTTATAATCTTAACAACGTCGTTAAAACTTTTATTTTCATAGTTATAATTATTTTAATAATAATGATATAGATAATACCGATACTAATATTAATGATAGTAAAAGAATAATTTTTTAGTAAAAATGATAGATTTAAAAGTAATGATACTTTTAATAATAATTATGCTAATCTTTAATAATATAATACCGGTTATGATAATTATATTAATGATAATGATAATATTAATAATAATAGTGATATTGTTAATAACGATACTTTTGTTTAATAATAACACTCGGGATAGTAATATTACATTGGTCAATATTAACACTTCTACTATTTATAAAATGATATTAATACTAATACTTGCGAAAATGATAATAATACTTAAGTTTTAAATGTAATTGTAATATCATATTTAATACTTTTAATAATAATAATAGATATATTACTAATGTTAACGATATTGATAATAATCATAATGGTGATCTTAATAATAATAATAATACTAATAATAATAATATTAATAACACTAATAACAATAATAATTATAATCATAATTATAACATTAATAACTTGTAATAATAATCATAACAATAATAATAATAATCATAATGATAATGAAAAATGAAATATAAAAAAAAGTATACCCTTTAAGAATCTTTTCTAAAAAGAATGGTCCTGGAGGAGACTCGAACCCAAGACGTCCTTGTAAACCGACACTCTCTCAAACCATTGATCCAATACAATTTTTTTGTTTTAATATACAACCCATATATTACTAAACCAATCTTAATTCTGTTTCACTTGTCTTCTCCTTCTTCCAAAACTAACACTGCATCGACCAATTTATACAATCGATGCAAAACTTTGAAATGGATCGATTTTAGGATTTAATATTCAGTACCAAAATAATTTTAAGTGAGTAATTTGATTAACATACAAAAAAATAAAAATAAAAAGAAAAATAACAGCTGAGCTGTTCGTCGACTGAAACAAAAAAAAATTGATTTTGACTACGGGCACGTTTTAGATAAAAGTTCCTAAATAACATAAGTTCTAAATCTTTGTTGGAAACTATCTTGATCATCAATTGAACCTATAACATCAAAACGATTTCAAATTTCTCTATGAACAAAATTATGGACTTTTTCATTATAAACTTTGACTCTACAATTCGAATTCGTTTTAAAGAATTGGAAACTGAAATTTTGAAGATATTTTGAGTAAAAGATTATTAACAAAGCTACGTTAATGGATTCTAACAATTATATCGAATTTGAATTCTGAGAGTAAGCGAGTTGGAACAGAGGTTTTTCTGAAAAAAAGAAGAAAGAAAGAAAGAAATAAATCATATCTGCTTCTTTAGCTCAATATGCAGAACTGGGTTATAATCCTGCTGTGCGAAAGATTGATTTCAAAAAAAAAAAAAAATTGCTGTGGTAGGGTTCCATCTCACAGGCGTAACAGAAAAAGAATATAGATAAAAGAAGAAAACAAAAAATAAAGATGCAGATAGTGATGTACAAATAAATACGCGTACTTATCTATATTTATAAATTTTGTTTAATATTAATAACTAATATATATAATTAATAATAATAAATAATAATGATAATAATAATAGTAATTAACCATGATAATAATAATCTTATTAAAAAATAATACTTTGTATTATTTATATATATATATATAAATATATATATATATATATATATATGTATGTGTATATGTGTGTATATATATATATATATATATATATATATATATATATATATATATATATATATATATATATATATCAAACCACCGAACCATTAATTAACTTCTTGTTTTAGCTCACACTTCTATTCAGTTAATGTTTAAAGCTGTTTATCATCATCATCGTCTCCATAACCGTATCATGGTTTTTTTTTTTGTTTTTTTTTATTTTTTTCATACTTTAAGGCATCATCATCATCATCATACCTCGTTATCATCATCATCATATTATCATCATCGATCGTTACCATCACCTATCGATATCATCATCATATCGATCTTTATTATTTCCTCTCGTCATCTCTTCATCACCTTCACGTTCTTACTTCACCATCATCATCTTAATATTCATGATCATCATCTTTACCACAAGCAATCGAAACAGTAGTATTCTTGGTGGTCGTATAGTAAACGGAAAAGAAAGAGAAATAGTACACAAGTGGGTTTTGATTAAAAACGAACATGAGGAGGTTCCAACGGTTTCGAGTGAAGCAGAAACAGTCACTAATTCAATGATTTGCAGGTGGCCGGTTCAAAGGATGGCCGTGAAAGGTGGTGGTGTTCCCGGTTCGTGATTTAAAAAAAATATCGAGCAAGTGGGTTCTCCGGTGGTGGTTTGTGGCGATTTTAAAAACAGAAAAAAATAGGAAATGGGTTTTTATGGTGGTGATGGTGGAGTGCGGTTGTGGTTGTTCAGGTGATCAAATGGTGGTCTAGTGGTGTTATTGGATGGCTATGGTGATTGTACATGGTTTGTTAGAACTCGGACAGCTCATAGCAGCAGAATTCCAACAGTGACGAGCAAGATAAAAAAAGAAAAAGGAAAAAAATGATGGTGATGGTGAAGGTGGTTGTTTGATAGGTTATGTAATACCCGTATGTATAATTTATAAAGAGGTGATGGTTGGTGGCTATTTATAGGATGATAGTGGTGTTGGTCGTATGGTGTGAAGGAGACGAGAGTAAGGTGGTGATTGCAAGTGGTTATGGTGATCATGGATTCATGGTGATGGTTCGAACACAATACAAAGAGGAAGAGGAGTATGTGTAATACTTGTGTGCTATGTATATGATTAATATATAGATAGAGTCAGAGATAGATATAGATATTATATATATATATATATATATATATATATATATATATATATATATATATATATATATATATATATATATATATATATATATATATATATATATATATATATATATATATATATATATATAAATATATAACATGATTGTGTTGAAATAAATCAAAAGGAAACAGTTGTGTTGAAATAAATCAAAAGGAAACAGTGGCCAACACAGTAATTTAAATAGGATAGCAGCCGAGGTTTTGTACATTTATACCGACAGTTTTCACGGAGTGTGTCCAATGCTAAACAGTTAACTTATAAAATTGTTCCTAAAAATCCCAAATTTTTAGATTAAATAAATTTAATTATTTCACTCATTCCCTGTTTGAAACCTGATCAAAAAGGTTCGAAAATTACTTCTTTTCTGTTCCAATTTATATGTACGGAGTACTAATATAAAAACTTAAAAAGGTAAAAATATATTAAACAAATCTAAGATCTCTGCAATCAATTTACAGTTCAACTTTTATTTCAATCCTTCCTGAACATGTACTATATCTATATTAAAACTAATAAAACGTCAACTGAGTGTTACTGATGATCATATACATAGCATTGTATATGTATATTTTATTTTCTAAAAAGCTAAGGACAGAACTACGCGGATTATAAGGCACAGTTATGCAATATTCGCTG
Organism: Rutidosis leptorrhynchoides; assembly: GCF_046630445.1. Classification (NCBI taxonomy): domain Eukaryota; kingdom Viridiplantae; phylum Streptophyta; class Magnoliopsida; order Asterales; family Asteraceae; genus Rutidosis; species Rutidosis leptorrhynchoides. Next base: position 222,521,006 of record NC_092337.1, on the reverse strand, counting down.
AAAATAAATACTGCGGTTATGTATTCGCTGAAATGCCAAACTGCGGTTTGATCCGCTGACTTTTCGCGGAGAGCCGAGCATCTCGCAGACCGCGGATATCACGGATACTATAAATAGGGAGCTTGGCCTCTCATTTATAGGTTGTTGATTCTCTGCCATTTGCCTAAGCCTTTGTAGATTTCACTTGTGACTTTGCCCAAGGACTTCTTACATTGAGTTAAGGTGAATCATGCTAATCGATAACGAAGACCGGGTCGGGGTGGTTGATCACTTGATAGTTGAAGTGAAAAACGATCATCGGGGCCCAAAATAATCATCGAACATCCCATCCTCCATTATAATCTTATTGCACTTGATCATATACATAGCATTGTATATGTATATTTTATTGGCTAAAGGCCAAAGGCTGAACTGCGCGAATTATAAGGCAAAGCTATGCAATATTCGCTGAAAATAAGCACAGTGGTCATGTTTTCGCATTGATATAAAGACTGCGGTTTAATCCGCTGAGTTTCCGCGGATAGTTAAGGTACTCGCGGATCGCGGATATCTCGAAACCTATAAATAGAGAGCTTGGTCTCTCATTTAGAGGTTGTTGATTCTCTGCCATTTGCCTAAGCCTTTGTAGATTTCACTTGTGACTTTGCCCAAGGACTTCTTACATTGAGTTAAGGTGAATCATGCTAATCGATAACGAAGACCGGGTCGGGGTGGTTGATCACTTGATAGTTAAAGTGAAAAACGATCATCGGGGCCCAAAACAAACAACAACACCCCAATCCTCCTCATTGCACTCGATCCTAGATCCAATTCCGTGAGGAAGATGGATCTAGGCTGTTAAACCGAAAATTTTTGTTTTGCACTGTTAAACAATTAATTAGGCGGTTTAATTTCAATCGTGTTTTTGTTGCGATGATTCGCAGGTTCGTGTTTTCAAATTGGCAGTAAATAATGAATAACATTGGCGATAATAGTGATAACATGGCCACTATGCGAATGAACGTCCAAAAAAGAGGAAAGAAGCGAAAATCTGCCAAAATGTATCATAATTGGCAATCAGCGCCAATTAGCTTTCCAACAATGCAGAGCGACGATTTTTCTGAAATGCCGATAATAGTATCGTGTAAAATTGCGGACGCTAATATCACAGTGATGAAAGTTCATGTTGATAATGGTAGTAGCGTTGATATTATTTACGAACAATGTTTCGCTTAGTTGCCAGAGGATATTAAAGCAAATCTGCAAACGACTGCGGTTTCGCTAACCGGTTTTGCAGGAGAATTTTTGCTACCAATCGGTGTCTTGTCGCTGGACATTGAGCTAGCCGATGTAAATAATAATGCTTTAGCGCGACAAGCACGGCTAGATTTCTATGTTATGCGAGCTTCTTCTCGCTATAACATGTTGCTAGAAAGGACCGCTATAAGCAAATTTAGAATTGTACCGTCCACAATTCATGGCATGATTAAATTTCCAACATATAAAGGAATCGCCGCAATATGTTCAGCGAGCATAGTGCCTATTTGCGCGCCTGTCAATGTAAAAACCGCAGGTCAAAAACCTGAGGATACTGCGGATAAGGAGGATAGCATGGAAATAGTTAATCCTGCATATCCAGAACAGAAAATCAAAGTAGGTCGCAATCTTAGTGCGGATACTCGAAAGAAAATTGTGCAATTACTTGATGAATATATGGATGTTTTTGCCTGGTGCGAAAACGATATGACCGGTGTTCCGTGTCACATTGCGGAACACAAGCTAAATGTAAATCCAGCTCTAAAACCAGTAGTGCAAAAGCGAAGGGGTATGGCCCCAGATCGCGTCAAATGGTTGTGCGAAGAAGTCACAAAATTAGTCCGAGCTGGAATTTTGCGCGAAGTACAATATCAGTCATGGATCGCGAATCCAGTATTGGTGAAAAAACCAGATAATTCCTGGCGAATGTGTATTGACTACAAAGATCTGAATAAAGCGTGCACCAAAGATAATTATCCGCTGCCAGAAATAGATTTAAAGGTGGAATCTTTGCATGCATTTCCATATAAATGTTTTCTGGATGCGGCAAGAGGTTATCATCAAATCCCTATGGCGCAAGAGGACGCAGATAAAACCGCGTTTCATACAGGCAAAGGCATATATTGTTATATAATGATGCCTTTTGGGCTAATCAATGCAGGTGCAACATATCAGCGCTTGATTGACACCGCGTTTGATAAGCAAATAGGGCGTAATCTTGAGGCCTATGTCGATGATTTAGTCATCAAAAGTACAACGCAAGAGCGAATCGTTGAAGATATGCGCGAAACATTTAATAAACTGCGTGAGATAAACATGAAGCTCAATCCGCTGAAATGCAGTTTCGGCGAAACTGAAGGAAAGTTTTTAGGATATCTTATTACGGAACAAGGTATTCAAGCTAATCCAAAAAAGATCGCGGCTATCGAAAATATGACCGCGCCAAAGACGGTTAAGGAAGTGCAATGTTTAACAGGCAAATTGGCCGGCCTAACGCGTTTTTTGTCTAAAGCTGCTGAGCGACAATTGCCATTTTTCAAAACTTTAAAAGGTTGCTTGAAGCAGAAGAATTTTGTTTGGACCGCTGAAGCAGATTCTGCGTTTCAAGAGATGAAAAACCTGTTGAAAAATTTGCCTACACTAACAGCGCCAATTCATGGCGAAATTCTCTATCTATATATTTCAAAAGCAAATGAAGCGTTTGGCTCAGTCTTGATAGCGGAAAGAAACAAAATACAAAAGCCAGTGTATTTTGTTAGCAAAGCTCTTACGGGAAGCGAAATAAACTATGCGCCGATCGAAAAGTTTGTATATGCGCTCATTTTAACAACGCGAAGGCTACGTAGATATTTTCAGGGGCATCCAGTGCATGTGCTAACCAATCTACCAATCAGGCAAGTCTTAACAAAACCGGAGATTTCCGGTAGACTCGCATTATGGGCAGTGGAGTTGGGTGCCTATCAAATATCCTACTTTTCGCGAAGTGCGGAAAAAGGTCAAGTTATGACAGATTATCTCGCAGAGCTGTCTGGAGAGTTGGAAGTAATTAATGAGCGAACCGCGCTAAAACCAGCAGTTAATGAAACTTGGGAGTTATATACTGATGGTGCTTCTTGTGCGGAAGGTGCAGGTGCGGGTTTAGTTTTGGTAAGTTCTAACGGCGAAGAGCACACTTACGCACTGCGGTTTAATTTTGATGTGACAAACAATGAGGCAGAATATGAAGCATTGCTTGCAGGCTTAAATATCGCGCAAAAAATGAATATTGTTAAGTTGCATGCATTTACAGATTCGCAACTAGTAGCGAATCAGTTTAGCGGATCTTTTGAAGCGCATGATCCTTCTATGCAGAAGTACTTGCAACTGCTAAAAGAAACTACTGCGCGGTTCGAATACTTTGAACTCGCGCAAGTGCCTAGAAATCAAAACAAAAAGGCAGATGCTTTGAGTAAATTAGCCGCTCTAACATTTTCGCATTTTTAAAAACAAGTATGGGTTGAGGAATTGCCAAGTAAATCAATTGATAGTGATTTAATGGTAGCATCTGTTACAGAGGCGCAACCAAATTGGATGGAACCAATCCTGCAATATATTCGCAATGATATTTTTCCAGAGGATAGTCGCGAAGCTCGTTTAGTGCGAGAGCGAATGCCGATGTATCTCATACAAGATGATGTCTTATATCGCAAATTGTACTGCGGACCGATGATGCGGTGTGTTGGACCAATTGAGGCGGAAATGCTTGTTGAAGAAGTGCATAATGGTACTTGTGCGCTTCATACAGGATACAAGACTATTGCTGCGAAAATTATGCGGATGGGATACTTTTGGCCGTCCCTATACCGCGATGTGGCAAAAATTGTTAAACGCTGTAAAAGTTGCCAAAGGCATGCTCCGCAGAATCGAATGCCGCGGCATGATATGATCACTGTTAATTCGCCATGGCCGTTTAGTAAATGGGCCATTGACATTGTGGGGCCATTTCCTGCAGGACCTGGCAATGTTAAATTCCTAATCATTGCAATTGATTATTTTACTAAATGGGTTGAAGCGAAAGCGGTTCGCACAATCACTGGTGTGCAGGTGCGAAATTTTGTGTGGGAATACATTGTGTGCAGATTTGGTATTCCGCGAGAATTGGTTAGCGATAATGGCGCACAAATAGCGAAAGATCCATTTAAGACGTGGTGCACTGACTTAAACATAATAAAAAGTTCACGTCAGTACCAACGCATTTAACCTGGTTTATGGCTCTGAGGCAGTAATCCCCGCTGAAATTTTAGTACCAACGCATCGAATCGCTAACTTTGATGAAGAAGCAAATGATGCTGCGTTGTGCGAAAATCTCAATTTTATAGAAGAGCGGAGATTAATAGCTGCTATCAGAGAAGTAAATAATAAACAGCAAATTGCTAAGTATTATAATAAAAGAGTGCGACTTTATCATTCGCTATAGGTGAATGGGTGTTGCGTAATAATGAGGCAAGCAGAGCAGAAAAGCTAGGCAAATTGGGTCCTAATTGGGAAGGCCCTTATCAAATTGTGGCAATTAATGCGGCAGGCTCATATAAGCTCGCGGACATGGAAGGGTGAACTTTGCCTAATGCATGGCATGCCGTCCTTTTAAAGCGATATTATGCATAGTTTTGCGGAATTTAACAATTGTATATGTAAAAAATCGCGAAAATTATATTCAATACACATGGATGAAATACTTATTAAGTGTCCTTGTTTTTAATTTTTTGCAAGTCTTGATCACGCTTGTTAAAATTTTAAGAATACTCACTTGTAAAAGTATGCGAAAGTTCTAATGCGAATAAATATGATAAGTTTTGCAGCTAATTTCATATTTTTATGTTCCGCATTGTTTATATAGCAAAGTGATGAAATTGCCCACTTTTGCACGCGAATTATTGCGAAAGGAATATTATCTCCTAAATATTTGATCTTGCCAATATTTAGATGCTTCGCAATGCTGATTACATACCTAAGGATCGTTTCGGCGGACTTAGAAGATTCATAACGTATAAGCATATACGCATACAGATTGTTTCGCAAAAGTACGCATTTATTATGTGCACAATAATATATGTTGGAAATTGCAAAGGACAAGTTTGTGTTATGAATATTGACAATGAAAGCGCTATAAAAATAGAAGTACTTGCAAAAATACGAAAAAGCGAAATTTTATTAATAAAATCGCAGAAGCAGCTACGTTCCGATTATACAAAGTGAGTATTAATCATGGGTTAAGTCAAGCTTGATGATGTCATCTGCAGTGGCATCTTCTTGCTCACTTATCGCGGTTATCTTGGGGAGGGGAATTTCGGCTATGCCCTGTTGAGCGACCGCATATGCTGACTTCGCATCTTCCAGTGAGCAAAGGCGATCAGCTAATGTAGCTGGTAGTGGGTCTAGCAGTAGGCAGTAAATAGCAATCTCATCCATAAATTCAACCCTCTTGCGTAGCCTTAATGCGGAGGCAAATGTTGAAAAATTTACAGAAACAGGCTTGGAATTAAGGATCTTTCTAGCCAGTTCAGGGAGATGTTGGCGGACCTTGGTGAACTCAAGTTCCGCAGAGGCTTTAGCAGCAAGAGCGTTGTCTCGCTCTGTCGTTAGCTTCGTCACATTCTCTGACAGTGTTTTAATAGTTGAAATGTCCCGTTCTTATTGATTAAAAACGTTCCATATTAATTGATTTCGTTGCGAGGTTTTGACCTCTATATGAGACGTTTTTCAAAGACTACATTCATTTTAAAACAAACCATAACCTTGATTTCATAAATAAAGGTTTAAAAAACTTTACGTAGAATAATCTAAAATATCCTGTTTACACACGACCATTACATAATGGTTTACAATACAAATATGTTACATCGAAATCAGTTTCTTGAATGCAGTTTTTACACAATATCATACAAACATGGACTCTAAATCTTGTCCTTATTTTAGTATGCAACAGCGGAAGCTCTTAGTATTCACCTGAGAATAAACATGCTTTAAACGTCAACAAAAATGTTGGTGAGTTATAGGTTTAACCTATATATATCAAATCGTAACAATAGACCACAAGATTTCATATTTCAATACACATCCCATGCATAGAGATAAAAATCATTCATATGGTGAACACCTGGTAACCGACATTAACAAGATGCATATATAAGAATATCCCCATCATTCCGGGACACCCTTCGGATATGATATAAATTTCGAAGTACTAAAGCATCCGGTACTTTGGATGGGGTTTGTTAGGCCCAATAGATCTATCTTTAGGATTCACGTCAATTAGGGTGTCTGTTCCCTAATTCTTAGATTACCAGACTTAATAAAAAGGGGCATATTCGATTTCAATAATTCAACCATAGAATGTAGTTTCACGTACTTGTGTCTATTTTGTAAATCATTTATAAAACCTGCATGTATTCCCATCCCAAAAATATTAGATTTTAAAAGTGGACTATAACTCACTTTCACAGATTTTTACTTCGTCGGGAAGTAAGACTTGGCCACTGGTTGATTCACGAACCTATAACAATATATACATATATATCAAAGTATGTTCAAAATATATTTACAACACTTTTAATATATTTTGATGTTTTAAGTTTATTAAGTCAGCTGTCCTCGTTAGTAATCTACAACTAGTTGTCCACAGTTAGATGTACAGAAATAAATCGATAAATATTATCTTGAATCAATCCACGACCCAGTGTATACGTATCTCAATATTGATCACAACTCAAACTATATATATTTTTGAATCAACCTCAACCCTGTATAGCTAACTCCAACATTTACATATAGAGTGTCTATGGTTGTTCCGAAATATATATAGATGTGTCGACATGATAGGTCGAAACATTGTATACCTGTCTATGGTATCTCAAGATTACATAATATACAATACAAGTTGATTAAGTTATGGTTGGACTAGATTTGTTACCAATTTTCACGTAGCTAAAATGAGAAAAATTATCCAATCTTGTTTTACCCATAACTTCTTCATTTTAAATCCGTTTTGAGTGAATCAAATTGCTATGGTTTCATATTGAACTCTATTTTATGAATCTAAACAGAAAAAGTATAGGTTTATAGTCTGAAAAATAAGTTACAAGTCATTTTTGCAAAGGTAGTCATTTCAGTCGAAAGAACGACGTCTAGATGACCATTTTAGAAAACATACTTCCACTTTGAGTTTAACCATAATTTTTGGATATAGTTTCATGTTTATTATAAAAATCATTTTCCCAGAATAACAACTTTTAAATCAAAGTTTATCATAGTTTTTTAATTAACTAACCCAAAACAGCCCGCGGTGTTACTATGACGGCGTAAATCCGGTTTTACGGTGTTTTTCGTGTTTCCAGGTTTTAAATCATTAAGTTAGCATATCATATAGATATAGAACATGTGTTTAGTTGATTTTAAAAGTCAAGTTAGAAGGATTAACTTTTGTTTGCGAACAAGTTTAGAATTAACTAAACTATGTTCTAGTGATTACAAGTTTAAACCTTCGAATAAGATAGATTTATATGTATGAATTGAATGATGTTATGAACATCATTACTACCTTAAGTTCCTTGAATAAACCTACTGGAAAAAAGAAAAATGGATCTAGCTTCAACGGATCCTTGGATGGCTCGAAGTTCTTGAAGCAGAATCATGACACGAAAACAAGTTCAAGTAAGATCATCACTTGAAATAAGATTGTTATAGTTATAGAAATTGAACCAAAGTTTGAATATGAATATTACCTTGTATTAGAATGATAACCTACTGTAAGAAACAAAGATTTCTTGAGGTTGGATGATCACCTTACAAGATTGGAAGTGAGCTAGCAAACTTGAAAGTATTCTTGATTTTATGTAACTAGAACTTGTAGAATATATGAAGAACACTTAGAACTTGAAGATAGAACTTGAGAGAGATCAATTAGATGAAGAAAATTGAAGAATGAAAGTGTTTGTAGGTGTTTTTGGTCGTTGGTGTATGGATTAGATATAAAGGATATGTAATTTTGTTTTCATGTAAATAAGTCATGAATGATTACTCATATTTTTGTAATTTTATGAGATATTTCATGCTAGTTGCCAAATGATGGTTCCCACATGTGTTAGGTGACTCACATGGGCTGCTAAGAGCTGATCATTGGAGTGTATATACCAATAGTACATACATCTAAAAGCTGTGTATTGTACGAGTACGAATACGGGTGCATACGAGTATAATTGTTGATGAAACTGAACGAGGATGTAATTGTAAGCATTTTTACTAAGTAGAAGTATTTTGATAAGTGTCTTGAAGTCTTTCAAAAGTGTATGAATACATATTAAAACACTACATGTATATACATTTTAACTGAGTCGTTAAGTCATCGTTAGTCGTTACATGTAAATGTTGTTTTGAAACCTTTAGGTTAACGATCTTGTTGAATGTTGTTAACCCATTGTTTATTATAAAAAATGAGATGTTAAATTGTTATATTATCATGATATTATGATATGTAATATATCTTAGTATGATATATATACAGTTAAAATGTCGTTACAACGATAATCGTTACATATATGTCTCGTTTCGAAATCATTAAGTTAGTAGTCTTATTTTTACATATGTATTTCATTGTTAATACACTTAATAATATATTTACTTATCATTTAACATAATTAACCAAGTGTATCAATATCTTAATATGATTCATATGTACCTAGTAAGACGTGGTTATAACGATAATCGTTATATATATCGTTTTCGAGTTTCTTAAATTAATAGTCTCATTTTTATGTATATAACTCATTGTTAAAATACCTAATGAGATACATACTTATAATAAAATCATGTTAACTATATATATAACCATATATATGTCATCGTATAGTTTTTACAAGTTTTAACGTTTTTGAATCACCGGTCAACTTGGGTGGTCAATTGTCTATATGAAACATATTTCAATTAATCAAGTCTTAACAAGTTTGATTGCTTAACATGTTGGAAACATTTAATCATGTAAATATCAATCTCAATTAATATATATAAACATGGAAAAGTTCGGGTCACTACAGTACCTACCCCTTAAATAAATTTCGTCCCGAAATTTTAAGCTTTTGAAGGTGTTGACGAATCTTCTGGAAATAGATGCGGGTATTTCTTCTTCATCTGATCTTCACGCTCCCAGGTGAACTCGGGTCCTCTACGAGCATTCCATCGAACCTTAACAATTGGTATCTTGTTTTGCTTAAGTCTTTTAACCTCACGATCCATTATTTCGACGGGTTCTTCGATGAATTGAAGTTTTTCGTTGATTTGGATTTCATCTAACGGAATAGTGAGATCTTCTTTAGTAAAACATTTCTTCAAATTCAAGACGTGGAAAGTGTTATGTACAGCCGCGAGTTGTTGAGGTAACTCAAGTCGGTAAGCTACTGGTCCGACACGATCAATAATCTTGAATGGTCCAATATACCTTGGATTTAATTTCCCTCGTTTACTAAATCGAACAACGCCTTTCCAAGGTGCAACTTTAAGCATGACCATATCTCCAATTTCAAATTCTATATCTTTTCTTTTAATGTCAGCGTAGCTCTTTTGTCGACTTTGGGTGGTTTTCAACCGTTGTTGAATTTGGATGATCTTCTCGGTAGTTTCTTGTATAATCTCCGGACCCGTAATCTGTCTATCCCCCACTTCACTCCAACAAATCGGAGACCTGCACTTTCTACTATAAAGTGCTTCAAACAGTGCCATCTCAATGCTTGAATGGTAGCTGTTGTTGTAGGAAAATTCTGCTAACGGTAGATGTCGATCCCAACTGTTTTCGAAATCAATAACACATGATCGTAGCATGTCTTCAAGCGTTTGTATCGTCCTTTCGCTCTGCCCATCAGTTTGTGGATGATAGGCTGTACTCATGTCTAGACGAGTTCCTAATGCTTGCTGTAATGTCTGCCAGAATCTTGAAATAAATCTGCCATCCCTATCACAGATAATAGAGATTGGTATTCCATTTCTGGAGACGACTTCTTTCAAATACAGTCGTGCTAACTTCTCCATCTTGTCATCTTCTCTTATTGGCAGGAAGTGTGCTGACTTGGTGAGACGATCAACTATTACCCAAATAGTATCATAACCACTTGCAGTCCTTGGCAATTTAGTAATGAAATCCATGGTAATGTTTTTCCCATTTCCATTTCGGGATTTCAGGTTGTTGTAGTAGACCTGATGGTTTCTGATGTTCAGCTTTGACCTTAGAACACGTCAAACATTCTCCTACATATTTAGCAATATCTGCTTTCATACCTGGCCACCAAAAATGTTTCTTAAGATCCTTGTACATCTTCCCCGTTCCAGGATTTATTGAGTATCTGGTTTTATGAGCTTCTCTAAGTAACATTTCTCTCATATCTCCAAATTTTGGTACCCAAATTCTTTCAGCCCTATACCGGGTTCCGTCTTCCCGAATATTAAGATGCTTCTCCGATCCTTTGGGTATTTCATCCTTTAAATTTTCCTCTTTTAAAACTCCTTGTTGCGCCTCCTTTATTTGAGTAGTAAGGTTATTATGAATCATTATATTCATAGATTTTACTCGAATGGGTCTCTGTCCTTCCTGCTCAAGGCGTCGGCTACCACATTTGCCTTCCTCGGGTGGTGACGAATCTCAAAGTCGTAATCATTCAACAATTCAATCCACCTACGCTGCCTCATATTCAGTTGTTTCTGATTAAATATGTGTTGAAGACTTTTGTGGTCGGTATATATAATACTTTTGACCCCATATAAGTAGTGCCTCCAAGTCTTTAATGCAAAAACAACCGCGCCTAATTCCAAATCATGCGTCGTATAATTTTGTTCGTGAATCTTCAATTGTCTAGACGCATAAGCAATCACCTTCGTTCGTTGCATTAATACACAACCGAGACCTTACTTTGATGCGTCACAATAAATCACAAAATCATCATTCCCTTCAGGCAATGACAATATAGGTGCCGTAGTTAGCTTTTTCTTCAATAACTAAAACGCTTTCTCTTGTTCATCGTTCCATTCAAATTTCTTCCCTTTATGCGTTAATGCGGTCAAGGGTTTTGCTATTCTGGAAAAGTCTTGGATGAACCTTCTGTAGTAACCAGCTAGTCCTAAAAACTGGCGTATGTGTTTCGGAGTTTTCGGGGTTTCCCACTTTTCAACAGTTTCTATCTTTGTCGGATCCACCTTAATACCTTCTTTGTTCACTATGTGACCGAAGAATTGAACTTCTTCCAACCAAAATGCACACTTTGAAAACTTAGCGTACAATTCTTCCTTCCTTAATACTTCTAACACCTTTCTCAAATGTTCACCGTGTTCTTGGTCATTCTTTGAGTAAATAAGTATGTCATCAATGAAAACAATGACAAACTTGTCAAGGTATGGTCCACACACTCGGTTCATAAGGTCCATGAACACAGCTGGTGCATTAGTTAAGCCAAACGGCATGACCATAAACTCGTAATGACCGTAACGTGTTCTGAAAGCAGTCTTTGGAATATCATATTCTTTCACCTGCATTTGATGATACCCGGAACGTAAGTCAATCTTTGAATAAACAGACGAGCCTTGTAGTTGATCAAATAAGTCGTCGATTCTCGGTAGTGGGTAGCGGTTCTTGATGGTAAGTTTGTTCAACTCTCGGTAGTCGATACACAACCTGAATGTACCATATTTCTTCTTGACAAACAAAACAGGAGCTCCCCACAGTGATGTGCTTGGTCGAATGAAACCACGTTCTAATAGTTCTTGCAGTTGGCTTTGCAGTTCTTTCATCTCGCTGGGTGCGAGTCTATAAGGAGCACGAGCTATTGGTGCAGCTCCTGGTACAAGATCTATTTGAAATTCAACAGATTGATGTGGAGGTAGTCCCGGTAATTCTTTCAGAAATACATCGGGAAATTTTTTTGCGACGGGATCATCATTGATGCTCTTTTCTTCAGTTTGTACTTTCTCGACGTGTGCTAGAACAGCATAGCAACCTTTTATTATTAGTTTTTTGTGCCTTCAAATTACTAATAAGATGTAGCTTCATGTTTCCCTTTTCTCCGTACACCATTAAGGGTTCTCCTTCTTCTCGTACAATGCGAATTGCATTTTTATAACATACGATCTCTGCTTTCACCTTCTTCAGTCAGTCCATGCCAACTATTACATCAAAACTCCCTAACTCTACTGGTATCAAATTAATCTTAAATATTTCGCTAACCAGTTTAATTTCTCGATTCCGACATATATTATCTGCTGAAATTAATTTACCATTTGCTAATTCGAGTAAAAATTTACTATCCAAAGGCGTCAATGGACAACTTAATTTAGCACAAAAATCTCTACTCATATAGCTTCTATCCGCACCCGAATCAAATAAAACGTAAGAAGATTTATTGTCAATAAGAAACGTACCCGTAACAAGCTCCGGGTCTTCCTGTGCCTCTGCCGCATTAATATTGAAAACTCTTCCGCGGCCTTGTCCATTCGTGTTCTCCTGGTTCGGGCAATTTCTAATAATGTGGCCCGGTTTTCCACATTTATAACAAACTACATTGGCATAACTTGCTCCGACACTACTTGCTCCACCATTACTCGTTCTCGAACCATTTGTTCCTTTCGTTCTGTTAACCCCTGCTCCGTAGACCTCACACTTCGCCATGCTATGACCATTTCTTTTACACTTGTTGCAAAATTTGGTGCAGAACCCCGAGTGATACTTTTCACACCTTTGGCATAGCTGCTTCTGATTGTTGTTGTTGTTGCGGTTGTTGTGTTGTTGGGATGATTGTTGTAGTTGCTGTTGTTGTTGTTGTTGTTGTTGGGACATTTGTTGTAGTTGCGATTGATGTTGCGATTGTTGGGATAATTGTTGCGATTATTATTGTAATTGTTGTTATTGTTGTATTGGTGATTCTTATCACCGTTTTCCTCCCACTTTCTTTTGACTTGCTTCACATTGGCCTCTTCAGCCGTCTGTTCTTTAATTCTTTCCTCAATCTGGTTCACTAGTTTGTGAGCCATTCTACATGCCTGTTGTATGGAGGCGGGCTCGTGTGAACTTATATCTTCTTGGATTCTTTCCGGTAATCCTTTCACTAACGCGTCGATCTTCTCTTCCTCATCTTCGAACGCTCCCGAACACAATAGGCACAATTCTGTGAATCGTCTTTCGTACGTGGTGTTATCAAATCCTTGGGTTCATAACCCTCTAAGTTCTGTCTTGAGCTTATTGACCTCGGTTCTGGGACGGTACTTCTCGTTCATCAAGTGCTTGAATGCTGACCACGGTAGGGCGTACGCATCATCTTGTCCCACTTACTCTAGATAGGTATTCCACCATGTTAACGCAGAACCTGTGAAGGTATGCGTAGCATACTTCACTTTGTCCTCTTCAGTACACTTACTTATGGCAAACACCGATTCGACCTTCTCGGTCCACCGTTTCAATCCGATCGGTCCTTCGGTTCTATCAAATTCTAAAGGTTTGCAAGCAGTGAATTCTTTGTAGGTGCTTCCTACACGATTTCCTGTACTGCTAGATCCAAGGTTATTGTTGGTATATAGCGCAGCCTGTACTGCGGCTATGTTTGAAGCTAGAAAAGTACGGAATTCCCCTTCATTCATATTCACGGTGTGTTGGGTAGTCGGTGCCATTTCCTTCAAAATAGTCAAATGGAACAAGTTAATCATACAGAATATTAAGAGTAGTTAATAGTATTTCGTAGCATAATATGAACTCATTTATAAAAGCTTTTTCTTCATATTAGCGTTTTATAAGTTTAAATTCGGGTAGTACCTGCCCGTTAAGTTCATACTTAGTAGCTAATATACAATTCAACTACCACAATTCTATATGAAAAACTGATTATAATAATATTTCGCGTTCAAACTTTTATACAATATTTTACAAACTTACAATACCGCTTATTTTACATAAAGCATGAAATATAGCACACAATAACTTTGATACAAGATAGTTGTGAAGATAATTCTAGCTAGTACACAAGTCGTTCAGCAAAGGCAATAAAGACACGTAATTCATACGTCCAGAAACAAGTCATGCATTCTGGTTTTACTAGGACTACTTCCCATCCTTGGTCTTGTGGAACATAACCGTTATGGCCGTTGATAAGAGAGCGTGTTGTAACGTCGTCAAAGGGACGAGGATTACGTAATGACCAACAGTCTCGTAATAACCTAAAAACCTCATTTCTTACCCTAATTACCGACTCCGTCACTTGTGGGAACGTTTTGTTTAATAGTTGTAGCCCGATGTTCTTTTTCTCACTTTGGTGAGAAGCGAACATTACTAACTCGTAAGCATAACATGCTTCTTTATGTTGCATGTTAGCCGCTTTTTCTAAATCACGAAGTCCTATATTCGGATATATTGAGTCAAAATAATTTCTTAACCCGTTGCGTAAAATAGCATTTGGGTTCCCCGCAATATATGCGTCAAAGTAAACACATCGTAACTTATGGATTTCCCAATGTGATATCCCCCATCTTTCGAACGAAAGCCTTTTATAAACCAAGGCATTCTTGGAACGTTCTTCGAATGTCTTACAATCTGATCTCGCCTTAAATAGTTGTGCCGAGGAATTCTGACCGACTCTAGACAAGATTTCATCAATCATGTCTCCGGGTAGGTCTCTTAAAATATTGGGTTGTCTATCCATTTTGTGTTTTTATACTGTAAAATAGACAAGAGTTAGATTCATAAAAAAAATACTTATTAATACAAGCAATTTTTACATATATCATAAAGCATAAGCACACTATATTACATATATTACACCACACGAATACAACTATCTTATTCTGACTCGCTCGTTTCTTCTTCTTCTTCGGTTTTGGTTCGTTTTGCCAAGTTTCTAGGGATATATGATGTTCCCTTAATACGAGCTGTCGTTTTCCACAACGGTTTAGAAAAACCTGGTGGTTTAGAGGTTCTCGGGTCATTGTTACAACTTAAGGGCTTCGGGGGTTGATGATACATATAAAGTTCATCGGGGTTGGAATTAGATTTCTCTATTTTTATGCCCTTTCCCTTATTATTTTCTTTTGCTTTTTTAAATTCAGTTGGGGTAATTTCTATAACATCATCGGAATTCTCGTCGGAATCCGATTCATCGGAGAATTGGTAATCCTCCCAATATTTTGCTTCCTTGGCGGAAACACCATTGACCATAATTAACCTTGGTCGGTTGGTTGAGTATTTTCTTTTACTTAACCGTTTTATTATTTCCCCCACCGGTTCTATTTCCTCCTCCGGTTCCTCCTCTTCCGGTTCTGATTCTTCTTCCGGTTCTTCTTCGGGAACTTGTGAATCAGTCCAATATATATTCGACTCTTCGTTATTATTAGGTGAGTCAATGGGATTTGTGCTAGAGTTAGACATCTATCACACAATATCAAACATGTTAAGAGATTAATATATCACATAATATATACATGTTAATAATATATAGTTTCCAATAAAAATGTTAAGCAATCATTTTTAAAGAAAACACGGTCGAAGTCCAGACTCACTAATGCATCCTAACAAACTCGATAAGACACACTAATGCAAATTTCCTGGTTCTCTAAGACCAACGCTCGGATACCAACTGAAATGTCCCGTTCTTATTGATTAAAAACGTTCCATATTAATTGATTTCGTTGCGAGGTTTTGACCTCTATATGAGACGTTTTTCAAAGACTGCATTCATTTTAAAACAAACCATAACCTTGATTTCATAAATAAAGGTTTAAAAAACTTTACGTAGATTATCAAATAATGATAATCTAAAATATTCTGTTTACACACGACCATTACATAATGGTTTACAATACAAATATGTTACATCGAAATCAGTTTCTTGAATGCAGTTTTTACACAATATCATACAAACATGGACTCCAAATCTTGTCCTTATTTTAGTATGCAACAGCGGAAGCTCTTAGTATTCACCTGAGAATAAACATGCTTTAAACGTCAACAAAAATGTTGGTGAGTTATAGGTTTAACCTATATATATATATATCAAATCGTAACAATAGACCACAAGATTTCATATTTCAATACACATCCCATACATAGAGATAAAAATCATTCATATGGTGAACACCTGGTAACCGACATTAACAAGATGCATATATAAGAATATCCCCATCATTCCGGGACACCCTTCGGATATGATATAAATTTCGAAGTACTAAAGCATCCGGTACTTTGGATGGGGTTTGTTAGGCCCAATAGATCTATCTTTAGGATTCGCGTCAATTAGGGTGTATGTTCCCTAATTCTTAGATTACCAGACTTAATAACAAGGGGCATATTCGATTTCGATAATTCAACCATAGAATGTAGTTTCACGTACTTGTGTCTATTTTGTAAATCATTTATAAAACCTGCATGTATTATCATCCCAAAAATATTAGATTTTAAAAGTGGGACTATAACTCACTTTCACATATTTTTACTTCGTCGGGAAGTAAGACTTGGCCACTGGTTGATTCACGAACCTATAACAATATATACATATATATCAAAGTATGTTCAAAATATATTTACAACACTTTTAGTATATTTTGATGTTTTAAGTTTATTAAGTCTGCTGTCCTCGTTAGTAACCTACAACTAGTTGTCCACAGTTAGATGTACAGAAATAAATCGATAAATATTATCTTGAATCAATCCACGACCCAGTGTATACGTATCTCTGTATTCATCACAACTCAAACTATATATATTTTAGAATCAACCTCAACCCTGTATAGCTAACTCCAACATTCACATATAGAGTGTCTATGGTTGTTCCGAAATATATTTAGATGTGTCGACATGATAGGTCGAAACATTGTATAAGTGTCTATGGTATCTCAAGATTACATAATATACAATACAAGTTGATTAAGTTATGGTTGGAATAGATTTGTTACCAATTTTCACGTAGCTAAAATGAGAAAAATTATCCAATCTTGTTTTACCCATAACTTCTTCATTTTAAATCCGTTTTGAGTGAATCAAATTGCTATGGTTTCATATTGAACTCTATTTTATGAATCTAAACAAAAAAAGTATAGGTTTATAGTCAGAAAAATAAGTTACAGGTCATTTTTTTAAAGGTAGTCATTTCAGTCGAAAGAACGACGTCTAGATGACCATTTTAGAAAACATACTTCCACTTTGAGTTTAACCATAATTTTTGGATATAGTTTCATGTTCATAATAAAAATCATTTTTTCAGAATAACAACTTTTAAATCAAAGTTTATCATAGTTTTTAATTAACTAACCCAAAACAGCCCGCGGTGTTACTACGACGGCGTAAATCCGGTTTTACGGTGTTTTTCGTGTTTTCAGGTTTTAAATCATTAAGTTAGCATATCATATAGATATAGAACATGTGTTTAGTTGATTTTAAAAGTCAAGTTAGAAGGATTAACTTTTGTTTGCGAACAAGTTTAGAATTAACTAAACTATGTTCTAGTGATTACAAGTTTAAACCTTTGAATAAGATAGCTTTATATGTATGAATCGAATGATGTTATGAACATCATTACTACCTTAAATTCCTTGGATAAACCTACTGGAAAAGAGAAAAATGGATTTAGCTTCAACGAATCCTTGGATGGCTTGAAGTTCTTGAAGCAGAATCATGACACGAAAACAAGTTCAAGTAAGATCATCACTTGAAATAAGATTGTTATAGTTATAGAAATTGAACCAAAGTTTGAATATGATTATTACCTTGTATTAGAATGATAACCTACTGTAAGAAACAAAGATTTCTTGAGGTTGGATGATCACCTTACAAGATTGGAAGTGAGCTAGCAAACTTGAAAGTATTCTTGATTTTATGTAACTAGAACTTGTAGAATATATGAAGAACACTTAGAACTTGAAGATAGAACTTGAGAGAGATCAATTAGATGAAGAAAATTGAAGAATGAAAGTGTTTGTAGGTGTTTTTGGTCATTGGTGTATGGATTAGATATAAAGGATATGTAATTTTGTTTTCATGTAAATAAGTCATGAATGATTACTCATATTTTTGTAATTTTATGAGATATTTCATGCTAGTTGCCAAATGATGGTTCCCACATGTGTTAGGTGACTCACATGGGCTGCTAAGAGCTGATCATTGGAGTGTATATACCAATAGTACATACATCTAAAAGCTGTGTATTGTACGAGTACGAATACGGGTGCATACGAGTATAATTGTTGATGAAACTGAACGAGGATGTAATTGTAAGCATTTTTACTAAGTAGAAGTATTTTGATAAGTGTCTTGAAGTCTTTCAAAAGTGTATGAATACATATTAAAACACTACATGTATATACATTTTAACTGAGTCGTTAAGTCATCGTTAGTCGTTACATGTAAATGTTGTTTTGAAACCTTTAGGTTAACGATCTGGTTGAATGTTGTTAACCCATTGTTTATTATAACAAATGAGATGTTAAATTGTTATATTATCATAATATTATGATATATAATATATCTTAGTATGATATATATACAGTTAAATGTCGTTACAACGATAATCGTTACATATATGTCTCGTTTCGAAATCATTAAGTTAGTAGTCTTATTTTTACATATGTATTTCATTGTTAATACACTTAATAATATATTTAATTATCATTTAACATAATTAACCAAGTGTATCAATATCTTAATATGATTCATATGTACCTAGTAAGACGTTGTTATAACGATAATCGTTATATATATCGTTTTCGAGTTTCTTAAAGTAATAGTCTCATTTTTATGTATATAACTCATTGTTAAAATACCTAATGAGATAAAAACTTATAATAAAATAATGTTAACTATATATATAACCATATGTATGTCATCGTATAGTTTTTACAAGTTTTAACGTTCGTGAATCACCAGTCAACTTGGGTGGTCAATTGTCTATATGAAACATATTTCAATTAATCAAGTCTTAACAAGTTTGATTGCTTAACATGTTGGAAACATTTAATCATGTAAATATCAATCTCAATTAATTTATATAAACATGGAAAAGTTCGGGTCACTACAATAGTGTCCTGCAGTTGCTTTTCTTTCTCATTCGCATCAGTAACCTGTTGTTTCAAGTCATCAACGGTGGTTTTTGCTGCGGTTAACTCATAGGAGAGATCAATACAGCGTTTTTCGCTGTTTTCAGCTTTGATCTTTTCCGCATTATACTTTAGTTGTTCAGTTTCAAGAACATTGAAAAATTGTTCTTGACGGCATATAACATCATATGCTGAATTAAAGCACATGTAGAAATTTTGAACAAAACTATTATGCGCGTCCAGCGCAGAGAGTTTAGAGAACTCGCGGCGAAGCTCGCTGGGGATTGCTAACTTCATCTGTTGGCGCTGATCCAGAGCAGCGGCAGCTAAAGCGTAAGTATATCCTACTAAACCATCAATTCGCACTCCATAAGAGTCAGGTGGAGTGCAGAACAATTCGGTGATTTGATCAAGAGTGTTCGGACTTGCAAAGATAGGATCACCAGAAGAATCACCTGCAAAATAACGTCGTTGGTTAGTCGGCGAAATAAAAATAATATATATTTTACATGTTCAATGGCAATTCGCAATATACCAGTTTGCTGTTCCCCTTCGTGTTCCGGTATAAATGGATCGTCGTGAGGAACGGTTTCCTGTTGTTTATGTTTTTTGCTTTGCGAAGATGGCGGTGTTTGTAACAGTCGCTTGGCAGTACTCGGCTTTGAATAAGGAGATTTAGAGGTTAAATCAACGATTGGAATGGGCTGCTTTTCTTTCGATGATGATGATTTAGCCTCCGGGCTCGTTAATAGTTTAGTGATCAGAGTTTTTAGATCAGCTTTCCTATCTAACTCGTTAATCTTCATTGCAAATTAAAAGAGAGCTGAAAAAATGATTAAAATGATAACGATTGATTGATGAATTGGGTAATTCTTTGATATTTTGGAAAAATGAGTAGTGAATTTGTGATTTCAGATCACAATATATATAGGCGACGGAGTTAATTGTGATAATAATCTATTGAGATAATTCAAACGGTAACATTGACTGTTATAACGGTAACTAGGTTAATGCGAAATTCCTCAAGGTGAATATTGACTGCGATAACTGCGAATTTTTAGAGTTTATCATGATACATTTGTTTCGCAATATGTATCATAATAAACTGGGGGGACTTGATCATATACATAGCATTGTATATGTATATTTTATTGGCTAAAGGCCAAAGGCTGAACTGCGCAAATTATAAGGCAAAGCTATGCAATATTCGCTGAAAATAAGCACAGCGGTCATGTTTTCGCATTGATATAAAGACTGCGGTTTAATCCGCTGAGTTTCCGCGGATAGTTAAGGTACTCGCGGATCGCGGATATCTCGAAACCTATAAATAGAGAGCTTGGCCTCTCATTTAGAGGTTGTTGATTCTCTGCCATTTGCCTAAGCCTTTGTAGATTTCACTTGTGACTTTGCCCAAGGACTTCTTACATTGAGTTAAGGTGAATCATGCTAATCGATAACGAAGACCGGGTCGGGGTGGTTGATCACTTGATAGTTAAAGTGAAAAACGATCATCGGGGCCCAAAACAAACAACAACACCCCAATCCTCCTCATTGCACTCGATCCTAGATCCAATTCTGTGAGGAAGACGGATCTAGGCTCGATCAGCACTCAATCCGTAATTAAGTAACATCATTAATTAAGGATTGATCAATTGGCGCCATCCGTGGGACACGTTTTACAAATTAAACTGAAAATTTTTTGTTTTACGCCGATTAAACAATTAATTCAACGGTTTAATTTCAAATCGTGTTTTTGTTGTGATGATTTGCAGGTGTTTGTTCCAATACGCAAATTGTTAATCTGCTTAACAATCATGACGTCGAATGCAAAACAAATTGGCGTCTCTGCGAATGATGATGCATTGCCTGGCGATTCGCAGAACGTTATCGTATTTCCAATGCAAACAGATGCAAGTGTTACTGCGGGAAAATCGGTTCAGGAAACGAATGCTAAAAAATCTAATGAAAACAATGCTAACGATTCGCAGCCTGAAGCTGCCGCTGAAAAAATGATCGCACGCAGAACGTTATTGCAAAATCGCGAAGAATCAATCGCTGAAGGAAAGCGAGCGAAAATCTTATCAGGAAAATCCAGTTTACGCACTGAGAAAATTGTTAATACTGCTATTGAGCAAGCCAAAAGAGACGCTAAGCATAATTGTGAATCTTGCATACCGCGCACATACTTATGGCCATTAAGTGGTTCAGGATCACAAAGTGATCGGTTGGTTCTTGAGCACAATGACAGCGATAGTGATAACGCGGATGATCAAATCCACGCGCACTCCGCACACAAGTCCAGATTGGCGAAAGCGCCAAGGCAAGAAGATGAATTTTTTGATGACTCAGACAGCGCAGAAGAGTTTGTTAAAAATCCATACGTCAAGCAGAAGCGACCACCAACACCTTTCCCTCGCTATGGGGAGGAAGATGAAGCGTTTGAAGCTGCGCGCAGAGAAAACGCCCAAAATTTTTTAGCGGATGCTTTCAGAAGCATTGTGCCGAAATCAATGCAGCATAAGTTCGATCAGCCAAATTTTCTGCAAGATATGCTTACCAAATTCTGTGCGGATAACACAGACATTCACGCAAAAAAGGCAACAGAAATTACCACTGCTGCAGATAAATTTGTCCAGCACATTTCTGACTATCCAATTGTTTCTCCGCCGATTGTGCCGGCAACGTTGGGAGTTTACTCAGGCCTCACTGATCCCTTGGATTTTCTGCAACGCTTTGAGGGCGTCGTAAGCACTTACAACTGGGATGAACCAGTCGCATGTAGAGTGTTTCCTATGGCCTTACAGGGGTCAGCAAGGGAATGGTTTCACAGCTTGCAATCTCGCAGTATCGTTGGCTTTGTGGATCTGCGAGAAATTTTTTTGCTGCAGTTTCAAAATTTATTACCGCAGAAAAAGACACATATAGAGTGTCACGATATTAAACAAGGCAACAAGGAGACTCTAAGTGCGCTACTTACGCGGTATATTTATGAGTGCCAGAAAATTCCGCGGTTGAATGAAGATCAGAAAATTTCTGGTTTCTTGCATGCTATCAACCCACAGCGACACCCTACGCTTGTGCGGCGATTAAGAAGAGATGTCCCGCAGACATTCGCAAAAGTGCAACAGGAAACTTATGATTATATCTGCGGAGGAGAAGATAGCAGTATTACCCCTGCATGTGGCTGGGGTAGAGATAAAAGCTGGCGAGATGACAATGACTCTTTCAGAGATAGTAACAGCGATAGCTATCGCGGTCCAGGCTTTTCGCGAAGAAATGGTGGTGGCGGATATCAGCGTAATGACAGGTTTCAAGGTCAGAATGATAACAATTCATATGGCCGTAATAACCGGTATTCTACGCGCAAGTGGAATAATGAGTCATTCAATATCATTCAGATGCTAACAAAAACGCCCAAAGAAATCTTACTGCAAGAGCGAGTTGCTAAGTCTTTCCCTGATCCGCAGCCATTGGGAGAAAACAGCAGGCGTGACAGATCAAAGTTTTGTGTCTTTCACGACGATTACGGTCATGACACCAATCGCTGCAGAGATTTAGCGGAATTTATTGTAGAAGCATATGAACAGGGTAAGTTGGACCATTTGTTGGCGCAGAACTCATCCAGCACTGCGAATGCGATCATTATGCCAGCTGAAGCTAATGGTTCGAGTGCCCCAAACGCAGTTGAGCGGAAAGCTCCTACGGTGAAAAATTTGGGAGTACGGATGGTAAATAAGAAAGAAAATCAGCGCGGGGTACAAGTGATTAATGTGGTGGAAGTGCACGGTGAAATGTCAGTGCTGCAAATTTCGGCGCAAATTGTTAGCTGGAAATGTCCCTCTATTACATTTCCCTCAGCGCGTTTGAATGCGGATGTTGATAAGCCCGTGGTTATTTTATGTCGTGTTGCTAATACCGGCATTATAATCATGAAGGTACATGTTGACACGGGTAGCAGTGTAGATATCATGTACGAGCAATGTTTTCTCAAGCTGCCCGCACAAATTCAGGCTTTGATGAAACCTACTGCGGTTTCATTGGCTGGTTTTTCGGGAGAATCATCATGGCCTGTTGGCCAATTGGAATTACAAATGGAATTGGTTGATGATAGTGATGAGTCGCTAAGGCGTCAAGCCTTATTGAATTTGTACATTATGCGGAATCAATCGCGGTTCAATATGATACATGGCCGCACAGCTTTGCGCATGTTTGGCGCTATACCATCTACAATACATGGTATGCTAAAGTTTTCTGCTAATAAGGGTATTGGCACGCTGATTTCTGCGGAAATGGAGCCTTCATGTGCTATGGTTATGACAAGTGCGGATATATGTGTTGAAGGGCATTCAGTTAACCCTGCTTAGTGCGAAAATGATTAACAAAATATTGTATTGAAATTCCATTAATGCGAGACTTGTTATGTTCATGATTTGAATAATGTAATGCGAATTAATAAAGAATAAAGCGAAGTTAATTTTAGTGTTAGTACTTGTTTCTTTAAACATCGAAAACACTGCGTGTGACCACGCATAGTGTTTATTTCGCAGAATACAAATACTTATCTTTTTGAAACACTAAGTTAATGTTTGCTCTGCGGATGCTTTAAGTAAGGTGGCATTGTTTTCACTAAACATGACCTGCTTAAAATAATATATCAATACATAACTGTATTGCGAAATACTTTGCAGAAAAGCCAAGTGATGAAATTGCCCACTTATGTAAATAAAAATTGCGAAAGGATAAATTTTCCTAAGTGTTTGATCTTGCCAACACTTAGATGCTTTGCAATGCTAGATTTTACCTAAGGATCGTTTTGTCGGACTTAGAAGATTCATAATGTTAAAAGATTGTTTCGCACAAAGTACGCTTTGTTATGTGCACAATAACGAATGCGGAAATTGCAATGGACAAGTCTGAATTATGAATAATTAAAGTAAAAGCGCTATATAAATAAAAGAAGTTGCAACTGCGAATGATAAATAAAGTGCGAATAATGTTATATTAACAAAGCGAACAAGTCGCAGATAGTTACAAAAAAGCAATTCATAAATTGCACGCATACATTAAAATAAACCAACTATAAACTAAAGCTTCAGCACTTTAATGTCAGCGAATGTCACGCCTTCACGCTGACATAACTCTTCCAAAGCTGGAATGCTCACCTTCTCCACCTCTTTCTTAGCCACTTTTAATGCTTCGCGAGCATCATCCGTTGAACATATTTCGTCGGCTAAGTCTGATGGAAGGGGTTTGGAGAGATCGCCGAGCTTGCATAGTAAGTCATACCACTCGCAGCGAGTGGCAAGTTTGGCAGCTTGAGAATAAGCTTGAAATTTTTCTGTGATGGGTTTTGAGTCCATCACTTTATCTGCGAACTTGGGAAGATACTTAACAAGTTGAGCGAAATCATGTTCCGCAGTGTTCGCTCTCCTATTAAGCTGGGCGATTGCTTCCTTCACTTTCCCCAGCTACGTTTTTAATTTTTCCGCTTTCAAGTACTAAGCGTTGGCCACCTTGACAGCATGTTCACGTTCATCTGATAAATCAGTGAACCGTTCTATGCTATCCTTAGTAAGACAGAGCGAGTTATAGCAATTATATAACCGCTGTCTTGCAGATTCAGCCAAAGTTAGACTGCGGTACTTTGCCTTTGTTTGCTCAGGAAGAAATTTATGCAGTTTCTGATACAGTCTGTTGGCTTCCTCATCATCTACAGCCTCTTCTTCATCAGCACCCTCTCCTTCTTCCTAATTGGATGGCTCTGCGTCAGAAGGAAGGGATGGGTCTTGCTCAGGCTCTCCTACCACATCTGCGGGAGTGCGGCTCCTGATGTTGTAGCACGGATTGTTTTCAGCGGGAGACTCTGAAATCACAACTGAAACAAGATTAATAAATATCGCCAATTTATGGATAATATGCGCATATATGATTAGAAGTCGTAAAATTAAAATTACGCACTTGTCTCTTGTTCTGCAAGAGTATACAGTCGTTTCTTGCGTGGAGTCGGTGAACTCTCCACCATTTTCCTTTTGCCTCGGTCCTCGCCGCCGGCGATGAAAAGCTCGTTGATGATTGGTTCATCAATCAGAATAATATCGCCCTCGCCCTCCTTCGGGCGGCGAGCAGGGTTGATTCTGCTAACATCAGTGGTCCTCATAACAAGGTCAAGAGGAATCTCTGCGAAAAAACAATGCGAAATGTTATACAAGGCAAAATGTATACTGTGAAATATGTTATGCGAAAAAAGACAAGTGAAATACCATTCTTGGCTTGATCAACTAAAAGTGCGTCATGGTCGCTCCATGGCCACTGGATTGATACGTGCCCAATGTACAGTGGTACATTGGAATATGGCCTCACAATGATGCCCGCCTTCCTAAAAATACTGAGAACATCGTTCTCAAGATCATCCAACACCGGCTTCTCATTGACTTCCAAATTAATCTCCTCGCTCCACTTCCTCGGAATGTTGCTATCGACATACGCGGTATCGTTAATATAGAAAAACGAACCGCGCCAATTGCCGATGGAATCTTTAGGAGAAACCATATTGCCCAACTTGCTGCGGAATGAGAACCATCCCACATCATATAAAATTAAGCTGTTAAGAGTGCGGAACACGGTTAACAATGGCTGCTTGTTGTTGGCGTGACAATACATTTCGAAAAGCACAATTTTGTTCACCGCATTTGGGTGAAGCTGTGCTAACGCAACCCTGTAGTGTTCGCATACACTGCGAACAAATTCGGTTAAAGGAAAACGGAGGTTGCCCTGCGAAATGGCAGCCTCATATACCGTAATCATCCCCTTAGGGGGAGTATCGGCTCGGTCCTCATGAAGGGGCACGGTTGGAACAAAATGCCCAAGTGGCGGATACCACTCTCTAAGGGTTTGTAGTTTGGCCTCTGCCATATATGACACAAAACCGCCGGGAGTATGCATCGATGCAGAAGCAGCCATTAATAATATGCAAGGAAAATTGAGTATGGAAGTGATGAAATTAAAGGTCGAATTGAGAAAATCAAAGGCTGAATTGGCTAATTGTCAATTACGATTGCGGTTGTAAGATTGCAAATTGAATGCAAAATTGGGAAAGGAAAGCGTAAAGTTTTTTTGCGGCGTTGTCTGCTATTTATAATTGGGATTAGGGCGAGCAAGTTGAAAAGGTAATCATTGAATTTTAACGGCTGTAATTACTGTGACGCGTAAAACGGTAAAAATCTAGCCGTTAAAATAAGTTGATTTGACAGAATAGCGAAAGTTACCGTTGTAATTACGCGTTTCGCCTAATTAAAACAACGGTAATAAATGAACAGTAAAAAATATATAATAAATTTCGCGAGATATTTTAAGATGCACTTCTTTATTTTTAGAGTTTATCATGATGCATTTGCTTCGCGAAAATGCATCATAATAAACTGGGGGGACTTGATCATATACATAGCATTGTATATGTATATTTTATTTTCTAAAAAGCTAAGGACAGAACTACGCTGATTATAAGGCACAGTTATGCAATATTCGCTGAAAATAAATACTGCGGTTATGTATTCGCTGAAATGCCAAACTGCGGTTTGATCCGCTGACTTTCCGCGGAGAGCTGAGCATCTCGCAGACCGCGGATATCACAGATACTATAAATAGGGAGCTTGGCCTCTCATTTATAGGTTGTTGATTCTCTGCCATTTGCTTAAGCCTTTGTAGATTTCACTTGTGACTTTGCCCAAGGACTTCTTACATTGAGTTAAGGTGAATCATGCTAATCGATAATGAAGACCGGGTCGGGGTGGTTGATCACTTGATAGTTAAAGTGAAAAACGATCATCGAGGCCCAAAATAATCATCGAACATCCCATCCTCCATTATAATCTTATTGCACTCAATCCGTAATTAAGCAACATCATTAATTAAGGATTGATCAACTGACATTTACTAATTAAGCTCGAAATCATTTATTTTTAATGTATTCACATTCTATATATAAACAGTCTTAAAATAGCAAGTTTGATTACTAAAACAAATATATTATATATTTTTAAACAAATAGATTTAATATAACTTTATATATATTTACAAGTAATATTTATATACATAATTATATAGATCTATATATTTATAAATATAGTTTCCATTACATCGCATATTGTTTTACATAATTAATTCTAATAGTTTAATCATATATTATTTCAATAATATCTATATGCATCTATTTATATAGTTGTTCGTGAATCGTCGGGAATAGTCGAAGGGTAATTGATTACATGAACACAATTCAAAGTTTTTGAGTCATCAACATTACCGACTTTACTTATCGTGTCGGAACATTAAATCATATAAAGATTAAGTTTAAATTTGATCAGAAATTTCCGGGTCGTCACAATATATTCATTTGACCTTTCGACTATTCCCGACGATTCACGAACAATTGTGTATATATATATATATATATATATATATATATATATATATATATATATATATATATATATATATATATATATATATATATATATATATAAATATGAATATAAGTGTATATATTAATTTAAATTAATAAAATACAAAAGGATCATTTGAATTGAAAATATAAAGTATTATACAAAGTAATTAAGCTGTTATAAAAATGAAACTATGTATATATACATATCCTCTATACAAAATTATAAATTGTATGGATACTATGATATATTAAGATATATAAACAGTAATTAATCAATTCAATATAAGTATTATATAACATATATTATATAATTAGTATGTGTTACATAATTAATAATAGATAATAATAATAAATTAAACTTAATCACAATCCAAATATAGTTATAACAATATTATTATTTCTTCTATTATTATTATTGGTATTAATATCAACATTAATAATATTACTAATATTAATGTTATTATTATAAATATAAATTTAAGACCATGATTATCATAATAAAGATTTTTTTACAAATATTATTATAAGAATGACTTAAATTATAATTTAAATATTATTAGTTAAAATTATTATGAAAAATAGCATTAATAACATTTTTATTAATAATTATCATTTCCCTTATTAGTAATATTATTTATTCAATATCAATATTTATGTAAAACTAACAATTATTATTAATATTGTTATCATTATTGCAATTACGATTTTAATTATTAATATAATAATAATTATTATTATTATTATTTAGTATTATTATTATTATTAGTATTTTTATTAATATTAATATTTATAATTGTTTAGTTAATAATACTGAATGATAAAGTTTTATATATGCAAACAAAAACGGATAATGTCAATATCATCTTTTCTCCTTTTGATTCCTTCCAAATAGGATATGTCATGTTGCCAGCTATTAAACTGATTGAACTCACCAACCTTTTAGTTGACACTTTAAAGCATGTTTATTCTCAGGTACGAAAGAAATCTTCCGCTGTGCATTTGCTCATTTTAGAGATATTACTTGGAGTCATTCATTACATATTTCAAAAGATGTTGCATTCGAGTCGTTGAGTTCATCAAGATTATTATTAAGTCAATTATAGATGGATATATTATAAAATGGTATGCATGCTGTTAACTGTCGATGTAATTGAAAGTTTGTCTTTTAAAAACGAATGCAATGTTTGTAAAATGTATCATATAGAGGTCAATGATCGAGCCTAGATCCGTCTTCCTTACGGAATTGAATCTACGATCGAGTGAAATGAGGAGGATTGGGGTGTTGTTGTTTGTTTTGGGCCCTGATGATCGTCTTTCACTTTATCAATCAAGTGATCAACCACCCCGACCCGGTCTTGATCATTGATTAGCATGATTCACCTTAGCACAATGTAAAAGTTCCTTGGACAAAGTCTCAAGTGAAAATTACAAAGGCCAGAGCAAATAGCAGAGAATCAATAATGCATAAATGAGAGGCCAAGCTCCCTATTTATAGTTTCTGAAATATTCGCGGTGTGCGGATCGCGGATTGCGGATCGCGGATTTAGGATCGCGGATTATCGTGGATTATCATGGATCGCGGATTTGCGGATCGCGGATCATGGATTGCGGATCTCGGATCATGGATTGCGGATCGCGGATCGCGGATTATCGCGGATTATCGCGGATCGCGGATCGCGGATTTCAGCACGCTTGTGCGGATTGCGGATTTCAGCACGCTTGTGCGGATTGCGGATTTCAGCACGCTTGTGCATTACGCAAGGTAGTGCTATGCGCACTATCAAGTCCCCCATGTTCGGTATTATATGTTGAAGATATATAATGACGAACTTGTAAGTATGCAATCATAGAGAATATAGCAATATATACACTATCAAGTCCCCCCAGTTCGATATTATAAACTGAAAGTATATGATGTCGAACTCTAAGTGTACAATATGCTTTGCTCATGAAGTTATGCGCAACGCATGGCGCTTGTTTATCAAAGAAAAAATCATGTTGCAACGTTTATTTATATAGCGCTTTGTTATATATTCATAATTTCTAGACTAGTCCTTTGCAATTTCCATGTTTATTATTGTGCACATAATAAACATGTACTTATGCGAAACAATCTTTTATATATAATGAATCTTCTAAGTTCGACAAATCGATCCTTAGGCAATCAATTAGCATTGCGAAGCATCTAAGTATTGGCAAAATCAAATACTTAGGATTTTAAGTTCCTTTCGCAATATTTCGCAAACACATGCAATTTCATGTGATTCATCCAAGCGGGCTTTCTTCATCGCTTAGGCATTCATTGTATTTTCACACGCCAAGTGGTTTTCAATTGAAAAATCAAAGTACGCGTCCGCACTTGATAAAATTTGACCACGATTTGACGCTTTTTTGCATAATATAATATTCTTGAGAAATTTGCCCGAAGCATATATGAAGCAAGTCAATTGAAGCTTATGTTAATATAACATATAACACATGACGTATTTTAAGCCTTTATGTTAATATAACATATAACACATGACGTATTTTAAGCCTATCTCGCCAACGTGCATTTGTATTATAAGAACATATGGTTTTAGCCCTCATGACCTCATGCATCGCGTGCAAAATCAATCAATAATTGCGGCCATGCTTTTAAGCAATGTAACCACGAATTCATTTACTTTTTCTTTCATTTGATCGGTTTCGAACACCGCGCATTTTTGCTAACTTCAGCAGTTTCGAACACCGCGCATTTTTGCTAACTTCAGCGGTTTCGAACACCGCGCATTTTTGCTAACTTCAGCGGTTTTGAACACCGCGCATTTTTACCAACTTCAGCGGTTTCAAACACCGCGAATTTTTGTTAACTTCAGCGGTTTCGAACACCGCGAATTTTTGCTAACTTCAGCGGTTTCGAACACCGCAAATTTTTGCTAACTTCAGCGGTTTCGAACACCGCGAATTTTTTTGCTAACTTCAGCCGTTTCGAACACCGCGAATTTTTTTATGCTAGTGTATGACCCATTATGTGCTTTCACATATTGCAACCCAACACCTCCACGTATTTTCCTTTTTGTTACACGTGTATTATCTTTATTTGTTGCGCATATGTGTGTTGCTTTTAACCACAAAAGAACACTCCGCAATGTTATTGCACGTGTAGAACACTCCTCATGGCCTGAATTAAAATAATATTCTTCATCATGCACACTCATGAACAATTCATCCAAAAATATGATATCACGTGGAGTAGCATTCTCTTGTTAACTAAACTTGCATTTAACACGTGTTATGCACGCAAACCCATTTGAGCAGCGTGGAAATTCACCAAATATTCTGCTGTTTTTTTACAAGTAGCACTTATGCATGGCTATCTGTAAATCAATTTCCCAAGCATCATTTTTGCAATTAAAAAATGTAGCACTGATGGCATGCTTCTTCATGCACCACTTTTGTCATACGTATTTAATCTAGGATGATTAAATTCAATTTTTACTTTTTCATTATAATCCGCGTGACGACGTCATAAAAAACATGAACATCGCTTCTTCTTTATTAATATTGATCTAGCAACATATTAACTATACATAATGCAGTAATCGGTACTTCCAAAGCGGGCAAAGCCGTCGTTGCAAGATATCATCCGAGTTACAAATAAGCAACGCGAAATTTAAGTGGGTAACTTTTCTAAAGCCATGGTTAGGCTGTTTTTCAAGACCATGCTCAGGCCATAATCGGGCACCTTTAAGACTGAATACGCATTTGTTTGAAAGCGAAAGTCGAGGTTACTTGCAAGACCTTGTTCGGGCCTCAATCGGGCACCGCGAAGTCTGCATACGCGATGTTTCAAAGCGAAATTCGAGCTATTTGCAAGACCGTGCTCGGGCCTCAATCAGGCACCGCGAAGTCTGATTGCGCAATCTTTAAAAGCTAAATAAGAGCTGTTTTCAAGACCATGCTCGGGCTATACAACCGGGCACCGCGAAGTCTTAGTACGCTCATTATCGTTAACGCCAATATTAGGCAACAATTAAGGCAGCGTAAATGTCATTGCAGCTTACTTTTGTGTGTTCATGTCGCAAAAACCTCAAAATATCAACAAATCATGCGCAATAATATTGCACCTAATTTCCTCAAATTGCACATGCGAGCTGCGTTTGGGCAACGCCAAGTGTACGTGCAAAGTTATGAAGTCAAACTATTCACTTTTTTTTACTTTTATTTTTTAGCAAAGATGAGCTGCAATTCAACCCATTATAACTACTTAATCAAGCTATTTTCAAGCCATAAAAAGGCTGATTTAGAAATAGTATTCTAAATGTAAGTACACATCTCAGAAGGCTGCTGTAAATCAACCGACATTCTGCGAAGAAGTTGTTGTCAATCAGGTCTATAACGCAATAAC
Organism: Rutidosis leptorrhynchoides; assembly: GCF_046630445.1. Classification (NCBI taxonomy): domain Eukaryota; kingdom Viridiplantae; phylum Streptophyta; class Magnoliopsida; order Asterales; family Asteraceae; genus Rutidosis; species Rutidosis leptorrhynchoides. Next base: position 222,489,081 of record NC_092337.1, on the reverse strand, counting down.
AATTAACTGTATACGCAACAATTTTTTCAAACGAAATTTTATATCCGATGGCAATATCATAACCGGATCTTGTTGTACCATATGCCTCGCAATATGTACATAACAAGTTGGCGTTTAATTCAATACTTAATTGAATTCATCTTAATCTTAGCCAAATATTGACATATAGCATGAGAAATCAACAGGTGTCAAGCATCACATGGTGCTCACAATTTCGCAGTATAATCATGTAATTATGTGGACATAAAATAATGTCAGGTGTGAAACAGACTTATTTTAATACATCTTGAAATTCGCACATAAATTAAAGTATCGCATGTCATTTTTCAATTAAATTCCATGATACTAATGATACGGGTGAAGACTTACAGATCTGAGCCAGATTTGACTCATTTGTTCAATTACCGAAGAGATCACGAACTATGCTGCGAAAATTTGCCCGCAATCATTAAAATCTGATTGAAAATTCTCTAATCAGCGAGATTACGTAGCACGTTGTTGTGTCCCACGGATGGCGCCAATTGATCGAGCCTAGATCCGTCTTCCTTACGGAATTGAATCTAGGATCGAGTGCAATGAGGAGGATTGGGGTGTTGTTGTTTGTTTTGGGCCCTGATGATCGTCTTTCACTTTATCAATCAAGTGATCAACCACCCCGACCCGGTCTTGATCATTGATTAGCATGATTCACCTTAGCACAATGTAAAAGTTCCTTGGGCAAAGTCTCAAGTGAAAATTATAAAGGCCAGAGCAAATAGCAGAGAATCAATAATGCATAAATGAGAGGCCAAGCTCCCTATTTATAGTTTCTGAAATATTCGCGGTGTGCGGATCGCAGATTGCGGATCGCGGATTGCGGATCGCGGATTATCGCGGATCGCGGATTTGCGGATCGCGGATCATGGATTGCGGACCTCGGATCATGGATTGCGGATCGCGGATCGCGGATTATCGCGGATTATCGCGGATCGCGGATTTCAGCACGCTTGTGCGGATTACGGATTTCAGCACGCTTGTGCGGATTGCGGATTTCAGCACGCTTGTGCGGATTGCAGATTTCAGCACGCTTGTGCGGATTACGGATTTCAGCATGCTTGTGCGGATTGCGGATTTCAGTACGCTTGTGCGGATTGCAGATTTCAGCACGCTTGTGCATTACGCAAGGTAGTGCTATGCGCACTATCAGTCAAGTACCTCGCGATGTAATCAACTATTATGAATCATTTGTAATCAATATGGACTACGTCCGGATGGATTAGGACGGGTCCTTTCACCTTGCATTGTTCAAATGACGTCATATGTATTTTTACTGCAAAATACAGTACTGTGAGTTTCATTACTCCCTTTTTAAATGCTTTTGCAATATATATTTTTGGGACTGAGAATACATGCGCTTTTATAAATGTTTTACGAAATAGACACAGGTAATCAAAACTACATTATATGGTTGAATGATCGAAGCCGAATATGCCCCTTTTGCTTGGTAACCTAAGAATTAGTAAACTAGTCTACTAATTGACGTGAATCCTAAAGATAGATATATTGGGCGTAACAAACCCCATCCGTTGTAGCGGATGCTTTAGTACTTCGAGTTTTTATATCATGTCCGATGGATGTCCCGGAATGATAGGGGATATTCTTATATGCATCTTGTTAATGTCGGTTACCAGGTGTTCAATTCATATGAATGATTTTTGTCTCTATGCATGGGACGTATTTTTTAATGAGAAATGGAAATGAAAATCTTGTGGTCTATTAAAATGATAAAAATGATCGTTTATGATAAACTAATGAATTCACCAACCTTTTGGTTGACAGTTTAAAGCATGTTTATTCTCAGGTATTAAAGAAATCTTCCGCTGTGCATTTGCTCATTTTAAAGATATTACTTGGAGTCATTCATGGCATATTTCGAAAGACGTTGCATTCGAGTAATTGAGTTCATCAAGATTATTATTAAGTCAATTATAGTTGGATATATTATGAAATGGTATGCATGCCTGTCAATTTTTGATGTAAAGAAAGTTTATCTTTTAAAAACGAATGCATTTTTTGTAAAATGTATCATATAGAGGTCAAATACCTCGCGATGAAATCAACTATTGTGAATCGTTTATAATGTATATGAACGGGTCCTTTCAGGGTTGGTCTCGAATTCACGAACGTATATCATTTGTATATTTATTAATATACATAGTTGTAATTGAACAATATATTTATATATAAATTTATAAGTTATATACTTTTTATATTAATAATATATATGTTTCATTTATTCATTTTGTTACATAAAAATATTAATTTTCGTTATGTTATATGTATTAAATATATTTTTAATATATATTTATATCATTTGTATATTAATAATAGTAGTTATAATAATACCAAAATAATATTAATAGTGGTATAAATGATAATAATTATAACTTTAATAATAGTAATAATATTAATATAATTATAATAATGATAAAAATCATAAATTTAGTATTAATTATAATAAAGTTTCAATAATAAAAGATGTGTTATACATACTTATACAATTCATAAATTTATTTAGTTTTCTTACGTATTCATAATATTATTTATTGTCATTACTAATGATTTTATCTCTATTTATATCATACCTATCTTACTCATGTTCATAATATCATCCATAATCTCTAATATCAATAATAATACTAATATTAATAATGATAATAATAAAATTAATAATAATGATAAAAATTAATAATAATAATGTTAATAATAATTTTATTAAAAATGATAATTTTAACAATCATGATAATATTTATATTCCTAATAATGATAATATTAATCATACTAATAATAATAATAATACCTATAATAATAATAATAATAATAATAATAAGAATAATGATAATAATAATATAATTTATATTGACGATGATGATAATAATAATAATAATAATAATAATTATAATAATAATAATAATAATAATAATAATAATAATAATAATAATAATAATAATAATAATAATAATAATAATAATAATAATAATAAAACTTTAATAAAAAGGGCTACCTTCCCGTCCACCTGAAACACTCCTAACCATTATGCCAATCTTATTTTTCTGTTATAATCTATGATTGAAATCCCTTTAACCCGATTTCGTATGTTTTCATTTTCCTTCCACCAAAACACTCGACACCCAATCTTATTTAATTGATTAATGGACCATGAAGCCTAACTATTTAACCTCGGACTAAGGAATATTATGTCTCGGCCCAGCTTTTCAACAGCAACCACAACTGGGTTTCGGCCCAATCATTACCATTAAACACGGGCCAAAGAATACTATGTTTCGGCCCAACAGTTATACGGCCCAACAATTGTGCAATTACTTGATGATAAAAATAAAATAAATTGTGGAGGCCTAGGTTCAAACTCAAGACCTCTAGCTTAACCAAAAAATCACCAAACCATCCCTCTCCTCTATCATATATCATATATGTTTTTATATATCCGAAATAAAAATATAACCTATATATTTAATTGTTTCTTCTTCTTCTTCTAAAACTAAAGCCCAGAACTATTCCTCAACATCAAAATCATCTCATTAACATCGTGATCATCATCATTGAAATCCATCTTCATCATCGAATAACCTAATCATCTTCGAATATCTATCATCAACTTCCTGTGATCACCCTTTTCTTCATCACCGTAACATCATAGTATAATTATCATCATCGTTAACTATAATCATCGAGCATCATCACTAGTGACCCAACACCTTCATCATTTTCTTTTCATTATTAACCCGTATAGATTAGAAACAGAAATAGAAAACAGTAGAAGCTTGGTGGCAGTTTAAATGACAAAAAAAAAAAAAAAATTTAACCATAACAGCAGCGGTGGAATTTCGCAGATGGATGGTAGTTTACTATGGTGGTGTTAGTACGATTTTCCGTATAGTGGCTGTAAGCTACTAGTACAGAAAATTACCTGCTCAGTGTGTGGCGTATACTGTTGATTGTTGTTTGCCCTTGAGAAAAAATCTCTGCAGACCCGGAACACAGATATAAGATCTGTGGGGTGGCTAATGTTGTTTTAGAGTGAGAAAGAACTGTGTGAGAGAGAAAGTGTACTTCTCTCTGACTGAAGTTCAGATCAGAATGATCTAAAATGTGGTGACCCAGGGGGTCTATTTATAGGCGTAGAATGTTCAAAATTCACGGGATACACGTGTCAATCACTGAATGGTTCTGTTACGTGAAGTATCCGAAATGTCGGTGGCGTGTGCTGACGTGGCTGCGTGCCGTTCACGCACTGATTAAAGGGCTTATGCATAGAAGCTGTCTGTAGGGCTTACGCTTGACGCTGGGCGGCTTGATGTACGCTGGGCGGCAAACTCTGAAAACTGCCAAATTTCATTATGTCTTGTGCTCTTTGATCGAGTTTTTGTATGAAACTGATGTTTTTATACGTGTATCTCCTAGGATACACCATTAAGTCCCCCCAGTTTAATGTCTTTATTTTTGTAAAAAAATAAAAAAATAAAGTCATTAAACTAAAAAATAAAAGATGCCTTTTTCCTCGAAGACACAAAACTGCTGTATCCGTCTGATTTTCTGCTCTGACGTCATTTTATCAATCATGAATTTGCCCCAAAAATCTTTTTAATTTATTTTCAAAGTTTAAATTGTCTGTTCTATTGATCTGTCCATACACGTGTCTCAATCTCATCCCTTTATTATTCATTTACTTTACTATAAATAGTCCGACCCTTTACCTTTTTCCTTTTCCAAAAACTGTTTATTTGCTGTGAAGATATCTTGCAATTTATTCAATTTACCAATCCGTGAAGTACAAGGTCAGTGATTGTTCATCTTTTCTTCTGTTTGAATTTTCATTTTTCGTACTACCATGGCCGAATCCAGCAGAACGTCTTCTCAGAGAGACAATCGTGATGTCAGCACTATCCCTTCCAGTATCACTGAAGCCGATATAGAATAGTTATGTAAGAAGCACAGATATCTTGGATTGTTGAATCCTATTGTGCCTTTACCTAGCGATAGGGCCAATAAACCTCCAAAAAAGATGATTACCCTCTATAAATTGCAATTAACTGTAGGAAACCTCCGTATTCCTCTTTCTTCCTTTCTTCAACAAATTCTTGCCCACTATGAGATAGATGTTAGTCAAGTTCATCCATTAGGTTTACAGAAAATTATTCTTTTTGAAATGTACTGTAATTCTGTAGGAGAAAATCCCAATGTGAATATTTTCCATGAATTATTTAGAACTAGATTAGTTAGCAAATGCTAGTATACATTTGATTGTAAGCCAAACAAGGCATTTACTGGAGTGAAAGAAAGTTCTTTAAAGAACTGGAAAGATCTCTATTTCTTTGTTAATGAAAGGGTTGTTCAGGATGCCTGGGCATGTGTTCGTGGTTGGAGAAAAACTACCATAAGAGTTAGCAAATCCACCACATTATCTTAGGATGAAAGTTTTATTCTTAGTACTTTAAAGACATTCAAATTTCCACAAAGGTCATATGATGATTATGAAGCCATACTGGTTCTCTGTAAAATGAGTAATAACTGGCGTTCTGGATATACACCGGTGCTGCGCTGGGAAGGCCTACCGCGTTCTGGATATACACCGGTGCTGCGCTGGGAAGGCCGTGGTAGGCACCTTTATTGATATATTCTGTTATTTGTTATGCTGTTCTGAGTTGTGTATGTTCTTATATACGTTTTTGTTTGTTTATATATTATCTGATTGCAGGAGAAGAAATGCAAGTTTACAGAACCTTCAAGAAGACCAATCTTGATCCTTTAATTGTGTCTGAACGGCCCAAAACCCCTGCTGAAATTGAGGCGGAGAAAGCTCAAGATGCTGCTTTTGAACAACAATTGAAAAGCCCAGAGCGGTCTGTTGAGGGCGAAATGGTGGTACTGTTCAACCATCTCCTGATGTTGAGATTGTTGAAGTCACCCCTGAACCGTCCAGCGCCAAAAAGGCTGGCAAAAGTTCAAAACGTGAGGGAAAACGTCCAGCGGGTGAAGCTGTTGACAAACCAAAAAAGAGAAGTATGTATCTTAGCTGCATCTGTATAAATAAATTAATAATTTTCTGTCGAAGCTCTATTGTATATTTATCTGTTTCTCCATTTTATAGGATTGGTTCTTCAAGATGATGATGTTGATACTTCTTCTTGGAAGGATCCTGAGAGCAATAAAACTGTTAATGTTGAAGATGACAGTGACGATGATAATGAAGAAACTGATGATGTTGATTCATTTGAGACCCCTCCATTCAGAACTCTGCATACTCCTAAAGGGACTGAAACAACCCAATCTTCTGCATCTACCCAACCACCATCTGTACCACTGGGTGGTTTACATTTCATAACCCATCCTAAACCATCCAAACGAAGTCCATATTGATTATAGACGATTCGTAATAGTTGATTACTGATCAATCCTTAATTAATGATGTTACTTAATTACGGATTGAGTGCAATAAGATTATAATGGAGGATGGGATGTTCGATGATTATTTTGGGCCCCGATGATCGTTTTTCACTTTAACTATCAAGTGATCAACCACCCCGACCCGGTCTTCGTTATCGATTAGCATGATTCACCTTAACTCAATGTAAGAAGTCCTTGGGCAAAGTCACAAGTGAAATCTACAAAGGCTTAGGCAAATGGCAGAGAATCAACAACCCATAAATGAGAGGTCAAGCTCTCTATTTATAGTATCCGTGATATCCGCGGTCTGCGAGATGCTCGGCTCTCCGCAGAAAGTCAGCGGATCAAACCGCAGTTTGGTATTTCAGCGAATACATAACCGCAGTATTTATTTTCAGCGAATATTGCATAACTGTGCCTTATAATCCGCGTAGTTTTGTCCTTAGCTTTTAGAAAATAAAATATACATATACAATGCTGTGTATATGATCAAGTCCCCCCAGTTTATTATGATGTATTTTCGCGAAGCAAATGCATCATGATAAAATCTAAAATTCGCAATGTTCGCAGTTATTTTCTGCTTTAATTAATGTCGCGTTAGAATAGTTACCGTTGTAAAAGTTACCGTTGTTTCCTGCTAACTCAAATATTACCGTTTGAGTTTTTTACAACGGATAATTAAAACACTTAATTACCCCTTGCATTCGCCTATATATATTGTGGTTCACAATCACCAACATCACACTTACCTTCGCTATTCTCACTTTCTTTTGCTTATTCTCAATTCATTTGTTCTCTTTAAAACATTATCAAGTCGGCAATCACAACCTTCAATCATTAATCATGAAGATGGATGAAGTTGATCGAAAGGTGGACCCAAAAAAGCTAATTAACAAGCTACTCTTAAGCCCGGAGGCGAAGTCAATATTATCCGGCCGTCAAATTAAACAAGAGAAGCCTGACATTCCTCTTGTGGATTTGACGGCAAAGTCACCACCGCCCCAGTCAAGTACTGGTAAACGACCGCTCGAAACCCCGCCTTCTACGCAAAGCAAGAGGGCCAAACAAAGTTCTCCTCTTTTCAATAATCCGATATCAGCGGATTATGAAGGAGAACAAAAAACAGGTATAAATCTAATAACCATGATCTCATACCTTTATCTGAAATATTTATTGTTATGATTATAATCCGCGTTTCTTTTTTTGTTTGCAGAAGGCGCATCCTTCAATCCTTTGTTTCCCAGCCCAAACACTGTGGCGCAGATCACAGAGCTTCTTCGCACTCCTCCTGATTCATATGGAGTGCGAATTGATGGGTTATCGGGATATACTTACGCTTCTCCCGGTGCTGCTGCAGATCAGCGCGAACAAATGAAGCTTGTAATTCCGAGCGAACTTCGCTGTGAATTCGCCAAACGCTCTACCGTTGATGCACATAATAGTTTTGTACAAAACTTTTACATGTGCTTTAACTCGGCATATGATATGATTTTGCGCGAAGAAAAATTCTTCGACATCCTCGACATTGGGCAGCAAAAATATAACTCTGAGCGGATCAGAGCTGAAAATAGCGAGAAGCGCGCTGTTGACTTAGCTTATAAACTTACTGTGGTGAAGACTACCACAGAGGATTTGCAATCTCAAGTTTCAGCCGCTGCTGAAAATGAGAAGAAACTGGAATCTTCTATTTCCTCACTCAAGTTTCAGCTCACCGCAGAGCGGGATAATGCTCTGGCTAAAGCGGCTGCTGCAAAGCATGAATTTTCTCTACTCCACCAACACTTACCGGAGTTTTCGAAAAAGGTGCTTAATTCAGCACCCGTGAACGCGCAGTTCACAACTTATGCATCTGCCTTGCAATTGCGCGAAAGGGTAGAGTTTCTGCATGAAATTGCACCGCTTTGCATCATACCAGATCCTCTTCCCTCCGCAATTAGTGACCGCATTTGTGCTCTTGAAGACGCACGGAACGCAGCTGCTGTGGCAGAAGCTAAGTTAGCGGATATCCCTATTAACAAAGTCGTTGCTATTAGTTATGCAGAGGATGCTACTGCTCAAGACATCATAGCACTTGACTTGTCAAAATTAGATTAGGGATATGTAATATAGCACGTAGCTATCTCTGCGGTTTTGTTAATAAAATTTTAGCGTTTTATCTTTATTTGCGAGTACTCAATATTTATATAGCGCTTTTTATTTTAGCAATATTCATAACACAAACTTGTCCTTTGCAATTTCCAACACTTTATTATTGTGCACATAATAAGCGCGTACTTTCGTGAAACAATTTGTATGCATATATACTTATACGCTATGAATCTTCTAAGTCCGTCGTAACGATCCTTAGGTATGTAATCAGCATTGCGAAGCATCTAAATATTGGCAAGATCAAATATTTAGGAGATAATATTCCTTTCGCAATAATTCGCGTGCAAAAGTGGGCAATTTCATCACTTTGCTATATAAACAATGCGGAATATAAAAATATGAAATTAACTGCAAAACATATCATATTTATTCGCATTAGAACTTTCGCATACTTTTACAAGTGAGTATTCTTAAAATTTTAACAAGCGTGATCAAGACTTCCAAAAAATTAAAAACAAGGACACTTAATAAGTATTTCAGCCATGTGTATTGAATATAATTTTCGCTATTTTTTACATATACAATTGTTAATTTCCGTAAAACTATGCATAATATCGCTTTAAAAGGACAGCATGCCATGCATTAGGCAAAGTTCGCCCTTCGACGTCCGCGAGCTTATATGAGCCTGCCGCATTAATTGCCACAATTTGATAAGGGCCTTCCCAATTAGGACCCAATTTGCCTAGCTTTTCTGCTCTGCTTGCCTCATTATTACGCAACACCCATTCACCTATAGCGAATGATAAAGCTCGCACTCTTTTATTATAATACTTAGCAATTTGCTGTTTATTATTCGCTTCTCTGATAGCAGCTATTAATCTCCGATCTTCTATAAAATTGAGATTTTCGCACAACGCAGCATCATTTGCTTCTTCATCAAAGTTAGCGATTCGATGCGTTAGTACTAAAATTTCAGCGGGGATTACTGCCTCAGAGCCATAAACCAGGCTAAATGGTGTTTCACCTGTACTCTTTTTGAAAGTTGTACGAAGTACCCATAAGACATTGGGTAATTCATCTACCCAACCAGTTCGCCTTTCGCACAACCTCTTTTTTATTCCGCTTACAATATCGCGATTTGTTACCTCGCATAAACCATTAGCTTGCGGGTGCGCTACTGACGTGAACTTTTGTATTATGTTTAAGTCAGTGCACCACGTCTTAAATGGATCTTTCGCTATTTGTGTGCCATTATCGCTAACCAATTCTCGCGGAATACCAAATCTGCACACAATGTATTCCCACACAAAATTTCGCACCTGCACACCAGTGATTGTGCGAACCGCTTTCGCTTCACCCATTTAGTAAAATAATCAATTGCAACGATTAGGAATTTAACATTGCCAGGTCTTGCAGGAAATGGCCCTACAATGTCAATGGCCCATTTACTAAACGGCCATGGCGAATTAACAGGGATCATATCATGCCGCGGCATTCGATTCTGCGGAGCATGCCTTTGGCAACTTTTACAGCGTTTAACAATTTTTGCCACATCGCGGTATAGGGACGGCCAAAAGTATCCCATCCACATAATTTTCGCAACAATAGTCTTGTATCCTGAATGTAGCGCACAAGTACCATTATGCACTTCTTCAACAAGCATTTCCGCCTCAATTGGTCCAACACACCGCATCATCGTTCCGCGGTACGATTTGCGATATAAGACATCATCTTGTATGAGATACATAGGCGTTCGCTATCGCCCTAAACGAGCTTCGCGACTATCCTCTGGCAAAATATCATTGCGAATATATTGCAGGATTGGTTCCATCCAATTTGGCTGCGCCTCTGTAACAGATGCTACCATTAAATCACTATCAATTGACTTACTTGGCAATTCCTCAACCCATACTTGTTTTTGAAAATGCGAAAATGTTAGAGCGGCTAATTTGCTCAAAGCATCTGCCTTTTTGTTTTGACTTCTAGGCACTTGCGCGAGTTCAAAGTATTCGAACCGCGCAGTTGTTTCTTTTAGCAGTTGCAAGTACTTCTGCATAGAAGGATCATGCGCTTCAAAAGATCCGCTAAACTGATTCGCTACTAGTTGCGAATCTGTAAATGCACGCAACTTAACAATATTCATTTTTGGGCGATATTTAAGCCTGCAAGCAATGCTTCATATTCTGCCTCATTGTTTGTCACATCAAAATTAAACTGCAGTGCGTAAGTGTGCTCTTCACCGTTAGAACTTACCAAAACTAAACCCGCACCTGCACCTTCCGCACAAGAAGCACCATCAGTATATAACTCCCAAGTTTCATTAACTGCTGGTTTTAGCGCGGTTCGCTCATTAATTACTTCCAACTCTCCAGACAGCTCTGCGAGATAATCTGCCATAACTTGACCTTTTTCCGCACTTCGCGGAAAGTAGGATATTTGATAGGCACCCAACTCCACTGCCCATAATGCGAGTCTACCGGAAATCTCCGGTTTTGTTAAGACTTGCCTGATTGGCAGATTGGTTAGCACATGCACTGGATGCCCCTGAAAATATCTACGTAGCCTTCGCGTTGTTAAAATGAGCGCATATACAAACTTTTCGATCGGCGCATAGTTTATTTCGCTTCCCGTAAGAGCTTTGCTAACAAAATACACTGGATTTTGTATTTTGTTCCTTTCCGCTATCAAGACTGAGCCAAACGCTTCATTTGCTACTGAAATATATAGATAGAGAATTTCGCCATGAATTGGCGCTGTTAGTGTAGGCAAAGTTTTCAACAGGTTTTTCATCTCTTGAAACGCATAATCTGCTTCAGCGGTCCAAACAAAATTCTTCTGCTTCAAGCAACCATTTAAAGTTTTGAAAAATGGCAATTGTCGCTCAGCAGCTTTAGACAAAAAACGCGTTAGGGCGGCCAATTTGCCTGTTAAACTTTGCACTTCCTTAACCATCTTTAGCGCGGTCATATTTTCGATAGCCGCGATCTTTTTTGGATTAGCTTGAATACCTTGTTCCGTAACAAGATATCCTAAAAACTTTCCTTCAGTTTCTCCGAAACTGCATTTCAGCGGATTGAGCTTCATGTTTATCTCACGCAGTTTATCAAATGTTTCGCGTATACCTTCAACGATTCGCTCTTGCGTTATACTTTTGATGACTAAATCATCGACATAGGCTTCAAGATTACGCCCTATTTGCTTATCAAACGCGGTGTCAATCAAGCGCTGATATGTCGCACCCGCATTGATTAGTCTAAAAGGCATCATTATATAACAATATATGCCTTTGCCTGTGTGAAACGCGGTTTTATCTGCTTCCTCTTGTGCCATAGGGATTTGATGATAACCTCTTGCCGCATCCAGAAAACATTTATATGGAAATGCATGCAAAGATTCCACCTTTAAATCAATTTCTGGCAGCGGATAATTATCTTTGGTGCACGCTTTATTCAGATCTTTGTAGTCAATAAACATTCGCCAGGAATTATCTGGTTTTTTCACCAATACTGGATTCGCGATCCATGACTGATATTGTACTTCGCGCAAAATTCCAGCTCGGACTAATTTTGTGACTTCTTCGCACAACCATTTGACGCGATCTGGGGCCATACCCCTTCGCTTTTGCACTACTGGTTTTAGAGCTGGATTTACATTTAGCTTGTGTTCCGCAATGTGACGCGGAACACTGGTCATATCGTTTTCGCACCTGGCAAAAACATCCATATATTCATCAAGTAATTGCACAATTTGCTTTCGAGTATCCGCACTAAGATTGCGACCTACTTTGATTTTCTGTTCTGGATATGCAGGATTAACTATTTCCATGCTATCCTCCTTATCCGCAGTATCCTCAGGTTTCTGACCTGCGGTTTTTACATTGACAGCCGCGCAAATAGGCACTATGCTCGCTGAACATATTGCGGCGATTCCTTTATATGTTGGAAATTTAATCATGCCATGAATTGTGGATGGTACAATTCCAAATTTGCTTATAGCGGTCCTTCCTAGCAACATGTTATAGCGAGAAGAAGCTCGCATAACATATAAATCTAGCTGTGCTTGTCGCGCTAAAGCATTATCATTTACATCGGCTAGCTCGATGTTCAGCGACAAGACACCGATTGGTAGCGAAAATTCTCCTGCAAAACTGGTTTAGCGAAACCGCAGTCGTTTGCAGATTTGCTTTAATATCCTCTGGCAACTGAGCGAAACATTGTTCGTAAATAATATCAACGCTACTACCATTATCAACATGAACTTTCATCACTGTGATATTAGCGTCCGCAATTTTACACGATACTATTATCGGCATTTCAGAAAAATCGTCGCTCTGCATTTTTGGAAAGCTAATTGGCGCTGATTGCCAATTATGATACATTTTAGCAGATTTTCGCTTCTTTCCTCTTTTTTGGACATTCATTCACATAGTGGCCATGTTATCACTATTATCGCCAATGTTATTCATTACTTACTGCCAATTTGAAAACACGCACCTGCAAATCATCGCAACAAAAACACGATTGAAATTAAACCGCCTAATTAATTGTTTAACAGCGTAAAACAACAATTTTCAGTTTAATTCATAAAACGTGTCCCACGGATGGCGCCAATTGATCAATCCTTAATTAATGATGTTACTTATTTACGGATTGAGTGCAATAAGATTATAATGGAGGATGGGATGTTCGATGATTATTTTGGGCCCCGATGATCGTTTTTCACTTTATCGATTAGCATGATTCACCTTAACTCAATGTAAGAAGTCCTTGGGCAAAGTCACAAGTGAAATCTACAAAGGCTTAGGCAAATGGCAGAGAATCAACAACCCATAAATGAGAGGCCAAGCTCTCTATTTATAGTATCCGTGATATCCGCGGTCTGCGAGATGCTCGGCTCTCCGCGGAAAGTCAGCGGATCAAACCGCAGTTTGGTATTTCAGCGAATACATAACCGCAGTATTTATTTTCAGCGACTATTGCATAACTGTGCCTTATAATCCGCATAGTTCTGTCCTTAGCTTTTAGAAAATAAAATATACATATACAATGCTATGTATATGATCAATTACATCGCGAGGTACTTGACCTCTATATGATACATTTTACAAACATTGCATTCGTTTTTAAAAGACAAACTTGCTTTACATCGAAAGTTGATGGCATGCATATCATTTCATAATATATCCAACTATAATTGACTTAATAATAATCTTGATGAACTCAATGACTCGAATGCAACGTCTTTTGAAATATGTCATGAATGACTCCAAGTAATATCTCTAAAATGAGCAAATGCACAGTGGAAGATTTCTTTCATACCTGAGAATAAACATGCTTTAAAGTGCCAACCAAAAGGTTGGTGAGTTCATTAGTTTAACATAAATAATCATTTTCATCATTTTAATAGACCACAAGATTTTCATATTTCATAAACATCATTCTCATATCAGGCATTTCGCAAACTGCAAAGAGATAAAAATCATTCATATGGATTGAACACCTGGTAACCGACGCTAACTTAATGCATAGAATATCCCCAAAACAGAACCTCTCGTCTGTATAATAATCTTGAAGTACTAAAGCATTCGTACCCCGAATGGGACTTGTCAAGGTCCATAGATCTATCTTTAGGATTCGCGTCAATCATGGGCCATTTCCCTAAATTCTTAGGTTACCAGACTTGAAGGGCGATATTCGGTTAATAATCCAACCATATAATGTAGTTTTGATTACTTGTGTCTATTCCGTAAAACATTTATAAAAGCAGCGCATGTATTCTCAGTCCCAAAAATATATATTGCAAAAGCATTTAAAAGGGGAGCAAATGAAACTCACCATAATGTATTTTGTAGTAAAAATACATATGACGATATTGTACAATGCAGGGTTGGCCTCGGATTCACGAACCTATATCATTTATATATATATTAAAATATATAATGAAGACCACATAATTTTATTTATTAATATATATATATATATATATATATATATATATATATATTTATATATGTTTGTAGTTATTTAGGGTTTATATTAAATTCCATTTAAAACATACATTTATATTATATCTCCAATTATATGTTAAAATAATTAATAACTATTCATTTAGTTATATTAATATGTATATCCATATATATATATGTATTTATGTATACATATTTTTTTTTGTGTTTGAAAATTAATAGTTTGTAACATGTAAATATTTATCTATATAATGTGAATATATAGTTATTTGAGATATTAATATTGTTATAGCATATGTATCAAATACATTTTTGTATACAAAATAAGTATTTGTTAAAAATGATAGTTTTGGTATTAATTAGTTTCTAATAATAACTACTTTATTAATAATGATAGTACTAATAATAATAATGATATCGTTAATAATGATAATTATAAAAATGATACGACTTAAAGATAATAATAATAATAATAATGATATTGATAATATTAATAATAGTTGTACTTATGTTAATAGTGATAATAATAATTATTATAGAGGTATATATTTTGTTAATTATGGTTCTAAGTTTAATTATAACCATTCTAATAATCATATTAACAATAATTATGATATTATTACTAATACCTTTGTTGATAATACTATAATATTACTAACAATTTGTAAGATGATACTAATAATAATATCTATAGTGATAATTTGTATTATGTTCATAAAAATGATATTAATAATAGTAATGCTAACAATTATAACAATAATACTTAATACTAGCAAATAATAATAATAATCATAATGATAATAATTATAATAATAATAATAATAATGATAATAATAATAATAATAATGATAATAATAATAATAATAATAATAATAATAATAATAATAATAATAATAATAATAATAATAATAATAATAATAATAATAATAATAATAATAATAATAATAATAATAATAGAAATAATAATAATATCAAATTATACCTTTGACGCATTAAAAAGAATTAACTGTCCGAGACGGGACTCGAACCCACGACCTCACGGCCAACCGCAAACACCCACAACCACTCATCTGATTCTACTTTACTGATTAATATTACTCCCTAGTATATATAACCCGTGATTCTGTCTTTTCATATTTCTTCTTCTTCATCAATACCAACGAGCAGGGATCAACTTAAATACCCAATGAATTAAATGATGGGTTTTAGGATTATCCAACAACATATAAACGATCTATCTATGTCTCTGATTTATTTGAAACCAAAAAAAAATAAAAAAAAATTAGAAACCGCTGCTGTGCAGCTCACGGTTTATAAAAAAAAAATATTAGTTTTCGAATTAGAGTACGTAATAGATTTTGGTTACAACATAAAATAGTTTGTAAATAATGTATAGAAACTAATAGAATCGTTAATTTAACTCAAATCATCTTAGAAAAGTCGAATTTGATGGATGAACATCGATGGACTTTCAAAAACTCAAACTTTGACTCAGGAATTCGTTCTTGTTTTGAAGAATTGGAATTTGAAACTTTACAGGAAGTTTACTTGTAAGATTACTAACATTATTACATTATTACATTTTAAAAATTCGTTTGAAATCGATTTATGGTGAAAAAGGTGAAGAACAGGGGTTTCAAGCTTGTTTCAGTGTTTTTCTATTTAAATCTATAATTGAGGAGGTACGTTATGTAGTGTGATTAGAGTAGGTTAATAATTAATCATGGTTATATGAACTTTGATAATTGAGATTGGCAGATAATAAAGTCTCGACATTTAGTACCAAATAATTCAAATCAGTAGGTGAAAAAAAAATAAAAAATAAAAAGGGAGTTTGACATCTTACTGAATTTGTTGTGTATAGGCAAGTTGATATCGATCCTATCATAATCTAAAAACAGAAACCGAATTATGTACGTTTGATTTCAACAAGGAGGGCTGGGTTTGAAATGTCCCGTTCATATTGATTATAAACGATCCATATTAATTGATTTCGTTGCGAGGTTTTGACCTCTATATGAGACTTTTTTCAAAGACTGCTTTCATTTTTAAAACAACCATAACCTTTATTTTATCAATAAAGGTTTCAAAAGCATTCCGTAGATTATCAAATAATGATAATCTAAAATATACTGTTTACACACGACCATTACATAATGGTTTACAATAGATATATATTACATCGACATATGTTTCTTAAATGCAGTTTTTACACAATATCATACAAACATGGACTCCAAATCTTGTCCTTATTTTAGTATGCAACAGCGGAAGCTCTTAGTATTCACCTGAGAATAAACATGCTTTAAACATCAACAAAAATGTTGGTGAGTTATAGGTTTAACCTATATATATATCAAATCGTAACAATAGACCACAAGATTTCATATTTCAATACACATCCCATACATAGAGATAAAAATCATTCATATGGTGAACACCTGGTAACCGACATTAACAAGATGCATATATAAGAATATCCCCATCATTTCGGGACACCCTTCGGATATGATATAAATTTCGAAGTACCAAAGCATCCGGTACTTTGGATGGAGTTTGTTAGGCCCAATAGATCTATCTTTAGGATTTGCGTCAATTAGGGTGTCTGTTCCCTAATTCTTAGATTACCAGACTTAATAAAAAGGGGCATATTCGATTTCGATAATTCAACCATAGAATGTAGTTTCACGTACATGTGTCTATTTTGTAAATCATTTATAAAACAGAACATGTATTCTCAGCCCAAAAATATATAATGCAAAAGCAATTAAAAAGGGAGCAAATGAAACTCACGCATATAAATATTGTAAAACAGTTAATAAAGCATTTGCATGTATTCTCAGCCCAAAAATGTAAAGAGTAAAAGGGAGCAAATGAAACTCACATGGGCTGCTAAGAGCTGATCATTGGAGTGTATATACCAATAGTACATACATCTAAAAGCTGTGTATTGTACGAGTACGAATACGGGTGCATACGAGTAGAATTGTTGATGAAACTGAACGAGGATGTAATTGTAAGCATTTTTGTTAAGTAGAAGTATTTTGATAAGTGTCTTGAAGTCTTTCAAAAATGTATGAATACATATTAAAACACTACATGTATATACATTTTAACTGAGTCGTTAAGTCATCGTTAGTCGTTACATGTAAGTGTTGTTTTGAAACCTTTAGGTTAACGACCTTGTTAAATGTTGTTAACCCATTGTTTATTAAATCAAATGAGATGTTAAATTATTATATTATCATGATATCATGATGTATTAATATATCTTAATATGATATATATATACATTAAATGTCGTTACAACGATAATCGTTACATATATGTCTCGTTTCAAAATCATTAAGTTAGTAGTCTTGTTTTTACATATGTAGTTCATTGCTAATATACTTAATGATATGTTTACTTATCATAATATAATGTTAACTATATATATATCCATATATATGTCATCATATAGTTTTTACAAGTTTTAACGTTCGTGAATCGCCGGTCAACTTGGGTGGTCAATTATCTATATGAAAACTATTTCAATTAATCAAGTCTTAACAAGTTTGATTGATTAACATGTTGGAAACACTTAATCATGTATATAACAATTTCATTTAATATATATATAAACATGGAAAAGTTCAGGTCACTACAGTACTACCCGTTAAATAAATTTCGTCCAGAAATTTTAAGCAATTGGAGGTGTTGACGTATCATTTGGAAATAAATGCGGGTATTTCTTCTTCATCTGATCTTCTCATTCCCAAGTGAACTCAGGTCCTCTACGAGCATTCCATCGAACCTTAACAATTGGTATCTTGTTTTGCTTAAGTCTTTTAACCTCACGATCCATTATTTCGACGGGTTCTTCGATGAATTGAAGTTTTTCGTTGATTTGGATTTCATCTAATGAAATAGTGAGATCTTCTTTAGCAAAACATTTCTTTAAATTCGAGACGTGGAAAGTGTTATGTACAGCCTCGAGTTGTTGAGGTAACTCAAGTCGGTAAGCTCCTGGTCCGACACAATCAATAATCTTGAATGGTCCAATATACCTTAGATTTAATTTCCCTCGTTTACCAAATCGAACAACACCTTTCCAAGGGTGCAACCTTAAGCATGACCATCTCTCCAATTTCAAACTCTATATCTTTTCTTTTAATGTCGGCGTAGCTCTTTTGTCGACTTTGGGCGATTTTCAACCGTTGTTGAATTTGGATGATCTTCTCGGTAGTTTCTTGGATTATCTCCGGACCCGTAATCTGTCTACCATAAAGTGCTTCAAACAGCGCCATCTAAATACTTGAATGATAGCTGTTGTTGTAGGAAAATTCTGCTAACGGTAGATGTCGATCCCAACTGTTTCTGAAATCAATAACACATGCTCGCAGCATGTCTTAAAGCGTTTGTATCGTCCTTTTGCTCTGCCCATCAGTTTGTGGATGATAGGCAGTACTCATGTCTAGACGAGTTCCTAATGCTTGCTGTAATGTCTGCCAGAATCTTGAAATAAATCTACCATCCCTATCAGAGATAATAGAGATTGGTATTCCATGTCTGGAGACGACTTCTTTCAAATACAGTCGTGCTAACTTCTCCATCTTGTCATCTTCTCTTATTGGGAGGAAGTGTGCTGATTTGGTGAGACGATCAACTATTACCCGAATAGTATCAAAACCACTTGCAGTCCTTGGCAATTTAGTGATGAAATCCATGGTAATGTTTTCCCATTTCCATTCTGGGATTTCGGGTTGTTGAAGTAGACCTGATGGTTTCTGATGCTCAGCTTTGACCTTAGAACACGTCAAACATTCTCCTACGTATTTAGCAACATCGACTTTTATACCCGGCCACCAAAAATGTTTCTTGAGATCCTTGTACATCTTCCCCATTCCAGGATGTATTGAGTATATGGTTTTATGAGCTTCTCTAAGTACCATTTCTCTCATATCTCCAAATTTTGGTACCCAAATCCTTTCAGCCCTATACCGGGTTCCGTCTTCCCGAATATTAAGATGCTTCTCCGATCCTTTGGGTATTTCATCCTTTAAATTTTCCTCTTTTAAAACTCCTTGTTACGCCTCCTTTATTTGAGTAGTAAGGTTATTGTGAATCATTATATTCATAGATTTTACTCGAATGGGTTCTCTGTCCTTCCAGCTCAAGGCGTCGGCTACCACATTTGCCTTCCTCGGGTGGTGACGAATCTCAAAGTCGTAATCATTCAACAATTCAATCCACCTACGCTGCCTCATATTCAGTTGTTTCTGATTAAATATGTGTTGAAGACTTTTGTGGTCGGTATATATAATACTTTTGACCCCATATAAGTAGTACCTCCAAGTCTTTAATGCAAAAACAACCGCGCCTAATTCCAAATCATGCGTCGTATAATTTTATTCGTGAATCTTCAATTGTCTAGAAGCATAAGCAATCACCTTCATTCGTTGCATTAATACACAACCGAGACCTTGCTTTGATGCGTCACAATAAATCACAAAATCATCATTCCCTTCAGGCAATGACAATATAGGTGCCGTAGTTAGCTTTTTCTTCAGTAACTGAAACGCTTTCTCTTGTTCATCCTTCCATTCAAATTTCTTCCCTTTATGCGTTAATGCAGTCAAGGTTTTTGCTATTCTGCAAAAGTCTTGGATGAACCTTCTGTAGTAACCAGCTAGTCCTAAAAACTGGCGTATGTGTTTCGGAGTTTTCGGGGTTTCCCACTTTTCAACAGTTTCTATCTTTGCCGGATCCACCTTAATACCTTCTTTGTTCACTATGTGACCGAGGAATTGAACTTCTTCTAACCAAAATGCACACTTTGAAAACTTAGCGTACAATTCTTCCTTCCTTAATACTTCTAACACCTTTCTCAAATATTCACCGTGTTCTTGGTCATTCTTTGAGTAAATAATTATGTCATCAATGAAAACAATGACAAACTTGTCAAGGTATGGTCCACACACTCGGTTCATAAGGTCCATGAACACAGCTGGTGCATTAGTTAAACCAAACAGTATGACCATAAACTCGTAATGACCGTAACGTGTTCTGAAAGCAGTCTTTGGAATATCATCTTCTTTCACCCGCATTTGATGATACCCGGAACGTAAGTCAATCTTTGAATAAACAGACGAGCCTTGTAGTTGATCAAATAAGTCGTCGATTCTCGGTAGTGGGTAGCGGTTCTTGATGGTAAGTTTGTTCAACTCTAGGTAGTCGATACACAACCTGAATGTACCATCTTTCTTCTTGACAAACAAAACAGGAGCTCCCCACGGTGATATGCTTGGTCGAATGAAACCACGCTCTAAAAGTTCTTGTAATTGGCTTTGCAGTTCTTTCATCTCGTTGGGTGCGAGTCTGTAAGGAGCACGAGCTATTGGTGCAGCTCCTGGTACAAGATCTATTTGAAATTCAACGGATCGATGTGGGGGTAATCCCGGTAATTCTTTCGGAAATACATCGGGAAATTCTTTTGCGACGGGAACATCATTGATGCTCTTTTCTTTGGTTTGTACTTTCTCGACGTGTGCTAGAACAGCATAGCAACCTTTTCTTATTAGTTTTTTTGCCTTCAAATTACTAATAAGATGTAGCTTCATGTTGCCCTTTTCTCCGTACACCATTAAGGGTTTTCCTTCTTCTCGTACAATGCGAATTGCATTTTTGTAACATACGATCTCTGCTTTCACCTCTTTCAACCAGTCCATGCCGATTATCACATCAAAACTCCCTAACTCTACTGGTATCAAATCAATCTTAAACGTTTCGCTAACCAGTTTAATTTCTCAATTCCGACATATATTATCTGCTGCAATTAATTTACCGTTTGCTAATTCGAGTAAAAATTTACCATCTAACGGTGTCAATGGACAACTTAATTTAGCACAAAAATCTCTACTCATATAGCTTCTATCCGCACCCGAATCAAATAAAACGTAAGAAGATTAATTGTTAATAAGAAACGTACCCGTAACAAGCTCCGGGCCTTCCTGTGCCTCTGCCGTATTAATATTGAAAACTCTTCCGCGGCCTTGTCAATTCGTGTTCTCCTGGTTCGGGCAATTTCTAATAATGTGGCCCGGTTTTCCACATTTATAACAAACTACATTGGCAAAACTTGCTCCGACACTACTTGCTCCGCCATTACTCGTTCTGACACCATTTGTTCCTTTCGTTCTGTTAACCCCTGGTCCGTAGACCTCACACTTCGCCGCGCTATGACCATTTCTTTTAAAATTGTTGCAAAATTTGGTGCAGAACCCCGAGTGATACTTTTCACACCTTTGGCATAGCTGCTTCTGATTGTTGTTGTTGTTGCGGTTGTTATTGTTGTTGGGATGATTGTTGTAGTTGTTGTTGTTGTTGTTGTGTCGTTTGTTGTTGTTGCGATTGATTTTGCGATTGTTGGGATAGTTGTTGTTGTATTGGTGACTCTTATCACCGTTTTCCTCCCACTTTCTTTTGACTAGCTTCACGTTGGCCTCTTCGGCCGCCTGTTCTTTAATTCTTCCCTCAATCTGGTTCACTAGTTTGTGAGCCATTCTACATGCCTTTTGTATGGAGGCAGGCTCGTGTGAACTTATATCTTCTTGGATTCTCTCCGGTAACCCTTTCACAAACGCGTCGATCTTCTCTTTCTCATCTTCGAACGCTCTCGGACACAATAGGCACAATTCTGTGAATCGTCTTTCGTACGAAGTAATATCGAATCCCTGTCTTCGTAACCCTCTAAGTTCTGACTTGAGCTTATTGACCTCGGTTCTAGGACGGTACTTCTTGTTCATCAAGTGCTTGAATGCTGACCACGGTAGCGCGTAAGCAGCATCTTGTCCCACTTGCTCTAGATAGGTATTCCACCATGTTAACGCAATACCTGTGAAGGTATGCGTAGCGTACTTCACTTTGTCTCCTTCAGCACACTTACTTATGGCAAAGACCGATTCAACTTTCTCGGTCCACCATTTCAATCCGATTGGTCCTTCGGTCCCATCAAATTCTGAAGGTTTGCAGGTAGTGAATTCCTTGTAGGAGCATCCAACACGATTTCTTGCGCTGTTAGCTGTATTGCTAGATTCAGAGTTATTGTTGGTATGTAGCGCGGCCTGTACTGCGGCTATGTTTGAAGCAAGAAAGGCACGAAATTCCTCTTCGCTCATATTCAAGGTGTGTCGAGTAGTCATTGCCATTTCCTTCAAAATAGTCAAATGAAACGAGATAATCATATAGAATATCAAGAGTAGTCAATAGTATTTCGTAGCGTAATATGAACTTATTTATAAAAGCTCTTTCTTCATATTAGCGTTTTATACTCTTTAATTCGGGTAGTACCTACCCGTTAAGTTCATACTTAGTAGCTAACATACCATTTCAACTACTACAATTCTATATGAAAAATTAATCACAAAAAAAATATATTATATTCAAACCTTTATACAATAACTTGCAAACTTACAATACCGCTATTTTACATATAGCATGAAATATAGCACATAAAACTTTGATACAAAGTAGTTGCAAAGATAATTCTAGTTAATAAATAAGGCATTCAGCAAAGGCAATAAAGACACGTAATTCATACGTCCAGAAACAAGTCATGCATTCTGGTTTTACTAATACCACTTCCCATCCTTGGTTTTGTGGAACATAACCGTTGTGACCGATAGTAACACAATGTGTTGTAACGTCGTCAAAAGGATGAAGGTTACGTAATGACCAACAGTCTCGTAATAACCTAAAAACCTCATTTCTTACCCCAATTACCGACTCCGTCACTTGTGGAAACGTTTTGTTTAATAGTTGTAGCCCGATGTTCTTGTTCTCACTTTGGTGAGAAGCGAACATTACTAACCCGTAAGCATAACATGCTTCTTTATGTTGCATGTTAGCCGCTTTTTCTAAATCACGAAGTCCTATATTCGGATATATTGAGTCAAAATAATTTCTTAACCCGTTGCGTAAAATAGCATTTGGGTTCCCCGCAATATATGCGTCAAAGTAAACACATCGTAACTTATGGATTTCCCAATGTGATATCCCCCATCTTTCGAACGAAAGCCTTTTATAAACCAAGGCATTCTTGGAACGTTCTTCGAATGTCTTACAAACTGATCTCGCCTTAAATAGTTGTGTCGAGGAATTCTGACCGACTCTAGACAAGATTTCAGCAATCATGTCTCCGGGTAGGTCTCTTAAAATATTGAGTTGTCTATCCATTCTGTGTTTTTAAACTGTAAAATAGACAAGAGTTAGATTCATAAAAAAATACTTATTAATACAAGCAATTTTTACATATATCATAAAGCATAAGCACACTATATTACATATATTACACCACACGAATACAACTATCTTATTCCGACTCGCTCGTTTCTTCTTCTTCGGTTTTGGTTCGTTTTGCCAAGTTTCTGGGATATATGATGTTCCCCTAATACGAGCCGTCGTTTTCCACATTGGTTTAGAAAAACCTGGTGGTTTAGAGGTTCCCGGGTTATTGTCACAACTTAAGAAATACGGGTGTTGACGATACATATAAAGTTCATCGGGTTTGGAATCAAATTTCTTTATTTTTATGCCCTTTTCCTTATTGTTCTCTTTTGCCTTATTAAATTTTGTTGGGGTAATTTCTATAACATCATCGGAATCCTTGTCGGGATCCGATTCATCGGAGAATTGGTAATCCTCCCAATACTTTGCTTCCTTGGCGGAAACACCATTGACCAGAATTAACTTTGGTCGGTTGGTTGAGGATTTTCTTCTACTTAACCGTTTTATTATTTCCCCCACTGGTTCTATTTCTTCTTCCGGTTCCGATTCTTCTTCCAGTTCCGACTCTTCTTCTGGTTCCTATTCGGGAACTTGTGAATCAGTCCACGAATCATTCCAATTTACATTTGACTCTTCATTATTATTAGGTGAGTCAATGGGACTTGTTCTAGAGGTAGACATCTATCACATAATATCAAACACGTTAAGAGATTAATATATCACATAATATTTACATGTTAATAATATATAGTTTCCAACAAAAATGTTAAGTAATCATTTTCAAAGAAAACACGGTCGAAGTCCAGACTCACTAATGCATCCTAACAAACTCGATAAGACACACTAATGCAAATTTTTTGGTTCTCTAAGACCAACGCTCGGATACCAACTGAAATGTCTCGTTCATATTGATTATAAACGTTCCATATTAATTGATTTCGTTGCGAGGTTTTGACCTCTATATGAGACGTTTTTCAAAGACTGCATTCATTTTTAAAACAGCCATAACCTTTATTTTATCAATAAAGGTTTCAAAAGCATTACGTAGATTATCAAATAATGATAATCTAAAATATACTGTTTACACACGACCATTACATTATGGTTTACAATAGAAATATATTACATCGACATATGTTTCTTAAATGCAGTTTTTACACAATATCATACAAACATGGACTCCAAATCTTGTCCTTATTTTAGTATGCAACAGCGGAAGCTCTTAGTATTCACCTGAGAATAAACATGCTTTAAACGTCAACAAAAATGTTGGTGAGTTATAGGTTTAACCTATAT
Source organism: Rutidosis leptorrhynchoides (assembly GCF_046630445.1). Taxonomy (NCBI): domain Eukaryota; kingdom Viridiplantae; phylum Streptophyta; class Magnoliopsida; order Asterales; family Asteraceae; genus Rutidosis; species Rutidosis leptorrhynchoides. The sequence continues at coordinate 222,464,021 of NC_092337.1, read as the reverse complement.
ATATATATATATACATATACATATATATATATATATATATATATATATATATATATATATATATATATATATATATATATATATATATATATATATATATATATATATATATATATCAAATTGTAACAATAGACCACAAGATTTCATATTTCAATACACATCCCATACAGAGAGATAAAAATCATTCATATGGTGAACACCTGGTAACCGACATTAACAAGATGCATATATAAGAATATCCCCATCATTCCGGGACACCCTTCGAATATGATATAAATTTCGAAGTACTAAAGCATCCGGTACTTTGGATAGAGTTTGTTAGGCCCAATAGATCTATCTTTAGGATTCGCGTCAATTAGGGTGTCTGTTCCCTAATTCTTAGATTACCAGACATAATAAAAAGGGGCATATTCGATTTCGATAATTCAACCATAGAATGTAGTTTCATGTACATGTATCTATTTTGTAAATCATTTATAAAACAGCGCATGTATTCTCAGCCCAAAAATATATAAAGCAAAAGCAATTAAAAAGGGAGCAAATGAAACTCACGCATATAAATATTGTAAAACAGTTAATAAAGCATTTGCATGTATTCTGTAGTGACCCGTCCTAATCCACCTGGACGAAGTCTTCATCAGATGGTCCCATTGCGAGGTTCTGACCTCTATATGCCATGAACGACTCCATGTAATATCTTTAGAATGAGCAAATGCACAGCGGAAGATTTCGTTCGTACCTGAGAATAAACATGCTTTAAAATGTCAACCAAAAGGTTGGTGAGTTCATAGGTTTATCATAAAATAATAAAAATTCATCATTTCGATAGACCACAAGATTTAAATCCTGCATGGTACAAATGGGCCCGAATTCTATACCCACCTATAATGTACATGCGATATCTTTTAAATACAGTAAACCTTTCTCGTGTACGAAATCATCTTTCATAAATCTTAGTAACCGTACACATATCTTGTGCACAAAATAACATACACATAACCTGTGTATAAAATCATTCTCTCGATACTTAACATTCACATAATTTGATGGTGGCAATTATCATGTCCACATAATTCAATGGTGGCAATTATCATGTCCACATAATTCAATGGTGACAATTATCATGTCCACATAATTCAATGGTGGCAATTATCATGTCCACATAATTCAATAATAACCCACAGAACTTCTGTCTACATAATAATTCATTCGAGGAATGTTTTGCTTGTGTCTATCTCGTCAAACATTTATAAAAGTATTCATGTATTCGCAGTTCAAAACATATTTCAAAAGCATTTAATAAAGCAGTTGTAAAAACATCGCATGTATTCTCAGTCCCAAAAATGTAAAGAGTAAAAGAGAATCAAATGAAACTCACCATACTGTATTTTATAGTAAAAATACATATAACGACATTGAACAAATGTATGGTTGGCCTTAGATTCACGAACCTATATCATTTGTATATTTATTAATATTCATAGTTGTAATTGAGCAATATATAAAAATTTATTAGTTATATACTTTTTATTAATAATATATATATATATATATATATATATATATATATATATATATATATATATATATATATATATATATATATATATGTATATGTATGTTTCATATATTTGTTTTGTTATAATAGTTATTAATTTTCGTTATGTTATATGTACTAAATAAATATATATATATATATATATATATATATATATATATATATATATATATATATATATATATATATATATATATATATATATATATATATATATATATATATATATCGTTTGTTTGTTAAAAGTAGTAAAAATAATATTAGTAATGGTAAAAATGATAATAATGATAATAATAATGATAGTAATCATAGTCATGATAATAATAATACCTATACTAGTAAATGAATGATAAAATTATGTTCTACATGGTATTAATAATAAGGTTAATATTCATAATACTTAATAATAATAATGATATTGATAATAATTACTAATACTTAATACCAATAATAATAATAATAACAATAACAATAATAATCTCAATAATAACAATAATACTAATAACAATAATAGTAACTAAAATCATAACAATAATAATGATAATAATTATAATTTTTGTAATAATAATAATAATAATAGTAATAGAAATTAAAATAGAAGTGTATACCCTTATAAATGTTTTTCTAAAAAGAGATACCCCAAACAAGGCTCGAACTCGCAACCTCCAGCTCAACCACAAACACCTCGTACCATCCCTCTATTACTATTTTTCTGATTTGTACTACTAGCTTAATATATTTACCCCAAAATCTGTTTTAATATACCACTTTGCCCTTGTTTCAGTCCACCGAAAAATCAGTTGGGCCTCGGTCCAATTGCAGCCCAATAGAAAAATATGGCCCATCAGGCTCATGCCATCAAAACAGCCCAGCTAAAAAAATATATATAACTAGATGCCTTAGCCTAGTTTCGAACCCAGAACCTCTCTGTTACACACACAAGTCCCTAGCCATTCTTCTCTTACTCTATTTCTGTTTTATTTTACAATCGAAATCTACTTAACTACGATTTCTGTTTCTCCTTCTTCATCTACAACTCGTCATCATCCATATCATACAACATCATCACCTATCTTGATTTTATATATCATCATCATTCATAAACGTCGATCATCATCATTTTCTATATCATGATCACGTTTATTATTTTATGTACGTTAAGATACCATCATCACCCATAGTTCTTTTAACAAAAGAGGCAACAGAATGACTATCGTAGCAGCAGTTACAAAAGGAGCCCATAAACCAATAAATTTTCGGTTGGGCTTCAAACGGCCTATTAACGGACTCTACTAATTGTCCAACAATTTTGAAACCCAATATGCAGTCCACAAGAACAATAGCGATAGCCCTAATTCGAATAGCAAAACCAGGAAGCTGTCATTATCAAATACGTTTCACACAACATCCATTGTAATTTGTAATAGATCATAATAAGAAAAGGCATCATTTTATGTGACTCATCTTGGTCGGCCATAAAGTTCCTCCTTTGTCCCACAAGTATATTTGAATATGCTTTGTATAATATACTATATTATCAAATTGACAAACCTCAATTAATTATCTGTACCACTTCTTTTTTTCCTTAGTTATTTAACCCCAACAAAACAGATGTAGCAGCGTAGACAGAAAAAAAAAATAAAAAAAAAATCGTGACAGTAGCAGCAGAAGTAAACGATGATGGGGTTTATTGTACTGCAAAACAGAAGATGGAAATAGCGGTTTGGAGGTGGTGACATCTGGTGGTCATGAGTGGTGATAGTGAGGTGGTTGTTATGGATCGAACAAGCTAACAGAAATAGATCGAGCAACTTCAACAATTCGCTGCTGTGGGTGATAGGTTGTAGATCATGGCGTCAGGTTTTCTTATATCTAGTATGTAGTATGTATATACATATAGGATAGAGAAGAAGAACTAGATGGGTGTATGCTTCATCGTATATTATTTTCGTATCATCACGGTATCCCTTCCTTTTATTATATATATATGTTATGGGTCACTATTAGAAACAGGAAGAAGAAATGAATTGGTGTCGTGTGGTTTGGATTAGTTTGGAAAATCAACATGTATATATATATATATATATATATATATATATATATATATATATATATATATATATATATATATATATATATATATATATATATATATATATATTGAGAAGAAAGTGGTTACGTGATTGTGGACAAAACCAAAACAAGATAGCCAATACAATTGTTGTAGCAGTATTCCTCTTTTGCAGATGGGATCATGATGAAGGTTTGTGATGGTGTTTCTAGTTGAAGATAGTGTTTGATAAGATGTAAAAGCAAAAGGTTTGGTTTTGGGTCTATAATTCAACAAGGATACATATATATGTGCATATGTAGTTGCAAATAATAGTAGTAGGTGGTTGAGGAAAAGAAGTTTTGGAGTTGCATGCAAAAGTCATAAAGCATAACCAAATAAAGGAGATGGTGATTTCTAAGGGAAACGGAAAGTAGCAGGTAAGGTTGTTTGGGAGGTTTCTTTGAACAACAGATTATTCGTAACAATAGCAACATAATTGAACCAACTGTATCGCTTGTAAATGATAACTGATGATATAAGGTTGAATGAATACGTTAAAATCACAGAGTAAATCGTTGTTATTTATTCAATTGTGTCGACAGCATCTGAGGTAGGATGAAACGAACAAGAAGAAAATAAAATAAATATATAAAGCTGATAGGGATATACGCATTTTATGGGATTTGATTAGATTCGATGGTACATGATTAGAGGCAAGGAAACAAGATAATTTACAGTAATTGAGATGTGTAACTGCTTCTAATTATATATATCGAATTTTATAATTTTGCATATGATTAATATTAATAAATAAATAAGTATAATACTAACTATACTAATGTATAATAATAATTAATAATAATAATATTAATAACTATGGTAATAATATTTATTAATAACAATGTTAAGAATAATATGATATAAATAATAAATTAATAACGATAATAATTATTATAAAAGTGTTAATAAAAATATTTTTAATAAAAATAATGATTTGTATTATTTATATTAATACTTATAATAATAATAATAATTTTAATGATATTGGTAATTATAAAATAATAATAATCATAATCATAATTTTTACTACTAATTATATTAACAATGTTATTAACAATAATTTTAGTAATAAAAATATTATGACAAATCAAATGTGTCGAATTTCCTATCTATATATTATATAAAGTAATATTATTGATATTGATTTTAATGTTTATATTGATTTCAATAAAAGTAGTGATAATATTAATATAGCATTTATAATTTATCTTGTAAGTAAGTTTAATATGTGGATATTATTAACTATGTAATATTTATTAACTATCTAATATATAGTAACACATATTGATTATTTAATTTTTATATATTTAACTATGATGATTAGATTGTCTTTTATTATTTCAAATTATAATATAAACTTAGGTTCATATGTGTGTGTGTGTGTATATATATATATATATATATATATATATATATATATATATATATATATATATATATATATATATATATATATATATATATATATATATATATTAGTTTAATTATTTATAAACAATTGTTCATGAATCGTCTTGAAAAGTCAAAGGTTAAATGAATACATGGACACAATTCGAAGTTTTTGAGACTTCAACTTAACAAACTTTGCTTATCGTGTTGAAAACATATAGAGATTAAGTTTAAATTTGGTCAGAAATTTTCCGGGTCGTCACAGTACCTACCCGTTAGAGAAATTTCGTCCCGAAATTTGAGTGAGGTGGTCATGGCTAACAATAATTTTGTTTTCATGATGAATAAGAGTTGATAAATAGAGTTTTATCACCATTGAATAATTTGGATACAACGATTCGATTACTCGAAGCGTATAAGTGAAACTATCATAAAATATTGAGACAAGGTAATAGATATCCGTCTTTACTTTTGACGTAGTCCCGTTTGAATTTCGAAATTCAAGAGATTTAAAAGAAAATCTTGGAAATCTATAAGATTTGATTATTCGGGATTTATGGAAAATAAGATCTCTATAATTTAATGCGATCATCTGTCTCGATTAATCTGTCAGATAATTCACTATAAATCCACCCTCTTCATTTCCTTATTTTCACAGTTCACACCTCCTATTCTTACTCCCTCAATTCAAACTTTTGTTTTCTCTTCCTGACTTTAAGTCAAGCGAATAATGGTCCAGAATTCGTAGATATAGAGTTTCGAATGATTATAATGTTCTAAGCAGGAAGGAACGTAATAGCACGATTTTATTTTTAAATTTATCAAAATCACGGAAGATAGAACCTTCAAGAATACATTTTCTTGATATGTTAAGAAGGTAAGTAGAATGAAAGAGTTATGTAATATGGCACATGATGACGTTATAATCTGTGAATCATCATGTTCCAATAGAACTTCCAGCATGACTTACTTTAATATAATCACGTTGGCCAAGCGTCATTATATTATACTAACCCATGCTTCAATTCCCAACACTACTTCAAAATTCATTCATAGTTTATACTTAGATTTTATAGAAATTTTCAATATAATGTATTACAGATAGCACGAAGAGGTATATAATTTCGGACGAGAATATTTATGAAAATATCCTCAAAAATATCGAAGATATTTATGATGATATTTTGGAATTTCTAAGTTCGAAGGTTGATGAAGAAAAATTTTCCGCAAGATTTTAAAATGACTTCGGAGCAAGATATTCTCTAAAGATTTCATCGGATCCAGAATTACCTGGATCCTTTGAATATAGGGTTTGGTCCTTGTATTTGTCCTTGGTCTCCTTCATGGTTAGCCCAATCCGTTTTTCAGTACCAAATTTCCTATTGAGCGTTCCCAACATTCCATTCTTTATTTTCAAACTTTTGGCCATTTAGACCATCTACAATTTTGCTATTTCCTCTGCATTTAATGCTACCATATCTGAATCATTGGTGATTAATCCGAGGTGGTTTCAAGAGAATTTTTAGATGATTAAACGCTGATGGTAATCATCAAGATACGAATGATTGTTTAGGATGAAATCAAGTGGCAAACTTAGATATCAAGTTATAATAAGGCTAATCCGAATGAAAGTCGAAGTTGATTTGCTGGAGCTGTGACAAAATTGACTAATTTTGGAAAGGTATTGTAAAGTTATTTTCGGTAATAACATGCCAATGGATCTGTCACAGTTTTGAATTCAAAGTATAGCTTTGAAAGATGTAGGAATCTAAAAGTGATGTCTTCTGTTAAATCTTGACTTGATTTTGATCGGTCAAAATCCGAATATGAAATTAAATTTGAATGAAAATGGTTATTCTTTAGTGAACGGATACGTATATCTGTGGTTGTAAGTAGGATAGTAAATGATTGTTGAATCGGATTTGAAGAATGTACAGTGTAATTTATTAATGTGAAATCTAAATATTCCTCAGGTATTACCTACCCGTTAAAATATTTTCACCATTAACAGTTTGTACAAAAGAATCTTTTAATTACAATCTTTATGAAAATATATATACATATATATTTTCTTCAAGTGTAATCATGGATTTAATGAGTAGATATAATATTAACTCATTTGATTTACCGTTAGAACTAGAATACATAATCTCTAAAACATTAGAGATTACATAATCATCATGAAGAACAAAGATGAATGATGTAGAACAATACGTAGAACGATGATTATGCTCGAGGTACAGAATGAAATATTGAGGTGTGTGATATTGAAACTTGGATTGTTGGTGGTACTATTGGTGCCGGTGATGTTGCTGAAGCTGGTACGTTTTGCACCATGTTTTCCAAATTAATTACTCGAGCGCGAAGTTCGTTGACTTCTTCTATTATTCCGGGATGATTAGCGGTCGGAATGAGCGGATGAATAAGGTTTAGAATTGTGGATAGAATATAATCGTGTCGAGATACTCTGGAAATGAGAGAGAAAATGGTGTTTCGAACAGGTTCGCCGGTAAGTGCTTCAGGTTCTTCACCAAGAGGTGAATTTGGTTGGTGGAAGGGATCGCCTTCTTCGCGTCTCCATTGATTAAGTCGACTACGAACCCATCTCCAATTAATCCAGAATAAATGATGGCTGATTGGTTGATTCATTCCGATGACGCTGCTTTCGGAGTTTAGATGAGCATCCATGTCGGAATAGCTGTCGGATTCTGAAGAACTTGAACTAGTGGCGAGTTCCATTCCGTACGATTGAGTAAAGGGTTTATTGATATGAAATAATTTCCGACTATCGGGTGGTATCCTAATTATATAGAATATCTATATATATATATATATATGTTAACACCTATTTCCTTATGAGGTAAGGCTTAGTATGTCAACAAGAGAGTAGAAGTGATCTAGCTTTAGGAGGGCGGAGTGTTGCCGATTGATTTTTACCCTCGGGAAATAATCCCTGCAGACCCGGTTCACAAGTGTAGAAACTTGTGGGGTGACTTAATCAATCTGTCATCCGTAGAGCGTAAGAGTGCTAGCCGGATGACTTCTAGTGAGAGAAAGTAGAGAGATAAAGAGAAGTGAAGTCTCAGCTCTCAAAGTTGTAAGAATATCTGAACTTGTGTAAAATGAAGACCCACGGGGTCTATTTATAGTGTCAGATCTACCAGATTTGTTTGGGGACACGTGTCAAATGATGATACGTTCTGTTACATGTGCTCCGAAATTTATGCTAAATGCGGCGCTCTCCTGCCAGGGCTTATGCGCTAGGCGGCCTTCAGGGCTTACGCATGACGGAGCAGCCTGTACAGCGGAGAACGCTGGACGGACAATCTCCACAAAACTGTTGTTTCCAGCCTTCCTGATGCTACTTTTATGCAACCATTATGCCTTTTATGTGTGTATACGATAGGATACACCATTAAGTCCCCCCAGTTTAAGGACTTAAGCATTTGAAAAATGATTAAGTTGTTAAACGTTTGATAACGCATGCCAAACCAGCATGTTCATTGCCCACTTGCATCGGGGAAAACATTTTAGGCATTAAATGCAAACAAATTTTACTGACACTGTTATGATTGTCTTCTTACGGCTGAGATCATCCACGCACCTCCAGTTGTAAAAAGTATTATTTCGCACCCTTCGTTTAAACTCGCCCATACACGTGTCTCAATCATGACCATAAAAATTGCACCGATGAACCCTTATAAAAACCGTCATAACCCTGTTACCATCACTTTTTTACCTTTGCCAAGATCCAAAAAGCATATTTCTCCCAAATCTTCATCGCCTTCTTCAATCTTCAACTTTTTAAGGTTTACCGTCTTCCAAGGTCAGTACACTTCATCTTACTGCTATTTTCTTCTTGTTGATATCTGTTACTGTATTATCATGGCTTCTTCACGGAGTACTGGCCAAGAACACGCCAAGCCTTCTTCATCAAATACTGCTAACATTTCAGAAGTTAGCATGATGGCTTCATCATTGACTAGCGAATACTTAGATGGATTAAAGATTGCCTTTCGCCATCTCAATCAATACAACCCTGTTCTTCCCACTATTGGACAAACTGCTGACAATCCTCCTGAGGGAAAATTACTTTATACGCTTTATAAATTACCCACGGCAACCTCCGTGTTCCCCTTACTAACTTACTTCTTTGCCTTCTTAGATATTACGGGGCCTGTCTTAGTCAGATACATCCCCATGGTCTTCAAAAAATCATCCTTTTTGAAATGTACTGCAATGCTATTAATATAAAGCCTCGCATTAATGTTTTTATCTCTTTGTTTAGAATCCGCACAATTAGCGATTGCTGGCTTACTATTGATAGTAAGAAAAATAATCATTTTGTTGGTCTAAATAGAGTTTCAAACTTGAAGGACTGGAAAAGTCTATTTTTCTTTGTTGATGAAACTGTTATTCCGGAAGAATACTCCGTTGTCCGGGAGTGGGGTGCTATTGATGCTGGCATAGGAAAGGGTGTTAAAATTTCTCCCGCAGAACAGCGGATAGTAAATAGCTTGAAAGGACTCCGTATTCCACCCAGATCATACGAAAGGTATGAGGGAATCCTTGTGCTGTGCAAAGTGAGCCAAGAATGGCCAAGCAATTCTGTGCCAGTACTTCGTGAGAGAAAACAGGGTAGGATGTGATATGATCATCCTATTATATATATAGATTTTTGTCCACTGTTTGTCATGTGTACTTATATTGCTATTAATGTGTAATCTTTGCAGGCAACTCCGTGATGCAGGTCCGCTCTGCTCTTTTATCCCCTGATCTTGATGATGATGTGGAGGTCACTGCTCGTGACAAAACTGTTGAAGAGCTTGAGGCGGAGAGAGTTGCAGCTGAAGCTAAAGCTGCTGCTGATGCTGAAAAGGGGAAAGAAATTGCTGTGAGCAGCTCAGACAGCGAATCCGGGTCTGATCATACAGACACTGAGCAGACAACGGATGACACCACCACCGCCGATCAGCAAACATCGGCATCAATTGACATCACGGGTGAAACCAACCCTACTCCTCCTCCAACCCAAAAGACAAGAAAGAAGAGCATAGGCTCTAAAAGGGTGAAGAGTACTGAGGAGGGCAAAAAGAAAAAACGTAGGAGAAGTATGTCCATTCTGCTCTCTTTTGAAAATGCATATGTTTTTGCTTATAACTGTTATGTTTGTTCATAATACTAATTTGTTTTTGTTAGTAATTTTAGCAGAGTCGGATGATAGCCAAGGGAAGGCTACGGAGGGCGGTGACCGGAGGCCGGAGAGGAATCTTGAAAGTGAAAGAGAGAAGGGCCTGAAGATGCCTGACCCAAACTTTGCCCCCTTCGATGAATCTGAATTTCATGAAGATAGGCCTGAAGGCAACTCTGCTTATGATTCTCCTCTTCCTAATATCACTAATCCTGCTGTCACCTCCTCCAATGTTCAAGAGCCAACTCTTCCTGCTCATGTGAGGGCTTTGCAAGCCATCATTGCAAACCCCGCCACTAAAGATAAAGAATTTGCAACTCTTATTCAGGTATGAACGATAAGACCCTCTGCATATATATGCTTGTAATTTATTGATGTGAGCTGTTTGAAATAACTCATAAAATTTTATTGATGTACAGGGTTGTGTTATCCCCGAGCTGAAACCCCAATTCTCTGCTCTCCGTTCTCATCAACTCAGGGAATCAACTATGGCAGCTCATGTACTGCTAACCAACCACCTGGACTCTGTGCTGCAACTACAGGAACATCAAGAGTCTATTCTTGCCTTTGCTCGTAAAGACATAGCTAAAAGTGCAAATGCTCGTAAAAGAGCTGCTGATGCTGAGCGTGCCTTAAATGATGCGCAGAAAATAATAAAGGCTAAAGAAGTTGAGTTAAAAAGTGCTCAAGATGTTGCTGCTATTCTGCAAGGGGAAAAGGATGCTGAGCAGGTGAAAGTGGGTGAGCTGGAGAAACAGCTGAGTGAAGAGAGAGAGAGAAGTCTGCTGAGCTACTCCGGAGGGCGGAGAAAGGCGAGGGCAATTTTGCTGAGCTTAAGAAAGGTGTGCCAGGTCTGATAGCTAAGGTGCTTGGATCCAGTCTTGTAGGGAATCCCTACAATGATTATGTTGATGCTGCCTGCGCCCATGCTATTGCTGATGTGACCGGCAAGCTGTTCAAACGCCTTGCTCCCAACCAAATGCCTTTTGCTGCCATTGCCAAACTTATGCCTCCTGGTACTCAAGAAAAAGTTGATGAGGCCAAGAACAAATTGATAAATCTGAAGATAAATGTTTATGATGAAGTATGTAGCAAAGAAGACTCTTCTGCTCAAGATGTACTTGGCGTGCAGTTTAATTGATCTTTGTAAAAATTTCAAACAATGTTTTGTAATAAACTTCTTACTGACTTTAACATTATATATATATATATATATATATATATATATATATATATATATATATATATATATATATATATATATATATATATACTGACTTTATTGTGATGACTATGTGTGCTGATATGCTTGTTGCAAATATTTTTATGCTTAACGCTTTAAAACCAATCAATTATGCACCTGAGCATAAAATTTCTATACACAATTGTACAGTGTATAATTTGAGCAAATCATTTTGAAAAGTGCATAAGGTAACTCATATGTAAATGCCTTGCAGTATCAAGAATACGATGTCTGATTACGCCTTCCATCATAAAATTAATGAGGAAGAATTATGAAGTGTTTTAGAAGAATGATTATAAATCAATAAACTCTCCGTCTTACGCCTTCCGTCATAAAGTATATGAGGAAGAATTGCTAATTATTTTTCCTTCATACATAAAATATATAACTTCGTTCTGTGAAGTAATTTTTTATAATGTTTGTCATGACAAGTATCTGAGTTTTGTATCATGCCTCGGTGCGTTCTAGTAAAACTTAAACGTTTTCTAGCCGATCCCTTGTGCCTTTACTGGCCGGCACAAAAGCTTCCGCCATCGGAGGTATTTAAAAATACGATCCTTCTGTGGGCAGGTTTTAAATGTAATGTTTTACATTTGTCACGGGCAGCAGTTTGTTTAAGAAAAATATAAAATGATTGTTCAGTACTGTGCAATACATAAACGATTGATGATGACTCTTAGGTGGATCAAGCTTAATTAGTACGTCATGTGTAGCGACCCCGAAAAATCGTCAAGTGACGGCGTCAGCTACGTGGGTCCCATTACCTGATTATAAGTCTTTAAGATAACGTTTGACCAAAATATGTCGCCTTCATTTCAAAATAAAGATTGTTTCAAAGTTTACAAGAATTGTTCAACCAAAAGTTAAGTTACAACGTTATAAGTACGATTGAAATCTAGGCGACACGGTTTAAAGTAAAGTCAAAAGACGCTCCATGAAATGCATGTATACTCGACATCGGATGCAAGTATCAAATAGTAAGCGGAAGCATGTTTCACATATCGTGCAAGACCTGAGAAAAACATAGAAATCTGTCAACGAAAACGTTGGTGAAATCATAGGTTTAAGTAAGTGAGTACAAGTGAACCACAAGATTTGCATCAATGAAATAATAGTAATACATTTCAAAAGTTTGTTTCACGAGCACCCAATTATCAAAGCTTAACATTCCATCCATTGTATACCCCATCCATAGTGCTAGAACAAACACTGATTCTCGAAAATATATTTCATCCGTAGACGGTAGCGAACCGTCAAAGATGAGGGTTGTCAACCCATATGGCCATATAACATAAGTTCTCGCTTACACCCGGCAAGTGTAACTAATGATAATCGAATTGAGGATTTTTGTTCTAAACTCGTATGTAGAATGTTTGTTTTCCCGTTCTTGTGTTCACTTAGTTCAAAAGAATCGTTTATGTTTTCTCATCCCAAATATAAGTTCAAAAAGAGTAAAAGTGGGACTATGATCTCACCTTTGATTGCAAGAGTGAAATAGTACTTCAACAAGTAAACGTGCAAAGAACAATGCTAATCTCGACCTAAACAAGTAGGTTGTATCAATAACGATAGTCACGAAGGGTCAAAGTTGTTCAATTAGTCCTATGGCTCGACACGACTCGATTATGTAGCATGTGAAGAAAATTGTCAAGTTTCATGCAAGATACAAGTATAGAATCATGTTAGAAAGATTGCATAATTAATTGGTTAAGTTTGACAAAAAGTCAAACTTGGTCGGGTCAAAGTCAACGAAAAAGTCAACATGTTCGGGTCGGGTCCCGGACTATTTTTCTATGCTAATTATTCATATACAAGTATATTAGAACAAGTTTCATGTGAATCGGAGGTCGGTAGCTAGTCAAACATTTCACGTGAAATGGGACAAAGAGGTCAGAATCTGACCAGGCCAATCCGCGCGCCGCGCGGGGATGGGGCGCGCCGCGCCACCATCTGGACAGAGAATTCTGGTCAGTTTTTCAAAGTATGCACGAACCAAAACCTTTTCCAACCCAACTCTTGACCCGCAAACACTTATAATGCCTATCATATATCGTTGGAAAGGTATTTTGACGAGGAATACAACTAAGCACTTATGGTCCAACAATAACATCATTTACAATAGCCGAAAACTCATCAAGCGAACAATAAAAGTCCATTTTCAAAGTTTCAAGTTCATCAATTGCATTTTGAGTTTCGGGAAACCAATTCACACATATGATATGCCGTTTTGAAGGTAATCAAGCATACAATCCAACTAAACACTTACCAATAACATTAACAAGCATTCAACGCATCAAAAGTTCGTTTTAAGAGTTGTCAAACCCTAACCAAAACCTCAAAATCACTAATCATGTTAATGTAAGGTTTTCATGTCAATCAACACACCAAAACGAAGCTATTGAAGTAACTAACACTTTGAACACACAAACATTAACATCTAAACACATTTCATCATCCAAAATCAAAGATTAAGCATACACTTTTCATTTTCAAGCTAGTTACACCAAAACATCAAGATCGAGCATACAAATCATATATTCATGTTATACACGAGCCATAGACACTAACTAACAACATATCAAGTCAAAAACATGAATTTGAGAAATCTAGAGTTTTAGAGATGTTACCCAAAATCGGTGTAGTTAGTATCAAATCGTAGAGGATGACAAGAGGATTAAGAATATGTAGTCGGATTTGTTGTGAGCTTCCAAGATCAAAATTAGATGATGAATTTTGTGTTTGTGTTCTTGAGAGAAAAGGAAGAAAGAAAAAGAGGAAGAAGATGGTGAAATGAAGTGTGTGGTGGTGAGGAGTCACTAGTTAGCCAAGTTTACCCGAGTGGCGAGATTAGTCCCTCAAGTTTGTTGTAGGGTGCGGGAAATAACCAAACGAATATTTTTAAAACTCAAGTTAACGAGAGATGTTATAATCGAGTAACGGGATTATCATGAACACTAGTTAACGAAGTGCACGAGTATAGGTGACGAGGGATGTTATTTTTTTAAAAAAAAGACGGTGTTAAAATAATTTAACGGAAAAACGCGGGATGTTACATTATCCACACCTTAAAAGAAATTTCGTCCCGAAATTTAGTTGGAAGTAATAGTCGATGTGTCTTACTCGAGACCTAGTGTAGTAACTCTACGAATGATTGAAGGTACTTTCTTGGACATTCCACGAATCCGGATAGTCGGGGTGTTACGTTGTATTAGGGCTTGGTTTTACGATCCACAAGTTCAGCCGGTTTTTCCTATGAGGAGGAGTTTGTCATCAATAGTTGGTGCATCTAGAAGGATTGCACGTTCCTGTTCCGCAGGACACGTTTCTAAGTTTGTTACACGAAATGTAGGGTAAACGAAAACTTAATTGAGTCGGAAGTTCTAAACGATAGGAAGCGGTTCCAATACGCCCCAAGGTTTCAAAAGGTTCGATATTGCGGATATAGCCTTTCTCGATTTCCCAAAATGGATTACACCTTTCCAAGGTGCGGTTTCTCAATATTACGCGGTTACACACTGGGATTTGTGAGGTTTTCATCTAAGTTTGGTATGACTCTTTTGGGCGACTACGGGTCGTCTCGAGCCCTTCTCGGACTTGGATTATCTCAATTGTTGTTTCTTGGATGAGTTAAGATTCGGTGTTTTGTTTGCCACATGCTTTGGTCCAACGAATAGGGGTATGACATTAGCGGTCATATAGGGTTTCGGAAAGTGCGTGTGAACACACGAGTGGTAACTACTGTTGTAAGAGGGATCTACTAAAAGCGACCATGCAAGTTTGAAACATGTCTTTCGAAGACGTAAATCGTTTGTTTGTTCGGTTCATCTGTTTATGGGTGGTACGCGGTACTCATGTCTAAGCGGGTCTCCAAGGTTTCTTGTAAAACTAGAAGTGAAACGAGTATTTCGATACGGAATAATTGACAATGATACACCGTGTTGGAATAGAATCTCTTAAGATACGTTTGAACAAGTTAGTTAGGGTTCGAAAAATGTTCGTTAGGACTATTCACCCTCGTGGCGAATACTTATGTAATATGAGGAGTTTCTCTATCCATGGAGAAATGTTACAAGGAGTTTCTTTAAACGGAAATGCGAACGGTAAAGATAGTAGTGAAATGAGGACTTAGAATAGGATGAGTTTACATCTCGAGGTTGCCATACCGTGCCTCTAGTTGTCAAAAGTTGAAGTCTGAAAGAGAAACGAGGTAGTACACGTAGTTGTATAGTTCGGGGTTGAATAATAGTTGACCGATTATCAGAAACACAAGGGCGTTAAGTCAAAGAAGAGTGAAGTATCGTTGGATTGTGTGTTATCTTAAATCCCAGTAATATCAGACGGTGACGGTGAAATAACAGAGGTAGGTAGTGTGGTACGGGATGACGAGAAAATTGATCGGATCCACAATTTAGTATTCGAATTCTTCGTGCAAAATAACGAATTTCCGTTCCGTTGATTTCGAGTCGAGGGAGTATGCCTTTCGGCGTCCAACTAGAAATATTTCCATATTTGAGTCCCATCTGGTGTTGTACGAATTTAGCTAGAAATGTTGGTGTGAAGAATCACGCTCAAGGTTCGAACACGGAGAGGTTTAAAGTTTTCCCTTAGTGAGTTAACGAGTTTAAAAGTCGGGTAACACGAGAAAAGTCAGAAATGAATCTTTGGTAATAACAGACGAGATCTAAGATTTTTTTTTATTTTTTTTTTTTTTTTTTTTTTTTTTTTTTTTTTACGAATACAAGTCCGAGTTGGTAGAGTTTCCTGATTACATGTGGCTTGATTTCGAGATTGATTGTAATGCCTTGACCATTAACATCATGGTCTAGAAAATTGGACTTCGTTCAACAGAAATTCTCACTCGGAGAATTTGGTATAGAGTTGCTCTTTTCTCAAAAGTTCGAGCGTAAGATGGTGATGTTGTTCGTTTTCCTTCTTTACTTAAATAAGTTAAGATGTCATCCATAAATACGATAACAGATTTGTCTAGATAAGTTGCATACGTGGTTTAGGAGGTTCATGAATACGGACGGAGTCCTAAATAAATCAAATGGTACTAAGAGAGATTTACAACTAACGTTGCGAGTTCGGAAGATGGCTTAGGAGACATCGTCTCACTTAACCCCCAATTGATGATAACCGGAACGGAGGTCGATTTGGAACATACGAGATTCGTGCAAATAATCATGAGGTCATGGATGCGAGGGAGAGGGTATCGGTTTCCAACCGAAAATTTCTTAGTTCACAATAATCTATACATAAATGTAGGGTAACAATTTCTCCTTAATGAATAGGTTTTGAGTTCCTTAGTTCTATTGGTGTCGAGTTCAATTTCTTAACGTATATCCTCCGATAATATTTATAGGCATACAATATTTTTCCGTTGGTCGCTTAAATCGCCTAAATAGTATCTAGGGAGAAAAAAAAAATGGAAGGTAATGAGTACAAGTCAAAGTCTTGGTTGTAAAACGTCTAGCGGTAATCGAATCGAACAAGTATGAAATATACGGTTTGTTGTGAAGAAACGTACCCGTTACTAGTCCATCGTCGTTCCGGGCATCCTTGGTGTCGATGTCGAAGGTTCAACGGCGTGCGTTGGGGTTGATTTTCTTATTTGGGCACACATTCCTAAAATGACCCAGTTGGCCACATTCGAAGCAAGCACCCGTTCTATGTGCGTTGGGCATCTTTCGAGCGACGGGTCCTTGGCGCCGGTGGCGAAACCTGCCACATCCTTCAAAGTGATGCTTGTGGCATTCGTTACAAAAAGGTAGTTTTCCGGTATAGCCTTTCTTTTCGTTGGAGGCGAAAGGCTTCTTGGAGAGGTTGTTGTGGTTGTGGTTGCTTGATTGAGAGGCTTCCCATGTTCTTTTATTGCCGCTAGATTGGTTCTCGACCATTGGTGCCGGCGTTTCCATTTCATTCGCCATGTCTAAAGTATGGCGGGCCATTGTTAAAGCCTCTTGTAGGTTAGTGGGTTGGGATGCCATTACCCCGTGTTGAATGCTCTTAGGGAGGCTATCCATGTAAAGTTCGACTCTTAGGGATTCGGGAGTCATGAGATTTGGACACATTGAGACTAGTTCGGTAAACCGTTGATTATAAGCTCCGAGGTCATTCCCGACCGTTCTTAAATTCCTTAGCCCTTGCTCGAGCCTTCGAGTCTCATCGCGCGGGAAGTATTCGGTGATCATTCTTTCTCTTAATTCGGTCCAAGAGAGTGTAAGGGCTTCATCGATACCCACTGATTGTACATACGTGTTCCACCATGAGAGAGCGATACCGGTAAGAGTGAGGGTGGAAAACTTGACCTTATCTTGGTCCTGACAACCGCTTATGCTAAAAACGGATTCTGTTTGTTCAAACCATCGGGTGAGAGTAACCGGTCCCCCGGTTCCATCGAAAGTGGGAGGATTGTACTTCATGAAGTTCTTGTAGGAGCAACCTTCGTTTGAATTACCGGTTCCATGATTGTTGTTGTTAGAAAAGTGATCGGCCACGGCCGTACCCACGGCGGTGGTTATCATTCGTTGAAGAGCTTGTTCTAGGGTTTCGAGAGGAGTATTGTGTTGACCTTGGTGAGCCATTGTTCCTTCATGACACAAGAATATCGTTGGTTAGTATTTTCAACAATACTAACCGGAGTATGGAATAAGGATAGAGAGGAAATTTTTCCTTGACTCGCCTTAAATTCTTTACGTCATAATGTCGGAACGTCCATGTGAATCACCGTAATATAATCCCGGAAATTATATTACCCTGATTTACATGTGCATTTAACATTACTTTATAAAGTCAAGGTGGCGCGTCAACAAAATTTATCAACGTAAGATCAAGATCGAATACGAGTTAGATATGATAGAAAAGTTCGAGTATAAATGCACAAATAGTCAAGTAATTCCTACTTCAGTCTATATGCCGGTTGTAGTCTAGATTCACCTATGTACCCTATGACTCGGGGTGGACACAATTGAACTCTAAATCCCTACAACCAAGGCTCTGATACCACTTGTAGCGACCCCGAAAAATCGTCAAGTGACGGCGTCGGCTACGTGGGTCCCATTACCTGATTATAAGTCTTTAAGATAACGTTTGACCAAAATATGTCGCCTTCATTTCAAAATAAAGATTGTTTCAAAGTTTACAAGAATTGTTCAACCAAAAGTTAAGTTACAACGTTATAAGTACGATTGAAATCTAGGCGACACGGTTTAAAGTAAAGTCAAAAGACGCTCCATGAAATGCATGTATACTCGACATCGGATGCAAGTATCAAATAGTAAGCGGAAGCATGTTTCACATATCGTGCAAGACCTGAGAAAAACATAGAAATCTGTCAACGAAAACGTTGGTGAAATCATAGGTTTAAGTAAGTGAGTACAAGTGAACCACAAGATTTGCATCAATGAAATAATAGTAATACATTCCAAAAGTTTGTTTCACGAGCACCCAATTATCAAAGCTTAACATTCCATCCATTGTATACCCCATCCATAGTGCTAGAACAAACACTGATTCTCGAAAATATATTTCATCCGTAGACGGTAGCGAACCGTCAAAGATGAGGGTTGTCAACCCATATGGCCATATAACATAAGTTCTCGCTTACACCCGGCAAGTGTAACTAATGATAATCGAATTGAGGATTTTTGTTCTAAACTCGTATGTAGAATGTTTGTTTTCCCGTTCTTGTGTTCACTTAGTTCAAAAGAATCGTTTATGTTTTCTCATCCCAAATATAAGTTCAAAAAGAGTAAAAGTGGGACTATGATCTCACCTTTGATTGCAAGAGTGAAATAGTACTTCAACAAGTAAACGTGCAAAGAACAATGCTAATCTCGACCTAAACAAGTAGGTTGTATCAATAACGATAGTCACGAAGGGTCAAAGTTGTTCAATTAGTCCTATGGCTCGACACGACTCGATTATGTAGCATGTGAAGAAAATTGTCAAGTTTCATGCAAGATACAAGTATAGAATCATGTTAGAAAGATTGCATAATTAATTGGTTAAGTTTGACAAAAAGTCAAACTTGGTCGGGTCAAAGTCAACGAAAAAGTCAACATGTTTGGTTCGGGTCCCGGACTATTTTTCTATGCTAATTATTCATATACAAGTATATTAGAACAAGTTTCATGTGAATCGGAGGTCGGTAGCTAGTCAAACATTTCACGTGAAATGGGACAAAGAGGTCAGAATCTGACCAGGCCAAACCGCGCGCCGCGCGGGGATGGGGCGCACCGCGCCACCATCTGGGCAGAGAATTCTGGTCAGTTTTTCAAAGTATGCACGAACCAAAACCTTTTCCAACCCAACTCTTGACCCGCAAACACTTATAATGCCTATCATATATCGTTGGAAAGGTATTTTGACGAGGAATACAACTAAGCACTTATGGTCCAACAATAACATCATTTACAATAGCCGAAAACTCATCAAGCGAACAATAAAAGTCCATTTTCAAAGTTTCAAGTTCATCAATTGCATTTTGAGTTTCGGGAATCCAATTCACACATATGATATGCCGTTTTGAAGGTAATCAAGCATACAATCCAACTAAACACTTACCAATAACATTAACAAGCATTCAACGCATCAAAAGTTCGTTTTAAGAGTTGTCAAACCCTAACCAAAACCTCAAAATCACTAATCATGTTAATGTAAGGTTTTCATGTCAATCAACACACCAAAACGAAGCTATTGAAGTAACTAACACTTTGAACACACAAACATTAACATCTAAACACATTTCATCATCCAAAATCAAAGATTAAGCATACACTTTTCATTTTCAAGCTAGTTACACCAAAACATCAAGATCGAGCATACAAATCATATATTCATGTTATACACGAGCCATAGACACTAACTAACAACATATCAAGTCAAAAACATGAATTTGAGAAATCTAGAGTTTTAGAGATGTTACCCAAAATCGGTGTAGTTAGTATCAAATCGTAGAGGATGACGAGAGGATTAAGAATATGTAGTCGGATTTGTTGTGAGCTTCCAAGATCAAAATTAGATGATGAATTTTGTGTTTGTGTTCTTGAGAGAAAAGGAAGAAAGAAAAAGAGGAAGAAGATGGTGAAATGAAGTGTGTGGTGGTGAGGAGTCACTAGTTAGCCAAGTTTACCCGAGTGGCGAGATTAGTCCCTCAAGTTTGTTGTCGGGTGCGGGAAATAACCAAACGAATATTTTTAAAACTCAAGTTAACGAGAGATGTTATAATCGAGTAACGGGATTATCATGAACACTAGTTAACGAAGTGCACGAGTATAGGTGACGAGGGATGTTATTTTTTTAAAAAAAAGACGGTGTTAAAATAATTTAACGGAAAAACGCGGGATGTTACATCATGAATGTTTAATGTATGCAATTGCTAATGTATGCACTGCAAAATAACCACAATGGTTCACAGTAAGTTTGATAAACGCTGCTTCATCTTATAATTTGAAATGTGTTCTTCAAATGCCAAACAGGCATGAGTACAACGATTGTAAAAGACTGCTTTTATTGAAATGCTAAATGAAACTGCTCTTTATTGAAAAGATAAATGTAGCGACCCGACCAAATCGTCATTGACGGCGCCGTCTACTTAGGTCCCGTTACGTGGTCATAAGTCTTTAAAACAACGTTTGACCAAAAGATATGTCGCATTCATTTCAAATGTAAAGGTTGTTCAAGTTTTACAAGAATAGTTCCACCACAAGTTACGATACAAAGTTTTAAGTACAAATGAAACTTATGCGACACAATTTAAAAGTATCCAAAAGACGCTCCATGTATGCATGTATACTCGACATCCAATGCAAGTATCAAAATAATGAGCGGAAGCATGTATCATGTATCGTTCAAGGACCTGAGAAAAACATAGAAATCTGTCAACGAAAACGTTGGTGAAATCATAGGTTTAAGTAAGTAAGTACAAGTGAACCACAAGATTTGCATCAATGAAATAATAGTAATACATTCCAAAAGTTTGTTTCACGAGCACCCAATTATCAAAGCTTAACATTCCATCCATTGTATACCCCATCCATAGTGCTAGAACAAACACTGATTCTCGAAAATATATTTCATCCGTAGACGGTAGCGAACCGTCAAGGATGAGGGCTGTCAAACCCATATGGCCATATAACATAAGTTCTCGCTTACACCCGGCAAGTGTAACTAATGATAATCGAATTGAGGATTTTGTTCTAAACTCGTATGTAGAATGTTTGTTTTCCCGTTCTTGTGTTCACTTAGTTCAAAAGAATCGTTTATGTTTTCTCATCCCAAAAGTAAGTTCAAAAGAGTAAAAAGTGGGACTATGATCTCACCTTGAGTGCACGTATGAAAAGTACTTCACAAAGTAACGTGTGCGAAGGATAGTGCTAGTCTTGACCTAAACAAATAGGTCATATCAATAACGGTAAACACGATAAGTCAAGGATGTTCAATTAGTCCTATGGCTCGTTACGACTCGATTATTTAGCATGTGAAATCAAATTGTCAAGTTTCATGCAAGATACAAGTATATAAACAAGTTAGGAAGGTTACATAATCATTTGGTTAAGTTTGACAAAAAGTCAAACTTTGGTCGGTCAAAGTCAACGAAAAAGTCAACACGTTCGGGTCGTGTCCCGAACTATTTTTCTGAGGTTTTTAATCATGTATGAGCATGTTAGGACAAGTTACATGTGAATCGGAGGTGCGTAGCATAGCAAACATTATTCAAAAATTGACCAAGTTGGACAGACCAGAATGGCGCGCCGCGCGGGTATATGGCGCGCCGCGCCATTACCTGTGCAGAGAATTCTGGCAGTTTTTAAGTTTTATGCACGAACCTAACTTCAAACAATCACCATTTATGATCCGCAAACAATCAAGACAAGTATCTTATACCGTTGGGAAGGTAATTTGACGAGGAAAACAACTAAACACATTTCATCAATCAATCTACCTATTACAACAACCAAAACCGCATCTAATGCTTAACATTAACCGCATACAAGTTCATAAATGCAATTCAATGATTCGGGCAACCAATTTACATGAATGATATGCCGTTTCGAAGGTAATCAAGCATACAATCCAACTAAACACTTACCAATAATAATCCATGGCATTCAATGCATCAAAAGTCCATTTCAAATTCATCAAACCCTAACCCAAATTCACCAAAATCAATAATCAAGTTCATGAAGTTTTCTAAGGCAACCTACACATCAAATTGAAGCTAGTGATACAAGGAACACAATTAGAACATGAACTTTTAACATCTAACAACATATGATCATCCAAACTTCAAGAACAACACACCAAAATTCAAGTTCATGCTAGTTACACTAAAACAACGAGATCGAGCATATAAATTATATATTCATGTTAGACTTGAGCCATAGACACTAATTAACACTTTTATAAGTTAAAAACATCAAGAACACAAAATCTAGTGATTTTAGAAAGTTACCCAAATGAGATGAAGTTGGTACCAAAATGAGGAGGATGAAGAGAGGATCACGAATATGTAATTTATTTTGTTGTAAGCCTCCTAGATCGAATTTAGATGATGATTGAATGAATTTGGATAATTGGGTGTGTGTTCTTGCTAGAGAGAAAGAGAGAGATGGAGATGAAAATGAATGGGTGAAAGGGGTTTGACCCTTTGACCTAGTCAAGGGTTTGATCCCTTGTCAAGTTTAGTCCCTCAACTTTCGTTTGGGTGCGGGAATTACCTAAACGAGATAATTTAAAACGCGTATCAACGGGAGATGTTATAAACATATAACGGACTTTATATTAGTATAACGGAAAAGTAAACGGAAAAAGGTGGGATGTTACATTACCTACTCCTTAAAAGAAATTTCGTCCCGAAATTTAAGTAGGCGTAGTAGTCGTTGTTTCTTCCTCGAGATCTTGCGTTTCTGAATTCACAAATAGATGAGGATACTTCCTTTGCATTTGATCTTGTCTTTCCCAAGTAAACTCGGGTCCTCTTTTGGCATTCCAACGAACCTTGACAATCGGGATTCGGCTTTGTTTCAATGTCTTGACGGAGGTGTCCACAATTTCAACCGGTTCCTCCACAAAATGAAGTTTGTCATCAATAGTAAGTTCTTCGAGAGGGATGACGATATCGGGTTCGGCAAGACACTTTTTCAAGTTAGCTACATGGAAGGTAGGATGAACGGAGTTCAATTGAGGCGGAAGATCTAAACGATAAGCAACGGTTCCAATACGCTCCAAGATTTCGAAAGGACCAATATACCGCGGATTTAGCTTCCCGCGTTTCCCAAAACGGATTACACCCTTCCAAGGTGCGACTTTTAACATTACTCGGTCACCGACTTGAAATTCAAGATCGTTGCGTCGTTTGTCGGTATAGCTCTTTTGACGACTTCGGGCCGTCCTAAGCCTATCTCGGATTTGAACGATTTTCTCGGTGGTTTCGTGAATGAGTTCGGGTCCGGTGATTTGCACGTCGCCTACCTCGGCCCAACAAAGAGGTGAACGACATTTGCGGCCATATAGCGCTTCAAAAGGTGCGGCTTTAATACTCGCGTGATAACTATTGTTGTAAGAGAACTCGGCGAGAGGTAAGTGCTTGTCCCAAGCTTTTCCAAAATCAACCACGCAAGCTCGTAACATGTCCTCTAAGGTTTGAATTGTACGTTCGCTTTGTCCATCGGTTTGAGGATGATATGCGGTGCTCATGTCTAAACGCGTTCCCAACGCTTCTTGCAATGTACGCCAAAATCTAGAAACGAAACGGCCATCTCGGTCGGAGATAATCGATAAAGGTACACCGTGTCGGGCTACGATCTCCTTAATGTAAAGTTGTGCAAGTTTCTCCATTTTGTCCGTTTCTTTCATGGCAAGGAAGTGTGCGGATTTGGTGAGACGGTCAACAATAACCCAAATGGTATCATAACCGCCCGTCGTTTTTGGTAGTTTGGTGATAAAATCCATCGTTATCCTTTCCCACTTCCATTGCGGGATCTCGGGTTGTCGAAGTAGTCCGGACGGTCTTTGGTGTTCGGCTTTGACTTTGGAACATGTCAAACACTTGGAAACATAAGTAGCTACGTCCCTTTTGATGTTCGGCCACCAATATAGCTGTTTAAGGTCGTGGTACATCTTATTGGCACCGGGGTGAATCGAGTATCGTGACTTATGGGCTTCATCTAAAATAAGGCTTCGTAGGTCCCCATAACTAGGCACCCAAATCCTTCCAGCAAAATATCGGAGTCCGGTCTCCCTAATTTCGAATCGAGAGACGAGAATGTTCAAGAGCTCGTGTGAAAGGTTTTCATCCTTGAGGGCCTCATCTTGGGCTACACGAATTTGACTATTGAGGTTGCTGTGAATGGTGATGTTTAAAGCTCGGACACAAAGAGGCACCGCTCTTTCTTTTCGACTTAAGGCATCGGCTACTACGTTTGCCTTCCCGGGATGGTAACGAAGCTCGCAATCGTAATCGTTCAAAGTTTCAATCCACCGTCGTTGTCTCATGTTTAGTTGCTTTTGATCGAAAATGTGTTGGAGACTTTTGTGGTCGGTAAAGATAGTACTCTTGGTTCCATAAAGATAGTGTCTCCACATTTTAAGTGCAAAGACAACGGCTCCGAGTTCGAGATCATGCGTCGTGTAGTTTCGTTCATGAATTTTGAGTTGTCGGGAGGCATAAGCAATGACTTTCTTTCGTTGCATCAATACACACCCAAAACAATGTTTCGAGGCATCGCAATATACAACAAAATCATCATTGCCTTCGGGAAGTGACAAGATAGGAGCGGTGGTTAGCTTCGTCTTCAAGATTTGGAACGCGGATTCTTGCTCGGTCGCCCAAATGAATTTCTTTCCCTTGTGAGTTAATGCGGTTAGAGGACGTACAACCAAAGAGAAGTTTTCGATGAATCTACGATAGTACCCGGCGAGACCCAAGAATTGACGAATGTGAGTAGGAGTAGTAGGAGTCTCCCATTTACTAATGGCTTCGATCTTCGTGGGATCGACTTTAATACCTTGATCACTTACAACATGACCAAGAAATTGAACTTCCTTCAACCAAAATTCACACTTGGAGAATTTGGCATAAAGTCGTTCTTGTCTCAAGAGTTCAAGCACAAGTCGGAGATGTTGTTCGTGCTCTTCTTCATTTTTAGAATAGATCAATATATCATCGATGAACACAATAACGAATTTATCGAGATACGGTTTGCACACGCGGTTCATAAGATCCATGAACACCGCCGGTGCGTTAGTGAGACCAAATGGCATGACGAGGAATTCATAACTACCATAACGAGTCCGGAAAGCGGTTTTGGAGACATCTTTCCCCTTAACCCTTAATTGATGTTAACCCGAGCGGAGATCGATTTTCGAATATACACAAGACCCTTGTAGTTGATCAAAGAGGTCATCGATGCGAGGAAGAGGATATCGGTTCTTAACCGTCAATTTATTTAGTTCACGATAATCAATGCACATTTGTAAGGATCCATCTTTCTTTTTAACAAACAAAATCGGAGCGCCCCAAGGTGAATGGCTAGGTTGGATAAAACCACGATCAAGTAGTTCTTGGATTTGACTTTGCAATTCTTGCATTTCAGATGGAGCGAGTCTATATGGTGCACGCACTACGGATGCGGCTCCCGGAATAAGATCGATTTGGAATTCAACCGGTCGATGAGGCGGAAGACCCGGCAATTCTTCGGGAAATACATCGGAATAGTCACTAACAATTGGCACATCATCGATGTGCTTCTCATCGGACTCGACTTTCTTAACGTGAGCAAGGATCGCAAAACAACCCTTACGGAGTAGTTTTCTAACTTTAACACACGAAACGAGGTTGAGTCCGGTGCAACTCTTATCGCCATAGACGATCAAAGGTTCACCATTCTCGATAGGAATTCGGATTGCGTTAAGATCACAAAGAATGTGAGATTTCGTTTTGACTAACCAATTCATACCGATTATTACATCAAAGCTTCCTAGTTCCATGGGTATCAAATCAATTTCAAATTCCTTACCCAAAATGTTTATCGTACACCCCCGGTAATATGTGTCGGCACTTAATAGTTTCCCGTTAGCCACTTCAATGGTATAAGTGGTATCTAATGGAAGAGGTGGAGTGTTAAAAGAATGAGTCAAAGTCTTGGATACAAAGCATTTATCGGCACCCGAATCGAATAAGCAAGAGACATAAGAATTGTTGAGAAGAAACGTACCCGTGACTAGTTCAGTGTCATCCCGGGCTTCCTCGGTGTTTATGTTGAAAGCTCGGCCGCGCGTATTGGGGTTATCTTTCTTCTTTGGGCATGCATTTCTATAATGACCCGTTTGGCCACATTCGTAACAAGTGCCCGTCTTTGGTGCATTGGGCCACTTTCGAGCGACGGGAGTGGCACTTTTACAATCGTTGGCCTTATGACCAACTCCTTGGCACCGGTGGCAAATTAACTTACTACATTCGCCAAAGTGATGTTTGTTGCATTTGTTGCAAAGAGGTAGGTTCCCGGCATAACCTTTCTTGCCGTCGGAGGTGTAAGGCTTCTTAGCAAAGTTGTTGTTGCTTGATTGGGAGGGTTCCCACTTTCTTTTGTTGCCGCCCGATTTATCCTCGGCCTTAGGTGCCGGAACTACGATTTCGTCAACCGTTTCAATTAGTTGGCGAGCCATGTTCATAGCGGCTTGATGAGTAGTGGGTTTGGTTGACATCACCCCTTGTTTGATGCTTTTTGGGAGACCGAGCATGTAGAGCTCAATCCTTTGAGATTCGGGGTTAACAAGATTAGGACACATCAAGGATAGTTCGGCGAAGCGTTGATTATAAGCTTTAAGATCGTTTCCGACCGCTTTCAAAGCTCTTAGTTCTTCCTCAAGCTTTCGGGTTTCTTCGCGCGGAAAATATTCAACAATCATCTTTTCCTTTAGATCGGCCCAAGAGAGGGCATGAGCTTCATCGGTACCCACCGATTGAACATAGGTGTTCCACCATGTTAGAGCAATTCCGGAGAAAGTGTGAGTGGAGTATTTGACCTTGTCTTGATCCCGGCAACCGCTTATGCTAAAGACGGCCTCGGTTTGTTCAAACCAACGAGTAAGCACAACCGGTCCCCCGGTTCCATCATAAGTGTGGGGTTTGCACCCCATGAAAGCTTTGTAGGAGCACCCTTCGCTAGAGTTACCGGCTCCTTGGTTGTTGTTGTTGTTGTTGTTGTGGTTGTTATTATTATTGTTGTTGGATGAGTGACCGGCCATGGCCGCATCTACGGCGGTGGCTATCATCCGTTCGAGAGCTTGTTCGGGAGTTTCATTGCGGCGTACACGACGAGGAGCCATTGTTCCTTCAAGACACAAGAATATCATTGATTAGTATTCTCAATAATACTAACCGTGATATAGAATAAAGATAAAGAGAAGTTTTTCCTCGACTCGCCTTAAATTCTTTATGTCATAATGTCGGAACGTTCATATGAGTCACCGTAATATAATCC
Organism: Rutidosis leptorrhynchoides; assembly: GCF_046630445.1. Taxonomy (NCBI): domain Eukaryota; kingdom Viridiplantae; phylum Streptophyta; class Magnoliopsida; order Asterales; family Asteraceae; genus Rutidosis; species Rutidosis leptorrhynchoides. The sequence continues at coordinate 222,436,040 of NC_092337.1, read as the reverse complement.
CGGAAATTATATTACCCTGATTCATATGTGCATTCGACATCATTTCATATAGTCAAGGTGGCGCGTCAATCAAATTAAACAACGTGAGATTAAGATGAACCAAGAGTAGATATGAGTAGAAGCGTTCGAGTATAAATGCACAAGTAGTCAAGTAATTCCTACTTCAAGTCTATATGCCGGTTGTAGTCTAGACTCACCAATGTACCCTATGACTCGGGGTTGACACTAATGAACTCTAAATCCCTACAACCAACGCTCTGATACCATCTGTAGCGACCCGACCAAATCGTCATTGACGGCGCCGTCTACTTAGGTCCCGTTACGTGGTCATAAGTCTTTAAAACAACGTTTGACCAAAAGATATGTCGCATTCATTTCAAATGTAAAGGTTGTTCAAGTTTTACAAGAATAGTTCCACCACAAGTTACGATACAAAGTTTTAAGTACAAATGAAACTTATGCGACACAATTTAAAAGTATCCAAAAGACGCTCCATGTATGCATGTATACTCGACATCCAATGCAAGTATCAAAATAATGAGCGGAAGCATGTATCATGTATCGTTCAAGGACCTGAGAAAAACATAGAAATCTGTCAACGAAAACGTTGGTGAAATCATAGGTTTAAGTAAGTAAGTACAAGTGAACCACAAGATTTGCATCAATGAAATAATAGTAATACATTCCAAAAGTTTGTTTCACGAGCACCCAATTATCAAAGCTTAACATTCCATCCATTGTATACCCCATCCATAGTGCTAGAACAAACACTGATTCTCGAAAATATATTTCATCCGTAGACGGTAGCGAACCGTCAAGGATGAGGGCTGTCAAACCCATATGGCCATATAACATAAGTTCTCGCTTACACCTGGAAAGTGTAACTAATGATAATCGAATTGAGGATTTTGTTCTAAACTCGTATGTAGAATGTTTGTTTTCCCGTTCTTGTGTTCACTTAGTTCAAAAGAATCGTTTATGTTTTCTCATCCCAAAAGTAAGTTCAAAAGAGTAAAAAGTGGGACTATGATCTCACCTTGAGTGCACGTATGAAAAGTACTTCACAAAGTAACGTGTGCGAAGGATAGTGCTAGTCTTGACCTAAACAAATAGGTCGTATCAATAACGGTAAACACGATAAGTCAAGGATGTTCAATTAGTCCTATGGCTCGTTACGACTCGATTATTTAGCATGTGAAATCAAATTGTCAAGTTTCATGCAAGATACAAGTATATAAACAAGTTAGGAAGGTTACATAATCATTTGGTTAAGTTTGACAAAAAGTCAAACTTTGGTCGGTCAAAGTCAACGAAAAAGTCAACACGTTCGGGTCGTGTCCCGAACTATTTTTCTGAGGTTTTTAATCATGTATGAGCATGTTAGGACAAGTTACATGTGAATCGGAGGTGCGTAGCATAGCAAACATTATTCAAAAATTGACCAAGTTGGACAGACCAGAATGGCGCGCCGCGCGGGTATATGGCGCGCCGCGCCATTACCTGTGCAGAGAATTCTGGCAGTTTTTAAGTTTTATGCACGAACCTAACTTCAAACAATCACCATTTATGATCGGCAAACAATCAAGACAAGTATCTTATACCGTTGGGAAGGTAATTTGACGAGGAAAACAACTAAACACATTTCATCAATCAATCTACCTATTACAACAACCAAAACCGCATCTAATGCTTAACATTAACCGCATACAAGTTCATAAATGCAATTCAATGATTCGGGCAACCAATTTACATGAATGATATGCCGTTTCGAAGGTAATCAAGCATACAATCCAACTAAACACTTACCAATAATAATCCATGGCATTCAATGCATCAAAAGTCCATTTCAAATTCATCAAACCCTAACCCAAATTCACCAAAATCAATAATCAAGTTCATGAAGTTTTCTAAGGCAACCTACACATCAAATTGAAGCTAGTGATACAAGGAACACAATTAGAACATGAACTTTTAACATCTAACAACATATGATCATCCAAACTTCAAGAACAACACACCAAAATTCAAGTTCATGCTAGTTACACTAAAACAACGAGATCGAGCATATAAATTATATATTCATGTTAGACTTGAGCCATAGACACTAATTAACACTTTTATAAGTTAAAAACATCAAGAACACAAAATCTAGTGATTTTAGAAAGTTACCCAAATGAGATGAAGTTGGTACCAAAATGAGGAGGATGAAGAGAGGATCACGAATATGTAATTTATTTTGTTGTAAGCCTCCTAGATCGAATTTAGATGATGATTGAATGAATTTGGATAATTGGGTGTGTTTTCTTGCTAGAGAGAAAGAGAGAGATGGAGATGAAAATGAATGGGTGAAAGGGGTTTGACCCTTTGACCTAGTCAAGGGTTTGATCCCTTGTCAAGTTTAGTCCCTCAACTTTCGTTCGGGTGCGGGAATTACCTAAACGAGATAATTTAAAACGCGTATCAACGGGAGATGTTATAAACATATAACGGACTTTATATTAGTATAACGGAAAAGTAAACGGAAAAAGGTGGGATGTTACAATAAACACTGTTCTTGATAACTTGTTGACAAATTGCTTCTTCATATGCAGAGTGCCCAGCGCTGTCCGGCCTTCACACTTGCTTACGGAATGAAAAACTCCTGAACTTCATCCTCACTGAATAACCTATCACGCCTTCTCTGATTCATTCGGCCTTCTGGCCCATTTGCAAACATTGATCTTTCCCTTGTTGGCTGCACATACTGTGAATGTATGGCTGCGACTCCATTTGGAGTGGGGAATCTGACCTCTGCATGGGCCGTCGATGTTATTGCTCCAAAAAGGACATTAATTGTTTCCATTCTCAATAATGGAAATGTGCCCATAATGGAAATGTGCCCATAACAACTTCTCAAAAAGGACATTAAAACGAGAATTAGCATCTATGATTGTGAAATCAATTGTTTCCATTCTCAATAATGGAAATGTGCCCATAACAACTTCCAAACGAATCTGCCCCATGGCATTTATCGGTGCTCCTGTTAGTCCAGAAACTTTCAACCTCGTTTGCCTAGCTCTGCTCTACACATGCCTTGGAAAAGTTCTCAAACAATGCCAATAGATGATGTCTGCTTCACTTCCTGTATCTATGTAGATACAATTGACAAACTTATTTGCTATCTCTGCTGAAATGATCACTGGTTGGACGGACAACGCCCAATTCTGAATTGGCTGAAAGATAATTGGGGCATATCTCCAGCTGTCCAAATTGCTGTTTGATGATTCACCTTCTTAATAATGACCATCGTTAATCCAAACCATCCTGATTACAACTTTTGGAGTTGTCTCACGCTCTGTGATCCGTTCTTTGTACTGCGGTTGGTTCCGATTATCTCTTCCGCCATGCTGCTCTCTTCTGTTCTCTCCACGGCGTCCTCTACTACCATCATTCCTTTGCCACGCAAATTTCCTGCGAGGATCATTCCTCCTGTACTGTTTGCCAGGCAACAAATGACTCAATTCTACTGCCTTGATTTTCGCTATAATTTCTCTCATCAAAGATTTGCAATTGTCCGTATCATGGCCCCAAGCCTTATGGAAATCACACCACAACTCACTCTTTGGACCCTCCCTCTCTTCCATAGGTGCTGGAGCATTGAAAGTGGTCTGAATTGGTTCAGTGAAAAGGATCTCTTTCGGCGTTTTAGTAAGCGCCATTATCAACGGGTGCCTTTCGATTGGCTTTCTGTTGTGGTGGAAATCATTAGGGTGATTGTTTCCTCTCCATCCTCCATTTGAATTATCATTCCTTCTCTGATTTCTGTCAAAATACCGTCCTCCCTTGTGCGGCTTGCTACTGCTACCAGTTTCAAACTTGTTTAACCCACGTTCACCAGCTCGAACATGCCTCTGTGCTACCTCCAACGCCTGATGCAATGTTTTTGGCAAGTCATACCGTAACGCATGAACAAGTGCACTAAACCGTCGGTGGTCCAGATAAAAAATGAAGCCAGATACAAGCTGTGATTCTGGACAATCAGGGATCTTCTGTGCTTCAAGTGTATAACGTTTCATAAAATTGCTCAAAGATTCATTATGATGCATTGTGATCTCGTGTGCATCAAGATGAGTCAGAGTACAGCTCCGAAGATTTTGGTATTGCATCACAATTTTTGCTCTCAAATCAAGAAAACTGGCAATACTCCTTGGCGGCAAACCAGCAAACCATTCACGTGCCATTTTCTACAGTACCATAGGAAACATATGACACGCAGTTTCATCCTCCCAATGCTGTAACCTCATAACGCCTTCAAACATTGTCAAAAAATCTTCCGGGTCCGTTGTGCCATCATAAACTCCAATTGTTGGTATAGCAAGATTTCTGGGCAATGGATAATTAGCAATTCGATCAATGAAACACTGCGTTAATTCTGCCATCGCTGGTGGCTTGGTGGCTTGTTCTCCAGTAATGAGGGCAAAAAAGTTGTCCACAGCTACAGCACGGATGGCGGGCTGCGCTAAGCGTTGCTTGTCTATTGCTGGAGCTGTCTGCTTAAGAATGTCATTGAAAAGCAACACTGCCTGCTTTTCTGACATGAACTCATCTTTGTCAATTTCATCATCAGAGTCATTATTATCACAACTCAGGTCATTATCATCCTCAGAATCATCAATAAGACTGCCCAGCTTGTCAAGTAGCCTGGATAACTTGTACTTTGATATAGATTGCCTTTTCATTATCTGCTTGTCTTTGCCATCCGCCATCCGCCGAAAAGGTATAAATGACGGACATCGCCGTGGTTGCATCAATGGTCGTCGCTCTGGATTAGTAACAAAATTTGGAAGTCTTTCTGCACTTTTAGCTGTCGCTTCTTCGATTACTGGCCTTTTCTCCAAATTAGTTGCCAAATGTTTAAGCCTCTCTGTAGTTTCAGCAACTATTTCTTCAATCGTACCATCTAGTGGTGAAATAGGTACATCTTCAACAGTGACCATGTCGTTGGTTGATGGATGATTGACTGCTTCAAGTACAAATGGAGCTTCAGCTGCTTTCGTTCCTTTTCCGTTTCGTGTGTTCTTTGCATTAGTGGATGGCGCTATTGTTAACACCTATTTCCTTATGAGGTAAGGCTTAGTATGTCAACAAGAGACTAGAAGTGATCTAGATTTAGGAGGGCGGAGTGTTGCCGATTGATTTTTACCCTCGGGAAATAATCCCTGCAGACCCGGTTCACAAGTGTAGAAACTTGTGGGGTGGCTTAATCAATCTGTCTTTCGTAGAGTGCTAGCCGGATGACTTCTAGTGAGAGAAAGTAGAGAGAGAAATAGAAGTGAAGTCTCAGCTCTCAAAGTTGTCAGAATATCTGAACTTGTGTAAAATGACGACCCAAGGGGTCTATTTATAGTGTCAGATCTACCAGATTTTTTTGGGGACACGTGTCAAATGATGATACGTTCTGTTACATGTGCTCCGAAATTTATGCTAAATACGGCGCTCTCCGGCCAGGGCTTATGCGCTAGGCGGCCTTCAGGGCTTACGCATGACGGAGCAGCCTGTACAGCGGAGAACGCTGGACGGACAATCTCCACAAAACTGTTGTTTCCAGCCTTTCTGATGCTACTTTTATGCAACCATTATGCCTTTTATGTGTGTATACGATAGGATACACCATTAATATAGAATAAAATATTTCGTAGATTACGGAGGAATTTACGGAATATGTCAGGCAAAGTTTACAGTAACATATACGCTAAGATATGAATTAGCAGATATGCTAAGATATGAGTTTTGTCTATACAATAATCATGCAGTCAATGCACTAAGATGTGTCTAGACTAAGAATAATTAGCAGGTAATTTTCTAAGGATGATAAGCAGGTAATTTTCGACACGAAACGATAAGCAAAACTTTTGACATGCAGATACGGTCGAAGTCTAGACTCACTAATGCATCTAAACAACTATCAGTTAGACACACTAATGCAAGACCTGGTTCGCTAAGACCACCGCTCTGATACCACGTGTAATACAATTGGGGACAACCACCGTCCCACCCAGTTCCTTCCCAGCTAACCGCCTGGTGACCACTGAGTGTACCTCAGATACTGATTTTAGAGCCTGCCTCTCGGCTACTGCCAACCCTCGTAAGGGATCGCAAGGAGTAAGAGCCAATGCTTCGTCACAGGTAACACTGTGAGACCCTCCTTTACGACTAACCCGCCACACATGGACGGCATTATACCAGCTCTGATACCACCTGTAGTGACCCGTCCTAATCCACCTGGACGAAGTCTTCATCAGATGGTCCCATTGCGAGGTTCTGACCTCTATATGCCATGAAAGACTCCATGTAATATCTTTAGAATGAGCAAATGCACAGCGGAAGATTTCTTTCATACCTGAGAATAAACATGCTTTAAAGTGTCAACCAAAAGGTTGGTGAGTTCATAGGTTTATCATAAAATAATAAAAATTCATCATTTTGATAGACCACAAGATTTAAATCCTGCATGGTACAAATGAGCCCGAATTCTATACCCACCTGTAATGTACATGCGATATCTTTTAAATACAGTAAACCTTTCTCATGTACGAAATCATCTTTCATAAATCTTAGTAACCGTACACATATCTTGTGCACAAAATAACATACACATAACCTGTGTATAAAATCATTCTCTCGATACTTAACATTCACATAATTCGATGGTGGCAATTATCATGTCCACATAATTCAATGGTGGCAATTATCATGTCCACAAAATTCAATGGTGACAATTATCATGTCCACATAATTCAATGGTGGCAATTATCATGTCCACATAATTCAATAATAACCCACAGAACTTCTGTCTGCATAATAATTTATTCGAGGAATGTTTTGCTTGTGTCTATCTCGTCAAACATTTATAATGAAATGTCCCGTTCTTATTGATTAAAAACGTTCCATATTAATTGATTTCGTTGCGAGGTTTTGACCTCTATATGAGACGTTTTTCAAAGACTGCATTCATTTTAAAACAAACCATAACCTTTATTTCATCAATAAAGGTTTAAAAAGCTTTACGTAGATTATCAAATAATGATAATCTAAAATATCCTGTTTACACACGACCATTACATAATGGTTTACAATACAAATATGTTACAACAAAATAAGTTTCTTGAATGCAGTTTTTACACAATATCATACAAGCATGGACTCCAAATCTCGTCCTTATTTAAGTATGCGACAGCTGAAGCTCTTAATAATTATCTGATAATAAACATGCTTAAAACGTCAACAAAAATGTTGGTGAGTTATAGGTTTAACCTATATATATCAAATCATAATAATAGACCACAAGATTTCATATTTCAATACACATCCCATACATAGAGATAAAATTATTTATATGGTGAACACCTGGTAACCGACATTAACAAGATGCATATATAAGAATATCCCCATCATTCCGGGACACCCTTCGGATATGATATAAATTTCGAAGTACTAAAGCATCCTGTACTTTGGATGGGGTTTGTTAGGCCCAATAGATCTATCTTTAGGATTCGCGTCAATTAGGGTGTCTGTTCCCTAATTCTTAGATTACCAGACTTTAATAAAAAGGGGCATATTCAATTTCGATAATTCAACCATAGAATGTAGTTTCACGTACTTGTGTCTATTTTGTAAATCATTTATAAAACCTGCATGTATTCTCATCCCAAAAATATTAGATTTTAAAAGTGGGACTATAACTCACTTTCACAGATTTTTACTTCGTCGGGAAGTAAGACTTGGCCACTGGTTGATTCACGAACCTATAACAATATATACATATATATCAAAGTATGTTCAAAATATATTTACAACACTTTTAATATATTTTGATGTTTTAAGTTTATTAAGTCAGTTGTCCTCGTTAGTAACCTACAACTAGTTGTCCACAGTTAGATGCACAGAAATAAATCGATAATATTATCTTGAATCAATCCACGACCCAGTGTATACGTATCTCAGTATTGATCACAACTCAAACTATATATATTTTGGAATCAACCTCAACCCTGTATAGCTAACTCCAACATTCACATATAGAGTGTCTATGGTTGTTCCGAAATATATATAGATGTGTCGACATGATAGATCGAAACATTGTATACGTGTCTATGGTATCTCAAGATTACATAATATACAATACAAGTTGATTAAGTTATGGTTGGAATAGATTTGTTACCAATTTTCACGTAGCTAAAATGAGAAAAATTATCCAATCTTGTTTTACCCATAACTTCTTCATTTTAAATCCGTTTTGAGTGAATCAAATTGCTATGGTTTCATATTGAACTCTATTTTATGAATCTAAACAGAAAAAGTATAGGTTTATAGTCATAAAAATAAGTTACAAGTCGTTTTTGTAAAGGTAGTCATTTCAGTCGAAAGAACGACGTCTAGATGACCATTTTAGAAAACATACTTCCACTTTGAGTTTAACCATAATTTTTGGATATAGGTTCATGTTCATAATAAAAATCTTTTTCTCAGAATAACAACTTTTAAATCAAAGTTTATCATAGTTTTTAATTAACTAACCCAAAACAGCCCGCGGTGTTACTACGACGGCGTAAATCCTGTTTTACGGTATTTTTCGTGTTTCCAGGTTTTAAATCATTAAGTTAGCATATCATATAGATATAGAACATGTGTTTAGTTGATTTTAAAAGTCAAGTTAGAAGGATTAACTTTTGTTTGCGAACAAGTTTAGAATTAACTAAACTATGTTCTAGTGATTACAAGTTTAAACCTTCGAATAAGATAGCTTTATATGTATGAATCGAATGATGTTATGAACATCATTACTACCTTAAGTTCCTTGGATAAACCTACTGGAAATGAGAAAAATGGATCTAGCTTCAACGGATCCTTGGATGTCTCGAAGTTCTTGAAGCAGAATCATGACACGAAAACAAGTTCAAGTAAGATCATCACTTGAAATAAGATTGTTATAGTTATAGAAATTGAACCAAAGTTTGAATATGATTATTACCTTGTATTAGAATGATAACCTACTATAAGAAACAAAGATTTCTTGAGGTTGGATGATCACCTTACAAGATTGGAAGTGAGCTAGCAAACTTGAAAGTATTCTTGATTTTAGGTAACTAGAACTTGTAGAATTTATGAAGAACACTTAGAACTTGAAGATAGAACTTGAGAGAGATCAATTAGATGAAGAAAATTGAAGAATGAAAGTGTTTGTAGGTGTTTTTGGTCGTTGGTGTATGGATTAGATATAAAGGATATGTAATTTTGTTTTCATGTAAATAAGTCATGAATGATTACTCATATTTTAGTAATTTTATGAGATATTTCATGCTAGTTGCCAAATGATGGTTCCCACATGTGTTAGGTGACTCAAATGGGCTGCTAAGAGCTGATCATTGGAGTGTATATACCAATAGTACATACATCTAAAAGCTGTGTATTGTACGAGTACGAATACGGGTGAATACGAGTAGAATTGTTGATGAAACTGAACGAGGATGTAATTGTAAGCATTTTTGTTAAGTAGAAGTATTTTGATAAGTGTATTGAAGTCTTTCAAAAGTGAATAAATACATATTAAAACACTACATGTACATACATTTTAACTGAGTCGTTAAGTCATCGTTAGTCGTTACATGTAAGTGTTGTTTTGAAACCTTTAGGTTAACGATCTTGTTAAATGTTGTTAACCCAATGTTTATAATATCAAATGAGATTTTAAATTATTATATTATCATGATATTATCATGTATGAATATCTCTTAATATGATATATATACATTAAATGTCTTTACAACGATAATCGTTACATATATGTCTCGTTTAAAAATCATTAAGTTAGTAGTCTTGTTTTTACATATGTAGTTCATTATTAATATATTTAATGATATGTTTACTTATCATAGTAGCATGTTAACTATATATATATCCATATATATGTCATCATATAGTTTTTACAAGTTTTAACGTTCGTGAATCACCGGTCAACTTGGGTGGTCAATTGTCTATATGAAACATATTTCAATTAATCAAGTCTTAACAAGTTTGATTGCTTAACATGTTGGAAACATTTAATCATGTAAATATCAATCTCAATTAATATATATAAACATGGAAAAGTTCGGGTCACTACAGTACCTACCCGTTAAATAAATTTCGTCCCGAAATTTTAAGCTGTTGAAGGTGTTGACAAATCTTCTGGAAATAGATGCGGGTATTTCTTCTTCATCTGATCTTCACGCTCCCAGGTGAACTCGGGTCCTCTACGAGCATTCCATCGAACCTTAACAATTGGTATCTTGTTTTGCTTAAGTCTTTTAACCTCACGATCCATTATTTCGACGGGTTCTTCGATGAATTGGAGTTTTTCGTTGATTTGGATTTCATCTAACGAAATAGTGAGATCTTCTTTAGCAAAACATTTCTTCAAATTCGAGACGTGGAAAGTGTTATGTACAGCCGCGAGTTGTTGAGGTAACTCAAGTCGGTAAGCTACTGGTCCGACACGATCAATAATCTTGAATGGTCCAATATACCTTGGATTTAATTTCCCTCGTTTACCAAATCGAACAACACCTTTCCAAGGTGCAACTTTAAGCATGACCATCTCTCCAATTTCAAATTCTATATATTTTCTTTTAATGTCAGCGTAGCTCTTTTGTCGACTTTGGGCGGTTTTCAACCGTTGTTGAATTTGGATGATCTTCTCGGTAGTTTCTTGTATAATCTCCGGACCCGAATCAAATAAAGCGTAAGCAGATTTATTGTCAATAAGAAACGTACCAGTAACAAGCTCCGGGTCTTCCTGTGCCTCTGCCGCATTAATATTGAAAACTCTTCCGCGGCCTTGTCCATTCGTGTTCTCCTGGTTCGGGCAATTTCTAATAATGTGGCCCGGTTTTCCACATTTATAACAAACTACATTGGCATAACTTGCTCCGACACTACTTGCTCCGCCATTACTCATTCCGACACCATTTGTTCCTTTCGTTCTGTTAACCCCTGGTCCGTAGACCTCACACTTCGCCGCACTATGACCATTTCTTTTACACTTGTTGCAAAATTTGGTGCAGAACCCCGAGTGATACTTTTCACACCTTTGGCATAGCTGCTTCTGATTGTTGTTGTTGTTGCGGTTATTATTGTTGTTGGGATGATTGTTGTAGTTGCTATTGTTATTGTTGTTGTTGTTGTTGTTGTTGTTGTTGTTGTTGTTGTTGGGCCGTTTGTTGTAGTTGCGATTGATGTTGCGATTGTTGGGATAATTGTTGTGATTATTGTTGTAATTGCTGTTGTTGTATTGGTGATTCTTATCACCATTTTCCTACCACTTTCTTTTGACTTGCTTCACATTGGCCTCTTTAGCAGTCTGTTCTTTAATTCTTTCTTCAATCTGGTTCACTAGTTTGTGAGCCATTCTACATGCCTGTTGTATGGAGGTGGGCTCGTGTGAACTTATATCTTCTTGGATTCTTTCCGGTAATCCTTTCACAAACGCGTCGATCTTCTCTTCCTCATCTTCGAATGCTCCCGGACACAATAGGCACAATTCTGTGAATCGTCTTTCGTACGTGGTAATATCAAATCCTTGGGTTCGTAACCCTCTAAGTTCTGTCTTGAGCTTATTGACCTCGGTTCTGGGACGGTACTTCTCGTTCATCAAGTGCTTGAATGCTGACCACGGTAGTGCATACGCATCGTCTTGTCCCACTTGCTCTAGATAGGTATTCCACCATGTTAACGCAGAACCTGTGAAGGTATGCGAAGCATACTTCACTTTGTCCTCTTCAGTACACTTACGTATGGCAAACATCGATTCGACCTTCTCAGTCCACCGTTTCAATCCGATCGGTCCTTCGGTTCCATCAAATTCCAAAGGTTTGCAGGCAGTAAATTCTTTGTAGGTGCATCCTACAAGATTTCCTGTACTGCTAGATCCAAGGTTATTGTTGGTATGTAGCGCAGCCAGTACTGCGGCTATGTTTGAAGCTAGAAAAGTACGGAATTCCTCTTCATTCATATTCACGGTGTGTCGAGTAGTCGGTGCCATTTCCTTCAAAATAGTCAAATGGAACAAGTTAATCATACAGAATATTAAGAGTAGTTAATAGTATTTCGTAGCATAATATGAACTCATTTATTAAAGCTTTTTCTTCATATTAGCGTTTTATAAGTTTAAATTCGGGTAGTACCTACCCGTTAAGTTCATACTTAGTAGCTAATATACAATTCAACAACTACAATTCTATATGAAAAACTGATTATAATAATATTTCGCGTTCAAACTTTTACACAAAATTTTACAAACTTACAATACCGTTTATTTTACATATAGCATGAAATATAGCACACAATAAATTTGATACAAGATGGTTGTGAAGATAATTCTAGCTAGTACACAAGTTGTTCAGCAAAGGCAATAAAGACACGTAATTCATACGTCCAGAAATAAGTCATGCATTCTGGTTTTACTAGGATTACTTCCCATCCTTGGTCTTGTGGAACATAACCGTTATGGTCGTTGATAAGACATTGTGTTGTAACGTCGTCAAAGGGACGAGGGTTACGTAATGTCCAACAGTCCCGTAACAATCTAAAAACCTCATTTCTTACCCCAATTACCGACTCCGTCACTTGTGGGAACGTTTTGTTTAATAGTTGTAGCCCAATGTTCTTGTTCTCACTTTGGTGAGAAGCGAACATTCCTAATCCGTAAGCATAACATGCTTCTTTATGTTGCATATTAGCCGCTTTTTCTAAATCACGAAGTCCAATATTCGGATATATTGAGTCAAAATAATTTCTTAACCCATTGCGTAAAATAGCATTTGGGTTCCCCGCAATATATGCGTCAAAGTAAACACATCGTAACTTATGGATTTCCCAATGTGATATCCCCCATCTTTCAAACGAAAGCCTTTTATAAACCAAGGCATTATTGGAACGTTCTTCGAATGTCTTACAAACTGATCTCGCCTTAAATAGTTGTGCCGAAGAATTCTGACCGACTCTAGACAAGATTTCATCAATCATGTCTCCGGGTAGGTCTCTTAAAATATTGGGTTATCTATCCATTTTGTGTTTTTATACTGTAAAATAGACAAGAGTTAGATTCATAAAAAAAATACTTATTAATACAAGCAATTTTTACATATATCATAAAGCATAAGCACACTATATTACATATATTACACCACACGAATACAACTATCTTATTCCGACTCGCTTGTTTCTTCTTCTTCTGTTTTGGTTCGTTTTGCCAAGTTTCTAGGGATATATGATGTTCCCCTAATACGAGCCGTTGTTTTCCACATTGGTTTAGAAAAACCTGGTGGTTTAGAGGTTCCCGGGTCATTGTTACAACTTAAGGACTTCGGGGGTTGACTATACATATAAAGTTCATCGGGGTTGGAATTTGATTTCTCTATTTTTATGCCCTTTCCCTTATTATTTTCTTTTGCCTCTTTAAATTCAGTTGGGGTAATTTCTATAACATCATCGAAATTCTCGTCAGAATCCGATTCATCGGAGAATTGGTAATCCTCCCAATATTTTGCTTCCTTGGTGGAAACACCATTGACCATAATTAACCTTGGTCGGTTGGTTGAGGATTTTCTTTTACTTAACCGATTTATTATTTCCCCCACCGGTTCTATTTCTTCATCCTGTTCCGATTCTTCTTCCGGTTCCGACTCTTCTTCCGGTTCCTCTTCGGGAACTTGTGAATCAGTCCACGAATCATTCCAATTTACATTTGACTCTTCATTATTATTAGGTGAGTCAATGGGACTTGTTCTAGAGGTAGACATCTATCACATAATATCAAACGCGTTAAGAGATTAATATATCACGTAATATTCACATGTTAAAAATATATAGTTTCCAACAAAATTTGTTAAGCAATCATTTTTCAAGTAAACACGGTCGAAGTCCAGACTCACTAATGTATCCTAACAAACTCGATAAGAAACACTAATGCAAAATTCTGGTTCTCTAAGACCAACGCTCGGATACCAACTGAAATGTCCCGTTCTTATTGATTAAAAACGTTCCATATTAATTGATTTCGTTGCGAGGTTTTGACCTCTATATGAGACGTTTTTCAAAGACTGCATTCATTTTAAAACAAACCATAACCTTTATTTCATCAATAAAGGTTTAAAAAGCTTTACGTAGATTATCAAATAATGATAATCTAAAATATCATGTTTACACACGACCATTACATAATGGTTTACAATACAAATATGTTACAACAAAATAAGTTTCTTAAATGCAGTTTTTACACAATATCATACAAGCATGGACTCCAAATCTCGTCCTTATTTAAGTATGCGACAGCGGAAGCTCTTAATAATCACCTGAGAATAAACATGCTTAAAACGTCAACAAAAATGTTGGTGAGTTATAGGTTTAACCTATATATATCAAATCATAATAATAGACCACAAGATTTCATATTTCAATACACATCCCATATATAGAGATAAAATCATTCATATGGTGAACACCTGGTAACCGACATTAACAAGATGCATATATAAGAATATCCCCATCATTCCGGGACACCCTTCGGATATGATATAAATTTCGAAGTACTAAAGTATCCGGTACTTTGGATGGGGTTTGTTAGGCCCAATAGATCTATCTTTAGGATTCGCGTCAATTAGGGTGTCTGTTCCCTAATTCTTAGATTACCAGACTTTAATAAAAAGGGGCATATTCGATTTCGATAATTCAACCATAAAATGTAGTTTCACGTACTTGTGTCTATTTTGTAAATCATTTATAAAACCTGCATGTATTCTCATCCCAAAAATATTAGATTTTAAAAGTGGGACTATAACTCACTTTCACAGATTTTTACTTCGTCTGGAAGTAAGACTTGGCCACTGGTTGATTCACGAACCTATAACAATATATACATATATATCAAAGTATGTTCAAAATATATTTACAACACTTTTAATATATTTTGATGTTTTAAGTTTATTAAGTCAGCTGTCCTCGTTAGTAACCTACAACTAGTTGTCCACAGTTAGATGCACAGAAATAAATCGATAAATATTATCTTGAATCAATCCACGACCCAGTGTATACGTATCTCAGTATTGATCACAACTCAAACTATATATATTTTGGAATCAACCTCAACCCTGTATAGCTAACTCCAACATTCACATATAGAGTGTCTATGGTTGTTCCGAAATATATATAGATGTGTCGACATGATAGATCGAAACATTGTATACGTGTCTATGGTATCTCAAGATTACATAATATACAATATAAGTTGATTAAGTTATGGTTGGAATAGATTTATTACCAATTTTCACGTAGCTAAAATGAGAAAAATTATCCAATCTTGTTTTACCCATAACTTCTTCATTTTAAATCCGTTTTGAGTGAATCAAATTGCTATGGTTTCATATTGAACTCTATTTTATGAATCTAAACAGAAAAAGTATAGGTTTATAGTCGGAAAAATAAGTTACAAGTCGTTTTTGTAAAGGTAGTCATTTCAGTCGAAAGAACGACGTCTAGATGACCATTTTAGAAAACATACTTCCACTTTGAGTTTAACCATAATTTTTGGATATAGTTTCATGTTCATAATAAAAATCATTTTCTCAGAATAACAACTTTTAAATCAAAGTTTATCATAGTTTTTAATTAACTAACCCAAAACAGCCCGCGGTGTTACTACGACGACGTAAATCCGGTTTTACGGTATTTTTCGTGTTTCCAGGTTTTAAATCATTAAGTTAGCATATCATATAGATATAGAATATGTGTTTAGTTGATTTTAAAAGTCAAGTTAGAAGGATTAACTTTTTTTTGCGAACAAGTTTAGAATTAACTAAACTATGTTCTAGTGATTACAAGTTTAAACCTTCGAATAAGATAGCTTTATATGTAAGAATCGAATGATGTTATGAACATCATTACTACCTTAAGTTCCTTGGATAAACCTACTGGAAAAGAGAAAAATGGATCTAGCTTCAACGGATCCTTGGATGGCTCGAAGTTCTTGAAGCAGAATCATGACACGAAAACAAGTTCAAGTAAGATCATCACTTGAAATAAGATTGTTATAGTTATAGAAATTGAACCAAAGTTTGAATATGATTATTACCTTGTATTAGAATGATAACCTACTGTAAGAAACAAAGATTTCTTGAGGTTGGATGATCACCTTACAAGATTGGAAGTGAGCTAGCAAACTTGAAAGTATTCTTGATTTTATGTAACTAGAACTTGTAGAATTTATGAAGAACACTTAGAACTTGAAGATAGAACTTGAGAGAGATCAATTAGATGAAGAAAATTGAAGAATGAAAGTGTTTGTAGGTGTTTTTGGTCGTTGGTGTATGTATTAGATATAAAGGATATGT
This sequence comes from Rutidosis leptorrhynchoides, assembly GCF_046630445.1. Classification (NCBI taxonomy): domain Eukaryota; kingdom Viridiplantae; phylum Streptophyta; class Magnoliopsida; order Asterales; family Asteraceae; genus Rutidosis; species Rutidosis leptorrhynchoides. The sequence continues at coordinate 222,419,637 of NC_092337.1, read as the reverse complement.
AATTTTGTTTGCATGTAAATAAGTCATGAATGATTACTCATATTTTTGTAATTTTATGAGATATTTCATGCTAGTTTCCAAATGATGGTTCCCACATGTGTTAGGTGACTCACATGGGCTGCTAAGAGCTGATCATTGGAGTGTATATACCAATAGTACATACATCTAAAAGCTGTGTATTGTACGAGTACGAATACGGGTGCATACGAGTAGAATTGTTGATGAAACTGAACGAGGATGTAATTGTAAGTATTTTTGTTAAGTAGAAGTATTTTGATAAGTGTATTGAAGTCTTTCAAAAGTTTATAAATACATATTAAAACACTACATGTATATACATTTTAACTGAGTCGTTAAGTCATCGTTAGTCGTTACATGTAAGTGTTGTTTTGAAACCTTTAGGTTAACGATCTTGTTAAATGTTGTTAACCCAATGTTTATAATATCAAATGAGATTTTAAATTATTATATTATCATGATATTATCATGTATGAATATCTCTTAATATGATATATATACATTAAATGTCTTTACAATGATAATCGTTACATATATGTCTCGTTTAAAAATCATTAAGTTAGTAGTCTTGTTTTTACATATGTAGTTCATTGTTAATATATTTAATGATATGTTTACTTATCATAGTATCATTTTAAATATATATATATATCCATATATATGTCATCATATAGTTTTTACAAGTTTTAACGTTCGTGAATCACCGGTCAACTTGGGTGGTCAATTGTCTATATGAAACATATTTCAATTAATCAAGTCTTAACAAGTTTGATTGCTTAACATGTTGGAAACATTTAATCATGTAAATATCAATCTCAATTAATATATATAAACATGGAAAAGTTCGGGTCACTACATATAAAAGCATTCATGTATTCGCAGTTCAAAACATATTTCAAAAGCATTTAATAAAGCAGTTGTAAAAACATCGCATGTATTCTCAGTCCCAAAAATTTAAAGAGTAAAAGGGAATCAAATGAAACTCACCATACTGTATTTTGTAGTAAAAATACATATAACGAAATTGAACAAATGTAGGGTTGGCCTTGGATTCACGAACCTATATCATTTATATATTTATTAATATTCATAGTTGTAATTGAACAATATATAAAAATTTATTAGTTATATACTTTTTATTAATAATATATATATATATATATATATATATATATATATATATATATATATATATATATATATATATATATATATATATATATATATATATATATATATATATATATATATATATATATATATATATATATATATATGTATATGTATGTTTCATATATTTGTTTTGTTATAATAGTTATTAATTTTCGTTATGTTATATGTACTAAATAAATAAATAAATATATATATATATATATATATAGATATATATAGATATATATATATATATATATATATATATATATATATATATATATATATATATATATATATCGTTTGTTTGTTAAAAGTAGTAAAAATAATATTAGTAATGGTAAAAATGATAATAATGATAATAATAATGATAGTAATCATAGTCATGATAATAATAATACCTATACTAGTAAATGAATGATAAAATTATGTTCTACATGGTATTAATAATAAGGTTAATATTCATAATACTTAATAATAATAATGATATTGATAATAATTACTAATACTTAATACCAATAATAATAATAATAACAATAACAATAATAATCTCAATAATAACAATAATACTAATAACAATAATAGTAACTAAAATCATAACAATAATAATGATAATAATTATAATTTTTGTAATGATAATAATAATAGTAATAGAAATTAAAATAGAAGTGTATACCCTTATAAATGTTTTTCTAAAAAGAGATGCCCCAAACAAGGCTCGAACTCGCAACCTCCAGCTCAACCACAAACACCTCGTACCATCCCTCTATTACTATTTTTCTGATTTGTACTACTAGCTTAATATATTTACCCCGAAATCTGTTTTAATATACCACTTTGCCTTTGTTTCAGTCCACCGAAAAATCAGTTGGGCCTCGGTCCAATTGCAGCCCAATAGAAAAATATGGCCCATCAGGCTCATGCCATCAAAACAGCCCAGCTAAAAAAAATATATAACCAGATGCCTTGGCCTAGTTTCGAACCCAGAACCTCTCTGTTACACACACAAGTCCCTAGCCATTCTTCTCTTACTCTATTTCTGTTTTATTTTATTATCGAAATCTACTTAACTACGATTTCTGTTTCTCCTTCTTCATCTACAACTCGTCATCATCCATATCATACAACATCATCACCTATCTTGATTTCCTATATCATCATCATTCATAAACGTCGATCATCATCATTTTCTATATCATGATCACGTTTATTATTTTATGTACGTTAAGATACCATCATCACCCATAGTTCTTTTAACAAAAGAGGCAACAGAATGACTATCGTAGCAGCAGTTACAAAAGGAGCCCATGAACCAATAAATTTTCAGTTGGGCTTTAAACGGCCTATTAACGGACTCTACTAATTGTCCAACAATTTAGAAACCCAATATGCAGTCCACAAGAACAATATCGATAGCCCTAATTCGAATAGCAAAACCAGGAAGCAGTCATTATCAAATACGTTTCACACAACATCCATTGTAATTTGTAATAGATCATAATAAGAAAAGGCATCATTTTATGTGACTCATCTTGGTCTGCCATAAAGTTCCTCCTTTGTCCCACAAGTATATTTGAATATGCTTTGTATAATATACTATATTATCAAATTGACAAACCTCAATTAATTGTCTGTACCACTTCTTTTTTTTTCCTTCGTTATTTAACCCCAACAAAACAGATGTAGCAGTGTAGACAGAAAAAAAATAAAAAAAAATCGTGACAGTAGCAGCAGAAGTAAACGATGATGGGGTTTATTGTACTGCAAAACAGAAGATGGAAATAGCGGTTTGGAGGTGGTGACATCTGGTGGCCATGAGTGGTGATAGTGAGGTGGTTGTTATGGATCGAACAAGCTGACAGAAATAGATCGAGCAGCTGCAACAATTCGCTGCTGTGGGTGATAGGTTGTAGATCATGGTGTCGGGTTTTCTTATATCTAGTATGTAGTATGTATATACATATAGGATAAAGAAGAAGAACTATATGGGTGTATGCTTCATCGTATATTATTATCGTATCATCACGGTATCCCTTCCTTTTATTATATATATATGTTATGGGTCACTATTAGAAACATGAAAAAGAAATGAATTGGTGTCGTGTGGTTTGGATTAGTTTGGAAAATCAACATGTATATATATATATATATATATATATATATATATATATATATATATATATATATATATATATATATATATATATATATATATATATATATATATATATATATTGAGAAGAAAGTGGTTACGTGATTGTGGACAAAACCAAAACAAGATAGCGAATACAATTGTTGTAGCAGTATTCCTCTTTTGCAGATGGGATCATGATGAAGGTTTGTGATGGTGTTTCTAGTTGAAGTTAGTGTTTGATAAGATGTAAGAAAGCAAAAGGTTTGGTTTTGGATCTATAATTCAACAAGGATACATATATATGTGCATATGTAGTTGCAAATAATAGTAGTAGGTGGTTGAGGAAAAGAAGTTTTGGAGTTGCATGCAAAAGTCATAAAGCATAACCAAATAAAGGAGATGGTGATTTCTAAGGGAAACAGAAAGTAGCAGGTAAGGTTGTTTGGGAGGTTTCTTTGAACAACAGATTAGTCGTAACAATAGCAACATAATTGAACCAATTGTATCGCTTGTAAATGATAATTGACGATATAAGGTTGAATGAATACGTTAAAATCACAGAGTAAATCGTTGTTATTTATTCAATTGTGTCGACAGCATCTGAGGTAGGATGAAACGAACAAGAAGAAAATAAAATAAATATATAAAGCTGATAGGGATATACGGATTTTATGGGATTTGATTAGATTTGATGGTACATGATTAGAGGCAAGGAAACAAGATCATTTATAGTAATTGAGATGTGTAACTGCTTCTAATTATATATATCGAATTTTATAATTTTGCATATGATTAATATTAATAAATAAATAAGTATAATACTAACTATACTAATGTATAATAATAATTAATAATAATAATATTATAAACTATGGTAATAATATTTATTAATAACAATGTTAAGAATAATATGATATAAATAATAAATTAATAACGATAATAATTATTATAAAAGTGGTATATATATATATTTATTAGTTTAATTATTTATAAACAATTGTTCGTGAATCGTCTTGAAAAGTCAAAGGTTAAATGAATACATGGACACAATTCGAAGTTTTTGAGACTTCAACTTAACAAACTTTGCTTATCGTGTCGAAAACATATAGAGATTAAGTTTAAATTTGGTCAGAAATTTTCCGGGTCGTCACATATTCTCAGCCCAAAAATGTAAAGAGTAAAAGGGAGCAAATGAAACTCACATGGGCTGCTAAGAGCTGATCATTGGAGTGTATATACCAATAGTACATACATCTAAAAGCTGTGTATTGTACGAGTACGAATACGGGTGCATACGAGTAGAATTGTTGATGAAACTGAACGAGGATGTAATTGTAAGCATTTTTGTTAAGTAGCAGTATTTTGATAAGTGTCTTGAAGTCTTTCAAAAGTGTATGAATACATATTAAAACACTACATGTATATACATTTTAACTGAGTCGTTAAGTCATCGTTAGTCGTTACATGTAAGTGTTGTTTTGAAACCTTTAGGTTAACGATCTTGTTAAATGTTGTTAACCCATTGTTTATTAAATCAAATGAGATGTTAAATTATTACATTATCATGATATCATGATGTATTAATATATCTTAATATGATATATATATATACATTAAATGTCGTTACAACGATAATCGTTACATATATGTCTCGTTTCAAAATCATTAAGTTAGTAGTCTTGTTTTTACATATGTAGTTCATTGCTAATATACTTAATGATATGTTTACTTATCATAATATCATGTTAAATATATATATATATATATATATATATATATATATATATATATATATATATATATATATATATATATATATATATATATATATATATATATATGTCATCATATAGTTTTTACAAGTTTTAACGTTCGTGAATCGCCGGTCAACTTGGGTGGTCAATTGTCTATATGAAACCTATTTCACTTAATCATGTATATAACAATTTCATTTAATATATATATAAACATGGAAAAGTTCGGGTCACTACAGGGTTCATTCTGTTTTCTATTATAATTATAAATATATATTATTACTAATCAAATTACTAATAATAATAATAGTTTAAATAATAATAATAAATAATAATGATATTATAAAAAAAATTAATAAATAATAATACTGTTAACTTTAATAATTATCATACTAATAATAATATTATTCTTAATAATGATATCAATATTTGTTAATAATAATGTTAATAATTATGTTATCAATGATATTGTTTATAAATTATATAACTTTTATAATAATAATAATATTGATAAACTATAATGATAATGTTAATATCTAATAAGAGTACTAATATTAATCATAGTACTAAATTTATAATTTTTGTACTCAATATAGTAGTGGTATAAATAATGATAACAATAATAATAACTATATTGCTCATAACTCTTAATAACAATTATACTAACAATATTTATAATACTAATACTTATTAACAATGATATCTGATAATATTTAAATTACAATTATAATATATGCAATAAAACAAATATTGATATTGATATTAGTTTTAATAAGGAAAGTAATAATAAGATTATTATGACGACTATATTCTTAAATTGTATTTACATATAATATATTCAAATGATTAATTATGTAATATTTAATATTCAATATAAATTACTATATATATATATATATATATATATATATATATATATATATATATAGTAATTTATATTGAATATTAATAATTCATTTTAAATATATATTTACAATATACATATTAATAATTCATTTTAAATACAACTTATTGATTTTATTTTGCATCTTTAATTTTAAATGTTTAATTTATATTTTTATATTCTTAATTCATCATATATATATATATATATATATATATATATATATATATATATATATATATATATATATATATATATATATATATATATATATATATATATATATATATATATATACAACAATTGTTCGTGATTCGTTGGAATTGGTCAAAGGTCAAATGAATGTACGAAAATAGTTCAAAAGTAATCCTTATAAGATTCATAATCTTATAACACTATTTCACTAATAATTGCTTTCTTATCAGAATTACGGAATTCATTGTAGGCAAGCACCATTACTGATTTGTCTTCCTCTCTGTCCACCATGACACATAAACAAAGCTATCAATCCACTGCTGCAGCATTAGTGCCTTTGAATCAACATGTGATTCATGGTCTTAAGATGCAAAAAGCTCAAGACACTATTGTTGCCAATACTGTTCACAATGTCAACAAGGTAAATGGGCTTGAAGTTGACTTGAAAGATGCCAATTCTAAGTTAAAGACTGTAGAGGATGCTGTTAAGAAGAAGGAGGAGTTGTTGCAGGTGGTGGAAACAAAATGTGTTGCAGAAAGGGTGGAGAAGGAGAAGTTTATGGAGGAGAATGATAAGCTGGTGAAGAGTAATGAGGAGTTAAAGAAGTTGCTTGAGGAGAAAAATCAGTTGTTGGAGGAGAAAATTGCTGCTGCTGCTGCTGAAGCTGAAAAGAATTTTACTGATTTGAAGGCTGGTGTCCCTGGTCTGATGCATAGGGTGATGGGCTCTTCACTTGTGGGTCAAACTTTTGATAAGTATCTGGTGGCATCTACAGAAAGTGACCATTTCAGATGCAAAGGAAGAGGTTTTAAATGCATTACCTGTAAGGCCTGACCCTTTACCAGATGCTATTGCAAAACACATCAAACCAGATGCTGATGTTAAGCTGCAGGCAGCCATAGCTGAAGTGACTGCTTTGAAGATTACCTCCTTGGAAGAAATGTGTCTTAGGGATGATGTATCTGTTAAGGACATTCTAGATGTTCCCATTTGAAAATAC